>NC_045785.1:57596710-58833109 GCF_009873245.2 Balaenoptera musculus | reverse complement strand
AATTGATAAGCCATTAGCCAGACTCATCAAGAAAAAGAGGAAGAGGACTCAAATCAATAAAATCAGAAATGAAAAAAGAGAAGTTACAACAGACACTGCAGAAATACAAAGCATCCTAAGAGACTACTACAAGCAACTTTATGCCAATAAAATGGACAACCTGGACGAAATGGACAAATTCTTAGAAAGGTATAACCTTCCAAGACTGAACCAGGAAGAAACAGAAAATATGGACAGACCAATCACAAGTAATGAAATTGAAACTGTGATTAAAAATCTTCCAACAGGGCTTCCCTGGGCGCAGTGGTTGAGAATCCGCCTGCCAATGCAGGGGACACGGGTTCGAGCCCTGGTCTGGGAAGATCCCACATGCCGCGGAGCGGCTGGGCCCGTGAGCCACAATTGCTGAGCCTCGCGTCTGGAGCCTGTGCTCCGCAACAAGAGAGGCCGCGATAGCGAGAGGCCCGCGCACCGCGATGAAGAGTGGCCCCCGCTTGCCACAACTGGGAGAAAGCCCTCGCATTCTTAGAAAGGTATAACCTTCCAAGACTGAACCAGGAAGAAACAGAAAATATGGACAGACCAATCACAAGTAATGAAATTGAAACTGTGATTAAAAATCTTCCAACAAACAAAAGTCCAGGACCAGATGGCTTCACAGGTGAATTCTGTCAAACATTTAGAGAAGAGCTAACACCTATCCTTCTCAAACTCTTCCAAAAAATTGCAGAGGAAGGAACACTCCCAAACTCATTCTATGAGCCCACCATCACCCTGATACCAAAACCAGACAAAGACACTACAAAAAAAGGAAATTACAGACCAATATCACTGATGAATATAGATGCAAAAATTCTCAACAAAATACTAGCAAACAGAATCCAACAACACATTAAAAGGATCATACACCACGATCAAGTGGGATTTATCCCAGGGATGCAAGGATTCTTCAATGTATGCAAATCAATCAATGTGATACACCATATTAACAAATTGAAGAAGAAAAACCATATGATCATCTCAATAGATGCAGAAAAAGCTTTTGACAAAATTCAACAACCATTTTTGACAAAAACTCTCCAGAAAGTGGGCATAGAGGGAAACTACCTCAACATAATAAAGGCCATATATGACAAACCCACAGCAAACATCATTCTCAATGGTGAAAAACTGAAAGCATTTCCTCTAAGATCAGGAACGAGACAAGGATGTCCACTGTCAGCACTATTATTCAACATAGTTCTGGAAGTCCTAGCCACGGCAATCAGAGAAGAAAAAGAAATAAAAGGAATACAAATTGGAAAAGAAGAAGTAAAACTGTCACTGCTTGCGGATGACATGATATTATACATAGAGAATCCTAAAGATGCCACCAGAAAACTGCTAGAGCTAATTAATGAATATGGTAAAGTTGCAGGATACAAAATTAATGCACAGAAATCTCTTGCATTCCTATACACTAATGATGAAAAATCTGAAAGAGAAATTATGGAA
Organism: Balaenoptera musculus; assembly: GCF_009873245.2. NCBI lineage: Eukaryota > Metazoa > Chordata > Mammalia > Artiodactyla > Balaenopteridae > Balaenoptera > Balaenoptera musculus. The sequence goes on along the minus strand of NC_045785.1, from coordinate 58,831,615 downwards.
ACACTCCCATTTACCATTGCAACAAAAAGAATAAAAATACCTAGGAATAAACCTACCTAGGGAGACAAAAGACCTGTATGCAGAAAACTATAAGACACTTAATGAAAGAAATTAAAGATGATACCAACAGATGGAGAGATATACCATGTTCTTGGATTGGAAGAATCAACATTGTGAAAATGACTCTACTACCCAAAGCAATCTACTGATTCAATGCAATCCCTATCAAATTACCAATGGCATTTTTTACGGAACTAGAACAAATCATCTTAAAATTTGTATGGAGACACAAAAGACCCCGAATAGCCAAATCAGTCTTGAGGGAAAAAAACGGAGCTGGAGGAATCAGACTCCCTGACTTCAGACTATACTACAAAGCTACAGTAATCAAGACAATATGGTACTGGCACAAAAACAGAAACATAGATCAATGGAACAAGATAGAAAGCCCAGAGATAAACCCACGCACCTATGGTCAACTAATCTATGACAAAGGAGGCAAAGATATACAATGGAGAAAAGACAGTCTCTTCAATAAGTGGTGCTGGGAAAACTGGACAGCTACATGTAAAAGAATGAAATTAGAACACTCCCTAACACCATACACAAAAATAAACTCAAAATGGATGAAAGACCTAAATGTAAGACCGGACACTATAAAACTCTTAGAGGAAAATATAGGAAGAACACTCTTTGACATAAATCACAGCAAGCTCTTTTTTGATCCACCTCCTAGAGTAATGGAAGTAAAAACAAAAATAAACAAATGGGACCTAATGAAACTTCAAAGCTTTTGCACAGCAAAGGAAACCATAAACAAGATGAAAAGACAACCCTCAGAATGGGAGAAAATATTTGCAAACGAATCAACGGACAAAGGATTAATCTCCAAAATATATAAACAGCTCATTCAGCTCAATATTAAAGAAACAAACAACCCAATCCAAAAATGGGCAGAAGACCTAAATAGACATTTCTCCAAAGAAGACATACAGGCGGCCACGAAGCACATGAAAAGATGCTCAACATCACTAATTATTAGAGAAATGCAAATCAAAACTACAATGAGGTATCACCTCACACCAGTTAGAATGGGCATCATCAGAAAATCTACAAACAACAAATGCTGGAGAGGGTGTGGAGAAAAGGGAACCCTCTTGCACTGTTGGTGGGAATGTAAATTGATACAGCCACTATGGAGAACAATATGGAGGTTCCTTAAAAAACTAAAAATAGAATTACCATATGACCCAGCAATCCCACTGCTGGGCATATACCCAGAGAAAACCATAATTCAAAAAGACACATGCACCCGAATGTTCATTGCAGCACTATTTACAATAGCCAGGTCATGGAAGCAACCTAAAGGCCCATCAACAGACGAATGGATAAAGAAGAAGTGGTACATATATACAATGGAATATTACCCAGCCATAAAAAGGAACGAAATTGAGTCATTTGTTGAGACGTGGATGGTTCTAGAGACTGTCATACAGAGTGAAGTAAGTCAGAAAGAGAAAAACAAATGTCGTATATTAACGCATGTATGTGGAACCTAGAAAAATGGTACAGATGAGCTGGTTTGCAGGGCAGAAGTTGAGACACAGATGTAGAGAACGGACATATGGACACCAAGGGGGGAAAACTGCGGTGGGGTGGGGATGGTGGTGTGCTGAATTGGGCGATTGGGATTGACATGTATACACTGATGTGTATAAAATTGATGCCTAATAAGAACCTGCAGTATAAAAAAACAAACAAACAAAACAACTAATACTAAACTTTCATTGGGTTATTTGTATAGAAATATGTTAATATAAATGTTTCAGACATTACATGAAATTTCTAAAAAAAAAAAAAAGAATGCATTTGGGAGTGTTCCTTCCCTTGCAATTTTTTGGAAGAGTTTGAGAAGAATCAGTGTTAGCTCTTCTCTAAATGTTTGATAGAATTATCCTGTGAAGCCATCTGGTTCTGGACTTTTGTTTGTTGGAAGAGTTTTAATTACAGTTTCAATTTCATTACTTGTGATAGGTCTGTTTATATTTTCTAATTCTTCCTGGTTCAGTCTTGGAAAATTGTACCTTTCCAAGAATTTGTCCGTTTCTTCGTGGTTGTCCATTTTATTGGCATATAGTTTATAGTAGTGTCTTATAATCCTTTGTATTTCTGTGGTGTCAGTTGTGATTTCTCCTTTTTCATTTCTGATTTTATTGATTTGCGTCCTCCCCTTTTTTCTTGATGAGTCTGGCTAAGGGTTTATCAATTTTGTTTATCTTCTCAAAGTACCAGCTTTTAGTTTTATTGACTTGCTATCGTTTCCTTCATTTCTTTTTCATTTATTTCTGATCTGATCTTTATGATTTCTTTCCTTCTGCTAACTTTGGGGTATTTTTTTTCTTCTTTCTCTAATTGCTTTAGGTCTAGGGTTAGATTGTTTATTTGAGTTTTTTCTTGTTTCTTGAGTTGAGATTGAATTGCTATAAACTTCCCTCTTAGAACTGCTTTTGTGTTCCATAGGTTTTGGGTCATCATGTTTTCATTGTCATTTGTTTCTGTGTATTTTTTTATTTCTTCTTTGATTTCCTCAGTGATCTCTTGTTTATTTAGTATCTCACTGTTTAGCCTCCATGTATTTGTGGTTTTTACAGTTTTTTTCCTGTAATTGATTTCTAGTCTCATAGCGTTGTGGTCAGAAAAGATGCTTGATGATTTCAATTTTCTTAAATTTATCGAGGCTTGATTTGTGACCCAAGAGGTGATCTATCCTGGAGAATGTTCTGTGTCTACTTGAGAAGAAAGTGTATTCTGCAACTTTCGGGTGGAATGTTCTATAAATATCAATTAAATCTATCTGGTCTATTGTGTCATCTAAAGCTTGTGTTTCCTTATTTATTTTCTGTTTGGATGATCTGTCCATTGGTGTAAGTAGGGTGTTAAAGTCCCCTACTATTATTGTGTTACTGTCAATTTCCCCTTTCATGGTTGTTAACATTGGCCTTATGTCTTGAGGTGGGTTTATGCACCCTATGTTAGGTGCCTAAACATTTATAATTGTTATGTCTTCTTCTTGGATTGATCCCTTGATCATTATGTAGTGTCCTTCCTTATCTCTTGTAACAGTCTTTATTTTAAAGTCTATTTTATCTGATATGCATATTGCTACTCCAGCTTTCTTGTGATTTCCATTTGCATGGAATATCTTTTTCCATCCCTTCACTTTCAGTCTGTATGTGTCCCTAGGTCTGAAGTGGGTCTCTTGTAGACAGGCATATATATGGGTCTTGTTTTTGTATCCATTTAGCCAGTCTGTGTCTTTTGGTTGGGGCATTTAATCCATTTATGTTCAAGGTTATTATCGATATGTATGTTCCTATTACCATTTTCTTAATTGTTTTGGGTTTGTTTTTGTGGGTCTTTTTCTTCTCTTGTGTTTCCTGCCTAGAGAAGTTTCTTTAGCATTTGTTGTAAAGCTGGTTTGGTGGTTTTGAATTCTCTTAGCTTTGGCTTGTCTGAAAAGCTTTTGATTTCTCCATCGAATCTGAATGAGATCCTTGCTGGGTAGAGTAATCTTGGTTGTAGGTTTTTCTCTTTCATCACTTAAAGTATATCCTGCCACTCCCTTATGGCCTACAGAGTTTCTGCTGAAAAGTCAGCTGATAACCTTATGGGATTTCTTTGTATGTTATTTTTTGTTTTTCTCTTGCTGCTTTTAATATTTTTTCTTTGAATTTAATTTTTGTTAGTTTGATAAATATGTGGTTTGATGTGTTTCTCTTGGGGTTTATCTTGGATGGGACTCTCTGTGCTTCTTGGACTTGGGTGACTCTTTCCTTTCCCATGTTAGGGAAGTTTTCCACTATAATCTCTTCAAATATTTCCTCAGACCCGTTCTTTTTCTCTTCTTCTTCTGGGACCCCTATAATTTGAATGTTGATGCGTTTAGTGTTGTCCCAGCAGTCTCTGAGATTGTCTTCAATTCTTTTCTTTCTTTTTTCTTTATTCTGCTCCTTGGCAGGTATTTCCACCCTTCTGTCTTCCAGCTCACTTATTCGTTCCTGTGCCTCAGTTATATTCTGTTACTGGTTCCTTCTAGTGTATTTTTCATTTCAGTTATTGTGTTGTTCATCTGTGTTTGTTTGTTCTTTAGTTCTTCTAGATCTTTCTTAAACATTTCTTGTATTTTCTCAATCTGTGCCTCCATTCTATTTCTGAGATTCTGGATCATCTTTATTATCATTACTCTGAATTCTTTTTCAGGTAGATTGCCTATTTCCTCTTCTTTTATTTGGTCTTATAGGTTTTTACCTTGCTCCTTCATCTGTGACATATTTTTTTGCTGTCTCATTTTTTTTTTTTTTTTTGATGAGTGGGATTGTGTTCCTGTCTTACTGGTTGTTTGGCCTGAGGCTTCCAACACTGGAGTTTATAGGCTGTTGGGTAGAGCTCGGTCTTGGTGCTGAGATGAGGACCTCTGGGAGACCTCACTCTGATGAATATTCCCTGGAGTCTGAGGTTCTCTGTTAGTCCAGTGGTTCAGACTCGGAGCTCCCACCGCAGGATCTTCAGCCAGATCCCCAGCTCGTGAACCAAGATCCCACAAGCCACCCAGAGCAGCCAAAAAAAAAAGGGGGGAGAATAACAACAAAGTAAAAAATAAAATTATACTAAGAAATTAACAGATATGTTAGGAAGAACGTAAAAATAAAAATAGAGATGAAACAACAACTGGAAGGCAAAACGGAACCACAGTAGTAAAAAAGAGGAGGAGAAAAGAAGAAAAGGTGGAAAAGGCCTTGGCTATGGAGGGTGGGGCCTAAGCAGGGGTGGAGTGTGGGCAGTGGGTGGGCCCTATGCTTAGGACCCACAGGACTGGAAAAGGCCCTTGTTGGGGGTGGGGCTTAGGCTCAATGGAACAGAAGGGGCCCAGGCATGCTTCTCGCCTCTGGTCTCAGAGCACTGGGGACCCCACCTGGGAGCTCAGTAGGTTTCCCGGGCTCGAGTGGGTGGAGCCAACGTCCTATGCTCCTCTCCTGCTCCTCTGGTCCTGGAGGCCCCCTCCTGCCCGCCTCTCCTGATCTCCTCCTGGTCTCCCTCCTATGCCCCCAGGACCCATGCAGCCTGGAGTGGGCCTCTGAGGGCATAGGACCTGGCCCAAGAGTCAGGCAGACTTCTCTGGACGATTGGGCAGGGGATGCGCTGGGCGTGCTCCCCCTGATCCAAGCCTCCAAGGGTGAACCCCTTCCCCCTCTCAGCCACCCTTCGAGGGCACTGGTCCTGTCTGGCCTCCACTTCTCCTACCTCCTCAGTCCCCCCACGTCCTACCAGTTCGCTTGGGGGTTCCTCGTATCACCTTGGGCTTCGAGGCCCCCCACCAGCATCCTGCCGGTGCCCAAGTTGTGGGGAGACACAAACTCCTCGTCTTCCCACACCACCCTACACTGTATTTTTAAATTCTCCGACTCTCTGGATGGCATTCCTCCTCCTTCCTCAGCCTTCCCATGCTCCTTTTCCTTTCTTGTGGAAAGTTTTTATTTTTAAATGGCTTGGACTCCCTCCCCACTCTAGCTTTTAAGGTCCAGAGCCAAGAATTTGGATCTCTTGCTATGGAGAATGAATCCTAGATGTGTGGCTCTTCTTGCCTTCGTGAGATGGATCCTGAGTGAAGCTCTGGAAAAAGCTCATTTCCAGGAACTTGGCAAGCAGTTTCTGATGCAGCAGAGGCCAGAGGGGCTAAGGAAAGAGAAAGAACCATTGAGAAGTGTTGTTTTGTTTGGGACATGGAGAGAGATGCCGAGAAATGTGTGTATGTATATGTGTGTGTGTGTGTGTGTGTGGAGGGCGAGTGGATAGGAAGGAAATGAAAGCAGAGAGCACAGACTTTTGCTTCTCCCTTTTGGTCAAGGAATGGACAGAGAGAAACAAAGCGGGCAGCAGATTTGAGAAAGGGTCAGTTTCCAAAGAACATTTTCTCTCACATAATTCTGTTTATCGTGTGGCTCGGAAAATGAGCCTTAAAAATGAACCAGTGAGCGCCTCACTGCTTCGCACTGTGCTGGGTTTGAGAGGATGAGTGACAAAGACTCATGCTTGCTCTCACAGAGCTAGTAGTCTGATCTAGGAGACAAGACTTCCTCCTCTGCCTCCTGAAACATGGGATGTGGCAGGACAACTCCAGCCAGGGTGTCCAAGCCAGAATGTTTTCATGTTGTCAGCGGCTGAGTGGCGCCGCAAGGGCATGGTGCTCCAGGTTCCTAACTGTCGGTTGATCCACCATAGCTGCAGCGTTGGTGTAAACACATTCAAGTCAGTCTATATATATATATGGTCGTAAAATTAATTTCCGTCCATGTTTACTAAACGATTACCCTTAGTTTTGTAAACCATAGAGATCCCAATTCTCAGATTCTTATATCAGAAGAACAGGAATGTTTTTGAATGCTTGTAATCTGTATTTTGATTGACAATCATACAGTGGATTTTGAAAGGCTTTATTTAGACTATGTGTGTACTTAATATACGTTAATTAATAAAACTGAATAGTTTTTAATGTGTTAAAAATATATAGAGAGACTATCAATGTATACATATGTATCTGTTTACATATAATCATTTTATGTGTATATATGTATATATGTGTATGCATATATAGATATACATATACTTTTTTTTCTTTAATTTAGCAAAGATACTTTAGACCTTCTCTTTCAAGGACCATTCACATTTTCTGCCGTGCTCCTGATGCCTTTTCATTAAAGCTTTTCCTTTTACCTGTTTGCATAATCAATCTGCGAATCATTCTGGATGTCTTCCCAGGCAGAAACAAACTGCAACACAGGCTGATGTTAACCCTTAGCCCGGAGCAAAGGCTTCATCTCTCAGGGGTACACCATTGATGCCCTGCACACAGGACACACCGTCCACATCCCCTCAGTCACCAGTTCATGTAGGGAAAAAAAGTTGGAGTTGCTTATGAAGTTAGTTCTTGATACTAGCTTTCATTTTTGTGTTATTTCGTTTATAAAATTCTTATCAGAAGGTTTTAGAAAAAAAGTGAGAAATGGAATTCCTGACTGGATGACTATGACAGAGGGAACAGGAGACACTCTAAGTGCCAACAGGTTCCTTTCTATTTCTATTCCCACTAAATGTCTTCTGTCTGATACGTTCTTTCTGCTGGAAGCCACAGCAGCAACCCCAGGCCCTGTGTCTTGGTAGCTACCGTTCAGTGTCAGTTTTGCTTCTGGAGGCTTCTGAGGTCTCCTGCTGCTTGTTTCACAGGAAAGGTGGCTTTGGCTTTTGTTGCCTCAGTAAATGTTTGGTTTGAGTCATGAGGCTTTGACAGTGGCTGCCTTTTGTTGCAGATCTTTCCCCTGCTTGTGTGTTAAGTGACACGCACCTACCCATGGCCAGGCTGGCTTCCCCTTGATGTCTGTGTGTAGCGATGGAATCGGTCTTCCCTCCAGGGCTGGACTCAGATTCTGAAGTGGGTCCTGATAGCCTGTGTCTTCACATGGTCTTCCCTCTGTGCATGTCTGTATCCTCATCTCTTTTTTTCTCAGAAGGAGAAATTATGGTTATATTGGATCAGGGTTCACCCTAATGACTTCATTTTAACTTAATCACCTCTTTAAAGACCCTGTGTCCAAATACAGTCACATTCTGAGGTACTGGGAATTAGGACTTCAACAAATGGATTGGCGGGGAGGTACAATTCAAACTACGATGCTAAGATTTCATGCAAAATGTCTGGGATTTATTGTTTCCCTCCTTAGAGGTGCCTGGCACTGAGTGTCAGGAGGTACCTTGGAGGTAGATGGGAAACGGCTCACTTCAAGCCTGGTATAAACCAATCTGATCGTTGAAAGGGATTGAGAGATCCCTGAACCCTTCCTACCAAGACCACTCTGCCTTATACCCCAGAAGGGATCACAAAGGCGGAGTCATCCCAAAGCACACGTGTTTTCTAGCTGAGTGTTTGTCCCTAAACCCCAGTGGGGAATTCCAGTGCTGGGGTGCTGGGCTAGATGAGCCGTGTAGAGCAGAGCAGAGCAGGGAGGAGCTGGACCGGCCCATGTGAGGAAGTATTGGTGGGTGTTTTTAATGATCACTTATTACATAGCAGATACTGTGCTGGTGATTTACATTCTTTAAAAAATTTTTTTTTTATTTTTAAAGATTTAGAAAACCTACCATCCAGTATTTTGTTAACACCCAAAATGTAGAAAGGATATAATTGTAGAGTAAACAACAGTCCTTGGCATGGAAATAATTTAGCTTTACAAGCAATACGCTCTCCTTGATTTTCTCATTTTGCCATGAACCAGGGATATCATTACAGAGAGTTATCATTTGAGCTCAGCTTTGAAGGTGAAAATGGGAAGAGGTTTGTTGTGGGACTGTAAAAAATTCCACAGAAAGGTCAGGAGTGTTATAGAAAGAACATAATCTTTGGAGGTAGACACAGATGGTTTGGAATCCTGGCTCCAATGTATACTGTGTATGACCTCAAGAAATAAATACAAACTCATAGTGTGAGAGCTTTCTGACTTCCACATCTGGGTAATGAGGTTATTAATTTGCCTTAGTGGTTGTGAGAACAGAATTAGGTAGCCCTTATTAATATTAGAAGAATGTGGATCTCTCCCAAATTCTGTGAAACAGCCTTGGAATTAAATTAGAAGTTTCCCTTCTTTGACTAAAGTAGCCACATTTACACAAATAATTGTCATTAAAATGCTGCCAGTCTTAGGAAGCTGTGCTCATCATTATATCATTAGAGTGCAGTTTATGTAGCTTTCTGCATCCCCAGTATGCATTCCAGCAGTTAAAATCAAGCAGCAGCTGCCTATCTGTGGATGTCATACCATAGATGTGGATCTATTGATAGTCCTTTGAGATTAAATCCCATGGCAGAGATTGGTCTCATTTCACAATGGTTAGAAACAAGCCTTCATCTTATTGTTAATTAGCTGAGATGAACTGACATCATAAGTAGGAAAAGAGACTTACTGCAAACTGAAGAAATCTTTTCCTTTCATAATTTATTCTTTTCCATTTATTCTGCCCCTACCCCCTAATAAGAAACATACCACATTTTCAGAAGGGTTTGTTTTGTTTTGTTGTCTTGGAAGGGAAGAGACTTTGAACATGTTTTTGCACTGGAGCTGAGAGAGGGAGGGTAGCAGATGGAGTGAGACCTTGGCAGAGGAGGAAGTCTATGGAGTTTGGAGACAAATGGCAGGATCCCTACTCCTGCTATGTCACTGTCATTTTCCCATCCGTTCCCTAAAGGGAAAATGTTGGTCTTCAAGGTACAATGAAACCACACATGAATCATGGATTTTCCTAGCCAGAGTCTCATTGATCCAGGTCCTCATTCCGGCTCTGCTGGGAGCAAGCCTGGTCACATTAGAGAAATTCATTGCCTATTTGAGCCTTGGTGTCTTCACATCTTATTAGGAAATACAGGGCACACTAAGCCCCTAAAAGTGCAAATGGTAAATACTCATAAATAATAGCTCTCCTTACTATCAGTGCACTGATGTTGTGTGCTATAAACTTCCTTTCATCAGATGCAAATGCAAAATTAATATGCTGAACAATTCATCCAAATTGCTATATATATATATATCTATATATATATATCTATATATCTATGACAGTAACATATTGCATGTGGATTTGTACTTCACCGGCAGTCTCAATGGGTGTTGGGAACTTGAATATTTACACAGAGTCAGCATAACCTAAGGTTGAGGAGCCTCATTGCTCCGGTTTCAACCCCACATCACTATTTATCAGCTTGGGTCTTGGGAAAGTTACTTGACCTCTCTGTGCCTCAGTTTCTTCTTCAAAAGAATGGAAATGATGAAATAGTACCTCTCTCAAAGGGCTGGTAATGAGGATTAAATGCATAAATATTTGTAAAGTGTTTAGAATGGAGTCAGACATAGGACAAGCACTATAATATAGGTACCTGTTAAAATTAAAAAGCCCAAGTAGTTTTGGCTGTTTTTTCACGTGATGTGATCTGTACCGTCATACACATTTTCCAGGACCTGCTAATTGGAATCACATTTTAAACTTAAATAATTGGTGCCTTCGGTTCAAAACCTGAGTAGAATTACAATCTAGTATCTATTTCTACGAAGTCTTCAGTGAAAGGGATTCCTTAGGTAAACACTTGGAGGTACTAATGGGTCTACTGGGGTGCTCAGGACTCTCTTTGAAATTTTGATGACTCTCAGACATGCAGATCAGGAAATCGGCTTTGAAGTTTTGGTTGGCTCACCCAGATATGCAAATCCAGAACTAGCTTTGACCAAGAAATCTGAGGCTTAAGCCCGTTCTTGACTGAGGAGAGGACTAGAATTTGCAGCAGCGAGAATGTAAGTTACTGACCTGGGAAAACTCGCTCATTGTATAATGAATGGTTCCACGTGGCCCCAGGCAGCTCTGTGTAAAGCCTTTAAGCAGCCTTTCCACCCTATTGGTGCATGCCGAGGGCCGTAGCATTGGAGTCCGGGCTGATACCCCTTTGGTACCTGCTCTGCCCCCTGTGCTTGGATTGGACACTTGCTAGGACAGCCCCAAATTGCTATTAACAGTCTCTGCAACAGCCAATGACCCTGCTTCTGGGACTAAAGATTCTCCTGGGTAGAGAGCTGCAATTCCAGCATTTCATAAGACTGATTTAGTTGCACAGCTGCTGAGGGTCTACAGTGAAAAACAAATACCCCGTGGCACACATGAAGGGCACCAGCCAAGCAGCCTGCAGGGCCAGTGAGTTGGGTGACCCCTAGGGTCCTAAGGCCATCAGATTAATGGATGCCCAGCAATTCCTAAACTAGTGACAAGATATTAGTTGGGCCAGAGCTTTCTTCTAAGTAATAGTATGGAATCCCAATTGAAAACAGCGCTTGTGTGTTTAATTCCATGCTTTGAAGTAGGAAAAATTTCAATTCCAGAAACTATGAAATCATATGTGTACGATGTAAGTAAAAAAAAAAATCCCAGACATAACCTTAACCTTTTGTTCTCCAGCACCCCTCTCTGCAAATATGCCTGTACATGTGCACCCCATATACAGTCTTAATTGAGAACCATTGGGTCTTGGTGTTTTTCGTTTTCCCTTTGCCAACTATATATTCACTTGATGGTCTTACGTCAGGTAGCAGACTTTAAGGGTTTAACACAGAAACTTATTTTTCTCCTGCTAGTTGAGAAGAGGCCACATTATTCCATTTTAGCAGAGGAATACCTTTGTCCACTGGTGATGACTCCAGAACACTGATGTTGTGTAGAGTCCTGGGGGCAACAGAAAATTCAGAGCACATTTCTTATGCTTTTTTCCTGGAGGAGAAAACCCCTAATTATTCCTAAAGGCATTACACATAGTGCCCTGTCCAATCTGTTGGTAAATATAGGCAGGTCTTCTTTACCTTCACATGGCCGTAGCTGCTTTGTAAATTATTCACAGCGAATGTGTACACGATTTTGGAGTCAGACCTACCTTCCTTGGCCTAGTTCCCGGCTCCATCGTGTGTCTGCTCCTCTTCCTGACCCCCCTTCCCAGCTTCCTCACCTGTAAAGCTGGCAAGACCAGAGTTCCTGCCTCGGAGGGCTCTCGTGAGGATTAAATACGGCAAAAACCGCATGGTCGTGTCAATAGATGCAGAAGACGCATTTGACAAATTTCAACCATCACGTATAAAGCATCAAGAATAGCGTCAGGCACAAAGTAAGCTCTATTAAATGTTCATAATTATTACGAATAATGTAGGCAGTAAGCTGACTCATCTATCATTAAAATGTCTTCTCTGGGAGATGGAAATGCTAAGAAATTACTGGCAAGTCTGAGTGCAAAGGGTGGGAGTCAGCCCTAGTTTTAGGTGTCTGTGCCCTGGTTTTTTCTCTAAGCTCAGAATGTGAAAGAGCTCTGGCGTTGGGCGGTTGTTACTGAGACGAATCCCAGCTTTCTCCTTGATCACATCTAACACCAAAAACCCTGTTTCAGGCGATCTGGGTGTCCACAGTGGGGAAGAACTCCAGCTCACCACCACTATCACCCACGTGGATGGACCCACCGAGATCTACAAGTTGACCCGCAAGGAGGCCCAGGAGTAGGAGGCTGCAGCACCCGGCTGGGACTGTCCCCCACGCCCCAGCCCCTCTAACTAGAGTGGGGAGCGTGCCAGAGAGCTCCACGTGCAAATGAATGCTCTGTCTCTTAGCTGTGGTTTACTTGGACCAGCAGTGTGGATGTTTGTCAGCTTGCCTTCTGATGGTAACTCTTGGAGGAAGATTCCTGCAGCCACTAATGCATTGTGTATGATAACAAACCCTCTGGTATGACACATGTTCTGTGATCATTGTTAATTAGTGACATAGTAACAGCTGTAGCAGGTGGTTAGTAAACCTCATGTGTTGGGGGTGCACTCCTTGGGGGATGGTTTGGGCCAGATGGGGTCTATATGGAGTGGAATATTTGATTCTTTTTTTTCCTGTTTTAGATTCTAGGATAGAGTTTAACATTCTTTGCTGTCCGAGATGGGCTGGTGTCATAGTCTTCTTTCTCCTAGTCCATGACCACTTTTTTTTTCCCCTATTTATATCACCAAGTAGCCTATCGAGTTAATATTTAAGTTGTCAATAGATATGTGCCCTTATTTTTTATGGCATAATATAAAATAACTGAATTTCATGAGAAGGTCTGTTACACCAGGGGCATTTCAGCTTTGAAACCAAATCTGTATATTCAATACTAACCAGTCTGTTGGATGTGGGTTTTAAAAAATGTTTGCTAAACTACCCAAGTAGGATTTATCGTATTAAATGGCCTCTGGGTCTGAAAAGCTTTTTTAACCTCTTGCTTAAAATGTGTTTTCTTTTGATAAGATGCTTCAAACAGCCTCCGAAAGTGTAGATCCGATCATTTAAATAAACCTGTATGTATATGCATATATGTATATGCACACCTCGCCCTCATGCTCAGCCAGAACACGTGCCTGCAGATTCTTTTCCGTGTTGCGTCTATGGGGTAGGGGGGAAACAGCTCTATGAAAAATTAAAATATTTTGCCATCAAATCAAAGTGTTTGGGGGTGTTATATATTTCTGGAAATAGGGTAACGTTTTCTTCACTGGATGGTTAACCTACCTAGGCTGGCATGTGTGACAGAAAGGGTGGGGGGGCAAAATGTACATGATTTAGAAGTAAATTATGACCCTCCTACCTATGCCCACTTCCCCAGATAGCCTGTTTCATTGTATTTTAACTCTGCCATTGGAGAGACAACATGGTGCAGCAGAGAGAAAGAATACTGGATCTGAGATTAGAAGGCAGAGTTTCCTAGCAGAGGCCCAACATTTATTACATAGCATGACCTTGTTGAAGCCACCTGACCTGGCTGTTCCCTCACCTACAAACTGGCATTCATAAACTTTAACTGCTTCACGGGGTGGCAGTGCAAATTAAGTCAGTTAATGTGTATGGAAATGCATTTTAAACTCTGAAGCTGTGTAACTATGTTCTTTCTGGATTTTAAAGACAATTTTGTGAGTGTCCTGTTTTTCAGACATTGATGCCTGGAGGTTTGGGGCACAATCCATTTAATTCGCCTACTCGGCACTCCTTCTCCATCCTTTCTTTTCCCTGATTTTGGCTAAATCCATGGAAAACAGTGATGGGAGGAAATACTATGGCTTTGGCTTTTCTCTCAGGCCTTTTCCTGTCCTGGTAAACATTTGATGATGTTTAATCCAATGCACTCAACATCCACTTCTGATCGACCACTGTGATGCCAGGAATTAAATGTAGCCCATGCCTCACAGTCTGGAAGGGAAGATGAACTTAAAACACGACAAGTAATCTCCTGCCCCAGAGGATGGAGGGAGAGTTTCTTCTAAGGAGATGGGGAAAAGGCCTGAGATAGGCCTTAAAGAAGAAGAAGTAAGATTTTATGAGGGCTGAAGGACAAAGGGAACAACAGTAAAAACTCATAGAGGAAGTGAAGAACAGAGAATGTTTGGACAAGGCTGGTCATCAGGCCTGACTGGCACATAAAAGGAGTGGATATAGCAGAAGATGGGCCCCATGCATCTGTGAGCCAGAATGAGAAGGGTCCTTAATGCTGTGGGAAGAGCTATCAGACTGAGCCTAGAGTTTTAGGCAGAAAAGTGATATGATCAGAGTTACTGCCGGAGCAACAGAAAGGCTGGACAAGCCCAGCAAAAAAGATCACAAAGCCTGGAACCAGGGCAACAGTAGAGGACGTGGAGAAGAGGGGATTAATTTTGGAGATAAAACCAGCAAGGTCTGAGCATTCTGAATGTGGACCTCATGAAAAGCAAGAGCAGAGTCAAAGTTCAAGCCCTCCTAGGTGAGGGAACGTTAGGGCCCTTGACAGAATTAGGGATTTTTGGAGAGGAAGTATCAGTGAATCTATTACCTAAGGGTCTGTAAGTACTAGAAGCCAAGTCTAGCAAGCTTAACTAAAAGAGGGACTTTAGTAGAACTTTCCGAGAGCACCCAGCACCAGGAATTCATGGACCTTTCCCCTAAAACAATACCATTGACTAGTCCAAGTCTTTGTCTCTCTCGTTTCAAAACTAGGGGAGGGTGCGTGAGCGGCTCAGTCTCAGGCAGATGTCTGCCCCTGTGCAGATCACCTGTGATCAGGAAGCCAAGTCAAGTGGCTGCGAGCAGCGTACCCTGTGGATTGACATCAGTTTCTAAAGAATGGAGAATCCATTTTGAGCTGGGCACACAATCAGAAAAGATGAATTACAGTGGGCCAGATGAGGAGTTTGGAGTTTTGGGTTTTAAAAGCCATCTTCTGGAGGAATTGACAAGCTAGCAGTTGGAAATAAGAGAAGAAGCGGACCAGTCAGGGCAGGAGACTTTGCAGCCATCATCATTGAGAATGAAGTTCAGCTTGGCAGAACAGCAAAGCGTCAGATAGCTGTGAGTGATGAACCGGGCACAGCCCATTCAAGAGGTGAGAGGAAGAAACTGAGGTAGATGACTCACAGGAACGCAAGGTGTCAAAGAAGCCAAAGAAAGAACCAGACCCAAGGGAAAAAAGTTCAATACCCTGAGAGATTCAACAGCATTTAAAGATTGAATAAGGCCTGTTGGATTTGGTGGTTTGGACATGTGGGACCTCATGGCAAGGGCAGACATTAGAGTTCTCATGATGGGAAGGAAAGAGGTAGGACGGTGGTCCAGGAGGAACCAGAGTCTGGGGAGAGAATGGGACTGAGCTTGTAAACTCTGAGAGGTGAGAGTCAGCCATGAAGTCAAGACAATGATGAAGTAACATAAGCCCCAAGGAAGGTCAGAGACTTGGGATAAAGGACACAAGCTGATGAGTTAGCTTTGAAAGAGTGAAAGGTCACTTCTATCCAGAGACAGGAGAGAAATAACCGATGGATGTTAGAGGAGAAACTTTAGGTCAAAAGGAGAGAAGTTGCAGCCTGTCCCTCTGTGTGTTCTGTTTTCTCCACGAACATGAAATGAGCCTGGAGTTCTGCTGAAGAAGTTCTCGGTTTCAACAACGCAGGTTGAACACAATTGTTTTCAATCAGTTGGAAACTTCAAGAAACCCTTCAAGAGGTGAGAAAAAGCCTTTATTAAGGACTATCAACCTAGAGCAAAAGTTAATTATTGGCCATGTATGCATTTTACAAATTATGTTAAATTTTTAAAGTAGTTTTGAAGAATATTATGGAGAAGAAGTATAAAATTCCCCAACTATCTGCCTTTAAAAAATAAGAGAATTTACGATTATATTCATCAAACAAGTAAGGTACAATTGCTATTTCCCGTAGAAAACAATCAGTTTTCTGTTGGTTAAGCCGTTGGGTTCACGAGGTGTTAGTCCTACATTTTCCCCTTAGGGGAAGAAGACGTCCATAAAAATGAAATAAGTGGTTTCTCTCACGACCTCTCGGTAGTTCTAATCATTTCTCAGAACTGAGATGATGTCTCAATTCTGATATCTAAGAGCTGGTGAAGCCTTTGGAAGTCAGACCCCTCGGGGTTCCGGCAGGTACCTTGAGAAGCTCTACAGAAGTGTCAGAAGGGAGGTTGGTCTTGGGTCTCATCCCCATCTTGGCAGTTCTAGAAACTCTATTTTGTCAACTCTTTCAAACTGATCCAGCTTTGAGAGGCTGCCTGGTCACATCGGGGAGTCTCAATGGATGACAATTCCCATGCAGTCTCACAGTGAAGCGTTCGACACGCCTTGTGTCTCCATCATCAAGGACGTATTCTTCCTTGCTATTGTTGGGTAGCCATGGAGGCTAAAAGAGGAAATGGGAGGGTTTTGGTGCACAGGGGATAAAAGCACAGAGAAATGAGAGCCCTTGAAAGAAATAACATCTCAACCATGATGAAGCCTGAGGGATCATCCCTGGACCTCCAAAGAAAATACACACAGCTCCCTGAAGAGTGCTTAGCGCAGTGCGGGAGTCCAGCTGGGGAGCATTGGTGGGTGAGCCGGTGAACGCACCTCAGCCCACCCCATTCTCTCTGACTGCTGGGGATGCCCTTCTTCCCTTGATTCAGTCAGACCCTGCTCCTTTCACTGCCATTCAGCATCAGGATACGTTAGTGCAGTTGATTAGGCTTAATGTGGGGGTGTAGCCTGACTTCCATGAGCCTATGCCTCACTCCCTGTATTTCGAGGTCCTCTCGTACTTTTGTGCTACGGGAACCATTCTGACTTCAGCTGCTTGCTCTCTCCTGTCACATTTTGCTACAGGGATGACTTGGTTTCTGAGACAGTGTCAGTGGTGCGTTTCTTTTCTCCTGACATCAGAGGGCTCTTCCGGGCACTCCTTGAACCACCCCAGTGTCCAGAGCTTCCTGTCTCTATGATCATGTACTTAGCTCCAGTGGTTAAGACCCTTCAGTATTGAGAGCAGGCCCCCTTTGCGACTTTGGCCTTTTTGTTCTGACTGCAGTTCCTCCCACAGGTCCTGTCCCACCCAGGACTGCTCTCCTCCAGGCTCACGTCTTGATTCCTCAGTTCCTCCTCCAGGTGTGGTTTCTGGACCCTTGCCTCATGACTGTTCGCCTATTAACTGCCTTCTAGTTCCTCATTGTTCTAGAATTTGATACTCAGACTGCAGCATTGCTCCAGCTGGCACAGATTAGTGTGAAAATAATACTTCTACTAGGGCTCGACATCCTAAGAAAATGGCACTAGATTTGAAAAATTATCCACTTCTTACCTTTTTGCTTCTCATGAACATGTAACCACTAAAACACTTAAGAGTTTAAAAAATTAATACAGGCATACCTTGTTTTATTGCACTTTGCAGATACTGCAATTTTTACAAATTGAAGTTTTATGGCGACCCTCTGTTGTCAGATGGTGGTTAGCATTTTTTAGCAATAAAGTATTTTTTAATTGAGGTATGTCCATTGTTTTTTAGACATGATGCTACTGCACACTGAATAGACTATAGTATGGTGTAAACATAACTTTTATGTGCATTGGGAAACCAAAAACTCCATGTGACTCCTTTTATTGTGGTATTCACTTTATCACAGTGGTCTGGAGCCAAACCCTCAGTATCTCCAAGGTATGCCTGTATCGCCAATACCCGCCTTTGTATTCAGCAATATTTTTCGACTAAATTGTAGGACTTTACAAGTGTATCTGTGAATTTCACTTTTTCCCACACACAGATTCAATAGGTAAAGCACATCTTTAACTTTTAAATAAGCACAGTTTGAAATGTAAATAAAAGTAGTTAAGACCTAAGTGCAAAATGGGTTGGTTTCAACTGCTGGGGAATTTCCTCCCTCAGCCTGGATCTCTCCTTTGTCCAGCTCTCTCTACACACACACACACACACACACACACACACACACACCATTACTGTTAAACTCCTTTTTTCATGTGCATGTGTTTTGTAATATGGAACTTTATAATTTACATATTTTTCCTTTAATATCTCCTCTTCATAGTCACATAGTGACTACATAATAAAGGAGTGAGGTTCAGAGAAGTGAAATGACAAAGTTGGAACTACGAAGAGATCTTCAGTCTCTGAACCTGCCTCTTCGTGGCATATTTGCAGCAGAAGAGTCAAGAATTTTGTTTTGAGCTGCAACTCTCATTAGAGCAGAATGACCTTATTGGGAGATGTTATTCCAGCCTAAAAAAATATCTGCTTCCTCTCCACTTCCATCGATGGCAAGTGTCTGCCCTCTTCCGGCCAAAGGGAGGATGACAGCTACCACTGAGCAAATTCTTAGAACAAAAGTCAGACCTTGGAATGGGGGAATATGCAGCTGCTCCATGATAATGATTGCTTTTTAGTGAGTTCTTGTCATAGCTTTGCATATGACTTTGCTCTGGGACCCTTAGGGCAGTTGCCTACACCCCATCCCCCTTGAACTAGGTGATCTCTGAAGTCCTCACCAGCCCTGATTCTAAGAACGGTAAAGGAGGCTATGTGTTAATGACATCTTACAGCAACGCAGGGCACTTGATCCAGATCCGCTGTGGGCAGATGCGCTGGCATCGCAGCCTGGGGGGGTGCTAGTGTAAATAGATCCCCTGCATTTATTGATTCGGAGGCCCCTCCGATCCTTCTCACTGTTCTTCTGAGCTCCTCTGAAGCTCTGAGCTCCCTCAGGTGGCTGCTCTACCCAGCAACTCTTTCCAGGGGGATGAGTCAAGGTCAGGATGGTCTTCACTCCCATGATGAACTCTTCTCAGTTCAGGGACACTGAGAGACTGAAAGTGAGCCAAAGACAGGAGCGGCCAATACATGAGATCTTTCCATAGCACGTGCTTGGCGGACGTTCCTCATATGCTGACCGGATGGAAACTGCACGGCCAGCACGAAAAGGCCAGAAACCGGTCAAGACTCACTGCGAACTGAGAATCCGTTTTAAAGAGACTCTTCCTTTGTTTGTGAAATGCTTCACAAAGGGAGCTGTTCCTAGGAATGGGCAGGAGTGTTAAATCACGTTTGTGTGGCTTAGCCTGGTCCCCCGAAAGGCAACTGCTGAGACAAGGATTCGTGTGCAGGTTCGTAAGGCGGTCCGAGGAGACACTGAGAGGGAGCGCGGAACTTAACGCTGAGAAAAGGGAAAGCTGGGAACGGTCACCACTGCGCTGCTCACTCAGGCTTCTTCGGGCTTCGGGTTTCCGGCTCCCTAGAAGGGTGAGCGGCAGCCCCGCTGAGCAAGGAGGCGGGGCCTAGCCAGCACCCGCCCCCTGTTGGTGCAGGGTCACCCCTGAGCTGTTAGCTACCTGGAACCAGAGTCAGCTTGAATAACATGGGTGCTACGGTGTGTTCTTACCTGATTCCCCAAAGCAAAACAGGCCCTTGGAAAGATACATGAGTCAAGAAAAAAAGGCAAACTTTTCATTGATCACATCAAGTATTAGACATAAATACTTAAAATGTCAGTGTTCTTACACAAGTTTTTATATGCATGTATGCATGTGTGTATATATATGCATAGATCATATTTCCTATGTTTATATATGCGTGCATATATCATATATGTGTGTATATATCAAATATATGTGTATATATATAACATATGTATTTTATATATATTACAATGGTATTATATACAAAAGATTTCTGGAGAATTTCTCCAGAAATTCTCTAGAAAACAGTATTATGTAACCTGCCTTCTTCACAATACACTATATCTAGAAACTCCATATCATTATATCATCTACAACATGATTTTAATGACTTTTATTATTGTAGTCTCTAATAAGGATGTGTCATTTGTTTATTAAGCCCCTATTTTGGACATTTAAATGATTTGCAAAATTTGACTATTATATGCTGAAATGAACATCCTTGGATATAAATCTTGTTGTAGATCTCTGATGGTTGCCTTAGGATCAGTTCCTAAGAGTAGAATTACTGGGGCAAAAGTTCAATCATTCATTCATTAGGTGTATGTTGAGCACCCTAGTTATGGGCTAGTGCTGTTCTAAGTACTTGGGACAGACAAGTAAGCAGCGTCCCTGTCACCAAGGTGCATATTGACCTGGTAGGGGGAAGCGGTGAGGGAGAATAGGTAATAAATAAACACAGTGATGGTGATAAAGACTATGGAAAAAAGCGTTCATGATGGACAACTGTAAGCTTACCATGGCCCCCAGAAATGTGCCACCAGCAGAATAGGGGCCTGTGGCTTCACATCTTCACTGACACTATGCAGTTTTGACATTTGCCACTTTAAGATGCAAAAAAAGTTGCATTTTACATATATTTCATGACCAGTGAGAATTGAACATGTTCTATATTCCTGTGAGTTTATATTTTTAGGTTGTCAGTTCAGATTCTTCATCCGTTTTCCTCCGATATTCTGGTTTAGGATATTCATCCTTTGTCTCTCATACATGTAGCCAAGCTTTTCCCAATTGTTACTTGCTTTTGATTTTGTTTTTGATGTTTCTTGGGGGCATGGAGCTTTTTAATTGTATATAATCAATTCTGTAAATCTTTTCCTTTATATTTTCTACCTTTGCTGTAATGCTGAAGGAAATCTCTCTAATCTGAGATAATAGAACAGGTCAACCATATTTTTTTTCTAGTTTTCTCAATTTTCTTTTTAAGTTTTCTTTCTTTAATTCATTAATTCGTATGGAATTTGTTTTTCAGTAGGAATCTCAAATACTTTTTTCTAAAGTTTTTTTGGATAATGATTGGGAAAGGCACTATCTTAAGCAAACTGGGGAGGCTGTAGCAGTGGGCCACCCGTGAGCTGAGACTCTGGGACAGACTTGAGGCTGAAGTGTGGGAACCGTTCCAGCCGCCAGGCACGCTAGAAGCTGCCTGTGAGAAGTAGAGCTCTCTGTGCTCCGCTACCCAGGTGCCACCCAGGTCCTCACCTTGACTTTGCCGGTGTGGGCCCTGTCACTGGGGAAGATGGACTTGCACTGGGTCATGGAGGAAACTTGAGAGCTGTGGGCAGGGGCCGAGTTTGTTGAGGGACAAGTAGGCAGTGGTTGCTGACTGCCCCCTGTGCCTGGACCTCCCGGGGGGGTGCCCTGGGAAGCAGTCAGCTCCTCCATTGCAGAGCTCGGGAATAGCATCTGGGGTCAGAAGCTGATGACCACGTTGATTGGATCAATAAATGGGGACCGCCTGAGTCTTCTCTGTGGGTAGAAGGGGAGGTGAGGGATGACCTGGTGGGATGGACAGAGCAGAATGCCCTGGTTTATACTCTAACTTTGCAACTAATTGCTGTGTGTCTTTGGCCAAGTTACAGTACCTCTCTGGGTCTAGTTTTTAATCTATCAGATGTTCTTTCTATTATACTATATCTAGCAACACTAATTGATTGGGAAGAATATCCACTCTAGACTTAATGGTTTGGAGTACAAGGTGCAGTAGTTCAGATAGAATTTGGGAATGTGTACAGTATACTAGCTTGATGCATTGGAGTGAGTGTGTGTGTGTGTGACAGAGAGAGAGAGAGAGAGACATAATTAGAGAAAGAGAAGGGAGGAGGGAAAGAAGGGAGGGAGAGAGGGAAGGAGGAAGGACAGGAAGAAAGAAGTTGAAAATAAGTTGACCCTGTGAGAATATCGAGCCAAGGTTTGTCATGAGTTGGAATTTCTGCCAATCATCTAACTGCATAAAGGTAAGTGGGAGGGGTGGGGCCACTCATACAGGTGCAACAGCATCCTTTCAACCCACCAGCTGGCTCAGGAGGGGGCAGTCCTGTTAACCTTCAAAATGAACATTTAAAAACCCCCTTGTCCAGAATGACTGTCAGTCATGGCTACTTGCTGCCCTCTGCTGGTCAAAATAAATAATGTCTGCGTTACAAAAGAGTTTTAACTGATTGTAATAATGATATTTATTTATTTATTTATTTATTTATTTATTATAAATTTATTTATTTATTTATTTTTGGCTGCGTTGGGTCCTCGTTGCTGCACGTGGGCTTCCTCTAGTTGTGGCGAGCGGGGGCTACTCTTCGTTGCGGTGCGCAGGCTTCTTATTGCGGTGGCTTCTCTTGTTGCGCAGCACGGGCTCTAGGCACGCGGGCTTCAGTAGTTGTGGCACACAGGCTCAGTAGTTGTGGCTCACGGGCTCTAGAGCGCAGGCTCCGTAGTTGTGGCGCATGGGCTTAGTTGCTCCGCGGCATGTGGGATCTTCCCGGACCAGGGCTCGAACCCGTGTCTCCTGCATTGGCAGGCGGATTCTCAACCACTGCGCCACCAGGGAAGCCCAATAATGATATTTATTTACCCCCAAAGTATATACGGAGCACCTATGAAGTGCCAGGCACTGTTCCAAAGCAGACCAGTAACTAAAACAGACAAATATCCCTACCTTCATGGGATTTAATTCAATAACAACAATGATAATATCTAACATTTATAGATCCCATGCTACGCATGTGCCAGGTAGCATTTTAATTCCTTGATATTTATCAGTTCATTTCCATCCTCAAGTCAGTCCTAAGAGGTAGGTATGACTATTTCCATCGTTTTAAAGCTGAAGAAACTGGTGCACGTCGAGGTTAAACGATTTCCCTGAGGTCAGACAGCTGGGAAATAACTGAGCCAGGTTTAATTCATTCTGCTTCTAGAGCCTGTTCTTAACCCCTCCATTCACTGCCTTTACTGGCATTTCTGGCAGATACGCTTCTCCTCCTGTCCCAAATACTGTGCAGGCGTCGGCCTTACAAGGTGGAAAGGCAAACACCCACCTGCTCCTTTGGCTCAGCCACTCATCCATCTCAGCCCCTGTGTGGCCTCGGGCCAGTCCCTTAGCCCATGCAGCTGTGGGCAGATTAACACATGGCAAGGGCATGCTCACAGCAGGGTCCTGCCAAGTGTTCTCCCTGTCTTCCTCCATCCCCTAAGCGGACCCTCAGATGGGAGGGTCAGGGAAGCCACTGGAGGGGTGGAATCTCTAACCTGCTGCTCCAGGCTTCTGTCTTGAGGTCCCAGTGAGTCCTTCTCCAGTTCAGCACTAAGGGCAGGAGGCAACCTGGAAGTTAGTGATGAAACTCAGAGTTCTTTCCTGCTTGGCCTAGATTTCTGGGGCAAAGGGACAGCATACAGCAAGAGGGCTTCAGGTCAGCTCCAGGGGAGAGCTGGCACCTACTGACCTGGGAGGTGGAGCTCCCCCAGTCTCCAGGGAGAGCTGCACTAAAATGCCAGCGGCTGCTGCCAGGAGGGAAAGGGTCCAGAGCAGTGGGGCACAGGAGGAGCGAGGAAGTCCTCAAATTTTGCAAACCCTAGATTTCTACTTGTTAATTTTTTTGTAATGTGTGCCCAACCTCATATAAAATGTCTCTTTTATAGGGAGAGAACATATTTTTTAATTTTATTTTTAAAAAATCTCTTCAGAAATTTGATGTTTTTAAAAGGCAAATTTAAGAAGTATTCTGTTATTGTATACCCCAGAATCCCCTCTTGTAACCAATGTCTAAATAACAACATTATGAGAGCTACTCTTTAGGAAGCACTGAAGATGTGCCAGCACCTCACAGCAGCCCCATGACATAGGTACTTTATTCACGTCACTTACAGATGAGCAAGCTAAAACTCAGAGAGGTTAAGTCATTTGTTCTGGGTCACACAGCCAACTCTCAAGGCTGTGCCTGGATGACTCCATTACCACCACCCTATACTATGTCCCAAAGTGAGGAAAACACCATAAACTGAGCGACTGACTTCTAGGTCCCAGGGACTTCTAAGTGTCACCCCAAGAAGCAAAGATGATTTATCCGTGGGTTTTGTCTGAACACACAATAGGGGTTTTATCCTCATCTCTGGGGTTCTCTCGTGTGATTTGGAAGCAGCAGATCTGCATGTCCGTGGGAGAGGGGTGATTGAGCCAGCTCTCATGTGATCCGGATCTGCCAGCCTGGAGCAACCACAAGCCCAAGGGAGCCCCGGAGAGGACCTCGTGAGAAGCAGTCAGTGAATCGAAACAGGAGGTGCCGGGGACTGTCACACACACTCGGTGAGAAACTTTCAGCAGCTTCATGTGGGGACGGGGAGGAGGGGTATCATTATTCTGAACACTAAAGAGAAGGGACTAAGGCCCAGGGGAAGAGGCGTGCCAGAGGCCCCGCAGCAGCTGGGGGCCAGAGCGGGTAGAGCCCAGGCCTTACAGAAGCAAGCTGAGTCCCACCTTCTGTCCTGCTTTCCAGGTCTGCCCCAGCAGCACTGGCACCACCTGGGGCATGATAGGAACGCAGAATCCCAGCCCTGGCCCACTACTGAGGCTGCTCCGGTCTGCACCTGCCCACTTAGGGCTACCTCACACCTGAAGTGACACCCCCAAACTGCAGACAGGAGAGACATTCTCCCAAAGGGGATTCGACTTTCTTGGTTTACACTATTTCAGTAGGAAGGAGACCATAGCGTGGTAACTGGAAGTTTTGCTGAGGCACAAATTTGAGTCATGGCCACTGCCAGGCTGGTGCTCTGGGCAAGGCTCTCAGCTCTTGGGGGCTGGCTAGGAGGATAGAGGGGACCCAGGGACCACTTCATTCTCTGGCTGGTTTGGTCCTGTCACCTAGATCTCAGAAGTTGCATTCAGAGTAAAAGGGGTTGAAGTGAGGAACCAGCTCTGCGCCTCAGTTTCCTAGTGTGTAAAATGATTCACACTGTGTATCTCATTGCGTTGTAAGGAAACGTGAGTTAGGACAGTGCTTGACGTGCCAGAAACTCTCCATAAATGTTAGCTGTTATCATCATCGTCATCGCCACGGATTCTTGACACCTGTGAGTATATGTAGCCCAGACCCTTTTCCAGTTCCCTAAATGACAAATAAGGAATGCTTATATTGGCTTCTGGGTTTCTCCAAATGACATGTTCCATCTAGAATGCAGTGTTTCCTATGTACATCCTCACAATGCATGTTAACCAGCAATTTAAATTATCTCGAAGGCTTATCTCTCATGCAGTGGTGGTATTCATTGAGATGCCGTGTTTTTATTACCCCATGAGCTTTGCCGTGGACTCAGTCATAAGCAGAGACCAACCCAGCCGCGTGAAGGAGCAGTCCTCGGGCCGCCCCCCACCTCCACCCTCCCAAAAGCTCCCCAGAGCTGAGACTTTTGCCCAGAGCCCCAGCAGTAGGCATGATTCAAATCTGTGCCTCAGCAGAGCTGCCAGTTATCGTGCTATGGGCTCATTCCATCTGGAATTGTTTAAACTAAGTAAGTTGAAACTGTGACTGTCAGAGAGCCATCACGGTTTTTCCCAAGGTAGGTTTCACAGGACACTAGTTCCGTCGAATGTTTACAGGTGCTGAATCATTGTTGGGCTGTCAAGTGAGTTTGAGGAACATTGGCATTTTAAACAAGTTCCTTTTCTGAGGACATCGGCACCTTTCGCATGCCAGCTTTCTGAGTCTGTGAGGGAGGGACGGGTAGGCTCTTCCTCGAACTTATTTGACCAGCTACTCTTTTTTGTGTGGGGCATGTTCTATCGCAGTGCTTTCCAAACCTTCACCTGCACATGGTTCACCTGGGAGCTTAGTCAGGTGCAGTTTCCGACTCAGAAGATCTCGGGAGGAGCCTGAGATCCTGCATTTCTACCAGGCTCCCAGGTCGCGGGGATGCTGCTGGTCCACAGACCACACTTTGAACAGTGGGGTTTGAGAAGATATTTCTGAAAGGTGTGTGCTGTGTTCCCTACCCCAGGGGCTGCTGTGACCTCCCCGTCACAGCCTTAACACCTGCTCAAGGGCTCGGATCCTGTGAAAAGTGAGCTGGGCCCTGAGCTGGAGTGGAAGCTCGTGAGAGCAGAGAGTTCCATCTGTTTTGTTCCCAGCTGTATGTGCAGAACCTAGAGATGTACCTGGATCGCAGAGGGGCTCAGTCATACCTGCGGAATGATGGTGTTACTAGGGAAACTCAGCAAAGATGCCCGTTTCCAGGGATTTTCTGAAACATGCTGTGCTGAGTTGTGGTGGATTTGAGTTTTTAAGTGGTCTGAGATTGCTGCAAACTCACCAAAGAGTTTGAAAACCATCCAAAGCATCTCTTTCTTAAGCTCATACATCTGACTGGGCCAACATCTAGGTGAGTCCTCCACCTGTGATGCACAGTTGCTTTTCTTGTTATGGGAGCTTCAGCCCATGTGGCCTCCAAGAACTCATGAAGAGTGAGTGCTTCCCGCTCTGGCATTCAGGGCTGTGAGCTACAGGCGGGCCAGTATCTCCAGAACGAAGCACCTTCTGTGAGATGGGACCAAAGTAGCCCAGGCCGAATTCATGGGCAACTTATTAAACCAGGTTCACGGATTTGGCCTCAATCTTGTTCTGATGTTCTCATTACGGGTCCAGGCAGGGAGCCGAATTCCTTGCTCTTCAATGGTTTGTTTGTTTGTTTGTTTGTTTTGATCTGAGAGAATAGGAGAAGCTATTTCTTACCATGGTAACTGCTCAGTGAGATTCTTATTTATTTAATTTATTTTTTTATTGAAGTATAGTTGACTTATTATATTAGTTTCAGGTGTACCACAGAGTGATTCAGTATTTTTATAGATTATACTCCATTTTTAGTTATTATAAAATATTGGCTATATTCCCTGTGCTGTACAATATATCCTTGTAGCTTATTTTAGACATAGTAGTTTGTGCCTCTTAAACCCCTACTCTCATCTCACCCCTCCTTCCATCCCTTTTCCTACTGGTAACCACTGTGAGTCTGTTTCTGTTTTGTTATATTTGTTCATTTGTTTTATTTTTTTTTTTTTGGATTCTACATGGAATTGAAAATATACAGTACTGTCTTTCTCTGTCTGACTTATTTCACTAAGCATAATACCCTCCAGCAAGTTTCTTAAGTTGCGGAGCATAAGTCTCCTCAAAACTTCCTACCTTTGAAAAACTTATGATCTTTTTTAGGGAGCTAGGCTCTCAGTACATGAACTGTGCAGTCAGTGACCAATGGGAAGGGAAGTACAGTGGGTGCTTTTCAGTGGTTTCTGAGCTGGGGCAATTCGGGACGGCTTCTCAGAGAAGCGAAAATGAGCTGAGTCTTCAAGTGGGTGGATAACAGGGCAGGATAAAGGAAGAGTGTGAGAGTGTGAAGATGAAATTTCACAAGCATTTTTTGGAAGACAGTGACTAGAGTAGCCTGCCTAGAAGAAAGTCTGATGTGTTGTGGATAGAAAAGCAAATTGGAAGCAGAGTGTAGAAGGCCTTGAATGTCAGGCCATGGGGGCTGGACACCTGGACCCATCTCTTTAGAACTGGAGTCCAGTTCAGGCAGCCACGAAGCAGTCACAGAAAGGCAGGCTCCTCCTGAATGAAGCCAAGTCTGGGTCACCAGACTGATAGGGAGCAAGAGGGTTTGACCACTAGGTACAGTGGTACGGCATGTGCACTGCACAAGAGCACCTGGGCAAGGGAGCAGGTTCTCACTCATCAAGCTATGCACCCTGGCATGGGGCTGCCTTCTTCTAGAGGGGCCCTCCATCCAGTGTTCATAAAGTCACTCCTATAAGCTGGCAGTGGTCTGATCCTCTAAAGCCACAGCCATGGGTGTTTTCTCCTCACGGCAAGGCATTTTCTCAGAGCAGCCAGTCGTGTACGTTCCCAGGGTGTCCCAGGGAGGGCGCTGCTCAGCTTTGCACAGGACGACAGAGCCCAGAACACAGAGCTGTTCTGAGAATGCAGCTAGAACTGGAGCAAGCCAGTTTTCTGCTCCTGGGCAGACAGACCAGCGAGCAAGTGGTCTGTAATTGTCCCCTTCAACCGAATTTAACCAAATCTTACTGCGAGGACGACTTACTGCTCCCAAGCAGGAAAGGAGTGAGGACAGAGCATCTGCAGCCCTAAAGATTCTGAAGTTAGGACCAGCAGCCCTCTGTCCTGAGGGGTCTGGGCGGAGACTTGCTTGCTTCCCAGAGGCCAGCAGTTACCAGCTGGGCAGGAGTGAACATCACATATGCAGACGAAACAGAGAGACACAGAGGGCTCTGAAGATGGGAGAGCC
Organism: Balaenoptera musculus; assembly: GCF_009873245.2. Classification (NCBI taxonomy): domain Eukaryota; kingdom Metazoa; phylum Chordata; class Mammalia; order Artiodactyla; family Balaenopteridae; genus Balaenoptera; species Balaenoptera musculus. The sequence continues at coordinate 58,803,639 of NC_045785.1, read as the reverse complement.
GGTATGTCTCACCAGGGCCACTGCTGGCCTTTTGGTTCCCAAGTCCCTGTGACAACCAGGAACTTTCCCCTGCACGATTCAAAGGCTCTCTAAGGAGGGTTGAATCACCCCCAAATGAGAACTGAGCTAGCATCATGTGGATAGAGGCAAGGGTCCCAGCCTCAGTCAAAGGCTGCTGCATGGGCAACGCCACTACCTCCCACCAGGTCCTTGGCTGGCCTCCTCAGAAGAGTGAGTTTACTCACTGGGACACAACCCCCAGCAAGGAGGGGGTTCCCCCAGTTATTTTCAGGGAGGTGAACCCAATGGCAAATCACCACTTAGATAGAGAAGGTCATGTGTGGCTTTGGTTGTTTACTGTTCCTTTGCCTTATTTTCACGTTTTATCACATTCTTTTTTTTTTTTAATTTTAATTTTTATTTATTTTTGGCTGCGTTGGGTCTTCGCTGCTGCGCGCAGGCTTTCTCTAGTTGTGGCGAGCAGGGGCTACTCTTCGTTGCGGTGCGTGGGCTTCTCGTTGTGGTGGCTTCTCTTGTTACGGAGCACAGGCTCTAGGGTGCGCAGGCTCAGTAGTTGTGGCGCACGGGCTTAGTTGCTCCACGGCATGTGGGATCTTCCCAGACCAGGGCTCAAACCCGTGTCCCCTGCACTGGCAGGCAGATTCTTAACCACTGCACCACCAAGGAAGTCCCTATCACATTCTTATGAATGTTTAAACGATGTATTGTTTCATCTTGCTCGTTTTGGAATGTTAGAAAAAGATCATATCCTAGGTGAGCTACATTTTTTTAAAATTCAAAGCTATGTTTGTGAGATTCTTTTGAGTTGATGCAAATAGCTGTAGTTCATTCATTTTCACATTCTCGTTACAGGTCTCCCAGTGCACGTGTGCAAGAGTCTCTCCAGGTATGTATTTAGGAATGGAATTGATAGGTCATAGAGTTAGCAAATTTTCAACTTCACTATGCAGTACCAAATCATTTTGCAAAATGATTGTGGATTTCATACATAGTTATTTCATATTTATATATGATTATTTTAATATTTAAAGTCCTTGAAGATCTAAATCTGGTGTACTTTGTTTCTGCTGCCTCTGGCCCAAAGTGGTTTGACTTCTTATGTTTTGGTTTCTTAAATTTTATTAAGAGCTTATATTTTGTTGATCTTAATCTGTGGAAATCCTAGAAACCCTAAACGAGGAAGCTTTTCTCCATAGCAGAATTGTATTGGCATTTGCTGAGAGTCAGAGAGTCAGTGTTACCCAGCTTATACTTTAGCCCCCCTATAGAATCCCAGACTTAATCTCTTCACCTTGTTACTTAGCTTTGATTTTTGGTTTTAATATCAGCATTTGCCAGCAGGGCAACACTACCTTTCTCCCATACTTATCACTTATCACTGTGAGTTCAGACCTTTGGGAAAGGGTGAGTGTGGGTGTGGAAGAGTCATACATCCCTTCTCGCAAGCCTGGGAATGAAATAAAAGGTATGTTTTATCAGGTTGTGTTCATTTCATAGCAGTGGAGACTCCATAGCATGTAGTTCTCCATAGTGCCAGAAATGCTTTTTAACACTTCACTGTTGGATTCTATTAACAGGGAATTTTGGTGTAGATGGTCAGGATAGAAACTATCTGGTCTTCACAATCATCTCTACCTCCCAAACACCTTTAGGCAATACCATTTGTTTCCTTTGTATTTCTTTGGCCTTTCTCTGAATCTGCAGCATCTTTGGTGTGCGAATTTTTCCCATGATAAGAAAATCTCTTCAATTTTTTTCAGCTCTTTGGTTTCTGTTTTACCCTCTCCAGAGAATAAATCTATAAGCCTGCACTGTTCAGTATGATAGCCACTAGCTCCATGTGGCTATTTAAATTTAAATTAATCAAAATTAAATGAAATTAAAAATTCAGTTCTCAGTGAAAAATCTCAAAAGAGAAAGGTGTTCCAAGTGACTCCGTTCAGCATGTTGATGGATTTCTTTGAGGCCAGCTCACCACTCTTTGGTGTAGCTGCTCACCTCATTCTAATCAACCCCAGTAGAGAAGGGAGTTGGGGGCTGGGGGTAGATCACAGAACACAAAGCAGGGCAGGAGAGGTGAGTGTACTGCCTTAGAGGGAGCAGGGAGACAGTGGTGGGCATTTCTAATATCCTCCATGACTTCATTTGGTTCTCAAGAAAATCCTGGTACATTATGACCCCTGTTTAAGCCCCCTTTTAAAAGATGAAGAAACTGAGAATCTGAGAAGTGAGTTGACCAAAGATGCAGAGCTATGAAGTGTAAAGCTACACACACACACACACACACACACACACACACACGATTTATAGAATAATCCTTTTCCCACTTTCCTACCGAACGTCTTTGTGTGTTCCTCTGACTTTCAGTGTATAGTACTAAAAGGCTTCCCGTAGATGTAGCCTCAGAATCCAGTCCTGCCTTCCCACCCCTGCTTCCTAAGTCAGACTCCTTGCTCTAAGACTGAGGTTACCCACACCCTCCACATTCTAATAAGTATAATTTTCCAGTTTTACATGGTAGCTAGTTTCTTAGTAATTCTTGAGCAGAATTCAGAGAGAAAACTAGGATCCTTTCTTGTCTGGGATTTGGACTTTCTGGAGAGCCCAGGGCCCCTTTGACAGTGAAGTCTGCCATCGTTTCATAGCTTGAAATTTGCAAAGTTGCCACTCATGACCATTTATTTCTTCCTGGAATCTTTCTCTCCAATGAGGCAGACCTTGGTTATGGCTTTGTGGCACATAAGACTAGATTTTCCATAAAAGTGACTGAACTGAATGTGTCCATTTGTATAGACCCGGGAACTCTTCGTTAAAACAATTAAGTAGCACAAAAACAAGCAATACTAAACAATGTGAAAGGGCTACACAAAATATAAACATTCAGGTTGGAAGTCTTTTTCCAAAATCCTAAACTATTACCACTCACATGGATAATATATATATATATATATATATATATAATCAGATAAACTAATTATGATGCTTCAGTAGATCAGAGAAGGAGCAGGACTCCTCAGCCCCTGCCTTTCCTCCAACTTTTCTGTCAAGGAATTGGAAAGAGAGACTAGACATTGATAAAGGGTGGATTAGATATTTAGTTTCATTAAACATACTGGTCTGGATAAGTTAGAGCTGAGGAGAACGGGACCATGCCAGTGAGATCAATTATCCACAGGCAGTGACCTCCTGGGACCTTAAAGACCAGGAGAGGGGCCAAAGAGCCAGAGACAGGAGGCTGCCACCCCTACAATCCTGAATTTTCCAATGCTGAAGGTGAGCTCATAAACTTGACAACAGAAGCAGACAAGGAGCTAGGAGCCCTGGACATCCATGGTCCCAGTGGAGCTTCATTTGGGGGCCATGTAATGTTGCACCAGCAAAGGAGAAGCAGTCTGGGGGTTCTCACTGATTGCAGACTCCAACATGAATCACCACTGGGATGTAGCAACCATGAGCTAATGTGACCTTCAGCCGCATCCACGGAACTATGGTGTTTCCAAAAGAGAGCACAGTGACTCCCCACACCCGCCCCCAGACTTAGCGACATCTGAACCACCGAGTCATCCTCTGTTGATGCTGATATTGTATAAAGAAGAGTTTCATATGACATTTACGCTGGGCAACAGGGTCTGTGCTTTGATTTTGGTTTTTTATCGCAATGAAATAAACATCCCGGGGCCCTAGAGACAGTGGCTCTTCTCTTTGATCTTAATCAAGCGTTGTATCAAGGAACATTCTGTTTTTTCCCCACTGCTGCTCCCTTCCATCTGAAGGTAGGCGTCCCCAACTGAATGGATGGGCCTGGGCCCCAGAGCCAGTGTGGCTTGTTGATGATGAGCATATAGGACAGAGGAAGGATATGTCTCAGCTTATAAACAAGCCTCTGGGAACTTAGCCAATCGACTGCATCAATCAGGGAAAGTGCCACCCACCCCGCATCCCATTTTTTGACACACTAGAAGGCAGATTTCCTAACAATCAGGGCTGTTTAAAAGTGAAATCGGCTGTCTTGGGAAAGAGTGAATTCCTCATCATTGGAAATGTGCAAGAGCAGAGTGTGGGTGACCCTTTGAAAATGAACGTGGATCGAGAAAAGGCTTGGCAGAGATGATGCTGGGCCCTCCTCCAAACTAACACCATGATCTTACATTTAGACCACCCTGCTTTTTGCTGGTGATAAAATTTTCCAAGTAGCTTGATCCTCCCCGTTTGGAGTTAGCAGTCCCCTCTGAATTACAGTGTTAGGATTCTGAATCCATTTTAAAATAAAAAGTCTTTGCAGACGTTCCTTTACCTCTCTCCATCACTATCGGTGTAACCCTCAGTCCCTCTGCTATGACCACCTGAATTCATAAGAAGGGAGAGACTGCCCTCTTGGATTTTCTGGATTTCCGGGTCCAGTAGAAGGACACCATGGTGTTCCCTCTGGCCTCCTCTCTAATCCCCATAGCCTTTTTGGCAAAGCGATGGAAAAAACACTTCATAAGGAGTGTGAACAGATTGCCGTGGGAGCCAACCTGTGATCATTCTCTCCTCACCTGCTTCCCAGCCAGCTCAGTCCAAATGCCTTTGAAGCGAGAGCATGAATTTCTCTAATTTAGGGCAATTATAGGATTTACAAATTAAACATATTCCCAGTGGTTTCCCTGGCAACCATCTCTGAATCACACAATGAGATAAAACTATTGTTCTATTTAATAGAGTCCACTGTTAAGAGAAGTCCAGCTATAATTCACAACGTGTACCCACCTGGTGTGGGCAGAAACAACACTGGGCGAGGGGGCAGGAGACCTATATGCAGGCTCCAGTCCACGGGGGTCAGGTCCAGAACAGGAAGACATCCCGAGACCCTGGTGACAGCGCCCCAGCAAAGCAGAGGGGTCTGAGCAGGGCGAGGAGAACGAAGACTCAGGTGCTTCTGAGTGAGTGGAAATGAGCACAGAACAGTTTGAGGCGAGGAGTCTATGTGAACGATGATGAGGTGTAGTAGGGTCCGGTGCAGAGCAGGCTTATGCAGTGGCGCAGGGCTCAGGCGGTGCTTAATGCAGCAGGGCCAGGCCAGGCAACCCAGCAGTCTTGGGCAACATACTTCATTACGCTGCTAGCCTCGGTGGGGTCTGGGAGGGCCAGCCAGCAGGAGGGCATTCAGTTCGCAGCTTCTTACCTGTACGATAGAGACTTGAGCCATATCCCTTTCAAGCCCCCTTCTAGCTCTTCTGGGTAGTAGGACTTATCTGGTACTGGAACAATTTAAAAAAATAGTCATACTTATAGTCAGATAGAGATGAAAATAGCAGCTTTATTGGTGGTCATGTTGGAGCACTTCAACTGGACCTACAACCAAATGACCTTCAAAGTGGCACAACCCTGACCGAGTCTGGACCTGCACGTGGGCAGAATTGGGGCTACGGCTCAGACACACGAGAGCGTGCAGCTTGCCTCAAACCCATGAATTCTGGAGAAAGACGTGTCCCCCTTGACTGTGGACTGGGATCCAACTGTTCTTCCTAAAGGGAAGCAGAACCAGTGAAAAAACTCTCCATCCAGCGCACAGCCAGCCTAACAAGGAGAGCCCACGTTTCAGGACGCTTCTCCAATCTCACCAGAAAGAGAAGTCTTTCCCTCCCCTGGGAAGAAATGAAGGAGAGGGAGAAAGATGGGTGTGAGCTAGCTCTCCAGTACCCCAAAGAGGGCAGAGATTCCTGTTTTGCGGACTGGCAAGAATGCCGGAGGGGAGAAAAGGATTCCCTAACACAGGGCCAGAGGGTGTTGAGTGAAATACTAGAGGCACGTAGCTGGCTCCTGGTGGACGCACTTCGCCTCTTCTTGCTTCCCAGACAAAAGACGTCTGGCCACCTGCACCCTTGTGTGTGCACGGAGAGCCTGCAGCTCCCAGCAGCTGCCACCCATACACGGACAAGTCAAAGTCCCTTTGAAAATTAAAATCTGCAATAAGACACGTCATTTCCGTCCAATGACAGGTTTGAGTAGAGTGGCGCTATTGAGTTATTGAATTTTTAAGGGTATAACATTTTTTTTTTTAGTTTTCCAGTATTTCTCACTATGACTGAACTGTAGAGTTTCATAACGTTCCTTGGCAAAGAAGGAGAGCGTGTCAGCATGCATTTTGCAAAGTCCCTTGTTGCCAGTCTTTCTGAACTGTCACCAGTGGGAGATTCATCCCCAATTCACTGCCTTTCTAGATCTCTTGTACGATTTTTCAAAGTTCCTCATTTAGGAACAAGCACTTTAGTAATGGCAAACGCTGACGTGTGTTGTATTCTGGGCAATGAACAAATGTTCGTCTAAGGGTCAGAGGGGGAAGAGAACATGCTCAGGAACTCACTGCAGTGAGTGATCGAGTTGGGTTCCAGCCCACATCTGTGCTGCCTTGCATTGCTTCTCATGGGCCTAGAGTGACTGGGCTTTCAGGTGCTTTCTTTCCAGACACCGCCCCGCCCCCCATTCCCCTCCACGAGATAACTGGGTTCATGGAGGAGGAAAACACCGAAATAAAATCTTTCTGGGGTGGAATAACATGTGGCCTCCTTTCTTCGGAGCGTGAAGGAAAAATCTCTCTCTTCCGGTAGGTTGCTGATGCCTGATAATATTTATCGGCTCCTGACCCTGTGCCGGGCATGGTGCTGGGCAATTTACGTTATTTCATTTAATCTTCACAGCAATCCCATGAGCAGTGATTATCATCCTCACGTTACAGATGAGGAAAAGGAGGCTTGGAGACCCTTAGGTAACTTTCTGTGCAGTCTCGCTGGAAAGTGGTGGAACTTTGCCAGCTTAGACAATTTCATTTTAAATTCTTGCCAAAACCTTTACCCTCTACCTATCCATTCCTCCTCCTCCCCAAAGTTGGAGATTTATTCAAAGGAAATCCACTTTGAATGTGCATGTGCCTTGAGTGTTTGAGTTTATGGGTCACTCACACTTGATTTGTTTCATTCTTTGCTCTCTGTACTTAGGGACAAATGGGAGTCTGGAGACTAAGAGGACAGTTGGGGGAAGGTGGGATTTTGGAACCTGCAGACAGGCTGGGTGCAGAGGTCACAAGCCCATTCTCTGCATCCTCTCCCTGGGCCAGCTCCAGCCATGGAGTGTTGGGAAGAGCAGCAGACTGGAGCCGGTGACCTGGCTCTTCCAGTACCTTAGCTACATGAGTTCGGCCACAAATTTCCACTCTCTGCTAACAGTTTCCTGCACTGTAGCACAAGCAGGTTGGGATTGATGAATGTTGAGTTTCCCCTGAGCATCCGAGCTAAGTAATTCAATCTCACATCACTCAGTGAGAGAAGCTGCTAGGAAAAGCTGTGTTTTCTCTGAGCAACTGTTTTAGCTTGTTTGTTTGGCAAATGCTTGTATAACATGTACAAGTAACTACTGTGTACTGTTTTAGGTACTTTATGAATATCAACTTATCTCATCCTCCCAATAGTCCATGTGGTAGGTATTCCAGGTATTATTATTATCCTGTTGATGGGCAAGGGGACTGAAGCACACAGAGATTTACTCGAGGTCCCAAAACTAGTAAGCATGGAGCCAAGTTGAATCGAAGCAGTCCAGCTCCAGAGTCCACATTCTTACCTTGTTTTTATCTCCTGGACAGTGGAATTGTGTAACTGATCCAGTGCCCCTCTTTAACTTGACACCCCAGGCTACCTCTTACGTTTAGCAAATGTACAAGCCCTGGGAGTGTGTGCTTTAGGCTCTAGGTTCACCCCCAGCTTCATTCTGCCTGCCTGTTTTCCTCTCATTCTTCACCCCACCAGATTTTTCCCCCCTGTTTATGAGTATACCTCTTTGCCACTCACCAAAACATCCTTTTGGGAAGATGGTAAGAAATTTTAAGAATAATAATAAAGATAAATGTAAAGATGATTCAGTGATGCAAGTTTGGAATCCTTCTAAGGGGCTTGCTGTATCCTCCAGTGTCTGTGTGGTGCTTTCACAGAGTTTGGGAGAGAGAGTTGGGGTGAGGAGGCAGCTCTACTTCAGGGGAACAAGGTTCAGGTTCTCAGCAAGGGTGACAGTACTTCCTGGCGGGGGCAGGGGTTGTCGGAAAATTTATTGTGGGAAGGGATTGATTATTGCAATAATTGGGGGGGGTGCTATTGGGATAAACTGGGTGAGGGACAAATCCACTAAAGTCCTACAGTGAGGGAGACAGCCCCACACAAATGACAAATGCCCCATTGGAAATATATGTAGGTAAAAATCTCTATGGTTACCAGAGCCTAACACCTAACTCCATTTTGCATATGTTTAAAAGGATATTTTACATGGTTTTGACATATACTGAATTTTCCAGGGATGCAACTCCCGTGTAAATCAAGAGAAGATTGAACTTTGTTTCGGAACTTTACAAAGAATTGTTCACCACTTGGAAATATTCCATCATCAACAACAGCACTTCTGGTATCTGAGTCAACAATGCAATATACTATATCAGTTTACACTTGTAGCTGTCACATTCATATTGATACTACTTATATATATACACATACAAATATGCTCATTTAGCATTTATCTCAAAATGTTCAATATAAAGAAAAAGTGTCAACAATAAACATTATCTGAGTATTGTCTTACTTCTCATACATCCAAATTTTCTCATTATAACTAGGAGCAAGCATCTGCCAACTTCAACATGTCTCTAGTGTAATCATGCCTAAACATCTCCAGGTTGAAATACACACTCCTTTTATTATAAATTACTTTTCATTTATTGATTTTCTATTCAAGAGGATATTGTATTATTTTCTAAAAATTTAGACTATTTGTGAATTTCTTTTCAAGATATCAAAGGGGGGAGTTACAAATGTATATTTACAATGATGGTGTTGTGTCTGATAGGTTTGGGAACCATTGACTAAGGCCTCAAATATACAGCCTCCCGGCATGCACAAGGGTCTTCTTCAACTGTGTGCTTCCCAGCTTAATGTGACAGTAAGTAGTATTTGGTCATTGTGTCTTCATGTGTTTCTGTTTCACTCAAATTTATTCATTCATTCCTCAAGTAATTTATTGAATGCTACCAGCTGATAGACACTGTGCTATGTGCTAGAAGGGCAGTTTGCTTAAACTCAACAGATGCTACAAAATTAACAAGAGAATAATATAAATAATTTTTGCCAATCAACTTGAAATTTTACATGACATGGATAAATTCCTTAAAAGTCATTACTTACTGAAACTGACCCAAGAAGATATAGAATATATGAATTAGTCCTATAAATATTTTTTAAAATTTAATTCCAAGTTTCTTTTCCAGAAAGAAAAGTTGGGCTTCACTGGTGAATTGTACCAAACATTTAAGAAAGAATAGTTCTAATTTCACAAAAACTATCTCAGAGGATAAAGAGGAAAAGCTTCCAATTTGTTTTATGGGTCCTATAACCTTGAAACCATAACCTTGATATCAAAAATCATAGGCCAATATTATTCATGACCTTAGGTGCGAATACCCTAAAGAAAATATTAGCAAACTCAATCCAGCAATTCATCAAAATCAAGTTGGATATTTTCTAGGAATGCAAGACTAGTTTAACATTGGAATAAAACAGGCAGTGTAATTCACCATATTAACATTAAGAAAGCTATAAATCTTTTGGACATTTCAATAGATGAAGAAATATTTAATTAAATTCAACATCTATTCATGAGAAAGAAACTTCTTAAAAATTAGAAATAGGAAAGAATTTCCTTAGTTTCATAAGGGGTTGCTAAAAAAAACACAACATCATACTAAATGGTGCAATGCTGAAAGCTTTCTCTCTGCGACTAGGGATAAGACAAGTATGCCCAGCATCACCACTTCCATGCAGCATTTTACAGAAAATCCTAGCAAGTACAACAAGAACAGAAAATAAACAAAAGATATAATGAATATAACGTAAGAAATAAAACTATTATTGTTTAAAAAAATTATTATTGTTTACAAGTAGTGTTGTATGCAGAAAAAATTCATTTACAATTAAATTGTCAGAAATAATAAGTGAGTTTAGCAAAGTTTGTGGATACAAGGTCAAGGTACAAAATCAATTAAAGCAGCAAAAATTAGAAAATACAAATTTTAAGCAGATACCATTTATAGTAGCAACAAAACACCAAATACCTATGAATAAATCTTACAAAATACGTGCAAGATTTCTGCACAAAAATAACACAATATTGAGAGAAATTAATGAAGACCTATATAAGTAGAGAAATATCTCATGTTTATGGATTGGAAAACCCTGTAAGACATAAACTCCATGGTTTATAATCCTGATAAAAATCACAGGGTGCTCAGCTTGGTGCTCTGTGATGACCTAGATGGGTGGGATGGGGGGAGGGAGGTACAAGAAGGAGGGAATATACGTATACATATAGCTGATTCACTTCACTGTACAGCAGAAACTAACACAGCATTGTACAGGAATTATACTCCAATTAAAAAAAAGAAAAAAACTTATGAGCTGCTTCTAAAATATATATGGAAATAAAAAGGGATACTATGAAAGAGTAAGGTCAAAGAACTTACACACTAGATATCAATACTTATTATAATGCTATAGTAATTAAGACCGTGTGGTATTTGTGTAAAGGTAGACAAACAGACTAAGAAAAAAGTCCTCAAACAGGTCCACACATATTTGGACATTTGATCATACAAGTTGGGGAAAGGACAGTTCAGTCAATGTTTTGTCTATTGGGTAACTGTATGGAAAAAAGAAAAGAAACTTGATTATTATGTCACAGCATACATAAAAATCAATTCTCAATTGATGGTAGCTCTAAATGTGAAATTTCTTTAAGATAAAATAAGAAAATATCTTCATGATGTGAAGATAGAGAAAAGTATTTATTAAATGACACACATACTCACCAACAATAAAGGAAATATTGATAAATTGGACTACATTAAATTAAGAACTTTTGTTTATCAGATGACATCACTAAAAGAGTGAAAAAGTAAGCCACATAGTAGGAGAAGATACTTGTGACACATAATTGACAAAGGACTTATGTCCAAAATATGTGAAAAACTTTTTATAAATCAGTAAGTAATACAGATAATTCAATATATCTTCTTTACAAAAGAGGATATCCAAATAGCTGATATATCTACAAAAGGTGCTCAACCTTATTAGTAATCAAGGAAATACAAACTGAAACACACCTACCCTGTGACAAGCAACTCCACTACTAGGCATATACCCAACAGAAGTGCAAGCATATGTGTACCAAGACATTTACGAGAATGTTCATTGCAGCATTATTTGAAACAGTCCCAAACTGGAAGCAACCCAAAAGCCCATTCATAATAGAAATTGTGGTGTACTCATTCAGTGAAATACTCTTCAGCAATTATGATGAAAAAAATCATGGAAACATAAAACATGAGCAAATCTCATGAACATTATTTTTAGAGCAGAAATCCAACACAAAAGAATATATACTTTATGACTCCACTTATATAAAGTCAAAAACAAGCAAAACTTAACTATAGCTTTGGAAGTCTGTGTAGTAACTGAATAGGGAGAAAGTAGTTTTGGAAAGGGGACCTGACCTTGGCTTTTGGAAGTGCTAAAAATGTCCTATTGGTTATGATGATGGATTATATCAAGTTGTATGCTTACGATTTGTACATTCTTATTTAGTGAGGTACATTTCAATAATTAAAAAAAAAAATTCAGCAATGCCCTAATCAGACTAATCTTACAGAATTATTTATTTATACTATCAGTTACAATAATATAATAGTTGATGTGACAATTTATAAGTGACATTGATGAAACAAAAGTGAGAAATTATCTATGGTTAATAACTGCTAATAAAAAATAAAGCTGAACTCATGGAAGGAAAGCTACACACACAACGTAACCTGAAGATTTTGAAGAAGGAAGTTCAACAAAGATCAAACACCTTAGAAGAAGGCTTCTTGCCTGACTCAAGACTTTGGGCCCTGCTGGCATTCAAGCACACTCTGTCCTGGCCTATGAGGCTCTTGCTGGTTCATACCCAACTTACAGCTCCTCTGGTCCCAGTGAGTCTTTTGTCTTAATCTTGGACCAGATGAGGACAGAACTCTTTGAGCACTGACTGGTTCATAGAACTGAAATGTTTCCAACAACACAAAGCTGCAAATTGCTATGATTCATCTTGAGTGCATGCAGCCCTCGGAGGGCTTTATTGTAAGAGGAACACACTTGCCAAAACCCTTCTGTATGGCCACAACCTCCCTCGTCTACACGTGGGATGCTGAGATTTGGGTTTTAAATTTTAATCGGAGAGCACGGATTGGTATCTGGGCTGTTTTCCTCTGTGAGGTTTGGTCTTTGCTGTTGCCATTGTTGTTATAAGAGAAAGGGAAGGAGGGAGTGAGAAATCTCATATTCTCTTGCCTGGATTTCAAGACCCTTATAATGGTTCCCCAAGCTACCTTTTCAAACATATCTCCCACTGATCCCCTGGGTGGTGCCTATATTAACCAAACAAAAGTCACTACTGCAAAATACTGTGTGCTTCTTGCTTTTAAGCATTGTTCCATACTTGCCTCACTCATTTCTACTTAGATGAATCAATTCTGCCTTCAAGGCTGAATTCAATGCAGCTTCCACCAGAAGGGTTCACTGACCATTCCCAGCCCCTGCGCGTGCTCTTTCCTGCTCACTCTAATGGCTATTTAACTGACCCTATTTTCCATACCTTAAATCAGATTGCATAGTCTGCAGGGGACTTGTCAACCATTTATGGGTATGAACAGCGATCTATGAGATGTTTGAAGCTGGGAATAATAGAATTTCACATCAATAAATTTTTTCCTGCTGTTAAAGTGTGTATCATGTACCAGGCACTATATGAACCACTTCCTCTACATTATTTCATCGAATCCTCATGATAATCCTAGTTGGTAGATATTATTATGCCCAAGGTTATTCTAGAGACAATAAACTGCAGAGCCAGAACTCAAACCCAGAACTGACTCGTCAGGATATGCTCCCCACTCTGCCACAGAGCTGTTCACAGATGTGGAGAGGGCAGGGGTGCAGGGTGTAGGAGGCTGAGGCAGCGTTATGGAGAGAAGCTGGGAGAGATGAGGCTGGGCCTGACCATGTTTGGTCCATGTCAAATCAGTGCATGCTAATCTGGAGCTCTGTCCAACAAGCAGCAGGAAGACAGTGCACGTGAGCACGAAGGCTTCAGCGAGCTGCCTGGAAATGCAGATCCGGTAGATCCTCACTAGTTTCAGAGCTGGTGTAGTACAGCGGCTGCAAGCACAGACTCTAGAGCCGGACTGCATGGATTTGAATCCTGGCTCCGTCACTTATTAGATGTACGACTTTAGGTAAGTTACTCGCCCTCTCTGAAGTCACTTGTCCACTCTGCGCCTGTTTTTTTATCTGCAAAATGGAGATGATAGTACTTATCTTGTAGTGCTGTTGTGAGGATGAAATGAGTTAATATGTGGGAAGCTTTCTGCAGGGTGCCAGGCACACAGTAGGTCCTGTGGGAGAGCGGGCTCTTCCTCTTCTTCTCTGTTTGGGCCCCTGTAAATGAGAGTTGGATCAGATCGTCCACAGTACGGCCACCGTAACATCCGTTTCTGCTCTCCTCTTAGATTTCATGAGTTCTAGGAAAGTCTAAATTCTGCTTCTAATTTGCTGCATCATGCTGGCAAACCATTTAAATGGAGAAGCAGCTAAATGACCCTGAATAGGTTACTTGGTGTCTCCAGCCATCACTCCTGCTTAACTATTCTAGGACCCCAAACAGAATAGTGCACACCTCCTAGCTGAAAGTGTTTCTGGGTCCCCCAGATCTGTGGAGTGTTAGAAGCGGGACTGTTTTCCTCTTTCAGCACCCATCTGCCACCTCCCAACTCATGGGCAAGTTGCCCTTGAAGGTAAGGTCCAGGTGAGGCATTTCTGAGGTTAGCTCTGTGAGGGGGGAAAGCCGAGAAGACCACCTCCACAGGCGTGTGGGCAGCAGGGAGGGCTTTAGGCCCTCATAACTCTGCCGCCTTCTGCACCCCATTCTTGGATGAAGACAATTGGCATTTTCAACATCTGATATAAAGTACTGTATGTATGCAGTTCAGGCTTCACTCCAGCCCAAGGACTGCCCCTCAGCCCCTTAAATCAGGGGCTCAGGAGCCACTGACGCCTGCAGGCTTCCTGTGAAGGTTCACCAGTGCACACCGCAATCCCTTGCACAGTGACTCAGGCAACAGTTTTATCAAATATTTTGCCATAGCAAAACAGGACTCCCCAGCCTGCCCATCTCCAATACCTGTTTCTTCACACAGTCAGTGTCACATGCTTTAGTCTTCTGTTACGGCAGCACGCACTTCAAAGTACCAATTTCTAATTTGGTTAGGGTAGTCTAAGCAATGCTGTGATTGCAGACAGGCCCAAGCATGTCATGTCAAACTGCTCAACAAGAAAGCAGTTTACTTCTCACTTGTCTCAAGGTCTAGCAGGTTGGATCATTCTTTTTGAAGCAGTGATTCAGGAAACACAGCTCCGTCTACCCGGTGGTTCTACCATCTACAATGCATGGCTCTCAGAGTTGGGAACTTGGGAGTTCACTCCATTCCAGTATGATGGGGAAGGAAAAAGAGAAAGAGAGAGAGTGAGATGGGCCTGGAAGTGTCATCCCTGACTTTCATCCGTAACCTTCTGTCCACCTGGAACTCAGTCACGTGGTGCCAGCTAATAGAATGGAGGCCGGGAATGGAGTCCAGCTGTGTGCCTAGGAAGAAGAGATGGCTTTGGTAAGCATCCTGCCGGTCTCTGCTACTGTTAACTACAGTATTGGTCCAAATCTTGTCTATTCTGCCTCTAAAAGTTTTCCACTTTTCTCTATTTACAGTATCACATTTTTAAATTTCTATCCTAAATCTTATAACTCCTTTTTTTTTTTAAATTTTTTCCACCTACTATTTTTTTTTTAACATCTTTATTGGAGTATAATTGCTTTACAGTGGTGTGTTAGTTTCTGCTTTATAACCAAGTGAATAAGTTATACATATACATATGTCCTCATATCTCTTCCCTCTTGCGTCTCCCTCCCTCCCACCCTCCCTATCCCACCCCTCTAGGTGGTCACAAAGCACAGAGCTGATCTCCCTGTGCTATGCGGCTGCTTCCCACTAGCTATCTATTTTACATTTGGTAGTGTATATATGTCCATGACACTCTCTCACCCTGTCACATCGCACCCCTCCCCCTCCCCATATCCTCAAGTCCATTCTCTAGTAGGTCTGTGTCTTTATTCCCATCTTGCCACTAGGTTCTTCATGGCCTTTTTTTTTTTCCCCTTAGATTCCATATATATGTGTTAGCATACTGTATTTGTTTTTCTCTTTCTGACTTACTTCACTCTGTATGACAGCCTCTAGGTCCATCCACCTCACTACAAATAACTCAATATCGTTTCTTTTTATGGCTGAGTAATATTCCACTGTATATATGTGTGACATCTTCTTTATCCATTCATCTGTTGATGGACACTTAGGTTGCTTCCATGTCCTGGCTATTGTAAATAGAGCTGCAATGAACATTTTGGTACATGACTCTTTTTGAATTATGGTTTTCTCGGGTATATGCCCAGTAGTGGGATTGCTGGGTCGTATGGTAGTTCTATTTGTAGTTTTTTAAGGAACCTCCATACTGTTCTCCATAGTGGCTGTATCAATTTACATTCCCACCAAGAGTGCAAGAGGGTTCTCTTTTCTCCACACCTTCTCCAGCATTTATTGTTTATAGATTTTTTGATGATGGCCATTCTGACCAGTGTAAGATGATATCTCATTGTAGTTTTGATTTGCATTTCTCTAATAATTAGTGATGTTGAGCATTCTTTCATGTGTTTGTTGGCAATCTGTATATCTTCTTTGGAGAAATGACTATTTAGGTCTTCTGCCCATTTTTCGATTGGGTTGTCTGTTTTTTGATATTGAGCTGCACGAGCTGCTTGTAAATTTTGGAGATTAATCCTTTGTCAGTTGCTTCATTTGCAAATATTTTCTCCCATTCTGAGGGTTGTCTTTTGGTCTTGTTTATGGTTTCCTTTGCTGTGCAAAAGCTTTTAAATTTCATTAGGTCCCGTTTGTTTATTTTTGTTTTTATTTCCATTTCTCTAGGAGCTGGGTCAAAAAGGATCTTGCTGTGATTTATGTCATAGAGTGTTCTGCCTATGTTTTCCTTTAAAAGTTTGATAGTGTCTGGCCTTTCATTTAGGTCTAATCCATTTTTTTTTTTTAACAAATTTTTTTTTAACTTATTTATTATTTATTTATTATTTATTTTTGGCTGTGTTGGGTCTTCGTTTCTGTGCGAGGGCTTTCTCTAGTTGTGGCAAGCGGGGGCCACTCTTCATCGCGGTGCGTGGGCCTCTCACTATCGCGGCCTCTCCTGTTGTGGAGCACAGGCTCCAGACACGCAGGCTCAGTAGTTGTGGCTCACGGGCCTAGTTGCTCCGCGGCATGTGGGATCTTCCCAGACCAGGGCTCGAACCCGTGTCCCCTGCATTGGCAGGCAGACTCTCAACCACTGCGCCACCAGGGAAGCCCAGGTCTAATCCATTTTGAGTTTATTTTTGTGTATGGTGTTAGGGAGTGTTCTAATTTCATTCTTTTACATGTAGCTGTCCAGTTTTTCCCAGCACCACTTATTGAAGAGGCTGTCTTTTCTCCACTGTATATGCTTGCCTCCTTTATCAAAGATAAGGTGACCATATGTGTGTGGGTTTATTTCTGGGCTTTCCATCCTGTTCCATTGATCTATATTTCTGTTTTTGTGCCAGTACCATACTGTCTTGATTACTGTAGCTTTGTAGTATAGTCTGAAGTCAGGGAGCCTGATTCCTCCAGCTCCGTTTTTCTTTCTCAAGATTGCTTTGGCTATTTGGGATCTTTTGTGTTTCCATACAAATTGTGAAATTTTTCGTTCTAGTTCTGTGAAAAATGCCAGTGGTAGTTTGATAGGGATTGCATTGAATCTGTAGATTGCTTTGGGTAGTAGAGTCATTTTCACAATGTTGATTCTTCCAATCCAAGAACATGGTATATCTCTCCATCTACTTGTATCATCTTTAATTTCTTTCATCAGTGTCTTATAATTTTCTGCATACAGGTCTTTTGTCTCCTTAAGTAGGTTTATTCCTAGGTATTTTATTCTTTTTGTTGCAATGGTAAATGGGAGTGTTTTCTTAATTTCACTTTCAGATTTTTCATCACTAGTGTATAGGAATGCAAGAGATTTCTGTGCATTAATTTTGTATCCTGCAACTTTACCAAATTCATTGATTAGCTCTAGTAGTTTTCTGGTAGCATCTTTAGGATTCTCTATGTATAGTATCATGTCATCTGCAAACAGTGACAGCTTCACTTCTTCTTTTCCGATTTGGATTCCTTTTATTTCTTTTTCTTCTCTGATTGCTGTGGCTAATACTTCCAAAACTATGTTGAATAATAGTGGTGAGAGTGGGCAACCTTGTCTTGTTCCTGATCTTAGTGGAAATGGTTTCAGTTTTTCACCATTGAGGACGATGTTGGCTGTGGGTTTGTCATATATGGCCTTTATTATGTTGAGGAAAGTTCCCTCTATGCCTACTTTCTGGAGGGTTTTTATCATAAATGGGTGTTGAATTTTGTCAAAAGCTTTCTCTGCATCTATTGAGATGATCATATGGTTTTTCTCCTTCAATTTGTTAATATGGTGTATCACATTGATTGATTTGCGTATATTGAAGAATCCTTGCATTCCTGGGATAAACCCAACTTGATCATGGTGTATGATCCTTTTAATGTGCTGTTGGATTCTCTTTGCTAGTATTTTCTTGAGGATTTTTGCATCTATGTTCATCAGTGATATTGGCCTGTAGTTTTCTTTCTTTGTGACATCTTTGTCTCATTTTGGTATCAGGGTGATGGTGGCCTCGTAGAATGAGTTTGGGAGTGTTCCTCTCTCTGCTATATTTTGGAAGAGTTTGAGAAGGGTAGGTGTTAGCACTTCTCTAAATGTTTGATAGAATTCGCCTGTGAAGCCATTTGTCCTGGGCTTTTGTTTGTTGGAAGATTTTTAATTACAGTTTCAATTTCAGTGCTTGTGATTGGTCTGTTCATATTTTCTATTTCTTCCTGGTTCAGTCTCGGAAGGTTGTGCATTTCTAAGAATTTGTCCATTTCTTCCAGGTTGTCCATTTTATTGGCATAGAGTTGCTTGTAGTAATCTCTCATGATCCTTTGTATTTCTGCAGTGTCAGTTGTTACTTCTCCTTTTTCATTTCTAAATCTATTGATTTGAGTCTTCTCCCTTTTTTTCTTGATGAGTCTGGTTAATGGTTTTTCTATTTGTTTATGTTCTCAAAGAACCAGCTTTTAGTTTTATTGATCTTTGCTATCATTTCCTTCATTTCTTTTTCATTTATTTCTGATCTGATCTTTATGATTTCTTTCCTTCTGCTAACTTTGTGGATTTTTTGTTCTTCTTTCTCTAATTGCTTTAGGTGTAAGGTTAGGTTGTTTATTTGAGAGGTTTCTTGTTTCTTAATGTAGGATTGTATTGCTATAAACTTCCCTCTTAGAACTGCTTTTGCTGCATCCCATAAGTTTTGGGTCATCGTGTTTTCATTGTCATTTGTTTCTAGGTATTTTTTGATTTCCTCTTTGATATCTTCAGTGATCTCTTGGTTATTAAGTAGCGTATTGTTTAGCCTCCATGTGTTTGTATTTTTTACAGAATTTTTCCTGTAATTGATATCTAGTCTCATAGCATTGTGGTCAGAAAGGATACTTGATATGATTTCAATTTTCTTAAATTTACCAAGCCTTGATTTTTGACCCAAGATATGATCTATCCTGCAGAATGTTCCATGAGCACTTGAGAAGAATGTGTATTCTGTTGTTTTTGGATGGAATGTCCTATAAATATCAATTAAGTCCATCTTGTTTAATGTATCATTTAAAGCTTGTATTTCCTTATTTCTTTTCGTTGTGGATGATCTGTCCATTGGTGAAAGTGGGGTGTTAAAGTCCCCTACTATGATTGTGTTACTGTCAATTTCCCCTTTTATGGTTGTTAGTATTTGCCTTACGTATTGAGGTGCTCCTATGTTGGGTGCATAAATATTTACAATTCTTATATCTTCTTCTTGGATCGATCCCTTGATCATTATGTAGTGTCCTTCTTTGTCTCTTGTAATAGTCTTTATTTTACAGTCTATTTTGTCTGATATGAGAATTGCTACTCCAGCTTTCTTTTGATTTCCATTTGCATGGAATATCTTTTTCCATCCCTTCACTTTCATTCTGTATGTGTCCCTAGGTCTGAAGTGGATCTCTTGTAGACAGCATATATATGGGTCTTGTTTTTGTATCCATTCAGCCAGTCTATGTCTTTTGGTGGGAGCATTTAATCCATTTACATTTAAGGTAATTATCGATATGTATGTTCCTATTCCCATTTTCTTAATTGTTTTGGGTTTATTATTGTAGGTGTTTTCCTTCTCTTGTGTTTCCTGCCTAGAGAAGTTCCTTTAGCATTTGTTGTAAAGCTGGTTTGGTGGTGCTGAATTCTCTTAGCTTTTGCTTGTCTGTAAAGCTTTTAATTTCTCCATCAAATCTGAATGAGATCTTTGCTGGGTAGAGTAATCTTGGTTGTAGGTTTTTCTCTTTCATCACTTTAAATATGTCCTGCCACTCCCTTCTGGCTTGCAGAGTTTCTGCTGAAAGATCAGCTGTTAACCTGATGGGGATTCCCTTATGTGTTACTTGTTGTTTTTCCCTTGCTGCTTTTAATATTTATTCTTTGTATTTAATTTTTGATAGTTTGATTAATATGTGTCTTGGCGTGTTTCTCCTTGGATTTATCCTGTATGGGACTCTCTGTGCTTCCTGGACTTGATTAACTATTTCCTTTCCCATATTAGGGAAGTTTTCAACTATAATCTCTTCAAATATTTTCTCAGTCCCTTTCTTTTTCTCTTCTTCTTCTGGGACCCCTATAATTCAAATGTTGGTGCGTTTAATGTTGTCCCAGAAGTCTCTGAGAGTCTCCTCAATTCTTTTCATTCGTTTTTTTCTTTATTCAGCTCTGCAGTAGTTATTTCCACTATTTTATCTTCCAGGTCACTTATCCGTTCTTCTGCCTCAGTTATTCTGGTATTGATACCTTCTAGAGAATTTTTAATTTCATTTATTGTGTTGTTCATCTCTGTTTGTTTGCTCTTTAGTTCTTCTAGGTCCTTGTTAAACGTTTCTTGTATTTTCTCCATTCTATTTCCAAGATTTTGGATCATCTTTACTATCATTATTCTGAATTCTTTTTCAGGTAGACTGCCTATTTCCTCTTCATTTGTTAGGTCTGGTGGGTTTTTGCCTTGCCCCTTCATCTGCTGTGTGTTTCTCTGTCTTCTCATTTTGCTTAACTTACTGTGTTTGGGGTCTCCTTTTTGCAGGCTACAGGTTTGTAGTTTCTGTTGTTTTTGGTATCTGTCCCCAGTGGCTAAGATTGGTTCAGTGGGCTGTGTAGGCTTCCTGGTGGAAGGGACTAGTGCCTGTGTTCTGGTGGATGAGGCTGGATCTTGTCTTTCTGGTGGGCAGGTCCACGTCTGGTGGTGTGTTTTGGGGTGTCTGTGGCCTTATTATGATTTTAGGCAGCCTCTGTGCTAATGGGTGGGGTTGTGTTCTTGTCTTGCTAGTTGTTTGGCGTAGGGTGTCCTGCACTGTAGCTTGCTGGTCCTTGAGTGGAGCTGGGTCTTGAGCTGGAGATCTGTGGGAGATTTTCTCCATTTGAAATTACGTGGAGCTGGGAGGTCTCCTGTGGACCAGTGTCCTGAACTTGGCTCTCCCACCTCAAAGGCACAGTCCTGATGCCTGGCTGGAGCACCAAGACCCTTTCATCCACATGGCTTAGAATAAAAGGGAGGAAAAAAAGAAAGAAAGAAAGAAGAAGATAAAATAAAATAAAATAAAGTTATTAAAATAAAAAATAATTATTAAGAACAATTTTTTAAAAAGTAATAAAAAAAAACCCCAAAAAACAGACAGAACCCTAGGACAAATGATAAAAGCAAAGCTATACAGACAAAATCACACACAGAAGCATACACATACACACTCACAAAAAGAGAAAAAGGGAAAAAAAAATATATATCTTTGCTCCCAAAGTCCACCTCCTCAATTTGGGATGATTTGTTGTCTTTTCAGGTATTCCACAGATGCAGGGTACATCAAGTTGATTGTGGACTTTAATCCACTGTTCCTGAGGCTGCTGGGAAAAATTTCCCTTTCTCTTCTTTGTTCGCACAGCTCCCGGGGTTCAGCTTTGGATGTGGCCCCGCCTCTGCGTGTAGGTTGCCTGAGGGCATCTGTTCTTCGCTCACACAGGACGGGGTTAAAGGAGCAGCTGATTCAGGGGCTCTGGCTCACTCAGGCTGGAGGGAGGAAGGGGTACGGATGCGGGGTGAGCCTGCAGCGGCAGAGGCCGGCGTGACATTGCACCAGCCTGAGGCGCGCCGTGCGTTCTCCCGGGGAAGTTGTCACTGGATCACGGGACCCTGGCAGTGGCGAGCTGCACAGGCTCCCAGGAGGGGCGGTGTGGAGAGTGACCTGTGCTCGCACACAGGCTTCTTGGTGGCTGCAACAGCAGCCTTAGCGTCTCATGCCTGTCTCTGGGGTCCGCACTGATAGCCGCGGCTCGCGCCCGTCGCTGGAGCTCATTTAGGTGGCGCTCTGAATCCCCTCTCCTCGCGCACCAGGAAACAAAGAGGCAAGAGAAAGTCTCTTGCCTCTTAGGCAGGTCCAGACTTTTTCCCGAACTCCCTCCCGGCCAGCTGTGGTGCACTAACTCCTTCAGGCTGTGTGCACGCAGTCCTCTCCCTGGGATCCGACCTCTGAAACCTCAGCTCCCAGCCCCCGCCCGCCCCGGCGGGGGAGCAGACAAGCCTCTCGGGCTGGTGAGTGCTGGTCGGCGCCGATCCTCTGTGCGGGAATCTCTCTGCTTTGCCCTCCGCACCCCTGTGGCTGTGCTCTTCTCCGTGGCTCTGAAGCTTCCCCCCTCCGCCACCCGCAGTCTCCGCCCACGAAGGGCCTTCCTTGTGTGTGGAAACCTTTCCTCCTTCACAGCTCCCTCCCACTGGTGCAGGTCCCGTCCCTATTCTTTTGTCTCTGTTATTTCTTTTTTCTTTTGCCCTACCCAGGTACGTGAGGAGTTTCTTGCCTTTTGGGAAGTCTGAGGTCTTCTGCCAGCGTTCAGTAGGTGTTCTGTAGGAGTTGTTCCACATGTAGATGTATTTCTGATGTATTTGTGGGGAGGAAGGTGATCTCCACGTCTTACTCTTCCGCCATCTTGAAGCTCCTCTCCTTTTAAAAAAAAAAATTAATTAGTTTATTTATTTTTGTCTGCATTGGGTCTTTGCTGCTGTGCATGGGCTTTCTCTAGTTGCGGCGAGCGGGGGCTACTCTTCGTTGCAGTACGTGGGCTTCTCATTGTGATGGCTTCTCTTGTTGTGGAGCATGGGCTCTAGGTGTGCAGGTTTCAGTAGTTGTGACATGTGGGCTCAGTAGTTGTGGCTCACGGGCTTAGTTGCTCCATGGCATGCGGGATCTTCCCGGACCAGGGCTTGAACCCGTGTCCCCTGCATTGGCAGGTGGATTCTTAACCACTGCGCCACCAGGGAAGCCCTTATAACTCCTGTTTTTCTCTAAGTTTTTATCTTTCCAATTTCCTTTAGACAGTTGCCAGTTACTTTTCTAAAACTCAGACATGATCATATTACTCTCCTTACCCCAAAATCTCAATGTCCCCCACACCTATTCTCATAGAATAAAGTGCAAACTCTTTAGCCTAGTATAAAAGTTCTGCTCATCCTGTGTGCTCACATATTAGAGCTCTCCATTTCCTGTGCCTTGTCCTTTCCTTTTCTGTGTTAGTGCATGTGATGTTCCTTCAGCCTCCTCTATCTCTTAAAATCATACTCACATGTCCTACCCTTCATGAAACTGTCCTCAAGTTGCCTGGTTGAAATTGTTCTTTTTTCCAATATTCTCATAGTCCTTTGTTAATCTCTGCATTTGATTCCTACGTTATTTCTATGATATGTTACAGTATTCTCACATTATGTTGCCAGGGGCAAATGTACATTAGCAAAGAGCAGAACCAATTGGAAAGTTACACATATTCACATCTCCATATTGTGCAGGAAAACAAAAGTAACATTCTTGTGAGTCTTGTCAATTTAAAGCTTTATCAAATCAGATTCTTCGTGCAATCTTCATGTGTCAGAAGGAAACAGCTCTCCCACAGCTGGTACAGTGGAAGGGAAACCTCTTCTCGCTCTTTTCTAAGAATCCTTTTGCTAATTGTAAAGACTTCATTTTTAAGACCAGCCTCTGGAATTTCATTAATTAGTCTTAACATTTAAAAGCAGGCTTGTAGGGCTTCCCTGGTGGCGCAGTGGTTGAGAATCTGCCTGCCAATGCAGGAGACACGGGTTCGGGCCCTGGTCTGGGAAGATCCCACATGCCACGGAGCAACTAAGCCCGTGAGCCACTATTACTGATAAATAAATTAAAAAAAAAAAAAAAAAAAAAAAGCAGGCTTGTAAATATAGGATGGAAAGGAAGAAAAAGAATAACTTTACAGTGAATAAACCTGACAAACACCACCTCAACCAGGTGATCAAGGATAATATCAACAGTGATGAGTCATGTTGATGGTGTATCCCTTGATGTGGTATGATGGGAATGATACTGTACCTTTGTGGTCCTCCTCCCAAAACATTACCCCAGTCTAATTATGAGAAAAACATCAGACAAGCCCCACTTGGGAGACTTTCTTCAAAATATCTGACCAATAATCCTCAAAACTATCAAGGTCATCAAAAACAGGGTAAGTCTGAGAAACTCACAACCAAGAGGAAACTAAGGCGATAACTAAATATAATGTGGTAAACTGGCTGGGATCCTGAGACACAGAAAGGACATTAGGAAAGAAAATGAGGCTATCTTAATAAAAAATGAACTTGAGTTAATAATCATGTATCAATATCAGTTCATTTATTGAGACAAATGTACCATACAAATGTAAGATGTTAATAATAGGGGAAACTGGCTGTGGGGTATATGGGAACTCTCTTTACTATCTTTGCGATAATTCTGTGAATCTAAAACTGTTATAATATTTTAAAATCCTTTTAAAAATTCAGTCTTGCCAAATTCAATTTAACTGGCAGAAATATGATTTTGTTTGAAAACAGTGAAACAAGGAGTATATACCATTGTGTTCCACAAAAAAAATAACATTCAGAGTCCTGCTGAAATAACATAATGGGGTGAAAACTTATTTCTCTTTATTGACTTGTACAAAGAATGCTTTTGTTTAGGCAATGAGTATTTTACAGTGGAAATACTGTGCATGTGGAAAAAATCAAGGGGAATACGCTGAAAAACTAAACTTTTTTACTTAAAAGGGGCATAAAATGTGCTTCTTGTCTTTAATGGGGATAATTATTTTCATTCTTTAATAATTAGTCCTCTCTTTGTAGGCAGCTCTTTCCTGCTACTTTAATAGAACTTAGTGGCTCAGAGAGAACTGGGAGCAGGGGCAAGGGAGGTGTTGGGAAGAAAGGTCTTTGCTCTGTCTGGCAGGTACTGCTCAGAACATTGGGGAAGTTGAAAATGAAGCCATTCATTCAGAAATATTTGTTTGCCTACTATAAACCAGGAAGTGTGAGAGTTTCTAAAATGAGTCATTTACAGATGCTGCCCTCAAGCACCTTATCATTGTTCAGGGTTGTAATATACACGTGCACACACGATTTATATAGGAGATAAAATTATATATATCCTTATATAAATCAAGTATGTATAAGAAATGTAAATATGTAATATATATATGTGTATGTATATATATATATGTCCTGTATAGCTTACTGTCTTTCCTTGCCTCCCATATGCAGCTATTCTAATGTGTTAATATGTATCTTGTATGTGTGTGTTCCTGCAAAATGTATAATATTGTTTTGTGGGCATATATCTTTAATTTATATAATTATGTAATTATGTAATCCCACTTTCTTACTTTTTTACAGTGAGCACTATGTTTTTAACACCCATCCTTGTTGTTATGTGAATACATAATCTTTTACCTGTAATACTCCAAGAAAGAAGGAAAGACCTCCTCTACCAGTCCCATTGTGGTGTCTGACACTCTCTTCCCACCAACCCCCTCCTCAAGGAGCCTTCATTTGGTTGGTGCATGCCCTTGGGTCTAGGGTATAGGTATTCACTTACATAGACCTGATTGTCTAGGAAAGTTTCCAAAGGATTCTGGCTCGTTTCGTTAAGAAGACTGCTTTGTGACCACCTGAAGGAGTGGGATAGGGAGGGTGGGAGGGAGATGCTAGAGGGAGGGGATATGGGGATATATGTATACGTATAGCTGATTCACTTTGTTATACAGTAGAAACTAACACAACAATGTAAAGCAATTATACTCCAATAAAGATGTTAAAAAATAAAAAAAGAAAGTAAAAAAAAAAAAAGAAGACTATGCTGGCAGCTTATTCAAAGCTGTAATGAGTGAAACTCTACAAATCCTCTCTGCCTCCTGAGGCTATGTCATTTCTGATTCCTTTTTTAACCTTGACCCCAGAAAACTGTGTTAACCTTGACCCCAGAAAACTATGTTAACCCCAGAAAACTATGTTAACTCTCTAAAATCCCCATAGTATTTCTGAGTATTAATTGTGTTTCAGGATGCGTACCTGTGGGAGAATGGAAGGTGAGGGTCTGGGAGACAGGGACTAAGATCTTGTCCTGGCTGTGTCTGATTTGCTGAGACACCTTGAGCAGGTCCTTACGTCCTTCTGTGGTTAGAATAGGTGCTGAAGTCACTCTTCCTGGGTTTGAATCCCAGTTCTGCAACTTTCTAGCTGTGTAAACTTGGGCAGATTACTCACCTAGGAAATGAGGTAATTAAACCACAGATGATTTCTAGGAGGGATTCCAATTCAACTACTATTTCATCCATAGATGCTTTCTTGGCTCTGTGCCCTTTTGGCATCATTCTTTTGTCCGTCTTTTCCCCAATAGCCTCTTCTCCCTTCAAGGTTCTCTCCAGACAACATGTTCTCTAAAGCTTTTCCTCAGATTTCAGTTTTAAATAAAGACTAGAAGAGCATTAGATATGGAATAAATAAAAGTAAAATAAAAATTTTTTTTATTAATTGATCTAATAGATAACTTCAAAGTGATAATAGTAACAATGCATTAGGTGATTATAGCATATGGATGAGTGAAATGAATGAAATAAATTTATAACGGATGAGAGGGATTAATTGGGAATATTATAGGTCACCTGCCTTTCATCTGAAGTGTTATTTGAAAGTGGACTTAAATTTGTTATAAATGTATATTATAAATTGATATGCTAAGAGGAAAGAAAATGGAATTATATAAAATGCTCAGTTAAAACCAGAGAAGGCAGAAAAAGAGGGAAAAAATAAACAAAGAACAAGTACAATGAATATAAAACAGCTACAAACACGGTAGATATTAAACCAAATATACCAATAATCACATTAAATATGAATTTTCTAAATATACCAATTAAAATACAGAGACTGTTAGAGTAGATAAAGAAGAAGATCCAACTCTCTCTCTCTATATATATATATATTTACAAGAAATCCATTTAAAATATAAAGACACAGATAGGTTAAAAGTAAAGGGATGAAAAAAAAAAAAAGTAAAGGGATGGAGAAAGATATTCTATAGTAACACTAATCAAGAGAAAGCTGAAATAACTATATTAATTTCAGACAAATTAGACTGCAGAACAAGGGAAATCATCAGGGATAAAGAGGGTCATTACATAATGATAAAGGAGTCAATTCTCCAAGAAAACATAGCAATCCTTAATGTGTATGTACCTAACAACAGAACATCAAAACACACGACACAAAAACTAATAGAACAGCAAGGAGAAATAGACAAATCCATTATTATGGATTTGGAGACTTGAATACCCCTTCAGTAATTAATAGATCCAGCAGGCAAAAACTGAGTAATAACACAGTTGAACTGACACAGCACCATTAATCAACTAGACTTAATTGACATTTATAAAATACTTTATCCAACAATAGCAGAATACACAGATACCATGCCATGTTGATCACTATAGCTTTACAGTAAGTCTTGAAGTTGGGTAATTGCAGTCCTTCAACTTTGTTTATCTTCTTCAGTATTGTGTTGGCTATTTAGTTTTGTTTTTTGTTTGTTTGGTTTTTTTGCCTTTCCATATAATCTTTAGTTTGTTTGATATCCAAAAAATTGCTGCTCAGATTTTAATTTGGATCATATTGCATCTATAAATCAAGTTGGGCAGAACTGACAACTTAACAATATTGAGTCTTCTAATCCACGAACACAGAATATCTCTTCATTTATTTAGATCTTTTTTGACTTTTTTCATTAGAGTTTTTTATTTCTATGCATATAGATCTTATATATATTTAGATAGATTTATACCTAAGTATTTCAAGGTTTTTGATGCTAATGTAAATGGTACTGTGTTAATAATTTCAAATTCCAGTGTTCATTGTTGGTATGAAGGAAAGCAGTTGAATTTGTACATTTACCTTGTATCTTGTGACCTTGCTGTAGTCATTTACCCATTTCAGGTGGGTTTTTTATTTTGTCAATTCTTTGGGATTTTGTACATAGACAATCATGTAACCCTCAAACAAAGACAGTTTTATTTCTTCCTTTCCAACCTGTACACCTTTTATTTTTTTAAATATTTAGCCCTATTGTCCCCATAAGTGGGAATAGCTAACATTTACTGAGTGATTACTATGTCCAGACACTGTCCCAAGCATTTTGTATTTATTTACTCATGAAATACTCATTATTTACTCACAAGAACTCTATAGAGTAGGATACTACTATTATCCCAATGTTACAGATGAGGAGACTGAGGATAGAGAAGTTAAGAAAATTGCCTAAAATACTGAAATATCCCAAGAATGTCGACACTTTGGTATTAAAATGTTCTCTCTTGAATCTGGGAGAAGCACAGAAATCCATTGCAAACCATGGTTTCCAGTTCTTGTTTCAGGAAATATAATCATGATATCTGTCTAACCACTGATAATCATATTAAATATGAATTGTCTAAATATACCAATTAAAATACAGAGACAGAGTAGATAAAGAAGATCCAACCATATATATATATATATATATATATATATATATATATATATATATATATGTATTTACAAGAAATCCATTTTAAATATAGTGGATTTATATCCATCTTTCCCTGGAGTTCTATTCAATAGTTCCAACTGAGTACTAGAAATAGTCTCCTGTGTGTCCCATAGGCATCTCTAATTCAACATATTCAAAATCATACTCAAAATTTTCTCCTCCAGTTTTGCTTTTCCTCTTGTGTTTCTTTTTTCTTGTTGTTATCTCTTCTTCCTTTTTACCTTTTGACCCCCCTTCACTCATTCTGTTAGATTAGAGATGGGATGATGGATCAAGCAAGGTGCTAAAGAAGTAATTTCAAGCGTTCTTCTGTATCAGAATCACCTGAGGGCCTTGTTAAAATGCAGACCCCCAGGTATCACCCATAGATTCTCATTCTGTAGATGTGGGTTGTGTATTTTTTTTTAATTGAAAAAATTTGACATGTAGCATCTTGTAAGTTGGGTTGAGTATTTTTAACAAGCATCCCAGTTGATGCCAATTCAGGTGATCCTAGGACCACAGGTTGAAAAGCACTCCAGGGCTCAGATGAAGACATCAGCCTTGGATGGAGAAAAGAGAAAATGCTGCAGGGTATGTGTGGGCTAGGGGCTGCTGGAGTTTTATCTGATGTCCTCCTTTCTTTATGAGGTAGGAGCTAATGTCTCTATGAACAAGGAGCTGTTTATAGCATCAGGGTGCTAGGAGAAAGCAGTCAGGCTGGGAATAGAAGTCATAGGAATGGGAGAAGATCCTTGCAGGGATAAAGGAAGAGAGTCTGAAGCAACACTGATCTTGGAAATCAAAACTGTAAAGAAGATACTATTTTCTGGTGAAGGATGGGGAACACAACTGCCATTAGTTGTCTACAGAGCTTAAAAGAGGGGAAGAACTCAGAAAGAAATGGAAAGAAAACAGATTCCCCAAATTATGATTGTGAGGGTCCTAAACATCACCACCTGTCTCTGCTAGAGAGGCAGCATGGTGTGAAATACACAAGTCCGAGAGGTAGCCAGAATTCCTAGCCTCTACCATGCAGTTAATCTCTCTATGCCTTGTCTCCTCATTTGTAAAATGGAGACAGTATTAGTTCCACTTCATGGACTCATAATATAAGTTCCAAATGAATAAACACATGTAATATATTAGGCTCATAGCAAAGACTCAAATGGATGTTAGCTTATTCACATTCCACAAGCAATACCCTGCTTGAATTTTACACACATAAGTCAATCTTACTTCAAACAGGGGTACTTTTGACCCCTTTTTACAGATGAAGAAACTGAATATAAAAGGAAAACAAGTTATTTGTCTAAGTCCAAAAAAGCGGTATGTGAGCAAACAGGAACTGGAGACCAGGTCTCCAAACTCCAGCTGCATTTTGAGTGTCTACTTGTTGCCAGGTATTGAGGAAGGTGCTTTTAACATGTCAGCACTTGCCATGTATTTCTTTATTATCAGTTGAGGATATTAAGGATAGAATTAAAGGCCAAATTATAAACAGGTGTTGGAACCACAGCTGGAGAGAAGCCAGCTGGCTCCAGAGCTGGGAACTCCTACAGTGACTTCTACCCCTCTTGATGGAAGCTACATTACCCCACACCATCCTGGTCACCTCTGAGAGCTACATGCCGGTGCTTACTAACATCTGTGAGGGAATCAGAGATAAATGAATCTCAGTTCCATCTGAGAAAAGCTCATAGCTTTGTGGAGTATAAAACAAGTATATACAAAGCTATAATACAAGGTGAAAAAGTGCGTGGGAACTCAGAGGGAGGGATTCCCTCCAGCTGGATGTGCCATTTGGAGGTGAACCTAGAAGGAGGGCAGGATTGGGGCATGTGGATGAGGGAATGGGGTTGGAGGATGAACTGAATGGAGAAGCAGACACAGGAACTCCCAGGAATATCCAGTTATTAAGCCAGTGTGTGCAGACTTGTGGAAGGTAAGATTTGAAAGGGAATCTGGGATCTGTTTGCAGGGAGCTGGAAATCTGAAGATAAATAGTTTGAACTTTAATTCTGTAGGCAACAGGGAGCCACAAGAGATGTGTTGTTTTTGGCTTTTTTGCAAATGCCTCTTTTTTTTTTGTATATTTGTAATTTAATGATTTGTAATAAAATCACACTAATGTAAAGTTAAGTTTTCTTTTAGGTAAGTTACTAAATTCAGCTGGACTTCAGGTTTTTTTTGTTTTTTTTTTTCACACACACACACTGTATTTTATTTTTACAAGAGATAAATAGACTGACACCAAGCATTGTACATGGATGACCACAACAAAAGCAACAATGATTGCAATTACCAAACACGAAACACACTCATACTATGTCGTAATATTGACATTCAGTCCAGTAATCCTCCACTGTAACAAATGCCTCTTAAAATTAATGATTTTACTTTGAGATAACTGAAGACTGACATGCAATTGTAAGCAATAATACAGAGAGAGCCTGAGTAACTTAGTCTCCCTCGATGGTAATATCTTGCAAAACTGTAATCAATATCACAACCAGGATGTTAACATTGATACAATCCACTGCTCTTATTCAGATTTCCCGTTTTACTTGTACTCATCTGTGTATGCATTTAATGCTATGGAATTTTATCAAATGTATAGGTTTGCATATCTACAACAGTCAAGATACAGTACAGTTCCATCACCATGAGAATCTCTCCTGTTGCCCTTTTACAAGCATACCCACCTTCCTTCCATACCCCTTCCCTCATCTCTAAGCCCTATTACTAGCACCGTTTCTGTAATTTTATTTCAAGAATGTTTCATAAATGGAATCATAGTGTATACAACCTTTGGTGACTGGTTTTTTTTTCACTCACCATAATTCTCTTGAGATTCATTCAAATTGTAGCCTGTATCAATAATTCTCTCTCTCTTGCTCTCTTTTGTTTTTTTTTTGGAGTAGTATTCCATGATATGGATGTACCATAGTTTAACCATTCACCTGCTAAAGGATGGCTGGGTTGTTTTCAGTATTTTACTACTATGATTTAAGCTGCTGTAAATATTTGTGTACAAAATTCACACATAAAGTTGTGTGCATTTTGTGTGAACATAAGTTCATTTCTCTGGGATAAATACCCAAGAGCTCTGGGTATGTATGTTTAGTAGTAGTAGGTATGTACGCTGGGTTGTATGTTTAGTTGCATCATTAATTTTATAACAAATGAATATATATATATAACTAATGTATATATATCATATATATTCTTTTTCAAATTCTCTTCTATTATAGGTTATTACAAGATATTGAATATAGATCCCTGTGCTATACAGTATGTCCTTGTTGTTTATCTACTTTATATGTAGTAGTGTGTACCTGTTAATTCAAAATTCCCAATTTATCCCTCCCTCCCCTTTCCCCTTTGGAAGCCATAAGTTTGTTTTCTATGTCTGTGAGTCTATTTCTGTTTTGTAAATAAATACATCTGTATCATTTTTTTTAAGATTCCATGTATAAGCGATATCATATGATATTTGTCTTTCTCTGTCTGACTTATTTCACTTAGTATGATAATCTCCAGGTCCATCCAGGTTGCTGCAAATGGCATTATTTCATTCTTTTTAATGGCTGAATAATATTCCACTGTCTCATTGTGCTTTTAATTTGCATTCCTCTAGTGGCTTATGATGTTAAACTTTTCATATGGTTATTTGTTCTTTGTATGTCTTCTTCAGTGAAATGTCTATTCATGTCTTTTGCCCATTTTCTAATTGGACTTTGTATTATTGAGTTTTGAGAGTTCTATATTTCTGGCATACTAGTCGTTTGCCAGAAATGTGGCCTGCAAATATAGCTCCCAGTGTATTCCTTCTCTTTCCATTAGTTTTACAAGGTCTTTCACAGAATAAAGGTTTTTAATTTTCCTTTTATTCATCAAATTTTCCTTTTATGGACTGTGCTAATGGCATCAAGTCTAAGAACTCTTTCCTTAGACTTAAATCCTGAAGATATTCTTTTCAAAAACACAATTTTGTATTTTTACATGTTATGTTTAAGTCCATTATCCATTTTAAGATAATTTTTATATAAGGTGTGAGATTTAAGTTGACTTTTTTGTTTGCTTGTTTGGTCTTGTCTATGGATATCCAATTGCTCTAGCACCATTTGTTGAAAGGACAACAACAATCCTTCCTGCATTGAATTGCTTTTGCACCTTTATCGAAAATCAGTTGGTTGTATTTGTGTAGGCCTACTCCTGGGTTCTCTGTTCTGTTCCATTGATCTATATGTCTATCCCTCCACCAATATGACACTTCCATGATTATTGTAGCTATATTGTAAGCCTTAATATCAAGAAGAGTGATTCTTTTCACTTTATTCCTCTTTCTCAAGAGTGTTTTAGCTATTCTAGATACTATGCCTTTTCATATAAATTTTAGGATAAACTTGTTTATGCCTACAAAATCCTTGCTGGGATTTTGACAAGAATTTCATTAAACCTATAGATCAGTTTGGAGAGAATTGACATCTTTACTAAGTTGTCTCCTAATCCATGAACACACTGTGTCTCTCCATCTATTTAGGTCTTCTTTGATTTCTTTTATTAGCATTTTATAATTTTCAGCATTCAGACTATTTATGTGTTTTGTAAATTATACACAAAGTATTAACTTTTCTATAGAGTGATTGTAAATAATACTGTGTTTTTTTTTATTCTGCTTTCCATATATTCTGTCTTACTATATAAAATCATGCTTCTATTTTCAACCTACCTATGTCATTGAATGTGAAGTGAATTTCTTCTTACTTCAAACACCATACAGTTGGCTTGTGTTTCTTTTGTTTGTTTGTTTGTTTTATCCACCCTGCCAATCTGCCTTTTTTAAAAATTTTTATTTATTTATTTATTTATTTATGGCTGTGTTGGGTCTTCGTTTCTGTGCGAGGGCTTTCTCCAGTTGCGGCAAGCGGGGGCCACTCCTCATCGCGGCGCGTGGGCCTCCCACCATCGCGGCCTCTCTCGTTGCGGAGCACAGGCTCCAGACGCGCAGGCTCAGTAATTGTGGCTCACGGGCCCAGCCGCTCTGCGGCACGTGGGATCCTCCCAGACCAGGGCCCGAACCCGTGTCCCCCGCATCGGCAGGCAGACTCTCAACCACTGCGCCACCAGGGAAGCCCCCAATCTGCCTTTTTAATTGGTGTATTTACACCATTTACATTTAAGGTGATTCTTGATATATATGAACTTAAGTATGCAATTTTATTATTTGTTTCCTGGTTTTCCTCTGTTTCTCTTTTATCACCTTCCTGTGGGTTACTGTAATGTTTTATAGTATTCTATTTTGATTTATTTTTAGTGTGTTTGAGTATATCTCTTTGTATAGAAAGTTATTGCTTTGGGTATTATAATATGCACATATGACATCATAATCTATTACCATTTGAGTGAAGTATGAAAACCTTACTTCTATTCAGGTCCCTTTGCCTTCCCCAATTTTTAATATCATTGCCTTGAGTATCAGGTGTTATAATTTTTGTTTTGATCATCATGATTGTAAAACCTTATGAGAAGAAGGATTGTCTATCATATTTACCCCTACTTTTTCTTTTACCTATCTTGATATTCTACTTTCCTTTATGAAGTTCCAAATTATCTTTTCCTTTCTGTTTATAAAACTTCCTTTAGCCACTCTTTAAGGGTAGGTTTGTTAGCAACCAATTCTCTTAGTGTTTCTTCATCTGAACATGTCTTTTTTCATGAAGGACCATTTTGTTGAATATAGAATTTGCAGTTGACAGTTCTTTTCTTTCAGCACTTGAAAAATGTCATGCCATTTCCTTTGGCATCTGTGGTTTCAGATGAGATATCTGCCATCGTCTGAAATAATGTTCCTCTGACAGGTAATACATTGTTTATTTCTAGCTGCTTTCAAGAATTTTTCTTTGTGTTCAGTTTTCAGAATTCAATTATGTGTCTTGGCATGGATTTCCTTGGAATTATCCTGGTGGGGTTTGCTCAGCTTCTTGGAACTGTAAGTTTGTGTCTTTCACCAAATTTGGGAGATTTTCAGCCATAATTTCTTCCCATACTCATTTAGATTTCTTTTCCTCTCCTTCTGGGACTCTGATGATACAAATGTTGGGATTTTGGTTACTGTACCACAGGTCCTTGAGACTCTGTTCATTTTTTTCCCCAGTCTATTTTCTCTCTATTGTTTATATTGAGTAAATTTTATTTCTTTATCCTCCCTCAAGTTCACTGATTCATCCAATGTCATCTCCATGATACTATCAAGACCATTCAGAAAATTTTAAAAATTTCTATTATTGTATTTTTCAGTTCCATAATTTCCATTTAGATCCTTTTTATACATTTTATTTCTTTGCTGAACGTTTTTTTAAATTTTATTTTATATTGGAGTATAGTTGATTAACAATGTTGTGATAGTTTCAGGTTTACAGCAAAGTGACTCAATTATACATATACATGTATCTATTCTTTTTCAAATTCTTTTCCCATTTAGGTTATTACAGAGTATTGAGCAGAGTCCCTATGCTATACAGTAGGTCCTTATTGGTTATCTATTTTATTTTTTATTTTTAAAAATATTTATTTATTTATTTGTTTTAGGCTGTGTTGGGTCTCAATTGCTGCATGCGGGCTTTCTCTAGTTGCAGAAAGCGGGGGCTACTCTTTGTTGTGGTGTGCGGGCTTCTCATTGCAGTGGCTTCTCTTGTTGTGGAGTGCAGGCACTAGGTGCATGGGCTTCAGTAGTTGTGGCATGCAGGCTCAGTAGTTGTGGCTCATGGGCTCTAGAGTGCAGGCTCAGTAGTTGTGGCACACAGGCTTAGTTGTTCCACGTAAGTGGGATCTTCCCGGACCAGGGATCGAACCCGTGTCCCCTGCGTTGGCAGACGGATTCTTAACCACTGTGCCACCAGGGAAGTCCCTGGTTGTCTGTTTTAAATATAGCAGTGTGTACATGTCAATCCCAAACTCCCAGTCTATCCCTCCCCACCCCCACCCTTCCCCTCGGTAACCATAAGTTCATTCTCTAAGTCTGTGAGTCTGTTTCTGTTTTGTAAATAAGTTCATTTAGTATCATTTTTTTTAAGATTCCACATATAAGCGATATCATATGTTATTTGTCTTTCTCTGTCTGACTTACTTCACTTAGTATGATAATCTCCAGGTACATCCACGTTGCTGCAAATGGCATTCTTTCTTTCTTTTTAATGGCTGAGTAATATTCCATTGTATATATGTAGCATATCTTCCTTATCCATTCATCTGTTGATGGACATTTAGGTTACTTCCATGTCTTGGCTACTGTAAACAGTGCTGCAATGAACACTGGAGTGCATGTATCCTTTCAAACTATGTTTTTCTCCAGATATAAGCCCAGGAGTGGCATTGCTGGATCATACGCTAGCTCTATTTTTAGTTTCTTAAGGAACCTCCGTACTGTTCTCCACAGTGGCTGTACCAATTTACATTCCCACCAACAGTGTAGGAGGGTGCCCTTTTCTCCACACCCTCTCCAGCATTTACTGTTTGTAGACTTTTTGATGATGGCCAATCTGACTGGTGTGAGGTGATATCTCATTGTAGTTTTGATCTGCATTTCTCTAATAATTAGCGATGTTGAGCATCTTTTCATGTGCCCCTTGGCCATCTGTAAGTCTTCTTTGGAGAAACGTCTATTTAGGTCTTTGCTGAATGTTTTTATTTTTTTATTTGTTTCAAGAAAATTTGTAGGTGCCTGTTGAAGTATTCTTATGATGGCTGCTTTAAAGTCTTTGTCAGATAATTCCAACATCTGTTTCATCTCAGTGTTAGTTTCAATTAATTGTCTTTTCTCCCTGATATATCTCCAAACTGTGGATCCTAACTAGCCAATATTTGCTCCAGAACTCTGGTCTGGCCCATTCCTTTTTTTTTTTATTTTTTATTTTATTGGAGTACAGTTTGTTTACAATGTAGTGTTAGTTTCTGCTGTATGGCAAAGTGCATCAGTTATACATGTAGCAAGGGGGAAGAGGGGGTGGGATGTATTGGAAGATTGAGATTGACATATATCCACTACTATATATAAAATAGATAACTAATGAGAACCTACTGTAAAGCACAGGGAACTCTACTCAATGGCCCATTCCTTTGACACTTCTGGCCCACCACAGTGCTGGTTTCCTGGGCTAGGGCTCTTAAGGTGAGATATTTTATACTGGCTTTTGAGGTGCAAGACTCAGTTTGGATGTAGAAGCTATGGTTTCAAATTTTCATCATTCCTTGTGAGTTCTATTTATAATCTCTTAATTTCATCTCTCTGGCATGTGAAGGCTTTAGCTTTGGAATATATATTTCCACACCCCCTAGCTTTTTTCCTTCTTCTTCTTCCTCCTCCTCTCCTCCTCCTCCTCCACCTCCACCTTCTGCTTCTCATCTTCTTTTTGGGTGTTTCTTTGTTTTAAATGTCTTGCCTCCAGAGGCACCTTCATTCATCTTCCATATCAGTGTTTTCAGGAGCCTCTTTTCTTTTGCTTTTTTATGTTTAAAACATGTATTTTTAGTTTTTTGTGTGTTTTTTTACTGTAAAAAACAAATGTGCATTATAAAAATTGGAAAAATCTAAAAAGCAGTGGAGAAAAAGACACCCATACCCCACAAGGAACAGTTGTTTTCAAACAGAAGACGAGGCTGAGGGAGAGAAGAGTAAGCTTGGTCAGGAGTCGGGGCATGACGTGGCCTCTGAGGTTCAGTTTCCTCATCACCAAAACGAAGGGCTTGGCTAGATGGTCCTCAGGCCACTTCCAATGTTATGAATGTCTTAGTGATGGGACATGACTGTCTTCAAATGGCTGAAAGGATATAAAGTTATCCAAGGGAGCAGATTGATCAATGCAGTTCCAGACTCCAGAAGATGAAACTAGAATCAGTGGGTGGAGTGACAGGTAAACTAAGAAAACTTCACTAATAATTAGAACTACCCCCCAATATAGAGGACAACTTGTCAAGCACCAAGTAGCCTGCTCTGGGGTAAACCGATGCCTGTCAGTTTCAGTTTCTGGGGCCTCTTTTCTAGTTTTTCTCATTTCTAAAGACTTTTTAGTTGCCCTAATTTCAACAGACAGAGTGATTCTTGTGGTTTAGGAGGAATGTGCAAAGATTTCATTAATGCTTAGAATTCTCACCCTACTTCCTCCCTGACCCAAGTTCTTCTATCAATTTATTTACCCCCAAACCTGCTATGTTTTCCAGACTGAAATCTGCTCTTCTTTGGATTAACTAAAAAGATCATTGCCACTTCCAAAAAAGTCACTCTTAAAATGCTCAAAGACTACAGGATTATGTGTATACAGACTTCTGTATTACTATGTGAAGGTCAATAGCTGTCATTTATGTTACCTATTGCATTCTATATGCCTTCTAATTAGTCTTCAGGCAGTAGCTCCTTGAATCCTCCCCACAATTCTTTCTCACAGGTATCAGTTCCCCATCTAAGGAAAGTAATTTCTCCAGGACCCCACAGCTCAAAGGCATATTAAGATGTACTCAAAAGAAGGAAAAGGGAAAAAAACCCACAAACATTCTAAACCTAGTTTTCTGCCTCTAAAACGTGTGCTCTTGATCTCTACCTAACACGCATGAGCTTTTGGGTAAGAAAGAAAAGCTATAAACATGTTTTCACTAGTGAGTAAAATATAGTGTATCAGCTTAAAGACACAGAATGATAATACCAGAAAAAAAACAAGACTTGGAGTGAAGAGAACTAGGTTTGGGCCTAGGTTCATCATTTATGAGCCCTGTAGCCTTGAACAAGTAACTTTACCTGCTGCATTAGTTTTCTTTTGCTGTGTAACAAACTACCACAAATTTTGTGGCTTAAAACGACTCCCAACCGCAGAACCCACAGTTCTGTAAGTCGGAAGTCTGGATGGGCTCAACTGGATTCTCTGCTTAATTAAGCCTAAAATCAAAGTGTTGGCGGTCTGATCTTATGCGCAGTTTGTAGAGAAGAATCTGCTTTCAAGTTCATTTAGGTTGTTGGGAAAATCCGGTTGCTAGCGCTGCGGTCCATGTTTTCTTATTGGCTGTCAGCCAGGGGTCGCTCTCTGCTCCTAGAAGGCTGCCCACATTCCAGTCTCGATTCTCTTATGAGGTTTTTGTGATGATGACTAAATGAGACGTACTGTACACATAGTGATGATGGATGTGATAGCTGCTTAATGTCGCTGGGTGCAGAGGATACCCCTCAACCCTTAAACACAGCACATGTCTATACAACAGGAAATCCTACCAGGGGGCAGGTTCCGAAGTCTCGTGTAACAGAAGAGACTTCTGTTGGTCTTCCCCTACAAAGACAGAAACTGGGTTTTGCGCTGGACAAATGTTTACTAAGTGAAGTGGATGAGATGCGGTGAAGTGTCTGGCACCAGTAGTGGGAAGAATTCTAACTGGCCATTCCGCAGTGAAAAGAAGGTGGCGAGGCTTGGGAAAGGCTAACCCCGCAGGGGGCAAAAGCACAGAAGTGGTGAGGAATGCAGTAGGTGAGAAATGCCTGCATCGCCAGCGCTGTAAGCAGAGCCCCCTCAATGGGCGGGCGCCTGTGAACGCAGGACCGCCTCCCACCCCCGCCCCCGCCCGGGCTGTGGGTACCCGTGTGGGGGACGCCGGGGGGACTGCGTGGGGGGCGCGTCTGGGCTCGGTCAGCCCCTCATAGCCCAATCCCCCCTCCGTGAGCCATGCAAGTGGAGTCTCCCAGCCTGCGCCCCCTGGCTCTGGCTAACCAGCCTCAGTCCCCCCGTTGGAGCATTTCGCCCCGAGCCTCCGAGCGCGCTGGTTGCCAGCTGCAGCTCGGAGCTTGGTTACGCAATTACTTGCCGCGGCTGCGACCGCGGCCAAAGCCCACCCCGGCAAGGAGTGAATTTGCCGCGAGGTTCCCGCCTCGGAAAGAGGTAAAAGCTATCTTCCGCCTTTTTTTTCGGGCACATGAACGCGCGGTGTAGCGGGCGAACCAGCCTGGGTTATCGTGGGGTGGAAACCGGTGGGTGCGTTGTCAGGGAAGCGGGTACCTGGGGACAGTTGCTGCAGGTAAGGGGTCTCTGTTAGCGCCACGAATCCTGGACTCTGTGGGCTCCCTGGGCGCCCCTCGCTGCCCCCGTGACCACACCCTGGATCGCGATGTCTGCAGCAACCTAACCTTGCCCGCAGTGATCGATCCATGTCAGAGACGCGCACAGTTTTTCATACCGAAGGAGGGAAGACAACAAGGGCTTATTTGGGGAAAATATGTTTGGTAACATCGCTCAGACGTGCGTGTTTTAAGGGTTGGCAAGCTGTCCATTATTGCGGCATTCTCTAGAGTGGAGTAGTGTGGCGTGAAAAATAAAAATGAAATAAAAATGGGTGGGTAGCCACCGCGAAAGTAACAGTAAGGTATCATTGGAAGAGGTGCGGGGCGAGCCTGCCCTCCTCCCCGCCAGCATTGCCTTCCGTAGGTGCGTGGGGTGGGTGGCGGGCTCGCCGCAGAGGAGGGAGGAGGGAAGGGGGAGGAGGGTGGGGTTAGGGAGCGAGATGAGGCAGACACCCCTCCCACCTCCCCCGCCCCCAGTCCCCAGGGAGCGGCGGGCCAGGCAGGCGCTGCGACAAGACACCATTCTGGGTTAGACTCCCATCGCTCACTCTTCCTCTCTTTCTCTCTTCCTGCCTAGGCTTCCCTCACTGCTGGCCGAGTGCCAGAGAAGGTGTGCACGCATCTCCCCGCCAATACCCAACCATGGGCAACTCCTGCTTTGGCCTCAAGGAACGGCTGATGAAGCGGCTGCGGCCTCTGCCTACCGTGATCGTCATCCGTACCTGCCTGCCCCAGAGGAGGAGCAGGGATTTCCGCGTGGTGGTGCTCGGCTCGGCCGGCGTGGGCAAGAGCGCGCTGGTGCAGAGGTGGGTGCGCGGCAACTTCCGTGAGGCGTATCTGCCGACCATCGAAGATACCTACCGCCAGGCGCTGGGCTGTAGCCACAAGGCGGGCGCGCTGCACATCACCGACACCACCGGCGGCCGCCGCTACCGGGGCCTGCAGCGCCTCGCCATTGCCAGGGGTCACGCCTTCATCCTGGTCTACTCCGTCACCAAGAAGCAAACCCTGGAGGAGCTGAAGCCCCTCTATGAGCTGATCCGTCAACTCAAAGGCAACAACCCGCAAAAGTGCCCCATCATCCTGGTGGGCAACAAGTGCGATGAGAGCCACCGGGAGGTGAGTGAGAAGGAAGGTGCCGCCTACGCGTCGGAGTGGAATTGCGCCTTCTTGGAGACCTCCGCCAAGATGAATATCAATGTGCAGGAGCTGTTCCAGATGCTGATCAACTTCGAGAAGAAGCCTGCCGCCGCCGCCGCCGCCGCCGCCGCCGGCGCCCAGCCTCCCCAGAAGAAATCCCAGATCCCCAAGACCGCCGAGAAG
Source organism: Balaenoptera musculus (assembly GCF_009873245.2). Classification (NCBI taxonomy): domain Eukaryota; kingdom Metazoa; phylum Chordata; class Mammalia; order Artiodactyla; family Balaenopteridae; genus Balaenoptera; species Balaenoptera musculus. Next base: position 58,762,939 of record NC_045785.1, on the reverse strand, counting down.
CTGCTGGGCAAGTGCATCATCATGTGAACCCTGAGCCTTAAGGAGCCCGACCCTCTTCTCCTTCAGTGTGCTGAAAACATGGACCGACCCCATTGTGCTCTGTCACCTGTACATGACTGACTTTTGTGCTGTGGTTTGGGTTGTAACAATTAAATGTCAATAAATGTCCCTTGTGAGTTAGTAACTTTTCTTTTCCCCAGGCAAGAGAACTCGAATTGTTGAAATATGGACATTGGAGGAGGAGAGGAAAAAGGAACAGGATGCATTTTAAAGGATGGGACTTGGACGGACTTTAGAGATTAATGTTTAAGAAAGAGAATGGAAATAGCAAAATGAATTGAAAGATGTCACTGCCCTTCTTGTAATCCTATTATTGTGTATTATTCTTAAACATTTCAAGTCCTGTAAATGTCTGATCATATCTTCCCATTGTGTATTTAATTGTTAAGAGAGATGTTTTTGCAACAAAATCTCTGACAGATGACTGTGAGACAGAGATACTAAACATGATAAATAAATGAATGTTCTACAGTTGAGCATTGAGTGTGGGAGCAGAGAAAATTGTGATAGTGGAACTTGCTTACTAAATGTATGCCAATTGTTTCCTAAGTCATTTAAAAATGTTTGAGTATTCTACACTGCAGTTTAAAAAAATTGTAACAGTTCCGTGACTTAATAAAGCTTTTCCTGCATGCAATCAGCTGTAATAATTTCTTTTTCACTGAACAGCAACAAAAATCACCCATTGCATTATCCATTACCCATTGCCAGTCACATCTGGAGAAGATTTCATTAGAAATAAGAATTTTTCACACTGATGCCCCTGCCCTCTTGAAATTAGCCAGTGGGGGGGGGAGTGGGGGTGCTGGTTCATGGGTCCCTGCAATGCAGAGCTGGTCTGTATCCATCACCGTTCCTGGACTGACATCCAGAACTCCAGGCATCTTTGAAGAGGTTGCTTGTTCATTCTGCTGCTGTCTTGGAGGTAGGTGGGGTGGTGAAAAGCAAACCTCAGCCTTTGGCTGCCTCAAAAGTCTTTCCTCAACAAGTATTGGATACAGGGAATGGGGAGTGGGATGGAAGGTAAGGGAAGAAACAGGTGGGATTTGAAATCTGAGAAACTTCTCCTTAAGAGAGTTTTTTTAAAGACTCATTTTATATTTGAATATTTAATTTTTTGAGTGAGGGAATCCATATCTATACATGTTCTTGTTTTCAAGTTTTTGGGTTTTTTTCAGTTAAGGGGAAGGGAGGAGGCTTTTAGTCTGGTGGGGTTTTTTCCCCATAAAATATCCCTTATTGGATAAGTATTTATTGAACAACTTAAATGTGTTTTTTTAAAATGGCTTCTTATAACTTGATTTTTAGGGGAGAAGTACATCATTGAGAAGGAATCATAAACATCTATCTCATAGTAGTAGAGTCAGAGTTTTGAGCTCAGAAAATTCATTCAGTGGATTCTTTTAAATAGTTATTTAAAATTTTTCCTATTTACTTTCAAAGCAGTTATTCTCAACCACTAGAAAATACCTAAGTAGTTCTTCCATATTGCTTTTTAATGTAGTCTATTTTTAAAAAATATTTCTTAGCTAACATCCCAAATGGAGTAATTCCATTTCTAAAAGAAAACACTCTATCTTGGCTATTTTCCAGGTGAATTTTCCTTGAAAAAATATATGCATTCGTTGTTGTTCTTTGTAGATGAGCAAAGGGATTACTAAGTGGCAAATACTACCCTTTAGAAAGGGGAAGGAGTAGATTTAATGTTGCAAGTAATGCTTAGTAAAAAATATTTTAAATTATAGCAAATATATGTACAGTCTATCTACATGCCAATGTTTCTAGATTACATTAGAGCAAATATTTATATAATCTTTCTACATTATATTATTTAATCCTCACAACACTTCAATGAAGTAGATACTGTTATGCCCATTTTGCAGACAGATAAATGTTACAAAACCAGTAAGTGACAGAGCCAACATTTAAAGCCAGGTGTTCTGCTCCAGAGTCGGTGCTCTTGACCACCATGATGTACTTCCTTTCTAAGATGACTAGTCCAAGGACAAGTGCATTGACTTTTCTGTTCTCTATTTGTGCTATACAGATGTGGAAAAGGAAGCTTTCTCAGAGCCTCCCTAGAATCCAGAAGGTAGGCAAAGAAGCAAATTGACAATTACAAAATGCTCAGGGTGGTTTAGAAACAGGGAAGAGAGCATTTTATGCGAGGTGTTAGAAAACTTTTCCCTGAAGGGATTACGTGGTTGGAATCTTTTATGCCTAGAGACTTAGTAGGGCTCTCCCAAAAATAATTACAAGCAAGAAAGAAGCTTTACATTATTACTGCTTGGAGCAGGGAAGATATAAGCCATTCTAACCATTCTTCGAGCTAATAGTGTTATTCAAAGGAGCTGGAACCTATAGCTTCTATTCTTGCACTATACAGTACAGTAGCCTCTAGCCTTACGTAACTTCTGCACTTGAAATATGGCTAGACCAAAGTGAGGTGTATGGTAAATATATCACACATTATTACAAAAAGAACGAAGGTAGAGTATCTCATAATTTTTAATATTTATTACATGTTGAGATAATATTTTAGATATAGTGGGTTAAATGAAACATACTAATTTGGTATTTCTTTTTACTTTTTTAAATGTGGCTACTGGAAATTTTTAAATTGTATTTGTGGCTGATCTTTGGCTCATATTATATTCCTGTCGGGCAGTGCTGATACGTAGTAAGAGTGGCTAGCAGAACTCATTTCTAATTTGAATTTTATTACATACACTTGCTAGGATCAACAATCAAGTGCCGAAAAACGTTAGCATGTAGTTAAAATAATATATGTTGTCAGATGTCTATGTAACTTCATGAAATTCAAGATTAACAGAAATGTAACAAAATCCACTGCGAGGTATGTCTGCATATAAATGAATGTGAATAGTACATCTATAAGCTACATCTATAAACCTGGACCCACAGGCCCAGAACTTGGAAAAATAAATATGTAAGAGAGTGAATTCAGGGAGTTGGTGAGGATTAAAATAAATGAAAACTGACAATATGCCCACTGCACTGATATGATGTTTTTTCAGGCTACTGATGCTGAAAAACCTGCCATCCGTTTGATGTCGCGAAGTGAAAAAGTGGAGGAAAGAAACCTGGTATGGACATAAATACAATTTTATAAACTGAGATTCAAAAAATGTAACTATTTGACACCAGTATTGCGGGTCTATGTGGGTGCATTCATAGATGTTCATCTGTTTTGTCCTTCAGGGTAATGGACGTGGCCTAGAAAAGATCTCAGAAACTTAGCATAGCATTAGAATCCCCCATGTCTGCCTCCAAATTTCCTTTCCAGTCTCCTCTGTGAGCACATCACACCATGTACCCTTTCCCCAAACAGCCTAGACAGTTTTCTGTTCCCTCAAACATCCTATGTAGTCATTCCTTTGTTGTTTCTTCACACAAAGAAGAAACATTTTCTTTCATTTTCTGCCTATCAAAATTTTATTCACCCTTTAAAACCCAGCCCAAATACCAAATACCAGTCCCATTGAAGCCTTCCTTATTTTTCAATACTAATTATTCACAAATGTTATTAAGGGTCAGCAATATCCTGGCCCAGTGCTAAGCCCTGGGGTTCAGAGTCTCCGCCTTCAAGAAGCTCATAATCTAACAAGGGAGACGGGAAAAAATGCACAGCAGAGTGTGACAGGTGTTATAAGACGAGTCCATTCTCCAGCCTGCTATTATATTGATCTTTCAAAAATGCAAATTGATTACACTGCTGCTGTTCTTAAGAGCCACCATTTGCCAGATATGCTGACAAATGTCCACAAAACTATGCAAAGATGTGTTACAGCATTGTTCATTCTACCTCTCCCACTTGCTGTGTGTCTGTGGGGCAAGTCCTCTGGGCATCGTTTTCCTCAGATGTGAAATGGATGATAATAATAGTTTCTATCCGGGACGGTTGTATTAAATGAGTTAATACATATAAAGTACTTAGAATAGTGCCTGGCACATTCCAAGCAATCCATAAATATTAGCTATCGTTATTATCAACAGAAGACTGGAAATTACCTACCTGACTATCAGTATGGGCCTAGCTACATTAAAATAATGAGGTGATATGGGCCAACACGCCATATCTCCAAGTCTCATTTTAAATTTGCTCCCATTTGAGGGTTAGAGTGTGTGTGTATGTGGTTGTATATGCATAATAGAAAACTCTTCTAGAAGGATATTCAAGTAAATGTTAATAGGCATCGCCTCTGAGGAAGGCACTGGCTGTTTAATGGGGAGGGAAGACCCACTTTTCATTTTATAACCTTTAATACAGTTTGAATTATATTGCCATGTGCAATGTTGTTTTTCTAATTATTGAAAAATCCAGATAATTTCCTTATGAGTCTCAGCAGGAAAGGAAAGAGTGGGAACTAGAATCCAAATTTTCTAACACCAACTCCCAGTGCTTTTTAAATTATATTCAATATTAGTAACCCCAGTGAGGAACCACATAGTCTAATTGAAAGAAAAAAAAAAAAAACTATGTGTATTGTGCACATAGCATATGGCATTTAACAGACAAGGAACAGATGAAGCTCAGAACGGTTAAATAATTAACCTAAGGTCACACACTGGGATCACTGGAGCTGGGATTCTTCCCCAGATCCTCCTGACATCACCAAGATGAACCCAGAATCAAAAAATGTGGGTTCAATACTGTCTTTCCTTCCTTATTATTTTATTTTTTATTTTTTGCTGCTCACAGCCTTGTGAGTTGTGCAAAGGGAATAAACTAAAACCTGTGAAAGCATCGTACACAAATGCCGGGCACATAGTAAGTGCTCCACTGCTCGGTTGAATTGGATTGTTGTTTCTTTCCCTCTTTACTTCTGGATATTTATTCCATGACTAATGCAAATGTTGTTCTACCCAACATCCACTGCCTCAGAGATTATGTTCACCTGATATTTGTAGGAGACGCACATCATCTAAAAAATTCCATTTCTAAAAGCTCTATACTCAGGCGTGGGAGGTAACCGGCCCTCCACGTTAATGCATGTCCTCCTGTTTACTCCTTTGGCTCTGAAAGCTCATGTGGACTCTTTGTGAAGGCAGTCATTAATCCAGAGTGGGAGAGAAAGAGAGGGATTCAGAGAAAAATTACTCGTAATTGCAGAGCTCTATTAGTGTGTTTTTCTCTGCAACCTGGAGCTGAACATTGTGAAATGTATTTGTTCCCAGTGTAATTTAAATGTGAATTAAGCAGTGCTATCAGGCCAGGCTGTTTGAGGACAAGGCAGTTTATCACATGTTTGGAATTATTGCTTGAAAATGCCCACCTGAGTGAAAAATGCCTCCTATCCTGCTGGTAGAAGGACTCCTTAAGATACTAACTATGATATCAGCTCTGCTATTCTTAACTAGCTGGCAGCCTTTGGAAACTTCTGCGGAATGCAGTTCTTTTCATCTTGGAAATGAGAGGATCTCATACTCAAGGTCCACAGCGGGCAAGTAGGGAGTCTAGTTGATGGTATGCGGGAAGATTATGCCCATCTATAGGGAGCTACCTCTACTCAGTTCTATTGGGAGATGTGGACCCAGTGTTACAAATTTTTTCCGATCTTTTGGGGAATCTCACAATTTTTAAACAATGACAATTAATTAGAAATTGTTGGCACAAAAACAGACACATAGATCAATGGAACAAATCTATAGAGAGCCCAGAAATAAACTCATGCACTATGGTCAATTAATCTATGACAAAGGAGGCAAGAATATACAAGGGAGAAAAGGCTGTCTCTTTAATAAGTGGTGCTGGGAAAACTGGACAGCTACATGTAAAAGAATGAAATTAGAACATTTTTTCATACTATATAAAAAATAAACTCAAAATTGATTAAAGACCTAAATGTAAGACCAGAAACCATAAAACTCCTAGAAGAAAAGATAGGCTGAACACTCTTTAATATAAATCACAGCAATATTTTTTTGGCTCTGTCTCCTTAGGTAAAGGAAACAAAAGCAAAAACAAACAAATGAGAACTAATTAAACTTAAAGTTCTTGCACAGCAAAGCAAACCATCAATAAAACAAAAAGACCACCTACTGAATGGAAGAAAGTACTTGCAAATGATATGTCCAATAAGGGGTTAATATCCAAAATATGTAAACAGCTCATACACCTCAATATCAAAAAAAAATCCAAGTAAAAATGGGCAGAAGAACTGAATAAGACATTTTTCCAAAGAAGGCATGCAGATAGCCAACAGGCACATGAAAAGATGCTCAGTATCACTAATCATCAGAGAAATGCAAGTCCAAAGCATAATGAGATATCACCTCACTTCTGTCAGAATGGCTATCGTGAAAAAAGAAAAAATCTGCAAATAACAAATGTTGGAGTGGATGTGGAGAAAAGGGGACCCTAATACACTGTTGGTAGGAATGTAAATTGGTGCAGCCACTATGAAGAACAGTATGGAGGTTCCTCAAAGTACTAAAAATAGAACTACCATATGATCCAGCAATTCTATTCCTGGGTATATATCTGAAGAAAATGAAAACACTAATTGGAAAAGATATATGCACCCCAATATTAATAGCATTATTATTTACAATAGCCAAGGTATGGAAGCAACCTAAGTGTCCATCAACAGATGAATGGATAAAGAAGAGGTGATATATATACATATAAACATAATGGAATATTACTCAGATATAAAAAGAATGAAAATTTGGGGAGTTCCCTGGCAGTCCAGTGGTTAGGACTCAGCACTTTCACTGCCATGGCCCGGGTTCAGTCCCTCGTCAGGAAACTAAGATCCCGCAAGCTGCTTGGCATGGCCAAAAAAAGAAAAGAAATTTTGCCATTTGCAGGAACATGGATGGGCTTGGAGGGCATTATGCTAAGTGAAATAAGTAAGACAGAGAACGACATATACTGTATGATATCACTTATATATGGAATCTAAAAAATCAACAAATTAGTGAATATAACAAAAAAAAGAAGCAGACTCACAGATACAGAGAACAAATTAGTGATTGCCAGCAGGGAGAGGGAAGGGGGAAGGGGCAGTATAGGGGTAGGAGGTTAAGAGGTACAAACTATTAGGTATAAAATAAGGTACAAGGATATATTGTACAACATGGGGAATATTGCCAATATTTTGTAATAACTATAAATGGAGTATAACCTTTAAAAACTGTGAATCATAATATTGTATACCTGTAATTTATATACTACTGTACATCAACTCTACTTCAATGAAATTTAAATAAATAAATAAAAGTGTTAACATATTCATATTCTGGATGACCAGTTTATTATCAAATACTAGTTGAGGTGCTAGAATTTTTGCTTCTGTTTATGACTGTACTAGTGACATGTGTTCCCTCTTTAATTATCTCAAACTCATGAGAAAACACCTTATATAAAAGATTGTATTCTCACCCTCACTTGGTTATATAGCGTTCACCACCTCCATTCCCACCAAGAATTTCTGAGAGCCCCTTGAGTTACAATTATATACAAATTGTTCAACTAACTGCAGTCCCACTTGGCATCTACCATGTTCTTCCAGAGCTACTCAGTCTCCCAATAGCAAGGTCCAAAGCCAAGTTCACGTGATGCTGTTCCCAATGCTCGAAAATGTCAGGATTTCATGCAGAAGTTGGGATAATTGCCTTGTCTCAGATACTGTGTACTTTGTCACCTGGTCCCCAGAGTAGCATGACCTATTCCTAGAATCTTCCCAAACCTCTTATAGAAACAGAATCTTCATCTCTAATCCTAAACCGTAGCTCAACATCAAACTTTTTCCTCTTTCCTTGCAGCCCACTCACCCACATCCCTTCTTCGCCTAACTCAGTTTAACCCTCACTGCCTCAGTTAAACCTTCTCTGATTGTCCAGACTGGGTTATTTCCCCATTGTAAGTTCCCATCACACCTTGTCTTTCCCCTTTGCATTGTTACTTGTTTAATGGTTTTGCAAGCAGATAGAGGATAAGACTATGAGCATGAGGCCATGAGTGGCTTTTGCTCACTGGTGTACCTCTAAAGTCTAGCACAATGCCTGGAACTTAATAGGTGCTGAATAAATACATATTAATGGAGGAAGTCACATTTTATAAAGGAAATTGAGGCTTAGAGAGGTTAAGTATCTTCCCAAGGCACAGAGCTAGTAAGGGGCAGAACCAGGATTCAAGCCTAGATTTGCCCGATTCCAAAAGCCCTGATCTCCTAACCACCATAACCAAGAGCATAGCCTCATGTTCTATTCCCAAGTTCACTCTCCCAAGGGAGAGCACAAGTCAAACAAATCTGAAGGTAGGATTTTGTTCTTAAGTCAGAGTCATCAACCAACTTTTCTGTGCAGATCGAAAACAAGAGCTAAATATATGCTTTGAAGTGCAATTACCCCATTGTTGCCGGGAAACTTGTCATTCTGAGATTGGCTTCATCAGGTATGAAGTAGAGAAGCTTCTGGGATGTCAGATCCTAGTAACAGACCGAAAGATTTCCTGGCAGAATAAGAAATAAAATTCTCAAGTAGACTTCTTACCTCCCCAGAACACATTGGGGAGGATGGTGTCACCACAATGTCTTGGAACTGATAACATGATGACAGGCCAGGAGCTTGAGGAGGCCATGGCAGGTGCCACGGATGAAAAGGAAGCAAGTTCAAGACCCAAGCAGGTACAAGTGAGCCACCCAATGGGGCCCCTAATCCAAAGGGAGATATTTGAAAAAATATTAAGTTATTAATAACAACCAACTTTTATTGAGCTCTCCATCCATCTATCTAACCATCCATCCATTTATCCAATCATCAAACTTCATCCATCCATCCATCCCATCCATCTCCATCCATCCCTATCCATCCATCCATCAATCCCCACCCATCAAATATTTACCTGGGGCCTATTAGGTACTGGGGACTTTTTTAGATGCTGAGGATATAGAGATGAATGCAGCAGACTGAGCCCTTGCCCAGATAGAACATACATTCTAGTGGGGTGGAGAGTAGAGGGAGGAGACAATGAACAGATACATAAATATTATATAATATAACCTCAGTGATAAATGTTATGAAGAAAAATAACACAGGATGAGGATTTCAAGAATGTCAGAGGAGTTTTTTAGATAACATGGCCAGGACACTTTGTTAAGCATGGGACAAAAAACATGATTGCACGTGCTTCTCCTCTGCAGTACATACCAGTTTTCCTACAGAGGAGGAAACTGGACAGTAGTAAATTAACTTGTGTCCAAGAGTTAGAGTCAAACTCAAGCCCCTCTGATGCCAAAGCCTACAGTCTTGCCACTGATGTTTTTCAATCCCAGGGATTTGGGCTGGTCAAAGTTGAGTCAGATAAATGCTGGTTTGTTGCTATTATTTTTTCTCTAGCACAAATATCTGTGAAGTTTGCATGATGTATGAGACGCTGCACCAAACTCTGGGAAATAGACTGTCCATGCTCTAAAGGAGCACGCAGTCTGGTAGGAATGTGGACAACTGGGCAGGCACTTAGAATACAGCAGAGAGAACACTAGGTCTGCTGAAAGGGCTGGTGCAAGTGCTGGGATGGGAGCTCTAGTGAAGGCTGGAGCCCCTCAGCCTGACCCCCCAACCCGAGGCCCTCCGTGCTCAGCCCTGCCTTCCTTGGATCTCACTTCCTTTCACTCACCTCTTGCTCAGGTGTGCCACCCAGCCTGCCCCCCTTGCTGTTCCTCAAGCCCACCCCGCTTGCTCTTGCCTCAGACCTTTCACCACTCACTGCACCTGCACTGCTTTCCATTTCCTACCCTATTTTCTTCAAAGAGTTATTGCTATCCTCACATATAGTGTATAATTTCTGCTTCTGTGTTATTTTATTTCACTTTATTTTTGGCCGCGCCATGCAGCATGCAGGATCTCAGTTCCCTGACCAGGGATCGAACCCATGCCCCCTGCAGTGGAAGCGCCAAGTCCTAACCACTGGACCACCAGAGTAGTCCGTCTGCTTCTGCGTTTATGCACAGTCTCCTCCACTTAAACATCAGTAGCAGAGATTTTGTTTTATTCAGTGTGATCTTCCAGGCACCTTGAAACAGTGTCTGGCACAACACAGGCCCTTCAGCATTCAATGTGTGGGTTGAATACTTGAAAAAAAGGAAGATTGTACAAATGACTCTCTCTGGGCTTGGTGATAGCTGGGGGGCTTGGTAAAAATGCAAAAGCCTGGTCCCACCCTGGGGAATTAGTAATTGTGGAGTAGAGCCTGAGCATCTGAAATTGTCAAACGCTGAACAGTTAATTCTAAGGTACCAGAGCCAATCGTTAAATATTCAGGAATTTTGTGAGCTGGTTGCTAAATACGGCCATTGTGAAAAATTAGATTATATAAAGCCACAATTAAATAAATTATGTTTAATCATATTTAAAACAAATATACTCAAACTCAAAATACCCCAAATTCAACATCATCATTCCTAATTATTTTACTACAGGTTACTATTATCTGTGCTCTTGGGTTTTTTACGTTGACTATATTTGTATGGTGGGAATACTCTATGACATGAGCTACTGCATAGCCCTTCCCAACCCTGGGTTCAGTGATGTCACGTTGGTAGCTGGAAATTGGCTACCATAGGAGTATTTACAGCCTGGAAATTGCCAAACGCTACAGATCAGGGCTTGGTCCCTCTGGAGAACCAGCTGTTGAAGATTTACCACCCTCAAGTACAAGAACGACTGACAGAGTGGAAAGAGAGTGGATTCAAATCAACCGTGCCACTCACTCGCTGTGTGACCCGAGTGGATTCTAAACCTCTCTGAGCCTAACTTTCCTTAGCTCTAGACTGGAACTGATTATATTTTCCCCCTCCCTGAGCTTTCTTTTCCCTGCCCCAGCCTAACTCAGAGGAAGAGAAAATGCAGGTAAAGCAATGATTACTATGCTTGGCATATAAGAAGCCTTCAGTAAAAGTTAGCCCTGGAGCTGCTCTGGGGAGCTGAAAGGAGTCTTTCCCTGAGGTATGGCTCTCAAGCTGAGGACTAAAATGTGCAGAAGTATTGGAAGGCCAAGGGGGCGCAGGGGAAAGTTATGTGACTGGGGAAGGTATCCCTGCCAAAGAGAGTCATTAAAAGAAACCTGAAGGAGAAGGAGAGAGAGAGCATGACACTTTGGAATACTCTGTGTGGTTCCACTGGGCTAGCGCAGTAGTTCTCAAACTTTCTGGTGTTGGGACTCCTTTACAGTGTTAAAAACTATTCGGGACCCTCAAAAGATTTTTCTTATGTGGGCCATACCTATGGATATTTACTGTAAAACACTGAGTTAAAACTAAAAATTTTTAAATGTGTTTATTAACTTAAAATAATAATAATAAGCCAATTAGGTACTAACATCAATAACCTATCTTTTATGAATATTAAATGCATTTTCCAAAACAAAAAATTTAGTGATGAATTGGGAGATTGGGATTGACATATATACACTAATATGTATACAATGGATAACTAATAAGAACATGCTGTATAAAAAAGTAAACTAAAATTCAAAAATTCGAAAAAAAAAGAAGTAGATGCCTTATATGTGAAAAGGTCAGTAGAAATAAAGTATTTTGATAAGAAAAAAAATTTAGCGAGAAGCTGACATAATGACATTTTTACAAATCTCTTGTTGGGCTTGATAGAAGACAGCTGGCTCCTTGTACCTGCTTTTGCATTCAGTCTGTTGGAGTATGGCCTATTATGTAGTGTTGGGAAAACGTCACTGAATACTCATGAGAGAATGAAAGTGAATAAAGCAAATATTGTCTTAGCATTATTATGAAAATAGCTTTGACCTCAGACCCCTTGAAAGGGCCTTGGGGACCCCATGGGTCCTCAAATCTTATTTTGAGAACCTCTTGTGTCATGTACAAAGTCCAAAGTATGCAGTAGAGGAACTGATGGATTGGAGATAAAGCTTGGGAGAAAAGCAGGGGCCAGATGGCATCTGATGGAGTTCATGGAGAGCCACGGAGGGCTTAAAAGCCGGAGAGTGACAAGGTCACTTTTATTTTGGAAAGATCATGGGCTCTAATGAGGAAACTAGATTAGAAAGGCTGAGAGGGGATGGCGTGAGGGCCCAGCCAGGAGGTTGTTGCCATAAAGCAGATGAGACATGAAAGTGGACTGAACTGAAGTCATGGCAGTAAATCTGGAGAACAAGGGCAGCATGGTAGAGTTGCAACAATTTTGTGATGAGTTATGTGTGAGGGGAGAAGAAGGTAGGGAGGGTGTCCCCCAGGTTTCTGCCTTGGGCAGCTGAGTGGGTGGTGGGGAGGAAGAGTGGATTTGGTGCAGGAAATAATTAACTCCATTTTGCACATGCAAAGTAGAGTTTTCTAGTAGACAGATGACAGGTGGGTCAGAGGATAGGAGAGGTATCTGGGCAGAAAAGAGGTGGCCTGGGGAAAGTAGCCAAGGCTTAGAGGGACAAATTGATTTGACTGTGGTCATACAGCTTCTAAGTACCTTTAAAATTTTTCAGCAGGATACTGCATGAAAATGTTATCGCAGGACCTAGTACACGATGGTGGTTATGCAAATAAATTGGTTATATTTTGCCTTCATTTGTTTATTTTTCTCTAACTTGGAAATGAATTGTGTAGGTGGTCCCCGTGCAGTCCACTCACAGTTCCTGACGTTCATTTGCGACAGTACAATGTGTGGGCTTAAAGCGAAAGTCTTAATGCAATTTTCTTCAGCTGTGGCCAGGAAAATTAGTAAGATTGGAAAATATTAGGTAGCTATTCTGCAACTTGCCATGGAAAAATCTGAGTAGTGTAGAAACCTGGGAGTAGAGTATAAGGCAATTACCCCACCTCAATGCTTTAGGAGCGGAAGAAACACGGTGCCGAGTTAAACAGCTACTGCATAGGCTCTGCCTGTGTTGGCATTGATACTGACCACATGAATGATGTGGATACGATTTATAGTCACAGGGTGCCCAGAGGGTGAGGGGTATGGTCAGTAAAGGCTCACATAACTGTCATTCAGTCATACATTCACTCAACAAATATTCATTGAGTATCCAATAGGAGTCAAAAACAAGATGGCAGGTCCTGTGGGAGTTACAAAGTGGAATGAAATTAGGATCCTACTTTTAAGGAATTTACAGCCTCTAACACGAATAAGGAACATTTCTTAGCTCTTACATTATGCTCGGCACTGCTCTAAGCCTTTGACATGTATTAGGTCTTTTGATCTTCACAACAAATGTATAGGGCACATGTTATTACTACAGTTCTCGTTATTCAAACGGGAAAGCTGAAGCAAGCCGGAATTAAGGCACTTGCCTAAATCCCTAGAACATGTGCTCCCGTTGGGGGGGGGGGATAAGTTAAAGTCTCTGAGAGTGAAACCAAGGGTAATCATCACTTAGATCCATTAAACCTGTAACCTGTCTTCACTGAGCAAACTCACTTTAATTGTTGCTACAAAAAAACTTGCATGTCCTCCAAGTGTCACGTAGCCTAAACAATAAAGAAGTTTGCCCAAGTTGTTTTCAGGAACTTGGAGTCAGCTGTGTCCAATTTAAGCTCAAGCCAATTAAGACTGTTAGGACCACCAACCCTCCAACTTGGGCTTGCACGGGTGTTTGCTCGTGGCCTTTTGACGTCATAGGGCCCAAAACTCCACCTTCAGAACGTGCTAATGCCTCCATTTCATGAACGTGCATCCTATGAAGAAGGTTGTAGCTTAGTTACGCCTGCGCAGAAGGATGATTACGTCACCTTTTTATCTCCAATCACCTTTCCCCACGCTCTGCACCCCTCAGCTTTATCCCATAAATACCCCCTGCCTCGCATTTTTAGGGGAGGTTGGTTTGAGAGTTGTTGTGTTGTTTGGCTGTCTCGTGAATAAACCCTTCCTCTGCTGCAAACCTCAGCGTCTCAGCGTTTGACTTGCTGCACGTCGGGGAAATGAGAAACGAACCTGGTTCAATAAGAAGAGGATGTTTGCAAGTGCACTGGGTCTTCCACAGTGGAGTGTGCCAAGGAGCAGAAACTTGCAGGTGGGCGCATACGAGACTGGTCCGGGGCAGAGGCAATATATGGAGCGTAATGGGAGGTGAGGGGGGGAGGCATGGAGCCAACCTGGCACAGAGGTGGCGCTTCATAAACATCTGTTGGATGAGGATTTGAGGGAGGAAAAGTGCTAGTAAAAGTACACAGATCGTATACTGTTACAAGATTGCCGAAGACCTGGAAGGCCAAGTTTAGGAGCTATTGTGTATATATACACACACACAATATATATATATTTGCAGTGAAGAGCCAGAGAATCTTTAAAGCAAGGGATTATGTAATAAAAAGAATGGTTTAGAAAAAGTGACATGGCAGAAGGTATAGCAGAAGAGTTGAAGGAGAGGGAGAATGAAGGCAGGGGAATATAGAATTAGGACCCCAGTGATTCCCAGTGATTCTTTGATCCTCTTCTTTGAAAGAAGACATAGGGTTAGCTTGTTTCTGCCGTTGATATTCCTTATAACTCCCTTTCACATTTAAAGTAACACGTGCTCACTATAGGAAATTTAGAACATACAGAAAAGTGTAAAGATGAAAAACACCCATGAGACTAGTATTCCAAGGTAATTACCATTAACATATTTATTTAATTCCAGGGATTTTTCTAGGCATATATCCTCTAGGTAGATTGAGAGATGATGGATGGATGGATAAATAGATAGAATTGATTGACAAAATTGGAATTGTATTGCTTGTCGTTTTGAATCCCGGGGTTCCCTTCCCCCACCCCACCTCCATGGTCAAATTGCAAATGTTTTTCCCCTTCTATTAAACATTTCTTTAAACAACCATGTATTTGGTTGATTGAAATATGGCATAATTTAAGTAATTTGCTATTGTTGGATATTTTCTTTGATTCCTATTTTGCTTTTGTACTTGCAAATAGTACTGCAGGGAACAACCTTGTATGTTAACCTTACCCCTTGTCTCTGAATATTTCCTCAGGTTTAATTCCTACGAGTGAAATTACTGGGTTAAGGGGTCTGAGCATTTTTAAGGTTCTTGATCTGTATTTCTAAATTGCTTTTTGGAAAGACTGCAACAATTTGCATATCCACCAGCCCTGGGCAAATGTTCTGTCAGTGGATTGTATATTCTGCATCAGCTTTTAAAATATCTGGCCCTGAATTGTGTCAATTATGCCAGACCACAGTTTTAAATTGGATTTCAAATATTTTGACTTGGATCATGTGTCAGATCAGGAGAGTTCTTTCTTGAAGCCAGGTTTGTGCAGTGGCCGGGGCATTTGACAAGGAACTGTTTATGTCATGGGAGTAGAAATGAAATTGACGTCATTGGGCTCATTGCCTGACAGAAAGGAATGCAACTTGGATAAAGCTCTTTAAAGAAATGGGAGGATTGGCTTTTCAGACACCTTACTTTTTTTTTTTTTTTTTCCTCCAATGGATTTTTTTTTTAAAAACATCTTTATTGAAGTATAATTGCTTCACAATGGTGTGTTAGTTTCTGCTTTACAACAAAGTGAATCAGCTACAGATATACACACGTTCCCATATCTCCTCCCTCCCGCATCTCCCTCCCTCCCACCCTCCCCATCCCACCCCTCTAGGTGGTCACAAAGCACCGAGCTGATCTCCCTGTGCTATGCGGCTGCTTCCCACTAGCTACCTATTTTACATTTGGTAGTGTATATATGTCCATGACACTCTCTTACCCTGTCACATCTCACCCCTCCCCCTCCCCATATCCTCAAGTCCATTCTTTAGTAGGTCTGTGTCTTTATTCCCATCTTGCCACTAGGTTCTTCATGGCCTTTTTTTTTTTTTTTCCTTAGATTCCATATATATGTGTTAGCATACTGTATTTGTTTTTCTCTTTCTGACTTACTTCACTCTGTATGACAGACTCTAACTCCATCCACCTCATTACAAATACCTCCATTTCATTTCTTTTTATGGCTGAGTAATATTCCATTGTATATATGTGCCACATCTTCTTTATCCATTCATCCGATGATGGACACTTAGGTTGCTTCCATGTCCTGGCTATTGTAAATAGAGCTGCAATGAACATTTTGGTACATGACTCTTTTTGAATTATGGTTTTCTCAGGGTATATGCCCAGTAGTGGGATTGCTGGGTCGTATGGTAGTTCTATTTGTAGTTTTTTAAGGAACCTCCATACTGTTCTCCATAGTGGCTGTATCAACTTACATTCCCACCAACAGTGCAAGAGTGTTCCCTTTTCTCCACACCCTCTCCAGCATTTATTGTTTGTAGATTTTTTGATGATGGCCAGATTAAAGACCTAAGTGTAAGGCCAGACACTATAAAACTCTTAGAGGAAAACATAGGCAGAACACTCTATGACATAAATCACAGCAAAATCCTTTTTGACCCAGCTCCTAGAGAAATGGAAATAAGAACACAAATAAACAAATGGGACCTAATGAAACAGACACCTTACTTTTAAGTCAGCTTTAACGTAGGCAGTCCTGATGATTTAGGGCCTGATTACTGTGAATTTTTAGCCCTGTTCTGTCTCCTTCTGATGAGATGGGATTTGACCATTTCACTTTTCATTAACACCTCCACCAGAGGACTGAATGAAGGAGTAAAAGGAAAAGAAAATCAAAGATGCCCAAGCTTTTTTTTTTTTGATTGATGGGAGAATAAACTTAGAATGTAAGTGAACACTCTAATAATCCCTGCTCTTTGACCCTCAAATCACAGAAAATTGAGAAGTTGTCTTAGAAATGATTGGGAAGAATTTTTTTTCAATCATAATGATGCCGGATATTTCTAGCTCTGTATATTACATGTCTAATCTTCTTTAAACCTCTAACATACAGAAGGCCTCGTATTTCTCCAAGGGACTCCCAGGGTTTTGTCATATTTCATCCCACTCATCCTCATAGCATGCCCCAGTTTGTTTATCTGTATGATGAGAAAGAGGGGATTAATTAGGTTATTGTCAACGTTAACCCCAATGATTCTTTGATCCTAACATCTTAATCCAGGATGAATGCCCTATTGGGGAAGATTGGGGGAGCAGAGAACCCTCGTGTTTTGACATTTCCTATAGGCAAACTATAGTTCCTTCCCATAACAGCTACACTATGCTAAGTGCTCTATAAATATTATCACATCTGGTCCAAATGACGACAGGTACTATTAAGGGTGCCAGGGTCTACAGATGGGGGAATTGAGGCACAGAGGCTGTAAGTAATTCAGCGCAGGTGTCACACAGTAAGTTGCAGAGGTGTGTTTCAAACCAAGCTGGCCTGGCCCCGAAGTGAGTGCTCTCAACCACTGTACTATGCTGTCTCCACAATAGAGCCTTCCTCAGTTAGCCTCCAGATGGTCCAAACCCTGCTGACTCTGCTTCCCATGATTGGCCCAGTAAAGAGGTCTGTATGTCTCACTGGCCTCAAACTGATGAAGGGAACACAAGCATACCTCACTGTGCTGGCATGCAGCATAAATCCTGTGTTGTTTATAATAACTTTATTCATTTATTGGCATTTGCTAGCTGTGTGACCGAGGCAAGTTTACTCTCTCTGTGCCTCAGTTTACCTATCTGTCAAATGGATGTGATAGTATCCATTTCAGGGGATTGTTGTGAAAATCAAATGAGTTAATACATGTGAAGTACTCAGAATAGTATCTGGCACAGTGAAACTGCTCTTTAAGTGTTGTTAATATCAATACATTACATTATAAACTACCAGGCACTGTGCAAAGCATTGGAGAAACAAGGTTAAATAAGACAGGTGGGTTCCTCCCCTCAGGTCTAGTGGAGGAATTTTTTGAACAAATACAAATTATAAAAGTTAGGAGTGTTACCGATGAGAACTATACATTGCTCTAGGAGCAACCAATAAAAGGCTCAAACCAGGACTGGAGATCAGGGAAGTCTTCTGTATGAAGGTAACTGAGTGTAGCAGACACTGAAATCTTCATTTCTCCCCAGGGGTATTTCTCCTTACTTTCTGTATCGTCACTTCTGTTTTCTTCACCCCCACCATCTAGTCCATGAACAAGATCTACAGGCTCTTATTCTAAAATAAACCCCAATTTTATTGAATTCCACCAATACTACCCTTGTCTGAACCACTGACATGTCCACCTTGCCTCCTGCAGGGTTCTCCAAAGGTTCTCCTTCCATGCCTTCTCTCTGTCATCTCTACTACTCATTCTCCATAGCATCCAGGGTAATCTTTTAAAAATGTAAACATAATTTAAAATGCCCCAGTGACTTCCATTTATACTTAAAATCTGAGCCCTGTACCCATAATGCCCTAGATGATCTGCCCCACCTACCTCTATGACCTATGGTATACTTTTCAATCTCCATCACTGGCCCTAGGAACAAGCCTTCCCCCCTGCCTCTTGACTTTATAAAGTTTGTCCTGCCTCAGGACCTTTGCACTTGCTGCTGCCTCTCTCGTGTATCCTTCTTATCCGTGTCACAGCTCAGGTCACTAAGAGGTGAACCAATCAGTGTATACAGAGAACCTGGAGTTCCTCCATCCCTTTATTGTCTTTTAGCAACCATCAAAATCAGCCTGTTCATTCATTGTTTGCTTGTTTACTCTGTCTCCCCAGTGCTAGAATATGATTCATGGGACCCAGGGCTCTGCCTTTCTATTCACTACTGTCCCCATCATCTAAAACAGGGCCTGGCACACAGTAGGTACTCAAATACAGTAAGTCCCCTACATAAGAACGAGTTCCATTCTAAGAGAGTGCTTATAAGCCCAATTTGTTCATAAGTCCAACAAAGTTAGCCTAGGTACCCAACTAACACAATCAGCTATATAGTACTGTACTGTAATAAGCTAATAATACTTTTCACACAAACAATACATTAAAAATGTTTTATTTTTTGTGTTTGTTTTTTATCTTACAGTACAGTAAGTACAGTAGTACAGTACAACAGCTGGCATACAGGGGCTGGCATCAAGTGAACAGGCAAGAAGAGTTACTGACTGGAGGAGGGAGAGGGGGTGGGAGATGGTAGAGCTGAAGGATCGTCAGCAATAGGAGACGGAGGGCAAGCTGCAAGTTCACTCATGCCTGACGCTGTTGGGACGCGAGTTCGTATCTTTGAAAGTTTGCATATTGAAGGTTCGTATGTAAGGGTGTATTTGTGATTTGAATGACTGAAGTTCATTTAATATCAATCCTAAAAGAAGGATGAGAGTTAACCAAGTGAAGATGTGGAGCAAGAATTTTCCAGGCAGGGGGACAGTATGTTCAAAGGCCTAGAACTTTGGGAAGAGTGTGGTATCTTTAAGGGAACTGAAAAGAAGGCCAATGCAGCTGAGTACCAAGAACAGAGGTGGGCATGGTACAAGCCGAAGGTGGCAGGTGAGTAGGGCCAGAGCATCCTGGGACCTGCTAAAGACTGTGGACTTTTGTAAGGGCAGTAGGAGGCTGTTTTAAGGCTTAAGCCACAGACTCAGGTTAGTGTTTCTAAAAGAACTCTGTAGCCGACGCGTGGGCTTAGGGTAGATACGTGACACCAGGTCGTAGCTCCCTTTCCCTTGCCTCAATCTTAACAAAACCCTGTAGGGTAGACAAGAAAAAGTGTGGTGACTTCCAAACTATAGATGTATAAAAGCAAAGATTCTGAGAGCATAAACCAGTGGCTGGTGGTCAGTGTGACTTAATTCCAGCCTTTCCTGTCTTCAAGCAGCCATGAACAAGGGACACGGGAGGTGCTTATGGGGAGCACCCAGATGAACGCCCTTGGCGTCTCTCCTCTTCCCTGTGCTAAGGAGGGAGGGTATCGGGCACAACGTACATTAGAACCTGTGCTTGTAATAAATCTTCTGCTTCCTTGTGAAAAGACCATCATGAATCTTGTCTCTTAAAGAGCTTCTCTGCTCTGTGAATTTCAACAACCTTCTTTAGTGTAGACACTCGGACTCTTGTTCATGTTTGAAACTCAAATCTTGGATGAGTAGATGTATTACACCACTGAGCTGCAAGAGCAGGTAGGCCATCCATCCATCTGCCTCCATTTAGGTCAGTCTTTTTCACCTGTAACCGATGAGTCCTCTGCCCTGGTTTGCTTCCACATCACACTTCACCCCCCCCCCACCCCCCGAAGATGAGAGCCCAGAAGTGACCGCTGCAGTGGGAGGAGGGGGGCAACAGCTACTGATCAAGTGCCAGGCTTCGGACGAGGTGTGGTACATGCCTGATCTCCCGTAATCTATCTGCAGCAGTCCCTGCCGTGTTTTGCTGATTGAGAGATCTAAATCACATGTTTCAGGTAAAACGTACCAACACATTGGAATTAAAGTCAATGTTCTCTATTCTGACTGCCCCCCACGCTGGATCCACCCCCATCATCCCTCACATTGTCAGAACTACCTCCCCGGTGACTCAGCCTCGGATTTTTCTCCCAGCTATCTCATGCTCCATTACCAGCAGTCATCTGATTGAAGCACAAATCTGGTTAGGGTTCTGCCCGGCTCAGAAACATTCCCTGGCTCCCCACTGCCCACAGCTTACTATCTAATAAGGAACAAAACCAATCATGCTAGAAGAACAATAATAGAAGAGGACTGTTAGTGCAACGGGAGGGGGATGATTCAGACGCTTTTGCTGCGGGAGCAGTGGCGGGGGGGGGGCAGGGAGACCCCACAGAAGGCGGCTGAGCTGGGTTTGGTGATGGATAGAGGGGTCTCCCTGAAACGAAGGCAGCAACATGAGCAAAGGCACTGAAAGGCGAAAGCCACGGCTCTGGCTGCCCCTGGGACACATAACCGGTTGTTATTGCACCATGGAATCTTTCTCTCTGAGCTCTAAGGAGCAGCATAGCAACAAGCAATGATTTGTTACAGCTAGGCTGTCAGGCAGTTTATCTGATGTTAGCGCCCACGTGAACTGCATGATGATTTATGAAACTCAATTTCTCCACCAATACGGGCAAACAGATTTAGCTGTGCAGTTAGGAAGAGCCTGGGGAAAGGCAGCCTCTAGGGAGAGACCGAGGCTACCCTCCCCCCATGGCCCCAGCTCCACCTCCATGGAACACTGGAGCACTGATTGGGGTCAAGGCCCTGGGACATAAAGCCACAGGGCTGGGGCAGAGCTTCCAGGGTGATAAGGAAAACGATTAAAAAACAAAATAAGAAACAATGCTGGAATCCAAATGCCATGGTGTCTCTGACTTTTCCCTTTTTGCCTTCTAGATTTGGCTTTGGAATTCTCTTCTCCTGTGGGGCTAAGGAAGGGGTATCGGTGCCCTGGGAAGGTCAAGTAGATGCCACAAGGGCACCAACAGAGGGGCTCAGGGAAAAGGGAGGCTTCCTCTGTCTCTGAAGCAGTTCCTAGCCTAGACTTAAAGCTAAAGGGGCAAAGAGTCCTGAACATTTTCCCAGCTCTGTTCATTGGGACCAAGGGTTCCACAGAGGGACTAGGTCTAAATCATGGCTAATAATAGAGAGGGTCCGTTTCCCCAGGCTTGTTCTCTGTGTGTTGCTTTCATGAAACTTGGCAGCCTAAGGTCAATGGTAGTTGTCTAGCCTTGTGATTGGTTTGTCGGGGACTCTGGCAGGAACCCACAGTAGGATCTAGAAACAAGGGTGGGGACAGAGCTCCAATTGCCTTCAGCCAAAAGCAGAATTGCCACTGATAAATGCACACTAACCCATCCTAGGCCACCTGCCCCTTTGGCACTGCTTCTGCACACCCTTCCATGTTCTCTCTAGGCCTGTGTATGTATTTAGCCAGTCCATAAGAGTCAATTGATCTATAGACTTAGTGCAATTTCTATAAAAAACACTAGCATGGTTTGGTAGACATAGAGAAGCTTATTCCAGAATTTATATGGAAAAGGAAATGTGCTAGAATGGCCAAAATAATTTTTTAAAAGAGGAATAAAGTAGGAATAAAGAATAAAGACTTTTCAATGTTAAGGCTTAATACATAGTTACAGTACTCAAGGCAGTATGGTATTGGCAGAGAGAGGCACACAGATCAAGGGGGCAGAACAGAGAGCACAGAAACTGACCTGTAACATAACGCCCAACTGATTTTTGACAAAGGTGCACAAGCAATTCAAGAATAGCCTTTTCAACAAATGGTGCTGGAGAGATAGGATGTTGTAAATGAATAGTGTCCGTCCCACTCTCCCACAAATTCATATGTTGAAGCTCTAACCCCAAGGTGACTATATTTGGAAGATAGGGCTTTTAGGAGGTATTTAAGGTTAAATGAGATCATAAGGATAGGGTCCTAATCCATATTAGAAGAGGAAGAGGGAGAGGTCTAGGGTCTCTTCCTCTCTTCCCGCTCCTTCCTCTATGTGAGAACACAGCAAGAAAGGAGCTCTCCGCAAGCCAGGGAGAGAGGGCCTTCACCAAGAACCCAATCCTGATCTCATGCTTCCAGCCTCCAGAACCGTGAGAAAAGAAACTTCTGTTGTTGAAGCCTCCCAGTCTATGATATTTTGTTATGGCAACCTGAGCTGATTAACATACATCTACAGGCAAAAAAACAACCTAAACCCCACACCTCATGCAAAAATTAATGCAAAATGAATAATGGACTTGAATGGAAAATACAAAACTACAAAACATTCAGGAAGAAACATAGGAGAAAATCTTTGGAACCTAGGACCAGGTGAAGAGTTCTTAGACTTCACAGTAAATGCATGATCTATAACAGGAACAATTAAAATATTTTCATCACCATGAAAATGAAAATTAATTTTTGCTTTGTGAACAACTCTATTAAAAAGATGAAGAGACAGATATACAGGCTGGAAGAAAGTAATTGTAAATCACCTATTGGACAAAGTATTCCTATGAAGAATATATAAGAAACTCTGAAAACTCAACATGTAAAAAATTCCAATTAGAAAATGGGCAAAAGACACGAACAGACATTTATCAAAGAAGATCTACAGATGGCAAATAATCACATGAAAAGATGTTCTGCGTCATTAGCCATCGGGGAAATACAAATTGAAGCCATAATGAGATATCACACACTCCTACCAAAATTGCTAAATTTAAAAAGGTGATAACACCAAATGCTGGGGGAAGATGTGGAGAAACTGGCGTACGTTGATGGTGGGAATTTTAAATGGCACAACCACTCTGGAAAAAAGTTTGGCAGTTTTTTAAAATGTTAAACATAAATTTACCATATGACCCAGCAATTCCACTTCCAGGTATATATCCAAGAAAAATGAAACATACACACAGACTTGCACGTGAATGTTCATAGCAGCTTTATTCATAGTAGCCAAAATGAGGAAACAATCCTGATGCCCATCAAATAGTGAAGGAATAAGCAAGATGCCTGTTGGTGAATGGATAATCAAACTGTGTACATACATACAATGAAAATGAAGTACTGATACATGCTGCACCATGGATGAACCTCAGAAACATCATGCTGCTTGTCCCTGCTGCTTGCCTCTTGGAACACCCTTGATGTGCTCAGCTGAGTGTCCCACGGGCCCAGAGTGTTTATTGTTTAAAAAAAAAGCAAAGTATTCAAAGCCATTCCAAGCCCCTTGGAGACTGCAGCCATGAATAAGGAAATAGGACCACAGTTCTATGTGGGGTTTTGTTTGTTTGGTTTTTTTGGTCACAGCACACAGCATGTGGGATTCTAGTTCCCCGATCAGGGATCGAATCCTGTGCCCCCTGCATTTGAAGCGCAGAGTCTTAACCACTGGACCACCAGGGACGTCCCTGTGTGTGTGTGTGTGTGTGTTTTCTTTTTTTTTTTTTTTACAGTAGGTCCTTGTTGGTTATCTATTATGAATATAGCAGTGTGTACATGTCAATCCCAAACTCTCAATCTATCCCCCCACCCTTCCCCCCTGGTACCCATAAGTTTGTTCTAAGACTGAGTCTGTTTCTGTTTTGTAAATAAGTTCATTTGTATCACTTTTTTTTTTTAGATTCCACATATAAGCGATATCGTATGATATTTGTCTTTCTCTGTCTCACTTCACTTAGTATGATAATCTCCATGTCCATCCATGTGGCTGCAAATGGCATTATTTCACTTTTTAATGGCTGAGTAACATTCTATTGTATATATGTACTACATCTTCTTTATCCATTCATCTGTCAATGGACATTTAGGTTGCTTCTATGCACCCCAGTGTTCATTGCGGCACAGTTTCCAGAGTTCTGTTTTGTTGGTCTTCAGAACCGAAGCCATGGTTCGAGGGACAGCTGGGGGATATTTGTATTGCACTGCTAGAGGTGAAATTCATGTACAGACAGAAGAAACAGAATTATTTATCAAGAATGTTTTAACTTTCATCCTTGATCAAGGTAGAGATAAAGCAATGCAAATTAGGCTATGTGACAATGTAATTCCCACGACACTTAGGGCATCTTCTGGGAAACCAGTCTCTGAGTTCTAGGGGCAGTACAGTTGCAAAGCTTAAACGTAAGGGAATTGAAGAAGGGCACCCCCAGCAGTGGCACCTGTGACTTAATTTGATTCAACAGGGGGATCCTTGGCCAGCCCAGACAGACAAGATTGATGGCTCCCCACTGAACATTCTAAGTTGATGGAGCGATTCATCTGGTTAATTCTGATAAGGAAGGGGATTCTGGCACGTTAGCTAGTTCCGTGACCCTGAGCAGCCAGTGTGTCCCAGCTTCTTACAGGGACAAGTGATGGTCAGCCACCTCACACTGACCATTATCAACTCTGTGATGCCTTTGGATGGCCAGGGATGCCCCAACTATACTGACCAGCTCTGGGTGCACCTAACATATGTCAGAGGTGTGGGTAATGCATTGAACTCAGTTCCCAATCCATAACTGCAATTATTCCTCCTGAAGGAGGAGTCCCCAGTAAGTGCAGGTCATAAACTTTCATTGAGTCCCTGCCCTTCATACATTCAGTCAGTCCCTCTTACTGACCGTATGGTGTTAAAGCACTGGGGATCAGCCCCTCTGCAATGGCCATGGCCCTGGTGGAGCGCTGAGAACATGGTCGAATTTGACTTTGTAAAAGAAGTAAAGTCATAACAAGGCTTCTATAAATGAACATGGGGAAGGATCAAGATCTGTTGTTTCTTTCTCCGCACTATGCAGAAGGATCTGATGCAGTGTGGCGAGCTGATCACAATCAAGAATCAAGTTGTGCTGAGGTGTCACCTGTGGCTTGCCCTTCCAGCTCCCTCGGGGAGTCCCAGGAGTGACCTGCGCCAAAGTTTTAGTTGGACAGACTGACTGACTTCCAAGGGAACATAAGAAGCCAGATACAGAAGACCACATATTGTGGAATTCCATTTATATATCACGTTCTGAAAAGGCAAATCTGTAAGAGACAGAAAGTAGACTATTGTTTGTTTAGGGCTGAGAATGGGAGCCAGGAGTGAGAGTGGGCAGGAGGGATCCTTTAGAGGTTATGAAAGTGTTCTAAAATTTCATCATGTTTATGGTTGTACAACTCAGTAAATTCACTAAAAATTACTGAATTTACATGAGTGAATTTTATGTAGGTTACACCTCAAGAAAGCTAATAATTTTTTTAAATTGACTTTTAGTTTGAAAGTTTAATTACAGAAAAGCTACTAAGAAACGAATAGCATATTTAGTGTGCAGATATAGCTTTAAGGTAATTTTCAGGTAATAGAAGTTGGAGAGACCCTTTGTTCTATGCCCTAGAACTATGGAATAGTTCTATGCTCAGTTCTATTCCAGCACTGAGATTCCTTGATGCTAATATGCTGAGTTGAAATCAAAATTTATCATGGAGAACCACAAATACAGTGGGTCTGCTGTTATCTCATGACATATTGTATATTTAGGTTTTCAGACCTCCCTTTCCTAGAGCTGTCATTATTAAAGAAATTATGGCTTTTTGGAGAAATCACTCCATACTAGAATTTCCATCTTAAATTTAAAAATCATTTCAGTATCAGAAATCAAAGTGGTCCATCTTGTACGCATGTTTTGATCTCACGAGAAAAATTTCACCCAGTGCAAAATCATAATTGTAGTTTTACAATTTTACCCTGTTCTCTGGCAATCTTAAATTCATTCCCAGGCTTGAAAAGTGGGGGAAGTCGTCATTTATTGCAAAGAAGTTCAGCTATACTTAGAGAACAAATAAGCCAAACTAGAGAGTTCTAGTGAGAGATCAACATGTGGGTTGCCATTATTTGTTTGCTAAAAATATGTTTACTATAGTAGAACATATTTTCAGACTGCCAAGATGTGGAATCCTCAACTCATTCTTTTAACTCTCCATCTGTTCAGTGCTCTGCCACTTTTATTTTTATAGCATGAGGATAACTTAGTCTCAATAGAATAAGAGACTAAAATTACAACAATGTGTGTGTGTGTATATGTATATATACACATATGTAAAGTATTCTATATACGTTCTAAAAATATATATCATTCTGTGCAACAGCTTTAGAGGTTTTTTGAAAAAAATATATATTTTTTAATCCTAAAGAGGATACTCTGCCTTCAATGATCATGGGTGATATTATATAAAAATGTTTGAAAACCATTTCTAACTAAAAAGCAAGTTGACATACAGGGCCATTTGGGTGAAGAAAAGGAGGCTTGGGTTCTGGTCCCTCACATGGGCCAGTCACTTGCATCTTTAGGCCCCTTTTTCTCGTCTTTGAAGTACTGTAAGAGACTTAAGGAAGATAATCTCTAAAGTGCCTCTAGACCTAAAATCTGTGATTCAGAGACTTTTTTTAAAAACGGATTTGTTCAAGGGACAATTGAACAACAGTTTTATATATGACACTTTGTAGCGTTGTGGAAATACAATGGGCTTTGGAGTCAGAATTCTTCCTCTGCCACTTTCAAATTTGTTACCTTGGTCAAATTATTTCATCATTCTGAGCCCTAATTTCACTGCCATTAAGCATGAGGTTAATTATGTACACTTAATAGGGGTGCAGTATGGTTTAAGGAACACTAACTGATAGAAAAGATAAATCCCCAATTCTCAGTGGTTATGATTTTAGATACAGAGAGTGACATGGACTTGAAAACCAGCTCTGTCTTTTGCTAGCTAAGTGACCTTGAAATGTGCCCCTTTCCTTTTCTGTAAAATGGGGATGGCGATAGTGACTACCTCATACACATGTTGTAAGGATTATGAGATAATGTGTATAGATTACCTGGCACATACTCAAGACAGGAGATCCATTATTATTTTACTATTTCATGGTATATACTGGCCCATATACACCCCATTTATCATCTTAGGCTCCTCTAAGATCACAGTTGAAGCAGAAAACTGTACCATGGTTTCTTTGTACAGAGAGACTATCAATCATGTTCAGCATACTGACCTTCTCTTGGAAGAAAAGCAGATTAATGTGTTTTAGGGAATATTGCATCAGCAGAGATTAAGCAGTGTGGTTCTTCTGCTAAGTCTGGTAACCCATATATTCCAGGATATCCTTATGGCCTGAGTTTTCTGAGCCTGTGGTTTTACTGTGATCACCCAAGAAGTCATTGGTGGGGATTAAGAAAGCCGAAGCATTTTCTCCCATGAGGTACATGGTCATACAAATTGATCACAAGAATCTGGCCACACAGTGAGCAGGAACAGGAATGACTTCCTGGGAGGCCCTCTCCTTCCTAGCATAGGAGCCCCAGCCCTACCCACCCCACTTCTAGGTGGCTTAGAAGCTTCCCTCTTAATTTTTGTCACAAATATAAGATATCATTTCCAGGTAGAGAAATCTTCTGGCTGCCATCCTACCACACACCAAAAGATTTGTAGGCTTGAGGGGGAGTGGGGGAGGGATGGATTGGGAGCTTTGGATTAGCAGATGCAAACTATTATATATAGAATGGATAAACAACAAGGTCCTAGTGTATAACACAGGGAACTATATTCAATATCCTATAATAAACCATAATGGAAAAGAATGTGAAAATATATGTATGTATAAGTGAATCACTTTGTTGTACAGCAGAAACTAACAACATTGTAAATCAACTACACTTCAATAAAATACATTTTTAGAAAAGATTTGTAGGTTCAAGTTTATGGTAAACAATTTGGCTTCAACGACATGATCATATTAGTGTTAACTCTTGGGTAGGGTCTAATCGTGTAGAATGACTTCAAAGTTCCTCAGTTTGCTCATCAGCAAAATAATTGTAATAATATATGTCATAGCAACTCTATCATAGAATGCGGAAGCCCCCCTCCCAAGGTCAGCTTCAGATGTCAAATCCCTTAAGAGTATGATCGGAGAAAGAAAGAGGTATGACTCACACAGATAGGAAAGCCCCAAGGTGAGGAGCAAGGGGGATGGGTCTGGTGGAAAAGATCCAGAAGTGAGAGTGTAGAGAGCACATGAGCATTTTTTTAAATTAATTTTTGTTGGAGTATAGTTGCTTTACAGTGTTGAGTTAGCTCCTACTGCCCAGCAAAATGAATCAGCCATACTTATATATATATCCCCTCCCTTTTGGATTTCCTTCCCATTTAGGACACCACAGTGCATTAAGTAGAGCGCATGAGCATTTTATAGAGAGGAAAGTCCTGCCAATGGGAGGAGAGCCCACTCACTGCCATGAAGTTTGAAAGAGGCAGTAAGAGCACACATAAGCTTTAGGGACGGGAGTGGAACAGTGTGAACCTTACTGGACAGGAGTTGACAGACACAGACAGGAGATGAGACTTAGAGTTTACTGGCACTAAATCAAATGTCAATTGGGGGACCAAGTTTCTTTCCTATGTTCTTTGTAATTCATCGGAGATATTTGGATTAATACAGCAGCCTCCTAGTTTTCCTGTAAATAAACGTGTACTCAGCAGAGACTAAATTTACAAAGCCAACACAAAATATTAAGGCCAGCAATTGTTATGATAGCTCCTTGAAAGATAGTGGGGAGTCAGCAAAAGGAGATAGCCAGGAGAAGAAATCAGTGGAGTACAGGGAATCTCTTCGAGTATTTTAGTAATAATATTGACTATTTTGGTTTGCTGTTTTATTTGTTGAACTCTTCTGTAGCTCTTTCCAGTGTTATTGACCCACGTGAAATAGGAGCGTCCCTTCAAGGCACACTCTCCTTGAGATGCCAGTAGGTAGTCTAATGCCAATCTATTACCAACTACCATAGCAACCAGAGAGCTTTGTCCCTCATTAATGGCATCTAGGGCTGGGGCTGTTTGATATATGTGGTCTTCCAGGAGTTGTGGCATTTGTGTGTCCTCTCTGAGTTGTGACTGTGTTACAAAATTGAAAATACCTAAATTTATGCCTGTTGCACCAAAGATTGGGATGAGGTCCAATATAATAGCTAAAAGGTGACCCCTTTGAGGGAAGGCTCCATGAGAGAAGTGAATTCTCTAGTTGGAAATAGAGTGACCTGGGTAGGACACAGGCCAAGTCACCTAGCTGGGAAGGGGTGGGGTGGAAGAGTAGAGTATAGGACCCCGTGGAGGAGGAATAGTGCCACAGGAGAACTAGTAGCCCAGGGGTCTTACCGGGTGGAGATTCTGGTGGGCAAATTTGTATCAAAGCAGACATGTGAGAACCAAATAATCCCAACAGGGGGTTGTGGAGACACAGCCGTATGTAATCCTGATTGGTCAAGGAGGCAGAAAGGTAAGGACTCCATGGAGGGAAGGTTAATACAGAAGCACCTGATGAGGCTGAGGGAGTCCTGAGCTGGAGGGTGACTGGAGAGGATGACAGGCAGCTAAGATGAATATTGCAGGTCTATAAAAGGGCAGGAATTAGTTGTATAGTGGTTGTCTAGGCTCGGGTGCCTGAAAGCAGGCCTCACATTGATGGAGGTTTAGCTCCAGGTGACATGCTCTGATACTGTTACCTAGATATTGTCCATCAGGTCCAGGAAAGTAGGGAGTGGAGCTGATGACAAGGGAATAGTGAAGAGTGAAATGAAGGTTGTTGGATGAGAGGAAATCAGAGCTGTTATGTGGTTGTAGGGGTCATGGTGGGAAATGATGTGCGGGCGGTCATAGGAGTAGTTATTGTAGCCAGGTCTCAACTGTTAAGCATGGTAGGGAGTAGAGTTTTAGGCTTTTGTGTAGGGATAGTGGAGATTGGGATCCCAATTCAGGTGTTAAGTATCTCAGGGGAGAGATACATTGTAGGGCACCAGTGCAGTAGGTCAGCTAATTTGCAGGGTGCTAGCTTCCACCAAGAAGCAACTCCATAAAGAGGGAAAAGAGTGCGTCAAGCAAAATCTAAATAATCTAGTGTGAGTTTCTTGTTGCAGTGGGTTAGGGCAAAGGTAGGTCCCTGTATAGTGCCATTCATCAGGGCTTGGGTATGTCTAGGCAGGGCAGGGCCTGGCAGTAATCATTAGCTTCTTGCAGGGTGTCCTTACATTGTACAGGAGAGGATATGGAGTTGTAGAGACTTACATAATTTGGGTGGATGTGATCTATATTAAACAGTCCATAATAGGCCTGGTGAGGTGGCCGTCAGGTTGGGAACAGGATTAATCTAGGTAGGACTGCATTGCATAGATTGAAATTTGAGGAGCCAGTCAGAAAGCAAGAAAGGAAAGGAAGTTGGGAAGTTATAGGGGATACAGGTGTGTGGAAGAGCCATGGTTAGATTTGGGACAAGAGAGAGGATCAGGGAGCAGAATCTTTATTTGGCAGGTTTCAGCATGAAATTGTGTTAGCAGGATACCTTGGAGTACCAGTGTTGAGCCTGGGATTATTGGTTGTGCCGAGGTCACCATCTAGGATGCATTGTCTGCTGGGCTGAGGTGGTCGTTCCCCAGGTGATTGTACTGTTGACTGGGATTGATTGTGGATAGTAGCTGTAAGAACCCTAGTGTGGCTGGTGTGGAGGCTCCTGGTGTGGGTCCTGGACTAGCCCCAAAGTCTTGAGGCAAAGTTTTACGCTTGAGAAATTATTACAAATATGACTGAGGATCAGTATTCCTTTCCCTCTAGGAGTTATGGAGTAACTTGTTATTGGGAAGCTGTGGACTGATTGACTGCCCCAAACAAGTAGGGGTGACAGCAAGGGCAGAAAGGAGCCTAAGGCATTTGGCACTGAGCTGGAGTAATAGAATCCCAGTCCCAGGATCCTGAATATCAAGTCTGTTTGAGCCTATTGACTAAACCAAAAAACAAGACCATTAATTACTACACAGGAATCCTTAAAAATGTGAACAATGGGCTTATATTTATTGAGGGCATCCTCCAGTATCCAAGGTAATTATAATCAGATCTGTGAGTTGGGCCAACAGTTGGACCCCATCCTATAACAGGAATGTCCCAGTAAGGGGATGGGAAATGGCAGCTATCATGTTGGCTCTATTACGTGTGATGGTGGTGCTGCCATTCATGAATTAATGGACTCCCTTTTTGCTGAACTCAGTTTATCCTAGAGGGCCCCCAAGTTGTCAACAGGGCTGGAAGAGGGGTGCCCTCTCCTAGATCTATGGACTGTGGCAAGGGAAGCCACATCCTCTTGTAGTTTGGGTATGTCTGAGGGCCTGTCCTACAAGTGCCATTTCTATTGTGAAAAGGAGGCTATGATGGGCTGTACTAAGCTTGTGGGATGTCATTTCCATGGCCCCAGGTAGAATGAGCAGTTGATTCCAAAGGATCACAGAGTCAAGGACCATGGTAGCTCTGGACCAAGAAGGACCCAATAGGCCACTAAGAGTTGTATTTCAAGAGGAATATCTTTTGGCTGTTGAGGGGACCTATTTGCTCCAGAAGTCCATAGGGAGTCGTGTGACATCATGTGTGGTCCAGAGACTGTAGAAATAGAATAGAATTTGTGGTTTGGTTTATTTCCTCCTTCCTATCCTACATCTTCAAATCCAGCAACATAGTACTGTTTTTGTCATCTTTTTCTGACCCTATCTTCTGACTCCCTCTTCCACTTTTAAGGACCTCTGTGATTATATTGGGCCCACTTGAGTAATTAAAGTTAATCTCCCTATTTTAAAGACAGCTGAATTGCTACCTTGATTACATCTGCAAACAATAATTCCCTTTTATCATATAACCTAATACATTCACAGGTTCTTGGGATTAGGACATGGACATCCTTGGGGGACCATTATTCCACATATCACAGATGACATTTTGGGTAGCCTCAAGGTCCTATTGTTGGAGTGGCCCCATTTGAATTGAACTAATTTTCTAGTGAGCATAAATAGGTTTTAATAAAATTTGTAAATGGGAAATATGTTGTTACCAGAGGCCAATTATGTCAAATAGGTGTTGGGCCTCAGAGTAGTGGAGTGGAGAGCACCAAAAATCGTTTGCAAATATGCAATTTCGCAATATGAATTGACCTTCTGCAGACCAAGTTATACCCCGAAATTTGAGGTGGTGGACCCCTGGATCTTTTTTTTTAAAGATTTATTTATTATTTACTTATTTATTTTATTTATTTTTGGCTGCGCCGGGTCTTAGTTGCGGGATCTTTCGTTGCGGCGCACGGGCTCTTCATTGTGGTGCGCGGGCTTCTATATAGCTGTGGTGTGCGGGTTTTCTCTTCTCTAGTTGTGGCACATAGGCTCCAGAGCGCGTGGGCTCTGTAGTTTGCAGCACGCAGGCTTTGTTGCCCCGCGGCGTGTGGGATCTTAGTTCCCTGACCAGGGATTGAACCCGTGTTCCCTCCATTGTAAGGCAGATTCTTTACCACTGGACCACCAGGGATGTCCCCCCTGGACATTTTTAGGTGCAATGATCCAGTTGTAGTTAAAGTCTAGACAACAGTTCTAATTTCTTTTGTAATAACTTCATGAATTTCTTCCCTCTGTAGAACTTGTCAGTGTAATTCCATAGCAGAGTGCCTGAGGACAAAGTAAACCTTAAAGATTCTGTCTGCATAAATTATGAGCAATGGTGGTCTATTAACATATCCCATAGGTAAACTAGTGAATGTATATTGGGACGCCTCAAAAGTAACTATAAATTGTGGCTGTGGTGTTGGAGAAATGGGGACAAAATAAAACATTATCTAGATCAACAGCTACGAAGAACTTTCCTGTGACAGAGTGAATGGAATCAGTAATTTTAATAATATTTAGCAAAGTGTGCTTAATTAGGGGGTACCATCACGTAGATGGCAATAGTTGACTGCGAGCACCATTCGTTTTTTTCAAGTATAGTTGATTTACAATATTGTATTAGTTTCAGGTATACAGCATAGTGATTCAGTTATATGTATACATATTTTTCCAGATTATTTTCCATTACAAGTTATTACAAGATATTGAAAATAGCTCCCTGTGCTATATAGTAAATCCTTGTTGCTTATCTATTTTATGCATCATAGCTCATATCTGTTAATCTCATACTCCTGATTTATTCCTCCCCTCTTCCCTTTTCCCTTTGGTAACCATAAGTTTGTTTTCTATGTCTGTGAGTCTCTTTCAGTTTTGTATATAGATTCATTTGTATTATTTTTAATATTCCACATATAAGTGATAGCACATAATATTTATCTTTCTGTCTGACTTACTTCAGTAGGTATAATATTCTCTAAGTCCATCCATGTTGCTGTAAATGGCACTATTTCATTCTTTTTTTATGGCTGAGTAATATTCCAGTCTATATGTGTGT
Source organism: Balaenoptera musculus (assembly GCF_009873245.2). Classification (NCBI taxonomy): domain Eukaryota; kingdom Metazoa; phylum Chordata; class Mammalia; order Artiodactyla; family Balaenopteridae; genus Balaenoptera; species Balaenoptera musculus. Next base: position 58,729,338 of record NC_045785.1, on the reverse strand, counting down.
GTGTGTGTGTGTGTGTGTATACATACATGTATATACATACATATACATACATACATATCTTCTTCAGCCAATCTTCTGTTAATGGGCACTTGGATTGTTTCCATGTCCTGGCTACTGTAAATAGTGCTGCTGTTAACATTGGGGTGCGTGTATATTTTCAAATTAGAGTTTTCATCTTTTCCAGACATACCCAGGAGGGGATTACTGGATCATATGGTAGCTCTATTTTTAGTTTTTTAAGGAACCTCCACACTGTTTTCCACAGTGGCTGCACCAATTTACATTCCCACCAACACTGTAGGAAGGGTCCCTTTTCTCCACACTCACTCCAGCGTTTATTATTTGTAGACATTTTGATGGTGGCCATTCTGACTGGTGTGAGGTGATACCTCATTGTGGTTTTGATTTGCATTTCTCTAATAATTAGCGATGTTGAGCATCTTTCATGTGCCTGTTGGCCATTTGTATGTCTTCTTTGGAGAAATGTCTATTAAGGTCTTCTGCCCATTTTTTGATTGGGTCGTTTTTTTCGATATTGAGTTGTGTGAGCTGTTTAGGTATTTTGGATATTAACCCCCTGTCGGTTGCATTGTTTGCAAATATTTTCTCCCATTCTGTAGGTTGTCTTTTCATTTTGTTGATGGTTTCCTTTGCTGTGCAAAGCTTATAAGTTTCATTAAATCTCATTTGTCTATTTTTGCTTTTATTTCTTTTGCCTTGGGAGACTGACCTAAGAAAATATTACTACGATTTATGTCAGAGAATGTTTTGCCTATGTTCTCTTCTAGGAGATTTATAGTGTCATGTATTATATTTAAGTTGTTAAGCCATTTTGACTTCTTTTTTCTGGAAGGAGTTTTTTTTTTTTTATTGCTGTATAGTTGATTTACAATGTTGTGTTAGTTTCAGGTGTACAGCAAAGTGATTCAGTTATATATATATATGTATATATTTTCAGATTCTTTTCCATTATAAGTTATTACAAGATATTGAATATAGTTCCCTGTGCTATATAGTAGGTCGTTGCTGCTTATCTATTTCATAAATAGTAGTGTGTATCTATTAATCCCAAACTTCTAATTTATCCCTCCCCGCCCCTTCCCCCTTGGTAACCATAAGTTTGTTTTCTATGTCTGTGAGTCTATTTCTTGTTTGTAAATAAGTTAATTTGTATCATTTTTTAGATTCCACATATAAGTGATATCATATGATATTTGTCTTTCTCTGACTTAACTTCACTTAGTATGATAATCTCTAAGTCCATCCATGTTGCTGCAAATGGCATTATTTCATTCTTTTTTATGGCTGAGTAATATTGCATTATATATATATATATAAATAACATCTTTTTTTTAAACATCTTTATTGGAGTATAATTGCTTTACAATGGTATGTTAGTTTCTGCTTTATAACAAAGTGAATCAGCTATACATATACATATATCCCCATATCTCCTCCCTCTTGCGTCTCCTCTCACCCTCCCTATCCCACCCCTCTAGGTGGTCACAAAGCACCGAGCTGATCTCCCTATGCTATGGAGCTGCTTCCCACTAGCTATCTATTTTACATTTGGTAATATATATAAGTCCATGCCACTCTCTCACTTCATCTCAGTTTACCCTTCCCCCTTCCCAAAAATCACATCTTCTTAAGCCAATCATCTGTCGATGGACATTTAGGTTGCTTCCATGTCTTGACTATTGTAAATAGTGCTGCTGTGAACAGTAGGGTGCATGTATCTTTTTGAATTACAGTTTTCGTGTTCCAGATACATGCTTGGGAGAGGGATTGCTGAATCATGTGGTAGCTCTATTTTTAGTTTTTTAAGGAACCTCCATACTGTTCTCCATAGTGGCTGCACCAGTATACATTCCCACCAACAGTGTAGGTGGGTTCCCTTTTCTCCACACCATCTTTAGCATTTATTATTTGTAGACTTTTTGATGATGGCCATTCTGACTGATGTGAGGTGATACCTCCTTGTGGTTTTGATTTGCATTTCTCTAATAATTAGCGATGTTGAACATCTTTTCATGTGCCTCTTGGCCATTTGTATGTCTTCTTTGAAAAGTGTATGTTTAGGTCTTCTGCCCATTTTTTGATTGGGTTGTTTGTTTGGGTTTTTTTTGTTATTGAGTTGTATGAGCTGTTCATATATTTTGGAAATTAATCCCTTGTCAGTCACATCATTTGCAAATATTAGGGAGTTTTTAAAATTTCAGATTCTATTTCACTTCTAGTGATGGGCTGTCCAAATTATCTGTTTCTTCTTGACTCAGTTTTGGCAGGCTGTGTTTCTAGAAACTTGTCCATTTCTTCTACATTGTCCAATTTATTAGCATAAAACTGTTTATAGTATTCTCTTATGATTTTTTGTGTTTCTGTGGTGTCAGTTGTTATTTCTCTTCTTTCATTTCTTACTTTGTTTATTTGGGTCCTTTTTCTTTTCCTCTTGGTGAGCCCAGCTAGAGGTTTGTAGATTTTGTTTACCTTTTCAAAACACCAGCTCTTGGTTTTATTGATCTTTTCTAGTCTTTTTTTTAATCTCTATTTTATTTCCTCTCTGATATTTATTATTTCCTCCCTTCTGCTGACTTTGGGTTTTGTTTGTTCTTCTTTTTCTAATTCTTTTAGGTGATAGGTTAGGTTGTTCATTTGAGATTGTTTTTGTTTCTTGTGGAAGGCCTGTATCACTGTGAACTTCGCTCTTAGAACTGCTTTTGCTGCATCCCATAGATTTTGTAAGGTTGTGTTTTTTATTTTCATTTGTCTCAAGGTATTTTCTGATTTCTTCTTTGATTTCATTGTTGACCCATTGTTTTTTTAGTAGCACGTTGTTGAGTCTCCATGTGTTCATTCTTTTCCTGTTTTTCTTTCTGTGGTTGATTTCTAGTTTCATACCATTGTGGTCAGAAAAGATGCTTGAAATAATTTCTATCCTCTTAAACTTGTTGAGGCTTGGTTTATGACCTAGTATGTGGTCTATCCTACAGAGTGTTCCATGCACACTTGAAAAGAATGTGTATTCTCAGTTTTGTTTTTTGTTTTTTGGATGTAGTGTTCTATAGATATCAGTTAAGTCCAACCGGTTTATTGTGTCATTTAGGACCTCTGTTGCCTCATTGATTTTTCTATTGGGATGATCTCAGTGGGGTGCTAAAGTCTCCTGCTATTATTATATTCCTGTCAATTTCTCCCTTTATGTCTGTTAGTATTTGTTTTATATATTTAGGTGTTCCTGTATTGGATGCATATATGTTAACAAGTGTGATATCCTTTTCTTATACTTATCCCTTTATCATTATATAATGTCCATCTTTGTCTGTCTTTATGAGCTTGGTTTTAAAGTCTATTTTGTCTGATATGAGTATTGCTATCCTCACTTTCTTGTCAGTCCCATCTGCATGAAATACATTTTTTCATTCCCTTACTTTTAGTCTGTGTGTATCTTTTGCCCTGAAGCGAGTCTCTTTTAGGTGGCATGTTGTAGGTTCTTGTTTTTTTTATCCTATCTGCCACTCTGTATCTTTTGATTGGAGCATTTAGTCCATTGACATTTAAAGTAATTATTGATATGTTTGTATCAATACTTACTGCCATATTAAACCTTGTTTTCTAGTTGTTTTCATAGTTCTTCTTTGTTCATTTCTTCTACTTTTTGTTTTTTCTTTTGTGGTTTTCCTTTTGTGGCTACCAGGATTTCAAGTATGTTGACCCATAACTATACCTACTTGCTTTAAGTGGATAGTCATACAAGTTCAAACACATTCTAAAAGATCTACATTTTCATACTTCCCTCCCCTACATCTTGTGATTTTTGATGCTCTAGTTACATCTTCATGCATATCATTTTGCTATTAATTGTAGTTTTAATTGCTTTTACAAAATTTTTTTGTCTTTTAATCTATGTACTGGCTTATTTAAGTGATCTTGAATCCTCTTATATATTTGCCTTTCCTATTGCGATTTTCCCTTTCCTATAGATTCTTGCTTCTTTTCTATTTAGAGAAGATCTTTCAGTATTTCTTTTAGGGTAGGTTTAATGTTGCTGAACTCTTTTAGTTTTTGCTTGTCTGAGAAATTCTTTATTTCTCCTATTCTAAATGATCTAGTAGATTACTTTAAGTTGTAGGTTTTTTCCTTTAAGGATGTTGGATATATCATGCCAACCATTCATTTTTATTTGGCTTACAGACAGGCCAAATAGAGCTAGTAAAGGGAGAAATGGTGAGAATAAGGACTCCTTCTGCAACCAAATTATGAACAATGGGTCTTAATTCCTTCATATGTTATTTAAGGTAATATTGTAAGGTGTTTACAATTTTAATAGAGTGTGGTAGATCCACTGGGGTCCACTTAGTATGGTCAATTGTAAGGGCAATGGATTTGGGCCTAAACCAATGTGAAGCTCTTTTAGTTAGAGAATCTATACCTATGGTAGGATTGGGTGATTTCATTGGGGTAACCACTTTGCAGAGTTTTCAAGTTTAATGGTGCCTGTGGTAAAGGTGAGAGATATTTGAACTCCATGGACTCAATGTCCAGTGACACTGCTGATACTTAAGGATTTCCCCTTTTTAAAATTTGAAGGGTTAACGAGCAGTAAGGTGACCTGGGGTCCAGTATCAAAGAGGGCTATAAAAATTGAAAATTACGTGGAGACCAATATAACTCCAGTGAAGTATATGGGATGTGTCCACAGGGGATGGTCATGGTATCCAAGAACTGTGAGGTCCCTAATGGGGTAAAGGGCTTCCATTGATGGAGGGGAGAGAAGGCCTTGAGTGAAGCAATGGTTGGCATGGTATCTGGAAGAGCAGTAGCAATATTGGAAATGGCATTAGGAACAAATAATGATGTAATGACTTGTTGGAGTAAGGCTTGCCCCTGGTGGACTTTCCCCAAATCAGATGATTAGAGAATCCTAAATCCCTCAGTCTCCTGTACCAAACATTTGGAATGGGGTCTTAATGGGGGCTTGTTTGAGAGACCCCTATTTTATTTTTATTATCATTGTAATAATTATAAATTTTACTGAGGCTACTCTTTGCTTGTGTTGGGTACACTTTGTTATCCAGGAGAGATTTATGTTCAGTTAATAGTTCTAATATGTCTAGAGCCTGGTGGCCTGGCCTATTTAGTGCAATAATGAGGCAAAATAAATGCAAGAAGGTCCTTGTAAGAACAGTTGGAGGATGTCTAAGTGTAAAGGAACCTGTTCAGGAATGGCTAGAGCATCTCTTCCTTCAGGGTATTTGGAATAGTAATAGACCTGTAGTAAGACCAAGTAGGACAATGCCTATTTTCCAAAATAATTGGCAACTCTCCTCTGAAACAGTCTGATTACTGACAATACGTGTATTAAGAACAGTGGCAGTTGGATGGGCTATCCTCCATGTCATCAACACCCATTGGAGGAGGGGGGAGGTCAGGGTTATGTCTGCCTGCCAGGCATGGGAAGGTTTGAGCTGGCTACTTGAGGAACTAGGTCAGGGATCTCAATATATTTAATTTAAGGATCTTGAGAAACACTGGACATCTGTTTAATTTTGAGGTGGTTGAGTTCTAAGTCTGTATTAAAAAGAGATAATCAATAGACTGGCAGTTGTAAGATAAATAAGTACTAGGAATGTAATGTACAACATAATGACTACAGTTAACACTGCTGTATGGTATACAGGAAAGTTGTTAAAAGAGTAAATCTTAAAAGTTCTCATCATAAGGGAAAATATTTTTTCTTTCTTTTTTGTATCTGTATGAGATGATGGATAGTAACTAAATTGTTGTGCTAATCATTTCACAGTATATGTAAGTCAAATCATTTTGCTGTACACCTTAAACTTATACAGTACTTGCTGTATGTCAATTACTTCTCAAAACTAGAAAAAATGAGACACAAGAAACCATTAAAAAAGAAAGTGATATTCCAAAGCAAGGTAGTCGTATTATTGTATAGCTTACATATTCAATCCAAAACTCATTCATTGAACACCAATTACCAAATTATAATTACAAATACCAGTTTGTCCTGGCAGCTGTGAATGGTGAATGAATGATACAAAGGAAAAGTTCCAGAAAATCGGAAAGGTGGTTGCTAAAGGATACTAGGATAAATAAGGCACGGAAGACAGACATGCCTGTAAGGTTAGGAGGAGAGGAGGGGGGGAGAAGAGGAAAAAGGAGAGAGATTAATTCCATAAGATTGCCACGAGCAAAAGAATAATGATTACAAAAGGGAGCAAGTGAGTCATGCTGCTTCTTACAGGAGCAGAGAAGGAGCTAAAGATGGGAGGGAGTGGGTGCTCTTAACCTTTCCCGTTGTACTTAACAGCTTCCTCTAATGCCTCTTGTTGAGTTTGTCATTTTTTTCACATTAACATTTAGTCCTTTTTAAAATTCTTGAGATAATCACAGTAATTATTCTGAGGCTACAATCCGCATAATTAATATATCACGACTGGCTCTATGAATTTTAAAGCAGAATCAAGGTTAAAACTTGAAGTTATACTTTCTTATTCTTTCAAGCTGGAGGTAAATATCTCCCATCTCTGAACTCCCACAACATTTATCTGTTATGCTTTGTATTCTGGCATTTGTGTGAAGTTGAATCACCTCTAATAGACTGAATTCCTTGAGCAGGAGGACCATATCTCTCTCATCTTTCATCCCCACTGCCTGACACAATGCCTAGCACATTGCTGGTGTCATTAAGTGCTGTGTTGTTGAATAACGATGGAAGGATGAATTACTATTAGATAAATCAGTCTAGTCCTTGGCTATTTGCCCTGGACATACTTTAATGAATGGGAATGTCTACCCGGAAGAAACCATTAACCTGGAGATATCAAGGAAGAATATTCAACTACATTTTGGAAGCAGGCAATTTCTGACTTTCTACGAAAAACAAAAAATAATTTTAGTCACGAGTACTGGCAACTCACCCTGCCAAGAATTCACAGAAGTTTGCAGATTGCTCAGACATTTTTTAAGACCATTCCACAGGCTTTTTGGAAAGTTCATCAGTGTGACTGGGGTATCTATGAAGAGGGGAAGAGGCAAAAGTTACACAAGGCAGACTCCTGTCTTAAGAGAATTTAAGCATTGTTGGAAAAATGAGCCTTACACATTTTGAACAATAAGAGTAAACTTTAAGTCAGGAGCCAAATTGAGAGGCCAAGAAGAAAGAGAGTCAAAATGGAAGGCCTGAGATTGGACTCGGTAGGCATTAGTGAAAAAAGAATAAAAATCTCTGTCACAAGACCCTGAAGTCCCAGTTATGTGGTTGAATGATGTGTGTAACTTGGGTCTAAGCCTCACTTTTCTCATTTGCACAAAGGGGTTAATACTAACACATACCCTGCTTATTTGCAAGGCTAATTCGTAAATCGAACAAGGTCCTCTATGTAAATGCATTTTGTAGGTGGGAGAATGCTGAACAAGTGATGGTTAATATGGATAAACCTTGAAGGATGGGTTTTTCCTTTAAGGTTGGCAAAAAGAAAGGGTAGTGTGTCCCATAGAGATGAATAGCATGAGCTATGAAGTATGTAGGTAAAAAGTTACATGGGAGAGTGAAAATCCTGGCCTAATTGGAGCAAATTATACAGTGAAGACTAAAAAAGTATTGTTGCTCTTTATCTGAAATTCAAATGTAATTGTGCATCCTATACTGTCATTTGATAAATCTGGCAACCCTACCCAGGCTCCCCCATTTCTGCTGCCAAAGTCCAGCTCACGTGTAAAGGGTCAAATGCCATTTTCTTCCACTGGGTTTTTTATTTCTGCCAGTTAGGAGATCTTTCTCTTCAGCAAGATGGGGTGGTGGGGGGGGGAGGTTAAGGAGAGAGCTGTATCCTTTAGTGTTTAAGACCTTAGACTCTGAAGTCAGATGTCCAGGATTTATAGTTCATCTCTCCTGTTGACCATTTGTGTGATCAAAGATTTTTGAAAATTTCTCTGCTCCCCAATTTCCTCTTCTATATAAGAAAAATACTTAATTCCGTGGGATTGTTTTGAGGATTCAATAAACTCTATAGTGCTTGGTATGCTGCGTAGTCTAATCCATCCATTACATTTTTGAGTACACACTGTATGGAAGGAACCCAATATACGGAAATGAAAACACATGGGCTCGGCCCTCAAAGAATTTATAATCTAGGAGTTCATAGAAGTTGACACAATTAAAATAAAACCAAGTTCATCCAGTTTCACGTCTTTCCTGGCATCTTCTATTAATGACTAAAAATCTTGTATTTCCTTCCAACTACTCTCCCATAATTCATATGCTACAATCTCCTGCACCACCTGCAAAGCCTACAGACACGTCAACCTCAACAAGTCCAAAGTGGAACCCTAGGCCTTTTGTCCTTTTGTGCTCCCCACCTTCGTGAACTACACCACCCAGTCACACAAACCACGTAGTCTTTTCCTCTTCCCAGTTCCCCCATGCAATTGGGAAGCAATTTGTATCTAGTCTAGGTTTTGCTGTTGTTGTTTTGTATAATCTGTGGTAGGCAGAATTCTAAGACGGTCCCAAGATTTCCTGCCATGTACGCATCATGCATAATCCCTGGGGCTGTGAATATGATGAATTTTACTCTTGCCATTAGTAATGGCAATGGTTAGTAATATGGCACAGTTGACTAAGAAGATCAGGTTGGGGCTTCCCTGGTGGCGCAGTGGTTGAGAGTTTGCCTGCTGGTGCAGGGGACATGGGTTCGAGCCCTGGTCTGGGAGGATCCCACATGCCGCGGAGCAACTAGGCCCGTGAGCCACGATTACTGAGCCTGCGTGTCTGGAGCCTGTGCTCCGCAACAAGAGAGGCCGCGACAGTGAGAGGCCTGCGCACTGCGATGAAGAGTGGCCCCCGCTTGCCGCAGCTGGAGAAAGCCCTCGCACAGAAACGAAGACCCAACACAGCCAAAAATAAATAAATAACTAAAATCAATTAAGGAGAGCAGGTTGTCTGCGTGTACCCAATCCAAACACATAAGTCATTTGAAAACAGAATTTATTCAGGATGGTCATAGAAAGGGAAGTCAGAGACGCAATCTGGATGACTTAAAGAAAACAAACATCTGTGTTGTGAGCTGCAGATGGAGAAGGATGTTCTCGGGGAGCTAACAGTAGCTACCATCGGACAGCTAGCGGGAAAACTAGAACCTCAGTCGTACAAATGAAAGGAAATAAATTCTGCCAACAACCTGAATGAGGATGGAGATGGACCCTGAGGCGCAGGTGAGAACTGCAGCCCTGGCTGACATGTGATTTCAGCTTCGTGTGACCCTGTCCAGTGAACACGCCCACATCACTCCCAGACTTCTGACCGGCAGAATTGTGAGCTAGTAAAACGGTGCTTTTTTTTTCCAGCTGCTAAGGTTGTGCTATTTTGTTCCACAGCAATAGAAAACAAAGTCACCATCTCACCGACGCACCACTTCTTCACCTTCCTATGGCTACTTTGACTTAGTTCTCCCCTGGACCACCGCAGCTGTCTCCTGACTGGTCTCCTTGCATCCACTCTCAAAGCCTCTCACATCATCCAGGTTGCACACAGTTGATAGAATGAACGTACTAAAGTGTAAATCTGCCCACACGACCCCACTGCTTTAAACCTTCCCACAGCCCTCACCACAGGGTAAATTCCAACCTATTTTTTAACATGGTTTAAAGTACCTTTCATATTTTTCCTGTGCCTACCACCTCTGTGACCTGCATCTTGCCCCTTCACACCAACATTTTTGGCCCGCAGCCCCTCCAGGCTGTGTCAAGCCTCTGTACCTCTGTTCTTGCTCTTCCCTCTGTGGGCATATTCTTCCACCTTCTGCTTTCAATATGGAACCAGGCTGAGCGATTCTATGCCTCTCTTGGGTATCCTTGCAGAATTAAATGCGTTCTCCCGTATCCCCGCAATATCTAATTAAGATTACTATCACAGTACCTAAATAATCCATTGCATGAATGTTTGTTTCTATATCACCCTCCTGGAAAGGAAGTAGATGCCTGAGCTATACACAGGTCCAATTCTAATGTCTGGAACACTGAGTGCTGAAAAAATATGTGATTGATAAATATTCATTTGGTGAATAAACAACAGTTATTGTGCTGCTATGGTGTTCCCTGTTCCTTCTTTCAGATTCTTTTCTTACAAGGCAGTAGTTACATTTAGGTGCCTACTCAGGACCAAATTGAATATCTGGGGTAAAAAGAGCTGCTAATGAGAGGCCAACATTAAATTAGATTTTTCCTGTTGCCTGAGAACAGCTGCTGGCTCTGTTACTGTGTCCAGTATTATTTCACGATGTTCATGCCCTCAAGGGTTAACTACTGAGTTTAAAGATTATATGGGCAACATGTTTCTCTGGCTCCTTTGCTTGGTCCTTGCCTTTTAATGTTTCTTTCTACTGACTAAGGATAGCCAAGACCAAAAAGGAGATAAACTCTATTAGTTAATTTTATTACTCATCAGTAGTCCCCCAGAATGTTGACACAGTAAGAAATTTTAGAATAATTTGGTCTAAAGTCATCATTTTACAGGTGAGAAAATGTGACTCTAAAAAGATGATGTCTCTTGCAGGCCCTCACCTGAGACCTGAGCCAGGCCCAGGTTGATAGATTCTATTCATAATAATAGTAACTTAAATATATTTTTAAAAACACTATAATTAAAATTATAATTGGAATGATAAACAGGAAAAAATATCTACAATAAATCACCAACGAATTCAATAAGTAGAAGAAGACTATGTAATAGAAAAAGAGGAGAACGTTAGTAGGTACCATATTTCACTGATTCTAGGATGCACGTTTTCTATATTTTAACACCTCTGAAGTCAGAGTAGCTATTTCAAATGATAACAAGAAGTATTTGTGATATAGTTTAGCAGCAGAGGGTATATTTGAAAATTTTCTTGGTGGTACATAAAATAAAGTTATGTTTTACAATCAGTAGTGTCTCAGGGTTAATGAAATGCCATACTTTACAGCAGAATAAATGTACATTGTCAATAAACATAAAAATATAACACACTAATAATATGCAATTCAGTTTGCAGAGAAATGCAAATTGAAATTATATACTTAATTTTGGCCTGTCAGATTGAGAAATATAATTTTCTTATGATAACACCAGTGTTAGCTATAGTGCCAGAAAATGGTTCATCTTTTATACTGTTAGCAAAGGAGCAGATTAGTATAAACTTTTTGAAGAAATAGGCAAAATGTATCAAAAGTCTTTAAAATATCCTATCTCTTTCACAGGGAAATACTCATCTAAGAAACTAAACAGAAAAAGGCATCTTTTAATATTTTGGCCACCCAGCATCCTTTCCCCTTTCTTTGTTTGTTGTTGTTGTCTTTAGTATGTTAAATTCCTTTATGAAGCCACTCTTTTTCCATTATCATTTCATACAACTTGGGTTGAGCTGGTATCTCTCTAGCTCCAGGGCTAAGCCATTCAATGCTTTCCACCCATCCAGCCACAGTCACAGATTCAAGGGTGGACTCACGACTCAGTATGGTCCTTATGAGCCTAGGATTTTTATCCAGTTCTGAGAAAGAAACTTTCCCCCTTTTCGCTGGACTGGAATACAGGAAGAATTGGCTTGGGGCTGTTTTGTCACCATGTGAAGCCTGAGAGTAAGTCTAGTATGGAAGAAGCAAGTTAGAGAAGTGGAAAGGCACCGGGTCCTGCTAGAAATGATTCAGTACCCGGATCAAGCAGCACCAGCTCTAGCCTTGGATTTTACAGTTATACGAGCTGATACTTTTATTTATTAAATTATCTAACTGTCCATTTATTATCTATTTTGCTTAAATTAGCTCAGGTTGGATTTTTTTTTTTGTCAGTTGCAGTCAAAACAGTCTTAATTGATACATTTGCTGAGAATATAATTAAGGATATATAAGAAGATTTTGATCTAAGTAGAGACATTTCAGAATTATTTATCATAGTGAAAAATTGAAAATAACTAAAATATCCAACAGCAGAAGAGGAGTTAATGTCTAACATGTTCACAGAGGTACTACGTGCCAGGCACTGTTCCAGGAGCTCTATGTATATAGTAACTCATCCAATCCTCCCAAGAACCCTATGGCATAGGTACTAGTATTATCTCTATTTTGCAGATGAAGAAAGTGAGACATAGGGAGGTGAACTAACTAGCTCACAGTCACCCACTTATAGTAGTAGAGGTGAATATGAATGTAGGCTGAATAACTCCAGAAACTATGCTTTTAACCATTAGGTTTACCAGTTCTCAAATCAATTGTAATCTATCCATATAATGAAATATATATCAAACTGTTGAAAACATATTTACCGATATCAAATATATTCATAATATATAGTAAAGGAAAAAATTAGGTTATGAAAGAGCATGTAGATTTCCAGTTTCCAATTCAGCATAAAATGAACTTAGAAATTGCCACTCCAACCCAACAAGTAAAAAGCTAAACAGACTGAAAACTGCACTCTTCTTGGATCCATCAGAGATGTGAAGTCACAGGGCAAACCGCTGCCCCCCAAACTGGAGAAATAGGCAGATACAGAGAATCATAATTTACTGGAGCAGAAACTTTGTGGAAAAATCCTCTGTGGGAACCAGTGCCGGGGTAGGGAAACTGAAACTGTAATTGATGAATCACTGCAGGTTCAGTGTAGACAAGCCTGAGAGAACCCCCAGGGAAACCCAGTCATAGGAGGTCCCCAAACTTTTGTGAGTTTTACCTCCAGGATCTCAACCAGGTTTTCACATTGAAGACTGGAGAAAAATCCCTTTGTGCTTCCAGCAGGGGGAGGGGAAAAGGAACCATTTTGAAATATGTCAAAGAATTCTGTTCTTAATAAGGCTTGCCCTCAAGAGAAACCATTTTACCAGAGCCTAAACTATTCAGTTTTTTTTCAAAGCCAAACCGACCTGGGGGAAAGGAAATACCCAACTCCAGCCCGCTCTAGCCATCCTGTCTCACCTAAAGTATGGGGCAAGGGGCACTGAGAAGCAAATGCTAAGCTCACAATCTAGAGGCACAGTCTCACTAAAAGACTGAGACCTCAGCATAGGATTATACAACACTTCCCCTCCAACCACACGTTTCCATCACATTACTAAAGGTCTATTACAGCAGTTCCTTTTACCCAATGTATCATGGCCAGCTATCAAGAAAAAAATTACCAGGCACACTAAAAGTCAGAAAACACAGTTTGAAGAGACAAAGCAAACATTAGAACCAGGTTCAGATATGGCAGGGATGTTGGAGTTATCAGACTGGGAATTTAAAACAACTATGATTTACATGGTAAGGTGTCTAATGGATAAAATAGACAGCATGTAAGAATAGGTGGATAATGTAAGCAGAGAGATGAAAATTTTAAGAATCAAAAAGAGCAAGTATGAATATATCATGTATATGTGCATTTTCTTTTTTCTTCAGAAAACGTGTTTCTTATGTAATAGTATGTAAGTAGTTGTAAAAAATTATTCCTCTTTACTTTTTTTTGAAAATTAGGTTGTTGGTAATTGAGGCTGTAATAATCTTAGATAAAATAAGTAAAAAAAAATGTCAAATATCAGCAATTTCATATGGTTCGATGTTATAGCTAACCTTCTTTGCCCAGCGGAGACAAAGCATGGCCATCAGCTTCTTTCATCAGGAGACAGCTTCCTCATTCCTCAGCCTTCATTGCTTGTCTACTCTCTCACTTTATCTCCTGCTTCCGAGGATAATTTAAAACAACCACACATTCACAAAACCCGTTTAAAAGTGTCATGTTGATTGCTTATGTGCTTTATATTCCCATCTCAACTTGCCCTGCTGTTAAAATTTAGTCTGCACATTTCCCACTGCATTGTGCCTCATAAATCCAGAGGTAAAACAGTAGGCTAAATACCATCTGTTCCAGGAATTAACACACACACACACACACACCCCTAAAACTGTGTTACTGATTCAAGAATTATAACACAAAGATGATTTCAATGCAGCAAAATAGAGTCATAAAACTTTCACATAGCCTTAAACATTTTTTTTAACATCTATATTGGAGTATAATTGCTTTACAATGGTGTGTTAGTTTCTGCTTTATAACAAAGTGAATCAGCTATACATATACATATATCCCCATGTCTCCTCCCTCTTGCGTCTCCCTCCCACCCTCCTTATCCCACCCCTCTAGGTGGTCACAAAGCACCGAGCTGATCTCCCGGTGTTATGTGGCTGCTTCCCACCAAATGTAAAATAGCCTTAAACATTTAATACATGTGTCCTCCAACCCTACAATATTAGAGAAGATGGAATTCCATCCAAGAGTCCCACAAATTCATCAGCCGAGAGAACTCCCAATGAAGTGAGTAAGCGCCCATGAATGCCAATGGTAGATAAAAGCAGAAGAAAAAGAAGAGGAAAGAAAAGGGTCATATCTTGGGACAGTTACCAGCATATCCATTAGGAGTGCTGCTATTAACAGAATACCCAACTAACATTAGTTGAAACAAATATAGGGGTTTTTTTTTTTTCATATGGCAATAAATGTGTTCAGCTAGTTGATTGCTAGTATTGGTTCAGCAGCTCAATAATAACATCAGCACGGTTCTTCTCATCCTTTTACTCAGCTGTGCATATCCTGTTGGCTTTTGGTCCTCACACTGGTCACATCATGGATACAACATGGCAGTTGTAGCTTCTCACGCAAAATGTCTGGCACGTTGTAGGTTCTCACAAATGCTGGTGTCTTTTTCTGCCCAATTTCTAGTCCTTCGTGTAGGGCCTGCAAGAGTAAGAAAAGATTTGCCTTCTCTTTGCTCACTCAGCAGGCATACTTCCCCAAAAGGAGGGTTTGACTGACGTCTCTCAGTATGGAGTGCCCTTGTTGGGCAGATATCCTGCTAGGACCCTCGGAGGCAGAGGATTCCTTGCTACATGGTCACATACAGATCTGGCCCAATCAGCCATGGTTGAGATATCAGCGCTGGGTTCACTGTAAGGGCATTGCCTTGGCCATAGGAGTCCATATAGAGGAGAGCTGGGCCCACTGGGCTTCTTTCCCTATGAGGTAGCTGCGTACCCGGTGGGCTCCTGACAGCTGAGTTTTCAGAGGTTCTTCCTGAGAATCCTGCCTCATAGAATGAGGCACTTTCTTGGGGAAAGCATTCACGAGAAAAAAAAGGAATGATGATCTACGGGAAGCTACTACTATTTAGCGCTAAAAGCAGATGTTAAGTTGTCTGTTCTTCTGTTCATTCAACAGGTATTTTTTGAACACTCACTGTGTGCCACGCACTATTTTAGGTGTTTGGGATATAGCAGTGGATTTAACAGACTAAATCCTCATCCTCTGTATGCAAAACACACATATACAGACACAGAGCAGTGCTTTCTCTGCCCTCCTCTGTGTTCCAGGAATCTGCTTCCTTACAGACCTCACAACCCGGGCTGCCTGGCTTTCTAGCTTTTGGTAAGGGTTTGGCCAATGGAAGGTATAGCAGGAAATTGGAAGTTGAGAGGTGAGAGAAGTCAAGATATTTCTTCCGCTCACTCCCAGGACTTTGGTCCATGGATTCTAGGAAATGACTTCATCCTTCTGGACCATGAGCTCCTACTAGGTAATCGCTCCTCCATGGCCCCAGCTCTCACTGGAATCTATAATGCTTTTCTCTCTTCTTGTTCCTACAGCTCTATGTGTGGTAACATCTTCCTACCATTGCTGGTCTGCGGATACTTCAGTATTCTTTTCTGGTTAACTCTTCTCATTCTGTAAGTATTCCCTTAATTAAAGTCCCTTGAACCACTGCAGTTGCATTCTGCTTTCTGCTAGGATCCAGATTCAAAGCTGGCTACATAACTTGTGAAGCCCAATGCAAAATAAGAATGGTGGGCCCTTATTCAAAAAGCAGGAAAAAAAAATGTTAAAGGTAAATTTTAAAACTTTTTCCTTTAAAAATATTTTATTGTTTATAAAATGTAACTGCAGTAATATTGATATATGAGTAATAACATATATATTGAAAAAAGTATTTCTAGTGTCATAAATTTATATAATACAATAAATAACATTAATATAATGGTTTGATCATAAGATTTCTTCTGGATCACTTTTTCTGCAAATTAATTTATTAGATCATCAAAATGTAATACTTTTAGCAACTTCATTTCAATAAATAAAATTAAAGAAACATCAATCACTCTCGACAAATGCAAGATTGCAAATAATGGTTGAAAAAGTTTAATTTTGAGAATGGTCTTCCTGCTGATGCACCTATTAATAAACTGTTAAGAGTATTTCATAGGCTGTGACAAATAGGGATAAATTTCTGGCAAATTATTTTAAAATTTAAATTGTATTGCATTTAGAGCTGATGATTTTTGTGGGATAATTTTTCTGAAAAGATTTAACTTCATACAAATGAGTTTCAGGTAAGTCTACATTTAATTTTAAATACAAATTTATACAATAGTATTTTAATGTTTCCTTTGACTTTCTTTAGTTCATGGATATTGCTTAAGGAAATGAAAGTGACTTCATGATTTGTATATAATTCTAAATGCCTGTTTCTGCATTCTATCACTGTTTCTTCAGTTAGAAACATTCATTTAAAAATTATCGTCCTTGTTAATAATTAGTTCATCTGAAATTTCGTTTGAAAATGGTGTCCTTTTCTATTGAAAGCAACGTCTTTACATTTAATTTCTATTTCTAAGTTTGTGAATATTTACTTTGTAATACTGCAGCAGCTTTTAAAAATCAGGGATTCCAAACTGTGAAGAATTGTAATGACTCCCTGATATGCTTTATTGCAATTTCAATGTATGTGCTTTTGTTTTGTAATTATTTGCTGACAAAGTTTACTGTCTGAGCACAAGCAATTTTTGTCCAGCACTTAGAATGGAAAGTTAATATTTGTGCAAAGCCTTAAGAACAAGCTCCCGGGATGGATGGGCAAGCCCGCCTCCCACCAGGGGTTCTGGAGTTGCTCCCTCCTACATCCATGGCTATTGCTGCTTTTGCTGCTGTTGTCGCTGTGACTGTTGGTGATCTGAGCCTCATCCTGGCCCTAGACCCAAGGCCGCAAAGCACACTGGACAGCCCCGCGGTGTGTGCATGCACATCAAACGGCCAGACCGACTGTGCATGTGGGCGTGGCTGCTGGATCACAGCTGTGTGTGTGCATGCTATTGTCCAGAGTATCTCCTCTGCTCATCCTCTCCTCTGTGCATACCCCACTGTAACTTTAGACTGTATGTACTGCACACAAGTTCAAAGGTAAAATTGTGAAGAATTTCAAGGCAGCAGCAGCAGGGACATAAACCAAGCACCGTGTCCCTATGGGCATGCAGCCCTGTTCAACTGCATAGGTCCAATGCTCCTAAGTCAGCCCTGGTCTAACATGTACAGTTCATGAAATTTATCTTCAGTAGAAGACACTGAAAATGAACAGATAAACAAGGAAATACATGCTAAGATACCTGGTGGTGATAGTGAAGTATTACAGAAAACAAAGCAGAGCAAAGGAGATAGTGTCAGGGGATGGGGTGTATCTATACTCTGTCTAGGGTGGTCAGGTCAGGTCTCTCTGATGAGGTGATATTTGAGGAGAGACAAGAATGAACCGAGAGAGTGAATCTCGGTAATGACTGGGGGCAGAGCATCCCCAGCAGAAGGAGAAGCAGGCGCCCAATCCCTGATATGGGAACATGCTTGGAGAGTTCAAGCAAAACCAAGAGGGACAGTGTGCCAGGAGGGCAGCAAGCAAGGAGGAGAGTAGTAGAAAGTGAGGTCAGGAGAGGTCAAGGGGGCCTGATTGGACTCTGGATTTGTTGTAAGTGTGTGGGAAGCACTGGAGAAGCGTTGAGAGCTGGAAGAGACAAGATCAGGTGGTGGGCGGAGGGTAGCAGTGCTGGAATTCTTCCCTTCAGCCTCACTGGTGCCACTCTCCTCCTCTCTCTTGACCTCGTTCGTTGCCTTGGTCATAGTAGTCGTCTCCCAGGTCTTCAAAGACGTCTTTCCTCCCTGGAGCCCTCATTCATGCTGTGCTTTCTGCCTGGATGCTGTCTGACCATGCTTCTCATGGTGGAGTCCCCTCAACTTTCTGGTCTCCACTTAAACTTCACTTACTCTAGGAGCTGACATCCTGTGCCATGTATCTCCCCCACGATTCTACCTCAGCTCTTTTTAAGTTTCCTTCATGGCATTGATTGATATCCACATTATCTGTTTGTTTACTTACTGGACTACACTTTGCATTTTAAAAAATGTGTTTACTTATTTTTGGTCTAGCTCCCCAACCAAAATGTAGAATCTGTCAGGGCCAGGACTATGTCTTCTCTTTTTTTTTAATTTTTGTACAATTTTGAAAGGTTACTTTCCATTTACAGCTATTACAAAATATTGGCTATGTTCCCTGTGTTGTACAATACATCCTTGATCCTATCTTACACCCAATAGTTTGTACCTTCCACTTCCCCACCCCTATATTGCCCCCCCGCCCACTCTTAACCACTGGTTTGTTCTCTGTGTCTGTGAGTCTGCTTCTTTTTTTGTTATATTCACTAGTTTGTTGTATTTTTTAGAGCCCACATATATGTGATATCATGCAATATTTGTCTTTCTCTGTCTGACTTATTTCACTTAGCATAATGCCCTCCAAGTCCATCCATGTTGCTGCAAATGACAAAATTTTGTTCTTTTTATGGCTGAGTAGTATTCTGTGTGTGTATATATAAGTACATATATATACACACACACACACACACACATATATACACAACATCTTCTTTATCCATGTATCTGTTGATGGACACTTAGGTTGTTTCCATATCTTGGCAATTGTAAATAATGTACTCTGAATGTTGGAGTGCATGTATCTTTTCGAATTAGGACTATTTCTTGTTCCCCACTCCTGGGAATCAGCCTTCTCACAGCTCCTGGTATATAGCAGTGATGAATAACCATTTGCCGAATAAAGGAACCTCTCCTCTGTACATACCACCACCACAACTATCCTGTGGCTTGGCAATTCTGCACCTTCCCCTGAAATTATAGAATTTCATTCCCACACTTGTCATCTAGTAAGTATGTACTTATCCTTCAAGTCTTAGATGCAGCCGTACCTTCACTATGGGAAGGCTTGTGTGTTATGTACACGTACACATATATATACATGTTTCACTAAATCTATCTATTGTTTCTTTGATGTGTTTCCAGCACCCTTTGTCCCTACCTGTCAAAGGACCCACCACATTGTATCACATTATATTATAATTATCTCTTTACATCTCTGCCCTCAAGGGGCTTATAGCATTAAGGGGAGACAGAGGGCAAATCCAGCTCAGTTTGGCAATCCCTGCTTCTAGCACTGCCCTGGCACATGGAGGTGATCCATATATGTTTGGGAAAGGAGTAGATGCATCTTAAAAGCTTCCTTATACGCAGGCTGCTTCAGTGATCAGATCAAACGTTACTCAGACTCTGCAGTTAAATTAACATGCTGTATTTTACATAGTTTTATGATTTTTCAAAGAAATTTTAATGCAGTAATACAGACTCTCATGCTTTTAGAGTCACCTTCCAATTTGATATCCCATCCATGCTACCCCCAGTTTTGAAAGCGTATGGTCTATTGACAAAGCCTCGGGCCCAAAGAGAGAGTGCTAAACCACGAAGTCACCATGGTGGCTCTGAGACGTCGTTATTAACCAGCATGTACTGCTGGACAGAACACACCTGGAGTGAGACAAGGAGAAACCAGAGGTGGAATGAGCCTCCACTCCGTGTCGGCTCTGAAGCTAGACGGCCTAGTGCTTTTTCCATTACAGGTGCGCACAGTGAGCCCGTCTCTCATTGGCTAGGTGATAATTATCCTTAGACTGGCAGCCAAAACGTAAGGCTGACTCTGCCCTAGCCTGGCAGATGCACCTGCTGTCGCAGGGTGGGCTTATTAGATTCATTAGAGATTAGGCTGCTGCCCAGAGTGGTCAGTTCAGAGCAGGGCTCACGACTCACTTTAACCCCTCACACTCTGATTCTCCTGTCACAGCACAGTACTTGGTGATCCTCTGATAAAACCCTCTCTCTGCCTCCTCTCACTTTAAAAAAAAAAAATATATATATATATATATATATATTATATATATGTTCCATGCAAACCACTTTATAGGCATCATCTCACTTAAACCTCAGGGCAGCTCAGGGAGACAGGCATTGCTATCCCCATCTTACAGACCAGGACCCTGGGCCTTCACTGTGTTAAATAGCTTGCATAAGGAAGGGACTTACCAAGGATTTAAGCTCTTATCTGTTGATATACATTTGATGATATATGTATCAAACTGCTCAGGAGTGACTGAGAGTTAAAATTTGTGTCTGAATGTGTATTATCTGAATATATATATATGCTGGCTTGACTTTATAACTTAAATATTTTAAGTGTGAAATTAAAAACAGAATTACAGACACGAAGAATTATGGGTTTAGAAGGGACTTTAATGATTATCTAGTTCATCGCCCTCACCCTCATCAGACAGAGAGGATAAAATGGTCACAGAATAGAATAGCCCAGCATCCCCCACTTTAGCCTGTTCAGCCCTGGTTGGGAATGTCCCCAGTGTAGTACTGCACTACTAGAAACCCCTTTTCCAATTCTCCACTGTGATTATGGCCTGAGTCCTACCTGGTCGTAGTTTTTCTGTTTGTTCCGTTTCTCATTAAGCACCTCAGGCCTGGTAGGAAGACAATTTCCTTTCTCTTAGTCTCCACTGCCTCCACCCCAACACAGATGTGCTGACAGGATTCTGCCAGACCAGATTCTGAGCCTAACCTTCACATCTGCAGGCTCCTTCCAGGTGAAAAACTGATGTGCCACCAGAGAAGCTTGCAATGGACGCTTGTTTGATGCCCCAGGGAGGCAAAGGCCAGCAGCATTCTGGAAGTCCCATAGAAAACTAGGCCCATAAAAAGAAACGAAATTGAGTTATTTGTAGTGAGGTGGATGGACCTAGAGTCTGTCATACAGAGCGAAGTAAGTCAGAAAGAGATAAACAAATACCTTATGCTAACACAAATATATGGAATCTAAAAAAAAAAAAAAAGGTTCTGAAGAACCTAGGGACAGGACAGGAATAAAGACGCAGACATAGAGAATGGACTTGAGGACACGGGGAGGGGGAAGGGGAAGCTGGGACGAAGTGAGAGAGTGGCATGGACATATATACACTACCAAACGTAAAATAGATAGCTAGTGGGAAGCAGCCGCATAGCACAGGGAGATCAGCTCGGTGCTTTGTGTCCACCTAGAGGGGTGGGATAGGGAGGGGATATGGGCATATATGTATATGTATAGCTGATTCACTTTGTTATACAGCAGAAACTAACACACCATTGTAAAGCAATTATACTCCAATAAAGATGTTTAAAAAAAAAAAGAAAAGTAAAGAAAACTAGGCCCTTAAAAGCCCCGAAAAGCTAAGACAAACCCTTTTCATTGTTCAAGACATATGAAAGGAGTTTGATGTACAACCGCTCAGGACAAAAGTAAGCTGCTTGCTCAAGTAAAATATATTTTACGAGATCACCAGGATCACCTCTTTGGCAGGCGGCCTGGATGCTGAGCTTCAAATTCTGTGCCACCGGGCTGACATGCAGGCCCTAAGCCTGGAGGCCCGCTCCTGACCCCAAAGGGAGAGGCCTGTGCATAACCGTGAGCCCCGGCTCGGTCTCCTCTCCCGGAGCACAGTAGGGAGGAATCCTGGGGGAGAAAGCTCATGCCAAAACAGATGCCAGAACCCATTCCAGGAGTCTGTTTTCCATCAAGCAGAGAAGACAAAACATGCTTACTAGCTTACGAGCAAAACGATTGCCGACTCCTTAAGCATCTCAAATTCCACCTCCTCAGATTCCTAAACCCCTGAAACAACACATGTCTGCCTCCTCCACACGCCCCTCTAGAACATTTTTTAAACATATGAGCCTATATGGCTTTGTGGCTCTTTTTTCATGTGTCTTTTATGACACAGTGTGAGTTAGTGATCAACCAGGTTCAGATACAAATTTTAACTCTCAGTCGCTCCTGGGTGGTTTGATACATATATAAGCAGGCATATATCAACAGATAAGAGCTTGAATCCTGGCTAAGCCCCTTCTTCGTGCAAGTCAGTTAACCCAGTGGAGGCCCAGGGTCCTGATCGGTAAGATGGAGATTGCAATGCCTGTCTCCTGAGCTGTCCTGAGGTTTAAGTGAGATGACGCCTATAAAGTGGTCTGCATGGTATTTGATACTCAGTGAGGTACTCAGTAAATGTTTTGTTTCCACACCAGCCCCTCTCTTTATACAGGCGTGTAATCCATATATAGAAACTCTTGCAGCCAGAAGCATTTCAGAATTGAGAATTTTCGTATTCATAATGCCCCCATCAGGTCTGAGGCAGCACATTATAAATTGAACATATTAATATTCTCCAGTGATATATCTGAATACATGGCATACATTTAAATAATTGGAAAAAAGTCTATAAATGGCTTCAGATCAGTCTCAACAGGTTTGCTATCAAACAAGCATTGCAAACTTCCAAAAAAATTTCTATTTTTGAAGTTCTTTGGACTTTGGAACTGTGACTAAGGGACTGTGGACCTGCGTAATGATTATTGTTAAAGACATAACATCCCCAGCAGGTATTAAAAACAGGGTTAGCTTTTGTTTTGCTTCATGCCTGACTCAGAGCAGAAATTCAATAACCCTTTCTGAGTGACTAAGCAAATGAAGGAACGGATGTGTACTCCTTAAGAAACATGAGAGTGGCCCTTTCCCTCCATCACTCCCAGATAGAATTAGCTTTGTTCTTCCTCTGTGTTTCATCCCCGGCACACGTCCATTTGACTAGACACTGCAGGCGGGTGGGGGGTGGAGTACAACATCAGAGTAGATCGAAGCTCAAAGGCAGGTGTGCCTCTGGCTTTTTCCTCCTTATGCTTATGAAATTTATTCTTAGAAAGAAATATGGTTGGATATTGTCTAAAAGATTTGACTTGAATAATTGTTCTGGCACCGGACAAGAAATCAGCAACTTTTAATTATGGTAGAAATGATCGTAAAGATATAGTTTAAAATTGCCTCATACCCCAAGGAACTGAAATGTTTGTGGTTCAAGTTTACCATAGTGCACTATTCTCCTATATATGATACCAGCTAAGCACGAGCTGTGATAGGAGTGACACAATGCATGTTTAACATAACATCGAGCACCTTTAAATGCTGGTAAGGTGCAGGACAAGTCAGAGAAGTGGAAAGGTTGGGAGAGTGTTAGGATGATCCCTGAAGGTGGTCCCTGAGGAGGCCGGATCCTGAGCACAACATGAGGGATGGATTGACCTTAATTGGGAAGAAAGATGTATTTTCCAAAAATTTGAGAATGAAAGAGGCTAGGATAGGTGGGAATATGGATCAGTTTATAGGCAGGGGTTCCAAAGGATGAGGACATGTCAACCTAATGCTTGTATTTTCTTGGTTAAATAGGGTCCAGGGTTCTCTACTGAGTGTCCAGAGTAAGAGACAGAGCAGAGGAACTTGAGCAGAGTGAAATTAGAGAGGGTCATGTGGGAAGTGGGACAGAAAACTCGCTCCAGAAACACAAAGGGATGACTTGCTGTTGAGGGGTCTGTGGACCAAGGTGCCATGACTGTAATTAGCAATTCCACAAGCTCTGTGGACTTCTCCAGCAGTGTCTAGCACCTTGGGTCCAAGAGCATATAAAGCATACAGTTGATTGATTCAAGGGCTGGTGGCGGGGGGTGGGGGGGGGGGGTTGCCCTGTGAATACAATGGAAGTATCATAGGAGATGGGACTTGAGGCTATCTTCAGGGGAGTGTTAAAGTCATCAAGCCTGGGACTTCCCTGCTGGTCCAGTGGTTAAGAATCCGCCTTCCAATGCAGGGGATGCAGGTTCGATCCCTGTTCGGGGAACTAAGATCCCACATGCTGCGGGGCAACTAAGCCTGCACCACAACTACTGAGCCCACGTGCTCTGGAGTCCACGCACCACAACTACTGAGCCCGATCACCCTAGAGCCTGTGCGCCACAACTAGAGAGGAGCCCATGTGCCACAATGAAAGATCCCACATGCTGCAACTAAGACCCAATGCAGCCAAAAAAAAAAAAAAGTTGTCAAGCATGTACTCTGAAGGACCTGAAGATATGGGAAGAGGTTTGATCTTTCTCCCCAGGTCTGCTCTTCCATAAGGTGGTATTGTGCAGTGGTTAAGAGCACAGACTCTGGAATTGGACATTATGCATTCAAAATCCACTTACTACTGGCTGGGAGATCTTGGGCAAGTTATTTGACCTTTTTGTACCTCCGCATTTCTACTGATAAAAAGGGGATGTTAATACTACTTGCCTCACTGGGTTGTTGTGAAGATTGAATGAGTTTATATACTTAGGGTGAAATTGGTATAAAATAAGATCTATTTAAGTATTACCTATTATTTTTCCTCTAGAAGTCTCCATTTCAGTAAACTGCACCTACACTGACCCAGAAGGTCATTATAGCAACTTGTCGAGGAAACATTCTCTCCTAGATCCTCCAGAAAAGAATGCAGCCTGCCTACACCCAGATTTCAACCCAGTGGCACCCGTTTCAAATTTCTGAAATACACAACTGTAAAATAGTAAACCTGTGTAGCTTTAAGCCACCAAGTTTGTGGTAATTTGTTATAGCAGCAATAAGAAATTAATACAACCCCTTTTTTGCTATAGAACCTTAGCGTTAGTTACTTAAATTCTCTGAACAACAGTTTTGCAATATGTAATAATAATAATAATAATATGTAACCCTTGGCTATTGTGAGGAATAAGTGAAGGAATAGAAATAAGTTATTAGAGCAATGTCTGGTGTTATGGACAGAATTACGCCCCTCCCCCCAATTCATATGTTGACGTGAATAAATCTCTACCTCAGAATGTGACTGTATTTGGAAATAGAGTCTTTAAAGAGGTGATTCAGATTAAACAAGTTCATATGGGTGGGACCCTAATCCAATATGGCTGGTGTATATAAAAAGGAGGAGAGACACCAGGGTACACACACACACAGAGGAAAGGCCATGTGAGGAAACAGCTAGAAGGCGGCCACCTGCACGGCAAGGAGAGAGTCCTCGGGAGAAACTGAACTTGCTAATGCCTCCATTTTGGACTCCCAGCCTCCAGAACTGTGAGAAAATTTCTGTTGCTTAAGCCCCACAGGCTGTGGTATTTCATTATGGCAGCCCTAACAGACTTATACCTGTGGCCCTACTAGGTAGTCAAAAATGTTGATTCTTACTATTACTTGTTCTTTATTAATAAATTTGGATACTAGGACTATTTTGTGGAATTGCATTTAGGACTAAGACGATATAAGAAACCCGAGTTCTACTTTTGGCTCTGAATCTGTGGCAGCGTCAGCTTGTCAGGACATACAAGTCCTACGTGCTCTCCATCTTTTTGCGTTGATGTTTCCTCTCTTCTGGTTGACGATGGTAGATTGAACACATGTGGCTTTCCCTGGATCCCTCAGCCGCATTCAAAAGATAATAAGGGGATTTTCTTTTAAAGGTATAAAGAAAACAGGAGAGGAGAAAAAGCAACAAAAAACTTGGAAGCTGGAAAACAAAAGGATCGAGGAAAACTGAATGAGCAGATGACCTCAGACATTGAACCCTAACCTGTCCACGGGAGAGTGCAGAAGCAAGCCGACAGGCACGCAGAGCTGCAGAGTGACTTGAGAATCAGCAACATCAGGGATCCATGAAAGTGTGTGTGTGTGCTGTGGTTGTGTGTGTGTGTGCTGTGGTGGTGTGTGTGTGTGCTGTGGTGGTGTGTGTGTGTGCTGTGGCGGTGTGTGTGTGACGGGGCAGGGGGGTTAGGAGTTGAGGGGTGTGCGTAGTGGCTAAAAACCAGAAGACCGGTTGAAAGTCTGTTTAACACAGTTAAACCCTTAGACCCCCTCTCTTACTTCTCTAAGCTGATAGCTGCCCCTGCCCTAGAAGTAGAAGACAGAAATTGACTTTCTGGCAAGAGTGAGCCAAAGGGATTCTGGATTGGGGGACATCTAGATGGTGGGCAAGTATAAGGTACTGAAAATGGGGGATTTTAATGAAAATCCACATATTGAATTCCAAGACCCCCTTACCACCTTCCCCCTTAGGTTCTGAGAAGGCTGGCCGTCAGGCTTGTAGTCTCCAGGCTAGAGATTAGAAGAACCTTCTTTAAGTAACCTGCCCACACCACGAGAGAAGAGATGGAGGTACTGCCATTTTTTATTCTGACCCGCCTGCCATGAATTCTATCCATCCACCAGCTCTGCTCATGCACCTTCCAGTCTCCATATCGCTTTCTTAGTATCCTGCTCTTAAAAATGTGCTGACAGCTCAGAGTTGGCTGAAGACACTTGAAGAAAACCTCTAACCTGAATATTGGAGACTCAAACTCACAAACACCAATAAAAAGGGAATTTGTAGGAAAGAGAAACAATGTAGGGACAAGGAACTTAAAAGAGAAAAATAGCTATCATTAATATCCTCATACAGAGGGGAGACTCTATTGTAGCCACAACACAAGAACAGCTTTTTATTATTACAAGGAATAGTCATGACACAGAGCTTTTGGAAATCTAAAAATATGGTAGCAAAAGAGAAAAGCTCAGAAGAAGAGCTTGCAGATACCAAACCAAAAAAAAAAAAAAGTGTGCAAGAAGAGTGAATACCTTATTGTTCAACTATGAATAAAATTCACCTGGTCATTTTGATGCCACCGGATATTATGATATAAATATTTTAAGAGGATGGGGGAAGCGAAGTTTATGGGGGATGTGTGTGTATATGTGTTTGTATGTGTTTTTTAGGAGGGATAAGAGAACTGAATCCTTGTCTTCCATAGCAAGAAGTGAAGACATAATGCCTAAAATGGAGAAGTAGTCATGGAAGCATGTTATTAAGAAATGCATAGATAAATAAGCAAAGAAACTGCTAGAAGGGTTCACAGCAGTCGTCTCTGGGTAGTGGGAACGATTGTTGGAGTGTGATGAGTATGGCAGGCTGGCTGATTTACCTTTAATAAGCCTTGTAAAAATAATTAACTTTGGAAACCGTCTACATATTTTTTTAATTTGAAATTAAATTTTAAAAAGACTAAATAGACATAGCGGTTGGCACAGTGTCTGGCACATAGTAGATATTCTATATAACATCATCTGTTTTCTAATTTTATTATTTTATGATTCATTCTTGTTATTTTGATTCTTCGAATGTTATTTATAATATTCCAGGGAGCATTCTTTTTTTTTTTCAAAACTTTATTTTGTATAGCAACAGAGACACTTATCAGGAAGTTTTTAAGGCATGTTTTCCAGTGAGAATGGAGTAGGCATCCTGCCTTCTTTGTGACCAGCCCGCCCATCCCACTGCTGATGAAATCAAGTTCAGGATGTATTCAACTCCCTTTGCTTAGCCAGGGTCTGGAGAGATGGGTCCAGGAGGGGATGGAGGAAGTCCAGCGGTCTTATTCATATGGACCCAATGCACCAGCTGGAGCTTCTAGAAATTGATGGAGGAGAAGCAGAGGACAAGGATCTTAGCAGCTCAGCCTTTGGTCAGGTAGGGAGTTGGCAATTCTGATGTTTTATGCACATACACTTAATTTGCTTCCCTGGTCTTTTTAAGTGGCAGCTCATTAACACCTCAAGACTGATGGCTCACGTTTTACATTCTGATTGAATGTACATTCGCATAATGGAATGTGTGCTGTGACTGCTTCCCTGGAAAAGCTGCCCTATTTATTCAGCCACCCTGGAGAAAGGAGAGAGATTTTTCTTGCAGAGGCAAGAAATAGCCACAAGCTGCTATTAAACACCTTGGAGTTATAACTTTTCAAATGTTGTTCGTTTATGCTACCTTATAACATTATATGTTACATTAATATGTAACATTATACAGTGGTGGAAGGACAGATATTATTGTTATTCTCACTTTGCAGATGAGAAAACTGAAGTACAGAGATGATTTGCCTATAGTCACACAGCTCAATAAGGACGAGTCACCAAATCCCATCTTGATTTCAAATCCTGAGTCCTCTCTACTGTACCAGATAATTCTTTTTTTTTTTTTTTTGCTTATTTCCATGTGGATCAAACCCAGAGATCTGAGCCAGCACAGAGGAATATAAAGATAGTATGACATGTTAAGACCCCATAAAAGAAGACATTAAGGATAAGGTAGAGGTTTGGCCAATGGCCTGAGCCAATCAAAAAATGCCCTGGAGAGTTGGCTCTTGGGCAGGCTAGCAGCAAGAGCTGAGAGAAGGCTTCTAGTCCAGTGAGATGCCCTGGTACTAGGTGTGGAATTGCAGAGGTGAGGGCTGCAGGAATAGTCACAGGCGGCAGAGTTCCTGTCATCACAGAGCACAAATCGGGGACGGCTGGGCAGAGGAAAAACTATAGGTTTCATCTCTCTTGATAGCATTCATCAAATGGTGGAAGCTGATAAGGATTCTGAGCTGGAGGCCAGGCTCAACAGGAAGAGTGCCATGGTCAATTTGCAGTGTCACCAAGGGCTCGGGAGGGTTTTGAAAGCTGTTGCTAAGTGTTTGTCATCCCTGAGCAGGAGTCTCTGTCAGACGCTCCCTCCAGAATGATAGGGTTGTCCTTTGAGCCATGTCACCAGGAAGGGCACAACGGTCCCATCCATCAGAGAGTCAACAGGTGGCTACTGCACAACCATCACAGTGGCACTCAGTCTTGGCTAGCCACCGGATTCAGTAATGGCACTTTACTCAAATATACACATTTGGGCCTCACCCCTATTATTCTCATTCCTTGGACCTGGAGTGAAGCCCAGAGGCAA
Organism: Balaenoptera musculus; assembly: GCF_009873245.2. NCBI lineage: Eukaryota > Metazoa > Chordata > Mammalia > Artiodactyla > Balaenopteridae > Balaenoptera > Balaenoptera musculus. The sequence goes on along the minus strand of NC_045785.1, from coordinate 58,700,475 downwards.
TATTTTTTAAAACTCCAAAGTAATTTTGATGCCCATTTAAGACAGAGAAAAATATATAGCCAATTTTGTGTAGGGCATTATCATACCTGTTGGGGTGTGTGTGTGTGGGGGGGGGTGTTTTATAACCTTTTTTCACCCCATCAATGAGGGAGGGAATCTTGGCCTAGGGTTTGGAGGGTATCCAAACATACAACACCGGAAGCTGAGATCTACAGGAGTTTATTAGACAAGTAAACTCACAGCCCAGAGAAGGAGGACACTGTAGCCCTGCAGGACCACACGGAGAGTGCAGAATGCCCCCGGGGGAGCAGAGTGAACCAGCAGGGACTGTGGGGGGCAAGTTTTGTAACAAACAAGAAAAGGGTGAGGTGACTGCTGGTTCCTGTGGGAGGGTGTGATTGGACTGTTCGAATAATCCTGTGGGCTGTCAGGAAGCTGCGACCCGTCAGGTTGAGGACTGGGTGGGGTGCAGCTGACTCCGCTGATAAGAGATAGGCCTGGTGAAAGCAGTGGAACTCACAGTTAGGCCTTTGGGGTGCTACCGGGCTCGAAGATTTCAAGGCAGCACATGAAGTTTTAGACTTTGCAATACTGTCGCAGGGGTGGGGGGAGATGAGATGATAAAAGTGAGCATGACAGGAATGGTCCCCAGGAGTCTAGAGGAAAACAAAGAAGGGTACACAGACCATTGCCTGTAGTGATAAATGCTAAGATATGAGAGTCGGGGACTGTTGAGGCAGGTAAGTAGGGCAGCTAGGATAATGGTTTAGTTTTTGTTTTAACAAAACAAAACCCTCCTCCTAACCCTTACATTCAACCAGAAATGTGAGGGTTAAGAGAAGTTGTTAGTATCCAGATCTTCCTGACCCCAAAGCTCAAGCCCCTCTCTCCACTGTAGGACTGGCTTCTCCTTCTAGATGTGTCACACTTATTAGCACAATGCTTTGCACGTGGTAGAGACGCAACAAAAAAATTTTTTTGTATGAATACATTCCTTAGAGCAAGTTTAAAGATATGTGGTAAGGCTCAATCAAAGATAAGTAATATTCATGTTTGTCAAGTTGAGGAAATGAAGGCTTTTTTATTTTAAACTGGGCACCTCTTGTGTATTTGCAGTCATTCTGCCGGGCATTGGGGATACAAAGAATAGACGTGGTCTTTGGATCATTGAGGTTATATTCCACTGGGGATACACACACACACACACACACACACACACACACACACACCCCACAAAAAACAATGCCAAATGGTGACAAGTGCTCCTCTAAAGGAAATGAACAAGGCACAGAAAGAGAAAAAGTAGGGGAGAAGTGACCTACCATGGATAGGTGGTGGGAGTTGGGCTAGGTCTTGCTGGGTACCATTTATAACCTGAAACTGAAAGTGTAAGAAAGAACCCTGTATGTGAAGTAGACAGACCTCTTTTGTAGGTTGAATAACTATTATGTGTAAGCATTCTGAGGCGACAGAAGCTTAGATTGTCTGGGAAAATGAAAGGCAACTCATATCAGGATTGCAGAGAGCAAAGGGAAGAAAGATAAGAAGTAGCAGCAAAGGTTAGCAAGATACATTGACCATGATAAGGAGTTTGGCTTATTTTCTGAATGCAATGGAAAGGTTGAAAGGTTTTTAAGCAGAGGAGTACCATAATCTAATTTACATTCTAAGAAGATCACTCTGGCTGATACTGTGATAGATTATAGGCACAGGGAATAAAAAAGTAGCAAGCAACCATTGAGTTGGTTATGAGTTATGGTAAGAGAGAATGGTTGATGGTCCCTTCCAGGTGACGATGGAGGTGGAAGAACTTGGATAACCTTGAGATATAATGTATTTCAATGGTAGAATCAATAGGAATTGCTAGTGGATTGGATGGAAATGTGAATAAGGAATCCAAAATGGCACCTAGGTTTCTGGCTTGAGCGGAAAGGTTGATGGTGATGCCATTTTCTACATGTAGAAGACTGTGGAAGAATGAGGTTTGATAGGTAGTCATCAAGGGCTCTTAGACCATCTAAAAATTAGTAACTTGCTTGAGACCACAGAGCTAGAGAGTGACAGAACCTGAATTAGAATCGATCCTGTGATTCCATTATACTTGTAAATAAATCATTACAAATTGCCATGGTTTAATCTTGGCAAAGAGGGAAATAAATTCATTATGATTTATAGGCAATTACATTAAGCTGCAATTAAGCCTTTGCTCTTTCAAAAATAAATGTAAAAAAAATAAGAACAAAAATAGGGAGAAGATTGCTAGAACAGTTTATCAATGTGCACTTATTGACCAATGTTTATGCGTATGGCGTTGCTAGGTAATGCCAATATTTTCAAGACATAGCTCCTGCCTTCAAAAAGCTCATAGTGTAATTCAGCAGTTTCCAAATTATTATATACCAAGAGACATCTGTGAGTGTTATATGAGAATATGGTTCCATGGGCAATCAGTTAAAGAGAGAGCCTTTTATCAACTAACATATTTTGTGAGAACTGAGAGGAAAGAAATATGGTTATAGCACTTTCTAAGCTTATTTGACCTAATAATCTTTATTTGGCAGATCTTTGTCTTGTAACATTATAACATACTTGTGCTTCATAGAACAGAGTTTGGGACAACTTTATCCAGTTGGAAATATGGGAACCTGAGGCTTCCATATGTGAAGCTATCTCTTGAACAGATCACAAGCTCTGTAAGCATAAATTTATACCACAGTAAAGGACTCTTTATATCAGTAATAACAACAACAAAAACAGTAGCTAACATTCACTCAGTTATCATTCTACAAATATCAGTTGAGCCTCAGTCATGTGCCAGGCACTGTGCCAAGAACTAGGGACATAAGTGGCAAGAAGCCAGACAAGGCTAGTATCCTTCCAGGGAACCTAGAGTCCAGTGAAAAGATGATGTTAAAACTCAGTCTGGATGAGTGCAGCTAGCAGCGGCTGTGAGCAGGCAGGCACCAGCCCTCCCCAGCCCTCTCCCCCATTCTTCTCTATATCCATGTCAGCTGCTGAGCTCTTCTGAAGGGCTGCTCGTGGTTGACTTGGATGAAGGCAGAGGCCTTTCCCACAACTGCCACAGGGGAGCATGGAGCCAGGGGATCAGGACCCTGTCATGTAGCTTGGGGCCCTTTGACACTTTTCTTTCTTTGCTTAGTTAAGACTTAAGGAGAATTAAAGACGTCTGGATCAAGATGGCAGAGTAGGATGATACTGAGCTCACCTCCTCCCATGGGCACACCGAAATTACAACTAATTACAGAGCAACTATCTCTGAGAATGACCCAAAGACTAGCAGAAAAGACTTTCCACAACTAAAGATATAAAGAAGGAGCCACAACAAAATGAGTAGAAGGGGCAGAGATGCAATCTAGTCTGGATGCACACCCCTTGCTTGGAGACCCACAAGCCTGAGAAAAATCATAGCCATGGAAGTCCTCCCTGTGGAGTGAGGAGTCTGATCCCCACATGGGTCTCCCCAGCCTGGGGGTCCTGCACCAGGAAGATGAGCCTTCAAAATGTCTGGCTTTGAAAACCAGTGGGGCTTCTGTTTAGGAGAGCCAGATGGCTGTAGGAAACCAAGACTCTGCTCTTAAAGGGCATGAGCAAAAAACTCAGTCACCCCAATCCCAGCACAGAGACAGCAGTTTGAAAATGCTGGGATCAGACCCACCTGCTGATCTTGGAGATCCTCCTGGAGAAGCAGGAGGCAGCTGGGACTCCCTGTGGGGATTGAGACACTGATGGCAGAAATTTCTGTGATCTTGTTCTACCGTGCTGACACTGTCACTAATGAAAGTCACTTAGTAATCCTCCCTCTAGCCTATTAGCACCCAGGCCTGCCCCACCCACAAGCATACCCACAGTAGCCAACCCTGCCACAATACAAAGGCACACCTAACCCACAAAGGGAACACCCCTGAAGCTTCTAGCTCTGGGAGCCAGAGGGGACCATGCTGCTGGGCACCATAAAACATCTACATAAGATCACTTCTCCAAGATCAGGATGTATAATGGACCTACCTTATACAAAGAAGTAAACACAGAGAATTAGGCAAAATGAGGAGACAGAGGAATATGTTCCAAATGAAAGAACAAGACAAAACCTTGGAAAAAGAACTAAATGAAGTGGACATAAGCAATCTACTGAATAAAGAGTTCAAGGTAATGATCATAAAGATGCTCACAGAACTCAGGTAAAGAATGGAAGAACAAGTAAGAACTTTAACAAAGATTTAGAAAAATATTAAAAAAACAATTAGAGCTAAAAGAATATAATAACTGAAATAAAAAATACCCTAGAGGGAATCAATGGTAGATTCGATGATGTAGAAGAATGGATCAGCAAACTGTAAGATGGTGTAGTGGAAATCACTGAAGATGAACAGAAAAAAGAACAAAGAATAAAAAGAAATGAAGACAGTTTTAAGAGACTTCTGGGACAACATGAAGCATACTAACATTCACATTTTAGGGGTCACAGAAAGAGAATAGAGAGACAAAGGGGCAAAACTTATTTGAAGAAATAATAGGTGAAAAACTTTCCTAACCTGGGAAAGGAAACAGACATCCTACTCCAGGAAGCATAGAGAGTACCAAACTAGATGAACCCAAAGAGAGCCACACCAAGGCACCTTATAATTAAAATGGCAAAAATTAAAGATAAAGAGAGAATCTTAAAAACAGCAGGAGGAAAACTAGTTACATACAAAGGAACTCCCACAAAACTATCAGCTGACTTTTCAGTGAAAACATTGCAGGCCGAAAGAAAGTAGGACAATATATTCAAAGTGAAAGGAAAAAAACTACAATCAAGAATACTCTACCTGGCAAGGTTATTATTCATAACTGAAGGGGAGATAGAGAGTTTTATGGAAAAGCAAAATCTAAAGGAGTTCATCACCACTAAACAGTCCTTATAAGAAATGTTAAAGGGACTTCTCTAAGCAGAAAAGGAAGGGTCACAACCAGAATTAAGAAAATATGAAAGAAAAATATATCATTGTAAAGGCAAATATATAGTAAAGGGAGTGGATCAACCCCTTTAAAGCTAGTATGAAGCTTAAGAAACAATAGTGGTAAAATCATCTATATCTACAATAAGTACTTTAAGGGATATGCAAATTTTTTAAATGTAAAATATGACATCAAAAATATAAAAAGTAAAAATATAAAAAGTATAAAAAGGAAGTAGTAAAAACATGGGGCTTTTAGAATGTGTTCAAATTCGGAGATCATCAACTTAAAATAACTTTTACACAGGTCATTATATGAATTCCATGGTAACCACAAGCCACAAACCTATAATGGATACACAAAAAATAAAGTAAGCCAACCATAACACTAAAGATAAGCATTAAATCATAAGAGAAAAGAGAAAGAAGCATAGAGCTACAAAACAACCAGAAAACAATTAACAAAATGGCAATAAGTACATACCTATCAATAATTACTTTAAGTGGACTAAATGCTCCAATCAAAAGATAGAGGATGGCTGAATGGATATTAAAAAAAACGAGGCACATATATATGCCCTCTAAAAAAGACTCAGTTCAGATCTAAAGACACTCACAGACTGAAAATGAAGGGATGGAAAAAGATATGCCATGCAAGTGGAATAAAAAGAGCTGGAGTAGCAATACTTACATCAGACAAAATAGACTTTAAAACAAAGACTGTAACAAGAGGAAAGAAGGACACTACATAATGATAAAGGGATCAATCTAACAAGAGAACATAACAGTTATAAATATGTGCCCAACATAGAAACTCCTCAGTACATAAAGAAACTATTAACAGACATAAAGGGAGAAATAGTAACAATAATAATAGCGGACATTAATACCCTACTTACATCAATGGATAGATCAACCAGACAAAAAATCAGTAAGGAAACATTATCCTTAACATTTAGACCAGATAGACTTAATAGATATCTAAGGACATTCCATCCCAAGATAGCAGGATACACATTCTTTTCAAGTACATATGGAACATTCTCCAGGATAGATCACATGCTAGGCCACGAAACAAGTCTTAATAAATTTAAGAAGACTAAAATCATAGCAGGCATCTTTTCTGACCACAATGGTATGAGACTAGAAATCAATTGCAAGAAGAAAAATGGAAAAAACACAAACACGTGGAGGCTAAACAATATGGTACTAAACACCAAGTGGGTCATTGAAGAAATCAAAGAAGAAATTTTTTAAAAATACTTTGAGACAAATAAAAATGGAAACACAATGTACCAAAAATCTATGGGACACAGCAAAAGCAGTTCTAAGAGGGAAGTTTATAGTGATACAGGCCTATCTCAAGAAACAAGAAAAATCTCAAATAAATAATCTAACATTACTCCTAAAAGAACAAAGTCCAAGGTTAGTAGAAGGAAGGAAATAATAAAGATCAAAGTGAAAATAAATGAAATAGAGACAAAAAAATCAGAAAAGATCAATGAAACTAAAAGTTAGTTCTTTGAAAAGATAAATGAAATTAATAAACCTTTAGCCAGACTCACCAAGAAAAAACGAGGACCCAAATAAGTAAAATCAGAAATGAAAGAGGAAAAGTTACAACCAACGTACAGAAGTCAAAGGATCATAAGAGATTACTATGAACAATTATATACCAAAAATTGGACAACCTAGAAGAAATGAATAAATTCCTAGAAATATACAATCTTCCAAAAGTGAGGCAGGAAGAAATAGAAAATATGAACAGACCTATTACTAGTAGTGAAATTGAATCATTAATCAAAAATACTCCCAAAAAACTAAAGTCTAGAAGCAGATGGTTTCAATGGTGAACTCTACCACACATTTAAAGAAGAGTTAATACCTATCCCCCTGAAACTACCCCAATAAATTTTATAGTTCTATACATCCAGGATTACCCTGATACCAAAACCAGACAAAAACACTAGAAAAAAAGAAAATTACAGGCCAGTATCCCTGACAAACATAGATGCAAAAATCCTCAACAAAATACCAACAGACTGAATTCAACAATACATACAAAGGGTCATACACCATGATCAAGAAAGATTTATCTCAGGGATGCAAGGATGATTCAATATCCACAAATCAATTAACATGATACACCACACTAACAAGATGAGAGATAAAAATTACATGATCATAAAATCCAACATCCATTTTTGATAAAATGCTCAACAAAGTGGGTATAGAGGGAACATACCTTAACATAATAAAGGCTATATATGACAAATCCACAACTAACATTATGCTTGATGATGAAAAGCTGAAAGCTTTTCCTCTAAAATCAGGAAGAAGACAAGGATGGCCACTCTTGTCACTGTTATTCAACATAGTATTGGAAGTCCTAGCCACAGCCATCAGAGAAGAAAAAGAAATAAAAGGCATCTAAATTGGAAAGTAAAAAGTAAAACTAATTGCAGATGACATGGTATCATGTGTAGAAAACCCTAAAGACTTCACTGAAAAAACAATGATTAGAACTAATAAGTGAATTCAATAAAGTTGACAGATACAAAATTACTATAAAAATCTGTTGCCTTTCTATACATTAATAATGAACTATCAGAGAAATTAAGAAAATAATCCCATTTACAATTGCATCAAAAAGAATAAAATACCTAGGAGTAAATCTAGCCAAGGAGGTGAAAGACCTGTACTCTGAAAATTATTAATATGTTGATAAAAGAAATAGAAGACAACACAAACAAATGGAAAGATATACTGTGTTTATGGATTGGAAGAATTAATGTTGTTAAAAATGTTGACACAACCCAAAACAATCTGATTCAATGCAATCCCTATCAAAACACCAATGGCATTTTTCACAGACCCAGAACAAATGATCTCAAAATTTGTATGGACTCGCAAAAGACCCCAATAGACAAAACTATCTTGAGAAAGAACAAAGCTGGAGGTATCATACGCCCTGATTTCAAACTATACTACAAAGATATAATAATTAAAATAGTACGGCACTGGCACAAAAATAGACACGTTGATCAATGGAACAGAATATAGAGTCCAGAAATAAACCCATGCTTCTATGATCAATTAATCTATGACAAAGGAGGCAAGAATATAAGTGGGGCAAAGACAGCCTTTTCAATAAATGGTATTGGGAAAACTGGACAGCTACATGCAAAAAAAAAAAAAAAATGAAGCTGGTCCACTTTCTTACACCATATTCAAAAATAAACTCCAAATGGATTAAATACTTAAATGTAGACCTAAAACCATAAAAACTCCTAGAAGCAAACATAGGCAGTAAACTCTTTGACATCAGTCTTAGCAATATCTTTTTGGATTTGTCTGCTCAAGCAAGGGCACCCAAAGCAAAAATAAGCAAATGGGACCACATCAAACTAAAAACCTTTTGCACAGTGAAGGAAACTATCAACAAAATGAAAAGATAACCTACTAAATGGGATATTTACAAATGATATATCCAGTAAGGGGTTAATATCCAAAATACATGAAGAACTCATACAACTCAATATAAAAAAACAAGCAATCTGATTAAAAAATGGGCAGGGGACCTAAGTAAACATTTTTCCAAAGAAGACATACAGATGGCCAACAGATACATGAAAAAAATGCTCAGTTATCAGGGAAATGAAAATCAAAACCATAATATCACTTCACACCTGTCAGAATGGCTATTATCGAAACACAGTAAGTAACAAGTGTTGGTGAGGTTGTGGAGGAAAAGGAGCCCTTGTACACTGTTAGTAGGAATTTAAATTGTTGCAGCTACTATTAAAACAATATGAAGAAAATATTTGCAAATGAAGCAACTGACAAAGGATTAATCTCCAAAATATACAAGCAGCTTATGCAGCTCAATATCAAAAAAACAAACAACCCAATCCAAAAATGGGCAGAAGACCTAAATAGACATTTCCCCAAAGAAGATATACAGATTACCAATAAACACATGAAAGGATGCTCAACATCACTAATCATTAGAGAAATGCAAATCAAAACTACAATGAGGTATCATCTCACATCGGTCAGGATAGCCATCATCAAAAAATCTACAAACAATAAATGCTGGAGAGGGTGTGGAGAAAAGGGAACCCTCTTGCACTGTTGGTGGGAATGTAAATTGATACAGCCACTATGGAGAACAGTATGGAGGTTCCTTAAAAAACTACAAATAGAATTACCATATGACCCAGCAATCCCATTACTGGGCATATACCCTAAGAAAACCATAATTCAAAAAGAGTCATGTACCACAGTGTTCATTACAACACTATTTACAATAGCCAGGACATAGAAGCAACCTAAGTGTCCATTGACGGATAAATGGATAAAGAAGATGTGACACATATATGCAATGGAATATTACTCAGTCATAAAAGGAAACGAAATTGAGTTATTTGTAGTGAGGTGGATGGACCTAGAGACTGTCATACAGAGTGAAGTAAGTCAGAAAGAGAAAAACAAATACCATATGCTAACACATATATATGGAATCTAAAAAAAAAAGTTCTGAAGAACCTAGGGGCAGAACAGGAATAAAGATGCAGACGTAGAGAATGGACTTGAGGATATGGGGAGGGGGAAGGGTAAGCTGGGACGAAGTGAGAGAGTGGCATGGACATATATACACTACCAAATGTAAACTAGATAGCTATTGGGAAGCAGCTGCATAGCACAGGGAGATCAGCTCGGTGCTTTGTGACCACCTAGAGGGGTGGGATAGGGAGGGTGGGAGGGAGACGCAAGAGGGAGGGGATAAGGGGATATATGTATACGTATAGCTGATTCACTTTGTTATAAAGCAGAAACTAACAAAGCATTGTAAAGCAATTATACTTCAATAAAGAGGTTAAAAAAAAGTTATTTCTACCATATAATAATCTAATAAATCAAGAAGTCAAGATTAAAAAAAAAACAATATGGAGTTTCCTTGAAAAATTAGAACTACCACACAGTCCAGCAATTCCACTCCTGAGTATCTAACCAAAGAAAATCCAAACATTAATTCATAATGATATATGCACCCCTATGTTCATTACAGCATTATTAACAATAGCCAATAGCCAAAATATGGAAGCAACCTAAGTGTCCATCAATAGATGAGTGGATAAAGAAAATAAATATTCCATTCCACACAGTGGAATAATAGCTTGCCATTTGCAATGAAATCTTGCCATTTGCAATAACATGCATGAATCTAGAGGGTGTTATACTAAGTGAAGTATGCCAGACAAATACCATGCTATTTCACTTATATGTGGAATCAAAAAAAGCAAATTAACAATCACAACAAAACAGAAACAGACTTATAGGTACAAAGAACAAACTGGTGACCAAGGTGAGGGCCATGGGAAAATGTGTGAAACAGATGAAGGGGATTAAGAGGTACAAACCTCCAGTTATATAATTCAAGCATACCCCATTTTATTTTACTTCATTTTATTGCACTTTGTAGATATTATGTTTTTACAAATTGAAGGTATGTGGCAACCCTGCATTGTTAGTTGATGTTTAGCATGTTTTAGCTATAAAGTATTTTTAAATTAAGGTATGTAGATTGTTTTTTTAGATGTAATGCTATTGTACACTTAATAGATTAAGGCATAGTGTAAACATAATTTTTATATGCACTGGGAAAACCAAAAAATTTGTGTGACTTGTTTTATTGCAATATTTTCTTTATTATAGTGGTCTGTAGTCATAACCTGCAATACCTTTGAGTATGCCTGTAAATAAGTCAAGGGTATATAATGTACCTCATTGGGAATATGGTCAACAATATTGTAATAACTTTGGATGGTGACAGATGGCTTATGAAGATCATTTCATAATGTATATAATTGAATTGTACACTATGTTGTACACCTGAAACCAATATTATATGTCAGCTATACTTCAATAAAACTAATTAATTAATTAATTAAAGAGGATTGAGCCACAGGAGCCAGGAATGCCCCATCACCACACATCTAATAAGCAACTTTCTGGTTTAGCACCTATGACAAATCTAAAGCTAGAACCACCAATTCTTCTGAACCTTGAATATTTCGTGTTTTAAAGATTTACACTCTTAGCAGCTTTCAAATATACAATATAGTGATATTAACTATAGTCACCATTTTGTACATTACATCCCCAGGACTAATTTACTTTATATCTGAAAGTTTGTACCTTTTGACAGTCTTCACCCATTTTACCCACCCCAGACTCCCTGCCCCGGGCAACCACTAGTCTGTTCTCTGTATCTATGAGTTTGGTTTTGTTCTGTTTTTGTTTCTTTATATTCCACATAAAAGTGAGATCATACAGTACTTGTCTTTCTCTGTCTGACTTATTTCACTTAGCATAATGCCTTCAAGGTCCACCCATGTTGTCACAAACGGCAGGATTTCCTTCTTTTTTTTTATGGCTGGACAATATTATATATCTGTGTCTCATATTTTCTTTATCCATTCATCCATCACTGGACACTTAAGTCATTGTCATGTGTTGGCTATTATAAATAATGCTGCAGTGAACATGGGGGAATATATATTTTTTACGTTAGTGTTTTTCTTTCCTTCAGATATATACCCAGAATCAAATTTGCTGGACCATGCAGTAGTTTTATTTTTAATTTTTTGAGGAACCTTCATACTATTTTCCACAGTGGCTGCACCAATTTACATTCCCACCAACAGTGCACAAGGGTTTCCTTTTCTCCACATCCTCGCCAACACTTGTTATTTCTTATCTTTTTTGTAATAGCCATTCTGCAGGTATGTGGTGATATCTCATTGTGGCTTTGATTTCCATATCCTTTATAACTAGTGATGCCGAACACTGAACCTTGAATTTGACCAGAATGTTTAGAACCCAAGGAAGTTGAGGAACCACTCAAAGATGTTCAATCCTTGCAGGTACTAAGGAGTTGTTCTCTTAAGGAACAGTGGGCAGATCCACTAGGAAGGCAGTGACTCTGGGCTTGGGGCTTACCCCCATCAGGTCCTTCTCCCTCTTGTTTCCCTCCATTCAACCAGTTTCTACTTTATAGATGAAGAAACTGAGGCATGATAGGGTTTTTTAATTTGTCTGAAGTCACACAACTAGTAAAAGGTGGGGCCCAGAATGCAAATCCAGGCCTGTGAAATTCAGCTCCTTCTCATCATTAATTTTGCCAAAATTAAGCATGAATGAGGGAAAAGGCCAACACGGGGAGCAGGGAAATGGCAGGTCTCCCTATACCCTAGCCTGTTTATCCCCTTTCTGAAGGTTTGTGGGGTCCTGGCCAGGATTATTGGGGCAGGTACATCTGAGGATGCTCCAGCCTCTCTCTGATGTAGAGATTTCAGGCAGATTTCCAGAGAGGTCACCAAGACACAGAGGCCACCCTGATGCCATGGTTAATTATAATAGCAAACATGCATAGTGGGCTTACTGTGTGCGGGCATTGACTTAAGCTCTTTACACATATGAACCCATTCGATTCTTTAACTCTGTGAGGGGGGTACCATCATTATCCCCAAGTTTACAGTTGGGGAAACTGAGGTACAGAGAGATCAATGAACTTTCCCAAGTTTGTCGAGGTGGTGAGTGGTAGATCAGGTTTCAAACTGTGGCACTCTGTCTCTGTACCCCTGCTCCCCTCATTCTGCCTCTCCATGCCCAGGAGCACACACTTCGAAGCTACACTGATATATCAGATTCAAATCCTGGCTTTGCTATGAAACCTTAAGCATGTCCCTTAAGTTTGAGGACTTGTGTCCTCAATCACAGTAACAAGGATGAAAAACGTGCTTCCTAGGGTTGTTGGGACATTAAATGACTGAAGAATGTGAGTCACCTGGCAAGATGCCTGACACGTAGTAAGTACGCGATAAATGCTGGCAGATTTTGCCATTGGATGGATTTAAGCACCCAGTAAACCCCTTAACAGATGGCTCCCTCCTGTGGTGTGTAGAGCCACCTCAAGAGCCCATCTGTGACCTGGAGCATGACTAGGTGGGTGGGGGGGGAGGTGCAGGGGTGGGAGGGAGAAGGAAGCTTCCACTTGGGGCTCTGAGGCTTGGAGCTGGTGAGCTGCCAGAGGATGAAAGAGTCCAGCAGACCCCACCTCTCAGCTTCTGCGTAAACCAAAAAGGGGGTGCTTGATTTGGAAGGGAAGGAAGGAGAGAGAAACCAGACTGAGCTCGCAGAGGGACAAAGCCAGCTATCTCCACAACTCTAACTGCTGTTGGCTCTCTGGGTGGTTCCTTCCAGAGCCTGGCACTGCATGTCAATGAAGCTACCTTCCACACCCTTGAACACTGGGGTCTGTAGCCTCCTGAGTCTGGACGAGGCTGGTCTGAGCCAGTTCCCCCCTGGCTGTCAGGTCCCTGCCCTTGGAAACCTGTCCAGGCTCAGTCTTGCACACTCCCAGACGCCTCTGCCTCTGGAAGCCTCAGACACCCTGTGACTATTGAAGGGAACCCATGGATGGCTTGGGAGGAGATGCAGGTCTGTGGTCTGTCCACACCTGCCCCCAGACATGACCTTAGTGAGAGAGAACATTTCCTGGAATGTTAGAGATCAGGGGAAAAAAAGAGCCCAAACTTACGGAGTTGAGGACAAAGCCCCAGTGCAAACCTGCAACTGTGTTAGAATAACAGCTGTTAGCTGAGTGCCAGATGCAGGGCTCTACCTGTGCACTCTCTGTTAAGCCTCAGAAGAACCCCATGAAGCAGGTATGATTAGGACTCCCAATCTGAGGACAGTGAAAAAGTCCAGAGAAGTGAAGTCTCTCATCCCAAGTCACACAAGGAGTTGGCTGCAAACCCAGGTCCAACCAAGTCCAGAACCCTTGCTCTCAAGCCGTGTCTCTGCACCAAATTCCTGGCACCAGCCCCTCTGCTCACATGTCTCAATCCTGCTGCAGCTATAAACCGAATATCAGAGCCTGCCACTTGAATGAACTCCCTGTGATATTGTCAGTGCTTTTTAAAATCAGAAGCAAACAGGAAAATAGAGTTTCTCCAAAGTTTAATTAATTCAACTCAACTCGACAAATACTTTTTGAGTATCAAGTCAGTGACAGACACAGGTTTAAATGCTATAGGGAATGTGAGGGGTGTGGGAGGAAAGGGGAAAGGCCAGAAAGAGGGAATAAAATGGGAAAACACTCAGTCCTTGTTCTCAAAGAGCTTTTTATCTGTAGGTGAAAACACCAAGTGATCAGAACTGGACCTACAAAAGTTTTTTTAAACAACTTCGCCGGGAAAAAAAGGTAGATAAAAATATTGTCCAAAATGAACACGAGCCAGGCTGACATTTCCCTGGGCTCAAGTGTCAGACAGCAACACACACTCCCCAGTCTCCCGGCTCCACTCTGCCTCACCATGGTAACCACCCGCCGGGGGCCCTCATCTGCCAGATGGTTTTTTTTTTATATGCTCTGGATGTAGCCAGAGAGGAGAAGATGGATGAATGGATGGCTGAAGTACCCTCAGTCTGTCTGCAGCCCAGCAACCCCAAATGTGTCTCTCAAAATGAGTCCCCTTATAAGCAGCACATCTTGAGAAATCTGTGTATCAGAAGATGGACATCTGAAACAGGTGCAGATCAAAGCCCAAGTATCCCAGCCAGGGGGCAGACCTGGGTGGTGTATTAGTTTGCTTGGGCTGCGTAACAAAGTACCACAGACGGATGGCTTAAACCACCATTTATTTTCTCACAGTTCTGGAGGCTGGAAGTCCAAGATCAAGGTATCTGGCAGGTTTGGTTTCTCCTGGCCTTAATCACCTCTTTAAAGGCTCTATCTCCAAATACAGTGACATTCTGAGGTAGGGAATTATGGCTTCAACATATGAATTTGGAGGCATTGGGGGTGGAGGGAAACACAGTTCTGTCCATAACACCAGACGTTGCTCTAGTGACTTTATTTCTGCTTCTTCACTTGTTCCTCACAATAAGCAAAGGGTTAAGTACCATGATTATTAGGTAAAGAAACTTGTCCAGAGAATTTAACTAACTCTAAAGCTCTCTAGCTAGAAAAAGGTTGTATTAGTTTCCTATTGCTGCTATAACAAATTACCACAAACTTGGTGGCTTAAAACTACACAGGTGATTAAATTAAAATAAGGCCAATGGGATGGGCCCTAATCCAATCTGACAGGTGTCCTTATAAGAAGAAGAAATTTGGACACATAAACACCAGAGATGTACGCACAGGGGCAGGGCAATATGAGCACACGACAAGAAGGTGACCATCTGAAAGCCAAGGCGAGAGGCCAGGGGAAACCAAACCTGCCAGATACCTTGATCTTGGACTTCATCTTACAGTTGTGTAGTTCAGAAGTTAGAAATGGGTCTCATTGGGCTGAATCAGAGTGTCAGCAGTCTGCATTCTCTTCTGGAGGATCTAGGAGAGAATGTTTTCTTGTCTTTTCCAACTTTTAGAAGCTGCCCACACTCCTTAGCTCTCAGACCCTTCCTCCATCTACAAAGCCATAACCGGTAGGTCAACTGCTTCTTACACTGCATCTCTCTGACCTGTTTTGTCTTTTCCACTAGGCTATGAGGCCACTGATATTTTTCACCCCTCTATGATCCCAGTGCCTAGCACAGTGCTTGCTTGCATATTGTAGGAGCTCAATAAATTAATTATTCATTAATTTATTATTAAAAATTATAAACATTAAAAGATGAATGGACAAAGCAGACAAAGACTAAGAAACTTGGATTATGCCTGGTTCTCCCACTATTCTACTATGAGAGGTGGAGAAATTTACTTCACTTCTCTGTAGTTCATCTTTTTCATCTGCATTATGATGGTATTTGTCTAACCTTGAATATCTATGCCAGTTCTAACATTGCATGATTCTCAGCCAAGGTACTAGCAGCTCCTGCTTTGCCTTTATTTTTGTTTTCCTATTTCACAAAGTCTCAAGTTTCCTACAGCTCCAGGGAGCCTAATCTTTGTCACTTGTCAGTCATGTCAGTTGCCACATTGCCTCCGATCCATTCCATACTCTCTCATCTTTCCCAGATTGCTTCCTGGCCTGTGCTCAAGCCATTAGCTCTGCCTTCCTCAACAAGCCCTTTTCATCGTCAGAGGCTCAAAGCAATTTTCTTCCTCTGTGAAATGCTCCCAGACACTCCAGCCCCCAGAGCTCTCTTCTGTCTTGGCATCAATCACAACAGCGCTCAGAGAATAAAAGCTTCAGTATCACTGCATCAGGAGTAAAGGGACAAAGAGGTTATTCATTCATATAACAAATATTTGTTGAGCAGCTCCTGTTTTCCTGTATTCCACCAGTTTGCGGGGGATATAATAATGAGCAAAGCATCCATAGTCTGTGCCCCAAGGGAATCCGTGTGTCTACACATGGGGGATAACAAGATTGCCAAATACAGGGACATCTCAAATACCACATAGTTAGGGGGTTGGGGAAGATGGGAGAGATGACTACAAAGGAGCAACAGGAAACTTTTGGGGTGATAATACATCAGCATCTTGGTCATGATGAAGATTTCATGCGTGTACGCCTACGTCAAAACATCAAATCGTACACTTAAAATATGTGCAGTTTATTGCACAGCAAGTATATCTCAATACAGCTGCTAAAAGTTAAGTTTTTCTGATAAAGAAGATGAGAAATTTGATGTGTGTGTGTGTGTGTAAGAGGAGGGGGGAGAAGGAAAGTGGTAGGAGACCTTTTAAAGAGGGGGAAGGAGGATAGATCTTTTATTTTACCATCTTAAATATCAGAGCTTAGGAATCACATAGACTCACTTTCAGTTTCCATCCTGGAGTCTGAGACCCAGAGAGTTGTGATGGTTTTCCTAAGGTCCTGTAACTCTTTTCTGGTTATTAATACTGTGAATAACAACTACCATCATTTAGGCAACCACTAAGAACCATGCCCTGTAAGAGGTGCTTGAAATCCATTATCTCACCAGTCCTCACAATTTCCCTTCTAAGTAGATATCATTATTCCCTTTTATGAGGAATGAGGAAACAGGCTCCGCTAAACACCTTTCTGAAACCCACATGGCTAGAATATTGAAGCGCTGTGATTTAAATCCAGGTCACTCTGTGTCCAAAGACAGAGCATTTTTCATTTTAATAAAACCTAGCATTACCTACGTATAATTACCTACAAAGCATTTTGATTCCAAGTGTAAGGTGAAATTATCATATAAATTTTATATTATAAAACACAGGGCCTTTGGGAGTGATGAAAATGTTTTGGAGCTAGATAGAGGTTGTACAACATTATGAATGTACTAAATGCTACTGAACTGTAGACTTTAAAATGGTTAATTTTATGTTTTGTGAATTTCACCTCAATAAAAAACAAAGAAAGAAAGAAACATTTAACTTCATTTAAGGTAAAACACATACCTTTCTTCATCATTAAATTCGGTAAAAGGGAGTTACTATTTCTAGCCTGATATTATATTAATAGACCTATTATTTTGAAAGCCCTCTAGAAATTTTTTGAGCTGCAGAATAATAATACATGATAAATTAGCGTGCATTAGCAGTGCAGAGGGCATGGCAGAAAAAGGTCTCAGCTGTAATCAGGGAGGCTGCATGGAGTAGGGTGGGCTGGGAGTTTACCCACCGTATACTTTGGGTGAGGTTTTTTGCTTTTTGAAATCTTGGTTTTCTTAAAATCAGGATGGTACAACCTGCTCTGCCTTTATGAGGCTCAAATAAGATCCAGTTGGAAGCTCTTTGTAAATCTAAAAGGCTAAACAGAATTGAGGCATTATCAGTATCATCCAAAACAGTGTAATTTAAAGGAAAGAGCTTCTCTGTGGCACGGTGGCTGGTAAGGAGCAGAGGTTCTAATGAGCTAGTCGTGAATCCGGACAGGCTCTGTGATTCATGTGGCCGATGTAATACGGCAAAAGTCATACTGCTCCAGTTTCTGGGCTTAATACTTATAACACCAGCAACTTCTGATTTCTGTCTCTTCCTGTCGGTCTTGGAGAAACCAGTCACCATGTAAAAACTCTTGACTATCCTGAGACCACCCTGCTTTGCGGAAGCCCAAGCCAGCCACAGAGGGAGGCTGGGTGGAGGGACGGAGATGCTGTTCCAGCCATCCAAATCCAAGCACTAGATGTGAGAGGAAAGAAACTATTTTGGACATCAGTGGATGTGATATGGAGGAAAAAAACACGGAAACTAGTGGAAAGTTAGAATTGAGACCCCAGATAGATGGCCCCAGTAGAGCTACCTCCAGCTCTTGGGGCTACTCCAGCTGAGACCCCAGTCATTGTGGAGCAGAGATGAGCCATCCCTAACTGTGTCCAGCCTAAATCCCTACACACAGAATCATGAACATGATAAAACTGTTGTTGTTTCACTCCATTGACTTTGGGGGTGGCTTGTTATGCAGTAGTAGATAACTAGAACCCCAGGAGAGGAGAACCATCATGGACCATGGAATCGGGCCAAATTTGATTCCTGGCTCTCCCACGTCCTTCTGCATTGTGTGATCTTGGGCACCTTAATTAGTATCTCTGAGCCTCAGTTTCCTCATCTATCAGGAGGGAATGATCCCACCTACATTGCAGGGTTATTGTAAGAAATATACCAAATGTATGCAGACTTGCAGGCAAGTAGTGGCACTTAATAAATGGCACCTATAACGGTTATCATTTTAGTTCTTGCTGAGCTGTTAGTCCTCCTACGTGGAAAAATGGAAACATTTTTGGAAACATTTCTGCAACTTTTTAGTTTAATTCAGCTGAATCCAAATAGGCTACCAGACTGTTTTCTTAATCAGAACCCCTTTCCCAGGACTGTGCCCTGTTGGGAACTGCTTTTGGCCAGGGGTACCAACTCCCATACTGCTGCTGGCATCCTTTCCACTTCCCCCTTTCCCATTTTCCTTTGAACCTGAGGCTCTGTGTGGGATATCTGGGGGCTCCATGCTACAAAAGGCTTCCAGAGTTAGGAACTATAGGTCAGGATGACAGGGTGGGGTTTCAGTCCTTTCACCCTTTCCCACTAATTAAACTCCTGGCTGAGTGTCTGGCAGAAGGCAGGAGGTTTTGATTTGCAGCCAACTGTAGACTAGGCACTCTGGGCAATCAATGCCTTGCCGCAGCTGTCAGTCCTGGCCTGGGGGTCTTTCTGGATCTTGGGCGGTGATGTGAATGCCAAACCTCCCCCTCACTCCCCCGCTCTGCTCCTTCATTTGCTTTCTCCTGCCATAGCCACTGTCTGGCATGGGGGCCGTGTGTGGGAGCACAGGCTGTCAGCCCCCCTCCCAAGGCTCTTTAATTTCCTGTCCTTCCAAATCCAAGCAGCCTCTTAGGACCTGTTTAGAAAGACTGATTTATCAGTTCCAAATACCAACAGCAGGATTGCGGGGGATCATGAGCAGCCGGGCTAGAGACTGGAAACGTGGTTTCTTTATAAATGTTTCAATTAACTGGACAGAATTTTTCTCCTTCTTTTTCTCCCCCTCCTTCAAGAGAGTCCCAGCCGGGAAAAGATGAGGGGCTGAGAGCGCGAGAGAGACCCCTCGGGTACCAGGTCTTGCTTGCCATGGCCACGTGAGGAACCTGGGTGGCCCTGAGCCTTGGGACCCGCCACCTTCTCAGATGAAAGGTGCTAGAGTTGGCCTCGACCCTGTGAAACAGCAGCTGGAGTACTGCAGTCTTGACATTTATTTCCCCATCTTCCTGTAAACACAGTAGCCCCTTAATTAGTGCCCGCCGTCTCTGACGTCAGGCAGCAGCGCTCCTGTGGACAGCAAATCCATTTATCACCAGCTCAAACTGGTCTGGCTTCCAGGAGCAATCGGTGCCCCCAGTTGATTTTCTCTGTCTGGAAAGAAAGAGCCAGAGGGAGCCAAGGCAGTGAAAAGAGGAAAATGCTCACACCAACAGACCAGCGCTAATTTTCTTGGGAGTTGCTGGCTGTTTGGCTGTTCCCAGGGCCCTGACTGTAGCTGAGAGACGTGGGCAGGGTAGCCGTGAGCACCTCTTCCCTCTGAATCTTCTGAAAGTGAACTCACACTGATTGAAAGAGGGGCTTCAGGGAACTCTATTATATGTGTCTGCTTTTATCCCCATTTCATAGAGGAAGAAACTGAGGCTCAGAGAAGTTTTAAGCACCCAGCCTGTGTTCATTTCAGTACAAAGATTACTGTAAAACAATTACTACAAACTGGGTGGCTGTGAAAACAACAGGAATTTATTCTTTCACAGTTTTGGAACTAGAAGTACAAACCCAAGGTGTCAGCAGGGCTGTGCTCTCTCTGAAGGTACTAGGAAAGAATCTTTTCTTGCCCCTTCTAGCTTCTGGTGGTTGTAGGCGTTCCTTGGCATTCCTGGGTTTATGGCAGCAGAATTCCAATCTCCGCCTCTGTTTTCACATGGTCGGGAGAGAAGGAAGGAGGAAAGGAAGGGAGAGGAAGATGAGGAGAAGGAGGAGGGGAAGGAAGGAGGAAACCATCAGGACAAGTGGCTCATCTTTCTCTTAGAGACTGCTTCCTAGTTCCTAAGATTCATCCAGCTCTAGCATTGGGTAACAGTTGAAAATCTGCATACAACTTTACAGTTGGCCCTCTGTATCAGCAGATCCAACCAACTATATCATGTAGCACTGTATCATGTAGTCCTGTAGTAGGTTTTTTTATTGAAAAAAACCCACATATAAGTGGGCCTGTGCAGTTCAAACCCATGTTGTTCAAGGGTCAATTGTATACTTGTTCTCCTTTGTTCTCTCACTTAAAAAAAAAAAAGACATAAAGTTATGTAAATAATTATAACAATGTATTATTGGGCTTACAGCATTAATAGATGTAATAGGTATAAAAATAATTCCACAAAAAGGGGGAAAAGGGAATAGAGCTATATAGGAGTAACATTCTGTATCTCACTGAATTAATTTAGTATAAATATAAAGCTGATTCTGATAAGTTAAGACATGTATGATAAGCTCTAGAGCAACCACTAAGGAAATAACTAAAAAAAAAAATACAGTAAAAAATATCATTAAAAAAATTTAAATGATATATTAGAAATTTAAATGCTATATTAGAAAATATTCACTCAGTTCTTTCAAAAGAAAGAAGCAAAGGAAGAACAGTGATACAAAAGATATGAGACATAGACAAAACAAAAAGTAAAATGGCATACGTAAATCTAACCATATCAATAGCATTAAGTGTGAATGGATAAGCATTCCAATCAAAAGACAGAGATTGTCAGACTGAATTTAAAAAAAAATGCTCCAATTATATGTTGCCACAGGAAACACATCTTAGATTCAAAGATATACTGAACAATCTGGGTATAGATGGTAATTTCTTCAACCTGATAAAGAGCAGCTACAAAACCTCACACCTAATAACACACTTAATAGTGAAAGACTGGGTGCTTTCTCCCTAAGATCAGGAATAGGACAAAGACACCTGCTCTCATCACTTCTATCCAACATTGTACTGGAGGTTCTAACCACACCATAGGCAAGGGAAAAAAATGTAAGCATGCTTATTGAAAAGGAAGAAGTAAAATAATCTCTCTTTGCAGATGATGAGATTTTGTGTATAGAAAATTTTACAGAATGACTAAAACTGTTAGAACTAATTAGCAAGTTCACCAAGAGTGCAGCATATAAGATAATATACAAAAATCAATTGTATTTCTATACATTTGCAATGTATAATCTGAAAATGATGCACTGTAACAATTGGTTTTTCCTTTTCAGTGAGAATTAAGTTAGGATAGGATAGGAATTTCTCTCATTGTTCTTTCTGCCTACTGAGATATAAAATTTTATGGAAATTTCTCCATTCATTGATTTAAAACTACTTTTTGAATGCCTGCTCTGTTGCTAATCTGTGTTTGTGTGTATAAATGCTTGAGGACATGTGGGTGGCTTATTCTCTTGAGAATTTCAGGTCATCATCATCATTGTAGCTCTTCTTTTGTGTCATGCCTGTGGTCAAATCCTTGTAGGGAACATATTAGGAAACAAGTCTCATTTTCACCTTGTAAGATAAACTGTGTTCCAACATTTTCTAAGTTACTTCTTTGCAACTCAGAATACATTTCTGCATTGTTTGTAGAGTAGCCAACAAATATCATTTAACTCTGAGTCTGGCTAAAATGCTGCCTTACTAAAAATATTAAATTTCATTTTGGGAGGCCTTGTCCCCAGTAAGCACTACTGAGTGCTCCCACTATAAACCTATCAACTCTCATAGGAGACATTGTATTTAATTAGTTATTTGCTTTTTTGTGTGCGTGCCTTTCTCAAAAGACTGTAAGCTCAGCAAGAACAGGCACTGTGCCTGCCTTGTTCACCTCTGCTTTGCCAGTGCTTAACTACGTTAAGCACTGTGTGTCTGGCACACAGTAGGGACTCAGTGAATATTAACTGAATGAATGAATGGACCCTATTGGCCACCAGTGTTAGTAAATCAGACATAAAACTTAAGCACTGGGGTATGAGAAGGCAACATGAGGTGCTAGAATGAGCAGTCTGAGGAGAGGAAGAAGGTCCAGTTCAAATCTCCTATCATTGGTGTAGAGGAGGAAAAATAATTTTCTCTCTACCCTTCTGAGTTCTTGGTTGAGACCCCTGTAATAAAAGATAGATTAACAGGAGAAAATCAAACAGAAGTTTATTGACATATGTACTTTGTCTGTATCTCTCATGTCTACATAGGAGATACCCAGGGGGAAATGAATAAACTCTCTGAGATAGCTTACAACCTCAGCTTAAATACCATCTTCAGCTAAAGACAAAAGAAAGAAATGTGTAGGGAATGCCAGTTATGGGAAGGCCATTAGGAAAGGCATTAAAAAAGAGTAAGATTTGTTGTATCGGTGCCTTTTCTCTTATTAAGGATCTTAGGTCAGCTCTGGGAATTAACCTTTGTCCCTCTGATTTAGAGGGGAGGAGGGATACCTTGTAAATTTATGTCCTGCTTTTAGGCAGATAGGGGAAAGGCAGAGAGCTTTTCTTGTTTCTGCTTCTCCTCAGTTGCCTTCAGCTCAGAATAATCCTTATGCCAAGGTGGTATATTTTGGGGTGGCATATTCCTATTACCCTTCATCTGCAAGCCACGTGTTCTTCAGCAAGTAACTTTTCTTCTCTAAGTCTTAATTTCCTCAGTACAAAATATCTCTGAAGTCCTTCCCAGAGATCAAATGGTATGGAGGAATACTTGAATTTACTTATCTTGTACAATGCTACTTGAAGTGGGACAGGCATGATTAGAGAAGGATAGAGAGGTAGACAGAAACTTTCTGGGAGATTCTGAAGGAGACTTCTGAGGACTTTGAAGGACTTTGCAAGTGATGGCACCGTTATTATAATGTCTTCATTTTCCTGGAACACTTATGGCTCTCTTTTCTCTTTAGTTATAAGTGTATCATTAGAGTATCCTTATGCCCATCATTTGTAATTAGGGCCATTTTTGTACTCATGACAAGTCCGGAGAGAGAGCATTTCATGATATAATGAGGTAAGAGACAGAAAAGGATCTTGTAAAGGAGATGTACGTGTTTGTGTGAGAAGGAGGTGGCTGGTGATGAAGGAAACTGGTTTGTAAGCAGCAAATGGCAGAAAAAAACACAGAAATAATGTTCCTCATGAAGAGGAAGAAAGGAAGTGGTGGGGAAGAAATGGTGAATTAACCAGTTCTCCATACTGTATATCCAAAGGCAATATCAACTCATAGTGATTAGGGGCAAGAAGAAAAGAGTGTATCTCTATGTGAGAGAGATCAATTACCCTTTTGCTGTTGGTTTTTTTTTTTTTTTTTTAACTTTTCGTTAACAGAGGGCAGTCTCTTTTTACTCAATACCTCAATTCTTTTGCAACTGTGGTGCAGTTTTGATGTCTTAATCTATCGTGGATAACTCCCTCTGTATCCTGATGTTGAAGCAGGTAGCAAACTCTGTGACAGTTGCCTCTGGGGAAGGGGGAGGATTCTGGCAGGACCGAAGGCAAGACAACCCTCAAAATGTCTCCCTAGGATAGTCCATTTGTCATGGGGGTTCACGGAGGGAGAAGTCTATCCTCCAGAGACATGCCAGGCTGAACAGAAGAGGAGGATGAGGGAAGAGAAGTCTGTGGATCTTAGAATAAAGGGACTCGCAGACGATGTGTCAGAGCCACAGGGGAGAGGGCCACTGCCTGTGCTGCTTGGAATGCTACAGAGGTGAAGAGGAGACACCTGCAAAATGAGTGGTGCCTTCTGGACCCTAGATTTTCCCAGAAAAATCCCTGTGTCCCAAGCATGGCATGGAAGAGTGTTGCTGAATCTGAAGGGGGTGATGAAGTTTCAGTGGCTTGCAGGGAGAACAAGACACCATTCTACACTCCCCAGGCCTCATTAGGCACGAACATATTGGCCCCCGTTATGGGCTGAACTGTGTCCCCTACAAAGGTACATCGAAGTCCTAATCTTCAGTACGTGTGGATGTGATGTTATTAGGAAATAGCATTTTTGCAGAAGTGATCAAGTTAAAATGAGGTCATACTGGATTACAGTGGGCCCTAATACAGTATGTCTGGTGTCCTTCTAAGAGAGAAGGAGACACAGACACAGAGGGAAGACGGTCACAAGAAGACAGAAGTGGAGACTGGAGTTACGCTGCCACAAGCTAAAGAAAGCCTAGGGCTACTCAGAGCTAGAAGAGGCCAGGAAGGATCCTCCCCTAGAAACTTCAAAGGGAGTATGGCCCTGACAACACCTTGATTTTGGACTTCTAGCCTCCAGAGTTACTGTGAGTGAATAGATTTTTATTGTTTTAAGCCACCCAGTTTGTGGCACTTTGTGAAGGCAGCCTTAAGAAACTAATACAGCACCATAAAAGATCTTGGAACTGTGATAAAATCCAAGAGAAGAAACTCTGTAAGAGTAAACAAAATTTCAAAAACTACTTAAATTAAAAAAATTTCCCTGTAGGCAACAGAAAAAGAGAAGTTTCCCCCTTCCTCTCAATTTAACATTTTCTTTAGAAAAACTTGATACTATTGTAAACGCTTTCTCTGTTTCTTTGAGATGTATGCAAATCTTTCTAAAAGTTAAATAAGTCACTTGCCAGTTTTGCATCCCAAGAATGTCTTCCTTGGAGGCCTCAGGGCTATCTCTGAACATCAAGGAGGGTGGTGTCTGCATCTGTGGGAGTTTAAGCCTATGCTTGGCTCCATGATGTAACTTTTTGTTTCTCATAATTATGGAAGTTTTATTTTTCCTTTTGGTAAAGACAATTAAACATGTATGTAGTGAATTGTATCTGCTTGGCTATATAAAAGAGTGAGATTTCTTTCTCTTGGCAATTTCCTTAACAGATTGCCTGTGATATGCATCACAGTCTGGTTTAATGCTTAGGATTCACTGGGTTGGCACGAAATTTTATATTGAATTATTTCCCTTAACAACTCCAATACTGGAGTGGCATGCCAGACACTCTGGGTTTGAATCTGGTAAATCTACTCCACTTACAATTGCCTTATGTTGCTATAGCCACTCTGCTTTCTTGTGGTTAGTGTTTGCATTATATAGCTTTTTCCACTCTTAAACTTTTTAGAAAAACGAATCATGTTATTTCCATGCTTAGAAGTTTCAGTGGTTTCCCACTCTCAACCCACTGTCTAAATCCCTCAGCATTGTATAAATTTATTATCTGACTGCAATCTTCCTAGCATCATCTACCATCAGGGCTTTGTAGCTGGAATTTTTGACATCCCTATATGATGAGGTGATGTCATATGAGCAGAAAGCTAAGGAAAAAGTGAAACTAGGAGAGGTTTTCTAGTCCTAGTGAGGCCGTGAACTGTTAGACAGAGGTCTAAAAAACCCACTTCATTTATTTGGTCTCAACTTCTTCATCATAAAAAGAAGATTGTAATAAACGGTCTCTAAAGTACACATCATACATCACTGGTACACCTCAACTGTGATATTCTGTGACTCTAGCAGAATCAAGTTTAGTTTTTCAAGTCACTGACCAGCATGATGCCTCAGTACCTGGTTGGATGTTCAAAGATAAAAACAGTTTGTGCTTCTCTTTCTACCCCTCTGAACCTTGCAGGAAATATTACTCTGAAGAGAGACCCATGTTCAAATGGTCAGAAGTTTCCTCTCAGGGTCTCTGCAGCTTTTGATCTCCCCTCCTTCCTCTGCCCCATCCCCATTCTCTTAATTTCTTAGTTAGAGTTAGCTGGAATGTCATCCCTGCACTGGTCATGAGCTTTGTTCCATGGAACCAGCTCTGCATATCCTCCTTGACTGAACCCCTTCATCTGAAAAGTTAAGACTAACTTTAGGATTAGGCTAGAGGAGTACGCTTGGCTTGTACGTTTCTGTTGGGAGCTCGATTCCTGCCTCAGGCCTGCATTGCAAGTGATGACTACTGTGATTGCTGGTTGTCAACTATAGCCTGTCTTTACTTAAGTTTGCCTCTTGGTTTCCCTGAAGAACAAATACAGAGTGAGCCTGGTACCTGAAGTTAGACGAGTCATTCATCTATTAATTCATTTATCAAGTACCTACTATTTACCAGACACTGCATTACACACCAGGGATGCAAAGGTGAATAAATCAGATTCCCTGCACTCACAATCACAGTCTTCCCAAATGCAGGACTTCTTCAGGTGGTCTGTGTCACACAAACCCAGGGAGCACATTCACACTGTGACCACGTGAAGAGTGAGCACAACCACTGCACTGCCTCCCCCACCGCCAAGGAATGGTGCTATGCAGTGGTCGTGCTTGGCATGTTTCTCAGCTTTCAATAACATTCAGTTCAGTTTGAAAAAGTGCTTCAGGTAAGCCAAGAATAAGATTGTCTTTAACTTGAAAAAAGATAATTAACAAGAAGCCTGTTAAAAAGGTCTTAGAAGAGAGGGCAGACAGCAGAAGCAAAAAGAGCTACAATCCTGCTGCCTGTGGAATGAAAACCACATTCACAGAAAGATAGACAAAATGAAAAGGCAGAGGACTATGTACCGGACGAAGGAACAAGACAAAACTCCAGAAAAACAACTAAATGAAGTGGAGATAAGCAACCATCCAGAAAAAGAGTTCAGAATAATGATAGTGAAGATGATCCAGGACCTTGGAAAAAGAATGGAGGCAACGATCGAGAAGATGCAAGAAATTTTTAACAAAGACCTAGAAGAATTAAAGAACCAACAAACAGAGATGAACAATACAGTAACTGAAATGAAAAATATACTAGAAGGAATCAATAGCAGAATAACTGAGGCAGAAGAACGGATAAGTGATCTGGAAGACAGAATGGTGGAATTCACTGCCACAGAACAGATTAAAGAAAAAAGAATGAAAAGAAATGAAGACAGCCTAAGAGACCTCTGGGACAACATTAAATGCACCAATATGCACATTATAGGGGGTCCCAGAAGGAAAAGAGAGAGAGAAAGGACCCAAGAAAATATTTGAAGAGGTTATAGTTGAAAACTTCCCTAACATGGGAAAGGAAATAGCCACCCAAGTCCAGGAAGCACAGAGTCCCAGGCAGGATAAACCCAAGGAGAAACACACCAAGACACATAGTAATCAAACTGACAAAAATTAAAGGCAAAGAAAAATTATTAAAAGCAACAAGGGAAAAATGACAAATAACATACAAGGGAATCTGCATAAGCTTAACAGCTGATTTCTAAGCAGAAACTCTATAAGCCAGAAGGGAGTGGCATGATATATTTAAAGTGATGAAAGGGAAAAACCTACAACCAAGATTACTCTACCCAGCAAGGGCCTCATTCAAATTTGACTGAGAAATCAAAAGCTTTACAGACAAGCAAAAGCTAAGAGAATTCAGCACCACCAAACCAGCTCTACAACAAATGCTAAAGGAACTTCTCTAAGTGGGAAACACAAGGGAAGAAAAGAACCTACAAAAATAAACCCAAAATAATTAAGAAAATTGTAATAGGAACATACATATCGATAATTACCTTAAATGTGAATGGATTAAATGCTCCAGCCAAAGGACACAGGCTCACTGAATGGATACAAAAACAAGACCCATATATATGCTGTCTACAAGAGACCCACTTCAGACCTAGGGACACATACAGACTGAAAGTGAGGGGATGGAAAAAGAGATCCCATGCAAATGGAAATCAAAAGAAACCTGGAGTAGCAATACTCATATCAGACAAAATGATGTTAAAATAAAGAATGTTATAAGAGACAAGGAACGATACTACATACTGATCAAGGGGTCAATCCAAGAAGACATATAACAATTATAAATATATATGCACCCAACATAGGAGCACCTCAATACACAAGGCAAATGCTAACAGCCGTAAAAGAGGAAATCGACAGTAACACAATAATAGTGGGGGACTTTAACACCTCACTTACACCAATGGACAGATCATCCAGACAGAAAATTAATAAGGAAACACAAGCTTTAAATGACAAAATAGACCAGATAGATTCAATTGATATTTGTTGGACATTCTTTCCGAAAACAGCAGATTACACTTTCTTCTCAAGAGCACATGGAACATTCTCCAGGAGAGATCACATCTTGGGTCACAAATCAAGCCTTGGTAAATTTAAGAAAATTGAAATCATATCAAGCACCTTTTCCGATCCAACGCTATGAGATTAGAAATCAATTACAGGGGAAAAAAAACCATAAAAAAACACAAACCCATGGAGACTAAACAATACGTTACTAAATAAGCAAGAGATCACTGAAGAAATCAAAGAGGAAATCAAAAAATACCTGCAGACAAATGACAACAAAATCATGATGATCCAAAACCGATGGGTAGCAGCAAAAGCAGTTCCAAGAGGGAAGTTTATAGCAATACAAACCTACCTCAAGAAACAAGAAAAATCTCAAGTAAACAATCTAACCTTACACCTAAAGGAACTAGAGAAAGAAGAACAAAATCCAAAGTTAGTAGAAGGAAAGAAATCATAAAGATCAGAGCAGAAATAAATGAAGTAGAAACAAAGGAAACAATAACAAAGATCAATAAAACTAAAAGCTGATTCTTTGAGAATATAAACAAAATTGATAAACCATTAGCCAGGCTCATCAAGAAAAAGAGGGAGAGGACTCAAATCAATAAACTTAGAAATGAAAAAGGAGAAGTTACAATGGACACTGCAGAAATACGAAGCATCCTAAGAGACTACTGCAAGCAACTCTATGCCAATAAAGTGGACAACCTGGAAGAAATGGACAAATTCTTAAAAAAATGCAACCTTCCAAGACTGAACCAGGAAGAAATAGAAAATATGAACAGACCAATCACAAGTAATGAAATTGAAACTGTGATTAAAAATCTTCCAACAAACAAAAGTCCAGGACCAGATGGCTTCACAGGTGAATTCTATCAAACATTTAGAGACGAGCTAACACTCATCCTTCTCAAACTCTTCCAGAAATTTGCAGAGGAAGGTACACTCTCAAACTCATTCTACGAGGCCCCCATCACAGTGTTACCAAAACCAGACAGAGATACTACAAAAAAAGAAAATTACAGACCAATATCACTGATGAATACAGATGCAAAAATCCTCAACAAAATACTAGCAAACAGAATCCAACAACACATTAAAAGGATCATACACCATGATCAAGTGGGATTTATCCCAGGGATGCAAGAATTCTTCAATATATGCAAATCAATCAATGTGATACACCATATTAACAAACTGAAGAATAAAAACCACATGATCATCTCAATAGATGCAGAAAAAGCTTTTGACAAAATTCAACACCCATTTATGATAAAGACTCTCCAGAAAGTGGGCATAGAGGGAACTTACCTCAACATAATAAAGACCATATACGACAAACCCACAGCAAACATCATTCTCAATGGTGAAAAACTGAAAGCATTTCCTCTAAGATCAGGAACAAGACAAGGATGTCCATTCTCACCACTATTATTCAACATAGTTTTGGAAGTCCTAGCCACGGCAATCAGAGAAGAAAAAGTAATAAAAGGAATACAAATTGGAAAAGAAGAAGTAAAACTGTCACTGTTTGCAGATGACATGATACTATACATAGAGAATCCTAAAGATGCCACCAGAAAACTACTAGAGCTAATCAATGAATTTGGTAAAGTTACAGGATACAAAATTAATGCACAGAAATCTCTTGCATTCCTATACACTAATGATGAAAAATCTGAAAGAGAAATTAAGGAAACACTTCCATTTACCATTGCAACAAAAAGAATAAAATACCTAGGAATAAACATACCTAGAGAGACAAAAGACCTGCATGCAGAAAACTATAAGACACTGATGAAAGAAATTAAAGATGATACCAACAGATGGAGAGATATACCATGTTCTTGGATTGGAAGAATCAATATTGTGAAAATGACTCTACTACCCAAAGCAATCTACAGATTCAATGCAATCCCTATCAAATTACCAAGGCATTTTTTACAGAAGTAGCACAAAAAAATCTTAAAATTTGTATGGAGACACAGAAGACCCCAAATAGCCAAAGCAATCTTGAGGGGAAAAAAACGGAGCTGGAGGAATCAGACTCCCTGACTTCAGACTATACTACAAAGCTACAGTAATCAAGACAATATGGTACTGGCACAAAAACAGAAATACAGATCAATGGAACAGGATAGAAAGCCCAGAGATAAACCCACGCACCTATGGTCAAGTAACCTATGACAAAGGAGGCAGGGATATACAGTGGAGAAAAGGCAGTCTCTTCAGTAAGTGGTGCTGGGAAAACTGACAGCTACATGTAAAAGAATGAAATTAGAACCCTCCCTAACACCATACACAAAAATAAACTCCAAATGGATTACAGACGTAAATATAAGGCCAGACACCATCAAATTCTTAGAGGAAAACTTAGGAAGAATACTCTTTGACATAAATCACAGAAAGATCTTTTTTGATCCGCCTCCTAGAGTAATGGAAATAAAAACAAAAATAAACAAATGGGACCTAATGAAACTTAAAAGCTTTTGCACAGCAAAGGAAACTATAAGCAAGACAAAAAGACAACCCTCAGAATGGGAGAAAATATTTGCAAACGAATCAACGGACAAAGGATTAATCTCCAAAATATATAAACAGCTCATGGAGCTCAATATCAAAGAAACCCAATCCAAAAATGGGCAGAAGACCTAAATAGACATTTCTCCAAAGAAGACATAAAGATGGCCAAGAGGCACATGAAAAGCTGCTCAACATCACTAATTATTAGAGAAATGCAAATCAAAACTACAATGAGGTATCACCTCACACCAGTTAGAATGGGCATCACCAAATATTTACAAACAACAAATGTTGGAGAGGGTGTGGAGAAAAAGGGAACCCTCTTGCACTGTTGGTGGGAATGTAAATAGATACAGCCACTATGGAGAACAGTATGGAGGTTTCTTAAAAAGCTAAAAATACAATTACCATATGACCCAGCAATCCCACTACTGGGCATATACCCAGAGAAAACCATAATTCAAAAAGGCACGTGCACCCCAGTGTTCATTGCAGCACTATTTACAATAGCCAGGTCATGGACGCAACCTAAATGCCCACTGACAGATGAATGGATAAAGAAGATCTGCTACATATATACCATGGCATATTACTCAGCCATAAAAAGGAATGAAATTGGGTCATTTGTAGAGATATGGATGGACATAGAGACTGTCATACAGAGTGAAGTAAGTCAGAAAGAGAAAAATATCGTATATTAATGCATATATGTGGAATCTAGAAAAATGGTACAGATGAACTGGTTTGCAGGGCAGAAATAGAGACACAGATATAGAGAACAAACGTATGGACACCAAGGGGGGAAAGGGGGCTGGGGGGGAGTGGTGGGATGAACTGGGAGATTGGGATTGACATGTATACTCTAATATGTATAAAATAGATAACTAATAAGAACCCACTGTATAAAATAAATTAATTAATTAATTAAATTAAAAAAAAAAAAGGTCCTAGAAGAGTTTCAGTCTCTTAGATTTTAGTTTTAAATAAGTCAAAAGTCAAAGCTGAAACAGAAGTTCCCACTTGGGCACGTTCTTATTCTGTTTAGTTTCAGACCAGTGTCAACAATTCTAACTGCTTAAGATGCCTCTGGATTGACATTTCCCCAAGTATGTTCCATGAAACACGTATAGAAGAGTTATTTGATGAACAGTTTCTGAGGTTAAGTAAGTCCGGGAAACACTAGGTCAAATAGGTTTCTTTATCGCAAAGTCTGGGAGAGGTGGATGTGCTAATGAGAAGTGTGGGTCTCTAAGAGAAGGAATAGTGTGTTATATTAGATCAACAGAACACAGTTTTTAGGAAGCAGATCATAGACCTGGTCTTCTGTTAAAGCCGTTTTGGGAAATCTTCCAGATGATCCTTTGACCTTGGCCAGGATCACCTGTTAATATGTGTATATTAGTAGGGGATGTAGTATATGGCAGCAAGCAGAACTGGGTGGAGGGCAGGGCACAGTGTGTCCCTTAGGGAAAAAGTAAACTTGAATTTTATGGTATTCTGTGACATTGACCTTCAAAGAATAATGATATTCAGTTCCCGGAGGGTAAGGGTCAGCTCTGCCTTCTCAGTGTTTGGGGCAGTATCCCGCACAAGTTGGCATTCAAGACATGCTTGTTGAAATAAATTTAATGCACGGATTTGCACACATATTGCAGGCTTCACATGGGTGTATATAGGTTGCTATGCGTGAGCAACTGCATTCACTTAATTCATCATAAGCATTCTGTCCTAGTGTATCTCTGACACTGCCTGTATAAGGAACTTTTTATCACCAACACAGAGAATAGAGTGCTGCTTTGTTCTAATTTTTTCTGAAAGCCAATAACACTGTGATCAGGAGAAAATCAGCCCTGCTGCTGAGGCTGAGAGCCACTTACAGGTGACCTTTTCAGCATGTAAATTGTTACCCTCTTTGCCCTGCCTGCCCTGAAGTTTCCCAGCACTGGTCCCACAAAACAGAGTGGCAACAAATGTCATCTTTACACCCTGGCTGATTGTGGCATAGCACAGAGACAAATAAGTATTACTTCTACCTATCCTTTTGGAAAGAAAAAACTCAGCAGTTGTGACCTGCTGTGGGTCAAATTTTCCCTCAGATGATATGATTTTTCTTCCGGATTTTAGATAATTTCCATATTCTAAGGAGGAAGGGAGGGAGCAGCTCCCAGAGAGAGGCCCAGGCTGCAGCAGCATGTTCCTAATTCTCTCTCCGTGTGAGTCAGTGGCAGGTCCAGCATACTAAGTACTTCGTGGCGCTATTTTTCTTTTCTAAAACGTCAATGCTGGTGTAATCTGCAAGAAGAACCTGAGTCCCCAGGGGAGCATTTGGAGAGAGGCTTAGTCATAAGGACACACGTATTGATGTTACCTGCCATGCCCTGAGCTCTGCAAGGACCTGGAACTTTCAAAGAAACAGCGCCTTTGTTTATTACCTCCATTTTTGGACTGAAATATCTCCAGTGATGGGGCTGTGCTAGTGGGCACGGGGGTTATTTTTTGTTTTTGTTTTAATTTTCTCACTCTGAAAAATTTCTAATATACCCCAAAGTAAGATAATTAAGTAATTATCAAGGCTTTGTCACATGGTTTCATCTTTCCCCCCTCCCTTCTCTGGTTGAAGTAGTTTAAAGCAAACCCCAGACATCATGTCATTTCATGCCTACCTGCTTGAATATACATCTCTAAAAAAAAAAAAAACAACCAAAATACTATTGTACTACTCAAAGTATGACATCATAACGCATAGTTGGTTATCATATTTATAGTATCAGGCTATTTTCAAATTCCCCAATTGTTCTTTTTATGGTTGTTTTATTCAAATGAGACTCTATAAAAAGGGCCACACATATCGTTTAGTTGTATGTCTCTTGAGTTTCTTTTAATCTAGAGCAGTACCCTCTCCTCTATTTCTTTCATGCCATTGACATGTTGAAAATAAGTTATGCTACCTTAAAGAAGACGTAGATCTCTAGTATCATTCCCTTTCTCTTCCATCATCTCCTCCCTACCCAGGAAAAGGGGAGCTTGAATATCCATGGAAGAGAGCACTGGTTACCAACATCATTTCTGTCCTTCAAAGGAATGGAGTTTTAAGTTGGGCCCTTGACTGCTCAGTAGAAAGACCACATAGCCCAGGCACCTTAGTAGTTAGATATGGCCATGTCTGCAAAAGTGACGGTGAACTTTGCAAGTTCAAGATGGTATCCTTTAAGGACAGAGGCTCTCCCCGTCCTAGTTCTCCCCATTGCCTGAACTGCAGGCACAGTGTGAGCCATCTTGGACCACGCAAACAGGACAGCATCCCAGGAATGGCAGAACCATGGAATGGAAGGTAGCAAGCTCCCTGCTGATTTTGTGGGGCAGAGCTGCCATTCCAGCTCAGACTTACATCAGAGATAAACGTCTACCTTGCTTAAGCCACTGTTAACTTTGGGACTTCGTCTAATGCAGCTACACATATTTGCTTACAAATTTAATATCCATATTTCGTATGTCTTCAACCTAATTTTCTGTTTCTATGCCTTTGGGAAGGTATTTCATCTCACTAATTCTGAGTTTCC
Organism: Balaenoptera musculus; assembly: GCF_009873245.2. Taxonomy (NCBI): domain Eukaryota; kingdom Metazoa; phylum Chordata; class Mammalia; order Artiodactyla; family Balaenopteridae; genus Balaenoptera; species Balaenoptera musculus. Next base: position 58,665,951 of record NC_045785.1, on the reverse strand, counting down.
TCAAATATTAAAAGGAATGATATTAGTACCTCTCTCATAGCATTGTTGCAAGAATTAATTCATGCATGCATTATTCAACAGATATATATTGAGTACCAGGTGTCAGTTAATATGCTGTGCGCTGGCTGGGCGTTTAGTGTTGAATAAGACTCTTTTCATGCCCTGCAGGAGGTGACGATCTATCAAGGATGTCAATGAGTAAACAGATAATTAAAAAAACAATAGGAGGACTTAGGCACTGTGTGTGTGGAAACACAGGGGAGGAGCGTCCAGCTCTGTCAGGGCAGGACTTTAGGAGGACTTCCAGGTGGGGAGTATCCGAGGCCTGAAGGAAGGGCAGAATTAGATCAAAGGAGCCTGTACACCATTGGGAACTACTGGACTGTTTGTTGCCTTTCTTTCTTACCCACTTGAAAACACACTTTGGTGTTCTTCTTTGTACCAGGCACTGTGCTAAATGCTGCGCACACAGATAACTAAAACACTATCTGTGTTTTGCTTAGGGGACGTACACAGTCTAGTGAAGGAGACAGATGTTAAGAGAGAAATTATAAAACACAGTGAGAAGTGCTTCAACCGGACCCTGAACGCAGCGTTAGAAAGACAGAGCACAGACAAAAATAATGGCAATTAACATTTACGGAGCTCTCCCCATGAGCTCAGCACTGCTAAGCACTTTATACATATATCTGATTTTTAATGATAGTAACAACACTTATAGGGTTTGAGCCAGGCAATCTTCAAAATACTTTGCATGCATTAATTTATTTATTTGTATGATGATAGCCCTAAAAGGTAAGTAATATTATTATCTCCATTTCTCAGATGAGAAAACTCAGGCCCAGAGAGGTTAAACAGCTTGCCCAAGGTCATGTGGCTGGTGAGTGGCACAGCCAGGATGTGAACTTGGGCTCTAACTCTGTACTCTCAGCCACTCTGGTGAGGCTGCCTCCAGAGAGCTCCTGACCACATGTGGGCACAAGGGAAGGCTTCGGGGGAGATGAAATGATATGGACCTCTGCTAAAGCAGAACAATAGGAGTAGAGAAGAGACTGTGTTATCTGAGGGCTATCTGACAGGATTTGTTGCTTATTAGATATTGGTGAGAGGTGGAGGGGAGGCAGAGAGAACCAGGGAGCTGATGAGGGACCATGGAAGGGTCTAGCATAGGAGGATAGGAGGATGGCAATGCCATTAATCGAAAATATGAAAAAACAGATGTAGTACGGGAAAGACAAAGAAACTTCTTTGATCATGTTCCCTCTGAAAGTCTTGGTGGGTATCCAATTGCAGTTTAGGAGCTGGAGCTCAGGAAAGAGGATAAGGCCAGAAATAGAGATTGCTCTGTCATCAGCATGGTGTGGCAGGTCATAGAAGACATGGGATGAGATCATACATGGAGTGACGTGTGTGGCAAGAATAGAAGAGAACCAAGAATGGAGCCAGGAGAAACCCTAACATTTAAGGGTAGACTGAGTTGGTGAGACAATAAAAGAGATGGTGTCAGGTAAAAGATTTCCCCTTCTTATTGCTGTGAACATGGAAATAAATTCTACGACATCAGCAGCCATCTTATAACCATGAGGTAACAAGAGGAGGGAAAGATCAAGGGAATCACAGATATATTGATCCTAACATAGTTAGGTTACCAAATCACACTAGTATTTGGCCTTCTACAGACTTTTCTTTCCTTTTTAATTGAAGTTTTGTTGACATGCAATACGATATTAGTTTCAGGTATACAACATAGTGGTTTGACATTTATATACACTATAAATTGATCACCACGATAATTCTAATAACCATCTAAAACCGTATAAAGTTATTACAATGTTACTGACTATATTCCCTGTGCTGTACATTACATTCCCATGATTTGTTTATCATATAACTGGAGGCTTGAAACTCTTAATCCCTTTCACCTATTGCCCCCACGCTCCCACCTCCCTCCTTTTTGGCAACCACCTGCTTGTTCTCTGTATCTATGTCTGTCTGTATTTTGTTTTGTTTGTTTGTTTCGTTTGTTAGATTCCACATGTAAGTGAAGTAATCAGTACTTTCTCTGACTTATTTCACTTAGCATAATATCTCCTAAGTCCATCAGTGTTGTCTCAAATGGCAAGACTTCATTCTTTTTTAATGGCTGAGTAATATTCCATTCCATTTTGTGTGTGTGTGTGTGTGTGTGTGTGTGTCTGTAAAACACATCTTCTTTATCCATTCATCTATCAAAGGACAGTTAGGTTGCTTCCATTACTTGTATTGTAAATAATGCTGCAATGGATATAGGGGTGTACATATCTTTTCAAACTAGTGTTTTTGTTTCCTTCAGACAAATACTCAGAGGTAGAATTGCTGGATCATATCGTACTTCTTTTTTTAAAAAATACATCTTTATTGGAGTATAATTGCTTTACAATGTTGTGTTAGTTTCTGCTGTACAACAAAATGAATCAGCTATACATATACCTATATCCACATCTCCACTCCTTCTTGAGCCTCCCTCCCACCCTCCCTACCACAACCCTCTAGGTCATCACAAAGCACTGACCTGATCTCCCTGTGCTATGTAGCAGCTTCCCACTAGCTATCTATTTTACATTTAGTAGTGTATATATGTCAGTGCTACTCTCTCACTACATCCCAGCCTCCCATTCCCCCCGTGTCCTCAAGTCCGTTCTCAACATCTGCATCTTTATTCCTGCCCTACCACTAGGTTCATCTGTACCATTTTTCAAGATTCCATATATATATGTTAGCATACGGTATTTGTTTTTCTCTTTCTGACTTACTTCACTCTGTATGACAGACTCTGTGTCCATCCACCACGCTGCAAATAACTCAGTTTCGTTCCTTTGTATGGTTGAGTAATATTCCATTGTATATATGTGCCACATCTTCTTTATCCATTTATCTATCGATGGATATTTAGGTTGTTTCCATGTCCTGGCTATTGTAAATAGTGCTGCAATGAACATTGTGGTACATGACTCTTTTTGAATTATGGTTTTCTCAGGTTATATGCCCAGTAGTGGGATTCATATGGTACTTCTACTTTCAGTTTTTTGAGGAACCTCCATACCATTTTCCATAGTGGCTGCACAAATTTACATTCCCACCAACAGTGTACAAGGGTTCCCTTTCCATCACATCCTTGCCAACACTTGTAATTTTTTATCTTTTTGATAATAGCCATTCTGACAGCTGTGAAGTGATATCTCATTGTGGTTTTGATTTGCATTTCCTTGATGATTAGTGATGTCGAGCATTTTTCATATATCTGTTGGTCATCTATTTGTCTTCTTTGGAAATATGTCTATTCAGGTCCTCTGCCATTTTTTAAATCAGATTGTTTGTATTTTTGATTGAATTGTGTGAGTTCTTTATGTATTTTGGATATTAACCCCTTATTGGATATATCATTTGCAAATATCTTCTCCCATTCAGTAGGTTGACTTTTTGTTTTGTTGATGATTTTCTTCACTGTGCAAAAGCTTTATAATTTTGATGTATTCCCATTTTTTTTCTTTTGTTTCCCTTGCCTGAGGAGACATGTTCAAAAAAATATTGCTAAGACTGATGACAAAGAGCTTAATGCCTATGTTATCTTCTGGAAGCTTTATGGTTTCAGGTCTTATACTTAACGTCTTTAATCCATTTTGAGTTTATTTTTGTACATAGTGTAAGAATGTGGTCCAGTTTCATTCTTTTGAATGTAGCTGTCCAGTTTTCCCAACACTATTTATCGAAGATCTGTCTTTCCCCATATATTCTTGGCTCCTTTGTTGTAAATTAATTGACCATCTAAGCATGGGTTTACTTCTGGGTCCCCTATGCTGTTCCATTGATCAATGTGTCTGTTTTTGTGCCAGTACCATACTATTTTGATTACTCTAGTTTGTAATATAGTTCTTTCTTAAGATTGCTTTGGCTATTTGGGGTCTTTTGTGAATCTGTACAAATTTTAGGTTTATTGGTTCCAGTTTTATGGACTTTTCTTAGTAGGTAGTTAAACATAGAGATTATTCTTAGCTATAAAGTGAGAATAGCTGTCACAAAGGATGGTTGTCCTTTCACAACTGTCCTTTGTGACAGCTAAACCTAGAACAGTGTTGTGTATTCAACACTCCATAAACAGATGTGGCATCAAGATACATGGTAGTAAGATTTTCTTAAGCATTATCTGACAATCTGGGAACAGATTGTCAAAAAAAAAGCAAATGGTTGGATATCTCTTAAGTTGGGGACCAATTGCAAGGGGTAAAGAGAATGAGTTATACAGAAGAATTGGTAAAAATACAAGTTTTCCTTGACCATTGGGTCCAAACTGGGTAGGGAAGAAGATGGATCCAGGTGGATGCTGACATCTTGGATCTTCCCATCTTGTGGAGAGGTTGAGTCCTCAATGAGGACAAACTATACGACTAGTAGTTAAAAGGGGATAGAGGGCTACATCTTGTGATTAGAGAAAGGAATTCCCATAATTTAAGATTTCGGAGGTAAAATGGTTTCAAATAGTGACAAGTATTGGTTGGCCAAAAAAGTTCTTTTGGGATTTTCCGTAACATCTTATGGAGAATCCCAAACGAACTTTTTTGGCCAACCCAATACAAAAGTGAATGGTTGCGATGGAGTGGAAGTGAAGTCTACCATCAGAATAATTAAAATTAATAGTCAACATTTTATCTCAGTCCTTTTCAGATTCCAGATATACTGGAAATATTGTTAAGGCTGCTATAACAAAGTATCACAGTGTGGGTGGCTTAAACAACAGAAATTTATTTTACAATTCTGGAGGCCAGAAGTCCAAGATCATAGTGTCAGCAGGTTCAGTCTCTTCTGAAGCCTCTCTCCTTGGCTTATAGGTATTTGTCTTCTCCCTTTGTCTCTACATGGCCTTCCTTCTGTACCTCTGTGTCCTAATCTCCTCTATTAATAAGGACACCAATCATATTGGATTAGGTCCCACACTGCTGATCTCATTTTACCTTAATTACTTCTTTAAGACCCTATCTCCAAACACAGTCACATTTTGAGGTATTGGGGGTTGGCACTTCAACATGTGAATGTGGCATGGGGCAGGGAGTGGGACACAATTTTGCCCATAACCCCCAGGCAATGTGCTATTTTTTTCTATATATGAGTGCTACGTTACTCTATGCAACATTTAATTCTCACACAGCCTTTTGAGAACAAAGGCACTATTTTCAATTTTACGTATAAAAAAACTAATATGTACTCAGGTTAAGTAACTTGCCCAATCAATGTCTTATTCAGTTTGGGCTGCTATAACCAAATACTATAGACTGGGGGCTTAAACAACAATTTATTTCTCACAGTTCTGGAGGCTTGGAAAGTCCAAGATCCAGGTGCCTGGCGATTCAGTGTCAGTGAGAGCCTTCTTTTCTGGTTTGCAGATGGCCATCTTCTTGCTTTGTCCTCACATGGCAGAGAGAGAAAGAGATCTCATTTTTCTTCCTTTTTTATAAGGACATTTATACTGCCATGAGAGCCCACCATCATGACCCTCATCTAACCCAAATTACCTCCCAATGGCACCACCTTCAAATACCATCACAAAGGGGATTAGGGCTTCAACATATGAATTTGGGAGGAACGCATTCAGTCCACAGCACCTGAGCACACACTGCCCTTGCCTGGTAGTGCTTGTAATCAAGCTCAGATCTGATTCCCAAGCCCGTGTGACTTTTTTTTTTACCTTGTTTCTTCCTCTAACTTAAATTTTATACACTATCTTCTTCCAAACCAGGTTAGAGGAGGCATCCTACTGTTATTTCTAACATGAGTTGAAAGTATTTTTTATCCCCAAGTTCTGTGTTTTAATAGGTAATATGAAGTATAGAGGAGGATTCATCAGTCATGAAAGGGAACAAATAAGAAAGTTTTAAAGGAGACCAGTATGGGGAGAAGAAATAAGTGATCTCCTATGGAGAGCCATAAATGAAGCGTAACTCCGGGATGCTGCATTTCTGTTTGCCTACAGTATTAGTTTCCTATTGCTGCTATATCAAATTACCACAAATTTAGTGGCTAAAAACACCACGAATTTCTGAGAGTTCTGGAGGTTTGTAGTTTGAAATAAGTCTCATGGGTCTAAATCAAGGTGGTGGTAGGACTGTATTCCTTTTGGAGGCTCCAGGGGAGAATCAATTTCCTTGACTTTTCCATCTTTGAAAGGCTGCCTCTACTCCTTGACTCATGGGCCCTTCCTCCATCTCTAAAATGTATTCTGTCATTACATCTCCTTTTTCTCACTGTGGCCCTCCTTCCTCTCTCTTATAGGGACCATTGTGATTACATTGGACCTACCCAGATAATCCAGAATAATCTCCCCAGGTTAAGATGCTTAATCACATCTGCAAAATCCGTTTTTCATTGGTTCCTGGGTATTAGAACATGGACATCTTTGTGGGGGCCATTATTCAGCCTGCTACCCCTACTAATGGTTGTCCATTAGTGAATAGTTGAACTAGGAGGGACAGTACCATGGATGTTATTAAAGCAGGTTGCAATCTCAGCATTTAAAAACTTTTAAAAGAAGAATTTGGGAGGAGAGTAGCACTGATAAATCAGTTGAATAACGTTCCTCTATGTATTGAAGTACGCAATATGTATGGTGTAGCCAATTGTAGCTGATGATGATTGCTCTGAATAATGAACATCTCCAGGCATAAGATGTATGACTCTTATTATGTTAATGTTTGGGAGCTTAAAAGCAGAGCATGAATTATGTTCACGATTCACTCTTCTATGTAAGTTGTGAAAGGGACAATAAAACACTGCTATTGTCAAGCGCAGGACTTGATTTCTTTCTCTGCCCCTTATAGCAAAAGCCATCTTAGGCAAGCGAGATGTGCTTTCTCATCTAGAGAATTGAAATAATAATAAGTTATTTGTAGGGTTGCTTGGAACTTACACAGAGGTGGAGGAGGTGGTACATGAGAACATTTTGTAGTGTTTACTTTCGTTCGCCTACCTATGGCCATGCCACCATTTTCAGGTATTTGGTACCCACTCCTTCCAAACCCACAGGAAAATTGTCCTTCTTGAAGTTAGAAGGAGTCATATAATTTGCTTTAGCCAACAAAGATGATTGAAGACTCTCAAGCTACACTTCCTCTGCAGCAGTGATTGTGAGAGCAAATCTTGACATCCAGTATCACATACACAAAATACCTGAAATTCTGAGCCTGCACATGGAGGAAAATTGCACTGAAAAGCAGCCCAGACTCAAGCAAGATGGATATGAACAAGAAATAGACTCTTGCTTAAAGCCACTAAAGTTCTTGGTCGGGGGTGATTTTGTATAATTAAACAAGCTTAATCTGGCTAACACAGTGTTACAGAGATAAATCTTTGAAGGTGGGAGAGGCTGTTTCAATGAGATTTTGATGCTAAACTGCTTCAGAGCTTTAAGGCTTTCAGGTTAATAAGTAGTAGTAACGTTAATAGTAATATCATTATTACTGTTGCTGATGACACTGAAGGCACCATGTCAAGCACTTTAGATTCGTTGTACATACATGTCCATATTGCTCATAGTGGTATCTGCAGTGCCAATAACAGTATAAAAACACACAGTGGGCACTTAATAAATATTTGCTGAACTAGTAAATTTCTGTTTTCTATTAGGAAGAGATGTTAGCATTAAGTTAAAGAAAGCTAGAGTTTGATTAAGTTGTAATTGATAGATACTCATGTTAAATGAAAAAGTTAACTCACTGCATGTAGGCATTCATTTGCTTTTCAGACTTTCCTCTTTACTACTGTCATCATCAACCAGTGAATTGAATGTTTGCTATGAATATATCTGCTTAAATCTTTAATAGTTTTCCTAGGTGTTTTAAGACTGTTATAACAGAGGTAAGGTGAACAAGCAAAAGACAGTAGGCATCATTGGAGGACAGAGTAGAATCTTTTTTATAATTATTAAGAAATATATCCTACATTCACAAGAGTACATATGTGTATTTGTCTAGTTTAATAAGAAAACACACATGCCATGTACCCGCCCAGAGTTTCAAAGAAATTCCAGTACCTCTTTTTTTTTTTTTTTTTCACACACACACACACTGTATTTTATTTTTACAAGACATAAATAGACTGACACCAAGCATTGTACATGGATGACCACAACAAAAGCAACAATGATTGCAATTACCAAAGATGAAACACACTCATACTATGTCATAATATTGACATTCAGTCCAGTAATCCTCCACTGTAACAGCTCCTTTACTTTGCAGTGAAAATTGATTTGTATATTCTTTGCCTCTGAGTCCTTGTGGGATTTTTTTTTTTTTTAAATTCAGACAGAAAGTCACAAAAATTATACTCATCCTCATCAGTTCACTCAGTCCCATGTAATTAATTTTTTTTTCATCTTGATCTTTTGTTAGCACTTTTATGAGTTCATCAGTTTTTCATTAGAGTTCTGAAAATGCTTATTCATTCAGTTCAGCAGTACAGTCAGTTACCAGAAACCTGTACTTGTCAGAGTCTTTTCCATGAATTCTTGAAGATGAAACCCTTTTATAGGAACATATTTGCAAAATCATCAGAGTACACCCAGGACTGTCTGTAAATGACAAAAGACTTAAAAATGACCACGGTTAAAGATTTGATGAAAGTTCATAATAATGCAGTTGACAAGAAAATTAGTTATTTCTGAGATATACATTTTAAAGTAATAACTAGGATTATTACTTATAACATTATACCAGAACATATAAGATTTTTAGAAATTTCATGTAATGTCTGAAACATTTATATTAACATATTTCCATACATATTTCCATACAAATACAAATATAAGATTTTTAGAAATTTCATGTAATGTCTGAAACATTTATATTAACATATTTCCATACATATTTCCATACAAATACAAATATAAGATTTTTAGAAATTTCATGTAATGTCTGAAACATTTATATTAACATATTTCCATACAAATAACCCAATGAAAGTTTAGTATTAGTTGTTTTGTTTGTTTTTTTATACTGCAGGTTCTTATTAGGCATCAGTTTCATACACATCAGTGTATACATGTCAATCCCAATTGCCCAATCCAGCACACCACCATCCCCACCTCACTGCAGTTTTCCCCCCTTGGTGTCCATATGACCATTCTCTACATTTGTGTCTCAACTTCTGCCCTGCAAACTGGCTCATCTGTACCATTTTTCTAGGTTCCGCATACATGCATTAATATACGATATTTGTTTTTCTCTTTCTGACTTACTTCACTCTGTATGACAGTCTCTAGATCCATCCATATCTCAACAAATGACTCAATTTCGTTCCTTTTTATGGCTGAGTAATATTCCATTGTATATATGTACCACAACTTCTTTATCCATTCGTCTGTTGATGGGCATTTAGGTTGCTTCCATGACCTGGCTATTGTAAATAGTGCTGCAATGAACATTCGGGTGCATGTGTCTTTTTGAATTACGGTTTTCTCTGGGTATATGCCCAGTAGTGGGATTGCTGGGTCATATGGTAATTCTATTTTTAGTTTTTTAAGGAACCTCCATACTGCTCTCCATAGTGGCTGTATCAATTTACATTCCCACCAACAGTGCAAGAGGGTTCCCTTTTCTCCACACCCTCTCCAGCATTTGTTGTTTGTAGATTTTCTGATGATGCCCATTCTAACAGGAGTGAGGTGATACCTCATTGTAGTTTTGATTTGCATTTCTCTAATAATTAGTGATGTTGAGCATCTTTTCATGTGCTTCGTGGCCATCTGTATGTCTCTTTGGAGAAATGTCTATTTAGGTCTTCTGCCCATTTTTGGATTGGGGTGTTTGTTTCTTTGATATTGAGCTGAATGAGCTGTTTATATATTTTGGAGATTAATCCTTTGTCCGTTGATTCATTTGCAAATATTTTCTCCCATTCTGAGGGTTGTCTTTTCGTCTTGTTTATGGTTTCCTTTGCTGTGCAAAAGCTTTGAAGTTTCATTAGGTCCCATTTGTTTATTTTTGTTTTTATTTCCATTACTCTAGGAGGTGGATCAAAAAAGATCTTGCTGTGATTTATGTCAAAGAGTGTTCTTCCTATGTTTTCCTCTAAGAGTTTTATAGTGTCCAGTCTTATATTTAGGTCTCTAATCCATTTTGAGTTTATTTTTGTGTATGGTGTTAGGGAGTATTCTAATTTCATTCTTTTACATGTAGCTGTCCAGTTTTCCCAGCACCACTTATTGAAGAGACTGTCTTTTCTCCATTGTATATCTTTGCCTCCTTTGTCATAGATTAGTTGACCATAGGTGCGTGGGTTAATCTCTGGGCTTTCTATCTTGTTCCATTGATCTATGTTTCTGTTTTTGTGCCAGTACCATACTGTCTTGATTACTGTAGCTTTGTAGTATAGTCTGAAGTCTGGGAGTCTGATTCCTCCAGCTCCATTTTTTTCCCTCAAGACTGCTTTGGCTATTCGGGGTCTTTTGTGTCTCCATACAAATTTTAAGATGATTTGTTCTAGCTCCGTAAAAAATGCCATTGGTAATTTGATAGGGATTGCATTGAATCTGTAGATTGCTTTGGGTAGTATACTCATTTTCACAATGTTGATTCTTCCAATCCAAGAACATGGTATATCTCTCCATCTGTTGGTATCATCTTTAATTTCTTTCATCAGTGTCTTATAGTTTTCTGCATACAGGTCTTTCGTCTCCCTAGGTAGGTTTATTCCTAGGTATTTTATTCTTTTTGTTGCAATGGTAAATGGGAGTGTTTCCATAATTTCTCTTTCAGATTTTTCATCATTAGTGTATAGGAATGCAAGAGATTTCTGTGCATTAATTTTGTATCCTGCAACTTTACCATATTCATTAATCAGCTCTAGCAGTTTTCTGGTGGCAGTTTTAGGATTCTCTATGTATAGTATCATGTCATCCGCAAACAGTGACAGTTTTACTTCTTCTTTTCCAATTTGTATTCCTTTTATTTCTTTTTCTTCTCTGATTGCCGTGGCTAGGACTTCCAGAACTATGTTGAATAATAGTGGTGAGAGTGGACATCCTTGTCTCATTCCTGATCTTAGAGGAAATGCTTTCAGTTTTTCACCATTGAGAATGATGTTTGCTGTGGGTTTGTCATATATGGCCTTTATTACGTTGAGGTAGGTTCCCTCTATGCCCACTTTCTGGAGAGTTTTTATCAGAAATGGGTGTTGAATTTTGTCAAAAGCTTTTTCTGCATCTATTGAGATGATCATATGGTTTTTATTCTTCAATTTGTTAATATGGTGTATCACATTGATTGATTTGCGTATATTGAAGAATCCTTGCATCCCTGGGATAAATCCCACTTGATCGTGGTGTATGATCCTTTTAATGTGTTGCTGGATTCTGTTTGCTAGTATTTTGTTGAGGATTTTTGCATCTATATTCATCAGTGATATTGGTCTGTAATTTTCTTTTTTTGTAGTGTCTTTGTCTGGTTTTGGTATCAGGGTGATGGTGGCCTCATAGAATGAGTTTGGGAGTGTTCCTTCCTCTGCAATTTTTTGGAAGAGTTTGAGAAGGATGGGTGTTAGCTCTTCTCTAAATGTTTGATAGAATTCACCTGTGAAGCCATCTGGTCCTGGACTTTGTTTGTTGGAAGATTTTTAATCACAGTTTCAATTTCATTACTTGTGATTGGTCTGTTCATATTTTCTGTTTCTTCCTGATTCAGTCTGGGAAGGTTATACCTTTCTAAGAATTTGTCCATTTCTTCCAGGTTGTCCATTTTATTGGCATAAAGTTGCTTGTAGTAGTCTCTTAGGATGCTTTGTATTTCTGTGGTGTCTGTTGTAACTTCTCCTTTTTCATTTCTGATTTTATTGATTTGAGTCCTCTCCCTCTTTTTCTTGATGAGTCTGGCTAATGGCTTATCAATTTGTTTATCTTCTCAAAGAACCAACTTTAGTTTTATTGATCTTTGCTATTGTTTTCTTTGTTTCTATTTCATTTATTTCTGCTCTGATCTTTATGATTTCTTTCCTTCTGCTAACTTTGGGTTTTGTTTGTTCTTCTTTCTCTAGTTTCTTTAGGTGTAAGGTTAGATTGTTTACTTGAGATTTTTCTTGTTTCTTTAGGTAGGCTTGTATAGCTATAAACTTCCCTCTTAGAACCGCTTTTGCTGCATCCCATAGGTTTTGGGTCGTCGTGTTTTCATTGTCATTTGTCTCTAGGTATTTTTGATTTCCTCTTTGATTTCTTCAGTGATCTCTTGGTTATTTAGTAACGTATTGTTTAGCCTCCATGTGTTTGTCCTTTTTACGTTTTTTTCCCTGTAATTCATTTCTAATCTCATAGCGTTGTGGTCAGAAAAGATGCTTGATATGATTTCAATTTTCTTAATTTACTGAGGCTTGATTTGTGACCCAAGATGTGATCTATCCTGGAGAATGTTCCGTGCGCACTTGAGAAGAACGTGTAATCTGCTGTTTTTGGATGGAATGTCCTATATATATCAATTAAATCTATCTGGTCTATTGTGTCATTTAAAGCTTCTGTTTCCTTATTTATTTTCATTTTGGATGATCTGTCCATTGGTGTAAGTGAGGTGTTAAAGTCCCCCACTATTATTGTGTTACTGTCGATTTCCTCTTTTATAGCTGTTAGCAGTTGCCTTATGTATTGAGGTGCTCCTATGTTGGGTGCATATATATTTATAATTGTTATATCTTCTTCTTGGATTGATCCCTGGATCATTATGTAGTGTCCTTCCTTGTCTCTTGTAACATTCTTTATTTTAAAGTCTATTTTATCTGATATGAGTATAGCTACTCCAGCTTTCTTTTGATTTCCATTTGCATGGAATATCTTTTTCCATCCCCTCACTTTCAGTCTGTATGTGTCCCTAGGTCTAAAGTGGGTCTCTTGTAGACAGCATATATATGGGTCTTGTTTTTGTATCCATTCAGCCAGTCTATGTCTTTTGGTTGGGGCATTTAATCCATTCACGTTTAAGGTAATTATCGATATGTATGTTCCTATGACCATTTTCTTAATTGTTTTGGGTTTGTCTTTGTAGGTCCTTTTCTTCTCTTGTGTTTCCCACTTAGAGAAGTTCCTTTAGCATTTGTTGTAGAGCTGGTTTGGTGGTGCTGAATTCTCTTAGCTTTTGCTTGTCTGCAAAGCTTTTGATTTCTCCATCAAATCTAAATGAGATCCTTGCCGGGTAGAGTAATCTTGGTTGTAGGTTCTTCCTTTCATCACTTTAAGTATATCATGCCACTCCCTTCTGGCTTGCAGAGTTTCTGCTGAGAAATCAGCTGTTAACCTTATGGGAGTTCCCTTGTATGTTATTTGTCGTTTTTCCCTTGCTGCTTTCAATAATTTTTCTTTGTCTTTAATTTTTGCCACTTTGATTACTATGTGTCTCGGCGTGTTTCTCCTTGGGTTTATTCTGTATGGACTCTCTGCGCTTCCTGGACTTGGGTGGCTATTTCCTTTCCATGTTAGGGAAGTTTTTCGACTATAATCTCTTCAAATATTTTCTCTGGTCCTTTCTCTCTCTCTTCTCCTTCTGGGACCCCTATAATGCGAATGTTGTTGCGTTAATGTTGTCCCAGAGGTCTCTTAGGCTGTCTTCATTTCTTTTCATTCTTTTTTCTTTAGTCTGTTCTGCAGCAGTGAATTCCACCATTCTGTCTTCCAGGTCACTTATCCGTTCTTCTGCCTCAGTTATTCTGCTATTGATTCCTTCTAGTGTAGTTTTCATTTCAGTTATTGTATTGGTGATCTCTGTTTGTTTGTTCTTTAATTCTTCTAGGTCTTTGTTAATCATTTCTTGCATCTTCTCAATCTTTGCCTCCATTCTTATTCCGATGTCCTGGATCATCTTCACTATCATTATTCTGAATTCTTTTTCTGGAAGGTTGCCTATCTCCACTTCATTTAGTTGTTTTTCTGGGGTTTTTTCTTGTTCCTTCATCTGGTGCATAGCCTCTGCCTTTTCATCTTCTCTATCTTTCTGTAACTGTGGTTTTTGGTCCACAGGCTGCAGGATCGTAGTTTTTCTTGCTTCTGTTGTCTGCCCTCTGGTGGTTGAGGCTATCTAAGAGGCTTGATGGGAGGCTCTGGTGGTGGGTAGAGCTGACTGTTGCTGTGGCGGTCAGAGCTCAGTAAAACCTTAATCCACTTGACTGTTGATGGGTGGGGCTGGGTTCCCTCCCTGTTGCTGTGGCGGTCAGAGCTCAGTAAAAAACCTTAATCCACTTGACTGTTGATGGGTGGGGCTGGGTTCCCTCCCTGTTGGTTGTTTTGCCTGAGGCAACCCAACACTGGAGCCTACCGGTGCTCTTTGGTGGGTCAATGGCAGACTCTGGGAGGGCTCACGCCAAGGAGAAACTTCCCAGAGCCTCTGCTGCCAGTGTCCTTATCCCCTCGGTGAAACAGAGCCACCACTCGCCTCTGCAGGAGACCCCCCCAACACCAGCAGGTAGGTCCGGTTCAGTCTCCCCCAGGGTCACTGCTCCTTCCCCTGGGTCCCGATGCACACATTACTTTGTGTGTGCCCCTCCAAGAGTGGGGTCTCTGTTTCCCCCAGTCCTGTCAAAGTCCTGCAATCAATTCCCTCTAGGCTTCAAAGTCTGATTCTCTAGGAATTCCTCCTCCCGTTGCCGGACCCCCAGGTTGGGAAGCCTGACGTGGGGCTCAGAACCTTCACTCCAGTGGGTGGAATTCTGTGGTATAAGTGTTCGCCAGTCTGTGAGTCACCCACCCAGCAGTTATGGGATTTGATTTACTCTGATTGCGCCCCTCCTACCGTCTCACTGTGGCTTCTCTCCTCTGTCCTTGGACGCGGGGTATCCTCCTTGGTGAAGTCCAGGGTCTTCCTGTCAATGATTGTCCAGCAGCCAGTGGTGATTTGGTGCTCTCGCAAGAGGGAGTGAGAAGCACGTCCTTCTACTACTCGCCCATCTTGGTTAATCTCCCTCCAGTACCTCTTAAGTCCTCTGTGTGCCCCAGCCTGATGGACTTCCCCTTCTCCATGCAGATGTCACCTCCTGAACTTTGTGTTAATCATTCCCTTTTTCCTCTTAAACTTGTACTTTCTATTTGTATACAGTATCCCTAAAGCATATATTTTTAAACTTATATTATACTTCATGTCATACTGTATGCATTCTCTGAGTCATTTTATTGTGCTTAATAATGTGTTTGGAGATTCAGTATTGACGCTGTATAGTTGTTTAATCACTTTCATTACTGCAAAGTATATTTTATGGCTTTACAGAAAAAAAATTTATCCATACAATTTTTGATGGATTTAGGCATTTACCTGCTTCTTCTATACTGAAAAAATTGTGCTATGGATATTCTTGTACACGTGCAAGATTTTCTCCAAGTATTGTTTCAGTTAGGCTTGGTTTCAGCCATGAGTGATAGAAACCCAAAATAGCAATGGTTAAACCAGATAGAAACGTATTTCTTTTTTTTTTTAAAAAGATTATTGATTGATTGATTGATTGTGCTATGTTGGGTCTTCGTTTCTGTGCGAGGGCTTTCTCTAGTTGCGGCGAGCGAGGGACACTCTTCATCGCGGTGCGTGGCCTCTTCACTATCGCGCCTCTCTTGTTGCGGAGCACAGGCTCCAGACGTGCAGGTCTCAGTAATTGTGGCTCACGGACCCAGCTGCCCGCGGCATGTGGGATCCTCCCAGACCAGGGCTCGCACCGTGTCCCTGCATTAGCAGGCAGATTCTCAACCACTGCGCCACCAGGGAAGCCCAGAAACGTATTTCTTACTTAAGTGAAGTCTGGGTGGATGTGGTGCATGACTAGTATTGTAGTTCTGCTCTCCTAAGTCCGCAGAGACCCAGGTTCCTTCTAGCTCATAGTGCTGCCATTCCTAGCATGTGGCTCTCATTCCCACAGTCCAAGATGATGGCATTCTGTATTTCAGCCAGTGAGATGAAGGAAGAATGAAAAAGCAGGTACAAAGCACACAAATCACACATTAAGGAAGTTTCCTGGAAAATGTCACAAATATTTCTACTCACATCCCACTGGAAAGAAATTATGTGGCCATGCCTAGCTGCAATGGAGGGTGAGAAATAAAGTCTTTATTCTGGGAAGGCATACGACCAGCTAGAAATTCTACTTCCATGGTGTAAGAAGAGAATGACTATTGGGAAAGAAATGAAAGGCTTTACCACAGGTGCATACCTAGGAGTAAGACTGTTGATTGACAAGCTGTGCATGTGTTCATTTGTGCAAGGCAATGCCAAATCATTCTCCCAAGTGTTTGTACCAGAGGGTAAAATCTGAATATATTCATTCATTAAACAAGTATTTACTGAACACCTACTATGCATCAGCATTATTCTAAGAGCTGGGCTGTAACACTAAGCTCACATTCCAGTGGAGACAATTAGTAGACAGGTAAATAAATAAATGTTATAATTTTGGTATAAAGTGTGTAGCAGTGAAGTAGAGTAGCAGGTAGAGATTGTGGGAGTACTAGGTTTTAGAGAAGTGGTCAAGAAAGACCAGTCTCCAGGGGCCTGGAAAAATAGAGCTGACAGAGCACAAGTGGACTAAATTCAGATCCTTCCGTGTCTTTCCTTGGCATATAAGAACAAACTTGTCTTTTCTAACAAGTGGCCTCCTTGTTTAGCATATCAAAAGAATTGAGCATGATGTTACTGATAATGTATTCAAATAATGACTATTCTGTGAGGATCTCTTACCTGGAATACAATAGAGACGTCAAGTTCAGAGTCCAGTCTCTCATTTTCCATTTATTCATCAAGTACATCACATGTGCAAAGCATTGTACTGACTAAAGGGGTATTAAAAATGCACAGAACAAGAATGAAAATGCTAGCTTTCAGGCACAAAAACAATGCAGTTACACTGCCATTAAAGGGGGTACAGGAGGACAGGTAACCTGCCCGGAAATGTGCAAGGCTGCGGTGCGTACTCCAGGAAGCAAGTCCCAGGTGCAGATGCTCATATTTAATTTTTCCAAAATATGCTGAGAGGGCTTCTTCAGATCAGCAGCCAAGCTGAGGGCTTTTTCTTTCCTACTGTAGTTATAATTCTACTACCACTAATCCAGCTCCCATTGACTAGGAAAATTACGTAAGAATCAGCACAATTTGAACATTACATAGACACATTCTCTCTCTCTTTTTTTAAATCAATCGTGTGTGAGCTATGTGGTATTATAAAAACACACATTGAAGCATAGAAAATTCTATTTATACACTCATTGCATATTTCACACGTGACTATCCAGTCCCTGAATGTAAAACTTTTCTTGATATAACTCAACATCCCTGTCCCTATCACACTATTTGATCGCTGATTGCTGACTAAGCTTTTTCCTGAAGGGTCGAGTAACAGCATGATGCCAATCTACCCAAACGTGACTTGAACTTGTAGCCTTGTCATAAATAGACCTCCGCTTCAGGCAACTGAGTGAACCAACCTTGAACAGCAGGGAAGCCAGAACAAAGAAAGCAGCCACCATTCAATAAACAAACACCACAAGTGAGTGTAAAAAGCATTCTTTTTGTGAACACTGTTGACCTAAAACAAATAGACTGCTAGATATTGCTTCAGCAATGATGGGTTGACTTGGGATCAGCAGGGAAATACAATTCAGAGTCTGCAATCACGGCAAACCACATGCAAGTCCCCGAGGCAAGGGAAGAAAACAAAGAGACCATGGCTTTTCATTGGCTGACTTGCTGCCGGAACGAAGAGGGGTCTTTGATCTTCTTGTTGGGCTCTGCTATCATTCCAGGACCTGAGAGCTCCCCCTTTTTGTCTCCCAACTCTATTTAATTGAGGTTTCTGTTTATTATTTTTTTACATTTCCCTCTTTTGATCAAGATCTTTCTCTGAAAGCATTACTGATCAAGAGTTGGGTTTTCTAGTTTCAGTGGCTTTTGTCCCCCAGTGCCAGGAAGGACCTTTCCTGGGACTAGTGTCTCACTTCAGAGGGAAAGTTCACAGATTGGAAACCTATTGAGGTCACATTTGAGTAACAAGGCGAAGTAGGAGTGAGAACTCTCGGGCACTTTTTATCTGAAGTCCATATGTTATCAAGATCATACACACCGGAGATCATCTGAAACATTATATCATCATCAAAGGTTTGGCAACAACCTTCCAACAGGCCTGATTCAGATATCTTGGGAAAGCTGTCTCATCAGATGTCACCTGCTTCCATTCTGGGAAATCTTTATTTTCAGGTCACCAGATGATATGAAGGATCCAGTCAGTGTTTGGTGCTTTCTTATGTGTGTCGTGTGAATCCAAGAGTCTCGTTCTTGGAGTTTGGCAGCACAAACGTTGGTTAGCAGTGCCTGATAGGGGCCTCTTCAGTGAGGTGGAAGAGAATTCTTTGGGAGGTGTCTCTTTCCCATAGATGAAATCTCCAGATTACAAGGTGTGATGCTTAAGACCTTTGTCTTCTAGGAGCACACAGTGAAAATATTGCTCTACCAAAACACAGTTATTTTTAATAGAAGCGATTAGGCCTTTGCAATATTGGAGTAATTCCTTTTATCAGTTGTGGGTCAAAAGACACAGAAGTCAAGTGCATTGGGCTTCCTGTGACCATCTAAAGGGTGAGAGTTTATGAGTTCTGAAAGAGGTGACTCTGAGATTTAAATGGACTGCTGGCAATCCTTTTGGCCGAGGTATTTGGAGGACCTCTACAAAGTTTGCCAGTTGAGTCCTAATAATGCTATTAGTACATTTAACTAAGCCAGAGGATTGAGGATGGTAAGCACAGTGAAAGTGTTGTAAAACCATCCAAACATCACAGACTTGTCAAAGTGCCTGGCCAGTAAAATGGGTCCCTTGATCATTATGAAGTTTGAGAGGAGTTCCCCAGGTAGGAATAATCTTTTCCAAAAGAGCTTTAGCCTCAGAAGAGGCAGTAGCCTGTCTACAAGAAAAGACTTCAGTCCAGTGTGAAAACATACAGACCATGACTAAAGCATTTATATACATGAGATAAAGGAAGTTGTATGAAATCTACTTGCCAGACCTTAAATGATCCATTAGACAGTTAAAAATGTCCAGAGGCAGTAAAACAGGCTTCCCTGGTTGTACTTCAAGCAAACGGGACAAATGATGTAGGCACTTTTTGCAGCCTTGCTAATGTTTCCAAACCAATATTGATCATGAATACTATCATTTTGTCAGTAGACCAATGGTTTAATGCATATACAGTGGTGAGGAGAGGGACTTTTAGAATCTCAGACAGGACCGTGTTGTTATTTGGTCCAAATCACAGCTTTCTCTTTTTATCAAACCAACAATTGTTGAATTTCCAATTTTGTTTTTCCTTTTCTGACGCCAATTGTTGGGCTTCTCTAGCTAATTTTTCCAAGTTATCATTTGGGGAAATATCCCTTTGAACCATGACAGAGGTTTGGCTGCTGTTGGTCTCTTTAAGGGCAGCATTCCTTGCAGCAATGTCCGCAAGGCAATTTCCCTCAGCTTCCATAGAGTCAAGTTTATAATGCCCCAGAATCTTAATAAAAGCTAAAGCAGCAAGTAAGAGTATCACATCCAATAATTCCTGAATATAGGGGCCATTTTAAATTTTATTTCTGCTAGAAGTAAGGAACCCACTTTGCTTCTACAACATTCCAAAATCATGAGATACTTTGAAAGCATATCTGCTATCAGTAAAATAATGGCAGTTTTATCCTTGGCTAAAGTATAAGATTATGTAAGAGCATATAATTCAGCCTGTATTAGCCTTAGGTAAAGATGTTGCCTCAATAACCTCGAAAGGAGTAGCAATAGCAAACCCAGAACAATATTTGCCACTGGCACCTTTTAAAAAAGAACCATCAATGAACCATGAGAACTCAGTATTACATGGAGGAATTTCTTATAGATCGTCACAAGGAGTAAGAGGTGATCCATCAGCATCAAGCAGTCATGAAGGACTTCGTCATGATGGAGGGAAGAAGAGTAGCAGGGTTAAGGTTATTATAACATAAAAGAGTTATGTGAGGAGCAGTTAGCAAAAGGACTTCATAGGAGGTAAGGCAGCTGACTAAGAAATGTTGAGTGTGATAAGAATTCAGGAAAGCTTCTACCGCATGAGGTACAAAAATGGTTAAATGGGATACCACAACAATTTTCTTAGTGGCCTTAACCAAAAGGACAATGGCTCTAAGGCAAGGAGGGAATCTCTGTGCCTCAGTTTCTGGCTATAATACCCTGTGGGTTGATGGTGGTCCTGTGATTTGGGGTGACTACTACAAGAGCATTTCCTTCTTTTTTATATAGAAAAAGGAAAAAGGGAATCTGATAATTGGGATGCTTAAGAATAAGTGGGTTCATCAAACTGTCCTTTTAGGCCTTAAAAGCTATGTTCTTCCCATAAAATTGGGTCAGGGTTATTATTGTTTGGTAAAACATACAGAGGTTTGGCCATCAGAGAGAAATTTTGGATCCAATTTTGGCAATAACCAGCTAGCTGGAGAAAACTTTGCAGTCAGCACTTAGTGTTGGGTTTTGGGAAACTTAGAACACCATGAAGACCATCTGGATCTAGGTGTAGCCCTTGTTTTGATATCAGATGCCCTAAATATCAAACTTGGGTTTGGGCAAACTATAATTTTTCTTTGACAATCTTATGTCCCGTTACGGCTAAGAGCTTTAGCAAATGGATGTTTTCTTCCTTTGAGGAAGCTTAAGGAGAGTAAAGAAGCAAATCATCCACATATTGCAACAAAGTAGAACCTTCAGAGAACTTTATATCATTCAGATGAGCCTTTAGGATTTGCGAGAAATAAGAAGGACTCTCAGTAAAATCCTGAGGCCTTACCGTCCAGGTGAATTGTTTTTCTTCCCAAGAGAAGGCAAGAAGGTATTTGGCTAACTTCATCAACTGGAACTAAAGAATTCCCTGCATGAATCAATTACAGTAAAGAATTTGCTTCCAGTGGGACTGGAGGTTAGTAATGTATTACATAAGGGTTAGAAACAACAGGGTGTTGAGGAATAACAATGTGTTTATTGCTCAGGGGTCATGAACAAACCTCCACCCTCAGTCCTTAGGTTTTCTCACCAGTAAAATGGGAGTGTTACAGGAGCTAGTACAAGAAATAATGAGGCCTTGAGCCTTGTCATTTTCCATTATGGGCTTTATGCCTTGAAGGGGTTCTTTACTTATAGGGTATTCTTTAATTCTGGGAAGAGATCTTGAGACATCTATTTGAATTTTGATGGGAGGTGTGCTGTGAGTTTTGCCAATATCCGTTGGAGATTTTGCCCATAAGGAAGATGGCAATTGAATCAATAGGGACAGATGATCAGTGTTTCCAGAATCACCTCTAGCACTATCAGAGACAGAACAAATAAAAGATGTCAAAGGGTCATTTAAGTGAGCTGGTTGGTTATTCTGATGACTACTGTCAAATTCTAGAATTATTTCCCCCTTTTGAGAGGAAGAAATTCTGACACGATAGTTCACTAAGAAGTCTCAACCTAACAACTGGGTAGGAGCAGAGGAACTAAGGTGAAAAGAGTATGTATCTTTCAAAGGGCCTAATCAAAATGGAATATATTGAGAAACAGGAACCTTTTGGGGTTCACTGGAGATCCCCACTATTTACACTCTTTTAGTAATCCAAGGCAGGGGCTTGCTGCTTTATAGTAGTGGGATTGAGCACCAAGAGTGTGTCTCCAGTATTAATTAGGACTGGAATAGATTCATACCCAATCTGGAGAAATGTTTCTCCAAGCTGATTAAGAGGGAGGATTGGGCAGAGCCCCTGCAGTTTCTTAGAGCTCCATCATTGAGCATTGTGAGGACACTGGAAAGGCTGGTTAGAGGCTGAAGGCACTTAAAGTGCTTAAATTTGTAACAATCTATTTTCCAATGTCTTGGCTCTTTGCAATAATAGCAGAAACTAGGAGGGTTTTGTTTTTGGTTTTGAAGCCTTCATTTGCTGGAGGTGAAGATTAAGAATTTTGGCGGTCTTCCTTTCTGGTGACTCATCTAGAGTGTGAGAGAGCTGGTTTTCCAGATTAACTAAATCTGAAGGAGACATAGTTTCCCATTCCATCCTGGTCCTTTATACGAGAAGGGAAAGGTCCCAGTACAGCCCATTAATAAACATAGAGTTAAAAGCTGCCCACGTAGAATCAGCATCTAAAGGAAGACAAGAATTTTCTTTAGAAATAATCTGAAGTCAACTGTAATAGTCATGAACACGTTCATCAGATTTTTGTGTGCAAGCTTGAATTTTGTTCCAGTCATCAGGCTTCGGAAAAGCCCTAGGTATTGCGTGATGAAGTCACCTAGCAATTGCTTGAGTCTGATCATATAAGTTAGCAGGCTTGTCTCCTGGTTGGAATTCTAGAGATCCTTCAGGATTTTCCCAATTAGCGGTTTTCATCCAATACTGGCCTGGCCTTTACCAACAAGCATATGAACTAGCTGATAAAACGCAGAGAAACCAGGTTGATAAGTTTGAATTACTACATTAAATTCCTCAGCAAATCTGTGAGGATCTTTAGCTAACTTTGGGAAAACTTTTGATTACAGCTTGCAGTTCAGGTTTAGTCCAGAGAATATAAGAAATTAAGGGTATAGCCTCTGATCCTCAGAATGCTTAAAGGGACAGGTTCTGACACGTTCACAGGAAAAGGGGGTGGGGAGAGTTTAAGAGAAAAGGGAAAGTTGATGGGAGTTTAGAGAGAGATGAGGGTACAGAGAAGTGTAGGGTACAGAAGCATTTGATGGGAGAATTAGTATGAGAGATGAGGGTACAGAAGAAGTGTAGGTGGTACAGAAGCAAAGGAGGAAGATAATGCTGAAGGCAGAGTCTGGCCATTAGAAGCCAAAGGAGACAGAGACAAGATGGTGCTGTAGGTGAAGCCTGTGGCAAAGAAGCCAGGGAAGAAGAGCCTGAG
This sequence comes from Balaenoptera musculus, assembly GCF_009873245.2. NCBI lineage: Eukaryota > Metazoa > Chordata > Mammalia > Artiodactyla > Balaenopteridae > Balaenoptera > Balaenoptera musculus. The sequence continues at coordinate 58,643,028 of NC_045785.1, read as the reverse complement.
GCTTTGAGAGCCATCTTACCTTTCTTTAATCATTTGTTTGCCTCAGTTAATCTTAAAATCTTATTTTTCAGGGAGGTAGCTTTAGCCTCCTGATAACATTTAGAAGCCTCAAAATACTAATCAGAATAGGCATTCCACTCAGTTCTGGAAATTTCTGAGCTATTGTAATCCAACTTAGTTTTAAGAAAATTGAGTTTGGGGATTTTAAAAGTTCCCCACAATGGCCATTGATATTCTAAATTGCCTTTGGTCAGGTTGGTTCATTTAGTTAGAAATGCACATGAGGAAGGACTGTGGTTTTTAAACATAAAATCAGCTGGAGTCCCTGTTGGGGGGGGTGCCCTCAAAATATTTAGATAACTAGGATTCCATTTCCCAGTGGGTGTTCTCTAGCGTAAAAGAATAATTTTCAAACCGTTCAAACAGCTCAATTTAAACAGCTTGCAAGCTAGTACAAGCCAGTTCTAAGGAAACAGCTAGGTCTCAGAGGAGCCAGGCCAAATGCTTTTCAGCCAATTTCCAGAGAGTAACCCATTTTCCAAAGGAATGGGCTGCCAGCTGAACTGGCACAGTTTCAATGAAGTGGCTCCTGTTCCCAAAGGAATGGGCCAATGGCTTCTCATCCAACTTCAGTTGAATTAGTTTGATCTCAGAATCAGACCAACGTGTCAAGTGAATACTCACATACAAAACACGGTCTTAACCAGAAAGATGAAACCTTAAAATAGATTCTGAATAAACCCTGGAGAGCTTCAAATGCAAAGAGGGCATGAGCTTGGATCCAGGAGAAAGATGTATCTTCAAATTCCAGGGTGGGAGAGAAAAGCAGTGAGTGACAATGGGCTCAATTGTGGGTACTGCACCTGTTTGCTCACCAGCCCCAGAGCCATCAGGGGTCTTCTCTGGTCGCTGTACAGGCCACCAAAATTGACCTAAAACAAATAGACTACCAGATATTTCTCCATCAAAGATAGGTTGATTCAGGATCAGCAGAGAATTACAATTTGGAGTCTGCAACCTTGGGTAGTCACGCACAAGTCCCCACAGGCAAGGGAAGGAGAATGCTATTATAGAGGAAGGAAATTGGGAAGGCTATAGGAAAAAAAGAGTCCATGGATTTTCACTAGCTGAGTCCTTGGCAGGAGAGAAGAGGGGTCTTTAATCTTCTTGTTGGGCTCTGCTATTGTCACAGAGCCTGAGAGCTCCCCCTTCTGGTCACCTGACTCTGTTTAATTAAGGTTTCTGTTTTTGTTTTTGTTTTTTACAACACCACAGTGGATCTTACAGGGTGCCTGTCCTTGAAGAGCATAGAGTCTAATGGGGCATCAAATCTACACAGAACTAATATTATAAAGCACAACATGGGATGAAGTAAGTGCTGTGCAACCTGGTGATGAATTGCACTTACTTCTTCTGGAACCCCATAAAGACACTAGTGCAAGCCCCATTTTGCTAGTTTTGTAAGGTGGCTGGGACCATCTATTACACTGAGACAGGCAGGGCTCCTTTACACTCCCCACTCCCCCTCCCCCTGCAGTACATCTTGGAAGCAATCTTGGCACACAGTTTTGTTATAAAATGTTATCACCCTAAAATAATCTAAAGACATTGTCAGGAAACAGATTAAGACACTTGGCAAGCCCCTTCCCCAGGCTGCCAAATTTCTGATCTTCAGAGTGCCCTTCACTTCACCTATGAGATACAGGCCTGGAGTTGAATTCCCAGTTTTCAGCTAGCAAACCATCATGCTGTCAGGGACACATCCTCAACTGAGTGTGTTATTGGAACCCAGGGGTCCAGACTATCTGTGGACTTCAAGAAAAGGAAATAGAGGCTTTCTTAGCCAATTATCATCTTCTGTCCCCTGCATTTGTCCCCCAACTATCTCTACCCAGAATACTCTTCACCACCCCACAAAAAGGGAGGATCACTTTCCATCTCTTTTGCAGGCCTTCACAATTCACCAATCCACAGATCTTCATTTCCTGTCCAACCCACACCCCATAAAACCCCTGCATTGCAATATCCAACAGCTGATGCATCCTATAAAATCAGGCTTTTAACAATTATATGTTAAATCGAAGTGACATGCATTGGACTTGTTTAAAGCCCTACTGCAGCTACAGGATTACTGAAGAATAATTTAGTAATTTCTATGAGGAACTGGGGAAGGCCTCTGAGAGAAGGGGGCATTAGAACCATATCCTGGAAGATAGAGTTAGTCTTCTTAGGCAAAAAGGGGGGTCAAGGCATCCAGGTCGACGGAATAGCATGAGTAAAGGTATGTTCAGGAAGCACTGAGACAGTGGTGACAGCACAGATTGTATGAAGTTGATGGGAAATAAACTGGAAGAATGGGCTGGAGCTTGGTCATGGAGATCTAAATACCAGTTTAAGAATTTGGATTTGATTCAGTAAACAACTGGAAGCCATTGAAAACTTTTGTGGAAAGAACTTCACCTGTCCTTTAGAAAGTCAGAGCAGTTAGAGGTTACTGCAGCCCTCCAGGTGAAAGATAATGGGGGTTTATCATAGAAGGTAATAGAATTAAATGGAGGGGACCAGATTAGCAAGTCACTGGGGAAGCTAGGACTTGGCTGCTGATTTCCTAACTACTAAACGGAGATGGATTGTTTAACCTAAGGATAACCAGAAAAATCATAAGTCTGCCCACATTTTTATCCAGAGGCAGGGAAAGAACAAGGCCTAATGAATAAATGTATGGAGACATTGGGAGACATAAATAAAACTGATTTGTAGTTAAATCCCATGAGTCATGAACCATCAGCATACTGGTTACTTTAGGGTCTTTCTTATACACTCACCAGGGAACAGTGTTATCCTAAAGGCAGCTAAGCGTCCTCACTAAGTGGGGACTGCTTCATTTATTCACCCTTCAAATATTTATTGATCACTTACTATATGCTAAATGCTCTGTACATAATGAACAAGACACGGCCCTTGCCCTTGAGTTGTTTATCGTCTGGGGTGATGCAGGGAGTCACACAAATGAGGCAATTCCAATGGAGGGGGAAGCAGTTAAGACAGAGGCAAGCACGGGACACCCACAGAACACCAAGGAGGCAGCTAACTGGATCCTGAAGGAATAAAGAAGCATCGGCCAGAAAAGCAGGAGGGCAGTAAAGGGAAGGATACTCAACATTAAGGAGAACAATGGAAATAAAAGCCCCAAGGTGAGAGAGGGCTTGGTAGGTGTGAGGTGAGAATAGTGGGCACAAGGCTGTGTCCAGACTGCGCAGCCTTCCAAACCGTCCCGGGGCCTTGGGACTATATCCCAGGGCCATGGGAGCCACTGAAACCTTTAAGCTACGAAATGACAGCCTCGTGTTTTTGAAAGCTCACTCTGGCTGCCGGGAGGAGGACAGATCAGAGGGGGATGAGGCTGCAGCTTGGGTGCCTACCATTCATCATGTGGCTGTCCCTGCCAGTGCTGCCTTCCACCTGTAGAAATCCACCTCATCCATCAGGACTCAGCTCCTGGGACACCCTCTCTGTGTCTGCCGGTCAATCACAATTAATTGCTCCTTCTTCAGCATTTCCATCATCCGGTTGAGTATGCCTATGTTTCCCTTAATAAGCCCAGCTCTACAACACCTCTTGGGATATTGAAATCCTGAGAATGCCCTTTGTAAATTACAAAGTGTTGGACAAATGTTTGCAGTGTGATGACAGTAGCAATGAGGTTGTTTGTCTTCTCAGCTAGACTGAAAGACCTCTGAGAACAGTGATTGTGTACTAAATCTCCCAAGTCCTTGCTGGAGCAAGTCCTTATTTCAAAGAGTCTTTCATGCTGAAGAGGCACTGAGATATATATCAGAGATCACTCTGAAGCCAGACAGACCTGGGTTTGAATCCCAGCTCCCGACTGGATGTTTAGTCTTAAGCACATTTTACCTCTCTGAGCTTCAATTTCTGTATCTGTGAATAGAAACAAAAATATTTAACCTGTGAGGTTGTTGTGAGGACCAAGAGTGCATATAGAAAGTGCCAGGCATGGTAGCTGGCCCTGCACAGTAGTGGCTATCGTCTCCATTTGTATACCCATTCTGGAGAAACCAAGTCCCAATTTAGGAAATGACACTCTGAAGAAACTAGTAGATGAGCAGGAAAATCTACAATCAGGCGAGATAAATTAGGAGTTTGGGACTAACATATACACACTACTATGTATAAAACAGAAAACTAACAAGGACCTACTGCATAGCCCAGGGAACTATAGTCAATGTCTTGTAATAACCTATAATGGAAAAGAATCTGAAAAAGAATATATATATATATATATATATATATATATATATATATATATATATATATATATATATATATATATATATATAACTGAATCACTTTGCTCTATACCTGAAGCTAACACAGCAGTGTAATTAACTATACTTCTATTTTTAAAACTTATTGAAAAAAACTAAAATGAAAAATCATTTTACTAAGATAAAAAGTCATAAACAAGTCCTAGAAAGACAAGCTCCTCATAGTGACAGTATATTCAAATAGAATTTTCCGTGAGGATGGAAATATTCTAAATCTGCACTGACCAACATGTAGCCACTAGCCACATTTGGCACCTGAGCACTTAGAATGTGGCTAGTATGAATTTTTAACTTTAATGAATTTAAGTTTAAATAATGACCTCTGGCTTGTGGGTACCATGTTGGACAGTGCAGGTAGATGCTACGTTCTCTAAGCCTGTGTGATGGGGAGGAGCTTGGGGAGTATGTACAGGGGCAGGCGGAATGGACGGGGAGATCTGTTTTCAAAGCTGTCCAGAAAGGTTGAGTCTTCATACAGCGGTTATAAGAAGTTATAATAAGGAAGGGCCAAGTGGCCAGGCAGCAAGAGAATAGGGGCTAAGGAGGGCAGATACCACACCCCAGCATAAGGATGGAGATGATCATTACTATCATTACAGGAAGGGAAAACCATCCCCAGAAGCCTGTGCTAAGTGCAGGCCCTATCTAGGTTATCTAGTATAACATCCTTGTGGTGTCCTTGCAAATGAACTACATCAGCAGGATGGATGGTTTGATGCATAAGAGTTTTATGATCTTGCTTCACAACCTTTGGCTGAACCTTAGATTTTACCCCAAAGGCAATCAGTTCTGGAGAGCAGTGAGCAACTGTCAGAGACTGCAGGGACAGATGAAATGCTGGAGTAGTATCCTGAATTCCAGAGGAGGAACCCCTTGCTCTGAGTTATCTCCTCTCACAGTATCACATGTGAATTTCACTACAGAACAAGAGGGAAAGGGGGGCCGGAAAACCTGCTTCACTCTCCCATTCCTTCACCTGCCTGCAGCTGGATGACCGTCTAAGACATTCCAGGTCACCATGGAGACAGTCCCAGGGAGGCTCACCTTCCTCCCTCCTTCTTTGTGGGCCTATCAAACAAACCAGAGGGGGAAGGAGGCTGATCCCACACCCACTTGGGCATGTAGATGAGGTGGCAGCAATCCAGAGACTGGGAGGGAAGGGAAGAAAGAAACGGACAGAACAAGGGCCACATGTGGAAGGGGTCTCAGCTTGGTGGGATCTGAAATATTTTAAAATTCTGGGGAATCAAGAGAACATAATTCTATGGAATTATTATACCCACTTCCTCTCCTAATTTTTCTCCCTTGGTGATATAACCAACTATTGAGCTTGCACAGAAAAGTTTAGCTCAATTCAACAAATATTTATTGAATATCAGTTGAACCAGGCCCCGAAGGATACATTCAAATTAGGCAAAATCCCAGCCTTCTAGGAAGGAGCCAGGAGGAGAGTAACAGTTGTCAGAGAGAAGTAAACAAAACACAGCAGGAACAAAGAGAGAGGGTACCCGATAGGTGTTCAGGGAAGTCTGCAGAGAAGAAAGATGCTGGAGTGTTCCTGGAAGGATAAGAAGAATTCCAATTAGCTTAAAAAATAAATCAAAAACATTCTTAGAAGAGAGATTAAATGAATAAAGGCCCAGAGACATGGAGGTGCCATGGGTGACAAGGGACAGAGTAATGCAGGGTGGCTGTGTTGTAGGTGACTACAGGATATGAGAGGAAAAGACAGTGGTGGGGAATGGAGCAGGAAGTGTTGATTATGCAAAATTCAGAAGGCACTTTGGATGCCATGCCACGATTTTCAGACATCAGCAAAGGGAGCCAATGAAGATTTTTGTGCAAATAAGTGACATGTTCACTAACGTTTTCTTTTAACAGACTTTACTGAGGACAAATATTCATAAAGAGGAGAAAGATTTAAACCCTTTTGTTGGGTTCTCAGGGCATAAATGACAAGATGCAGGCTTTTTGGGAAGGACGCTGGGGCAGCAATGAATGCAGAGGTGGAAATGGAATGGCAGCAAGAAAATGAGTGGGGAGCGGTGATGGAAACAGCAGGAAGACATGGTTGGGTGGGAGATACCCAGCTGGCCAAGACTCAGTGGTCCATAGGATGGGGGATGGGGGAAGGGATCGAAAGGAGAGGCTGTATGAGGAAATAGGAGAATTTCTCAATCTGTTTGTTTGGAGAGAAATGAAAGGATCAACTCTATTCTCTCTCCCATTTACCCAGTGAAGTGAATTAAAAAATAATAATAAATTGAACCACAAGGCAATCATCCACATACACCCAATACTGATCACCATCCGAGGGAAGACCACCAGTCATTACACCAACATGTCCCAATAGCTCTGCATCTAGACGTATGTGCACATACATGTGCACACATGCATACACGTGCAACATGCAATGTGCACATGTGCTACACAAATATACCCAAACTGCTACTTGTTTTCTCTCACTAACCACTCTTAAATTGCTGTCAGCTAGGGGCAGTCATTCTATATTCCTTATGTGTCTATATAAGGCAATGAGTTGAGGAAGAAAGGACCAGCTCAGGATTACCAACACTGTGGTATGTCACTATGCACCAAGGTAAGCTTTGGCTTAAATTTGCCAAATATACCAACTGAAGACTGAAGAAAAGAGGGCACAAGCAAACCAGGACAACACAAAAACAGTTAAAACCATTGTTTTTGAACTTGGTATTCCATGGTTCCAAAAAAAAAATATCTGGATACTATCAAGGAAGTGAAAAGACAGCCCAAAGAATGGGATAAAATATTTGCAAACCATGTATCTAATAAGAATCTAGTATCAAGAATATATAAAGAACTCTCATAACTCAATGATACAAAGACAATCCAGTTTTGAAAATGAGCAAAGAATTTAATAGGAGTAGGGGCAAGATGGCGGAAGAGTAAGATGTGGAGATCAACTTCCTTCCAACAGATACAGTAGAAATACATCTACACGTGGAACTGCTCCTACAGAACACCCACTGAACGCTGGCAGAAGACGTCAGAACTCCCAAAAGGCAAGAAAATCCCCACGTACTTGGGTAGGGTAAAAGAAAAAAGAAATAACAGAGACAAAAGAATAGGGACGAGACCTGCGCCAGTGGGAGGGAGCCGTGAAGGAGGAAAGGTTTCCAGGCACTAGGAAGCCCCTTTGCGGGCAGAGACTGCGGGTGGCAGAGGGGGGAAGCTTCGGAGCCGCGGAGGAGAGCGCAGCCACAGGGGTGCAGAGGGCAAAGCGGAGAGATTCCCGCACAGAGGCTCGGCGCCAACCAGCACTCACCAGCCCGAGAGGCTTGTCTGCTCAGCCGCCGGGGCGGGCGGGGGCTGGGAGCTGAGGCTCGGGCTTTGGTGCTAGCCGGGAGGGAGTCCGGGGAAAAAGTCTGCAGCTGCCGAAGAGGCAAGAGACTTTTTCTTGCCTCTTTGTTTCACGGCGCGCAAGGAGAGGGGATTCAGAGCGCTGCCTAAACGAAATCCAGAGACGGGTGCGAGCCGCGGCGATCAGCGCGGATCCCACAGCAACAGGGGTGCAGAGGGAAAAACGGAGAGATTCCCGCACAGAGGCTCAGCGCCGAGCAGCGCTCACCAGCCCGAGAGGCTTGTCTGCTCACCCGCCGGGGCGGGCGGGGCTGGGAGCTGAGGCGCGGGCTTCGGTTGGATCGCAGGGAGAGGACTGGGGTTGGCGGCGTGAACACAGCCTGAAGGGGTTGGCGTGCCGCGGTGAGCCGGGAGGGAGCTGGAGAGGAGGTCTGCAGCCGCTGAAGAGGCAAGAGACTTTTTCTTGCCTCTTTGATTCGCGGCGCGCAAGGAGAGGGGATTCAGAGCGCCGCCTAGACGAACTCCAGAGGCGGGCGCGAGCCGCGGCCATCAGCGCGGACCCCAGAGACTGGTAGGAGACGCTAAGGCTGCTGCTGCAGCCACCAAGAAGCCTGTGTGCGAGCACAGGTCACTCTCCACACCGCCCCTCCCGGGAGCCTGTGCAGCTCGCCACTGCCAGGCTCCCGTGATCCGGGGACAACTTCCCCGGGAGAACACACAGCGCGCCTCAGGCTGCTGCAAAGTCAAGACGCCTCTGACGCCGCAGGCTCGCCCCGCCTCCTCCGTACCGCTCCCTCCCCCGGCCTGAGTGAGCCAGAGCCCCCGAAGCAGCTGCTCCTTTAACCCCGTTCTGTCTGGGCGGGGAACGGACGCCCTCAGGTGACGTACATGCAGAGGTGGGTCCAAATCCAAAGCTGAACGCTGGGAGCTGTACGAACAAAGAAGAGAAAGGGAAATCTCTCCCAGCAGCCTCAGAAGCAGCGGATTAAATCTCCACAAACAACTTGATGTGCCTGCATCAGTTGAATACCTGAATAGACAACGAATCATCCCAAATTCAAAAGGTGGGAAGGAAGGTGATCTCCGCGTCTTACTCTTCCGCCATCTTGCCCCTAACACATATATACGGAATCTAAGGGAAAAAAAAGCCATGAAGAACCTAGTGGCAAGACGGGAATAAAGACACAGACCTACTAGAGAATGGACTTGAGGATATGGGGAGGGGGTGGGGTGAGATGTGACAGGGTGAGAGAGTGTCGTGGACATATATACACTACCAAATGTAAAATAGATAGCTAGTGGGAAGCAGCTGCATAGCACAGGGAGATCAGCTCGGTGCTTTGTGACCACCTAGAGGGGTGGGATGGGGAGGGTGGGAGGGAGGGAGATGCAAGAGGGAAGAGATATGGGAACATATTGTATATGTATAACTGATTAACTTTGTTATAAAGCAGAAGCTAACACACCATTGTAAGGCAATTATACTTCAATAAAGATGTTTAAAAAATAAAATAAATAAATAAATAAATAAATAATAATAAATAAAATCATACAATTTACTACTAAAAAAAAATAAATAAAAAAAAATAAAAAACAAAAGGTGGACTTTAGGAGCAGGATATATTAATTTCCCCTTTTCCTTTTTTTGTGAGTGTATATGTGTATGCTTCTGGGTGAGATTTTGTCTGTATAGCTTTGCTTTCACCATTAGTCCTAGGGTTAGGTCCGTCCATTTTTTTTTTTTTTTTTTACTTAAAAAAATTTTTTTTTCCTAATATATGTTTTCTTAATAATTTTTTCCGTATTTTCTATTTTTAGAAATTAAAAAAATTTTTAATAAGTTTTTTCATATTTTTTATTTTAAAAAATTAAATTTTTTTTTCTTAATAAATATTTTTCTTAAAAATTTTTTTCTTATTTTTTACTATAAAAAATTAATAAATCTATTTTTAAAAATTAAAAAAAATTTTTTCTGAATACATTTACTCTTAATAATTTTTTTTTCATATTTTTTATTATAATAGCTTTATTTTATTTTATTTTATCCTCTTTCTTTCTTTCTATTTTCTTCTCCCTTATATTCTGAGCTGTGTGGATGAAAGGCTCTTGGTGCTCCAGCCAGGCATCAGGGCTGTGCCTCTGAGGTGGGAGAGCCAACTTCAGGACACTGGTCCACAAGAGACCTACCAGCTCCACGTAATACCAAACGGCAAAAATCTCTCAGAGATCTCCATCTCAACATCAAGAACCAGCTTCACTCAACGACCAGCAAGCTACAGTGCTGGACACCCTATGCCAAACAACTAGCAAGACAGGAACACAGCCCCATCCATTAGCAGGGAGGCTGCCTAAAATCATAAGGCCACAGACACCCCAAAACACACCACCAGACGTGGACATGCCCACCAGAAAGACAAGATTCAACCTCATCCACCAGAACACAGGCAATAGTCCCCTCCACCAGGAAGCCTACACAACCCACTGAACCAACCTTACCCACTGGGGACAGATACCAAAAACAACAGGAACTACGAACCTGCAGCCTGTGAAAAGGAGACCCCAAACACAGTAAGATAAGCAAAATGAGACGACAGAAAAACACACAGCAGATGAAGGAGCAGGGTCAAAACACACCAGACCTAACAAATGAAGAGGAAATAGGTAGTCTACCTGAAAAAGAATTCAGAATAATGATAGTAAGGATGATCCAAAATCTTGGAAATAGAATAGACAAAATGCAAGAAACATTTAACAAGGACGTAGAAGAACTAAAGAGGAACCAAGCAACGATGAAAAGCACAATAAATGAAATTAAAAATACTCTAGATGGGATCAATAGCAGAATAACTGAGGCAGAAGAAAGGATAAGTGACCTGGAAGATAAAATGGTGGAAATAACTACTGCAGAGCAGGATAAAGAAAAAAGAATGAAAAGAACTGAGGACAGTCTCAGAGACCTCTGGGACAACATTAAACGCACCAACATTTGAATTATAGGGGTCCCAGAAGAAGAAGAGAAAAAGAAAGGGACTGAGAAAATATTTGAAGAGATTATAGTTGAAAACTTCCCTAATATGGGAAAGGAAATAGTTAATCAAGTCCAGGAAGCACAGAGAGTCCCATACAGGATAAACCCAAGGAGAAACACGCCAAGACACATATTAATCAAACTGTCAAAAATTAAATATAAAGAAAACATATTAAAAGCAGCAAGGGAAAAACAACAAATAACACACAAGGGAATCCCCATAAGGTTAACATCTGATCTTTCAGCAGAAACTCTGCAAGCCAGAAGGGAGTGGCAGGATATACTTAAAGTGATGAAGGAGAAAAACCTACAACCAAGATTACTCTACCCAGCAAGGATCTCATTCAGATGTGATGGAGAAATTAAAACCTTTACAGACAAGCAAAAGCTGAGAGAGTTCAGCACCACCAAACCAGCTTTACAACAAATGCTAAAGGAACTTCTCTAGGCAAGAAACACAAGAGAAGGAAAACACCTACAATAACAAACCCAAAACATTTAAGAAAATGGGAATAGGAACATACATACCGATAATTACCTTGAATGTAAATGGATTAAATGCTCCCACCAAAAGACACAGACTGGCTGAATGGATACAAAAACAAGACCCATATATATGCTGTCTACAAGAGACCCACTTCAGACCTAGAGACACATACAGGCTGAAAGTGAGGGGATGGAAAAAGATATTCCATGCAAATGGAAATCAAAAGAAAGCTGGAGTAGCAATTCTCATATCAGACAAAATAGACTTTAAAAAAAAGAATATTATAAGAGACAAAGAAGGACACTATATAATGATCAAGGGATCGATCCAAGAGGAAGGTATAACAATTGTAAATATTTATGCACCCAACATAGGAGCACCTCAATACATAAGGCAAATACTAACAGCCATAAAAGGGGAAATCGACAGCAACACAATCATAGTAGGGGACTTTAACACCCCACTTTCACCAATGGACAGATCATCCAAAATGAAAATAAATAAGGAAACACAAGCTTTAAATGATACATTAAACAAGATGGACTTAATTGATATTTATAGGACATTCCACCCAAAAACAACAGAATACACATTTTTCTCAAGTGCGCATGGAACATTCTCCAGGATAGATCATATCTTGGGTCACAAATCAAGCCTTGGTAAATTTAAGAAAATTGAAATCGTATCAAGTATCTTTTCCGACCACAACGCTATGAGACTAGATATCAATTACAGGAAAAGATGTGTAAAAAATACAAACACATGGAGGCTACACAATACACTACTTAATAACGAAGTGATCACTGAAGAAATCAAAGGGGAAATCAAAAAAATACCTAGAAACAAATGACAGTGGAGATACGACGACCCAAAACCTATGGGACGCAGCAAAAGCAGTGCTAAGAGGGAAGTTTATAGCAATACAAGCCTACCTCAAGAAACAGGAAACATCTCGAATAAACAACCTAACCTTGCACCTAAAGCAATTAGAGAAAGAAGAACAAAAAAACCCCAAAGCCAGCAGAAGGAAAGAAATCATAAAGATCAGGTCAGAAATAAATGAAAAAGAAATGAAGGAAACAATAGCAAAAATCAATAAAACTAAAAGCTGGTTCTTTGAGAAGATAAACAAAATTGATAAACCATTAGCCAGACTCATCAAAAGAAAAAGGGAGAAGACTCAAATCAATAGAATTAGAAATGAAAAAGGAGAAGTAACCACTGACACTGCAGAAATACAAAAGATCATGAGAGATTACTACAAGCAACTCTACACCAATAAAATGGACAACCTGGAATAAATGGACAGATTCTTAGAAATGCACAAACTGCCGAGACTGAACCAGGAAGAAATAGAAAATATGAATAGACCAATCGCAAGCACTGAAATTGAAACTGTGATTAAAAACCTTCCAACAAACAAAAGCCCAGGACCAGATGGCTTCACAGGTGAATTCTATCAAACATTTAGAGAAGAGCTAACACCTATCCTTCTCAAACTCTTCCAAAATATTGCAGAGGGAGGAACACTCCCAAACTCATTCTACGAGGCCACCATCACCCTGATACCAAAACCAGACAAAGATGTCACAAAGAAAGAAAACTACAGGCCAATATCACTGATGAACATAGATGCAAAAATCCTCAACAAAATACTTGCAAACAGAATCCAACAGCACATTAAAAGGATCATACACCATGATCAAGTGGGGTTTATCCCAGGAATGCAAGGATTCTTCAATATACGCAAATCAATCAATGTGATACACCATATTAACAAATTGAAGGAGAAAAACCATATGATCATCTCAATAGATGCAGAGAAAGCTTTCGACAAAATTCAACACCCATTTATGATAAAAGCCCTGCAGAAAGTAGGCATAGAGGGAACTTTCCTCAACATAATAAAGGCCATATATGACAAACCCACAGCCAACATTGTCCTCAATGGTGAAAAACTGAAACCATTTCCACTAAGATCAGGAACAAGACAAGGTTGCCCACTCTCACCACTATTATTCAACATAGTTTTGGAAGTGTTAGCCACAGCAATCAGAGAAGACAAAGAAATAAAAGGAATCCAAATCGGAAAACAAGAAGTAAAGCTGTCACTGTTTGCAGATGACATGATACTATACATAGAGAATCCTAAAGATGCTACCAGAAAACTCCTAGAGCTAATCAATGAATTTGGTAAAGTAGCAGGATACAAAATTAATGCACAGAAATCTCTTGCATTTCTATACACTAATGACAAAAAATCTGAAAGTGAAATGAAGAAAACACTCCCATTTACCATTGCAACAAAAAGAATAAAATATCTAGGAATAAACCTACCTAAGGAGACAAAAGACCTGTATGCAGAAAATTATAAGACACTGATGAAAGAAATTAAAGATGATACAAATAGATGGAAAGATATACCATGTTCCTGGATTGGAAGAATCAACATTGTGAAAATGACTCTACTACCCAAAGCAATCTACAGATTCAATGCAATCCCTATCAAACTACCACTGGCATTTTTCACAGAACTAGAACAAAAAATTTCACAATTTGTATGGAAACACAAAAGACCCCGAATAGCCAAAGCAATCTTGAGAACGAAAAATGGAGCTGGGGGAATCAGGCTCCCTGACTTCAGACTATATTACAAAGCTACAATAATGAAGACAGTTTGGTACTGGCACAAAAACAGAAATATAGATCAATGGAACAGGATAGAAAGCCCAGAGATAAACCCACACACATATGGTCACCTTATCTTTGATAAAGGAGGCAAGCATATACAGTGGAGAAAAGACAGCCTCTTCAATAAGTGATGCTGGGAAAATTGGACAGATACATGTAAAAGTATGAAATTAGAACACTCCCTGACACCATGCACAAAAATAAACTCAAAATGGATTAAAGACCTAAGTGTAAGACCAGACACTATCAAACTCTTAGAGGAAAACATAGGCAGAACACTCTATGACATACATCACAGCAAGATTCTTTTTGACCCAGCTCCCAGAGAAATGGAAATAAGAACACAAATAAACAAATGGGACCTAATGAAACTTAAAAGCTTTTTCACAGCAAAGGAAACCATAAACAAGACCAAAAGACAACCCTCAGAATGGGAGAAAATATTTGCAAATGAAGCAACTGACAAAGGATTAATCTCCAAGATTTACAAGCAGCTCATGCAGCTCAATAACAAAAAAACGAACAACCCAATCCAAAAATGGGCAGAAGACCTAAATAGACATTTCTCCAAAGAAGATATACAGATGGCCTACAGACACATGAAAGAATGCTCAACATCATTAATCATTAGAGAAATAGAAATCAAAACTACAATGAGATATCATCTCACACCGGTCAGAATGGCCATCATCAAAAAATCTAGAAACAATAAATGCTGGAGAGGGTGTGGAGGAAAGGGAACTCTCTTGCACTGTTGGTGGGAATGTAAATTGATACAGCCACTATGGAGAACAGTATGGAGATTCCTTAAAAAACTACAAATAGAACTACCATACGATCCAGCAATCCCACTACTGGGCATATACCCTGAGAAAACCATAGTTCAAAAAGAGTCATGTACCAAAATGTTCATTGCAGCTCTATTTACAATAGCCAGGACATGGAAGCAACCTAAATGTCCATCGACAGATGAATGGATAAAGAAGATGTGGCACATATATACAATGGAATATTACTCAGCCATAAAAAGAAATGAAATGGAGGTATTTGTAATGAGGTGGATGGAGTTAGAGTCTGTCATACAGAGTGAAGTAAGTCAGAAAGAGAAAAATAAATACAGTATGCTAACACATATATACGGAATCTAAGGAAAAAAAAAAAAAAAGGCCATGAAGAACCTAGTGGCAAGACGGGAATAAAGACACAGACCTACTAGAGAATGGACTTGAGGATATGGGGAGGGGGTGGGGTGAGATGTGACAGGGTGAGAGAGTGTCATGGACATATATACACTACCAAATGTAAAATAGATAGCTAGTGGGAAGCAGCCGCATAGCACAGGGAGATCAGCTCGGTGCTATGTGACCACCTAGAGGGGTGGGATGGGGAGGGTGGGAGGGAGGGAGATGCAAGAGGGAAGAGATATGGGAACATATTGTATATGTATAACTGATTAACTTTGTTATAAAGCAGAAGCTAACACACCATTGTAGGGCAATTATACTTCAATAAAGATGTTTAAAAAAAAAAAAGAATTTAATAGACATTTCTCCAAAGGAGATATATAAATGGACAGTAAACATATAAAAACATACTCAGTGTCGTTACTCATTAGGGAGATGCTAGTCAAAATAACAATGGAATACCCTTTCACACTCATTACAACAGCTATAATCAAAAACATGGACAGTAAGAAGTGTTGGTGAAGATGTAGAAAAATTGGAAACCTCATACAGTGCTGGGGGAATGTAAAATGGTGCAGCCACTTTTGGAAAGAAGTTTGGCAGTGCATTAAAAAGCTAAACATAGTTACCATATGGCCCAGCAATGCTACTCCTATGTATGTACCAAGAGAAGTGAAAACACATGTTCACACAAAAACTTGTACATGAGTGTTCATATCAGTATTATTTATAACAGCCAAAAAGTGGAAACAACCCAAATGTTCATCAACTGATGAATGGATAAACAAAATATGGTGTATCCATTCAGTGGAATATTATTCAGAGACCAAAAAAAAAAAAAAACCAGTACTGATACATGCTACAACACAGATGAACCTTGAAAACATGATGCTAAGTGAAAGAAGCCAGACATGAAAGGCCACATATTGTATGGTTCCATTTATGTAAAATGTCAAAAAAAAGTAAATCCATAGAGACAGAAATTAGATTGTCGGATGCCAGGAGCTGAGGAAGGGAGTGGAAGGAAGAGTGACTGTTAATGGGTATGAGATTTCTTTTGGGGGCTGATGAAAATGTTCTGGAACTAGGAACTGCTAATGGTTATACAACTTTGTGAAGATACTTAAAATCACTGAATTGTACACTTTAAAGGGGTGAATTTTATGGCATGTGAAATATATCTCAATTTTTCAAAATCATTTGACTCCTTGGTCTAGTACTCTAGGTGTTTTTTTGAGGATAATATGTCTTTCTCACTTGTTGATTTAATACACACTATGATGTACCTAGGAGTGTATGTCTTTTAACTTAACCTGCGTGGAATTCATTGGCCTTTTGAAATTGGAGGATTAGAGTTTTTCATCAATTCTGGAGCCATTATTCTTCAAAAATTGCCTCTCCATTATCTCTCTTTTCTCCCTTTGGGACTCCATTTAGACTCATGATAAACTGTTTCACTCTCCTTTCCATATCTATTAACTTTTTTTTTGTATTTTTCATCTTTTTGTCTTTCCTTGCTGCATACTGGTTGATTTCTTTAGATTTATTTTCCAGTTCTGTCTTCAGCTATACCTCATCAGTGTTAAATCATCAATTAAGTATCTAATTTAATTTAGTATTACCATCCAGGTGATGGGAATTCAGTCTAAATGAGGCCATATTGTGCTTGAATGTTCAAGCAGATATTTCCCCCCTTCTAATATGCACCTAAGCTCACGCTAGGCAGTTTCCTCATCTGTCCTTGGTCAGGAAGCAGGTGACTAATATCGTGTTTGTATATGACCAAATATGTTTGGCAAAGAATAAGTGAATGGCAAGCATTAGTTAAAGATGGTGTATAACCCTGGAGAAATCTGCAAGTTTATCTCCCGTGGAGCTATTTGTCCAAATTTCAAAGGGTTTTGAAGAACTAGAGATTTTCCCCTTTCTTCCCAGAGAGGATCTGTTTACATCAGAGAGCAAATATTTCCCTCCCTCTCTGCAGGGGGGAGGGTGGTCACTGTGCAACAATTCCTATATAAACTTGGAGAGTCATAATTTCAGGGCTCCTCTCCTGTAGGATAGACCCCTTTGTACATGCAGGGTGAACACCTGCTCTTATCACATCCCCCCAAGAGGGAAAATGGAGGCTGGGAAGCCAGAACTTTATTGGCTATACGTAAATATTGGTCTGATCCCTGATCCAGAAAACTGGTGTTTGCTATCAAGATAAAATAACTATACGGAGACATAAAAAACCATTATCCCCTGAGTGGCCAGAGAGTGAGAGGCTGGTTTCTTTTCTGGTCACCCCTACATTAAAGGTGTAGGACTTTGCAGTTCAGCTTTGTACAGGTGCTCTCCTACTCTACTCACCAGTTTGAGCTTTTTCTCCATTTCCCATCACCCTGTGAAACCGTGAAAGGGAAAATCAAGATCACTAGAGTTGAGTGTATGTCCTCAGAGTAAAGACCCACCTCACAGCTGAAGTTTAAGTTTGAGTTCCTGGTATCACTTTGTTTTTTGTCAGTTAGTTGTTTCTGTTTTGTTTTGTTTTTACAACCTTATTGCTGCATAATTGAAGTACCATAAACTGCACGTATTTGATCAATTTTAGAAGTTTACACTCATGAAGCCATCCCTATAATCAAGATAATGGACATCTCCATCCCCCCCAAAAGTTTCCTCCTGCCCCTTTGTAGCACATCCCTCCATCTACCCTCATCCCCAGGCAACCACTTTCTATCACTGCACCGTCAACTATCACTATAGGCTTACTTTCTATCACTGTACATTCATTTGAAGTTCCGAGACTTTTATAGAAATGAAATCATGCCGTATGTACTGTTTTTTGCCTGGCTTCTTTCACTCAGCATAATGGTGCTGAGATTAATCTATTTTGTATGTATCAATAGTCTGCTCCTTTTTATTCACTTTGGTCTTGGACTCCAAGTATTCTCTATTCACTTTTTTTTTTTAATATTTTATTCAGATGTTTCAATTAGTTTTGGTAGGAGGGTCAGCCAGAACATCTAGTTTGCCATACTTCCAGACACAGAAATTTCATCTTAATGTCCTGTGGAAAGAAGTATCTTCTGAGATCTTTTGATGGCCATTGTGGGGGAAATGAATGAGGCATGCATAACAGATCCACTCCAGGATTCCTATCTCCCCTAAGTATTTCATTTCTTTTGCTATATTATACCAATGCATTTCTGGCATCTCAGTTTCATTTAGGTTGCAGAAAGCACAGGGCTTTATTTAGAGAGTTACAGGTAGTTTGAGGCAGTCTTTATCTTCCCCCCAAATCTCCATTAGCCCTTTACACTTTGCAGGGACAATTGGTATTTTTTCAATCTTATGTAAAGTTCTAGGCAAATGAAGTTTGCCATGTATCCTTTCCCTTCCAATTTGATTACCCCTCACAATTTCTTCCCACGTTAACCCTCTGAATTACAGTAGTATGTAGGGGAAAGTTATGGGAACATTTTTTTTCAATCAGTGTGTATTGTGCCAACAGGCAGGATCCAAGACACTAAACAAGTTAAGGACATCCCAGGAGGGGTCTCAGAAATGCCAGAAGGCAGTGAGTAGCTCCAAGGCAACAGAATGGCTATAAACAGGGGCATTCCTAAGGGACAGCAGACCTGGAATTTATCCCATACTCTATAGCTCCATCAACACCCAACAGGTTTAAGCAGATAAAATAAGGTTAAAATGAAGCACTATGGCAGCCCAGAGGTGGGAAAAGAAGTCAAAAGTCATCCTATGTCAACTTTCTTCTACTCTTTGTGTATCCACAGAGCCAAGCCCTAGTCTTGGCATACAGTAAATGCTTAAGAAAGAATCAAATTTGGTGACTTATTTAGGGATAAATACTTCAAGCACTGGAGAGATCTCCTTCCTTATGGTTGAGGTATAGACTTGTTTGCAAATGTTTGCCAAATTCAATCCAAATGCAAAATAAATAATTTCATTGTTTAGCATGGGTCAGAGAATAAGAAATTGTCAATATGGGTATTGTGGAAAGAATGGACATGGTGTCAGAAAATCTGAGTTCATATCCAAGCTCTGTCACTTATTAACTGTGTAGACAAGTCACTTTGGAGGGAGGGAAGAAGTATTTGATTCTTCATCTTTAAATAAAAAAAAAAAAAACAATCTGCCCTGATTACCTTATTACTTTGCCAATTGTTACAATCAACAAGTGAGAGAATAGAGATGGAATCTCTTTGAAAAGTATATGGTGGTAAATCAGTGTAAGGAATAATAATTATTATTTTTGCTGCTGATAATAGTACTAAGCACTCAATATACTCTCTCATTTGAATGGGTGCTTTAGCATAGGAAACACAGGCAGGAAAATCTATCTGTTGCTTTTGCCAGAACGTACTCATTGATGAGGTATGTCTGAGTCATGGCCTTGTCTCCTTCTTGCCAACTTTATGACAGATTGGAAAAGACCTCAAATTAGATAAGACAAAAAAAAAAAAAAATTAAATGGCAGCCTCATGGGCCAGATACTTTGAAGGAGAGTTTACATGGATTGGAGCATGAAGGAGATGGTTCCCTTGATGCCGAGTTATTTTAATCCCCTTTAAGGTGGAGGGTCACAGGCTATTTAGAGCCAGGAAGCTCCAAACATAGGCAACTATCTCATTCTGACTCACAAAGATAATTTTCCACTCAACAGTTATTTTCCCATTCTCCTGGCAAACAGGGGTTACATTTTATTCTGGTGTTTAATCCCTTCCTTGCATCAGAAGGAAAATCCTAATTAGTTTGTCATTCCTGATCCCCATTTCCCTCTCAACATATATTTATTGAGCATCTACTATGTGTCAGACACTGCTTGAGGTTCTGGAGAATCAGCAGCAACAAAACACAGTCCCTTCCCTCAGACTAGAGGGTAGATAGATAACAAACAAATAAAAATACATAATGTTGTATCATATGGAAAGAAGTGCTTTAAACAAAAATGAAGGAGAATAAGGGTTCAAAGAGTCATAGAGGGTATGATTTTTAAGTAGTCAGAGTATGATTTTCAGAGAAGGTAACACTTCAGCAGAGACTTAAATAAAGACAGGTTAAAAAATAATTATAAACACACCTTGGTACAGCAGTACCTAAAGCACTTCTGGAATAGGTGTGCCTTCTATTTACACTTTTTATTAATACTAGTCTTTCAGTATTCAGAGTTTATTATTTCAAATTTTTTTTTTAAATAAAAGAAGAACATACCAAGGGCAGTCTTCACAGATATTACTTGTGAGGCAGTAGGGGAGGCCAATCCACCATCTCATCATCACCAAAATTGTGATTACGTGATTCGTCTGACCATCCCCCAGTGGATTTGTTACAGGCAGCCATGTGACTTGGTTCTGCCCAGTGAGATATGCGCTGGAGTCTGCAGGAGGTATCTGGTCATGTTGGGAAGGGGGAAGCTGGGGTGAAGTGAGAGTAGCATCGACATATATACACTACCAAACGTAAAATAGCTACCTAGTGGGAAGCAGCAGCATAGCACAGGGAGATCAGCTCGGTGCTTTGCGACCACCCAGAGGGGTGGGATAGGGAGGGTGGGAGGGAGGCTCAAGAGGGAGGGGATATGGGGATATAGGTATGCATATGGCTGATTCACTTTGTCGTACAACAGAAAGTAACACCGCATTGTGAAGCAATTATACTCCAGCAAAGAGGTATTAAAAAAAAAAGACACATATCTGAAAAGTTTACATACTGTACGACATTCCAATCATGACATTCTAGAAAAGGCAAAATTATGGAGACAGTAAAAAGTTATTGCCAGAGGTCAGAGGGGAGTCAAGGATGAATAAGTGGAGCACAGAGAATTTTTAGGCCAGTCAAGCTACTCCTTTTGATACTACAGTGGTGGATGCATGCCATTATTCATTCTTCCAAACCTATAGAAAGTACAACGCCAAGAGTGAACCCTAATGTAAACTCCAGACTCTGGATGATTATGATGTGTCAGTGTAGGTTCATCAATTGTAACAAATGTACCCCTGTGGAGTGGGATGTTGATGGAGAGGGAGGCTGTGCCTTTATGGGGGAAGGAGGTATACGGGAACTTTCTACTTTCCATTCAACTTTGCTGTGAACCTAAAATTGCTCTAAAAAAGTCTATTGAAAATAAAAAGGTAGAGACGGAGAGACACATGAACAGAAATAGTACCTCTTCCTCCATTAAGCCATGCTGTGGTAGCAAGCTATCTTGGAAAACACAAAGACAGCCAGGCGAGGATGGACGAATAGAAACTTAGATTGTTACATTCCTCCATTAACCAACCCTAGTGCCACCCTAAATTTCCCTATAGTTTAAGCCTGTTGGGATCTTCTGTAACTTGCAACCAAAACACACTGATTAATATAAGGCTAATGAATACAAATAATGCTAATTAATATGAATATAAATGTCCCAGAGTGAGAGGAAAGGAAGGGCCAGTGGTTGGGGAAAGCCAGGGCACAAGCCAGCCTCCTGTGTGGTCATTGGCACTCAGGACAACGCCCACTGGGCCACACTGTCTTCCCAAGATCCCCTCCATGCCCGAGGAAGCCGAGATGAGCCACTGACCCTGTGGAGTCACTGTTCTTGTTCCCAAGAAGACTCTGACACTCTGATTTTTTTAAAGGTCCCCAGAGGGCAGAATCATAGAGCACTTAAGGGGAGAGCATTCTCAGGCAACTGTGCCTCCCCTGATTGCCAGCACCTACCCAAGCCACCTCCAATGCGCCTTTCTCTACCCATGCTCTGACCGTTCTCACATATAAAGTGTGTATGACACATGCCTGGTGCACCCATACTTACATGTGGTCCCGTAGAACCATGTGTGCAACTGCATAGGTATATTCATCGGACAAATATGTATTTGTGCCACGTGCTGTCGTGGCTCCATGATTTGAGGAGTGAAAGGATTAACCAGGTGGAACGTTTTTCCTTTCTCCTATCACTTAAATGTTGCTTTATCGAGGATCCTCTCCTTGGCCTTCAGCCCTCACATTTCCCTCTTTAGGCATTGTTCTTCCCCTGACCTCAGCCTCGCTTGGGCTTCCGCTCTCTCCTGAGCTCTGAAAACCTCTAAGTCTCTATTCTCCAGCCTAGATGTTTTTCCAGTTTTATTGAAATATAGTTGACATACAGCACTGTGTAAGTTTAACGTGTATAGTGTAATGATTTGACTTGCATATATTGTGAAATGATTACCACAATAAGTTTAATTAACATCTATCATCTCATATAGATACAAAAAAAGAAAGAAAAGGAAAAAAAAATTTTTTTTTCATGATGAGAACTCCTAGGATCTACACGTTTAACAACTTTCATATATACCGTACAGCAGTCACCATGCTGTACATTACGTGCCTCGTACTTATTTTGTACCTTTTGACCTCCTTCCTGCAATTCCCCCTTTCCCATCCCCCACCTCTGGTAACCACAAATGTGCACAAATCTGATTTCTTCTAGGAGTTTGGATTTTTTAATTTTCTTAATTTTCAATTTTTTTGCCTTTGTGTTTTCTTTTTTTCCCCAGTTTTATTGCAATATAATTGACATATAATATTTTGTAAGTTTAAGGTGTACAATGTTATGATTTTATACATGTATGTATTGAGAAATGTTTACCACATAAGGTTAGTTAACACATCCTTCACCTCTCAAAATTACAATTATTTTTGTTATAGTGAGACCATTAAAGCTGTACTTTTTTGGCAGCTTTTAAGTATATAATATAGTATTTTTAACTGTAGTTACCATGCTGTACATTAGATCTCCAGAACTTATTCATCTTATAGATGAAAGTTTATACCCTTTGACAACATCTCCCCTTTTACTCCACTCTTGAGGCCCTGGAAATCATCATTCTATGAGTCTAGTGTTTTTAGATACCACATATAAGTGAGATCATACACTATTTGTCTTTCTCTATCTGACTTATTTCACTTAACATAATGCCCTCAAGGTCCATCCATGTTGTCTCAAATGACAGGATTTCCTTCTTTCTTAGGGCTGAATAATATCCCATTGTGTGTGTATGCATATGTATCACATCTTCTTTATCCATTCACTCCTAGATGGACACTTAGATTGTTTCCATATGTTGGCTATTGTGAATAATGTTTCAGTGAACATGAGAGTGCAAATATCTCTTCAAGACAGTGATTTCATCTCCTTCAGATATGTACCCCAAAGTGAGATTGCTGGATCATATGGTAGTTCTACTTCTAATATTTTGCGGAATCTCCATACTGTTTTCCGTAGTGGCTGCACCAATTTATGTTCCCACCCACAATGCATGAGGGTTCCCTTTTCTCCATAGCCTCTCCATCATGTTATCTCTTGCTTTTGATGACAGACATTCTAACAGGTGTAAGGTCTTATGTGGGTTTTTTTAATTTTAATTTTTATATTTATATTTCATGTATAAGTCAGATCATACAGTATTTGTCTATCTCTGTCTTATTTCACATATCCAGCCTAGATCTCTTTCCACCCTTTCACATGCAGTTAAAAGAACCAACTCCACTTCTGTGGCTACTACTGCACTCACAGTCACCCGTCAGTCCCGGAGTTTGATTTTTTTTTTTTTTTTTTTTTTTGCCTCACCTACAGTGACTAACTCATCCTGGTTTGCCTAGAACCCTCCTGGCTTTAGCACTGCACGTCCCACGTCCTGGGAGCCCCCTCAGTCCCAAGCAATGGGAACAGTTGGTCGACTTAGTCACACCTTCACAGGATCTTTTTTTGCAAAGGTCATCATATCTTCTCCATTTTTAAATCCAATGGACACTTTTTAAACATCATCTTATTCGAGCTTTCTGAATTTTGACACCGTTCACCACATCCTGCGGCTCCTATAGCTCCACTCTATCCTGATTCTCCTTCTGCATCTCAGTTATTCCCTCTCAGAGGCTCCTCTTTTTCTCTGCTCTCTTTAAGCGTTGTTTGCCCAAGGTTTGGTCCTTAGCCTGCTTCACTTCTTACTAATCCTCACAGTCTCTCCGTGAGCAAGTGACTGCATTCGCTCTATTGACGTCCCCTCCCGTCTCTGTGACTGCGATTCATCCATCTTTATCTTAGAACCTCTCAGGAGCCCCAAACCCCTATATTCAACTCTCCTGGAGCCTCACATCAATATTGGGTGTGCAGACTGGCAGGCCTGATAAATAGTCCCTCTTTGCAGACTATTAACAAGGCTTGTTTACATCAGAGTGTGAGACAGGTTACACTGGGAGATACACGAAGATAAATAACACATGTTATCTGGCCTTAAGGTACTGTTTTCACAGTCTAGTAGGAAAGACTGATTGTTTTGCAATTCCCACTAATTCAAAAAGAAAGTACCACAGTGAAGTCCAACTACAGTGATAGGGAGTTCACAAGAGGAAAAGTTTGCACCTAGCTGGAAAAATCAAGAGTGCTTCAAAGAGTTAGGTATTTAAGCTGGGACATGAGGTTGAGTAAGACATGCAGTGACAACATGAAAGGCATTGCAGATGACAGGATTTATGTGCACAAATGAACAGAAGAAAGACAGCATGGGGAGTGTTTGGTATAGAGGGCTGCCTGGGGTGTATACGTGTCCTCACATGTGCACAAGCCCTCATAAATAAAAGTGGTAAATTAGAAATTGCCACAACTACTATTTATCCCCATTAACGATGATCACCAACAGCTTATAAATTATTTTGATCCTTCATACCAGCATAATCCATTCAGAAGCAAACTCCAGTCTAGGGGAAGCAAATATCCCATTGGTCTGAAGCCTCAGACTGAATTCTCTCTCATTTGCCCCTTTTATCTATTGTTAAACAATTTATATTTTAGTTCCTTATACCTACATGTCAGTGAGATATTTCCTTATCTTTAAAAATGTATCTTTCTACTCTGCAAAGGGGTTCCAGGAGTTAATAAGGTATTGAAGACAAATGTAAACATGCAGCTGCATTGCTTTGCCTCTTCATAATTGAGGCATAATTAATTATGCAAGATAAAAATCTGCATTTAGAAAACAACTACCATGTGCTTAGCCCTGTCCTAGGCCCACTGTGTAGTATGCAAAAGAAGTAAGTGACTGTGTTTCACATCCTTTAGTCTTGTTAAGAATACAAGATGTACAGAATAAATCATGTAGAAAAGTAAAGGGTAGCCTGGTTCAGATCATGTAGAATTCCTGGGTAACATTAAACTCAGTGCCAGGTGAAGTAAGTTAAGAAGAGCTCTTGATCATCAGAGCTTAGAGTAGGACTCTTTTACAAATAGTCTAGGTCATGGTCATTAAAGACACTGACCCTATCTCTTGTCCCTGGAAGCCGTCACAAAATAATCACTGCACTCTTCCTGCTGAGCTCAGATACAATAGGAAAATCCTTGTCAACACAGAGCTCTTGGCAGCCACAACCGATGGACTGGAGTTTGCCAGTTGAGACGAAATCTGCTCACCATCCTATTTACAGACTAGGAGTCCAAGATGCAGAGAGATTAAATTATTTGGACAAACTTAAGAACATGCCAGGCCAAAGCTCAAGTTTCACGACTCCTAGAATCACAGGGAAGTAGCTAGTAGAGCTATTTGGCATGGATGTTGGAATGAAAACTGTCCTGGATTCTATCACTTTCTGTATCATATTAGACAAGTTAGTTAACACTCTCCTACCTCAGTGGCACATCAAAAGCAGAAAATAATACATACATTGTATAACTGTTATGAGGATTAAATAAGGAAAATCATGCAAAAAGCCTGGCCATCAATAAATATTGTTATTATCGCAAACTTACAGGGTCAACAAGCATCTTGGAAGAAATCTAGCTCAATATCACAATCACTTTCAGAAAAGATATGAGGGAAGGAACCACGATATACATGGTAGAAAGAGCACTGGCCTGGGGGGCGCACAACATGTGGATTCAGCCTCAGCCCTGCTATTTATAATATAATAATACTTATAAATAAAGTATTACAAGCTGCAGCTGTGTGATTGGGGGAAGTTACTTCTCTGACACTATTTCTTCCTCTCTTGTATGGGGATACACTCAACATTTTATGGGTTTGGTCTGAAGATTTAATAAGGAAACAAATGTAAAAGGCATCTGCAAACCAAAAACTGTTATACGTTATATGATTCCTATTGCTACTGTTTTTTTCCTTTTTGATATAAACTTATCTATGCAGATTGTGACCATTTGAAGGGCACTCACCCCCAAGGAAAGGACAAGTATGAACCTATATAACTAATTATAGATTTTAGCCAAGCCCCAAACAACTGAGGTAGCATCTGTTTGTGACTCTAATACCAGCAGCAGAATCCCTCACTGGGAGAACAGATGTATCACACCTATCCATGGCTAGCGTCATCTGGCCCCTGCCTGTATCCCCATCTGCATCTGTTCATCTGCCATGTTCCTCCTCACTCTATCCTCCAGCCACGCTGGTCTTCCTCGACTTCCTTGAACATGCCAAGTTTGTCACCCCTGTGTCCTTTATGCATGCTGTTCCCTCTGTTTGAAATGCTCCTTTCTCACCCATCAGCCTCTGACCATCCTCAATAAAACAGACACCTACCCCCACCCCATCCATCCATCCCTTTCCAGCCCTTCCTTCATAATGCTGCAAAATTAGATTCTTTTTTCATTAACTTGCTTTTTGTCCATATCCTCTATGCAGTGTATTCTCCACAAACACAGGGGTGGGGTCTGTATGTTCACCGTTGTGTTCCAGCATCTACTGTGTAATATTTTGAATTAATTATGAATGGCACAAACTGCGGTTGTGAGTCAGGGGCTACAGCTGAAGGGAAAGCCTGTGGTGATGTTTATGCCACCATCAGACTCCTCCATCTCTAGTTCCTTCTGTGGCTAAGCAGGTAGCGGGTCTCCCAGACACATGGCCTCCTGCAGGCTGGTTTTCCAGATTCCTGCCGAACCTTAAATGTTTCCAAAGCCTCTTCAGGAAAGCATGACAGTTTCATGATGCTCTAGGCAAGCCACAGAGCAACTGCTCTGTTGTAGCAAGAGTGAGGCCTCTCTTTCAGGCACCTGGATGCCTCCTCCTTTGCCTGCAACTTCTCTTTAGCTCCCTCCATTTGTCCTGTCTCTCTGGACCCTGACAATTATCCTCTATATTAGGGGAGAGCCCAGGGAAAAAGACACCCCCAGCATGACCACCACAGGGTACACTACTTTATTAAGTCAGAGATTATTGAACACAGCGTGCAAAATTATACAAATGTTCATGCATATGCATGTGAATGTTAATTATATGAAATTTATGTTCTGACCGCCTGGGGCTGGAAATATGGTAACTTTAATCAAGGGTTCCCTGAGGGAGGTAATGCTGACAACTTGCCTGAGACCTGAGGGATTCCAGGTGTGTTTGTGAAGGAACTGTTCTGTAAGCAGCTGCTTTTTATTTCTACCATCAATCACTGTTAACCAACAGCTCCCGAACCCCTTTCATGAACTGGGTACTGCGTCAGGCACCACTATCTGCCTTTACCTGCCTACTTGCATCACTCTCATTTGTACAATGTACATGTTTCAAAACACTTTGGAATGAGGTAGTATGCATTAGCTCATTCAATTCTCAGACTAAGTCTGAGGTGAGGAAGAAGGGGTATTATTACGCCCCTTTTATACATAAGGAAACTGAGGACGTTCAGAAGCAACGGCACTCTAAGGAAGCATATGATATACACCAAAGCTGATGCCTGTAATGTGTGCTCCAGGTTGGACCCTACACACCTAATGCTGTGTTGGTAGCGTAGTGTAGAGGGAAAGGCCAGGCCTAGGGTTCCAAACATCTGTGTCCGGTCCCAGCTATTCCCCAGACTAGCTTGTGAAACTTCACCACCCTTCAAATGTTTGTTCCCCTGACTATTAAATGAAGCCATTGGACGAATCAGTGGTTCGCTGCCTGGGCTGCACATTAGAATCCCCAAGGGAGCTTTTAAAAATTCCCTGTGCCCAAACTGCACCCTGCACCAGTCAAATCCAATCTCTGGGCCTGCAAGATTCAGATCCACCCATGTTTGTTTAATGCTCCCTTGGCTATTCGAAAATGTAGCCAAGATTGAGAATATTGGCTCTGAACTAAATGATCCCTTAGATTTTTCAAAACACTGTAAACTTCCATCTGAAGACAACTTGCAGCCTCTGATCAATATAAATGTTTACTAAGTGAGCCGTCCCCAAAGAAACCCATTTAACACTGTTTAACCAAGCCTCTCCCAATCAGGTGTGCACAAAAACCTCTCCTCCTGTGATAGTTATGAAGATCCTATTAATATCCCAGAGTACTGATGTATTCTGGAAAACACTCCATTCAGAGTCCACGCTGAAAAAACCAATTTTGAAGAATTTGATTCCCTAAGCTGTTTGGGGATGTCGATTTATGCCTTCGGTAACACTCTCTTGCAAAGTTCCAGCACCTGCCAGCACATCCCCAGATGAGATGTTGGACGCTGCTGCTTACCTCTCCTGGGTTTGGGTGTAGCTATATAATTAGAATTCTCTTCAGATGTTCTGCGTCTAGGGTAAAGAAGAGAGAACCTTCCACCTGTGTTTAATATGTTTCAGATGTTTTAAAGAGCTGACCATGAAAGTAAAAGCATAAAAGTATAAAACACAGCAGAAGACGCAAAGGCACAACATGCAAAAGCAAGAAAGGCAAATATCTTTGAATACATCCGACTTTTAAGTGGCAGAAGACCCCACAGACTACAAATATAAGAAAGTATAGACTGGAAGGAAATATCTATCATATATATAAGAAACAGAAATGTGGACTATGTAAAGAAGTCTAATAAATCAACAAAACAAAGACAAACAGCCCCAAATAAAAGCAAATGAAGACATGAGGAGCTAATTTGTAGAAGAAAGACAAATAGCCAATGAGAAAAGATACACAGCCTCACTACTAATCAAGGGAAAACAAATTAAATAATAACAAGGCATCATTTTTCACACAAGATTGGCACAAAATGTAAAAAGATTGATAACAGCAGGTCTTTCTGAGGAATAGCAAAAGGTGTATTCTTGCACACGATTGGTGAGGAAATAAATTGAAAAAGCCTTTTTGGAGGACAATTTGGAGTAGCTAATAAATTTTTTTTTAATCTACATTCCCTCCCACCAGCAATTCCACTTCCTGGTCTCTACCTTGAAGAACGATTTGCAATGCCATGCTGTTTACAGTGGAAAAAAACTGGGCAAATTCTAAGTAGCCATCAAATGCCTATGTGTAAATGCATAGAGAAACATCTGGAACTCCAAGGGCACTAGTATGTGGTGGTCAAAGTGGACTACTTTGGGAGTTCCCTGGAGGTCCAGTGGTTAGGGCTCCGGGCTTCCACTGCAGGGGGCAAGAGTTCGATCCCTGGTCGGGGAACTAAGATCCCACGT
This sequence comes from Balaenoptera musculus, assembly GCF_009873245.2. Classification (NCBI taxonomy): domain Eukaryota; kingdom Metazoa; phylum Chordata; class Mammalia; order Artiodactyla; family Balaenopteridae; genus Balaenoptera; species Balaenoptera musculus. The sequence continues at coordinate 58,613,555 of NC_045785.1, read as the reverse complement.
GGCCATGACCAAAAAAAAGTGGACTGCTTTATCTGCATTATTTCCTTTTTTTTTTCCTCTTTTTGCATAAAATTGTCTTAATGACAGTGCCCAACTCATACAGTTTTAAGTTTTAGATGAGTGAATATACGCAAAGCATTCAGGGCCTGTCCCACAGTAAGTATTCAAACACATGTCACTGGTAGTATTTTTGTCATCTCTAGCCACTGAGATTTAATAACTGCCTGTTACCCAGGCATGTTTTCTTGCTTCAGCTCTGGCGTTGCTGTGGAAGACCTTTGTTACCTACCCTGGCTTCTGGAAAGTCCTTTAAAAGTCCCTTCCCTCTCCATTCATGCAGTGATCACTGCAGTCGGCTTCCTGGGTCAACATGACACAGCACACGTGCTTTCTCAAGCCTCTGAGGCTGCCGCAGCATCGTGGGAAATCTGCAAACCTCGGTCTTCAAGCTTAGTAATGGTGCTTTGCCGACCAGCAGGTCGCTTCTTCCAGAAAACCTGTTTTCCTCTTCTTCAGGGAAGATCCCCAGGCCCTGCTGAATGTGGGATGGGGGCCAGAAGTGAGGAAGGCAAAGAGTGAAGGAGCGTCACATTTTTGTTTCAGACAAATGCTTAGTGAGACTTCGGAGACGTTCTCAGTTTCTTCTCCGAAACGCATGGACATTTTAGCCCTGGAAGAATTTAACCGGCAACCACAAAGAAAATGCTGCTCAATAAATTAATTTTTCTCACAGCACTAATGAGGCAACGGCCGAGGATGGGGGAAGGGCTGATGTTAGAGCTTGGTAAATTGGCGCCGCCCGGACAAGGAAATTACACCGAGGACTCCCGCGGTGAATCGTTGCTCAGGGAAACGGGGAGGAAAGCGAAGAGCCGCAGGCTCTAGGAAGTGTGCAGCGCCTTACTGGAGATCTGTTTATTTCTTTTTATCTCCAGTTGCTTCCTCTAACATACTTTTTTTTTTTTAAACTTCAGCTTTGCAAGTAGGAAGACCAGACATTCCAAATCAAGCCTATCAACTTTTCCTCCCTGCTCACTTGAAACCCTGCTTCCTTTTTACCTCCTTTACCAGGAGCTGCTCTGACCTGTATGAGGGCTTTATCTCATTCACCTTTTGCTGAATTTGACTTAGTGGACTTCTCATCCCCTGAGGGAGGTTTTACCCAGAGATCTGTGCCTACTCCCTGCCTTTCTTCTCTTCCTCTCCATTAGGGAATCTCTCCATGCTCAAATTTTCATTTCTATTCGGAGGCAAGTGGTCTCAGATTCCTTGCAGACTATCAATACAATTCTGACGCAAGGCTATTCCTTCCAAAGCTCTGTTTCTCTAGCTCCATCTCTCTGGGTTCCTGCCAAAGTCCCACATGTCCTCTGGGCACTGAAGTGTTAGGGAATATCCCCCTTGTTTCTCCTTGCCAATGTAAATCTCACTAGGTCCTACCTTGTCTAAGAAGCCTTTCGGGGCCTCCCCACAGAAGGGATTTCTCCTAGTCTGAATTCCTATGGCACTTAATGTCTATATCTCTTAAACACCCCACCATCTATGTAGTCTTTGAAGAACTACAAGGAATATATGAGGTGCTGACAGATGAAGTTGTATGCATGTGTTCAGGGAAACAGCTCTACCTTCTAGGTGTAGTGCTAGGCATAGGGAATGCAGAGATGATCAAAAAGGGTCCCTCCTTTCATGGGTTCTTTATAGTCTAGGAAAACACAAATTTAGCCACATTTTCTCCCTTGGGTGAATTGAATGGTTGGAAGTATTATCATTTGGTCCTTTTGGGGTCACTTGCACCTAATGCCTGAACAAGTCAGTATAACTCAGGCCCTTTGATGAGATAACATGTACATAATACCTTTATCCAGACAATTTTTAGATTAATTCCTCGAGGCAGTTAGTTTCCTGGCCTAATAATAATTTCTCATTGGTATATTTCCCTAATTTCTTTTCTTACCACTATAGGAAATATTAGATATACAGGGCAAATAGCTGTCACAAAATCATACTAAAATGTATATTTAAGAGAAAATGCTATATAACATACACATTTCATATTAAATATGCAGATCACATCTAGACACTGAGAATCCCTTTGTGATCCCAACTTCTAAACCTCATTCACTTTGCCTACCAAACTGCTACCCTAACACTCCTAACAGACTCATTTCCAAAATCTCAGATTTCCAATTTTCTTAGCTGTCCTAACTCTGCTATATTTGTTGATTTAGATTCTACCCAAACCTGCTCTGGAAGCACCTATATCAGATTTTTATGTTGCCCTTGCCCATGAGATACTCCAAATATGCAGACTGAGCAGAAAATGCTCCCTGAGTTTAGAAGTACTATTTCTCTATACCACCTAGATGTTAGTGGCCACTTTTCAGGCTCTTTTTCTTTGGCTCAGAACTTTCAAATCTATACACATTCTTTTTCTTATCCCTTTTAAATTTTATTTGTTTTTTAGTAGAAGTATAGTTGCTGTACAACATTATATAAGTTACAGGTGTACAATATTGTGATTCACACTTTTTAAATGTTATACTCCATTTACAGTTATTATAAAATATTGGCTATATTCCCCATGTTGTACAATATAGCCTTGGAGCTTATTTTATATCTAATAGTTTGTACCACTCAATCCCCTACCCTTGTATTGCCCCTCCTCCCTTCCCTCTCCCTACTGGTAACCACTAGTTTGTTCTCCATATCTGTAAGTCTGTTTCTTTTTTGTTATATTCACTAGTTTGTTGTATTTTTTAGATTCCACATATAAGTGATATCATGCAGTATTTGTTTTTCTCTGTCTGACCTATTTCATTTGGCAAAATACCCTCCAAGTCCATCCATGTTGCTGCAAATGGCAACATTTCCTTCTTTTTTGTGGCTGAGTAGTATTCCATTGTGTGTATGTGTGTGTATATATGTATATCTCACATCTTCTTTATCCATTCATCTGTTGATGGACACTTAGGTTGCTTCCATACTATATACATTCTTTTAAAAAGATCATTTCAGGGCTTCCCTGGTGGTACAGTGGTTAGGAATCCACCTGCCAGTGCAGGGGACACGGGTTCAAGTCCTGGTCCAGGAAGATCCCACATGCTGCAGAGCAGCTAAGCCCGTGAGCCACAACTACTGAGCCTGCGTGCCACAACTCCTGAAGCCCGCGCGCCTAGAGCCCGTGCTCCGCAACAAGAGAAGCCACCGCAATGAGAAGCCCGTGCACCGCAATGAAGAGTAGCCCCCGCTCGCCGCAACTAGAGAAAGCTCATGCGCAGCAAAAAAGACCCAACGCAGCCATAAATAAATAAATAAACAAACAAACAAATAAATAAAAGATCATTTCACTGGTTGGAACTCTTCCACTTCTGTTCCCTCTTAGATATGTTCTCTCTCTCTTTTCTCTGTATTTGCTCCCCTAAGTGATTTCAGGTTCTCCTTGGACTGTTCTCATAGCCAATCAATTTCAAAAGGTTTTTCTCTACACATAGCATTCCCATACTATGGCCTCCTTCCAAATATGTCATGTCATGTTCCATTTCTTATTCCTCTGTCTACCAGCTCTAAGTTATCCCTCCTGCATCAGAACTCCTGTAGCACATTTTGATTCTCTTGTACTTACCACGTTCTGCCTCAGTTTGGAATTACTCAGCTCCATAGCTGGTATCTCTAGTGTATTAGAAATTCCTTGAGAACAGGATCTGTGGCTGCCTCATACTTCTATTTGCCATAGCACCTAGTACAATGCCCGGCTCGTGAGAGGCACTCAGATATTTTCATTGAATGAATTAATGATTAATTGGTGGGTGGGTGGGTGGATGGATGGATGGATGGATGGTCAGGTAGAGAACATGAGATGAAGTGGAAAAACTTTGGACTTAAATTCCAAAGAATGGAGCTCAGATCCAGTTCTTCTACTTCTCCTACTTGTGACCCTGGACATGCCATTATGCCTCTTTGGGTCTCAATTTCTCCAAAAGAAAAGTGAGGATAATAGAAGCTGCCTTACCTAAGGTTGTTCTGAAGATCAGTTGAGATATTTTATGTGAGAGTGCTTTATGAACTCTCTTTAGAGTAAAGAACCTAAAAAAAAAAATAGAAGGAATCAAATGGTGACTTGAAAGCTTTTCCATGTAAATTGTATTTAAAAGCATTCAAAGAATTTCTTTATCTGGTACCATGACAAGAACACTCTCATGCTCAGCGAGCTAGGTCAAAGACTAAAAACATAAAAACAGTTAAGTACATTAGTATCAATCACCCTCTAAGTTGTCCTTCCAGTAGCAAGTAGGAGTGAATTTTGATAATTAGGTGAGTTTACAGCACTGTTATCTTATATTACAATTCAGTTACAATATATTATAAATTTGTGTTGAAAAGCACAAAAAACCTTCCATGTGTTTTACAAACACAATGTTGCTTTTATCCTTCTACCTTTGGGGACAGTTGGGTGCTCTGCTTGCCATAGAAATGCAACATACACACCATATTTCTCAGGCCTTAGCAGCCTAGAGGGGAGGTCGGGGCATGTAACCAAGCTGTAGGCCTCTGGCTCTGCCTGTGATTTCTGAGCTGAGAAAACTCCAGCAGACACCTCTGCCTGCTCAGACCCCAGGTCTCTGGGTCACTGTGATTCTCCTCCACTGCTGCTTGGGCACCCTTGTTCTTGTGGGGTGTGCAAATGGAATCTAGATTGATGTCTCCTTCATATGGCTACCAGTGACCTTGAGGAAACCTGGGGCCTATGTTGTGGCTCATGGGAGGTGATCTGGGAGGTGTGGCTCCCTGACCAGTCTTCCATGGTTCTCACCCTTTGTGATGTGGCCAAATGGGGAAATACTTCTCACCTACAAAGTAATTCTATTCTTGTTTCCACTCCCCTTTCCAGGTCTTGGGCAAAAAGACCTGGTGCAAAGGGTAGAACCAACGGAAGGAAGTGTGAGTAGGATAACTCCTATCATATTTCACCCCCAGTAATGATCCTTTGTCCACAACCCAAGCATGCCTCTTTCAGTAGCCTCTCCTCTTATACTGAATTCCTTCCCATGAGGATCCTTGGACCAATGGACCCATCCCTCCCACTGATAAGTTTGCATAACCAGCTCCCATCATAAGACCCTGAAAACAAGTTCATCGTGTTTCACCTGTGCTAAGTACAGGCTGTCATCTGGAACAAATATCATAAGATATCAGATATTGGACATTTTATAGAGTCTGCCTTTTTTTCCTCTTGTGGGTGGAGGCATTATAACATGGTGGTTAAGAGGATGGACTTAAGAGCCAGGATGCCTGCATTCAAATTTCAAGTCAACCTTGAGTAAGTTTTTTTAGCCTCTCCAGTGCCAGTTTCCTTATCTGTAAAATGGAGGGATGACAATATCTCTCTCATAGTGTGGCTGTGAGGATTATCAAAATTGTTCATAAGCTAGATCATAAACCAAACCTCAACTAATTTTGAAGTATTGAAATTATTCAAAGTATGTCCCCTGGAATTAAGTTAGAAATTAATAATAAAAAGACTACTAGAGGACTTCCCTGGCGGTGCAGTGGTTAAGAATCCGCCTGCCAATGCAGGGGACATGGGTTTGAGCCCTGGTCCAGGAAGATCCCTCATGCCGCAGAGCAACTAAGCCCGTGAGCCACAACTACTGAGCCCACGTGCCACAACTACTGAAGCCCGCGACCTAGAGCCTGTGCTCCACAACAAGAGAAGCCAGCACAATGAGAAGCCCACGCACCACAACGAAGAGTAGCCCCCGCTGACCACAACTAGAGAAAGCCCACGTGCAGAAACGAGGACCCAATGCAGCCAAAAATAAATACATAAATTTATCAAAAAAAAAAAAAAAAAAGACTACTAGAAAATCCCCAACTGATTGGAAATTAGGCAACCCATGGCTCAAATAGGGTACTCAAGCTTTGTCTACCTGGTTTTCCTATGTGCACTGTATACCTCAATTATCAGTAAAAATAAATAAAAGCTGCCTAAGCAGAGAGCCTAACTAAGTGCTGCCTAATGGATGCCTCCCTCAGCCATCCCACGTAGACAACTGGGCGATGTAGGACTCTCAGAATCGTGGGCTTTTGCTTCCGTCTTCACGTGGGAGCATATGTTCACGCTAAACAGGGGAGTGTCACCCCTTCTTAATACACACATTTGCACAAACACACAGCTAGGTGAATTTCTGTAATCATTTTCCAAGGAAACAAGCACATTTTTCTAAGCAGTGCACAATTTACCCAGTTCATCTTTCTGCTCAATAAATACAGGAAGCACAGGAAGACAGAACTGGAGATTAAAGACACTGTTTCTGAGAAGTAGAACTCATAGAATGGAGGCCTTGTGGGCCAGGAGGGGTGCTAGCTGATTCACTGGTGTGATAGCTGTAGGATAGTGCATATGTTTCCAACTTGCTAAACAATTTGCACTTGGCTGGGACCAGGACATTTTGTATTTGCACCCATGCCCAGTATTTCCGTTAGCACATATGCTAAGGATATATCTCCTAGGAAACATGAGGGACTAATGATAAAAATGTGAATCATCATCCAGGGTTAGGAATTAACCAATCCTATTCCACTCAGCAAACATTTATAGAACAACTATATTTAGTTAGACACTGGGCTAGGGTAACGGTGCCACTAAACGCAAACATCCAGATGGACTTGTTATAGAGAAAGCATTGCGTCTCAGATCAATTTCACAGGTAGGCTGATCTAAGAAATGAACAATGGACGTGGTGTTGGAAGTCTTGTGTCCTGGCTCAAGCTCCGAAACTTTCGCACTGTGTGTCAGCAGGCAAGTTTATTAACCCTGCTTCTTGTCGCACAACAAGGAAAGAGTAAACCAGTCATTTCCAAATACGATAACGAATGTGAAAGCTGTTTTAATACAGTTGAGGAGGCTCTTTGTGTAACGCTTGGAATGAGCTCTAAGAAAGTATTGTCAGTTTTTTTTTGGAAAAGGGTACAGAAAAGTGCTTTTCCATTTTTGTAAAAAAGAGAGAAAATGAATACACCTGTGGACTGTTAAGTACATAGAATATCTTCAGAGGTATACACCAAAAACAGTGATATTGCTGACCTCTGGGGAGGGTTACAGTGTGGATGGTTAAAATGACAAGAAGGCGAATTTTTAAAATAGGGGAATTGAAACACGCAGAGGTTAAATAACTTGCCCGAGGACACCTGGTGACTATCTCAAAAGCAGGGATTCAGAATTAGGGAGTCTAATCATGGAACTCAGCCTTACCACCATGCCCCGCTGCCTCCTGCTGTCCTGAGGAGAGGGTAACTCCATGTTGGAAAGGTTAATAGCCTCTGCTCTAAAAGCACTGCCATCATCTGTAGAATTCAATCTACCAACCATTTCCCCCTCATTTCCAGGCTGATGTGCTACCCTGGCTGAGAACATTATGTGTTTCATTAAACTACACTTTATTTCTCTGGTACAAATCAATACAAAATCACAATGATTTCTCTAAAATCATACACAACATTCCTGTCCCTGGTCTGTTCTTTCCTTCAACATCATATCCCTGAGAGCTAGAGAAGAATCACTTATTTTAACAGAAATGATCCTCCCTGAATGCCACTGATTGAAGTGTTGTTCATGTTCAGAAGATGTCTGAACAGAAAATATGTCTAATTTGTTGATGCCTTTCCAGAAGTCACTGCCCACCTCAGGGATCTTTGGCCAGACATCCCTCAGCTCCTTTCACTTAACTGGAGATGTTTGCAATGTATTTTGGTTGCGCTGGTTGTTCCTGCATTCTTCTCGTGTCTCTAGCTTCCCTGTTTAAAGCACCCATCAGCCCACCTGGAGTTCTTTCCAGAAATTTTCAATGTGACCTGCCTGTTTTAAGACAGGAGCTAAAACTGCTGTTCCTCTTGGTTTCAGTTATCTTAGCAGACTTCAAATTGATATCCTACTGGGTCACTTCCGTGATCAGAGTCACTCTCACCCCCTTTCAAACAAAGCCTACATTTTCTGGCCCTTCTTCGTGCCAATAATTTCATTTCCATCCTATTACAGTAATCTCCTCGCTCCCATGGCCACACCCAGGCCTTAGCATTACCATTCTCTTGATTCCCACCTCAGAAATACAAGATTTAGAAAGCCCACTGTCTGGTCACAGCTTCTTGAGCCTCTACCTGTAGAGCCATAAAACCATCCCAAAGTCCTCTTCAAGAATCCAGCACCCTCAAGTCGTCAGTCCTCATCTGCCTTCACTTTCCTTTTCAACCTGGATCCCAAGGTCAAAGGCTGCACACCCAATAACTGCACCATCAGTTCTTCACTGGACTATTGTTTAGCTGCCTCTGCTAGAATGGCTCCCAAGTCTTGGAGAATTCATCAAGTCTGTGCCTCCGCTTCTGCTTCCAGGCTGCCTATAGTAGAGAAAAGATTGATGACTCCCTCCACTGAGGCCTCAGCTCATGAATCCCTTTCCCACTCACCATAGAGAATGTACTAAAGCTTTAATAAGCTCCTGTTTCAGTTAGGATTGTATTTAGGTACATATAACTGAAACACAAAATAACAGTGGCCTAAACTAGATCTAAGTTTATTTCTTAACTAGGTAAAAGAAAATCAGAGATTGGCAATCTCTATCTATGGAGACACCACCACAAAGTCATCAGAACCTAGCTATCTATCTTTCTGCTCTGCCATCCTCAGCAGATGGCTCTATCCTGAAGATCACCTCATGACAAAAATGGCTGCTGGAGCACCAGTCATCATGTCCTAAACAGCCGGAAAGCGAAAGGCCAGAAGAGCAAAAGGGTTCCCCTCAAAGCTGAGTTATCTCCCTTTAAGAAGTCTTCCTAGAAGTTCCATATAATATATGTATACACACACATACATATATATGTAAACACTATAGTCACACAATCACATTTATTTGTAAGAGAAACTGGGAAATGAAGTCTTTTAGCTATCTATGTCACTTACCTAAACAAAATCAAGACTCTATTACTAAGGAGGAAGAGGAGAATGGATTTGGGGTAAGCATCTAATTGACTCTGTCACATCTCCTTAACACCTCAACTCCCACACTACCATTCTCATTTCAATCAGATAACTCTTACTGAGAAATGAGACCATCAGATGTCAAAACCCTTACTACATCTCCCCTCCACTTCTAACTTATCTGTTTATAGAACCCACCCTTAGTCTACTTCTATCTCAGAGGAAGAAGTGCCTATACTCTTCCCCAAGGCTAAATAAAACCTGTGCTTTTAATACGTGCAGTTTAGCATATGTCAAGTATACATCAATAAAGCTGTTAAAAATTTTAAATTTTTTAAACTCATTTATTTCTTAATCCCTTACCATCTGTTTTCCAGTCATTATTCTCCTGAAACTCTTCTAGCTAGGATCAACAATTAATATCAAATTGCTAAATCGGAAGTAAGTTTTCAGAAAACAATTTGGTAGTTCCTCAAAAAATTAAACGTAGAATTGTCATGTAACCCCACTATTCCACTCCTACAGGTATACTCTAAAAAAGTACATGTACGTGCATATCCATAGCAACACTATTCACAATAGCCAATAGATAGAAACAGCCCAAACCTCCATCAATGGATGAATGGATAAAAAATCATAGGGAATATTATTCAGCCATATAAAAAGAATGAAGTACTGATAAATGCTACAATGTTGATGAACCTTGAAAACATTATGCTAAGTGAAAGAAGCCTGATATAAAAGGGCACGTGTTGTATGATTCCATTTATATGAAATATTCAGAATAGTTAAATCTACAGAAATAGAACACAGATTGGTGGTCACCAGGGCATGGGGAAGGGGGATGGGGAGAAGCCACTTAATGCATACAGGGTTTTACTTTAAAGTAATGGAAGTGTTTCAGAACTAGATAGAGATGATGGTCGCACAACACTGTGAATGTACTAAATGCCACTGAATTATTCACTGTAAAATAGTTAATTTTATGTTATGTGAATTTCACCTCAATAAATTACGTTAAAAAATCCATTTCGGGGGGGTGGGGGAGGGATGGACTGGGAGTTTGGGGTTAGTAGATGCAAACTATTACATGTAGAATGGATAAACAACAAAGTCCTACTGTATAGCACAGGGAACTATATTCAATATCCTGGGATAAACCGTAATGGAAAAGAATGTAAAAAAGAATGTGTATGTGTATATAACTGAGTCACTTTGCTGTACAGCAGAAATTACACAACATTGTAAATCAACTATACTTCAATTTTTAAAAATCCATTTCAGTCCTTAACTTACTCATATTTTCCACCAGTGACCAACCATCTACTTCCCAAATTCTTCCTTCCCTTGATTTCTTGAGCATCAGTTTTTTCTGTTTTTTCACCTGTTCCTCTGACCATTCTCACTGTTTCTTAGGCTGGTCTAACTTTTTTTTTAAATCATGTGATTTTGGAGAATTCTCTAGACTCTTTATTTTGGTCCTCTTTTATTCTTGTTCTCCCAAGTTTCTCACATCCATTATTTCAGTTCTATTAGAGAAAACTTTACTCTCCTAGCCTCATGTTTCTGGATAAACATCTTTCTATTCAGGGAAGAAACAGTATTGGAAAACCCCTTGTGAAAGGAACCTTTTCTTCCCATGGAAGGAGAATTGATGTATGTAATTGAAGAGTGACAAAAATCTGACACCCATTTTTATACAGTCCTTTATTAGGGAGAGGTTAAGATGTTGAAGCCCGTGGTTCCCATGTGGCCTGTCCTCTCTCTTTTTGTACCAGCCTCTGTGTGGAAAGCAAAAGCCTTGCTTTCCTCCATATGCTAAGCTTAACTGTACGGACTTAGTCATTTCAAATCAGATGGGAGAGTTTTAGGAAACCCAATTGCGGCAGCAGATCTAAGCCGCGTTCACCGTGTTCACCAGGCCAGTCTTGTTAGTAATGAAACAGAACATTGCTCGCCATCTACTGACATCTTTATTTATTTCTCTCTTAGTTCTTAATTCAAAGGAAGAGGAATATGAGCTAACATCCCCTTCAGCCTCAACAGACTCCAACCACAACATCAGTGCTAATTGTTCCCAAGCATATCACTCTGCCCCTGACTCTTATTTTCAACCAACCACCTGACCATCTTCCCCACCCATCCCAGACTTCTATATTATTTTAGTTTGGTTGGCTTTTAAACCTTTAACCTTGTTTAAGCATAATTTTTGAAGTTGCAAAGTATACAACCCTCTGAAGGATCAAAATTATTAAACATCAGAGCATTATATAATTGATGATACAAAACTGAAGAATCAAGGATGGCAGGATCTAAGGAGTCACTTTTTCCATATTCTTGATCTTGAAAAATGGCCCAGCATCCACCCAATCTCAAGAAGAAAAGATGAATGGCAAAATCTCACAGGAGCCTGAAACAGGAATCAGGAAACCATTAAGAACCAAGACAGCTGACCTTGTCCTTTTAAAAACCTTCTCATTATTCCAGGAGCTACTGCAGTGTTCTTTTCACAAGTGTTTTTCTGTTACTTTCAGTTAGAAACCCTCTAAAGGGTTTCTCCTACTTGCAGCCAATATCTGATGTTTATTATGTTCTTTATACTTTTCATTTTTTTTCCAGGAGAACCTTGAGCATGTAATACTTAAAGCATGTTTTTAAGTAACACACCCCCATATCTTAATCTGTTTGGGTTGCTGTAACAAAATACCATAGACTGGGTGGCTTATAAACAAAAGAAATTTATTTCTCACAGTTCTGGAGACTGGAAGTGCAAGATCAGAGCACCTGCACGGTTGGGTTCGGGTGAGAAGTCTCTTCTGGATGGCAGACTGTTGTCTTCTCATATCTTCACATGGCAGAAAGCAGAGAGAGGAAGGAAGCTGTCTCGTATCTTCTTATAAGGGCACTAGTCCTATTCATGAGAGCGTCACCCTCATGACCAAATCACCTCCCAAAGGCCCTACCTCCTAATGCCATCACTTCGGGGGTTAGGATTTCAACACATGAATTTGGGGGGGGGCCACCAACATTCGGTCCGTAACACCACACTACACTTCATTTGCTCCCTGTGATGAACTGATGGACTGACTCCCTGTTCAGCCTGCTTTCCTCCCTCCTTCTGCCAGGCCTGTCTGTACTGCAGAAGTTGGAAGCCTGCATTTCCAGACTCCTTTGCAGCTAGGGTGTGGACACAAATTATGTCTCACCAATTAGAGGCACTTGTGCAAAATATAGAAGGCAGAAATGGGGCAAAGGCCTTCTCCTTGCCCCTTTCAGACTGCTTTTCTTCTGGCAAACACTATCTCAGAGACGGGAGATTTTGCTATAGCAGGGTCCCAGTGTCTGTATGAGAGGCAGTGGGGTGGGTAGCCTCTTGACTTTGGCTTCCTGATCCTTGGAAGTGCCTCTCAGATCATGCAATGCAGGGTCCTGGCTCTAGGGTGGGGAGTTTTTCCACTCAAAATTTCTGGGGGTGGCCTCAGAGGTGGTAAGTATCCAGGGATTGGTCCTGCTGTTCTGTAAGAAGGATTTTGCTCCCCCTATCCTCCCAGTGACTTTTACTAGCACCTAATTTCCTTCACTAAATTCCTTCTTGAATAAATAGCTAAAGTGGCTTCTCTTTCCTGCACTGAACCCTAACCAATACACTATACTACTTTCTAGCCCCAGTAGCAGCAGGGAGTTAAAGTGAGATATTAATGATTTTATGGCCAGCGACTCAGGAATGCCCAAATCCTGCTCCACACATCTCCCCCCTTCCACTAGAGTTCCTGAGGGAGCCATCTAAAAAAGGAATAATAAGTAACAACCAAAGTACCACTTTATTAATTGTTGTTCCCAAGCTTAAAACCCAAGTGCAAGGCCTTAATAAAGGTTACAGTGGGGCCTGGGACCTCCTGCCCTACATTTCCATCTTGATATCATTTTGGCTGAACACGAGCAGGAAAGAAGTTGAAGAGAGAGTGAGCCAACCGAATTATCTAGAATTCACTTACTCATCTAGAGCTGTGAGAAGTAGGAGAGTAAGAGAAGAGGTTCATGCATTTTAAGGTATAGTAACCTCACCCACTAGTCACCATGGCCCAGTCAGATGTCCTGGACCCTGACCACGCAAACAAACAGCTCTCCCCATGGGGGAATTAGGCAAGGCACTGAGAGAACTGGGTCAGCAGTGGGAAAAGCGGGGGATGCACGAAAAGGGACTGGCCAGGCAGAGCAGAGGGGCAAGGTCTAGTGAATCTCCCTCAATGAGTGTATGGTCTCCTCTTCTGCCCCATGTGAATGCTCTAAAGTAGGTTTACATCTGCTCTGTCCCTGCAAAGTCACTTGCAGAGCTAAGTCCTTCAGTTTTCATGAGCTTGTAACAAATGAGAGTGTGTGTGTGAAGGAAAGGAAGATAAGAGTGGTGGGGAAGCTGACCTGTGGGTAGTGGTATTAATAAAACAGGAGGTGTTGGTCATCATCATCAAATGTGTATGAATTTTTAAGATTCATTGGCCTTAGTGAAAATACTAGTAGAGGCACTGCTAACATATACTGATTTTTCTGGGAGGGAGAGACTAAAAGGAGAAATCTTGGATGTACCTATAATAGGATGTTTGACTTAACCTATCCAGGAGGGTAATATGAACTTTAAAAAGTCCCTTCTAAAGTTTTGCACTTCTACTCTGTACTCCAAAGTGGAAGCACCTCAGAGTTTTTGCAGTCTCTAAAAAGCTTCCTGAGTCAAATAAATCAACAAACACTACCCTCTATACAGGTAATAACTACCTCCTTAAAGACACCCCTGCTGATTCCCCTCATTTTTTCCTGTGCTAAAGAAAAGGATACATCTTTCTGAAAACAAAGAAGGTAGACTTCGGAATTTCTTTTTTAATTCAAATTGATCCTTTGTGAAAAGAGGCAGGAGAAAATCAGAAAAGTTATATTTACCAGAAAATAAAATTCTATTTTGTCTATATTGTTGAAAATACTGTTTATATTGTTGAATGGTCTGATCATGAATGACTCAAGTTTACAGCCAAGCCCTTAACTATCACTCTGACAATATTTAAGGCTTTACTTCAATACTGTCTTTGAGAATTCATCTCAAGAATTGTGTCATCTCCACCAGAGATGAAATTTCTTGGGGGCAAAAACTGTCTCATTAACACCTACATCCTTCACAGCATCTGCGTGCCATAGTAGATTCTAGGAACCATTGGATGAATGAAGAGATGGTGGGGTGGAGGATTAAACAGATGGTTGCGCAGATGGCTGGGTGGATGAATACGGTAAGTTATTTTTGTTATCTCAATCAATACACTCCTTTGGAAGGGCTTCAAGAGAAATCTGTCTAATATTAAACTCTGTTGAAAGAGAGACAGGAGGAGCCAGGGATGATAGTAGAACCCAGACAAAACACGACAAAACATACTAGTATTGAAAGTTTTTTTTAAATTTACATTCTGAAGTCAATAACCCTGATTCAAAGTTTTTCTTTTTTTATATATAAATTTATTTATTTTATTTAATTTATTTATTTTTGGCTGCATTGGGTCTTCGTTGCTGCGTGCAGGCTTTCCCTAGTTGCAGCGAGCGGGGACTACTCTTTGTTGGGGTGCATGGGCTTCTCAGTGCGGTGGCTTCTCTTGTTGTGGTGCGTGGGCTCTAGGCACGTGGGCTTCAGTAGTTGTGGCACATAGGCTCAGTAGTTGTGGCTTGCGGGCTCTAAAGTGCAGGCTCAGTAGTTGTGGCACACGGGCTTAGCTGCTCTGCGGCATGTGGGATCTTCCCGGACCAGGACTCGAACCCATGTCTGCCTGCCAATGCAGGCGCAGTGCTTAACCACTGCGCCACCAGGGAAGCCCTAAAGTTTTTCTTGTAATACTTTTAAATTTTATTTTTCATTTCTTATTTTTCAGTACCCTTAAATAATACCACGTCAATATGTGCTCTAAGGAGGGTGTTTGAATACAGCTGTGCTCTAGTCTGGAACTCAGCTACCCAAAGTATGGTCCACTGAACAGCAGGATCCCCATGTCCTGGCACCATGTTCATGTGGACAGGGAATGTTGCCTACCATTCCAGAAAACAAGAATCAAGCCGTCAGCCACTGCAGCTGCCCTCCTCCACCAAGGTGCACCCAGAGGGGAATTCAGGGTAGAGAAACACAGGAAATGTTATGTGCTGTGGATACTGGCCCTAGACAGTTAAGATGCATATCTAAGGAATAATTTCAATGAGCCTGGATTCTTGCATCTTTCTGTACATAGAAGAGCACTAAAATCATTAACTTGAGATGTCTGGTTTTTATGATTACCTTTCATCTTTTGATGTTTGACCACATGTTTGGTTTTTTTTCCCCAGCAAAAAAACTTCTGTAAATCTTGGTTCCTCCCTTACCTCTTCAGAACAGTTCTTCAAAGCTATCTGAGAGGCTATGCTCCCAGGCTAAAGTCCTCAATAAGGTCCCAGAATAAAACTTAACTCACAGCTTTTAGATTGTGTGTTTTTCTTCAGTAGACATTAGAAATGCAGAATCTCGGGCTCCTCCCTAGACCCACTAAACCAAAATCTGCATCTTAACAAGTACCCCGGATGATTCCTATACATGATAAAATCTTAGAAACACTGGTCTAGATTCAAGATAATAATGAATGAAAAGCCAGGGTTTTTGGCATCAGAGACTTAGTGCAAGCAAAGTATGATAAATCCCAAGTACTGTCCTGCTAGTGGAGAAGAAAGGTGCTGCGGAAGAGAGTTTGATATGGTGGAACATAAAATGGGAGCTTTGGAGGTGGAGAATGGAGGATGTGGGGAGGGGGGACAGTGTGTATGTGTATGGGGTGGAGGGAACAGTAGTAAAATTCATCTCCTGGAATAACAGGAACCACAGGAAATGCAGGAGGCAACAGTCAATGCACTGAAATACAATGCAAGGCCTCCCTTAGGTTGTACTGCACTAAAAGAGGATGGAAAATCCTATGGTATTCAAGTTGCCCCAAAGCACCCTGACTTCTCTGACGTCACTGCTGAGTCCTTCAGCCTCAGGGAGGGACAGCCAAGTCCATGGCCTGCTTGGGGAGGGGGACAATTGAGAATGAACAGCCCAGCCACAGCAGATTTTCTAATTTTGGCTAGAGGCCAAGTGTTACTGAACCAAACTTAGGTCTGCTGGCTGGCATGCAGTAAAGTCATCTACTGACACCGGCTTATGGTGATGGAAAGTGCGGCGTTTATTGTAAGGCACCAGACAAGGAGTCCGGGACAGCTAATGCTCAAAAAACCTGAACTCCCGATGGGTTTCATGAAAGCAATTTTAAAGGCCAGGTGAGGGAGAGGAGTCACAGGGTATGTGAGTAGCTCATGCACAGTTCTCTGATTGGTTGATGGTGAGGTAACAGGGCGGTGTCACAGGGGTTAACACTATCAATCCTTGGGCTCCAGGAGGCCTGGGGGCTACGTGCTCATGGTCATTAAGGAGTTTACAGCTCCCATTTGGTGCGGGTTTTAGTATCTGTAAAACGACTCAGGAAATGTACATCAGGTACTATTAACTAGGTACTTCAGAGAGGAGCTAAAGCAGAGGATATGGGGCGGGGTCTGTCCTGCTCATTACACAAGTGGCCTGCAGTATACTGGGTGCTCCAAAGAACTAAGTCAGATGTAAGATGGGAGGTCAGAGCCTAACAGTGAGGATGTGTGGCTGGTATTAATATCCTGAACTGACATATGAAGAAGCTAAGGCAGATAGGTGAAGTGTCTCGTCACTCCCACTAGCTGGTTAGGCGATGCTGTTCAAATCAATTCACTTCTTAACTCTAGTTTTTGAGTTATTTTCTTAATGATTGCTCTAGGGATTACAATGTACATCTTATTACAATTTATGTCATGTTAATGCTGGCTTAATCCTGGTAAAATATAGCAGCTTTGTTCCAGTATAGCTCCAGTGCCTTCTTCGTTCTTGGTGCTATTATTGTCATTATGTGTATGCAGGTTGGTTTCAAGGCTGTCCCAGCTTTCACTTTCCACTAGGCACCCCCAGGACTTCTTGTGTGTGCATATCCTCTCAGTCAGCCAGTGATATGTAGAGGGCTTGTCTAATTTCCAAGGTCTCTCTGTTGGATTTCTGGCCACAACCTCAGGCAGGCAAGGCTATAGGTGTTTCCTGTTTCTTTTCCAATGAGTTTTCTAATTTTACGGACAGTGCCCTCCACCCCAAATCAAGTCAGTCCCCTCTGGCAGCTAAGCTGCAGGTTTTCATAGGCAGCTCAGCCGTAGCAACACTTTTGTTCCAAAAGATCCGGGGCAGGGGTATGGATCAGTCCCAGGCAAGCAAGCTACAGACTCCCGTTGTTCTTACCCAAAGTTCAGCAGCGTCTCATGAATAAATGTTTATCAATTTGCTATTTGCCTTTGTCAACTTTCAGAGCCCTGCAATGGTTGTTGGGGATCATTGTTTCCAGTTGTTTTTGAGGGATGAAATTTGTCATCTTCTTTACTCTGCATTTCTGGAAATCCTGCCTCTTATTCATTTTAATGAGCCTTCAGTTTCTCATCAATAAAATTAGGTCTCTTCCTTCCTAGCCTTGTGCTAGGGACCAGGAAAGCAAAGGTTTTGAGGAACTAGAGGAGTATTAAAATATGGCATGGGATGTATTACCTAAGGTTCAGATATGAGCAACCTTGCCTGACTCTGGCTGACGTATTTTAGAAGGATATGGGGCAGCTCAGAGACAAGGCTGCAATTAGTACAAATGAAAAAGGATGCTCCTTCAAATAAAAAAAAATTGCTGTTAGTTTATTATTGTACAAACAAACACCATACCACCCAGGGAAAGTAGAAACCAGGCATGTAACTGTCTCATTGGTAAAGGAAGGAGAAGAGTAGGGGAAGGGAAAGGAGTGAATAGGTAAAAGGAGGGGCAGGAGTCTATCAATCAAACTTATTTTTCAAATTGGCCCAAATATATATGTCCACTCAAAATAAAGTAAAATTAAAGCCTCTTGCTTGGACACTGCTATAGTCTGAATGCTTGTGCCCCACAAAATTCACATGTTGAAATCCTAATGCTATTAGGAAGTGAGTCCCCTGGGAGATGATTAGGTCATAAGGATGGAGTTCTCATAAATGGGATTTGTGCCCTTATTAAAAAGGCCTCACAGAAATCCTTCATTTCTTCTACCATGTGAGGGCACAGAGAAAAGTTGGCAGTCTGCAACTTGGAAGAGAACTTTCACCAGGACCCAGCCATGCTAGCACCCTGACCTTAGACTTCAATCCTCCAGAACTGTGATAAATATATTTATGTTGTTTATAAGCTACCCAGTCTGTGGTATTTTGTTCTATCAGCTCAAACAGACTAATACAGACACATACCATTGGTTTTCCAGACCCTTCTAAAGGAAGTTTGCAAGGGCCCTGGCAAGCAGAAGTGGTAATGGCACGCACACACGTATGTGCTCGTATTTCTAGCTGCTCAGCCACATCCTGATGCCGGAGCATACACACCCTGGCAGTAGGCACACTCTATGCCCTCAGGACTACTCCCCAGCCAAGGGGACTGCATTTAGATGGGTAGTCTCTCAGATGTGTCAGTGCATCTGAAGGCAGCAGGGGAATGAGAGAAGCAACCTCAGGGAGTACCCAGAGTTGCATAGGAATAAGACCTGTTGTGCATGTGCAGGCATCAACAAATGGACATACAGGTCTCCAAAGTGAATGTACATTCCTGGATGCCAGTGCAAGTTTGTTGTATTGAGAGCTTTCCTCTGCTTCAAGATGCAGCCAGAAGTCCCAGACTCTCCATAATCCACCCCCATTCTCACAGGAGTTAAAATAAATCCATAAGGTGAATGCTTTCCTTCCCTTAGACATAGTGCCCTTATACAGTGCACAACATGAACAATCATACAAGGGAAAGCTGAATAACCAAATATTAAAAGCACAAGAAAAACAGCAATTTGAAAGATCCAGGAAGCAGGACACTGCCACTGGGATAAATGAACTTCAACTATATTTAATTACTGCATCGCTCTACTCAAGATACAAATTCCAGAGAGAAAGCATCTGATTGGCTTTTCTTGGGCCATATGTCCATACATTGGCCAGGGCAGAACAATCTGATTAATAGCACTCCAGCACTGTATCCAAGCAAGAGGAATAGTTCCCCAGAACAAAATTAGGGTACTGTTCCCAGAAATGAGAACACATACTGAACAGGTAAAAATAACAGATGGCTAACTCAGAACAATTAATTAGGGATCAGATTCTTTACTGTAGGACTTCTCAGAGCCTTTAATTAGCAAATTTTATTTTTACTAATTTTTAATAGGAGATAAAATATGGAACATTTCTCAATTATTTTACCAAAGAACTTTTTTTTTCTCAACAGAATATTTCAGGAGACTAATAAGTGATTAAGACAGAAGAATAGGAAGACCCGAACTTACCTCTTCCCACAGGCACACCAAAATTACAACTACTTACAGAGCAACTATCTATGAGAATGACCTGAAGACTAGCAGAAAAAAATTTCCACAACAAAAGATATAAAGAAGGAGCCATAATGAGATGGGTAGGGGGGTGGAGATGTGGACTAGTCAGGACCCATATCTCCAGGTTGGTGACCTACGAACAAGAGGAGGGATATTGTTATATAATCACAGAGGTCCTCCCCAAGGAGCAAAGGCCTTGAACCCCACGTCAGACTCCCCAGGCCAGGGGTCCTGCATTAGGAAGATGAGCAACCAGAATGTCTGGCTTAGAAAACCAGCAAGGCTTACATTCAGGAGAGCCAGAGGGCTATAGGAAACAGAGAGTCCACTCTTAAAGGGCACATGCAAAATTTCACAAGCTCTGAGTCCCAGCACAGAGGCAGTGCTTTGAAACGTTCCTGGATAGACCCACTTGCTGATCTTAGAGAGCCACCAGGAGGCAAGAGGCAGATGGGACTCACCCTGAGAACAGAAATGCAGGAAGCAGCCATTTTGGGGCTCTCATCTTACCATGCTGACACTGGCACCGGCAAGAGCCATTTTGGAATCCTCCTTCTAAGCTATTAGAGCCAGGGACCTACCCCACACACAACCAGGCCCACAGCAGTTGCACGTCACCAGGCATAGCAAACCACCAAGCCGAGGCAAAGCCTCTAAGCTACTGGGCCAGGAGCCAGCCCCACCTACCAGCATGCCCACGATAGTTGACTGCACTACAACAGAAGGGGCACAGGCAACTCACATAGGGGATAGCTCTGGAACATGTAGCTCTGGTACCCAGAGAGGAGCATGTTGCTGGGCTCCATAGGATGTCCCCTACATAAGGTCACTTCTCCAAGACTGGGAAACGTAACCAACTTCCCCGATGCATAGAAATGAGCATAGAGAATTAAGCAAAATGAGGACACAGGAAAATGTGTTCCAAATGAAGGAACAAGACAAAACCTCAGAAAAAAACTAAATGAAACAGAGGTAAGCAATCTACCCAATAAAGAGTTTAACATGATGATCATAAAAATGCACAGCAAATTCAGGAGAAGAATGGACAAATACAGTGAGAATTTCAACAAAGAGAAAATATTAAAAAGAAACAACCAAAGCTGAAGAATATAATAATTGAAATGAAAAATACTATTTCAGAGAGAATCAACAATAGATTAGATGATACAGGAGAACAAATAAGCACTCTAGAACACAGAGTACTGGAAACCACCCAAGCTGAACAGAAAAAAGAAAAAAGAATTAAGAAAAAAGAGGATAGTTTAAGAGAACTCTGGGACAACATAAAGCATAATAACATTCACATTATAGTGATGGGTCCCAGAAGGAGAAGAGAGAAAGAAAGGGGTAGAGGACTTATTAAAAAGAAATAAATAATAGCTGAAAACTTTTCTCACCCCTGGGGAAGGAAATAGATGTCCATGTCCAGGAAGCACAAAGTCCCAAACAAGATGAACCCAAAAAGGTCCACACAAAGAAACATAATTAAAATGTCAAAAACTAAAAATAAAGAGAGAATCTTAAAAGCAGCAAGAGAAAAGCAACTAGTTACATAAAAGGGAACTCCCATAAGATGATCAGCTGACTTTTCAGCAAAAAAGAAGTGGCATGATATAGTCAAAGGGATGAAAGGAAAAAACCTACAACCAAGAATACTCTACCTGGCAAGGTTATCATTCAGATTTGAAGGAAAGATAAAGAGTGTTACAGACAAGCAATAGCTAAAGAGTTCATCACTACCAAACCAGCCTTACCAGAAATGTTAAAGGTACATCTCTAACCAGAAAGAAAGGACCACAACTAGAAATAAGAAAATTATGAAAGGAAAAGTCTAGGTAAAGGTAAAGGCAAACATACAGTAAAGGTAGTAGATCACTACATATAAAGCTAGTAGGAATGTTAAGAGAGACAGGTAATAAAATCATCTATGTCTACAATAAGTAGTTAAGGGATACACAAAATAAAAAGATATAAAATATAATGTGAAAAAAGTAAAATGTAGGTGGAGAGAGTAAAAATGTAAGACTGTTAGAATGAGTTCTAACTTAAGAATAATCAACTTAAAAAACATAGATATAGATATAGGTTGTTATATATGAACCCCATGGACTCCACAAACCAAAAACCTATAAAAGATACACAAAAATAAAGAGAAAGGAATCCAAACATAACACTAAAGATAAGCATCAAATCACAAGGGAAGAGAGCAAGAGAAGAAGAAAGGAACAGAGAAGAACAACAAAAACAACCAGAAAACAATTAACAAAATGGTAATAAGTACATATCTATCAATAATTACTTTAAATGTAAATGGACTAAATGCTCTAATCAAAAGACATAGGATAGCCAAATGGATAAAGGAAAAAACAAGACCCATATACATGCTGCCTATGAAAGACTCAGTTCAGTTCTAAAGACACACAGACTGAAAATGAGGGGTTTTTAAAATATTTTCCATGCAAATGTAAACAAACAAAAAGTCTGGGATAGCAATACTTATATGGGACAAAATAGACCTTAGAACAAAGAGCTTAACAGGAGACAAAGATGAACATTACATACTGATAAATGAACCAATCCAACATGAAGGTATAACACTTGTAAATATACATGTACACAACATAGGAGCACGTAAATACATAAAAAAAATATTATAAACATAAAGGGAGAAATTGACAGTAAAACAATAACAGTAGGGGGCTTTAACACCCCATTTACATCAATGGACAGATCATCCAGACAGAAAATCAATAAGGAAACACTGGCCTCAGATGACACATTAGACCAAATGAACTTAGATATATACAGAACATTTCATTCAAAACTAGCAGTATATATATATATTTCAAATGCACATGGAACATTCTCCAGAATAGACCACATGCTAGGCCACAGAACAAGTCTCAGTAAATTCAAGAAGATTAAAATCATACCAAGCATCTTTTCTTTTTCTTTTTTATTTTTTAACATCTTTATTAGAGTATAATTGTTTACCATGGTGTGTCAGTTTCTGCTTTATAACAAAGTGAATCAGTTATATATATACATATGTCTCCATATCTCTTCCCTCTTGCATCTCCCTCCCTCCCACCCTCCCTATCCCAACCCTCTAGGTGGTCACAAAGCACCGAGCTGATCTCCCTGTGCTATGCGGCTGCTTCCCACTAGCTATCTATTTTACATTTGGTAGTGTATATATGTCCATGCCACACCCTCACTTTGTCCCAGCTTACCCTTCCCACTCCCCGTATCCTCAAGTCCATTCTCTAGTAGGTCTGCATCTTTATTCCTGTCTTGCCCCTAGGTTCTTCTGACCATTTTCTTTTTTTTTTTTTTTTTTTTTTAGATTCCATATATATGTGTTAGCATATGGTATTTGTTTTTCTCTTTCTGACTTACTTCACTCTGTATGACAGTCTCTAGGTCCATCCACCTCACTACAAATAACTCAGTTTCATTCTTTTTTATGGCTGAGTAATATTCCATTGTATATATGTGCCACATCTTCTTTATCCATTCTTCTGTTGATGGACACTTAGGTTGCTTCCATGTCCTGGCTATTGTAAGTAGAGCTGCAATAAACATTTTGGTACATGACTTTTTTTGAATTATGGTTTTCTCAGATTATATGCCCAGTAGTGCGTTTGCTGGGCTGTATGGAAGTTCTATTTTTAGTTTTTTAAGGAACCTCCATACTGTTCTCCATAGTGGCTGTATCAATTTACATTCCCACCAACAGTGCAAGAGGGTTCCCTTTTCTCCACACCCTCTCCAGAATTTATTGTTTGTAGATTTTTTGATGATGGCCATTCTGACCAGTGTGAGATGATATCACATTGTAGTTTTGATTTGCATTTCTCTAATGATTAATAATGTTGAGCATTCTTTCATGTGTTTGTTGGCAATCTGTATATCTTCTTTGGAGAAATGACTATTTAGGTCTTCTGCCCATTTTTGGATTGGGTTGTTTGTTTTTTTGTTTTTTTTTTGATATTGACCTGCATGAGTTGCTTGTATGTTTTGGAGATTAATCCTTTGTCAGTTGCTTCATTTGCAAATATTTTCTCCCATTCTGAGGGTTGTCTTTTGGTCTTGTTTATGGTTTCCTTTGCTGTGCAAAAGTTTTTAAGTTTCATTAGGTCCCATTTGTTTATTTTTGTTTTTATTTCCATTTCTCTAGGAGGTGGGGCAAAAAGGATCTTGCTGTGATTTATGTCATAGAGTGTTCTGCCTATGTTTTCCTCTAAGAGTTTGATAGTGTCTGGCCTTACATTTAGGTCTTTAATCCATTTTGAGTTTATTTTTGTGTATGGTGTTAGGGAGTGTTCTAATTTCATTCTTTTACATGTAGCTGTCCCATTTTCCCAGCACTGCTTATTGAAGAGACTGTCTTTTCTCCACTGTATATTCTTGCCTCCTTTATCAAAGATAGGTGACCATATGTGTGTGGGTTTATCTCTGGGCTTTCTATCCTGTCCCATTTATCTATATTTCTGTTTTTGTGCCAGTACCATACTGTCTTGATTACTGTAGCTTTGTAGTATAGTCTGAAGTCAGGGAGCCTGATTCCTCCAGCTCCGTTTTTCTTTCTCAAGATTGCTTTGGCTATTCGGGGTCTTTTGTGTTTCCATACAAATTGTGAAATTTTTGTTCTAGTTCTGTGAAAAATGCCAGTGGTATTTTAGGGATTTTAGGGATTTTTAGGGATAGGGATTGCATTGAATCTGTAGATTGCTTTGGGTAGTAGAGTCATTTTCACAATGTTGATTCTTCCAATCCAAGAACATGGTATATCTCTCCATCTATTTGTATCATCTTTAATTTCTTTCATCAGAGTCTTATAGTTTTCTGCATACAGGTCTTTTGTCTCCTTAGGTAGGTTTAGTCCTAGATATTTTATTCTTTTTGTTGCAATGGTAAATGGGAGTGTTTTCTTAATTTCACTTTCAGATTTTTCATCATTAGTGTATAGGAATGCAAGAGATTTCTGTGCATTAATTTTGTATCCTGCTACTTTGCCAAATTCATTGATTAGCTCTAGTAGTTTTCTGGTAGCCTCTTTAGGATTCTCTATGTATAGTATCATGTCATCTGCAAACAGTGACAGCTTTACTTCTTCTTTTCCGATTTGGATTCCTTTTATTTCTTTGTCTTCTCTGATTGCTGTGGCTAATACTTCCAAAACTATGTTGAATAATAGTGGTGAGATTGGGAAACCTTGTCTTGTTCCTGATCTTAGTGGAAATGGTTTCAGTTTTTCACCATTGAGGATGATGTTGGCTGTGGGTTTGTCATATATGGCCTTTATTATGTTGAGGAAAGTTCCCTCTATGCCTACTTTCTGGAGGGTTTTTATCATAAATGGGTGTTGAATTTTGTCAAAAGCTTTTTCTGCATCTATTGAGATGATCATATGGTTTTTCTCCTTCATTTTGTTAATATGGGGTATCACATTGATTGTGTATATTGAAGAATCCTTGCATTCCTGGGATAAACCCCACATGATCATAATGTATGGTCCATTTAATGTGCTGCTGGATTCTGTTTGCTAGTATTTTGTTGAGGATTTTTGCATCTATGTTCATCAGTGATATTGGCCTGTAGTTTTCTTTCTTTGTGACATCTTTGTCTGGTTTTGGTATCAGAGTGATGGTGGCCTCATAGAATGAGTTTGGGAGTGTTCCTCCCTCTGCTATATTTTGGAAGAGTTTGAGAAGGATAGGTGTTAGCTCTTCTGTAAATGTTTGATAGAATTCACCTATGAAGCCATCTGGTCCTGGGCTTTTGTTTGTTGGAAGATTTTTAATCACAGTTTCAATTTCAGTGCTTGTGATTGGTCTGTTCATATTTTCTATTTCTTCCTGGTTCAGTCTCGGAAGGTTGTGCATTTCTAAGAATTTGTCCATTTCTTCCAGGTTGTCCATTTTATTGGCATAGAGTTGCTTGTAGTAATCTCTCATGATCTTTTGTATTTCTGCAGTGTCAGTTGTTACTTCTCCTTTTTCTTTTCTAATTCTATTGATTTGAGTCTTTTCCCTTTTTTTCTTGATGAGTCTGGCTAATGGTTTATCTATTTGTTTATGTTCTCAAAGAACCAGCTTTTAGTTTTATTGATCTTTGCTATCATTTTCTTCATTTCTTTTTCATTTATTTCTGATCTGATTTTTATGATTTCTCTCCTTCTGCTAACTTTGCAGTTCTTTTGTTCTTCTTTCTCTAACTGCTTTAGGTGTAAGGTTAGGTTGTTTATTTGATATGTTTCTTGTTTCTTAAGGTAGGCTTGTATAGCTATAAACTTCCCTCTTAGAACTACTTTTGCTGCATCCCATAGGTTTGGGTCATTGTGTCTTCATTGTCATTTGTTTCTAGGTATTTTCTGATTTCCTCTTTGATTTCTTCAGTGATTTCTTGGTTATTAAGTAGTGTGTTGTTTAGCCTCCATGTGTTTGTATTGCTTACAGATTTTTTCCTCTAATTGATATCTACTCTCATAGTGTTGTGGTCAGAAAAGATACTTGATATGATTTCAATTTTCTTAAATTTACCAAGGCTTGATTTGTGACCCAAGATATGATCTATCCTGGAGAATGTTCCATGAGCACTTGAGAAGAATGTGTATTCTGTTGTTTTGGATGGAATGTCCTATAAATATCAGTTAAGTCCATCCTGTTTAATGTATCATTTAAAGCTTGTGTTTCCTTATTTATTTTCATTTTGGATGATCTGTCCATTGGTGAAAGTGGGGTGTTAAAGTCCCCTACTATGATTGTGTTACTGTTGATTTCCCCTTTTATGGCTGTTAGTATTTGCCTTATGTATTGAGGTGCTCCTATGTTGGGTGCATAAATATTTACAATTGTTATATCTTCTTCTTGGATTGATCCCTTGATCATTATGTAGCATCCTTCTTTGTCTCTTGTAATAGTCTTTGTTTTAAAGTCTATTTTGTCTGATATGAGAATTGCTACTCCAGCTTTCTTTTGATTTCCATTTGCATGGAATATCTTTTTCCATCCCTTCACTTTCAGTCCGTATGTGTCTCTAGGTCTGAAGTGGGTCTCTTGTAGACAGCATATATATGGGTCTTGTTTTTGTATCCATTCAGCCAGTCTATGTCTTTTGGTGGGAGCATTTAATCCATTTACATTTAAGGTAATTATTGAGATGTATGTTCCTATTACCATTTTCTTAATTGTTTTGGGTTTATTATTGTAGGTCTTTTCCTTCTCTTGTGTTTCCTGCCTAGAGAAGTTCCTTTAGCATTTGTTGTAAAGCTGGTTTGGTGGTGCTGAATTCTCTTAGCTTTTGCTTGTCTGTAAAGCTTTTCATTTCTCCGTCAAATCTGAATGAGATCCTTGCTGGGTAGAGTAATCTTGGTTGTAGGTTTTTCTCCTTCATCACTTTAAATATGTCCGGCCACTCCCTTCTGGCTTGCAGAGTTTCTGCTGAAAGATCAGCTGTTAACCTTATGGGAATTCCCTTATGTGTTACTTGTTGTTTTTCCCTTGCTGCTTTTAATATTTATTCTTTGTATTTAATTTTTGATAGTTTGATTAATATGTGTCTTGGCATGTTTCTCCTTGGATTTATCCTGTATAGGACTCTCTGTGCTTCCTGAACTTGATGAACTATTTCCTTTCCCATATTAGGGAGGTTTTCAACTATAATCTCTTCAAATATTTTCTCAGTCCCTTTCTTTCTCTCTTCTTTTTCTGGGACCCCTATAATTCAAATGTTGGTGCGTTTAATGTTGTCCCAGAGGTCTCTGAAACTGTCCTCAATTCTTTTCATTCTTTTTTCTTTATTCTGCTCTGCAGTAGTTATTTCAACTATTTTATCTTCCAGGTCACTTATCCGTTCTTCTGCCTCAGTTATTCTGCTATTGATCACTTCTAGAGAATTTTAAATTTCATTTATTGTGTTGTTCATCTCTGTTTGTTTGCTCTTTCGTTCTTCTAGGTCCTTGTTAAACGTTTCTTGTATTTTCTCCATTCTATTTCCAAGATTTTGGATCATCTTTACTATCATTATTCTGAATTCTTTTTCAGGTAGACTGCCTATTTCCTCTTCATTTGTTAGGTCTGGTGGGTTTTTGCCTTGCTCCTTCATCTGCTGTGTGGTTCTCTGTCTTCTCATTTTGCTTAACTTACTGTGTTTGGGGTCTCCTTTTCGCAGGCTGCAGGTTCGTAGTTCCCGTTGTTTTTGGTATCTGTCCCCAGTGGCTAAGGTTGGTTCAGTGGGTTGTGTAGGCTTCCTGGTGGAGGGGACTAGTGCCTGTGTTCTGGTGGATGAGGCTGGATCTTGTCTTTGTGGTGGGCAGGTCCACGTCTGGTGGTGTGTTTTGTGGTGTCTGTGCCCTTATTATGATTTTAGGCAGCCTCTGTGCTAATGGATGGGGTTGTGTTCCTCTCTTGCTAGTTGTTTGGCATAGGGTGTCCTGCACTGTAGCTTGCTGGTCGTTGAGTGGAGCTGGGTCTTGGCGTTGAGATGGAGATCTCTGGGAGATTTTTGCCATTTGATATTACATGGACCTGGGAGGTCTCTTGTGGACCAGTGTCCTGAGCTTGGCTCTCCCATCTCAGTGGCACAGCCCTGATGCCTGGCTGGAGCACCAAGAGCCTGTCCTCCACATGGCTCAGAATAAAAGGGAGAAAAAAAAAGAAAGAAAGAAAGAAGAAGATAAAATAAAATAAAATAAAGTTATTAAAATTAAAAATAAAAAATAATTATTAAGAAAAAAAAATGTTTAAGTAGAAAAAAACCCAAAAAAACCCAGACAGACAGAACCCTAGGACAAATGGTAAAAGCAACGCTATACAGAGAAAATCACACAGAGAAGCATACATGTACACACTCACAGAAAGAGAAAAAGGGGGAAAAATATATATATCGTTGCTCCCAAAGTCAACCTCCTCAATTTGAGATGATTTGTTGTCTATTCAGGTATTCCACAGATGCAGGGTACATCAAGTTGATTGTGGAGATTTAATTCGCTGCTCCTGAGGCTGCTGGGAAAAATTTCCCTTTCTCTTCTTTGTTCGCACAGCTCCCGGGTTTCAGCTTTGGATTTGGACCTGCCTCTGCCTGTAGGTTGCCTGAGGGCGTCTGTTCTTCACTCAGACAGGACGGGGTTCATGGAGCAGCTGATTCGGGGGCTCTGGCTCACTCAGGCAGGGGGGAGGGAGGGATATGGATGTGGGGCGAGCCTGCGGCGGCAGAGACCACCATGACGTTGCAGCAGCCTGAGGCGCACCATGCGTTCTCCTGGCGAAGTTGTCCCTGGATCACGGGACCCTGGCAGTGGCGGGCTGCACAGGCTCCCGGGAGGGGAGGTGTGGAGAGTGACCTGTGCTTGCACACAAGCTTCTTGGTGGCGGCAGCAGCTGCCTTAGCGTCCCATGCCCGTCTCTGGGGTCTGCACTGATAGCCGCTGCTTGTGCCCGTCTCTGGAGCTCCTTTAAGAGGCGCTCTTATTCCCCTCTCCTTGCACGCCATGACACAAAGAGGCAAGAAAAAGGGCTTCCCTGGTGGCACAGTGGTTGGGAATCCGCCTGCCAGTGCAGGGGACACGGGTTCGAGCCCTGGTCTGGGAAGATCCCACATGCCGCGGAGCAAATGGGCCCATGAGCCACAATTACTGAGCCTGCGCGTCTGGAGCCTGTGCTCCGCAACAGGAGAGGCTGCAATAGTGAGAGGCCCACGCACCACGATGAAGAGTGGTGCCCGCTTGCCACAACTGGAGAAAGCCCTTGCACAGAAACGAAGATCCAACACAGCCATAAATAAATAAATAAATAAATAAAATTAAAAAAAAAAAAAAAAAGAGGCAAGAAAAAGTCTCTTGTCTCTTCGGCAGCTCTAGACTTTTTCCCAGCCTCCCTCCCAGCTAGCTGTGGTGCACTAGCCCCTTCAGGCTGTGTTCACACAGCCAACCCCAGTCTTCTCCCTGCGATCCGACAGAAGACAGAGCCTCAGCTCCCAGCCCCCGCCCGCCCCAGCGGGTGAGCAGACAAGCCTCTCGGGCTGGTGAGTGCTGGTCGGCACTGATCCTCTGTGCGGGAATCTCTCCGCTTTGCCCTCCACACCCCTGTGGCTGCGCTCTCCTCCATGGCTCTGAAGCTTCCCTCCTCCGCCACCCACTGTCTCCGCCCGCGAAGGGTTCCCTAGTGTGTGGAAACCTTTCCTCCTTCACAGCTCCTTCCCACTGGTGCAGATCCCATCCCTATTCTTTGTCTCTGTTTTTTCTTTTTTCTTTTACCCTACCCAGGTACATGGGGA
This sequence comes from Balaenoptera musculus, assembly GCF_009873245.2. NCBI lineage: Eukaryota > Metazoa > Chordata > Mammalia > Artiodactyla > Balaenopteridae > Balaenoptera > Balaenoptera musculus. The sequence continues at coordinate 58,583,827 of NC_045785.1, read as the reverse complement.
GTTTCTTGCCTTTTGGGAGGTCTGAGGTCTTCTGCCAGCGTTCAGTAGGTGTTCTGTAGGAGTTGTTCCACATATAGATGTATTTCTGATGTATTTGTGGGGAGGATGGTGATCTCCAGGTCTTACTCTTCTGCCATCTTGAAGCTCCTTGCAAGCATATTTTCTGACCACAAGGGTATGAAAGTAAAAATCAACTACAAGAAAAAACTGGGAAAAACACAAACATGCAAAGTCTAAACAATATGATACTAAACAACCAATGAGTCATAGAAGAAATAAAAGAAGAAATTAAAAAAATATTTTGAGACAAATGAAAATGGAAACACAATGTTCCAAAATCTATGAGATGCAACAAAAGAAGTTCTAAAAAGGAAGTTTATATATAGCAATACAGGGATAGCTCAGGAAATAAGAAAATCTCAAACAATCTAACCTTACACCTAAAGGAACTAGGGGAAAAAGCATTAGTAGAAGGAGGGAAATAAAGATCAGAGCATAAATAAATAAAATACAGGCCAAAAAACAATATAAAAGATTAATGAAACCAAGAGCTGGTGCTTTGAAAAGATAAACAAAACTGACAAACTTTTAACCAGACTCATCAAAAAAAAAGAGAGAGAGTGGGCCCAAATAAATAAAATCAGAAATGAAACAGAAATTACAACCAGCACCACAGAAATCAAAGTATAGTAAAAGATTACCATGAACGATTTTGTACCAAAAATTAGACAACCTAGAAGAAATGGATAAATTTCTAGAAACACACAATCTTCCAAGACTGAAACAGGAAGAAATAGAAAATATGAAAAGATCAAATACCCGTAATGAAATTAAATCAGTAATCACAAAACTCCCTTCAAACAAAAGTTCAGGATAGATGGCTTCACAGGTGAATTCTACCAAGTATTTAAAGAAGAATTAACACCTATTCTTCTCAACCTATTCCAAAAAATTGAAAAGGAAGGAATGCTTCCAAACTCATTCTATGAGGCCAGCATCACCTGATATCAATACCAAACAAAGAAACCACATGAAAAAAATTACAGGCCAAAATCATTGATGAACATAGAGGCAAAAATCTTCAACAAAATATTAGCAAACCAAATTCAACAATACACTGAAAGGATTATACACCATGATCAAGTGAGATTTATCCCAGGGATTCAAGGATGGTTCAGTATTCACAATTTAATCAATGTGATACGCCACATTAACAAAATGAAGAATACAAACCATATGATCATCTCAATAGATGTAGAAAAAACTTTTGACATAAGTCAACATCCATCTATGATAAAAAAAAAAAACTCAACAAAGTGGGTATGGAGAGAACATACCTCAATGTAATAAAAGCTGTATATGATGAATCCACAGCCAATATCATATTCACAGTGAAAAGCTGAAAGCATTTCCTCTGAGATCAGTAACAAGACAAGGATACCAACTCTTGCAGGTTTTATTCAACATGATATTGGAAATCCTAGCCACAGCAGTCTGACAAGCAAAGGCACCCAAATTGGAGGGGAAGAAGTAAAACTGTCACTGTTTGCAGATGAAATGATACTATATATAGAAAATGCTAAAGGCTCCACCAAAATCAATTAGAACTAAAAAATGAATTCAGTAAAGTTGCAGCATACGGAAATTAACATACAGAAATGTATTGCATTTCTATACACTAATAACAAACTATCAGAAAGAGAAATCAGAAACAATCCCATTTACAATTGCATAAAGAAGAATAAAATACCTAGGAATAAATCTAACCAAGGAAGTATGAAAGACCTGTACTCTGAAAACTATAAGACATTCATGAAAGAAATTGAAGATGACACAAACAAATGGAAAGGTGTACTATGCTCATGGATTGGAGGAATTGGTATTTTTAAAATGTACATGCTACTTAAGGCAATCTACAGATTCAGTGGAATCCCTGTCAACATACCAATGGCATTTTTCACAAAATTAGAACAAATAATCCTAAAATTAGGATGGAACCACCAAAAAAGACCCCAAATAGCCAAAGCAATCTTGAGAAAGAAAATAAAGTTGGAGGTATCACACGCCCTAATTCCAAACTATAGTACAGAGCTATAATTATTGAAACAGGATGGTACTGGCACAAAACAGACACATAGATCAATGGAATAGGATAGAAGCCCAGAAATAAACCCAAGCTTATATGGTTAATTAATCTATGACAAAATAGGCAAGAATAAACTATGGGGAAAAGACAGCCTCTTCAATAAATTGTGTTGGGAAAACTGGAAAGCTACATGTAAAACAAGGAAACTGGACCACTTTCTCACCCCATATTCAAAAATAAACTCAAAATGGATTAAAGACTTAAATGTAAGATCTGAAACCACAATACTCACAGAGAAAACATAGGCAGTAAACCCTTTAACTGCAGTCTCAGCAACATGCTTTTTGGATCTGTCTCCTCAGGCAAGGGAAACAAAAGCAAAATTTTAAAAATGGAACTACATCAAACCAAAAGCTCTTGCACAGTGAAGGAAACCATCAACAAAATGAAAAGGCAGCCTACTTAACGGGAGAAGATATTTGCAAATAATATATCTGATAAGGGGTTAATATTAAAAATATATGAAGAACTCACCCAATTCAGTGTCAAAAACAATCTGATTAAAAAATTGGCAGAGAACCTGAATAGACATTTTTCCAAAGAAGACCTTCAGATGACCAACAGATACATGAAAAAATGCTCCATATCACTAATTATCAGGGTAATGCAAATCAAAACCATAGTAAGATATCACCTCACACATATCAGAATGGCTCTTATCAAAAAGACAACAAATAGCAAGTGTTGGCAAGGTCGTAGAAGAAAAGGAGCCCTTGTACACTGTTAGTAGGAATGTAAATTGTTACATCCACTATGAAAAACTGTATGGAGGTTCCTCAAAAAATTAAAAATAGTACTACCAAGTGATCCAGCATTTCCACTTCTGGGTATCTATCTAAAGAAAACTAAAACATTAATTTGGAGAGATATAAGCACTGTGTTCATCATAGCATTGTTTACAATAGCCAAGATATGGAAGCAGCCTAAGTGTCTGTCCATAGATAAATGGATAAAGATGTGGTGTATATACTACACACCTCTATATAAAATGGAATGTGACCCAGCCGTAAAAAAAAGGGAAGTCTTGCCATTTGCAATAACATGGATGGATCTAGAGGGTATTATGCTAAGTGAAGTATGTCAGACAAATACCATGGTATTTCACTCATATGTGGAGTCTAAAAAACAAAATAAATGAATAAACAAAGCAAAATATAAGCAGACCTATAGATACAGAGAACAAATTGGTGGTTGCCAGAGGGGAGGGTCCTGGAAAAATTGCTTGAAATAGGTAAAGGGGGTTAAGAGGTACAAAATTCCAGTCATGCAATACAGGCATACCTTGTTTTACTGTGCTTCATTTTATTGTGCTTTGCAGATACTGCATTTTTACAACTTGAAGGTATGTGGCAACCCTGCATTGTCAGTTGATGGTTAGCATTTTTTAGTGATAAAGTATTTTTTGATTAAGGTATGTTGCACCCTTAACTACAACATAGTGTAAATATAACTTTTATATGTCCTGGGAAACCAAAAAATTTGTGTGACTTGCTCTATTACAATATTTGCTTTATTGTGGTGGTATATAACCAAACCTGCAATATCTTTGATGTATGCCTGTAAATAAGTCAAGGGGATATATTGTACATCATAAGTAATATAGTCAACAATATTGTAGTAACTTTGTATGGGGACAGATGGTTACTAGACTTATCATGGTGGTCATTTTGTAATGTATTTAAATGTTGAATCGCTGTTTTGTATACCTGAAACTAACATAATATTTTATGTCGATTGTATTTCAATTAAAAAATAATGACTTTATCAAATCTCAAAAAAAAGAAAAAAAAAAAGAGAGAGAGAGTATTAAGTGTCCCAAAAACACCTTTAGGGGAATTAGACCATGTCACCTCTGTGCCCATATGTATTGTAGCCCCTGAGGGCAAGAAATTGCCTGTCTTATTTACCATTCAATCTCCTATGCCTAGAATAGTCCTGGCACAGAGAAAGCACTCAATAAATGGAGGCACTGAAGGAATATGTTTATATTATCTGTGTATTTCATCCCTGAAAGTCTGAATTGCATGAGGCATTGCAAGAACCATGCTCATCAAAGGGAAATCTAGTTAGGTTAATTATATTGTGCTCAATAAGGCCTGAGCAAACTGTTCATCCTCTACAGAGCCCCAGAGTCATATCGCTAAAGGGAAAACCCTACATGTCCCTCCTATACCTTAAACTCTCTAATACTTGTCTCAGGCCTACAAGCATAAACTCTGGAGCATGATACACACAGCTTTCCTGTGCCCTTGTGCCCCTTCTGATCACATATCCTGCATCTCCCCAACCCTCACATTAGGTTCCAGAAAAATGGCTTATGAGTCCCTAAATATGGAGGTTGTTTTACTCCTCTGTAACTTTGCAAGCACTGTTCCTATGTCTGAAATGCCACTTGCTCCTCCCCTTAGCCACTTAAAAAGTTCATCTTCAAAATCCAGCTTAACTGTTAACTCCCCTGTGAAGTTTTCCCTGATCTCACACAGCTGCTAGCCCAGTCCTCCAAATAATCTCTCCCCTCTGAACTGTGCACATTTGTGAGTTGCTGCATTCATCACATGCTGCTCTTCTTTTCTTTTCTTTTTTTTTTGGAGTATAGCTGACTTACAATGTTGTGTTAGTTTCAGGTGTAGAGCAAAGTGATTCAGTTATACATAGACATATATCCATTCTTTCTCAGATTCTTTCCCCATACAGGTTATTACAGAATATTGAGTAGAGCTCCCTGTGCTATGCAGTAGGTCCTTTTTGATTATCTGTTTTATATAGTAGTGTGTATATGTTAATCCCAAACTCCTAATTTATCCACCCCCCCCCCGAACCTTTCTCTTGTGGTACCCATAAGTTTGTTTTCTAAGTCTGTGTGTCTGTTTCTGTTTTGTAAGTAAATTCATTTTTATCATTTTTTTTAGATTCCACATATAAGTGATATCATATGATATTTGTCTTTCTCTGTCTGACTTCACTTAGTTTGATAATCTCTAGGTCCTTTCATGTTGCTGCAAATGGCATTATTTCATTCTTTTTTTTATGGCTGACTAATATTCCACTGTGGGTGCCCCCACTATTATTTTGTTACTGTTGATTTCTCCTTTTATGGCTGTTAGTATTTGCCTTATATATTGAGGTGCTCCTATGTTGGGTGCATATATAATTACAATGGTTATATCTTCTTGGATTGATCCCTTGATCATTATGTAGTGTCCTTCTTTGCCTCTTGTAACAGTCTTTATTTTAAAGTCTATTTTGTATGATAGGACTATTGCTACTCTAGCTTCTTTTGATTTGCATTTGCATGTAATACCTTTTTCCATCCCCTCACTTTCAGTCTGTATGTGTCCCTAGATCTGAAGTGGGCTTATTGTAGACAGCATATATACGGGTCTTGTTTTTGTATCCATTCAGCCAGTCTGTGTCTTTTGGTTGGAGCATTTAATCTGTTTAAGGTAATTACCAATATGTATGTTCTTATTGCCATTTTGTTAATTGCTTTGGATTTGTTTTTGTAGGACTTTATTCTTCCCTTCCTCTTTTGTTCTATTCTCTTATAATTTGATGACTATTTTTAGTGTTGTGCTTGGATTTCTTTTTCTTTTTTGTATGTATATCTAGGGTAGATTTTTGTTTCACAGTTACCATGTGGTTTTGATATAGCAGTCTATATATAAAAAAGATTGTTTTAAGTTGCTGGTCTCTTAATTTCAAATGCATTTCCAATATCCTGCATTTGTACTCTCCTCTTCTCATGATTGCTGGTTTTGATATCATATTTGTATGTAGATTATTTCCTACCTTTACTGTATGTTTGCCTTTACCGGTGAGCTTTCCCATTTGTAATTTTCTTCTTTCTAGTTGGGACCTTTTCTTGTCCACCTAGAGAAGTTCCTTTAGAATTTGTTGTAAAGCTGGTTTGGTGGTGCTGAATTCTCTTAGCTTTTGCTTGTCTGTAAAGCTTTTGATTTCTCTGTCAGATCTGAATGAGAGCCTTGCTGGGTAGAGTATTCTTGGTTGTAGGTTTTCCCCTTCCATCACTTTAAATATATTGTGCCACTCCCTTCTGACCTGCAGAGTTTCTGATGAAAAATCAGCTGATAACCTTATGGGGATTCCCTTGTATGTTATTTGTTGCTTTTCCCTTGTTGCTTTTAATATTTTCTCGTTGTCTTTAATTTTTGTCAATTTGATTAATATGTGTCTTGGCGTGTTCCTCCTTGGTTTTATCCTGTATGGGATTCTCTGCACTTCCTGAACTTGGGTGACTATTTCCCTTCCCATGTTAGGGAAGTTTTCAGCTATTATCTTTTCAAATATTTTCTCAGGCCCTTTCCCTCTCTCTCTCTTCTCTTTCTGGGACCCCTATAATGTGAATATTGGTGCATTTAATGTTGTCCCAGAGGTCTCAAAGACTGTCCTCATTCCTTTTCATTCTTTTTTCTTTACCCTGTTTCACAGCAGTGATTTCCACCACTCTGCCTTCCAGCTCACTTATGCATTTTTCTGCCTCATTTATTCTGCTATTGACTCCTTCTAGTGTATTTTTCATTTCAGTTTACTTATTGTTCAACTCTGTGTTTTTGTTCTTTATATCCTCTAGCTCTTTGTTAAACATTTCTTGGGTCTTCTTGGTCTGTGCCTCTATTGTTTTTCTTTTTCTTTTTTTTTTTTAAAGATTGATTGATTGATTGATTGATTGATTGCTATGTTGGGTCTTCGTTTCTGTGCTAGGGCTTTCTCTAGTTGCGGCAAGCGGGGGCCACTCTTCATCACGGTGTGCGGGCCTCTCACTATCGTGGCCTCTCTTGTTGCGGAGCACAGGCTCCAGACGCGCAGACTCAGTAGTTGTGGCTCACAGGCCTAGTTGCTACGTGGCATGTGGGATCTTCCCAGACCAGGGCTCGAACCCATGTCCCCTGCATTAGCAGGCAGATTCTCAACCACTGCACCACCAGGGAAGCCCCCTATTCTTTTTCTGAGATCTTGGATCATCTTTACTGTCATTACTCTGAATTCTTTTTTGGGTAGATCCCCTATCTCCACTTCACTTAGTTGTTCTTCCAGGGTTTTATCTTGTTCCTTCATCTGGAGCATATTCCTCTGCTGTCTCAGTTTGTCTAACTTTCTGTTGTGGTCTCCACTTCGCAGGCTGTAGGATTGTAGTTCCTCTTGCTTCTGGTGTCTGCCCCCCTGGTGGGTGAGGCTGGTTCAGAGGCTTGTGCAGGCTTCCTTGTGGGAGGGACTGGTGCCTGCCCTCTGGTGGGTGGAGCTGGCTCTTGTCCCTCTGGCGGGCAGGGCTGTGTCAAGTGGTGTGTTTAGAGGCAGCTGTGGGTTTAGGAAGACTTTAGGCAGCCTGCCTGCTGATTGGTGGGGCTGTGTTCCTGATTGGTAGTGGCCTGAGGCATCTTAGCACTGGAGCCTACAGGCTGTTTGGTGGGGCCAGGTCTTGGTGTCAAAATGGCAGCCTCCAGGAGAGCTCATGCCAATGAGTACTCCCTGGTACCTCCACCACCAGTGTCCTTGTCCCAACAGTGAGCCACAGCCTCTCCCCACCTCCGCAGGAGACCCTCTAAGACCAGCAGGTGGGTCTGGTCCAGGCTCCTACAAAGTCACTGCTTTTTCCCTGGGTCCTGGTGTGCACGAGACCTTGTATGTGCTCTCCAAGAATGGAGTTTCTGTTTCCCCCAGTCCTGTGGAGTTCCTGCAATCAAGCCCCACTGGCCTTCAAAGCCAAATGCTCTGGGGGCTCCTGCTCCTGATTCCAGACCCCCAGACTAGGGAGCCTGATGTGGGGCTAGAACTCTCACTCCTGTGGGAGAATGTCTGCAATATAATTATTTTCCAGTGTGTGGATCACCCACTTGGTGGTTATGGGATTTGAATATATCATGAATGCACTCCTCCTACTGACTCATTGTGGCTTCTTCTTTGTCTTTGAATGTAGAATATCTTTTTAGGTAGGTTCCAGTCTTTTTTGTTGATCGTTGTTCAGCAGTTAGTTGTGATTTTGATGTTTTTGTGAGAGAAGGTGAGCTCAAGTCCTTCTGTTCTGCCATCTTGTCTCCAACCTCTCTTCACACGTTGCTGTTCTATAAGCTTGTTTGTCTTCCCTTTTAGCAGATGAGCCACTTGGAGATAAAGATCATGCTTGTTCATCTGAATAGTTGTGGTAACTAGTACCTAGTTTCATCTAACCATGATAAGAAAAGTGCCTCTAGCAGTTTCAGACAAAAGGACTGTAATGCCAGGAATTCGATGCATGAGTGACAGAAGAAGCTGAGAAGCCAACCAGAGACAGTGAGCATGTTAGTTTGGGTTTCCAAGAAGCAGACTCTGAGACAAGATTAAAATGCAGGCAATTTATCAGCAAATGCAAGGAATATGGGTAGATGGGGAGAAGTGCTACAGGAAAGGAAGGCAAGGCAACTTGCCCACAAGGGCATCTATTTAGCCAGATACCAAAGTGGGCAGCTGGAGCTTAATTCCACATGGACACTCCAGAAAATAGCACAAAATACACATCTCAGAATTATCCTCACGAAGGGGTAAGGGAGCTGGGGTATTTACACTAGTCAGTCCTTGGTTAAGGGCTATCTCCTGAGGAAATGTTAATTCTTAGGCACTTACAGCCTGCTCTACACACCAAGTGGGTGTCAGCTGCTTGGGGGTAGCTCTCCAACAAAGATACAGGCAGGAGCTTACCTTTGGAAGTCAGCCTGGCTGACTAAAATGGTAAGTGGATTCTCAGAGATGTGGACAGAGCATTGACAGCATCAGCTATAGTGAGGCAACTCAGAAGTTAACAGAATCAATAGCTGACCTTGACGTCCAGAGTCTGGGGCTGGAGTACTGGGTCCTGGAAGCCAGGAATACATGTAGAAGCTGGAATGCTCATTGTGGGCTTGTTCTTGTTTGGCAGACACTAGAGCCATAGAGGGCATTTAGCCTCTCCCAAAGACTCCACAGGAGGCACGCAGAGGCTTCTTCCTTCCTCCTGTCCTGCAGTCCCCACCAGTGCCTCCCTTGGCCAGAACCAGCTGGAAACCACTTGACAGGAGCTTGGGAAACCAGCCTGCTCTCCAGGATGCAGAGCAGAGTGGATCAGAGTAAGAGTAAACTGGCCCCAGGACTGGCAGACTACCGTGACACTGTGACATACAGAGCTGTGTCCTCCCCCAAACCACCAGAGTCACAATTACCAGGGCAGTTTGTTTAAAAGGCAGATTCCTGGGCCCTAGTCTTGGCCTGATGAATCCAAACCTCACTGATGAGGTTGGGGTCCCAGGAGTCTATTTTTAACAGGTCTCTGAAGAGGTTCTTATACACAACTAAATTTGGGAACTACTGTAGAAGTGACTCAACAAAAATGTTTTGGAGGCGTAAAAAAATTAAAGTGAATGGAACAGGTAACAAGATGAAAATTTGATTTCTTGCCAATCCAAAAAATCAATTAACAAAAATGGTCCTTTCCAGTTAATCTAAGTTTAACGGCTTAAAAGTAAGTCTTTGATTTTCATTTTACAAAAAAGTAATCAAAGTCAAAGGATATTAGAAAATATATCCATAAAAGCCTGAGGTAGCACCAGGGAGCAGGATCCAAATTGTAGATGCTTTTGTTGGCACACTTATCATACTATATTGCTATTATTGTTGTTGTTGTTGTTATTGTTGTGTTGTTTGTCATGGCCACCTACCCTCTACTAGACTCTGAGTTGAAGGGTTGTGTCTTACTACTTTCTGCACACCCAGCACAAAACCTGGCTAATTACACAGGAGGGGTCTGAAAAATGCATGTAGAGTTAAGTTCAGAATCTAAAGCTTCCCCTTAGCCTCTAACGTCTCTGAAGCTGGCTCTTTCAGCTACAGGTCAACTCGGAATGTGGCCAAAGGATTTCTTTTTTTCTTTAAATTTCCAAAACCCTTTCAGGTTTTCCATAAAATTGGCCTTTATAAATTTTTCTCTTGGTTTCAAACACTCATGTGGTAAATTTGTTCAGTGATGCATTACACATGATATATTGTGTTTATTTTGGAATAATTAGGCAATTGTTATCATAGAAATTACATTACTCAGTTTTATTAAGAAAAAGCTTCCCTTTCCTAAGACAGTAATATATTCAGATTAAAAAATATTCCAAGGCAAGAATCAGACAAAATAAGCATTCAAAAGCACAAATCCAAAATAAGAAAAAGATTAACTGTGTTCCAAAATGAGATGAACAAAAACAACTTATCAATTTTACTATTTCAGGGGAGTGGACAAGAGGATGAAAACTGCATTAAAAAAATTTCCATTACCATAAAAACTCAAATAGGGACATTTATTTACAAGGAAATAAAATAGAAACACAATGCTGCATATAAAATAGGAAACCTGTGAGCACGAAACTAGATTCACTTAGGAGACTGTTCCCAGAAATTAAGTAAGAGGACACACTGAAATCAGTCAGACATGGGTTGAAATCTAGGACACAGCATAAAATACCTACATGATCTTGAGCAAATTACAAGATCTGTACCTTTATCTTTTCAAAAATAGTAACAATAGCACCTACTTTATAGGGCCGGCTAACCAGTGAGCTGTCTCTCTATTAACTGCTGTCTCAGTATCTATAAAGTCTGGAGCTGAATAAAAATACAAATTTCCCCCATAGAATTGGCTTCTGGCCATCTAACGTAACAATAGCACCTACTTTATAGGGCCGGCTAACCAGTGAGCTGTTTCTCTATTAACTGCTGTCTCAGTATCTATAAAGTCTGGAGCTAAATAGAAATACAAATTTCCCCCATAGAATTGGCTTCTGGCCATCTAACGTCCGCTTAGAGAGACAGCAACTAAGGGGCAGAAGGGACACAGGAAGGGAAGTTATTCCCAGATCAAGCAAGCTAGGGGGCTTGAGTTTGTGTATCGGTCTACAGTGGGCAGTTACAGGATAGTGATGAGGGTCAGGGACTTTTCAGTTACTCTGGGCCCTAATCCTCACTCCATCGTCCACTAACTAGCTGTGTGAAGTAGAAAAAGTTATATATTCTCTCTGTGCTTCAGCTTCATCATTAAAAAAAAATAACGTAACTCATTGGATAGCTGTCAGATTTGTGTGATCATGTGTGTAATGTGTTTATCACAATGCTTGGCGCATAATAAATGTTCAGAACATGCTAGCTAGTAGTAAGAGATGTAGTAGAGTCTGTTTCCTTGGTTCAGGAATAGAATGCCTGCTCCAACATGAATGAGAACTGAAAAGGAAAAATTACAGTCACAGTTCTACGTAGACCGTGTTATCAAGGCATGCACTCAGGGAAATAAGGCAAAGGCACAGATACAGAAACAAGGTACATGTGGGAGATCAGGTCATAATAACAGGGTAGAAATGCAGTAACTAAAACTGGGACAGATAAGCAGCTTTGAACTAGCAGCAAGTGTGACACAATGGTTGGACCAAACCTACTCACAGAGATCAAGTTTTCAGCTGGTGGTAGAGAAGACATCTGGGAAAGGCAGACAGGCAACTTATAAACATATCAAAACTGAAGTCAGTAACTCCTTATCTATCCAGAGTAGTCTTATTCAGTAGTCTCTTTGGCTCCATAAGTAAGCAAACAAGGCTTCTGAGCAATCTTAATCATTGTCATAAAGCCCGTGGAAAAAATGCTTATCTTTTACTCATAGGAAACTTTTCATCTCCTCATTCAGACCCTGTTTACTCTTTTTGAAACTTCTTAAACTGAAGTATAGTTGATTTTCTATATTGTGTTAGTTTCTGGTGTAGAGCAAAGTGATGTATAACAGACCCTGTTTACTCTTATTTTACATGCAATTTTTTTTTTAAGAATCAATTTTATTTATTTATTTATTTTTGGCTGCATTGGGTCTTCGTTGCTGTGCGCAGGCTTTCTCTAGTTGTGGCGAGCGGTGGCTTCTCTTGTTGTGGAACACGGGCTCTAGGCACGCAGGCTTCAGTAGTTGTGGCACGTGGGCTCAGTGGTTGTGGCTCATGGGCTCTAGAGCGCAGACTCAGTAGTTGTGGCGCACGGGCTTAGTTGCTCCACGGCATGTGGGATCTTCCCGGACCAGGGCTCGAACCCGTGTCCCCTGCATTGGCAGGTGGATTTTTAACCACTGCACCACCAGGGAAGTCCCTTTACATGCGATTTTAATGAACATTTGTATTTGGTTTCCTAGCCCATGACAGGTTTCGGGAGAAAGGGGAAATTTCTTTGGTGGGAATCCTATCCAAAAAAAGTACTATAAAATTATGCAAACTAGAAATAGCCTTATTTTTAAATTTTGTTTTATAGTTTATTTATAGTTTAAAAACTTTAAATTTGTCCCACTTAGAGTATTTTGACTAAATACTGTTTTATTCTTTATTTTAATTTTCTATTTTAGATTAGGAATAGTCTTATAAAGCATAGCAGTCTTGCACGATTCATACCAGTGCAAATTACCCCAGATACCTCATAAACTAAGAAAGCACAGTGGATAATTTTGAGTGCCCTCATCAAAATAAATGGTATCACCAACACCCAGTGGATCAAGCCAAAAAACCAAAAGTCACTTTCTTTGCCTAATTCTATAAATCCAATCCACCAGCAAGTCTTATCAGTCATAAGTTCAAAATGTGTTCTGGATTTGTTCACACACCTCTCTTTTTTTTTTTTTTTTTTTTACACACCTCTCTTTACTTCTACTTTCACCACCCTAGTCTAAGCCACCACAGTCTCTTGCCTGGACCATAGCAATGGCTCTGTTTACAGTAGCCAGGTCATGGAAGCAACCTAAATGCCCATCGACAGACAAATGGATAAAGAAGATGTGGTACATATATACAATGGAATATTACTCAGCCATAAAAAGGAACGAAATTGGGTCATTTGTTGAGATGTGGATGGATCTAGAGACTGTCATACAGAGTGAAGTAAGTCAGAAAGAGAAAAACAAATATCGTATATTAACGCATATATGTGGAACCTAGAAAAATGGTACAGATGAACCAGTTTGCAGGGCAGAAATTGAGACACAGATGTAGAGAACAAACGTATGGACACCAAGGGGGGAAAGCAGCGGGGGGCTGGGGGTGATGGTGTGATGAATTGTGCAATTGGGATTGACATGTATACACTGATGTGTATAAAATTGATGACTAATAAGAACCTACTGTATAAAAAAATAAATAAAATTTTAAAAATAAGATTAGGACTAAAAAAATAAAATAAAATAAAATAGATAAACAATAAGGACCTACTGTATAGCACAGGGAACTACATTCAATATCTTGTAATAAACTGTAATGGGAAAGAATCTGAAAAATAAAAAATATATATGTAAAACTGAAAAAAAAAAAAAACCCACACCGTCCTGTAAGTCAGAGGTCCTGCACAGGTCTCTCTGGGCTAAAACCAAGGTCCAGGCAGGGCTACTTTCCTTTCTGTAAGCTCTAGGGGAGAATACATTTCCTTGCTTTCTGCAGCTTCTAGAGGCTGTCCACATTCCATGACTTGTGGCCCCTTCTTCCATCTTCAAAGCCAGCAGTGTTGTGTCTCCCTAACCCTATTTCCATCATTGAATGTCTCTCTCTGACCACAATTGGAGAAGGTTCTCCACTTCTAAGGACACTTGCAGTTAGATTGGGCCCACCCAGAGCAACCAGGATAACTCCCCATCGCAAGGTCCTTAGCTTAATTAAGTACATATGCAAAGTCTCTTTTGCCATGTAAGGTAATATTCACAGGTTCTGGTGGTCGGAGTATGGACATCTTTGGAGGGCTGTTATTCTGACAGCTACATGAGATATCCCATAGATATTATCTATTAGAAGTAATGTTTTAAAATGGTGCCTACTCCCTGTTTTGTAGCTGGATTCTCCTAGTAGCTACTCAGTCATGGGAGGAAGAGAAAAATCAAAAACTTGACTTAATTTTATTTTCAATTTTTTAGAAATGTATTTTATTGCATTTATGCATATACCCAACTTGTTCTAAGAGGAATTTAAGGACCCTTAAGGGTCCTTAAGAATATGATAAGGATGATGTGTCAGGTACAGGAATGGTAGCCTCGTGTCTTTCCCTCTTTTCACAGAAACCGTCCTGCAAAGGTAGAGCCTAACAGTTCAGAGCATAGACTCTGGGGCCAGACTGGGGCAGGGACTGGACCCATGCCCAGCTCTGTCACCTAATAGCTGTGTCTTTTTTTTTTTTTTTTAACATCTTTATTGGAGTATAATTGCTTTACAATGCTGTGTTAGTTTCTGCTTTATAACAAAGTGAACCAGCTGTACATATACTTATATCCCCATATCTCCTCTCTCTTGTGTCTCGCTCCCACCCTCCCTATCCCACCGCTCTAGGTGGACACAAAGCACCGAGCTGATCTCCCTGTGCTATGTGGCTGCTTCCCACTAGCTATCTATTTTACATTTGGTAGTGTATATATGTCCATGCCATCTCTCTCACTTTGTCCCAGCTTACCCTTCTCCCTTCCTGTATCCTCAAGTCCATTCTCTAGTAGGTCTGTGTCTTTATTCCCGTCCTGCCCCTAGGTTCTTCATGACCTTTTTTTTTTTTTTAGATTCCATATATATGTGTTAACATACGGTATTTGTTTTTCTCTTTCTGACTTACTTCACTCTGTATGACAAACTCTAGGTCCATCCACCTCACTACAAATAACTCAATTTCGTTTCTTTTTATGGCTGAGTAATATTCCATTGTATATATGTGCCACATCTTCTTTATCCATTCATCTGTCGATGGACACTTAGGTTACTTCCATGTCCTGGCTATTGTAAATAGTGTTGCAATGAACACTGTGGTACATGACTCTTTTTGAATTATGGTTTTCTCAGGGTCTATGCCCAGTAGTACGTTTGCTGGGCTGTATGGAAGTTCTATTTTTAGTTTTTTAAGGAACCTCCATACTGTTCTCCATAGTGGCTGTATCAATTTACATTCCCATCAACAGTGCAAGAGGGTTCCCTTTTCTCCACACCCTCTCCAGCATTTATTATTTGTAGATTTTTTGATGATGGCCATTCTGACTGGTGTGAGGTGATACCTCATTTTAGTTTTGATTTGCATTTCTCTAATAATTAGTGATGTTGAGCATCCTTTCATGTGTTTGTTGGCAATCTGTGTATCTTCTTTGGAGAAATGTCTATTTAGGTCTTCTGCCCATTTTTGGATTGGGTTGTTTGTTTTTTTGATATTGAGCTGCATAAGCTGCTTGTAAATTTTGGAGATTAATCCTTTGTCAGTTTCTTCACTTGCAAATATTTTCTCCCATTCTGAGGGTTGTCTTTTTGTCTTGTTTATGGTTTCCTTTGCTGTGCAAAAGTTTTTAAGTTTCATTAGGTCCCATTTGTTTATTTTTGTTTTTATTTCCATTTCTCTAGGAGGTTGGTCAAAAAGGATCTTGCTGTGATTTATGTCATAGAGTGTTCTGCCTATGTCTTCCTCTAAGAGTTTTACAGTGTCTGATCTTACATTTAGGTCTTTAATCCATTTTGAGTTTATTTTTGTGTATGGTGTTAGGGAGTGTTCTAATTTCATTCTTTTACAAGTAGCTGTCCAGTTTTCCCAGCACCAGTTATTGAAGAGACTGTCTTTTCTCTGTTGTATATTCTTACCTCCTTTATCAAAAATAAGGTGACCATAGATGCATGGGTTTATCTCTGGGCTTTCTATCCTATTCCATTGATCTAATAGCTGTGTCTTAGCACATGTTCTCTAATTCTCTGTGACTTAGCCTCCTCATCCATAAAATGGGAGTTCATTCATTTAACCAGTATTTATTGAGTACTTACTATATGCCAGCGTAATTCTAGGCACTGGGGATTCAGCCAGAATACACATGTACAGTGTCACTTGTTATTAAGAAATTCACCCACCCTCAGCCCCAACTTCGTGTCTGCCTCAACCTCTACCCCAAGACCCTCTGGACTTCCCACAATCTAGTGACTAAAAGGATGAGCATGGCAGAGCATGGACCCTCCAGAAGCCTGCCCCAGTGCTCCTGCCTGCATCTGTGGGTACCTGTGCGGGAGAAATCGTTAATTGTGTTTTAATATGGCCTCTAGATTCAACAGTGAAAAAGGAGCAGCCAAAAATGCCTTTAGGATCCTGATAGAGAAGACAGAAGATAAGTAAGGCATATAAGTGTGTGTTTATAAGTAAGGCATATAAGTGTGTGTTTATCATATATATATCTTGCAAGGTAATAAGTGCTGTGGGGAGAATTGTAGCAGGGAAGAGGAGAGAGAATGTCAAGTTTAAAATGTAGCAAGAGAAGACTCACTGAGAAGGAGACATTGGAGAAAAGACCTGAGGAAGGTCAGGGAACGGGGCATGTGGGCACGTAGGGAGGAAGAGAAGAGCAAAGACTTTCAGTGAGGAGCAGGTCTGGCCCGGCCTGGGCACCATGTGGAGCATAAGTGAGCCTGGAGCGAAGGGAGATGAGAAAACATAACACTAGGACCTGCCTCAGAGGATAATTATGAGGATTAAATGAATTACATTTAATTAATTAATTGAATGACCCTAACCCTAACCCTTAGAGCAAGGACTGGCTTATGAAAAGTTCTAAATTATATATATATATTTAAAAACCTATTATTTTTACCATTATTTCAGAAGTATGTCCCATTGAACAAAGTTCAAATGTTTTCCTCCCAGGGCTCTAAGTCCATTCCTTCAAACACCCTCTTGGGGTGTTTCAGTACCTCAGGGTTCCATCGTGACTTGCGTGTCCTCATTCCTGCATGGCCTCGGCTTTAGCCTGTATCTCTGGAGATGTCCAGACTTGGAGTGGCAGGGATCCTTTCACACCCAGGACCTACAACATCAGATTTTGCGTGCTCTTCCACCAAGGAGAGATTTCATGATATTTAGAAATTGAGTTTGAGCGGGAATCCTTAATAATCACCCTCCACATATTGTCTTGGAGATTGAAGTTACAGCTACATCTTCTACCAGTCTAGTTTGCTGTTCTTGTCTTTTCTTCTTCCCTAAATATCCTGCCCACCACTCTCTATTTACCCAGGGGTTTTAGAGCTTTCCCTAGGGCTCCTTCTAGGCTGTGCTCAGCACAGTCCCCTGGAATCCTCCTGGTCAGCAGCGCCTTTTCCATGATAAGAGTGGTGGCCCTTATCTCAGTCACTAGGCGGCTCCATTTCTAGGGGAGGGTGATCAGTTTGTGATGCAGATACGGGGTGTCCAAAGAGTTGTGAAATCCCAGTTGAATCCCCCAAAACACACACACACACACACACACACACACACACACACACACTGCAACTAGTATGTCCTATCCCACAAATTCAGAGTACAGATATGGTCACATCACCTTTCTTTTTTACTTGAATACACCCTCATGCCCTATTAGCAAGAAGTGATATCTAGGGATATTCTCAACTCTGACTAGTCCAGTGATCTCCCAGGAGCTTAGACAAAGCAACAACATTCAGACCTGCCCCTCCATACCAAGTTGAAACAAGTGGACAGATGTGTCCAGAGCTGCCATGTCTTCTACCCAGTGTCACCATGGGGGCTGGTTCTGCCCATTCCTTACCATGCCTGCCCCCTTATTTTAACTCTGAAGTTACGGGTCTTTCCAATGACACCCTTGCTCTCAGGAATTCTCTCCTATATTCTTTTCACTGTGCTAGGATAGTTGGTCCAGAAGAGCCATTTGATGCACTGTGTAAGACCTAGCCCTATGTCACAAACTTTAAGGTCTTGGTCCCAGGTCATCAGCCTAGACGTCTCCTCTCCATAATGTTGATTTTATTTTAGGAATCTCATAGCCCTTCCCTGTCCTGGGTTAATGGGAGCCCTCTACCCACCCTTCTTCAGCAGCTCTACCCAACCAGACCTCAGGGAGCAGAATTTGGAACCTTGGCCTCTTGTCTTCCAAACACCTTGGGCTCTTATGCAAATCAATTGTCACCTTCACCCCAAATCAATTTCCCCAAGTAGCAGCTTTGCTGGATTGACAAAATTCAGATATGCCCAAAACCCAGAACAATGGCTGCTTCTTAGCTCTATATTAAACCACTAAAGGGGCCACTCAAGAAACAGCACAGCAGACAGACAAGCCTCGCTTGATAATACATATATCCAGACGTTTCAGATGAAAAAGCAAAGGCTGAGGACAAAATCAGATAATGCAGTGTGAGCTATTTGTATCTGACACATTTTTATTTGATCTGTCTAAACATCATAATACATTTCATTAATCTCCTCTTTTGTCCAATTTGGGTGTGCTCTAGAAGGCTTGAATAATTAAGATGTGCAGATAGTAATATAGATAGTGTAACTCTTCTTTAAATATGTTGGTTACTGACAGAGCTTTCAGGAAGGTATTTTGATATAGAAACTCTAAACTCTCCTTGGTTAAAAAGATTTGTTAAAAGGCAATTGCTAGCAGATGGAAGCCCTCAAGACCTCCTGAAGCAAGAGGAAAGCATTGCTACTGTGGGTAAATGGTGTGCTAGGTCCAAAGACATCAACCTGTTTCCTCTCTATGCTGAAAGGAAGCGATAGCAGGATGCGTCATTACTCTTGATTGAGCATCACAGCACAGAGATGTAATGCTTTAAGATGTGCAATTTGAATAAGCTGGGAGAAACACATTCCACTCAGCAGAATTGTTAAACAGTTTATGAAACAACACTTTGGGAGAGTCTGATCCCTGGCCAACAATATCCGTGGCCGTCTTAATCTCCAGATCCGTCTCTGCATGTCTTTTAGTCTGGAACTTATTGAAAAACCTCAATTTCCTCTCATAGGGAGAACTGATTAGGAGTCAGCTCTCTCAGACTCTGAATCACGTCCGCCTGAGCCAGGGAGAGCAAACAGATTTTCATCTAAAGGGCCAACTCTGATCAATAACGGATTCTGCATCTACATCCAGCCGACGGCCAGGAGTAATGTCTGCGTAGGCACAGGAGGGACGTGCGTAGGCTGTGGTCTGACTCATTCACCTCCGTGCTCCCAGGGCCTCGAACAGTGTGCGGCTCACAGAAGGCGCTCAATCACAATGTGTGAATGAATAACGGATGAACTAATTAATCTATCACCTCCGGCTCCTATCTTTGAAAAAGTGCAGGGTTGTAGAAATCACACTGAACTAGGAGATGTTAGTTGCAAGGCTACCAGCTACCTGGTTAAGTCTCTTTACCACTGAGTCTCAATTTCCTTCTCTATAAGATGAACACAGCGGCATCTACCCTGATTAATAAGCAGTTGAAATAATGCACTCTGCTGAAAACAACCCAGCACCATTTTTTTTGTAGCTGAATCCATCAATTTGCCACTTTACCATCAACGTCTCAGAATGAACCTGCCTCTTTTAGCCTGTCTGATCTCAGGACCTCCTGGAGACATGATTATCTTTCAGGCACAGCCCCCTCTGGGAAACCAGCCTCAGAAGGATGGAGAAGGACTAACAAGAAGAATAGGGAATTTGCAATGAATAGATGCATCGGTGATGAAATTGTTAACTCCTGCACAAAATTACATGGTGAACTTTACAATAACATAATAAAAGGAGAACATGAAAAATCTAAGTGCTACATGGTGACATTTAGATACAAGAGAAGAGGTTTCCAGAGGTATCTCCTTGACAACCAAAGGCAGAGTGGAGGGAGTGTAACCTTCTGTAGCCTGTTTCTGTCAAAACAAACTATCACATCATTACACCTGTTCTAGGTGGGGGGGCCTCTCTGGGTTCCACAGAAAAAATCATATTTATTCATTAGAGTAGATTTCATACTCTTTTTAAAGATTCAGAAATGAACATCGCAGGGACATTAGAGAATCACATTCAAACTTCTTAAAGCAGCATTCCAGCTTCTCCATGATTGTGCCCCATCTATCTCCCATTCTCTCTCCTCTGTTCAGATCTTCCCAAAGGCTTTCCATCCACGTGGAATAAAACCCCAAACCCTTAACAACACTGATAAAGCCTGCAGAATCTGGCCAGGCATCACCTCCCTACCTGCATCTGCTGCTGCATTGCCCCGCACCTACTCTGCTGTAGACGTGCTATTCTGTAAACAGTGATCCCCCCTCCACATGTTTGCATGTGCTGTGCCCTCACCCTGGTACACTTTCCACCTTCCTCCTTTCAGGTCCCTGTTGATGTGTCACCTTATCAAAGAGGACTTCCCTGGCCATTCTATTTGAATTAGCAATTCCTACCCCATCATCCTCGGTTCTCTAACCCTTTTAATGTTTTTTCTTCATTGCTCTTATACCATCTGACATTTTGTCATATGTGCATGTATATATACATATGTATATATGTATATATATATATATATACACACACACACACACACACATATATATATATATATATGCCCTCATGCACTGTTGCCCTTCCTCGTAGGATACCATCTCCCCTGTTCATGGTTCCCAGGGGGATTCTGTCTACCAGATACGAGTGGAACTGACTGGGAGGAAAGGACAGAAGGTGGGAAGGAGGAGCCTGCCAGAAAAAGGTTGCAGCAGAAAAGAATTGTGATAGGAAACGCAGGGAGAATTGGAAGAATCATTTACTCTAGAGAAAGAGAAGGCAGTGAGGAGGAGACACTGAGCAGCCTCTTGCCTCAGACATGCGTTTAGGTGTCTGCTTTGTCGCCAGCATCTAGAGTATAGCCTCTCATCTCTCCTCTCTTCCCACCTTTCCATCGACCAAGAGCTTTCTTTTTTTTAAATTTATTTTTTATTGAAGTATAGTTGATTTACAATGTTGTGTTAGTTTCTGGTGTACAGCAAAGTGATTCATATATATATATATATATATATGAATATATATAGTGATTCATATATATATGTATATATACATATATATGTGCTTTTTCATATTCTTTTCCATTATAGTTTATTACAGGATATTGAATATAGTTCCCTGTGCTATACAGCAGGACCTTGTTGTTTATCCATTCTATATATAATAGTTTGCATCTGCTAGTCCCAAACTCCCAAGATCTTCCTTATCCTTTCAGGATCAATTTAGATGCCCACCCAGAGACTCTCCTGCCCAACCCCTCAGAGTTCATATAGCCTGGAAACCTTGGTTAGATCCTCTCTCCAGCTTTAGGGAGATATTTCTTTTTCCACTTTTTTTCTTCCAACTAGATAGTAAACTTCTCGGGAAGCAAAGGTGTATAGACTTTTGAGATATGTTTGAATCCTAACTCCAAAACTTAGTACTATATTTCATTGACTCAAAACTGATGTAAGACACAGCATTATTTTATATATCAATAGAAATAAAAATACTGCGCATTAACTACAAGACACCATCAATTGTAAAATGCATCCTGATTGCAGAGATCTGAGAATGTGAAAAGGGTGCATCAAAGAATCGGTGACAGATGGAAGCTGTGAGGTCTTAAACAAGAGGCTAAACTTCTTTGAACTTCAGACTTTCCATTTGTGAAATGAAAACCAGGCTTTTTCATTTATTCAACAAATATTTATTTGTGCTTAAATGTTACAACTTTTTATTAAAAGGAACAGGAACTGGCTCTGGTTAACTTAAACAATTGGAGATTTACTTAAGGGAGGGTATTGGGAGCTCAGAGCACTAAAGAGAGTCTGGAGAAGCAGGACCCAGAGGAGCATGAGGCCTACGAAACAGAAACCATGGCAACAGTCTCCCACCAGGAGGGGCCTGGTTAGGACAGAGATACTGGTACTTAACACTTTCTCTTGCATTGGGTAAACTTAGGAGCCTCTGATGGACGGAGCCTGCCCCCTGGTGTAGGGGTCCTGGCCAGCTTCTGCCCATTTTGGCCTCCAAAGTAGGAGACAAGTGCCTGAATTTGCCATCCTATCAAAGCTACACACAACAGGAGAGAGAGAATTACCCAAAGAGATTTGGGACGCTATTAGGAAGGCAAGAAAGGAGGAATGGATGCTTTGTGGCAAAACAAAAACCCAAAGAAAGATAAATTTCACGATGAGTTCTTAATATGTGCCAGCTTTCACAGAAGTTACTATCCAGTGAAACAGGCAGGCATTACCATATTTTTTTTTTTTTTTCAATGGAGAAAAGAGACTGCTATGAGAGAGGATAACTCGGGAGACCTACTGCTTGGCTAAATCCAATGGCCCATTCTCAGTCCTCATTTCACATGAACTGTCAGCAGCTTTTGACACAATTGATCACTCCCTCTCTGTGAAGCATTTTCTTCACTTGGCTTCGAGAAGATCATGTCCTTGTGGTTTTTGTCCTTCCTCACTAGCTGTTCCTTCTCCTTTTCTAGATCCTTCATCATCCCAGCCCTCAAATGCTGGCAAGCCCCAGGGTTCAGTCTTCAGACTCCTACTCTGTCTACACTCATTCCCTTGGTGAGTCCATCTAATCTCAAGATTTTAAATAATATCTGTACACTGAAGACTGATATATTTATTTCTCCAGCCAGAACCTCTACATTGGACCCCAGACTTATATATCTAACTGATGTCTCAATATCTCCATTGAGATGTCTAATTACAGGTTCAAATCTATCAGGTCTAAATCTAATTCCTCATCTTCCCTCTGCCAAGCCTGCCCATAGTCTTCTCCATTTCAGGCAGTGGAAACGCCATCCTCCCACAAACCGTGGTGTCGCCTTGGACTCCTGTCTTTCTCTTATACCCCACAGCTAATCCATTGGCAAACCCTATTGGCTCCAGAGCTGACCACTTCTGATACCTCCACCACCACCCTGGTCCGAGCCAACCTCGTCTCTGAACTATTGTAATAGCCCCCTAATTGGCTGGCTCATTTCTACTCTTGCCCCCCTACATTCTAATTTCAGCACAATGCATTGAGTAATCCTTTAAAAATCGAGATCAGATCATGCACCCCTCCTCAAAATCTTGTGATGGTCCATAAGTCCTCACACAATCTTCCTTCTAACCTCTCCAAACCTTATCCCCTGGCTCTATCTCATTTATCCACTCTGCTCTAGCAGGATTTCTTCCTCCAAGTTTTGCAATTGCTCGTCTCCTTCCAGAAGGTTCTTTCCTCTAGGTTTTCACATGGTTTCCTCCCTCACCATTTCAGGTCTTTAACAAAACACCATCTCACTACCAAATTTAAAATTGCAACATCACCACCCCCAAACACACACCCACACACAACTCCCTGCCTGATTCCCCACTGGATTTCCTCCATGCCACTCATCACTATCTGGCATATTATATATTTTATCTACATGTATGTTCCCCATTAGAATGAAAACTGTGTGAGGGTGGGGCCTTTTGCTCACTGCTTACAACATTGCCTGGCATATAGTACGCTCTCAATAAATATTCATTTAATGAATCAAGTTGCCTAATCTTTCTGAATATCAGTTGAATAAACGTTAGAAATAACCCATGCCTACAATATAAGATTAACCTAAGAGGCCAGTGAAATACTGTGCCTTGTAAACTGAGCTATGCTGTATAAGTGTAAGGAAGTATGAGCACCTGAGTTCCACGTGGCCACGCTTTGACACTCTGCTCATTTAGCAGCCTTTTACATGGACTGAAAACATAAAAATTGGTTTTGCTACCTGCAATACAAGTTAGAGACCAAAAAAATCTCTTCCTTCCCTCCACAAAGGTATATTTCCTATCCTCTTCTCACTACACCGTCATTACCTGTCCCTCAAAAACCCCACAAGAAATCAAAAGAAGCTGACAAACACCTATAAAGCAATGTTACTGGATAATAATAATAATAATTGGTAGCGTGTCTGAAAACATGTTTTTAAAGCACACAAATATTTTAGGCTTTTCTAAGGGAAAGTGAAGCATCTGGCAGGCTGAGCTAGAAGAGAAGGAGGAAGATAAATACAGTGGGGGAGTGGGGGGTGGGTGCTGGCTGACCCCTGCCGAAGAAATATTCCCTGTAGCAGAACCACAGGCACTAGCATCGTGCTGGCTTCCTCCCAAGACAAATCGGAGCTGCATTCATATTGTGTCAGCCTCCAAACAAAACAAGTGCTTGGACCTATCCCACCTGGCAGGCTGGGAATATATAATTATAAGTCCTCTGATAGCAATTGTACATGTTTCAGTAGATTAGGAAAAGCAGCTAAACAGAGAGTAATTGAATTCAATGCAGCGTGTTAGGAAAGGGCTGATTTTCTGGCATTTGTGTTCCATTCAGGCGCTTCCTCCCTCTCCATCTTCGTGGCTTGCCTGTCCAATCAGACAAGTCAATTACAGAAGGACTCTATCTTCCTGTAAATGCAGTGGGGAGGAAGGATTATCAAAGAGGAGCACCTGCCATGAGGCAAAGCTTAAGAGGACTTGGAAGGGAGTCTACCATCTTGCTGGGACTCACGTGCTTCCCTTGTGAGTTCATGCCTGGAAGCCTGCCCATGACCGAGGCTGGCAAAGGGTGGAGCCTCGAGGGAGGGAGAGAGGGGGTAAGGGTCACTGTGGGGATAATATGATAATTATTTGTACCAGGACTGTGCTAGGCACCTTGTAGGCATGCATTATCTAATCTCATACTCACCCTAACCTAGTGAGGTTGGTACTAATATGTTCATCATTCTACAGATGAAGAAAGAGGCTGGGAGAGGTGATGTGAGGCTTCCAATGTTACTCATGTGCTAGCACTTCGGATTAAGGGACTGTTTATGATACGAAGCACCTGGTCCCAGTTAGCCCAGACGCGCGCGCGCGCACACACACACACACACACATCTTTGTCTCCTTTTAAGAGGCCTCAGAAGGATCTTGCTCATAAAACTGCCACTGCCTGTGCACATTACTAGAAGAAGTCAGCAGGCGGGGCTCCACTTTCAATGATTTGGACTAGACTCTGGCTCTGTGCCCCACCAAGAATCTACCTTGATGTAGTGGTGGCGAAGGTATGGTTTCTAAATCTGGGCTTTTATAAAGAAATATTGCCATCTGGTGGACACCTGCCCACACTTTTTAAAAATCTCCATGAAAAAATCTCAAAAGCAAGGGGAAGGGTGAGGATGTGTTTTGAACTTGAGTTGTTCTCTTTTAGCCTCAACTCTTTCAGACTCAGTTGTAGGTTTCTTGCATGTGCTATGCTATTAAATAGGCTTATTCTTTTTGTAGACACACACCAGTCTTCAGAATTCACATGCATCTAAAAGGAACATGACCACCATCCACTGCCTACCACCCCCCATGCAAATCAAGTCCTCCTCTTGTTTTCACCGTCTTGGTAAAGTCACCTCCATCAACCTGCAAGTTATTTTTGACACCTCCTTCCTCCTCACCTGTCCTCTCTGCCCCCCAACATACAGTCCCTCACCATGTCTCATCAATCCTATCTCCAAAATATACTTCAAACTATCTACTTCTCTCTCCATTCCATGGTTACAATGCTGCTTCAAACCACCATCTCTTGCTTGAACTATATAGTAGCCTCCTAACTGATTTTCGTGCTTCTTATCTGGGTCCTGCCTACGTTGCTAAACTCATCTCACATTACTCTTCTGCTGTTGCTCTGTATCCCTGCTGCACTTGCCTGCTTTTGGAGTTATACAACATCCTCAGCTCTTTCCTTGCCTCAGGACTTTCCCACATGCTGTTCTCATGGGCTTAGTTGCTCTTGGCCCCAAAGTACTTGAATATCACCCATTCATTTTTCAACTACAAATTGGAAATACTTGACTGGACTCTCAATGTAAATTAAGTCTCCAGTATTCTTTTTTATGACATCTTGGTTTTTTTTTTTTTTTCTTTTAGGGCACATCATTTTTGTAATCACACATTTGTGTATTTGTTTTTAAAAAAAAAAATTTCCAATTCCTCACCCACCTCACGAGTATAAGTTCCATGAGAGAAAGAGCCAGATCTGTTTGGTTAACCTTTGTATCTCTGGTGCCTAGCACAGAGTTTTATGCACAGGAGTTTTAAAAAAAAAAAAGAAAGATTGAAACTTATTGTGACCAATATTACTACCATTGTTAATAAAAATATCCCACTTTCCTTTAGCACCTGTTTTATTTAAAATGCTGTTGCCACTTCACCGAAGAGGATATACAGATGGTGCTCTGGACTGAATATTTTTGTCCTTCCAAAATTTATATGTTAAATCCTAACACCCAATGTGATGGTATTAGGAAGTGGGCCTTTAGAAGATAATTAGGTCATAGGATGGAGCCCCCATGATAGGATTAGTGCCCTTATAGGAAGAGGAAGACAGTCCTTTCTCTCTCTGTCATGTGAGGATACAAAGAGAAGATGGCTCTCTGTAAACCAGGAAGAGGGACTTTACCAAGAACCCAACCATGCTGGCACCCTAATCTCAGACTTTCAGCCTCTAGAACTGTGAGAAATAAATGTTTGTTGTTTACGCCACCCAGTACATGTTATTCTAGTATAGCAGCCTGGACTAAGACAAATGGCAAATCAGCACATGAAAAGACGTTTGACATTAGGTGTTAATAATCTCTCTAACCATATCTACTCATATCTTAATTGAATTATCTTTCACAGTTGTACCAAACTACGTCTTTGTCAGCCACTCATTTCCATTCTAGTCTCTAATTCCTGTTTTATGCGTAACCAAAGGGCTCACTGAAGTGTTCTACAAATAAAAGTCGTTCTTTCTTCCAAAATTGTGTTAACAAACCTCCCGAAACAATGTTTTCAATTTGAGGGTCCCAACCCATTAGTGGGTCAAGAAACCCATTGGGTTGCAGCTAGCACTGATATAAAGGATAAAACAGAAAAACTAGCTACAAGTGATGTTTAAAATAGCGGCATTTTTATCTCCACTAAACAGAAACATTGAGAAGAGAAACTATTTTTTTCTTCTTCCCACATTTCCACCTCAACCCACAGCAAAGAGAATGCTTTTTCCTGGCTCAGAAGAAAGAACATCCCCACCCACACTTCCAGGCCATTTCACAGTTGTCCCAAAGGAGGAAACCAGCAGGTGCTAATGCAAAAGGTTGGAGGCTAATTCACATCGGGCCACTTCTTAACGGCTGCCTGATCTGTTACCAGCATTCTCGCCTACGTCGTGTGCCCTTGCACGGCGGCAATCCCACCCTGGACACAGCTGTCCCCATTGGAGGTAGGCCGAGCAATACTTGTGCTCTCTGCCCAGGTTTTTGGTCCGCAATGTAAGGGTGAGGCAGCCAGCCTTTCTCTCCTGCACAGCGGGTTAGG
Source organism: Balaenoptera musculus (assembly GCF_009873245.2). NCBI lineage: Eukaryota > Metazoa > Chordata > Mammalia > Artiodactyla > Balaenopteridae > Balaenoptera > Balaenoptera musculus. The sequence goes on along the minus strand of NC_045785.1, from coordinate 58,556,541 downwards.
TGAGTGAATTAGAACCTGCTGCACTGGCCTCGCCCTTCTAGACTCAGCCAGTCTCCACTTGTGGGACCAGGAAACCCCTTGTTGGTTTCTATACCCAACCCTCCATCACAGCTAACCAGACATCCCTGCTCTTTTATTAGATAAATCTGGTTCTTTGTTTTCTAATTGGTTATTGATATGTAGTTCCCTCAGCAGGGAGCCTGAGAGGTTTGGGGCACCAAAACCCCACTTCAAATTCCTAATAAGGAGTACCTGTGACTTTGATAATAAAGAAACCAGATTCATTTCATGAATATTTAAAAACTTCACTCATTTGCTGTTAAGACTTTAGGCAAGTTTTTAATCTCTCTTAGTCTTCTTTTTAATTAATTTTAATTGGAGTATTGTTGATTTACAATGTTGCGGAATCTCTTAGTGTTGCATTTATAAAATAAGGTGATAGAATCCAGTATCTCATCCATAAAGTGGAGATGATAATAATATCTATCTCATAGGAGAATAGTAGAATTTCATAAGATAATGCACGTAAAACTCTTAGGACAGTGTCTTGCACACAGTAAGAACTTCATAAATGTTAGCTACTAGTCTTCCTATTACTTCCTTCCAACTTTAAAAAAAATACTATTTTACTGTATAACAATACATACATGTGATAACTAGGAATGTAGTCTGAAGTACTTTCTCACCATGGGTATCAAAGCAAGGAAAAGGTGATAGTCAAAGATAAGGGACTTCCCTGGTGGTCCAGTGGTTAAGACTTCGCCTTCCAATGCAGGGGATGCAGGTTTGATCCCTGGTCCAGGAGCTAAGATCCCACATGCCTCACGGCCAAAAGAAAACAAAAAAAAACAAAACATAAAACAGAAGGAATATTGTAACAAATTCAATAAAGACTTTTTAAAAAAATGGTCCACATCAAAAAAAGTCTTTTAAAAAAATTAGAAATAAAAGAAAAGAAAAATATGATTCAAGGAATAAGAAAGTTAAATGAGACATGTTCTAAGGGCCAAGAGAAAAAGAGAAAGAAAATGAGCCATGATAATAGAGGCCTAGAAACAGTGTGTGATCTCATTCTAAATTCAAGCAATACAGCTTCACAGAGATGTGACTATCAGAAAATCTAAACCTGATACTACCACCATCCAGGGTAGCACCATTTTTACCTGTCAAGCAAGCAATTTTGTGCCTGTAGAGAAGAGCTGAGAAGAGTTGCTGGTATGTGACTAAACAAAGTTAGTCAAACACAGAATTATCTCTATTCCTTCCCAAAATCCCCTCTAAAATAATATTCAATGAAAAACAAAAAGGAATAAGTCACAAGAAAAAGGAAAATGGGAGAGAAGACTAAAGCAGACAAGAAATAGAAAGTAGATGAACAAGTGACAAGGCAACCGGCTTAGCAGAACCAAGAAAGTGGAAATCTGAATGTCTGTGAAGGGTGGAGGATGTGAACATAAAGCTGGTCCATTCCACCAAAACCCAGAAAGGCTCAGAATTGGAGTCACTGAGCACTTTCGAAGATAGGGATGTAAAAATGGGACTGAAAATAGGAGGACTGGCTGAAAGTCTTTATAAGGAGCACTTAGACCTCCAAATCCCCCCACTTCCTTTTGCAGCCGCCCCATCCCCACCCCTACTCTGACAGAAGACTGGAGATGTTATTTCTATTAGAATGTAAGCTCCATGAGGGCAGGATTTTCATCTGATTTGATTACTGGTGGATCCCAAACACCTAGGATTATGCCTGGCACAAAGTGCTAAGGGGGTACTGGATAAAGATTTGTTGAATGAATAAATGATAAGGCATCCAGAAAGTATGACATGAGTCACAGTTGAGGACAGGGTACTCAAAAAACAAGGTCCACTGAAAATCTAGATTTAAAAAATAAAACAAAACAAACAAAAAAAAATGATGAAACTTCCAGGCTCCTAGAATGATGGCAGCCAGGCTTAAACCTTCCCCACCCACAAGTGCAGTGTCTGATCCTTTCTGGTGTATCTGACTAGCCCAAGAAAAGGGGCCTACAGAAACCAATAGAGGTTGTAGGCAGACAAAAGAGCCAGATCTACACTACATTACCTACTCCCCCTATGCAACAAGCCCTGCACACACACACACACACACACACACACACACACACAGATGTTCCAATCAGAATCAGCCAAGGATCAGTAGTCATTTGAGGAAGGCTGCCAACACGAAAGACACAGATTTTAAAAAGGAAATAGAAATTGTTTTAAAGAGAAAAGAAACAACAGAGACAATGAAAATAATAGAAAAAACTCAAAAAAAATCATTAATACTCTCAAAGAGATGAGCAGATATTGCATCCTTATAACCAAAACATTTATTATTAAAAAATAAGTGTGTATGGAAGGGGACAGGGTTGAGAAAGAAGACAGAGAATAAAAGAGTTTTTTTTTTTAATTCCAAGAAGACAAAAATAACTGTCAGTAACAATGGACATAATTAGAATGTATAATTCTTAGAGGGGAAATTTATAACAGGAGATGCATTTTTGGAGAAAACTATGGCCCATCATAACATTTAATTGGAAAAACTCATAAGTATTATTCATATATAAAAGAGTATACAATACCATTAATATACCACAGTAAAATACAAGTACAAAAAATAATATATATTTTATAAGGACACATACAAATAAAAAGATACACAACAGAATTAGAATGTTTGCCTGTGAATAGGAAGGGAATGGGAATAGGAGTAGGGTAAAAAGGGTATGAATGAAAATTCAATCAATCAGTCAAGTAAGAGAAGGCCCTTGAACGATTAATGATGAGAGTAAGTCAAGAACTGAGAATTACGATTACCTGAAGCTTCTGCACCTGAGTTAAAAGCCAGAGTGTCACTGTATTATTCACAATTCTCCTGACTGGAAATGACAGAAACCCAACATGTACTAGCATAAACAAACTAAAAGGAATGTACTGGCTCACTGCAAAATTCAGGGGTAGTTCTGCTTCAGGCAGAGTTGGATCCAGGTACTCAAATGATGTCTACAACTCTCAGCTCTCCTGTGCCCAAACTTAACAACTGAACCATTTTACTCTGTTCATGAGCTTGTACGTTAGGAATTCAGGAAAGGCTCAACTGGACAGTTCATTTCTAATCCACTTGGTGTCAGGTGGTATCTAGCCAGGGCCAGAAGTTCCTCTTCTACAATAGCCTTCTTCATTCACACATCTGGTGTGTTGGTAATCCTTGTCCCCCCTCCTATGCACTCGCACACGTGTGCACACACACACACACACACACACACAGTGTGCTGGGCTTGGTTTTTACTCAGTTGCTATTTCTGTATACTTAGCATGTCTAAAGTTCATTATTTCCATCATCTCTTCAGTAATTCAGTCTGTTAACACTCACTGATGGAGTCTCAGGAAATAGTCATGGCCTTGCAGTTATTGTTCTGGGTCCAGTCTCTAACTGGGCCTAACAGGCTTCATAGAGTAGAACTAAATATACACAAATCTTGGCTGAGAGTAGACCCATGTTCTTCTGAAATCAGAAGGCCTGTAGGCAAAATTCAGTGCATTTAAAATTACAATGTGTTGTACAGATGTGAGGGCTTATTAACAGTTGTGGACTGAATGCATCTCTGCATAGAAAAGCTTCGTTCTTTTCAACTGTCACCTACTATAAAAATTGTTTTCTTATATTGAAGCCATAGAAGGTTTGGGGGTTTTGGGTTTTGCTGTTGTTTATTTGTTTGTATTGGCAGAGGAAAGGAGCACAATTAGAGGTGCCTTCTAGGAAGAGTAATCTGGCCTCACTTAGGGTGGATTGGGAGAGAGACTAGATCTGTGATCTCTAAACATTTTTATTGTGCACTTCATCAGTAAAGATTTTGAGTATGCAGCCCAATATATGTGTTTTTATTTATATATTTATCCCTGAACTATTGTACTAACAAAAGGAAAAAACACAAAATAAGTGTAGCTATAATTTCTAATATTTTTATCCTGCCTCCAGCGGACTGTCTTAAAGACAAGTCAGAAAGACCAGTGGAGAGGCTTTTATGATTATCATGTGAAGTTTAAGAAAGTTACTTGTCAAGCTTATCGTTAGGACACTAACTAATTAATTTAAGGATGTTGGTAAAGATAGTACCCTAACCTTTCTCTTTTAGGAAGGAGGAATAAGCATGCTATTATGGGACAGAAGTGCTGAACACTGGTCTCAGTGATAGCAGCCTAAGAAAAAAGGTCAGGGTGGCAACTCTATTGTGAGACATAATTAATATTTGTAAAGGGCTTAGAACCAATCAGATTAAGAGGCAGTGTCAAAGGCAAGATTCATTATGACTGCCAGGTTCCTAAGTTCCAAGCAGATTCCAAAAAATGTGACCTAATCTACCAAGAGCTTGGGCAGATTTACACGGAGAGGAACTTGAGTGAAGTCACCAGCACTGCACCCCACAATGCCCTCAAATTGCAAATGAATAGAATTTTACTTATGTCATTCTAGTCTTGGAGTAGAGCCTCTGCTCTCAGCAAAACTTGTTCAGTTTCCTTGCTGGGCATTCAAAGCCTCCCATGATCTGGCTCTGGTCTAGCTTTCATTCATTCATTCATTCAGTATTTAATGAGCATTAGAATACATCAGGCAAAGTTACTATAGCTGAGGACACAACAGTAAACCAAACAGACATAGTAAGTTCCCTCATATAGCTTATGGTCTGATGAGGGAGACAGACACTAAAAAAATAAATGTGCAAAATAATGTTATATAATGATAAGTGGAAAAGAAGAATAAGGCATGGTTTAGAGTGATAGGGGAGACTGCTGCTTATAGTCTAGATGGAGTAAAAAAAAACTGGTTTTATCCTCCTACCTGAAGTAACCTAAAAACAGACAAAATATATGAAACAACAGTTTGCAAAACACTGTACATCAGGTGACAAAAGGACAGTGATCCCTGAGAGATGGAAAACAAATGGAGTCTTACAAGTCCCCTAACTGACTGCTTTGAAGGAGTTTCCAGGCAAAGCAGAGACGGGGGAATTCAGGAAGAGCTGGTGGGCTCCTTGGGTTGAGGAGATGGGGATGCAAGCTCAGGGAGATCAAGGCACCTAGGATCCACTGGAAAGAGCACCAGACAGAAGAGAGCTGAACAGAAAGAGAACCCAGAGACTAGCTGAGGGTCCCCACTGAGTATGATGATGGGTATGATGAGTAAGGATGAACTCATGCAGGTAAAGCAACTACTCAAGGCCAGGGAAGAACCAGCTGTAAGGGTTAGACATAATGGTGCCTGATGCTGACACAGGACCAGGACCAGAAATGCTGCCTCTTCCCACCAGCCAGACTGGAAAACCTCAAGATTTATGGATCATTGGGTAGACAAACAATTTGCCTTCAGTAGGGGGAAAAATTAGCCCTAGAGTGATAACTGCCCTAATCCTGCCAAATTAATGTTAAAAGCAAGACCTAAAAGGATAAATTTGGTTCCAGCAACTTAACTATATTCCAGAACAAAGATCAAGGCTATTTATAGCAATACAAAAATATCGAGCACAATTCATCAGAGACCTCTGGAAGTAGATCCATGCCCAAATTGGTACTAGGACCATACATGACTAATAAATACAAGAAAAGATGCTCAACCTTCCTAGTAAACCAGGAAATAGGAAAGAAAATAACAATAAGACACCTGGGGAGTGTTTAAACAGGAGAAGAATGCGGTCAGAACACTCTTTAAACGAATGCACCTTTATTACATTCAAAATTTGAAAGTGTAGGTAATTAGCAGGGTAGTCTCAGGATAGAAACAGTCCATATTTTTATTTTTAGAAATACTGAGATAATGGAATAATACCAACAACGATGCCAGGTTTTGTACTTAAATCCTGGCATCGTTGTTGGTATTATTCCATTATCTCAGTATTTCTAGAGTAATACTGAAATACTAGGAAAAAAAACAGCATTTTTATCACATTTTTCTGAGATTCCCCCAGACTCTGAAGAAAACATTTTAGATATTTTGACAACCATGCAGTGTAAATTGGAGTCACAGAGGTTGCAGGCTTGGTTTTTTCCATTCTCACCAGAATATAAAGCTAAATGAAATTAACAGGTCTGATATCAGAGTGCCAGAGAAAATACTTTCCATTCCCATCACAACTTAGCTCACAGGTCCACATATTAGACTGTGTCTGAATCAAAGCCCTGTAGCATAGGCTATAGATGGACCAATAATCTAATCATCTACCAGGCTGCTTCTCTTTCTGACACTGCAGGGGCCTTATATTTTCTTCAGGGAAGGTCTGGGGCGAGTGGTTGACAAAGAGAATGTTTCTGTTGAACCATTTAATTACTTAGCATCTGAGTACATCCCACATCAGGGCCACCATCCAGCTCTTCTGGCCAAATTCTGGCAATGAGCAAGGGCCAGACTGGCACTAGCTACCCTCGCTTGTGTGATTTCAGTAAGTGAGAGTATTGATGCTGGGGACCACTGACGGTGAAGGAGAAACATCCCAAACCTCCTCTGTGTACCTGGAGACCAGATGGATTATGCAGAAAGGAAAACTGGAGAAGAGTGTGACGGAGGAATGCGGGGGGAGAGAGGGGATTTGCTCTATCCAGTTCCCAGCCTTCCCCCTTGGAGCCTGGTAGTCTCCTGTCCTCCACAACTCCCCTGGCTTTTTTTCCTCCAAGTCTGGGTTGATTCTTTGGGAGCTTACCCTCCTCCCACAGGATAGTGTATTCTGTCCAGAGCTTCCTCAATCATTTTATCTTGGAGAGACCCAGCCAGAAGGAGAGAGGAACCTCAGTCCTCTGCCCACTCCTCGCTCAGGTGGGACAGTGTCCGAGGGCAAAATGGAGAACACGTTGCTTACCCTATCTCATTGGAAGAATGGGAAGGAACAGCAAGAGGAGGACACGGAACAGCAGGAGGAACAGACAGAGAAAAAGGGGAACAGAAGGAAAGGAAGGAGGGGGAGGAAGAAGGAAAATATGTATCATCTCTTTGCTCGCTATCCTCATCACTACTCAGAACTGGGAGGTACTTTAAAATATACAGACCATGTTTGGGTTTTGTCAGATACGTTAACATCTGAAGAATTAGTAAAATCTAGGCTGCAATTTGCCATACTGAAAAAGTTTTCTAGTCTAATTGTCTGCACCAGGGGTTACCACAACTCTAAAGAGGCAGATACATATTTTAGGCCTTGTGACCCATAACGTTTCTGTCATAACCATTCAGCTCTGTAAGTAGAAACAGCCAAAGACAATAGATAAATGAATGGGTGTGGTGGTTTTCCAATGAAATTTTATTCACAAAAACAGATGGCCGATGGTCTGCCCCTCTTGGCCATAGTTTGCCAACTGCTGGTCAACACAATGCCTTTTTTCTTCTTTTTATAATATGAAAAGAGATATATTTATAGTATGGGGAAAAACTCCACATTATTCAAAGAAAAGCTATACTTTCATGGTAAAAAAAAAAAAAAAATTCATGCAATATAAAAAAAGTGTAGGTTACCCAAAACCCTACCACCTTGATAAAATCACTTTTAACATTTTGCCAAACATCACTGCAGATATACTCATACAGACATTTGTGCTTGTGTGTGTATGCTTTTTTTACACATGAGTGGGAAATTCTATTCATGGTCTTCTGTAACTTGCTTTCTATGCTCAAAAATATATTTGGGGCATCTTTTCATGTGAATATATTTAGATCTACCTCTTTTCACAGAGTACTTCAGATGGAGGTAACATATCTCCCCTGGTGAACATTTGGGTTGCTTCCCTTGATAACCTCTACATCTCTACTTCCTAGTTGACCACTGGTTGAACCCCTTCAATGATGGGAAATTTGTTCATTCTTGAGCCCACACATTTGGCCTCTATACAACAGTGTCTGGGGACTTCCATTCTCCAGAGCTAGAGAGCCTAGCTCTGTAATAAGCCAGAAAGCTAATTTTGAGTTAGTAATCAACTAACTTGAGTTAGTGACTCAATTTTGGGCCACTCCCACCCAGGCCTCTGGAAGCTTCCATCCATTTGAGGATGGAACTGCACTGAATTGACTACTGATCTATAGTCACAGTTTGGGTCATAGCTCCTGCCTCTGCCGATACGTGTTTCAACAAGTTACTTGGGGATTTCCAAGACTGTGGGTGCTTTTCCCTGACCTAACTTCTACATGAGAAGATGGCAGCCTCTGACTGAGCAGAAAAACCAGTTTGTGAAAAACTTACCCAGGTAACCTATTCAAAAAGAGGAAGCTCCCTTCATAACTTTTAGGGCAGGTTCAGACAAAGAGTGTGGCCATGTGCATTAGAAGAAATAAAATCCTTAGGAAGCAACGCTGATATCCCAGATAAATTGGTGTGAAGTCCTGAAGTCCTGTGGAGACCTGATCGCCCACAGACTGACTGATTTGCCTCATTTCTTTCATTTCTCTTTCCCCATCTCCTTCTGACTGAGCCTTTAGTTAGGGTGTTGTTATTGACGAGTAGAAGTTCATAGAAGTAGAGCTTCACCAACGAATTGTAATTAATTTAAAAACAATCAGCTGTCCTGAGTTATAAAACCATTTCTCTTGCTTGCTTTATAAGGGATTATATAGCAGAGAAAGCCATCTTTTAAAAAATGTTTAAATTTCAAAGAATTGGGACTTTAGAGACCATTGTAAATCTCTTTATTTTAAGGACACGCCACAGCCCAGTAAGGTGAAATGATTGCTCCAAATTCACACAGATTGTTAGTGGCAAAGCCAGGACTTAATCTCAAAGGCCTTGCCTCATACATAAAATTTTACTTCACTACACCATCACTCTTTCATAAGCGACTGATTGATTGATTGATTGATTTGTCTTGAGTGCCATGGGAGGGTGGAAGATAGTTGGAGCAGAAAACAGAAAGGAAAAGAAAAAAGAGTTTTGAAGAAATCTGGAGAAAGAAAAAATAGGAAATTAAATAGGTTCATAGTATAAAGAAGGCAAAATGCAACCAAGCATTGCCCAGGTGCTTCATGGAAGACCAAGGGGTCAGGTCCTCCTGGGCTGGGCTGAGAATGCCAGTTATGACTGACTATAAGCCCAAGTGAGACCTTGGAGATAACCCACCTATAGTGTATACTCTGGAGCTTCTCCCAGACCCCCTGTTCAGGTGACACACCTGTTCCCGAGTTGCTGGGAATATTGGTTCCTGACCACTCACAGCTGTGTCCATCAGTGGGCCTTACCCTTAGTGAACTGCTTTGCCCAATGAGACATCTCTTCCCAGGAATACAGGATATGGAGATACAAAGGTCCGATACACTGGACTCAATATGGTCCATTTCTGAAGATCCACCTACCGCCAGTCCCCCCTGGACTGCAGGTCCAGCTGTAACCATGTTGAGAGGCGTCCTTGTCCTCTGCCCTATCCTGCCTGCCTTGCTTCCTTACAGGTTTATCTTTTTAACCACTCGCCAATAAGTCTTCTTCATGCAAGGTATGTTTCCAGGTAACTCAGTCTAAGATACCACCCAAATTCACACTTGTGTGTATCATTCAGTGTCAGAATTGAGAAGAAAACCCAGGTTTTCTGCCCCATCATTTGTTAACCTAAGCCATTCTCAACTGCTATACCTCTTCCTGTGGCTAAAGCTCTTTATGTACGACTTGACATGACCCATCCTTCTACAAGGTGGGCTCCCAAGGTGTGGGATGCTGACCACCAGTGTATTATACAAGACGATTTTGGTAGTACTTGAATGCGCTGGCTTTTACTTTAATAGTTGTTATCTTAGCTTGGGATTCTCCAGAAGCAGACCCTGAGATAAGAACTTAAGTAAGGGCTTCCCTGGTGGTGCAGTGGTTAAGAATCTGCCTGTCAATGCAGGGGACACAGGTTCGAGCCCTGATCCGGGAATATCCCACATATCGCGGAGCAACTAAGCCCGTGCACCACAACTACTGGGCCTGCGCTCTAGAGCCCGCGAGCCACAGCTACTGAGGCCTGTGCACCTAGAGCCCGTGCTCTGCAACAGGAGAAGCCACTGCAGTGAGAAGCCCACGCACTACAACAAAGAGCAGCCCCTGCTCGTCGCAAAGCCCGCGTGCAGCAACAAAGACCCAACGCAGCCCAAAATAAATAAATAAATTTATTTTTAAAAAAAAGCGAAAATGACTTATTAGCATCCAGGCCTACATCGTTGTGGTGCAGCCTGTAAAGTCACACACGTGTGTAGTCACACATGTCCCCATACTTGGTTTAATAGTCTGTTGCCATCTTGAAATTCTTAATGATTTATGAGCATTTTTAAATCTTGTATCAGGCTCTGCAAATTATATAGTTGGTCCTGATTAGGATGTGTTCTTAGGTGGGGGAGTGGGAAGTAGGTCCCGGAAGGGTAAGAAGGACAAGCAAGAATGTGGCATCAGGTCCCACAGAAGTGGGGAGAGAATTTGGCTCAATCTCGTAGGGAGCCCTGTAGACAGTGGAGATTCACCCTGAAGTTGTTCCAACTGAGAGCAAAGGAACTGGCGTATTTATATGGCCATAGTCCTTAGTCACTGGTTAAAGGTTGAAGCGGGGATGGGGGAACATCAATTCCCAGGTACTTCCAGCTGCCCTGTGAGCCAGCAAAGTAAATCCTGCAGCTGAGGGTGGTGTTCTGACAATGAGATGCAGGTGCCAGGATCAGGTGATGGGAATGAATGCACACCTGGAGCCAGTGTGCACGAAACTGGAGACGGATCAGAGGGGATATGGCAGAGCACTGACAGCAACTGCTGGTGTTAAGCATCTACTTTGATGTGATCTAGAGTAAGAGACTGATGCTAGCTCATCAAAGTCATGATTTCACAGGTGAGATTACTACCAGCAAGCATCCTATGTGTAAGAAATAACAAAAGTAAGTCCAAAAATATAAATTAAAAAAATCATATAGGAGGCACAGTGATATGTAGATGAAATGTGAATGACTGAAGTTTGGACACAGCAGAGCAGAAAGAATGACTGGATGGAGGGTCATGGGTAAAAGCACACAGTCTGGAGCCAGACCCCTTGGGTTGAATTCTGGCTTTGCCACTTTTGGACTGCATGGCTTAACCTCTCTGAGCCTACCTGCTAGGGTTGTTAGGAGGATTAATAGAGTTAATATATGTTAAGCACTTAAAGCAACATCTGCCATGAAAGTGTTAGCTCTTATTATTCTTGTCTTGCTCCTAACTAGATCAGTGCATCTCAAACTATCTGTGGGATTTTATTTTCAATCTGTTGCAGGCTGATGCTTTTATCCAACATGATAAATACAAAATGGATAACGAGAAAAATGAAAGAAACATACAGAATACAAGGCCATATTTTTAGTTATTAAGTTCAACAGGCAGAAAATTACTCAAATTGCTATAAAAGTTTTTACATGCTCACCTTCAATTTCTGTGCTTATCCCATTACAGATGGGTAACAGTTCCCAGATGGTCATTGTTCCGTGGACCACACTTTGAATAGCACTAAATTAGAAAACCTTCAATGAACCCCTTCAATTCTTGGTGCCTCAGTTTCCAGATGAGAATTACACACATGAAAGCATTTACTAGACGATAAAGGGCTCCAGAAGTGGAAATCAGTGGTAGGGCTTTAGGAGTCGATTCTGTAGTCTGTGGCCAAAAGATACAAACTCCAGTGTATGATGGTCTCAGTCCCAGATGGCATCAGGCTGCTCTGTTTAGAGTATTCCTGCAACTGTCAGTGTCTGTGAATCAGTCAAGCCTTTCCTGCCACTGTACCAAGCGGGGAATAAAGAGCTCCCCTGGCAGCCTGTGGCTTGCACACCAACAGCTACCGCCATCCACAGGTTGCAAGAATCACAGTCCTGGGGCAAAGCATCCAACCACAGACTTCCTATACCCGCAGTACCCCTTCTGCAGCCTGGTCAAAAGATTTCACCGAGAATGATACTTGAGCAGGGGTCAGGAGGGAAGAAAGAGTGAAGATAATGTCCTCACTGCAATCCTTGGCTCCTGGCTTCCCTAGGCCTCACTTCTCCTCAGTTGGTGAAACCCAACTCACAGACATCCTTCACCAACGCTTTAAGACTCCATTTCAAGTCTGGACTCTGCCCACACTGGTTTTAAGTGAGCTACTTTGGCCTTCTCTTCTCTTTTATCTCCACCCTGTCAAACAAGAACGCAGATACCTAGGAACCTGCAAGAAGTCCGCTGAGTGGTGAGATTTCTGCACATCCAACTTTTTGGCTCTTTCTGGACTCTTTCTGGACTTTTTGAGGGTGAGTCCCCCGTCTGATTCATCTTTGTGTCTCTCCAATCACCATTATTGCAATGCTTGGCACACAGCAGGTGCTCAATGAGCGTTCGTTGAATGGCTGTATATACGAATAGTCAGAAGTCTGTGGAAACAGAAGTGGCTTTTCAAACTACCCCACCCTGAATCCATTCATTAAGCAGAACTCTACCAGGTACTGGGCGTTCGGAAACACAAATCTCACGGCGAGAGATGGAGGGGAAGCGCTTGATGAGTGGATGTACTAAAAATTCAACAATCCGCAGTTATAGCTCCATTTTCTGGAAAGCAAAATCTCTCTGTGGCCCCAGGGCCCTTTAAATTTTACTGTGACTGTTTTCTTAAGAAATTCCTGGAGCAGAGCCTAACTTTTGTGTAGGGGGTTGGCGGCGTGCATATTGGCGGCCTAAGGGACGGCTGGCTTAAGAGTTGCCGAGCGTTCGAGCGTTCGCACGCGAAGGAAACTTCTCAGGAGTCAGAGCGGCCCGGTGGAGGGCTGTGAAGTGGGGTGGCCCGAGAATCCTTGAACTTTCAAGGCTTCGGGGAAGTCGGGGAAGGGAAACTGGGGGTGGCCAAGGCGGCCAGACGTTTGCAGGACTTCAACGCTCCCGACTTCTCCCCTCTGCCGGCCCAGACCTGACACGGGTTCGGCGGCCGAACCAGGGAACAGCCAGGGCGTCTGGGCAGGAGGGAGGAGGGCCGGGCCGGGAGGAAGAAGTCCGGGGCTGCCGCCGCCCCGCCCGTCGGGCTGTCCGCCCCGCCTACCCGAGCGAGGCGGAGCCGGCGCCCGCCCGGAGGAGCAGGAGGAGGAGGAGGAGAGGTCGGAGTCGTCTCCAGGAGCCCTTAGAGACAGAGTCCCCGGCAGCGGCGGTGACGGCAGGGGCAGCGCACCGGCAGGCGAGTGAGCACCGAGCGGCGGGCGCAGGTGGCGAGTCCGGTCCCGGAGGGGACAGGGGCGCATCGCGGGGCGTCGGCTGGCCAGTTAGGGAGCCGCCTCCGACTTCCCGGTGCTGGGAAGCGAGATGGAGGGAGGGAACGGAGGAAGGAAGGAAGGAGGAAAGAGTGTCCCGGAGGGCGGGGACTGGTCGGGGCACTAGGCGCCGGAGACCGGGATGGGGGAGGGAGGGCAAGGGACGCCGAGACCCGGAGACAGACGGCGCTTTCGCCCTCGACGGGCGGCGGTCGGAGGGTGCAGGAAGCCAGGGGCCCTGCGGGGCCAGGGCTGGGGACGCGGCCCCCGGGACGAGGGCGGGAGTGGGAGGAGAGGTCTCCCAGCTCGCTCGCTTGCTTCCTGGTCTGCCCGCGGCCGTGCGCCCAGCACCAGGATGGGGCTGGGAGGCTCCGGCGTTCCCCGCTCGTGCTTGCGGTGGTGCCAGGTTCGGGAGGAGGCCGGACAACTGGGGGAGACCGGGGCGCCACGCCCCTCTTCCCTACTTTCTTCCGTTCTTTCTGGGGACTAGGCGGCGTGTGCGCAGACCTGGAACCCGCTCGGCGCTGGGGGTCTGGCGGGGAAATAGTGGGTCACAGCGAGGACTCAGATCACACATCCCGCGAGGGACCCCCGAGCAGTGAGTGGCCCGGAGACTGTATTTGCAGATGGTATGAGGAGGTCAAGACTCAGACGTGAGTCTTGCGTGATTTTTTAAAAAGTATTGCCCCGACACTTACTGCGTGGATCAGAGTGACTTTCTTTTTTTTTTTTTTTTTAATTTTAACTAGGGCATATCAGTTAAAGCTAATTTTAAAACGCTGTCACTGAAGTCGCCCGACACTCACTTGTCCCTCGCCTTCTGTTTGTGTCTTGTAAACTTGACTTAAACCATTCATAACTTTGGAAAAGGACCCCGTGATTCTCGTTAAAACCCCGCCGTGGAGTGAAACTTTGGGCAACTAGAAATCTGAGTGAAGGAACTGCCGAGGCCTGTCATCTTGTGGTCACCCCTGTCCGGGCGAGGTTGTATACAAACAAGTGCACAGAGAAGGAAATGGCCAAAAACCGGCGAGAAGGGAGGTCCCCCGCGCCCACGTGTCAGGGCACGTTTAATGGCTGCTCTGAGTGGAAACAAACCGGAATGTATTAGACCTTGTGGAGTTGGGCAGACTTCACATGATTAGCTTCCTTCCCATCAGTTGTTTCCTCCCCCGCCCCCCTACTGTCTTTGTGGACACTTTATATTTCCTGGGGCTGTTGTAGCTTCGTCTGAATAGACTGTCTATAAGGAATCTTTTGGACCTTGTCAGAGGTAGGGACTGTGTCTGTGTGTTCTCTACTTTAAAAGCCGAGTTTGGCTTTGTTTTGAAAGTGCGAGTCACCACACTGCACCATTGCTGGTGCTTCTCAGCCCTGCGTGTAAATTATCGCAGGATGGCGGCCCTCACCTAGGAGAACCAGGAAGGCCGGCAGCGCTAGAGTGACGGGGTTGCGTTTAACTGTTGCCAAAACAGCCACATTCAAGTAAGGAGCTGTTTTGATTCTTAAAAAAAAAAAAAACCAAAGTGTATGTGTCAGCAAGACCTTTTTTCAATAAACAAACATGTGATTCACACATAATTTTTTAAAGTAATCAAACGTTTTATAGAGACTTCAGTGATAAAAGGACTTTGGGATCAACCGTTCAGTTTCTTTGCCTTCTCTAACGGTAAACTAACATCATAAAACCCTGGTTTAAGTCCAAAAAATGCTGAACAATCTAAGGGCTGGGTCTTTAGGCCTTATTAAAAAAAAAAATGCAGTTGTATTTTTACTGTTTTTAACCCAGGTAATTCAGGAAGGTGTTGAATCTGGACAGCATTTAGATTTGTGTAGAAATACATAAAAATGTGGATCTGTGTTTCACAAGAAACCGGAAAGATTAATACTATAAAAATTTTCAATGTCGCAAGCTCCAGTCTCATTTGAAAGCCTTGCTCTCTAACAATGAGATTTGCGGTGTCGGGCTTACGTTGTCACTTGTTGAAGGACGTGGGTGGTCGTGATGTTGTGACAGCAAAAAGCTGCTTAGTCGACACACTTGAAGAAATGGCTAGCTAATATCAGATTAGTTTTGTTTACCTCTTTCTGAGAGAAGAAAATTTCAAATTTGGAATTATGTCATTTATTGTGTTGGATTTTTATTGTGTGTTTTTTTTTAAGTTTTATATGTCAGCTTAAGCTTAATTTAGGGAGGCAAGTTGTGGAAGTCAAATTTTTCTGGAGTCTGATTTGGAAGAGAAGCAGCTTAACAGTGGTTTGAGGTATGGTTTTGGTGTTGGACAGATGTGGTTGGGAATATTAGTTATTTAACCGTTTTCAGTCTGATTTGTAAAATGAGGATGATAGTGGTCTCTGTCTTGAGGGTTTTTGTGAAAGTATATGAAACAATCTTTGGAAAACATTTTGCACCTAATACACAGATAATGTTCAGAATTATTAGATATTTTATCTACTGACCAGCAGCCGGCTATCGGATAAATTAAAAGATGGCAATTTGAACCTTCTGGAAACACTGGATAGAGCAAATAAATCAGGTAAAGAAGGTACCTGATTTTATAGATAGATGGATAGATAGGTAGGTAGATAGATAGGTAGATAGGATAGGTAGATAGGTAGGTAGATAGATAAAGCTTCTGGAATGCTAGAGCAATTAAATTCCAAAGAAGTTACCTGGTTTTATAGATATATAGAGCAAGATGTCTATCCATCTATCTGTCTAAAATATCTAAAATATTTGTTTACATATGTGTGTCATGTTTCTACCACAGCAGTATGAATAATTATGATTACTGGAGTAACAGTTTTAATGTGCTTTTAGTGTGAAGTTATAGTTGTATAATATTTTTAGAGCCAGGCAATCATTTCATTACTCATATTTTAAATTTGAAGAGAATTTATATTTAAAATAGTCATGCTTATTAGCCTTGGGTAGGACATAAAACAGAAACAGAAATATTTGTCTTTTACCTAGTATGATTTTTAATTAAAGTATGAAAAAAATGTGACCTGGAGTATACAGTTATTTTTCACGTACTAATGTCCAGTGCTAACAGATAAGCCTCAAGAAGTGTTTAGGGGGACTTCCCTGGTGGTGCAGTGGTTGAGAATCCGCCTGCCAATGCAGGAGACATGGGTTCGAGCCCTGGTCCAGAAAGATCCCACATGCCGCGGAGCAACGAAGTCCGTGAGCCACAACTACTGAGCCCACTGCCTGGAGCCCGTGCTCCGCAACAAGAGAAGCCACTGCAATGAGAAGCCCGCACACGGCAACGAAGAGTAGCCCCCACTCGCGCAACTAGAGAAAGCCCGCGCGCAGCAACGGAGACCCAAAAATAAATAAATAAATAAATATTTTTTAAAAAAGTGTTTAGGAAAGGATCAGCGGCATTTCATAAACGTTTTGTAAAAGCGTTGTGACTGATGGTAAACTTTTGTGAGACTGGGTGTTCCGTTAATTCAGGGAATCTACTCATCATGTCATTGACTCATGTGCAAAATTTAAAAAATGCTTCCATCTTGAAAACAAACCCTTTTAAGTGTCTGTTGTTTTCTTAATGCATGTCAGGTGCATAGGATTGGGCCAATTGGAATCGTGGCTTGTGCCACAGATGACTTCTCGTTTACTAATTGTTCCGCAGGGACTCAGATCATGCTTATAATATTTTTAAATGACTGTAAAGGGTACAGTATTATTATGAATCATTTCTTGCCTATGACATTATACTCTGAAGCAGCGGAGGACTCGATTGAATAAATTATTGATTCTTTTCTCTCTTAGAACATCATAGCATAGTGATGGATTCCAGGCTCATGCTTCTAGGTGTGTAGCGTGTGGGCAAGTTACTTAATACCTCTGTGCTTCAGTGAGGTGTTGGGAGGGATAAATGAGTTAAATCTCTCCAAAGCATTTAGAACAGTGCTTGACACATAGTCTATGCTCAACAAATATTAACATTAAATTATTACTTACTAAAATTTTCTAAATGTTATAAGCATACATTATTTTTGTAACAGGAAAACAACTATATGAAAATTTAATGGTTCCCCCAAATCTAAAAAGGCTCAGTAATTTATATAGTCCTGTCAAGCAGTGCTTAAGAAGTAAGAGAATACAATCAGGCAATTGTCATTGTGTCTTTTAAACATGAAATGGAGTGCAGTGTTAATTTGTTCAACAAATTAATTCTCCTAGATCTCAGTCCCATTTTCCTTTCTTATTAGAACCTTGAAAAAAAAAATCGATAATCCATGAAGTCCACCTTAGGATAGGTTAAGTAGGGGAAGGGTGGTTGCCCAGTTACAGTGCATTATTACGCTTACAACTAATTTAAAACAACTTTATGCATAGAGAAGAAAGTACAGAGAAATGGATGGTGGGATTGTGGTGCTTCTCCCCATATTTTCGCCAATGAGCATGTATAAAAAATAAAAGATAATCCATTTGTGTAACAATTACTCAGTAAAACCTGGTTTATTAGCTACAAATAGCAGGATTTTGGTTTTGTTTTAGAAAAACCACCAGCTTGCATAGCAATCGAAGGTCCTTGAGTTACATGTGAGAATTATTTAGCAGTAAAAGAGAGGCCCTTTTGGAAGTTTGCAGGCTTATCTCCTTAAGAGATGTTTGAAATTTGGGTTTGCCTGCAGACGCGGTTCATCAACCTTGACTTTATGGAAACTGTCACTTCCCAGATCCGTCATGTCCCAGCCCTGCACTGAGGAGCTGTGTGTACACAGCACCTACCACGTGTCAGAGGCCTCTAAGACAGTCACGAAGAAGACATACCTGCCATTAGTTTAATGGGAGAGTTCAATAGGTAAAAGAATATACCTTCAGCACAATCGTGCGACTCCATTTACGGAGCTGTTCTACATCCTAGGCCCCAGTCTAACTCCTTTACATTTATGATCTTGCCCAGTCCTCACAGCAGCCCAGGTGAGAAAGCTGAGGCTCCCTAAGCGGCAAGACGAGGATGTGACCCAGAGTTGTTCTGACTCCATATACTGTGCACTAAGAGCTCTGCCAGGAGCTGCAGTGGAGGTGCTTCCAGCTAAAAGTGCTTCCTTATGGAGGAAGTTTCGTTCAGAAGCTGTAACTCAAACCAAGAGAAACAGGAAGGAGAGGTCTCCTCTTGGGGGTGAGATGACCTGCCTGAGGAGTATTACCAGTGCCTTGCCATTGGGCTTATTGGGCTCCTTGCCCTCTGCAGCCATAGAAGTCAAAGCTGCCAGAATTGCCTCGGAGACCCAGCAGGCCTGAAGGGATCCGTAGAGTCGGTCTCTCCCATGCCTGGATTCCCAAAGAGGGCCTTGAGAGGAGATGGGGGCACCAGCTAAGTCCTGCTCTAGAGCCAGCTCACACCGACAGGCCCCGTCTCCCCACTTCTCCCTCAGGAATAAAGGGAAGAGCGGTGAGCCCGGCGCTTTGGACCCAGGGCAGAGGGTGGAGGTGATTTGACCGAAGGTTACTTCTAGATGGATTATTGCATTTAGTGCCGACTCTCTTGAAAATCATTTCTAGTGTCACTTAAATGTCTGGCTTATTGTGTTAGGCTTTACTGGGTGTCGTAGAAGTGCTTAGGTGGGAGCGTCATGGTTGCCATCCCCTGACAAGGAGGGTTTTGTCTTCTCTTAATGGGTCTGCATTTTGGAGGATTGCTGTATAATAAAAACCAGGGTGTTGTAGACTGTTCAAAGACTTGATATTTTCAACTCTGCTGGAGAATTAGTAGCTCAAAGAAGGTTTTCTTTTAGGTCAGCTTTAGTGAATCAGTTGCTAAGAATCTTTTGTAATTTCTCACATTTATTGATTGTAAGCAGGTGACTTTGGGGCAGAGGGTCAGGAGGCCTTATATTCCATTTGCTTTCTTACAGAATAGACTACCATTCCTCTTGCAGTCAGTGTCATGTAACTGACATAGGATCCCCTTGGTTGACTGAGAAGAGGAGTGTAAGTTCTGATTTAACTTGGGTTGGTGTCATCACAAATGCTTCCCGGGTGGGCTCTGAATCAGTGGTCATCGCCGCGCTTGCGTGCCATGTAGAGAGCATTGCCTTCATCCCCAATGGCTGTGTGCAAACCCACATGAGCCCGTGGGGGTGGAATCTTAACTTTACCCATGTTGGATAATCAGGCTTTTACTTAGCTACAGATGCTACCAGCCAAGATGTCCCTCAGCACTGGACATTAAACCTTTAGCCCTGGAGCCCTTTGACTAAGAGCCCTTTGACGAAGATCCCAACTTTGCAGTGACCTCACTGGAGCCCTTTGACTAAGATCCCAAGCTTGCAGTGACCTCAAAGTTTGCCTGCTTTTCAGAGACAAATGATTGCAGTTTAGCTCTCAGTGTGAGCTAAACAAATCTAAGGATGGAAAGAGGAATCAAGATCCAAAAGCTGCCTGGACTTTATCGAGGCGTAGTGAGGACTTTATTGATATGAAACCATCACACCAGGTTTATTCAACCAGAACCTCAGGCAAATTGGGAAAGTGTTGAAGCCAGCAGACTTGGTGCCTGTCCTGTACCTAAACTACCCAAACCTTTTGCACTGTTAGACCGTGACCTGCACATTAGACCATGAGGCTTCATGTGGGTGTGTAAGGTCATGATTGGCTGCTCAGACAGGTTGTCAGGGGAAGGTTGAATGTCTGGCCAAGAAGCAGAAGAGTTGGATTGTGACTTCTTGACAGGGCTGCTTTGAACTCTTGTACAGATTGTTCACTGCGCAAGAGTAGGTGGCCAAGGAAGTTAAGTGGGGCTCAAATCTCTCCAAAAACTATGTGTCCTGGGCTAGAACTGCCTCTGCCAGGAGGACGAGGCACTTCATTCTGACTCCGTCAAGCCTGCAAGGCTGGGTGCACTTGGAGGGCTGGCCTTTTCGTACGTCACACAAAGGCACAATCTGGCAGCAGCAGCCCTGCCTCTCCCAGCACCTGCAGCCACAATAACCCTCAAAATGACATGAGCCGGCTGAGTCTGGCACGTAGTAGGTACTTAATAAATGCCAGTGGAATGAAGGAATACAACCACATTCTCTGTAGTGTGTGCCAGTGAAGTGGATGAGCCAGTGTTCTTTTTAATCAAAAAGGTAAAATTGATGGTATCTACTGGGACAGGCACATTCAGTGGTGCGTGTTCCCTGTGACAGGCTTCTTCCTCTTTAGTTCATCATTTCCTAAGGGGCAGGTAAAGCCCAGCACTTGAGCAGTTGTTGACGTTGTTTACTCTGAGTCCAGCACCAACAAACGTGCTCAGCATTGCCTGGTACCTGCGGGGCTCCTGCAGTGGTGCCTCCTGGGAATGGACAAAGGGATCCATGGTGTTTATTGACCAGCTGTGGGCCCTCCTCTTGGGGACAGGATGCAAAGGACACTGGCTGCAGGAGCCTTTGGAATTTACCTATGAGTGGCTGCTTCTTGTGTAGAAAGACTTTTCTAGTTTAGGGTAAGAAGTGGGGAGCCTTGTTGCTAAAGCCACTGACAACTGAGGAAGGGGGTTTGTGTGTGTCCCTTGCAGTGCCAGCTGCTGCTGCTGCTTGCATGCTTCTCTTGTAAGTTGATCCTTTAGAAAGCAGACTCTCAGAATTAACCTCCTCTTGGCTCCTCTCCTGAGGGGCAATCCGCACAGCAGGTAGGATCAGCCACGTTTAGTGGGTCAAACTGCTAAGACAGTGGTTCTACGCATAGAGGTGCTGGCTTGCACTTAGGACTTTGGCCTTCTGCTGTTTTATGGAGAGGCCACACCTTGTGAAAAATGCCCAAAGGTGCAGAAACGTGAATGCCTTACCCATCTAGTCTGGTTAAATGCAGCTTTCTTCAGGCAAACTCAGATTCCCAAAACAGGAATAGCAGGAGATAACAATTCCTAATAAGGATTTCCCACAGAATTTCTTTCGTTCTTTATTTTGGCTGCGTTGGGTCTTTGCTGCTGCGCGCGGGCTTTCTCTAGTTGTGGCGAGCAGGGGCTACTCTTCATTGCGGTGCGCGGGCTTCTCTTGTTGCGGAGCACGGGCTCTAGGCACACGGCCTTAAATAGTTGCAGCACGTGGGCTCAGTAGTTGCGGCTCGTGGGCTCTAGAGCACAGGCTCAGTAGTTGTGGCACATGGGCTTAGTTGCTCCGTGGCATGTGGGATCTTCCTGGACCTGGGATCGAGCCCGTGTCCCCTGCATTGGCAGGCGGATCCTTAACCATTGCGCCACCAGGGAAGTCCCTCACAGAATTTCTTGAGAGAGCAAACTTACCTGTTGCATTTACGGTATGATTTGATTTTACAAAATTCCAGGATTCTCAACTTTTCAGGAATATCTCTCTGTTGAATTAAGGAGAATATTCCGGCACATGCTTTGCCCTCTTTTTTGACATAAATATTTGATGAGCAGCATGCTTCAGCCATTACTGTCCAAATCCAGAAAGCAAATAATGCGCCTGGCATGCTGCCTGGGAGGGAATCCTCACATTTCTGCCTTTGCCTCCCATTCACCTCCAGTTCTCTGACTTCCTCCTGCTGTAATAAATGTCAAGGGGCTCAGGGACACCCACACCCAGCAGGTGATATCGCACAGGGCAGAGACCACCTCTCCATGCACGCCTCCTGAGCTCTGGATCCAGGTTCCTCTGATTTACTGATGCCAACGTGAGAATTCACCTGCATCAACCCAGGTTTCCCAGAAGCCTCGTCAGCTTTGTTTCTTCCAAGCTGGGATTGTCCTGTTCTTCACACTCCTGTGAAAAATGGTTTATACAACCTCTCCATTTTTAAAAAAATTGGTAATGTATTTATATGGTTTACCCGCATATAAAAAGGTAAACACTGAGAAATCTTGCTCCCGTCCAAGCCTTTTCCACATTCTCTACAGGCTGCAACTTGTAAATACAAGCAAATGAGGGTGTGCATGTGTGTGTGTGTGTGTGTGTGTGTGTGTGTGTATTTAATGCTTCCCCCTTCTTTCACAAAAAGTGGTATATTATATATACTGTTCTGTGTCTTGCTTTTTAAAATTAGCAGTCTGTCCTGGAGATCTCTCTGTATCAGCACGATCGTTTTCCATTGTGTAGATGTAGCATGGTTTATTCGACCAGTCCCCTATGGCTGGACCTTTGAATTGTTCCCAGTCTTTCGCTATCACCCACGGCGCTGCAACAAATAAAGGTGTCATCTTGCTTTTGTGCGGGTGGACCTAGAGGATTGATTCCCGGGAGCGGGACTGCTGACTCGCAGGGCCCTGTCAGCCCCTTGGGAAGGGTTGGCTCATTTTGCCCTCTGCTCAGCAGCGTGTCAGATGGCCTGTCTCCCCATAGCCCCACCGGCACGAAGGGTGTCAGCTCTTTTTATTTTTGCTAATCTCATTGATGAGAAATGGTAATTAGGGTTGGTTAAATTTTTCGAATTGTGAGTGAGTGAGAGGATTGGGGCCATTTGTGCATCTTCTCCTGTGGGCGGTCCAGGCCTGCCGGTCCCCCCGTGGGCGTTTATTGACCTTTCCTCCTGAAGCTAAGCCTCTTGCCTACACCGCTGTCAAAATCTCTAAAATAGAGACTTAAGAATGTGATAGCTCTTTCGGGCCCAAGGGTACAGTGGGCTGCCAAATTGTCAGTACAAATTCGAGAGAAGTGGAAAGTAGGGTTTTATGCCAGTTGCTAATGTCTGATTTATAAATAGTTTTCGGCTAATGGTATCATTAAACTGGGGCTTCTCCAAAACCATTATGAAGATGACCTTCTAGTCTAGAATTTCTCCCTCTCAAACAAAAACAAGAGAGATTGAGAATATATAAATTCCAATGGCATTTCCTGCAAAATCTTCTAAGAAATCTAGATTTTTCCTTTCATATGCATCTCCTGAAAAGTCATACATGCCACATTTTTTTGTGTGCATACCTGCTGACCTGCTGAATAGGGTTCCTGTTCGCCCTTTGATTTAACCATCAGAGAGCTGTCTGCTCTTATTTCCAGGGTGAAAGAAAAGAGGGAAGTAAAAGTTCAAGGTAAAGAGACTGGCCAGAGTTCAGGATTCGACGAAGGGTGCAGGATTGGAGTTCCACAGAGTCATCTTTCTTTGTGAGGTGCTCTTTCACTCAGCTCTTGGGATGCTTTTTTAATATAAAATTAATTTTCATCTTTTTAAAAATGAAATCCACCGAAAGAGAAATTTTGGTTGAGGGAAAAGATGACTGTGTGTGGCTTATTTTTTTATTTTTTGCTTTTAGAAATTCATATGAGGCAGTCCTGTATAAAGTTAACCTCCATCTCCATCAAAAAAAAAGAGAAAAAAAACAAAACAAAAAAAGCAAAACCAAGAAAACCCCAGCACCACAACAAATTCTCCTTCTCAGAGTTCCCACATTTAGCAGAGGCCCGTGAAATCTCTAGAAAGGACGCTATGATCTTCCACCCCCAGTGCTCTCTTTTGAGCTCCAAACTGTGTGGATTATTACCTTGTGAAGGTGGGTTTTCAGCTCTCTGGATGCTTTGTTTTCCTTCCAGTGCTCCTGTCGCTGTAGTGTTGAGCTCCTGCACTATAGTCTCAGCTCTGTAAGAACAGGCTCTTGGTCTGTTGTTCTAGCCCAGGACCTAGAAGGGTATCCAGCACCTTGGAGTGCTCTATCAATGGATAAATGAATGCTGCTGAGGGCTGCTGCCTTCTGGACCTGGCTGGGTCTTTGTGGTCCACCATGTTAGGGACCCCATGTTAGACTGGGGCCTGGGCTGGGGGTCACGTTAGCCATTCCTTGGCCTTTGGGCAGGATGCTCCAGCCCTTGTGCACTCTCTGACGGTGTGCATGATGGCTTGAGAGCTCAGGCTTGCAGTCTGATTCACCTGGGCAAGTCACCTGACCTCGAAGAGCCTCTGCTGTCCCATTTGCAAAATAAAGGTAATGACACCATATTTCAACAAATCTAAGGTGCCATCAATTGTGAGATGTGCTGTTATTCTATGAGCCACTAAGAAAGAAAAAAGAAATTGCTGCCAATTCAACTGTAGCTCCCATTAATCCTAAGAATGCATTCATTTTCTATGGCTGCCATAACAGATTACCACAAATTTAGCCACTTAAAGCAACACACATGTGTTATCTCACAATTCTGACATCAAAAGTCATCACGGTTTTAGCTGGTTTCTCTGCTCTGGGTTTTACAAGTCCGAAATCTTACTGGGAGGTTCTGGGAAGAATCCATTAGCAGGGTCGTTCAGGTTGTTGGTAGAATCCAGTTCCTTGCAGTCGTAGGTTTGAGGTTCTTGCCTCGTTGATGGCTGTCAGCGGGGGGCCACCCTCGGCTCTCAGAGACCTCTCTTGGGTCCTTGCACTTGGACCCTACATCTCAGAGCCAGCAACAGCATGATGAATCCTTCTCATGCCTGGAATCTCTTTGAGGTCCCCTCTCCTCCATCCCTCTGCTTCCAGCCAGAGAGAGTTCTCTGCTTTTAGGGCTCATTTGCTTCGATCGGGCCCACCTGGATATTCCAGCCTACTCTCCCTTAATTACATCTGCAAAGTCCTTTTTGCTGTGTAACATAACATATTCATAGGTTTCAGGGATTAGGGCAGGGACACCTTTGGGGCGCCATTCTGACTACTACAGTCATCCTAGTATCAGGGATGTTAACATGTGAACAGAATATGTTTCTTAGAATTGATTAAATACTATCTTTGGTTTACAAATTAAAGAGCTACTAATGTATGTAAAGCATTCAGGGTGTCAATAGTAAGTGCTCAGGCATTAACTATTATTATTGTAATTAATAGTATGATCATAGTGCTCATATAATACCCATCACCTTTAACTTCAGTTGAAGTTATTCTCACAGTTAGATGCACTTGACAAACACTAATTGAGAGAGTGTAGTGTGTGGGCAGTTAATTTGATGACAGTGATGGTGGTAGTTACTCCTTGAGTGACATCTATGTGCCGACATGCGCTAGGACCTTTACACACTTTCTCAGGCCTTGCAGTAGCCCTCTGAGGTAGGCAGTACTGTCTCCATTTACAGGTGGGGAAGCAGGTTCAGGGAGGTTGAATACTGCTTAGGAGCTCAGCAGTAAGTGGTGGTGGCATCTTGCTTTGAATCCAGGTCTGCTGGCTCTGCAGTCAGTGCTCTGTGTGGCACCATATTACCTGTCCTGGTGTCCACCAGGTGTGTGGGCTGGAGGGGGTGGCCTCCTGGAAGGGAAAGGAACACAAGGGAAGAGGCATTGCCCTGAGATGTGTCTCTCTTGTACTCAGATGTTTCTTTGCTATTAACTGTTTAGCTTATCAAGGATAAAGGTCCTCTCTCTTCATCCTTTTTCTCAGTTTTCAATAAACACAAAAATGATCTTTTTTCATTCAACAGGTATTTATCAGTTACCTACTCTGTGAGGATACAGCTATGAACAATATTGTGATTTATAATGAGAAATATATATACGATCTTTGTATAGTTCCTGTCACAAAACTCCTGAAACCTTTGGAATTTCCCAAGTGATGAGAGCGATAAAGGTGTCTTTTGTTCTGTTATTGAGGTGACTTTGGGACCACACCTAAGGATGGGGGCTGTTTCCCTGGGACTCAACCATGTGATTAGAAGGGTGGAACTTTTGGTCCCACCACTCAGACCTCCAGGGCAGGGAGAGGGGCTGAAGGTTGAATCAGTCACCCCTGGCCAGTGATGTAATCAGTCATAGCTAAGTAATGAGGCCTCCATAAAAACTCAAAAGGACAGGGTTAGGAAAGCTTCCCTTTGATGAACAAGTGGAGTTATGGAAAAAGTGGTCCTCTCCAAGAGGGCATGGAAGCTCCGTGCCCTTTCCCTGCACCTTGCCCTCTGCATCTCTTCCATCTGGCTCTTCCTGAGTCATATCCTTTTATAATAAACCTAGAGATCTAGTAAGTATAATGTTTCTCTAAGTTCTGTGAGCCGCTCTGAGCCCTTAACCTGTGGAATCCGATGCTATCTCCAGGTAGATAATGTCAGAATTGAGTTGAATTGTAGGACACTCAGCTGGTGTCAAGAATTGCTTGGTAGTGTGGAAGCCTCCGCCACAAATTGGAATTGGTGACCAGAACACTTTTATATACTGTGTGTGACTTTCAAAGGGAGGAGAGTTAGCATTGGGGAATTTCTGCTTTTTAAACTATTTTAAGTGTAACTGGGGCAAAGGGGAAGGGAGAAGAGGAGGAGAGTGGTTTAGCAGAACCGGAGTAAAAATAGTAGCTACCTGAATGCAATACACTACTCTAAGATTGCAGTCTGCAGAATTTTCCCAAGACACAACTGCAGATTATCTTAGGCTCTTCAAATTCAGGTAGACATTCTTGAAAACCAACCTCATCATCTTGCCCTCAAAGCCTGCTTTTCTTCCTGCCTTCTTTAAGTCTGTAGACATCTCCATCCACCCAGGATGCCAAGCTCTGGACCCCTGAGTCCTCCGAAACCCCTCCCTCCTCTTACCCTCCCTCCAGCTCAGATACCCCTGGCCTCCACCATAGCCTGCCACATCCACTTCTGAACTAGTCCACATGCCTGGTCTGCTCTCCTCTACCCCCACTGCCTCTCATCCAGTTTGTCGCCGTGGCTTCCTAACTGACCTTTCCCCCGCACACTGCCACCAGGGTGATTTTTCTAAAACATGGGTTTGAATATGTCACTTCCTGTCTGGAAGCTCCCCAAAGGCATCACAGGCTAGTGGTTAAGGGTTCACACTGTACAGGTTCAAGGCTGCCTGTGCTTCTTACATGCTCTGGAATCTTGGAAGAGTTATTTAGTTGTCTTGCGCCTCAGTGTCCCCATCTCTAAAATGGGTGTAATAATAGCACCAACCTCACAGATAGCTTGTGGAATTTAAATGAGTTATATGCATGGAGCACTTAGGACAGTGCCTGGCACACAGAAAGCCCTCCATGAACATTATTAACCCACAGTCCTTGGTACCACGACTGTAGCTCACCTTCCCTACTGCTCTGCACCTCATCCTCCCACCCTCTCAGTGCCACACAAAGCTTGCTCTGCAGACAGACTCTTCGCTAATGATCAGACACTAGGTAAGTACCCACATGGAGAGAACACATTTAGACATTTTCATAGCAAGTTTTACATCTCTTGAATCTAATGAAAAATTTGGCTTGCATTTTATATTTCATTTTTCTATCAGTTCTTTTTATTGCATCTTATAAAAGTATTGGTCCATGGTGAATTAGAAATAAAACCGAAAAGCTGATCTTTCACCACGGATAGTTTGAAAAGCACTTCCCTGTTCCCACTCACCCTGGCTAGTTGATTCATCCTGGCCAGATTACCCATATTCACTGTGTAGCCTTAAATCTCTCTGGATTTCTTCACACTGTTTCCTCTGCCCAGAGTTTATTACGCATTTACGCAGCACCTATAAGTGCTAGGTTCTGGGGATATAAGAGTGAGGAAGATACTGCCTCTACTTTGAGGAAGTTTCCCTCCAACTACCCAGTGAGTTCTTGCCTGTGTTTTGAAACCTAGAATAATTTTGTTCTTTCTTTCACCCATTAAGAAAACATTTATTAAATACCAGTTGTTTATGAGGCACTTGATGCATTCTGCTCCTGCCCTTAAGGACCACCAAGCTAATGGGGGGGCGGGACACGTGTGAACAGACACAAAAACAATGACAGTAGGATGGGAGGGTTAGAGAGCTATGTGAATAAAGAAGTGTGAAGTACAGAGGAGGGTGTGTCTGACTTTCCCTTGGCCGGGCAATGACTTGGGAGCTGGGATACGGTTTCACAGGTACAATGGAGGAAGTGTCATCAAAAACTGAAGATCCAGGTCCTGAGGTCAAGCCCAGGCCCAAAGCCGAGCTCTACCACTCACTAGTCATGTGACTTTGAATGACTGATTCTCCCTCTGTCAGGCTGCTATAACAAAATACCATAGACTGAGTGGCTTATAAATGATGGAAATTTATTTCTCAGAGTCCTGGAGGCTGGAAAGTCCAAGATCAAGACACCTTGCAGGTTCAGTGTCTGATGAGAGCCCACTTCTGGGTTCATAGACAGCAGTCTTCTCACTGTGTGGGGTCTATTTTATTTTATTTTTTATTGAAGTATATAGATTTACAGTATTGTGATGATTGGCTTAAGAAGGTGTAATGTACACATACACACACACATACACACACACACACACACACACACACACACACACACACGGGAATATTACTCAGCCATAAAAAAGAATAAAATACTGCCATTTGCAGCAAAATGGATGGAACTAGAGAATATTATATCACTTATATGGGGTCTCTTTTATAAGGGCACCAATCCCATTTATGAAGACTTCACCCTCATGACCTAATCACCTTCCAAGGCCCCACCCCCAAATACTATTACATTGGGTTTAGGATTTCAACTTGAATCTTGAGGAGACACATTCAAACCATAGCACTCTCTGAACTTCAGATTCATCATCTGTAAAATGGGGATAGCAGTACTAGTCTACCTCACAAGACTGTTTTGAGGCTCGCCTGAAATTATTATACACATAATGTGTTTAGAACCGAGCCTGACATATACAGCTCCATAAATGTTAGATGTTATCACTCTTGCGGTTACCTTTTTTCTCCTATCCTTCCTACCCCTATCTCAGGGACATATTTAAATTTTCCCTTGTCTGGGTTTCCCGTGGCAGGCTTTTCAACCAGCACACTGATTATTGCATTGAATTGTGTAGTTTTACCTGCATATCTCTGCCTCCCCTCCAGAATGTACTGTACCTCTTGAAGCCAGTGACATTTTTTCCTCTGTCTATTGCCAGTGGCAGACAACGTCCAACTCATAGAAGACTCAATGAATATTTAGAGAATTTATATTGTATTTAAATTTGAGCACTTCTTGTCAAAAAGCTTTGTGAAGAGTCTGGTTGTTATGGACTGAATGTTTATGTCCTCCCAAAATTCGTAGGTTGAAATCCTAATCCCCACAGTATGAGGATATTAGGAGGAGGGGCCTTTGGGTGGTAATTAGGTCATGAGTGTGGAGCCCTCATGAATAGGATTACTGCACTTACAGAAGAAGCCCCAGAGAGCTGCCTTGCCCCTTCCGCCGTATGGGGACACAGTGAGAGGATGGCCATCTGTGAACCTGGAAGCAGGCTCTCACCAGACACTGAATCTACCGGAAACTTGATCTTGGACTTTCAGCCTCCGGAACTGTAAGAAATAAATGTTTGTCGTTTAAGACACCCAGTGTATGGCATTTTTGTTATAGCAGCCTGAATGGACTAAAACAGTGGTCAAACATTCGTTTCCACTTTGCAGATGGGGAAACTGAGGCTCTTTCTAAAGTTTAAGTTTCTGTTACTTGCCTAAGGTCAGGGAGCTAGTGAAGGGCAGAGGTGAGATTAGAACCCTACGTCTCTTGTTTTCCTGTTTTGTGCTGCCTTGTCAAATCCACCCTGTGAGCTGGGGGCATGTCTGGCTGCTGGCCAGACTCAGAAGCTCCTGTCACCTGGTCCCACCTGTATCAGGATGGCTGTGTAGGCAGGAACCAGGCCTGGAGAGACCTCTAGACACACCCTCTCTCCCCACCCATCTCGTTCACCGCTGCCCCAGTGGTATTTATGGGTCACACCCTTGGCAGTGAGCATCTGCCTGGAAACCTGGGGTGGAGGTGGGGGCTAGAGGGCGGCCTGTGGCAGCCAGGAGGCTGCTGGAGAATGGAGGAGAGAGGGAGGGCCTTGTCTAAGAGTGAGTGATTTGTAACAGGGCTACAGGGGTGAGTCAAGGAGGAGGAGCCCAGTGAAGTCAAGAGGTTGGAGAGTTGGGAAAACTCTTGTAAGGCTATCCAAAGGCAGTGAAGCTTTCTTAGACTTCTTTTTCCCTCCAGAAACATCTTGATGCATCTTCCTTCACACCCTCTATGAAAGGGGCACCCTTTACACTCTGCTGAGGAATACATTCTGTGCTCTAACCACTTCGATTGGGTTGTAGTCTTTATTATGGAGGCAGGGCAGAGTGGTGAATTCACAGCGAGGACTCTGACCTCGAACTTTCTTGAGAAAAGTTTAAAATTTATGACTTCGTACTTTTTTTTTTATTCTTTCTTTAGGAAAAAAAAAAAAGGAAAAGAATTCTCAAAGGGAATAGGATCTAGTGGCTCAGGTAGCCTGGAAAGCAGAAGAGCCCAGGGTCATGGTTTGCAGATTTGTCTGCATATCGGGATCAGCTGGAGAGTGATTTTTGACAGTCAGAGAGACCTGGCTGCACCCAGACCTGTGAAGTCAGCCCCGCGGGCATGGGGCCCAAGGGTGGCCATTCCTGTAAAGCTCCCAGGTGGCCCCAAGCGCACAGTGAAGGGTTGGGAGGGGTGCCCCGAGGGTGGTCTTCTTGATGCCCGAGGTAAGGCTGGTTCTCTGCAGTGCGGATGATTGACCTGAGGAGAAGCCGTGACTTGGCCGCCAGTGAGTTTTACGGCTTCTGGCTCATTTCCTCATCTAATTATGGGGTCTGGGAGCAGCCTTTGCGATAAATCCTCTCTCCTCATCAGCTCACAGAGCCCCTTCCTTGAAACACGCTGAGCTCTACCCTTGAGCTGTCTAATCCAGCTCTTCCCACTTCTGAACAAATTATTGGTGTATCCTGTTAGGTGAAAACAAAAAGGAGTGTCCTTGAAGGGACAATGTCACCATTCCCATTTGGACACAGTCACCCACAGCGGAAGAGCACGGCAACTCTGGGTGCGAGAGGGCTCTCGGTCCAGGCCTCTCTCTCTGCGGCAAATCACACCACCCCATGTATAGTTTTCTGGAGAAAGGGAATCCGCTCAACTCATGTTACTCACGAGTCATGTTCAACGTGTGTTACTCATGGCCAGGTTCGTCATGTGGAGCCTAGGAGCAATTTAGTGTTTTTGAGGAGCATATAGCAGGCTCTTGACTTTTGACTAGAAATGGCTTTAATGATCAATGTTCATTCTGTTTTATGTCCAATAGCGTATTTTATTGTTTTCAGGGATTTAGTAAAGGAAAAATTGTGAGGGAAGGTGACCTGTAAAATTCACATTCATAGAAATGATTTGTGGATTTGTTTAGCTGGATACAAATACAATTTCATTTCTAGAGAGAGGTTTTTTTGGATTGAATGTCCATTCCCCATAGATTTCCCCATTCCCCCTTGAGAGCTAGAAGCCTTCCATATGGTAATGCTTTCCAGAAGCATCTGAAAGTAAGAGTCCCTCGGGAACTTCTATGGTCACGTGCCAAATTAAAACGAAAAATAGAATCTCAGGAGTGCCACTTGGTTTTGAAACTGACTTCACTTTTTACAGCTTTGACGATGAGAAGGAGAGGGAAGTAACGTTCTTGTGTGCCTGCTTTTGACCAAGTGTTACAACCTTATAAAGGAAGTATAATTAGTTCACTTTACGGAAGAGGAAACTACAACTCAGAGAGGTTCAGTAATTTGTCCAAGGCTGCACAGCTCCTGAGGAACAAAGCCAGAATTCAAACCTGTTTCTGTTAGACTATACCATGCTGATCTCTGGTACTAAAAAAAAAAAAAAAAAAAGCAACAACAAGAACAAGACGCACTTAACTCCTTAAGTGTTAATTTTCTAGTACCTTTCAGAGACTTCTTTTATTGTCCACAGAAGATTGTCCTCAGAAACATATAAAACATAAAAGCGCATAAAAGCATTGTAAAACCTGAGGCTTAACGGAGTCAGCATCTATGGCAGGACAGAAAGTCCAGAGAAGAGAAAGTGGAGCTGCTTCCTGGCAGGTACCATGTTTATAAAGAGCCCAGCAATCACTCATGTGAATTTGTTTTTCAACTGGCTCATGACAGCTGCAAAGACTGGAATTATCAGTTCTCAGCTCAATTGTCTTTTTATTATCTGTGACTTGCCCTTGTTAAATATAGCGTTGTAATAGGTAGGAACAGCTTTGCTGATTGTTAATAGGCTTTTGGTTGATGATTGCATTGAATGCATGCGTTTTGGTTATCTCACCAGAAAACAATGCTGAGGAAGTTTAGAGTAAATGTTGGAAAAGTGACAGAATTAAAGTGTTGGCGTTCTCCAGAATTTCTAAACAGGAAAGGCACAGGGCTGGCAGGCTACAAGGGGTATGAGGGGACAAATCTGGAAGTTGTGTTTGCTAAGCAAGAACGATTTTTTTTTTTTTTACTTTGCATGTTTTTGTAATGTCTTCTAAAGATGTTTTAAATTTTATACTTTATAAAGTGAGACAGTGTTTACTGTCCATATTGAAAAAAGGGTTCCTGCAGTGGCAGAGAGGAGGAGCCTGACCGGCAGAGACTAATCCCAGCTCTGCCACTTGCTGCTGTGTGACCTTCAACAAGTTACTTCACCTTTCAGTGCCTCAGTTTCCTCTCCTGGAAGATGGAGATGATATTGCACCTTCTTCCTGGGGTTATTTTGAGGCGTAAGTAAGTTAATATATATAAAGTGCGTAGAACGGTGCCTGACACTGAGTAAACTAGACACCCAATAAATGTTTGCCATTGTTCTTTTAATTAATTGGAGTTTAATTAATCTAATTGGAAGGTCTGATGGAGGCAGTGGTAGGGAGAAGGATGTTAAAGTTCTCCCAGGCCAGCCTTTTGAGAATTCTGCCAGAATAGGTAATTCTCTTCAGCCCGATGATTTGAAGTCCATGTTTTTAATTCTCACAGTACTCCAAATTTATATTTCTACAATATAGTATAGTGGGAAGATCATTAAGCTATTTATTTTTCAAACGTGTTGTAATTCCATCTGTACTTTCAAAAAGGGTTAGATGCGACCTCTGTTGAAACTGTATAGTCAGTGGGGCAGAGCTACAGCCGGAAGCCGTCAGGAGCTCTGTGCAAGATAAGTCATTGACCCAGGTGCTGGGCAGAAGGGCCCCAATCATCTGTTCCTCTGAGAAGCCAATATCTCACCACCAGCTCCCCCCAAGTCAGAGTGAACAATGTAGTTTTCATTCTGTGGTGAAAGGAAATGTTTTCTGCAGTTTTCTGGAGAAATATGCTTTTTTCTGGCCCTAAACGCCAACAGATGTGTCATGTAGGTCCTTATGTGAGGGACAC
This sequence comes from Balaenoptera musculus, assembly GCF_009873245.2. Lineage (NCBI taxonomy): Eukaryota > Metazoa > Chordata > Mammalia > Artiodactyla > Balaenopteridae > Balaenoptera > Balaenoptera musculus. Next base: position 58,523,259 of record NC_045785.1, on the reverse strand, counting down.
TGGAGATAGATTCCTGAGTATCTTCAGCAGTTATTCCTGGGGACCATTTGGAGAGACTGTTCTTGTGGCCATTTCTCCTGTTAACCCTTGAAGTAATTAGAAGGATGTTATGAATTCTCATTCAGTGACTGTGCTTCTACAAGAAATAATTAAGTCCAGGTGCATTGTTCTTTTGCTCTAATTTGATAAAGGGTCAGCCAGGAGGTCCTAGGAAAGAAGAGTCGGGAGAGTTAGGAGCCTACCGTCGGGAGTTTTAGGTACAGAATTAAGGAAGGTTACAGTGGAAATGGGCCATGGTGATCATGGAGCCCAACTCCTGCTTTTTACACATGAGGAAACTGAGGGCCAGAGATTGGCCTGAGTTTGTAGAACTAATTGGTGGCACCCCCTGGGACTTGGTTCCAGGCCCAGCTGCCTGTTCTACCCAACTACACACCTGTCATAAGTGTGTCTTTAGAGCAGCTCTGTGCAATAGCACTTTCTGCAGGATGGAAATGTTCAGTCTGTCCAGGATGGTAGCCACCGGCCACATGTGGCTCCTGAGCACTTGAAATGTCACTCGTGAAACTGAGGAGTTGGATTTGTCTTTTGCTTTATTTAATTTTAATTAATTAAAATTCAAATTTTTATAGCTGCATATGGCTAGTGACAACCATTTTGGACAGTCCAGCTTTGGAGACATTGAGGAGGAGAAAAAGGCCTGTCCTCACCTTCTGCCTTATATTCTCACAGGGCGAGAGGCTCACCTTTCTGGTGGCTCAGGTACACTTGGTCTTGTGCCAACCCCGGAGAGTCAGCCTTGGCCAGTCACCCCCTCTTTCTGGATGAAAGGTGGCTCCTCTGTGAAGTAGTGGGTTGGATTGTATCTCCCTCCAAAGTCTCATTGTGTGCAGACGTGGCTGTCCACTGATCAGCAGTGTGACCTTTGGAAGGGTGCTTAGCCTACCTCTGCCTCAGTTTCCTCATCTGTCACCTGAAGTTGATACCTGTTCTGCTCCCTCATCTCAATAATATCGGGGGAGTCTTAGAGTAGGATATCAGTGAGAAGAAATCCCTTTGCAAGCTTTTTTTTTAAAATGGTCTTTGCTGTCTGGAAATATTTTTGGCTTTGACGCAAGTCGTGGGTGGGTTTTCTTTTCTCTAAGGTGCCGCAGGTGATGAACTTACTGTGTCGAGGTGATCCTCATCGCCAGGGTGGAGACAAATACCATGCAACCCCTATGAAATACAAGCTGGGAGACATTGTCCTGATGACAGATGACTGATTTGATCAGTGGGTGCTAGTTTTTCCTAGTAATCTTGCTTAATGTGGCATTCCCTAATCTCTCTCTGCATAGTCAGCTGTTTCATCTGAGAAAACAAAGTGGATCCCCTCTCTTGGGAGCTGTGGGTCCCCTCTTGGCTTCTCTTCCTTGTGCTCCTTTTCTCACGGCAGCCTATGTAAGCCCCGGGTGGAATGTAATCGTCAGTAAACAGATAAAACCCTCTCAGGACTCCTTAGTGATAGCCTCTCCATCAGTGGTTCTCAAACCTTGTTCCCAGGTGGTGATTCGCCACTGGCACGCCCACAGCTCACTGGTGGGCCTCGAGTCTCTTCAGAAGTGTGCCACCAAACTTTGATCAAGGCATAAAATGTACTTTGGCTACCACAGAATAAGTAGGTCTTCTAGCCTGGTGTGAGTGGAGTAAAACTTGCTCTGAGTAGCAGGCAGTGAAACATGAAGCTGGGGCCAAAGAAAGACGGCTAGGTTGGCAATTGTGGGAAGTTTGCCCCCAAGCACATGAGACAGCCGGGTAGGGCCAGCAATGCGGTCGGTGTTGGAGGGTGACTCTGGGGGGGGTGACCCAGGGCGAAGTGGCTTAGCTGCAGATGCCGTGGAAACCCCGGGAAGCATTATTTTACTGCAGCTGGGTGTGCCTTGTGATTATGGTTGAACGGTTTAGTGTCGTGTTGAGTCTTTTAATTCTTTCAAGTGGTGCCACCCAAAATTGTAGCGTCTGTAACTAAGCCAGAGACCCCTGTTTCCTGCCCCTGAGGTCCCTCGGGATGGCTGCGGGGAATGAGGCAGGATCTGAGGGTACTTGTCGGAGCTCACCCTACCCAGAACCTTCAGAGCTGTTTCAAATATTCATATTTTGGGCTTCCCTGGTGGCGCAGTGGTTAAGAATCCGCCTGCCAATGCAGGGGACACGGGTTCGAGCCCTGGTCTGGGAAGATCCCACATGCCACGGAGCAGCTAAGCCCGTGTGCCACAACTACTGAGCCTGTGCTCTAGAGCCCGCGAGCCACAACTACGGAGCCCGCGTGCCACAGCTACTGAAGCCTGTGTGCCTAGAGCCCGTGCTCCACAACAAGAGAAGCCACCGCAATGAGAAGCCCACACACCGCAATGAAGAGTAGACCCCGCTCGCCACAACTAGAGAAAACCCACACGCAGCAGCGAAGACCCAATGCAGTCAAAAATTAATAAATTAATACAAAATTAATACATAAAAATAAATAAAATTTTTAAAATATTCATATTTCACAAATCAGCCTTCTGAAGAACCTTTTGTAGAAGGGATTCCTCGACTTATTTTTTATTTTTATTTTTTTTAAATATATCCCACAGTGAGTCCCATGTGTCTTTATTTATTTATTTATTTATTTTTGGCTGTGTTGGGTCTTTGTTTCTGTGCGAGGGCTTTCTCTAGTTGCGGCAAGTGGGGGCCACTCTTCATCGCGGTGCGCGGGCCTCTCAGTATCGTGGCCTCTCTTGTTGCGGAGCACAGGCTCCAAACGCGCAGGCTCAGTAATTGTGGCTCACAGGCCTAGTTGCTCCGCGGCACGTGGGATCTTCCCAGACCAGGGTTCGAACCCGTGTCCCCTGCATTGGCAGGCAGATTCTCAACCACTGCGCCACCAGGGAAGCCCCGGCTTATTTTTTTTTAAGTTGAAAACCAGTACTGTAGAGCAGTGGTTCTCAAATTTTAGCACCAGAGTCACCTGGAGGACTTGTTAAAACACGTAGTACTGTGAGTCAGTGCGTCTGCATTGAAAATTGCATTTCTAACCAGTTGCCAGTCGATTCTGATGCTGCTGGTCTGGGGACCACACTTTGAAAACTGAACCACTGATTGATTGTAGAGAACTGATATAATCATAATGACTACCTCTTCTGTGTCAGGTACTGTGTTACATGTGATAAATTCAGTCCCATTTGAAGCTAAAAGCCTTATATGACTATCCCCATTTTACAAAGGTGAAAACCGAGGCATTGCAAACTGAAGTTTCAATAACTTACCCATCATTAAATTGCTGGGCATCAGAGAGCTGGAATTTGAACGGAGGTCTGGGTAATGCCAGACCCCTTCCCCATCTAGGATGTCACGTGCCTTTCTTGTAGACCACTTGTTCCCAACCTATGGTCCAAATGGGGATGGGGTTTGCAGATCCAGTCTGCATGGCCCGCAGACTGAATGTCTCATGTATTGGATGTCTGTTGTACACATGCATTTTTGTGATAAAGGCACTGTGAAGTCATATGAAGTGTCTCAGCTGGACACAGTTAATGTGGAGTGAGCATTTTCTCACACAGTGGACCCTGGAACGACAGCTACTATTACTGAGGGCCTGGGAAGTTGTTTTTCTTGTTTCTGATGGCAAGAAGTCGTCTAGAAAAGATTGGGAATTATTTCACTAAAGCAAGGTGTCCGGTTACCTTTTCTAAATCTGGGCCTTGGGGAAAGAGGAGGGAGACATAATATGAACAGATTCTCATTCGAGAAGACTGCTGCAGAGAGTAAGTAATGCAGTGGTGTGGATTGATTCCGCCAGGGACTCGTGCAGTCTGCCCTCAGCTGCTGGCCCCAGTGAGGACAGGATTTGTCCACTCCTTCTGTCCCCCAGGCCCTGCCCCATCACCTCCCCCAGCCCTGAACCCGCTTTCTGCGCTTCCTTCCTCCCGCCCTGCTCTGCTGCTGTAGGCTGTCATGTCCAGTTGCCTGGATTCCTTCCCCGTCAATTGTCTCCTCTCCCAGTTGCGTTTTCGCTTCTCTGCCGTCTCATTCAAATAACATTTTTTTTGGTACATTCACCATGTAGCAGACACTTCTTCCCCTCTCCGCACAGATGTGTCCAGGCCTGCCAGCTCCGCTCATAGTTACGATGTGTCCAACCTGGGCTAAGGACTAAACTTGCATCATTTACCACTGACCACTCATGGGTCCTTGGATAAGCTACCTACATTCTCTAAGCATCTTTAAAAAGGGAACATAACTTCAGAAGGCTGTTGTGAAGATAAAACACTACAGGTACAGTACTTCCTGCAGGGCCTGACGTGTTTAAGTACTCTGTGGTTATAGATCAAGAGGCTTACCCATGAACGGAAGGAACAAAAAGGCATTATCACTGCAGTTTCCTCCACCGTTTCCTTCTGCCTTCAGTCCTTACAGGGTGCCCTCCTCTCACCCCTTTCACTGAATCACCTTCTAGATCAGTGCTTCCCAACCTTTTTTCATTATCACCCCATAAGGAGAAAGAGTAAACTAAGTTTAAGTTCATTGGTTTAATTAAATTAAATATTAAGGAACACACATTAAGTAGGGTTGAGCTTTAGAGGGCCACAAACCACTGTCATATTAAGAATTTTTTACTCCCCCCCAAGAGCCAGTTTGCACCCACACTGGGGAGGGGGAGTGGGCAATACCCCTTCTGATGAGAGTGCATGCTTTAGATCCCTAATAGTCTTCTACTTGTGAAACCCACTAGCTTCCTCTGGATCTGCCATCCTTGGTCTCTCCCCACACCTCTGGCCAGTGGTATCCCGTCCTCTGCCTGTGGCTCCTCTACTGGGACCTTCTGTATCTGTTTTCCTGGCCCACTCAGCCAACTGAGTGGGACTGAGCGTCTGAGACTTCCAGGACAGGGTCACATCTCGGGGAAGAGACACACCTCCTTCTACTACAGCAGGAGAAGAGTGGTGGGCAGAAGGAACAAGGTCCAGCAAACCTAGGAAATGAGCCGGGAGAGGCAAGTGTGTGGTGGGGCTCAGAGGACACAGCAGCAGGGCGGAGAGAGGCAGGACTAACCCAGGGGGTGATGAGGGAACCAGAGCTTCAAAAGTACCACTGTGAACAATGCTCTCCGTAATTGTTTTGTTTTGCCGTAATATTAACATATGACCTTAAAAATCACAAGTACCGCTCTTCGAGAAACTCTGCTTCTGGGGAAGAGCAGTGAATGCCTTTCAGACAGTGAGGACAGTGTATGAGAAGTCTGGTGTTGTGAACGCGTCAAATGTCAAGTTTGGCGGAGTGGGAGTGGCTGGCTAGAGATGGGAGAGCCTAAATGTGCCTTGCAGACAGGGGTTGGGAGCCGATGCGTGATTTAAAGCAGGTGCTTCCTTTTCGTGTCTCTGATCCGGTTTTCTCCTTTTTTCCCATTTGCCCTCATTTACCGTGCCACATGTGCCGTAGACATTAATTGATCCTTTACTCTGTGCCCTTCCCTGACTGTCTGGATCTTTGTTGGAAGTCTGACCCTTCGGCGTCCACAGAGCCAGCCTCCTTGGCACCTCCATTTGGATGCCCTGTGGGTACCTGCATATCAGCTCATTCTTACGGTCCCCCAGGCTTGAAACCTTAGAATGATCATCTTTCTTATTCTCTCTTACTATTGTCTTAAGAAACCACAAGCAGGGCTTAATAGATTCTCTCTCCCTCTGGCACTGCCCACGTTCACTTGGGCATTCAACAAATATTTCCCTCTCCTCCCTGGTTTTTCTTTCCCTTCCTTTCCTCTCCCCGCCTTTTTCCCCTCCTTCCTTCTTTTCCTGCACCCACCCTCCCTCCCTCCCTCTCACTCTTCCTTCTTTTTTTTTGTAGCTAATATGGAGCCAAGAACTGTGGTGTTGCTTTGTGTGCATCTTTTTCATTTAACACTCACGATCACTCTATGAAATTAAGTATTATTATTGGGTTGGCCAAAAAGTTCGTTTGGAACATGTTATGGAAAAACCCGAACGAACTTTTTGGCCAACCCAATATTATTCCATTCTGCAGATAAGGAAGGTAAGGATCAAACAGGAAGAGTAACTTTCCAAATTCACACAGTTAAGTGTCAGAATTAGGTCATGCTTTTCACGTAGACCACTGAAAGAATCCTAATGGGTCTCTCCTCCTGTCCCTCTCCACTCCAAGCCTTCCCAGATCCCGCTGGGTTTGATCCTCTACAGCACAAATGTGATCATGTAAATCCTTTACTAAAAATCCCTCAGTTCATAAACCACTAGTACTGACATCCAAGCGCCCCACAGCAGCATGGCCCTGGTTTTTATCACTTTAAAGGCATCAGGGTATGGCGGGAACAACGTGGAGTTTGGTGCCAGAAGACCTGGGTTCAGTCCTGGAGCCACCACTTTCTAGGTGTGTGATCCTGAGCAGACAATTCATTTCCCTGAGCCTCATTTGTTTATTTATTCAGTGAATATGTATTGTGTGCCTTTGGTGTGCTGGTCACTGTGTGGGTTTTGAGTATTATTAGTGAAGAAAACATACATGGTTTCTGCGTTCAAAGAGCTTCCAGACCTCAGTTTCCTCATCTGAACAAGGATGATGATGACAGTCTCACTGGGCTGTTGTGGGAGTTGACAGACATGACGGGCATGAACATGCTTTGCTACGTGGAAGGTGCTGGTCATCTGAAGTTGTATTTTCTTCTGCTTCTGTTCCAGGAAGGTTCCCTGCACATTTCTAGCTCTGTATCTTTGCTTGTACTCCTCCCAACCTTTAAACCTCCTATGTGGTCTTGATTGCCCAACTGAAAAGGTATCTTTTCCAGTAAACCTTTCTAGAACCTCCCTGCTTAATATGAAGTTTTATTCATTCATTGATGGAGTCAAGAATATTTATCAAACACTTTTTAGAACGGTGTTTTCCAAGGTGTGGTCCATAGACCCTGAGGGGCTCAAGAATCTTTCAGGGAGTCCACAAGGTCAGATTTCTTTTTATAGTATTAAGATGATATTTGACTTTTTTTATTGTATTGACTTTTGAAATAATGCTGCAAAAGCAGTGGAGGCTAAAACTCCTTGTGCCTAATTATTAATCAAGACAGTGGCACCAAACTGTACTAGAACCCATATTCCTCACCACTACACACCCACAATAAAGAAACAAAACAAAATGCCATTATCACTGAAGAATGTCCTCGAAGCAATACAAATTATTATGTTTATTAAGTCTCAACCCTTGAACGCATATCTTTTTAAGATTCTTTGTGACACAGAAGGGAAAATAAAGCTCTTCTGCTAAAACTAAAGTGTGATGATTGTCTCAAGAAAAAACACTTGTGCAATTATTTGAGTTACAAGCTGAACTAGCCGCTTTTTTTGAAAGAATGTCTGACAGACAAACTATGCCTATCTAGACTTGAATATTTGGCAGATGTTTTCTCAAAAAAAGAACAAAGTCAGCTTGTCACTTCAAGAAAAGTGACTGGCAGTATTTGTTGCCAGTGATAAAATTCTAGCTTTCAAGAAAAAATTAGGATTTTTGGAAAACTTTTGTCTGCCCCCATGAGCTTGACAACTTCTCAAACATACTTTTAAGAAAGTATACTTAACGACTTCCCTAATGAGATCTGTGGTAATGTTAATGAGTATTTTTTCTTGGTATTGTGTGATGAAATGTGTCAAGATATGGAAAACCTGCATAACTCAGTGAACTGATGTTTTTCAAAGACCAATGTGTGATGTTACAAGCCCTGTATAAAGGTCTATTCAAATGCAAGATGGACTAAGCAATTTTAGTACAGCAGAACATGAAAAGTTCATTGAAAGGGTTTCAGCTAACCTTTAAGAAATCATCACTTGTGTAAGTCTTGGTGTAGTCAAAAGCATCCACCATTACCTGAAAAGCCTCTCCATCTATATCCATGTGAGGCCAGACTTTCTTCATATACTACAACCAATACAACATATCACAACAGATTGGGCTTAAAGGCAGAAATGAGAATCCAGCTGTCTTCTATTAGAGAGATTTGCACAGACATGACATTAAAGAGATTTACAAAAAGATAAAACAGCTCTACACTTCTCACTATATCTTCTTTTATTTTGGAAAACATAGTTGTTTTTCATAAAGTACTGTTTTTGTTAGGATCTAATGGATTTATCATTGTTATATTTTTAGTCCATTAATAAATATTTTCAAAATTTCTGTTTTTATTTCCAATAGTGTATGTGTGTGTGTGTGTATCGATAGAGTAAGATAAATAAACAAGGCCCTTTTTTAAAAAAAAATTTTTATTTTTATTTATTTTTGGCTGTGTTGGGTCTTCATTGCTGCGTGCGGCATTTCTCTAGTTGCGGTGAGCAGGGGCTACTCTTCATTGCGGTGCGCGGGCTTCTCTTTGCGGTGGCTTCTCTTGTTGCGGAGCACAGGCTCTAGGCATGCGGGCTTCAGCAGTTGTGGCACGCGGGCTTAGTAGTTGTGGCTCGCGCAAAAACCCTTGTGATCCTCAATTTTGAAGACTGTAAAGGGATCCTGAAACCAAACAGTTTTGAGAGCTGCTGAATTAGAACAGTTCTAGTCGCTGGCATACATCAGTGAATACTTAAATCCCTCCTATGATGAAATTTATCCACGAATGTCACTGTGGTTCTGGGTTTTCTGGCATGATCTAACTAGGTACAAAATCACTTCAAATAGGCATGAAATGATTATAGACTAGTATACGGTGCTCTGTCATCCATACCATGCCTGGAATGCATGTTAATATAAGTACATTAGAGATGTGAAGAAAAGCAGTTCACCCAAGAGACTAATAAATGTGTCTGCCATGCCTACAGCTCCTTCTAAAAAGTCCAGTTTCAGCTGAGGGAAGCAGCCCAGACTATTAGTTAAAAATGGGTGGCCATGTTCCTAACTAGTATGACTTCTTCTCCCCCAGTCCTTCTTCCTTAGCCTCAGATGATTGGGTCAGGAAGAGGCCCTGACCCTACGGCAGCCAGTCTAACAAGCATTCTGGTCTGCTGTGAAAATCTCAGCCCAGTTTAAAGGCACCATGTGCCCAGTCAGATTCTTTATAAGAATTTGTGAATGAAAGACACATAGGACTGGGAGAGTTGGCAGTTGGTACTCTAATCTGTGGCTGGGAAGACAGTCACAGAAGCCACATCACAAGCTCTGAGTCAGCAGAAACTATGAGGAAGCAGAAGCAGAGGGAGACCTAAGATGCATGGCAGGAGCAATCCAAGCAGAGGAAAAAAAGGCTGACTCATCAGTTTGGGGGATCCTATAATTGCTGCCGTTAATGGGAGACCAGGGAATTCAATCCCCAAAGCTGCCCTGGCTCCTCTCAATTCTTGAACTGCTTTTTTTTTTTTTTTGGTCTCAGGGAGGCCTGTCACCATGGCCCTCATTGTTTTGTATATCTTTACAGTAAACCTGTAATATGTGAGGTCACTGGAGGGAGTCTGTTCCTTTCCGCAGCAGAGCTGAGCATATACGCAGGTGATTGGAAGTCCGTCGGAGCGGTGGGGTAGGGGAGACGCCTTAGAGGAAATGGCATCAGCAGGGCCTGACGGGACTTGAGTGGACAGAGGGCATTCCAGGCTGGGGCACCAGCATGACCGAGAGGCATGTGTGAAGAGAGGAAGAGGATGGCAGGGGAGGTCCCCAAAGTAGAGTAAGGAAGGGATTGGTTGGTTAGTTCAAGCTGGTTAGCTCAAGTGGCCTCATGCAGAGAGCACTGGAAAGCGCCAGAGGAGGGCAGACTGAGGCAGACGGTGAAAGGCACCTCCTGTAGATTCTTGAACAGGGGACTAAAAATGGAAGTGGGGGGAGATTAGACTGGCCTGCTGACTGGGGAAGGGTCTGAGGAGAGAGCATTTGAGTCAGGGACCCTGGTTTCGGTGCCACTGCAGTAACCCTATAGTGTCCGTGGACGTGCTGGTCGCCTCAGCCCTGCTTTCGATAGAACTTAAAGAGCCTGGCCTGTTTGGTCACCCGGGAAAGGTCTTGGTTCTGAGGGACTGGTTTTCTTGTTAAAAGCCTCGTGGCCACATTAGGAACATCCCAGAGACAGCACCCACGTTGACGGGAACGGGACTTTTTCACCTCCCACCCCATTTTCTAGGTAAGAACTTCTTCAGGAAAAGTATGAACAGTTTAATGGGGAGTCATTTGAATACAATCAATTGGGGATTTTCCAAAAGGCAGAACGGCGACAGCAAGGGGTCCTTTTCCCAAAGCCACATACTCCGGGTTGGGCTTCTTGAGATTTCAGGAGTGAAATGTTAACGTTTTATTTTTGTGTTACGCATACTTGAGTTGTTGTTGTTGTTGTTCACAGCCAATTTAATTTATGGTTTTGTGCTGCCTGACTCAACTGTGCTTATGAATTTAAGTGCAGCAGGACTACCTTCCTCTGTGTACATGCTCCTCTTGTGTGCGGTGACATCTTAGGAGAGCATTTCATCCTTCCAGTGAGGTTGAAAGGGTAGGGGGTCCCTGCCTTTCAAGGGCCTGCATTTTAATGGAAGGACAAGTTGGAGATGAGTAGAAAAAGAATCTTAGAGATGATCCTGGTGAGCATGACTTTTTGTGTTTTGCCAGTTAGTTTTTAACTCACAAAAGTGTGATATTCCAAGTTAGAATGAGCTGGCTTTTGAGTTGGGGTGAGCTGAGGCAGGAAGCTAACTATTTCATTTTATTAACCTTAGCAAAATGTTAGCTACTAAGCAATTGACTTCTCTGCATCCCATCTATAAAAAGTTGATAATTATAATACCTCCTTCTTAGTGTGGACATAAGAGTTAAATGAACTAAAGTGTAACTCAACTGGTAAACAGGTATTTATTGAGTATCTGCTCTATGTCATATACTCTGTGCTTGGGGTTATAGTAGAAACCAAGATTGAATTCAAATGGGGCTCACAGGAAAGTGCTTACAAGCGTGCCTAGTATATACTAAAATGTTCAATAAATGGTACCCATTGTTATTATTGTTATTGAGGGAAGTGTACCCAAGTTCAGAAATTCTTGAACAAGCCAGAGTTAGCCAGAGGAAAGGTATAGCAATCCAGGCCTCAAGCAAAAAGCATCCTGAGTGTGCCAGTCTCAGCAAGGAAGGGCTGTCCCTGCAAAGCAAAGGCTGGGTTATCTGAATGTACAGTTTGGAAAGAGTCATGTATTATGCTTTTCACACACATACACACACACAGAACATTATCATGTGGCCTTCAGGCACCGAGAACAATGTATACGTTTAAGCTGGCAAATAAATGGGTGTCTTTTATCACTAGGTCATTCATTTTCATGATAGGAACCCAGAAGGCATGTTTTTCAAAATTGGTCACATGTTAAACTGTGAACATGCATTTTGTAAGAATTCTGTGATATGGATCTTAAGAAGGGCTGTGGAGATAAAATAGAAGAGCCAATTGTGAGTGGTTTTATTAAATTCTGAATCTTCTTTGGACACTTAGGTCCTCACATTCTAGTGCCAGTTTTCCCAACGTGCGTATTTTTGCATAGTTGGGTCAGTATGTACTTCTTCTTTGTTGGTCTACTTTTGCATCTAACCTTGGTTGATGTTGCCCTTTTCTTGTGTCCTTACACTCCACCTCTTTCTCCTTGGGATGGCAGTAAAATGATCTCCTCTACTGATAAGTAGCCGTTGGTTTACCTTTGTATCCAAATACTAGACATTTGGATTGTTGCCAGCATTCCACAGTGAGGAAGATACTTGCTATAAACAGTGTGCAGATTGCTTAGTCAACGACTTATTACGTACCTTCTGGAATGGCACTCTCTGGCAAGGTCTTGGAAGTGATATCAGCTCATTAAACTAAGAGTCCTAAGAACCGGCACTCCGGAGTTCCTGAGACAGCATGGCTTATTTTTCTTTATATAATTAGGAGATATGTAGGGAGGACCTATCATGTGCAATGGAGTACCAGGTGCTGGTGAGCAAGGTCGAAAAGGTCTCCAACTGATGGTGCATACAGTGGCCAATAGATGCAAGATGAGTGCTGTGGAAGCAGACGTCATCATGGTGACATTGCCATCCTGTAAGCACAGTGGCAGACTTCAAGGCGAAAAGTGGATATTTGCTCTGGGTGGGTCTAGATACAGTATACAGTGTAACTACTTTAGGTTAACTGCAGATGGTGGGGTGAGAGACAATCAAAATTGACAATCAAAATATTAAAAAGCAATACAATGTTTTATTTCTAAATTGGTCTAACAAAGTAATGGCTAGGTTCAAAGCTGCATGGTAGAGTGAAAAAGCACAAGGCCTGTGAATTCATACAGTCCCGGATTTGACTCTGAACTCTGCCACTTGTAGACTTGTGGTTTTGGGGAAAACATTTAAAGCTGCTGAAACTCAAATGTCCTTATCTCTAAAATGGGTATAGTATTTTCTGTCTTTTGGCATTGTTTATATTTCCAGTGCCTAGTGCAGCGCCCAGCACTGGATAGAGGCTCAGCAGTTGGTTGTTGGCAGAAAAAAAGAAAGGATGGATGGATGGTTGGATGGATGGATGGATGGACGGATGGATGGATGGATGGAGCAATTACTCTGGATTGATAAAAACTGAGAGCCTCTGTGCTAAAAAAATATAGGTACATTCATAACAAGTCATATTTGCCCTATTGGCTTGAGGTTTGCCAAGCAAATTTTCTCACTTCTAAGTTAGTGGGGACCAAATTTAGAAGCCATAAACCTCTCTTTTGTCATCTCATGTATATCAAGGCTATAAGTAACAGAAAAGAAAACATGACTAATTGTGACCCTAACAAGTAGGGGGTTATTTTCCACATATTCAGAAAGTGTAGACGAGATAGTTACTTCTGCCATTTGCCACTAAAGAGCTGTGCTCTTTTCGTTCATGGGATCTGCCTTCTTTGCTGTGTTGTTTTTGGAATTCAGACTTGCTTTCTCATGGTCACCGATGGTGATCACTCTTCTGTGCTTTACTACCAGTTTCAAAGTTGAGAACCGAGGAGGCACCTGGCACATGTCTCATGTCTTTCGTGAGGAGGCAAAATCCTTTCCCGGCAGACTCACAACATGTCCCCTCGGGCCTTACTGGGTGGACAGAGCACACAGCCTCCCTTAGGCCAAGGCTCCCACCTTTCCTGAGCTCAGAGCATCTCCACCCAAACAACCTGGGGTTCTGTTGGCAGGGAAATGTTGAGGGCTACGTTCATTTTCACATAAGTGAACTGGTTAAAAAAAAAAAAAGCGTAAGTTCAAGTTTAATGGAGATGATTTGCTTGTAAAACTGTGTTATCTGCGCCAGGAGATTCAGGATTTGCAAGCCCCCAACTGGGGTGTAATGATTCTGCTGGTTTTAAGCCGGGTAGAAATGTTTTTGTCTCTTGGTTGTGTGTGTGAGAGTTTTTGTTTTGTTTTGTTTTTTTCTCTTCTTCTTTTTTGAGTGGTAGACGCAAAGAGGAGTAAAAGAGTTAAAATAGGAAAATATTTTCTGGAGTTAGTGCTAGGCCTCTGAAATGCTGCAACTCTGACTTTTGCCAGAAGCCCTGTGCTGAAACTGGCCAAAAAAGACTGTTAACAAAACACTTCCCGACCAAGCTAAGTGAAGAGAAGAAAATATAAAACAGTATTGGGGCGGGGGTGGGGTGGGGGCAGATATTCTGAAAGGAGGGTTGGCAGTGAAGCTTTGCAGGAGAGTGTAGGAATTTGAGGGTTGTACACTAGTGTGTGGTTTACATTGGCTCTGCCCAGGTTCAGTGCTCAGAGAGCAGAGGAAGAAAGGAAACCACTTGCCTAGCCTGAGAAGGATGTAAAGACTACAGTGGGATTAAGTCCAAAGTTAAACTGCACACACACACATTCTAGGAATCCAAATTTGTGGTTTAAAATATATATATATCAAAATATTTTTGTGGGAGCTTTTGACTTGGATGACAGAATGCTTAATAATCAATATCTGCCATTTTCCTCTTTTGGAGAAGCCACCCAACCACTTACATTCCTAAACAAATATTCCTAAATAAATAGGATTTCATGTCGCAAACATCAAAACTTTTAAGATTTAAAGAAGTACTCACACATGTCAATAAAAGTTCACCAAGACTTGCATTTGATTTATTGCATTTCATTTATTGAGGAGGTAAAGGGGCAGAACTGATACTGATCAATGCTTTCTATTTATGTTATCTCTACTCTTGGAATTTGACCATATCCTTGAACTGTGCTATTTCTCAAATGACTGGAGATTAATAATATCCTGTTTTTATACAAGAATTTCAAAGTCTCACATACAAAAGCTCCAGACAGATGATGCTTTAAGAAAAGGAGAAAAGACACAGTAGATAAATGCCAGTTGACTAGACTCTGAAGCTGAGGTTTGCTAAGAGGCCAAGTAAAGGAGAGAAAGGTGGAATTCAGAGAGAGATACTGGTCTCTGTGAGGTTGCATTCAAGGCCACGCTGGGAAAATGCCAGAGGGCTGGGAGAATGGCCGTCCCCTCAGAGTGCCTCATCATAAATGGGGCTCATTCATGAAGGGAACACTGTTCTTCTGAAAAGCACCCATATTGAAGAAGCAACCAGAAAACTCAGATGTATAGGAGGTGCCTGGCAAGAAGGCTCTGTGCCTCCTCCTTCCCTCTGTCTCTTCCAAAGAGTTTTCTTAATATTCCACAGTATTTCCTGTGGCCACTGGGCCCAAACTGACTGGAAGCATACAACAAAAGTAGTTTAGCCAGCCACTTGGCACTAAAATCTGAGCCAGCCGTATTCAGAATTAACTGAAAGAAACACTGCCACTGCCATAAATAAGGCAGACAGTTTCTTTATGAGTTGAATTCTCTGAGCATTTTTTGAAGGCAATAAAGCTTTAAGGCTTTAGTAAGAGGCAAGAGACTGTAAAACATGTCAGATGCTTAGTAAAAACTCAGGGTGCAGCCACGAGTTTGTGTGCATTGAACTGGGGGACCACACCATTGACCCTCAAGGGAATGGGGCGCCCTAGCCCACCCGCTGGTGGGGTGTTTCAGAGAGGGCAGACCTATCAGAATCTAAAGTACGTGTGTGTGTGTGCAGGGGGGTCGTTTAAAAACGATGTCTTATGATTCATTTGGGAAAAGGGGAAATATTTATTTTCATAACACAAACATCCGAAAATCAAGTTCAACAAAATACTTCTGGTTCGCTGACAATATGCATTTATTCAGTAACAAAAAAAGATTATTTTACTGAATGCCTCGTCTGTGTCAGGCGTCGCCTCGGGCACTGGGGGTACAGCAGGGAACAAACAACGTCCTTTTCTCGCGGGGTTTACATTCCAGTGGAGGGCAGGGCTAATAATTCAGTAGGATAGAAAAGACAGTGTCAAGTACTATGAAGAAAGGCAAAGCGGAGTAAGGGAAGAGAGAGCAGGGCGTCTCTGAGGAGGTGACACTTGTCAGAGACCCAGAGGAAGTGAGGCCGTGGAGTGTGCAGGCCTGCGGTGTCTGTGAGAAGAAGTCCAGCAGCGGGAAGGATCAGTGTCATGGCGTATCTGAGGAGGGAGGTCGGTGTGGCCAGATCGAGTGACCGGGCTGGTTCCGGTAGAGCCTGGTAGGCGAAGGGTGGGAGCGCTAAGCCTGCTGGGAAGCCATTGGCGGGTTTTGCGCGAAGAGTGACGTCATCTGAGGACACGAGTGCCCCCTGCTGGCGGGGAGCAAGAGGGAAGCCCAGAGGTCAGCGTGGAGGCTGATATCCTCCGGGTGACAGATGCTGCCAGTTTGGACAAGGAAGCGGGGAGGGGAGGAATGTGGAGATGTGATAGAATTGGGGAGATGGTAGGGCTGACAGGATGTGCTGACACATTGACTGGACGTAGAGTGGGTAAAAATGGAGCCAAAGATGCCTGAGGATTTTGCCTTGAACAAGGGGCATGAATGGTGGTGTCCCACTTTTCGCACTAGGAACCCCAGGGGAGGAACCGTGTGAGGAGATTATTAATTTGGCTGTGGCCATTGTTACAAGTTTGAGATGCCTCATAAGGCATCACTGGGGAGATGGTAAGTCAGAGAAAAGACTGGGAATGGAGATGTAGATTTAGGGAAGAGGAAAGGGGGTGAGAATGCATGTCATAGTTTCCCAAAACAGCTGAGGAAGGGCACATCAAAATCTGGTTGGGGAAGGGAACGGGAAGGTTTTATGGTTATCAGAAATGAGTGTGAGTTTTAAAAGGTTAAGAAAGACTGTCTTACATCATCAGTATCCACAGCTGTTCCTAGAATTAAGGGAGACATATTCATAGGAACAAAAGCCAGCTTTGCCAATAGAAGATAAATAGGAACCGAATTTCTGAATTAGCTGTTCTGTTACTCTTTTGCTAGGCCACTGTGAACATCTTAGGTATAGATAATTAGATAGAAACATGTACATCTGTCTAAAAACATGTACAGATTTTTTTTTAATTTATTGGAAGCCTGAGGTATGTTAAGAACTCATTCTTGTGGGAAGGAAAACAAATACATGGAAGTTTAAAGTACAGCCTGTGCAGTCAGAAGACCTTATAATCAAGTTGTCCATGCAGATACATGAACAAATGAGAAACATGAGGGTCCAAGGAGAAGGCTGGGCATGGAAATGACTAGCTCCACAGTTAGAACATTGCTGAATGCCCTGGGCTGCCTTTAAAATCCTCCCAGTGGTATGGGGAATGACAGATTTTTTTTTTTCTTTCTTGGCTCTGGGTGGTGGTTGTTGGTTTTTTGTTTGTTTGTTTGTTGTTTGTTTTTTCCTGGTGCAGTGGGTATATATTTGTATATTTCCCTAAGGGAGGGTCAGCAGGTTGTGTCATTCAGAATGTATGTAAAACGGGAAGCTCCCTGAGAATATCTGGAGGGGGTGCAAACTAATGTTAGAATAGAGGCAGCAAAGGTGGCTTTACCCAGGAAGCAAGTACAAGTGGTAGGTTTAAGTACAGGAAGGTTGTACTGATTTTCTTGGGCGCTGTCTTCTCGTTGAATTGTGGCGTTAAGTGGATTATATTGAACATAGTTGGATTTGTTTGTGTGTTTGTTTGTATAAGCTGTTCATCTCTTTCTTGAGGATACAGGAAAAAGATGGACAATCCTTAGAAGATTCTCCATGCCCAGCCTTGTTTTGGTAGCTGCAATGAAAGACTCTACTGAACCATCCAGTAGAGTCCAAGTCCTGAAACCAGGGTGATATATTTCATAGCATGTGCTCTAAGTGCCTGTAAACATGTGGGACTTGCAGGGAGCCGCTCACAGCCTCACTTGAGGACTACTACTTACTGCCTCCTGCCTCTGAGTGCAAGGCCTGCAGAAGTATGCTCATCCACAGCAGCGGTCTGGCAGAGTGAAAATAAAACCTCTCTCTTGTTCTTCTGACTCAGGCTTAGGGCAGTGCCCTTTGCTACATCCTGCCCTCATTATGCTGCCTGACTCTGTGCAGCGGA
This sequence comes from Balaenoptera musculus, assembly GCF_009873245.2. NCBI lineage: Eukaryota > Metazoa > Chordata > Mammalia > Artiodactyla > Balaenopteridae > Balaenoptera > Balaenoptera musculus. The sequence continues at coordinate 58,505,826 of NC_045785.1, read as the reverse complement.
CATAACCTGAATATTTCTGTGATGAATCTCTCTGTCTCAGTGTCTGACGGAAAGTGTGTCATGGAAAGGAGTGATACGATTAGAGAGCTAAGCCTCGTGGACAACATGATTATTTTCAACATAAAAGCAGAATCTCAGTTACCCAGAATGCGCCCATAAAACTGGACTTTTTAGAGGGAAACATAGTTCTAATATATATTACTGGTGATAAATGCTACTAAATTTTACTTTTTTTTTTTTTTAAGTTTTCTGAGACTAATAAAATTCAACCCTATTGAATAGTTTTTTTCCAGGCATGATTGGATCTTAAAAATATTTTTTTCCTTGAAAACTAATCAGGAATGCGTTGGAGATCATTGTCTGTTGCCAGAAAAAGAGTCTAAGGTCGTATCTTCATCCATTCCTGCTTCAGGAGTTCTCACAAAGAGCACTGAGCCTGGCTAACATTAGCTGAGCTTTGGGGGGTAGGGGGCGGGAGCAGGGGTGCCTTTGAATCAGGATTTAATGGTGGGCCCTTGGCTCTTACCAATTTTAAGTCTTTCTGCATCTTCTGCTGACTGCAGGCCGCAGGGGCTGTTTTACTCATTACCCTGTTGCAAGGAAAGGAGTGCTCTTGAAGAGCTTACGTTCCCTTTTATCAGACAAGAACCGTGTGCCGCAGCTGCCCGAGTCAACGGCACTGTGGCAAAAGCTCAAGGATTGCCATCATCTCATCCACAAGCCCTGGTAATTTTCTCTTCTGTGGTTCTCCATGGCCCAATTTTTTTACCGTCAGTCATTCTATAAAGATCTATCAGCTACCCTCTGCCTGTCAAACACTGCCATAAAGTAATATCCTATTGGGCCTGTAGTTCTTGGAAACTGTGTTACTATTTTTCTTTGTCTTCTCAACTTTCTTAACTGTCTGTGGACCAGTAAGAATGTAAGCCATTGCAATGGATATGGTCCCTAGTTAACAAAGATATATGAAAATATGTTTACTGCTCTGGATAGGTAAGTAGATTCATTTCTTTAAGGATGATTTTCAGTATTAAATTTGAAAGGTATTTGGTTAATTCTCAGTTAACAATAACAAGCACAAAAATTAAATTCAGACCCTCTTTTGCCTGATTACTGTTTTCAGTAAGCGTTCAGTGAGTGATTCCCTTCAGCATGACAGCTAGTGATCACTAGGCCCTAAGCTAGTCTTTGTGCTTTGCAAATATAATTGAGCATGAATTATTGCAAATGATATAGGACCCCCAGACAAGCCCCCAAGATATCCAGGGAGGGTCCTGAAGCTCAAAAGGTCTAGGTTAGCTTCCAGGGAGTTAGATCACATTTAACTTTGCACTGGTTCTAATATAAAAACCTAGGGCATACAAACTCTGAGTAGGCGACCATCCGTCTTGGTTTATATGGCACTGAGGGGATTCCTGGGACGTGAGACTTTCAGTGTTAAAACTGGAACGTCCTGGCCATACCAAGATGAGTTGGTTTCTCTAGTCAGAAGAAGAGTCAGTTAACAGGAAGGAATATCAATAAATACTGTCTTCTAAAACCAGCAACTTATCTGTAGAATGGGGACGATTCTCTCTTCCTCATGGGGTTGTGGTAAGGCCTACTCACTACTCCTGTCTGTGGGGTTGGGTAGCTGGCTATGTGTTTTTCCTTGGAATTGGGAACCAGCATCACCTCTGACGGGCAGTCTCTCTCCTTGCCCTCCTCCAGAGGCCTGTTGCCTAAGAAGGCCTTGGCTGTTCCCTGGGGATGGGTCAGTGCCAGCTGTTTCTGATGTGAGGATGCTAGAGATCCCGGGTTCTTTCTGTTGTCTTTATGCTTCTCACTGTGGTTACCCGCTTTGGGTTTTACCTGCTACTGCCTCTTATGTAATAAGGCTTCTCGCTGATTTGAAACTCTTTACTCATTTTTTTTTTTTTAATATACGAAGTCCTTAAGTATATCAGTTTACCACATCACTTGGCATGTACAGTTGAGTTGAGAAATGCTCAAAGATTTTTCAGATTTTTTTCTGATTTTTTTAAAAAAGTATTGAAATATAGTTGATTTACAGTGTTTCAGATGTACAGCAAAGTGATTCAGTTATACATATATATATATATATTTATTCTTTTCTTACATTCTCTTTCATGATAGGTTTTTACATGACACTGAGTATAGTTCCCTGTGCTATACAGAAGGTCCTTGTTGGTTATCTATTTTATATATACTAATGTGTATATTTTAATACAATTCGAAAAGATACATGCACCCCAGTGTTCACTGAAACTCTTTACTTTTAAAATCGCAGCCCTGAGCACACACAGGTACTTGCTTCCTCTCCAGCATTTGTACAAGCTGTTCCATCTGCCTTGACCATGCCTCCCTCCTTTCATCTTTTGGCTAACCCTGGTCACTCTTCACACTTTAGCTTTGATGCCACTTCCCCCTGGAAGCCTTCCATGATCATCCCAGACTGGTATTGGTGCCTCTCCTCTGTGCTCTCAGTGCTCCTTGTACTTAGCACGATAGATTATGTGCCTCTGGAGCTGTAATTGCCTGATCAGTTGTCCGTATGACTCACTGTAGGCTCCTTGCAGAGAGGGACTGTGTTTTGTTCTCTGTTAAACCCCCAGAACCTTCCACATTGCCAGGCACATAAAAGGTATAGAGAGGCTTATAAGGATCAGGATAGTGCAAGAGCCACCAAGGAGCAGACCATCTTTATGTACAATTGGCTTTGGCTTTGCAGTGGCCCTGACTATCCTTGCAGTCCTCCTTGGGAGACATAAGCCACTCTAGATCTTTCTCAAAAGAGCTACAGCCTCTTCATCCAGGGACCACCGCCTAGTTTAGTTAGGTCTTCATTTGCCCTGTAAGACACTGAGCACATTATGAAAATACACATGCAGTAAACCACCCAGCTGCCAAGCATTGCATAAATATCAGTGGGGAGACATAGGACCCAAGAATATATGTAGGGTGAGGGCATTCAATTTTATGTTTATTTGTATATACATGGCATAAAGATATTTCTACTCTCTCAAGTTTTAATAAAATGTGAAATCTTCCCCTCAGTTCTGAAGATCTGATGATTTGCAGGCTATACTGTATTAAATTGTGAATTTTGGATGTTTCATTTCATAATGTGATCCAGATTATTTTTCTTTCTCCCTAGTGGACATTAATCGTTTCCTGTGAATTTTCCTGATATTAGGAAACAGATGTTCCATATTTTTATCTGAGTTTTTTCCAGATGCTGAACCAGGACTTGTGTGTGTGTATGTGTGTGTGTGTGTGTGTGTACGTGTACACAGTGAATTTTTGAGGAATGAGTTATATCAGAATTTGCAAGTAAAACCATAACAGATATATCTGCAGAATTGTACAGATTTGTCCAAGGCTGGAAATGCTTTTGGACATTCTGTTTAATGTAGTTTAGTATTGTTTAGCTAATGCAGACTGCTGGCTTAAGACTGCATTAGAACTGTCCCATGATAGTGTGCTTGCCAAAATAAGGAGTGGTGTAGCAAAAAGCACACAGTTCATGCAACCTATGATTTTTAACCAAACTGTAATTGCTTTTACCATTGTCTCTTAGCTATATAAAATTCTTCCCCCATCTCCCCATAAAACACTGACTGAGTGCCACCTGTGTGCTGAGCAGGGTGCTAGGCTCTCTGGCAGATACAAACACAAATAATATACGGACCCTTGGGACCTTATCATCCAATAGAAGAGCTGAAACACATTCTGAAGCATCTGTAATGACAGGTAGAAGGTGGTAAAGGTCGTAGAAATTCAAGGAGAAGAGTGGTTTCTTGGAGCCAAAGAGGGAGGGAATATTTGGGGGAAGAAGTGGTACTTGAGCTAGGTTAAAACAATAGTAATAAAGCAACACTTGCTTTAGGTCTAAGTTATTGAACTTATTGTAACTACGTAAGAACTGCGTAAGGGTGGTCCGTTATGTAAGCCATGGTTTTGGTGGATTTGCTAAAACCATACTAGCATTTCTTGAGTGCTTCCAGTGCAGCAGGCACAGGGCCCTGATGCTCCGTATAAAGGAGTTTTAATCAGAAACAATGTGGAATTGGTGCTTTGTATAATCATCCATTTTGCACAAAATGCATCTCTTCATTTTACCTTGTGACCTTCCTTTCACGAGGAGGCCTTGGGTTCAGAGAGCAAAGGACTGAGGCCAGTCTTGGCCAACTTCAGGATTCGGGGACCCTCTGCAAGTCACCTGGCCTGTCTGGGTCTCACTCTTCTCCGCTGTAAGGTGGGGATTGTCATCGTCCCGAGCTCACTCACAGGGTAGCTGGGAAAATCAAAGTGGGTGTAAATGGGCAGTGAAAAGCGTCAAAAGCCAAACATTTTGCCATGAAGCCATGTCAGAGCTCAGGAGGTTTATACAAAATATGGCTGTTGCTTATTATTAAAACACTGTATAAATGAAAAGATGGTTATCTTAAAATTGCCAGATACCAGTAATATATTTGTAGCAAATACATATACTAACTCTTGATTATCATGCACTATAAAGAACTCATGCAAATTCAAACGAAAAATATCAAGACCCTGCTACACGAATAAGCAAAGAATATAGACTTATTGTTTCTCAAGGTAACAAACCATTAATAAACAGGAAAAAATGTCCATCCTCACTAATAATCTTAGAAATAAAAATTAAAGCAGCATTAGGAATACCATTTTAGGTATAAAGTGTCAAGGTCTCAGAAATTCTCAATTATTTTGTAGGTGGTATTATCATACATTAATTAAAAAGCCCCTTTAAAAGCAAAACCTACTAATTCTACTGTTAGGAATTTAGGGAAGCTAGGGAAATAAGTTAAAGGGATGAAAAAAGCTGAAGCATGAAGGTTTCCAATGTAATCTTATTTATAGTAATAAAAACTGGCAATAATTTAAATATCCAGCATTAGGGGAGAGATTTAGGTCCCTTAAACAGTCATTATGAATGTGTGTAGAAACACACAAAAAATATTTGAAATTGAAAGTAAAATGGAAAAAGAAAATAACAGCGTCATATATGGGTTTTTTTTTCCTGATGGCTCTATCCTAGCGTCCTCCCTTTTTTTAATCCTTAGAGCAACAGTGCAAAAGTCATATTAGTCCTACCTTACATGTTAGAAAATTAGCTGAGGAGCCAGCATCAAACCTAGATCTGTCCAACTCCAAAGCCTTTGCTACCAATAGCATATAAACTATGGCCATAGTCATATAACACATATGTCTATCGAGGGTAACAGAAAAAAGTAATAGTAGCACTAGTATGGTGGGAATATGGGTCATTCCAAAGAATGCTATCCTTTTAGAACTGCCACTGGGGGAAACAAACCAACAAAAAACTACCATTGCCCTTTCAATAGAAAAGGAGGAGAAAAAATATGTGGAGTGTAATATTTCACAATTAATTGTTCACTCTGACTTCTTTATATTCTCTTAAAGTTTGGCAAACTAGGAATACATGTGTATTTTTAAAGATTTCTCACTGGCACTGACATTATGAGGATACTTTCTCCCCAACTTATCCACAAATTAGTTGAGGACATATACCACCAGCTCCTCAATTAAAAACAAACTTTAAGTCACTAGAAGCTCTCTGAAGATTAAGAGCAGTGACCAGGTAGAAGAGTTTCTCCCAGTGAACAGCCCAGACCAGCCCTTTTGGCCAGGACATAGTCTTAAGGTGGGGAAAATGGTGTGGCACCATTTGGCTAAAATAGGCCAGCTCACCCGTTCCAGGTGTGCCCTTCCCAGGGACAGAAACCTTGCACAATAAAGGAAAATGTCACCATTTTGGTGACTGTTTACTGTCTTTTACCTTTGGGGATCAACACTTGATTCTTGATGCTTTTACGCATATGGCATTACTTTATCAAGTCAGTAGCCCTGCCAACGTGTCAAAACACACGACTTTCTGTGGTGGACTCAAGGCACAGGGCATATTTCTTTTGCTTTGTCTTGCCTTTATGGAACATGTACCTTTTATGCCTACTGTAGGGTCCTTTATATGTATCAAAGGCCCTTTTATATCTGTTTTGCCATTTGAGATAACATCATGTCAGTATTTGCAAGTGAAAACATCATAGACCTGACCAGAGAACAGTGGCGCCATCTGGAGAGCTGGAAACATTCTCCAACATACTTCTCAATATAATCCATTCCAGATCGCTCCCTATTTTGTAGGTGGGGAAATTGAGGCACATAGAAGTTTAGTGATTTTGCTGGAAATCACTGGCAGTGAAGACAGCTGGAAGCCAGGCTTATAAATCTAGTGTTCACTCTCCTCCAGTGCCTGTATTATGTTATTTTCTAGAGAATTAAAATGAGACTAGAAACAAATATGTTCAGACAGATCATAATCCAATCGCCATTCAAAGCTAAAGGTCTCCGAGGACTATCATTTTGTATTTTATAATTGCAATAAGCTTTATAATAATGAAAGGAGTCTAGCAGGTTATCATGTTCATTCTAGACAAGTCCTGCCCAATAGAGCTTTTTATGGTGATTGAAACAGTCTACACCTGTGCTGTTCAGGACAGTAGCTGCTTCTGTGTCCACCTGACCACTTGGATGTGGCTCATGCACTGGGGGAATGAGTTTGTAATTGTATATATTTAAATTTAAATACCCACGTGTGCTAACGGCTATAGTATTGGACAACACAGTTCTAGACTTCTCAGTATTTTTTTTGCCATCTCCACTTGGATGTCTCCAAGTTAACAAGGTCAAATCTGAATTCTTGATTTTCTTTCCTCTCTCAACCCATTTCTGCCTCAAGGAAGCCATCATTGACCCAGTCGCTTGAACCAAAACCTATGTGTCACCTCAGCCCCTTCCTCTTCCTCATTGGCCACATCCACTTCATCAGCAGGTCCTAGTTGTTTTACCTCCAGAACCTGTCCTGAATCCATCCGTTTCTCTCCATCTCTACTGCTACCATCCTAGGCAGAGGTACCATTATATCTCACCTGCACAATTGAGTAGCCTCAGAATTGGCCACCATTGATCCATTCACTCACTGTTGCCTCTTCGAAACTCCTCCATTCAGCTGCCAAAGAGACATTGTTAAGCTCTCCAGTGGGTTGCATCACTCCCTGCTTGTATGAAAGAATTTGTAGAACTTATCACTGTTGGAAGTTCTCTTATTTTCTTCTTTGTATACTTGCTTATTTTCTGTTTCCTATTAAATGTAAGGGCCCCTATGTCAGGAACCTTATTTACCTCATTCACTGCTGTATCTCCAGCACCTACAACTGTGCCTGGCCCTTAATTTGCACTCAGTAAACCTCTCAAGAATAATTAAATTACTGTTCATTGTGGAGGGAGATGCAATAGCAAGATCAAAACTGCAGATTTATAATTTGGTTGTTAATATCTGAGAGGATGCTGACGTCCGTATCCATGGGAAGTGTGTGGTTTCTTTTATATTCTGGGTGCAAGTAGGAAGGGTGGGTATTATGGCTAGTTGTATTTATCTCTGAGTGGGTGGGCTGGGCACAGTCCTGATGCAATCTCTGACATGAGCCAGAAGAAGGTCTCTTTTTCTCTAGAAGTCTATGTATGTCCCAGATCGTGAAGCTTTTTTCTTTCCTATTGTTAGAGAAAGAGGAGAGTATCCTCCTACAAGGACTTCTATATCCATCCAGGGGAAGTGTAGGTAGTGACGGAAGGAGGCATCTTATGGAACTCTGGGCTAGAAAGTGGTACAACCACATCTGAACAGCAAAAGGAGATTTTCAACATGAGGCTGTTGTTTTTTGAAAAAAAAAAAAAAAAAGATGTTTGGAACATACTCATAGCCAGTTATTGGGAACCAAGAAAACTTTAGGAAATAGCATTTTCTGTCTTTTTTTCCTTGAATATTGCATTTTTTTAAAAGGAAAGTGTCTTTTCTGGTATTTCTTTATAGTGGCCAGCCAAGGCATGTTATTACTTAAATCCATGTGCAATGTAAAATGAAACTGATGAACTTGTTGGGGGTGTGATCAAGTCAGCCATGCTCTGCATTGCTTCTGTTCCCTCTGGTGTTAAACAGACCTAGGAAATGACCATTCCCTCAGCACAGGCTGAATTTAAAAGATGAAGTTAAAGCTTGTTTTGTTCAAGTGCATATCTGGAGACTCTTTCTCCTGGTGTGTTTTCTTGTTTTTTTTTTAAACATTCAAGGAATCTTAACCAATTGCATTTTTTTTTTCTTTTTCTTCTTCTTCTTTTTTTTTTTTTAAGTTTTTATTGATTGATTGATTGATTGCTTGATTGCTGTGTTGGGTCTTCGTTTCTGCGCTAGGGCCCTCTCCAGTTGCGGCAAGTGGGGGCCACTCCTCATCGCGGTGCGCGGGCCTCTCACCATCGCGGCCCCTCCCGTTGCGGAGCAGAGGCTCCAGACGCGCAGGCTCAGCAGTTGTGGCTCACGGGTCTAGTTGCTCCGCGGCATGTGGGATCTTCCCAGACCAGGGCGTGAACCCGTGTCCCCTGCATTAGCAGGCAGAGTCTCAACCACTGCGCCACCAGGGAAGCCCCTGGTGTGTTTTTATTAGGCCCAAGTTTGTACCCCTGGCCCCTGTCCTTCCAGTGCTGTGCCAGTGTTTTCATGTGTGTGCCTTTATGGAGCATCTGCTGTATACCAAACACATTGCAAGGTCCTGGAAAGACAAAGATGAGTTAGACACATTCTCAACCTCCAGAGATTCTGCAAACAAGTGGACAGAGAGACCAGTAAATGAAAAACTGCAACACAGGAGCCACTTGGATTAACAGAGGGAAGTACAGGAGCAATGAGAGTAGAAGGCAGTGGAACACAGAGGGAGTCAGGCCCGGTATAGCGTTAAAGAGTCCAGGCTCTGGCACAGAAAACGAACTTATGGTTGCCAAAGAGAAAGTGGGGGGAGGTATAAATTTGGAGTTTGAGATTAACAGATACATACCACTATATATAAATTAAACAACAAGGACGTACTGTATAACACAGACAACTATCTTCAATATCTTGTAATAACCTATAATGGAAAAGAATCTGAGAAGAATATATGTGTATTCTTTATATATACAGTATAGAAAACTGAATCACTTTGCTATACACCTGAAACTAACACAACACTGTAAATCAAATGTACATCAACTTAAAAAAAAAAAAAAGAGAGTGAGTGCAGGCTCTGGAACCAGGCTGTCTGGGTTTACAGTCTGGCTCTGCCATTTATAAGCTGTGTGACCCTAGGCTACTGACTTGACCTCTATGCCTCAGTTTGCTCACCTGCTAAATGCGGTAATAACCCATTTCATAAGGTTACTGAGACAATTAAAGGAGCACGTAAAGCGCTTGAAATGCTCCATAAAAATCAGCTTTTATTATTATCAGTAGTAGTGGTACATAATTATCAGTTGAGTTGAGTGAATACTACTTTACTACTGTTACTGCAGAGAAGTTGCCCCTAAGCCAGCCGAGGGAGTTCACACAGGCTCCCCAGAAGTGTTGATTTTTTAATTGAGACTTGAAGGCAGGCAGATACTGTAGGGAGAAGACGTGCTTGACAAAAAGAACACAATCTGCAAAGATACAGAGAAGTGAGAGTGGCGGGGGGGAGCATTTAGGGACCCGTAAATAGGTTTGTGTGGGTAAAGGGCAAGATGCCCACAGGAGAGTGCCTGAGGGGCAGGCACGAGGTCACTGGGGCTTTGGAGACTGGGCTAAGGAGCTTGGACTTAATCCTACCACCCTAGAGGAAGCCACTGAAGGATTTTCAGCAGGTGCAGGGGTCGCCTTGGGAGACTGGGAGGCAGCACCCCCAGTGGCCTCAGCCCACGGCCTGTTGATTCTAAATGATGTCCCTCACCAGCCTCCTTCCCTATCATTTGGGCAGGAAATTCATGTGTGTGGATTTGATTTTGCTCATTGGGTATGATTTCTTTGGGGGGGGGGGCACAGATTAATAAAGTGAAAGGATGTGTTTATGTAATTCCTTTCTACTCCCTACCCCTACTAAGACAGATACAGAGATGTCTAGCTTACAGACTCATTTGAGAATCAGATGAAAGTGATAGACTCTTCCCTCAGAAAAATCACAAAGACACGATTTTCCAAAGACCCCACCTTAACCTCTCCCTGCACCCCCATCTTGGTCATCCAGACAGGCCCCCTAGACACAGTACAGTCTTTTTGACCCCAGCCTTGCCTGTGGTTTTTGTGTTCCCACCCCAAATTATTTTAAATTTAATTTGCTAGTACATCCCATCAGTCCTGCATCTGCCATCAGTGCTATTATCTGACCGTGTATGATGGGAGCAACCTTGGATCACTTGACGGTTATAATTAAAACTGAAAGTAATTATGTTATTTTGACCCGTTCAAATGTAATTGAGAGTATAGTGGCTAAGGGCATGGGCTCTGGAGACCAGCTACGTAGATTAGAATCCCAGCTCTGTCAGTATCTTATAACCTTGAGTAATTACTTAACTTCTCTGTGCCTCAGTTTCCTCATTACAAAATGGGAATGATAATATACATACCTCGTGAAGTTATTGTGAGGGTTCATTAAGGTAACATGGGAGCTTGCCGAGAACACATAGCAAGTACTGTATAGTATTCGCTATTATTATGTTACTATTTCTGCTAAATGACATCATGGAATGGGGTAATTAATGATGAATTCCTAAGAGCAGGAAAATAGATAAACAAAATCTCCATGTGCATTTCACTCACTTTGGAGCCTTGCCAGTACCTGAAGGCCAAGGATAGATGCCCTAGGCCCGTGCTGTCCGATACGGGAGCCACTAGCTGCTGTGGCTGTTGACTACTTGGACTGCTGCTAGCCCGAGTTGAAATGTACTGGGTCTTGAAGATTTAGTATGACCAAAAAAATGCAAAATGTCTCATTAATCATTTTTTATATTGGTTGCATGTTGAAATGATAATATTCTGAGTAAATTCAGTTAAATAAATATTAAAATTGTCATCTGTTTCTTTTTGCTTTTTTAATGTGGCCACTAGAAAATTTAAAGTTATATATGTGGCTTGTGTTATATTTCTGTTGAACAGCAGGGCTTTAGGCTCACCATTATCAATAAAATAAAAAGGTGTGGTTATCTGTGATCAGGTGATCGCTATAGGAAAGCCTGGTACACTCCTCCTATTGCCCTTCAAGTTATACCGGACCATCCGTTTTTCAGTCGGTTCCATAAAGGGAGTCATGGCTTGGTGCTAGCAGAAGGGAGTGGAGGGACCAAAGCAGGAGCAACAACCCGGGAGGCTCCCGCTGACTTGGAGGGGTTTGGACGAAAACACTACCATTTATAGTTATACTGGCCTCAGACTTTGAACACTCCCTGAAGGAGATGAGAGAATGCTCTCTGTTCAGGAAGTTGAAATATGTAGGCAAAAAACTCTCCCTATTCCATCAGGAGCCAGAAAAAGCTTTGCTAATCTTTAACGAAAAGAATAAATACTCAATGTGATGGCAGTCACTGGGATCGAAGGCACACCCTTTCCAAATGTGATTTACTTACGGAATGCTTGTTTCATTCTATTTCAGATTCATTCCATCACCTAAAACCTGGTAACGGTGGGCCACACAGAGTCTCACGGGTAAGTGATCTTTCATTTTTAAAACAAAGTGACCGTTTGACATTACTTTTGAAATGATATTCACACTTCTAAGTTAGATGCATCCCTACTAGTACCATGATTAGATGTCTATTTATTTACATTTTTTTTTTCCTCTGAAATGATTTACGATGTGTCCATGCCTTAAAAAAACAGATCAATCCATGTTCTTTTGCTAAGAACATGATCAGGGAAAAGATCTATGATTACATGCCAAATACTATTAAAATAAAAACTTTTTTTGTGATGAAACTATTTCCAGGCCCCTGTTGATAGTCTGCTTGTTTCAAACAGTATCCAAAACAACAAAGTGATACTTCAGCCAAGGAATTCAGACAGTTCCTTGCAGTGTGTTGTAATGAAGATTGGCTCATAGCTGTAACATTAGCTTTCTTATTGCCCTATTTTTTCTCTCGTCTCTCTTTAAACCTAAATGTGACTGTCATGAGATAACAGTTCTGTAGTGGTAGAAAACTTCCTTTAGAGCTGGGAAGGTAATGTACTTCTTAAGTGAAAAAGCTTCTGAGGCTTCAGGTGGCACCACTCCCTGATATGTGGCGATAATGTTATTTGCATTGTGTATCAGTTAGCTTTTGCTGTATAACAAACCTCTTCAAAATTTACTGACTCAAAATAGCAATCATTTCTTTATCCCATAATTCTGTCGGTTGGCGATTTGGGCTGGGCCTAGGTGTGTGATTCTTTTGGTTTCAGCTAGGACCATTCACGTGTCTTCAATCAGCTGCAGGTCCAGGTCACCTGGCTGTCCACTGGAGTGATGACAATGACTAAGACATGTGTCTCACTGTCCTGCAGGCTACCCTGAGCTTGTGCACATGGCATTTGGGCAGGGTACCAAGAGACACAGCAGATGCGTCTTGAGGCCAAGGCTCAGAACTGCCACAAGATTGCTTCCACCACATTCTGTTGGCTAAAAGAAGCTATGTGGCTAGTGTAGATTCAAGAGGTACAGGAATAGATTCTACCTCTTGGTGAGACGAGCTGCGGAATCACATTGCAGGGAGGATGGTTACAGAGAGGGGAAGATTTGCGGCCATTTTCACAATCCACCCTACAGTGTTTATGGGTCTCACGAAAACAGCTGTGATGGAATGAAAAGCGCCTGGAGAGGGAGAAGGCTCAGGTCACGCTCCCATCTCATAGCCCGTCCCCTCGGCCCGTTCTGATTGATAGACCCTGGGATCCTGGTCTTGCTGTCTGCCGCCTGGCATCCCGGTCAGTTCAGCAGCATCCTGGGTGGTCTTGCCAATACCAGCTTTCCACTCTCAGCCTCGCTTCATGGTACGCAGCACCGCCACACCAGTCATCCTTCAGTTCAACTTTCAGGAGGTTCCTCCTTTGCTCAGAAACTGTCAGTGCCCCCGTGTCATCCACCACACCAGCCTAGACTTCTCTCTGGCTTCTCGGACCCAGCCCTTCCATTATCTGGCCCAGTCCTCTCTTGTTCAGCTCCTGCTATTCCTTTTCTTCTAGCCAGACTAGCCTGTTTACCATTTCTCCTGAGGACACCTCATGCGGCTCACCCCTTCTCTGGTTGGAAATCCTTCCCATTCTGCAGGGCCCGGTAGAATCTTCCCTTCTCTGTAACGTGGCCTTCCCTGCCTCTTCCCACCATCTGTGATCTTCTCTGCTCTGAATACTTCAAAGCCAAACACTGTCTTCTGTCATGCACTCTTCTTCACCTTCGCTAGTCTTACCTCCTCAGTAGCTTTGTCAGAAGGCTCCCTATGTCTCCCTTGCAGTACTCAGCACAGGGCCGAGAGGGCAGTGGGTACTTAGTCAGCCAGGACCCTGCACCTGGTCACCCGCCAGCAGCTCCTCAGGATCACACGAGGCACCTGTTGAAATACAAGTTCACAGTCCCTTCACTGGGCCGTCTGCGTTCATTAGGTGAACCCCGGGGATCTTGAAGCACTCAGGCGATTCTGATGTAATAGCTACACAGTTGGCAACCACTTGTTGAGGAAAGAACAAGAAATTTATATGAGACTGGGGTTTGAGTCCTGGCTCTGCTACTTCTTGGCTCTAGGACCTTATAAATGTGACCTTTCTGAGCTTCAGTATCCTCATCTGTAAAACGGAAATAATATTTAACGTGAGGATTGCCAAGAAGATAAAAAAGGATGATGTAAAAGGGAATGAAGTACTGATACATGTTACGACACGGATAAACCCTGAACATATTATGCTAAGTGAAGGAAGCCAGTTACAAATGTCCACATATAATATGATTCCATTCATATGGAAATGCAGAATAGGGGAATCTATGGAGACAAAAGTAGATTATTCATTGCTCAGGGCTGGGAGGTGAAAATGGGGGACATCGGGGGATAGCTAAAAGGTATAGGGTTTCTTTTTGGCGTGATGAAGACGTTCTAAAATTCATTCTGGCAATGGTTGCACAGTGCCTGTGAATGTACTGAAAACCACTGAATTGTACATGAAAATGGGTGAATTGTATGGTATATGAATTATATCTCAATGAAGTTGTTTAAAAAAAGAATAAAAAGAAGTGTTCCCTCCTCTTAAAAAAAAAAAAAAGGATGATGTATACGCAAGTGCTTTATAAACCATAGAATGTAATTAAAATACATTAATTGATTATGGATCTGTGGCTAGCCAGCGTTTCAAAAGGGGCAGTTACCTCTGTGGTGGTAGTCATGGTAGTGATAGAGGAATAGACAGTGAGTAATCCAGTGGTGGAAGGATTAATAATTACAGCAAGAGTAGTCATAATTAGTGTCTACTGTTTATTGAATGCCGACTGTATGCTGGGCACTGTGGTAACTGCTTCACATAGAATTATTTGAAATTTACAAGAAGATCCCCTTGTTCAGTTGCATCTGTATCATAATTACAGCCTATTCCACCATTAGTGATTTAGTCCTTTGATTTCTCCCTCTTCATTCCTGAGAGAAATAGTTGGTTAAGCTGCTATCAACCATTGACAGCTTACCAGTGTCAAGTACAAGGACCTGTAGAAGTGTGAGCTGCTTTGATTGGTGGGAGAAGTTGGGGAAGGGAGAGCAACCAACAGTACTAGGGAGAGAGTAGGTTTGGGACGTGCAGGAATGGACCAAAGGGCACCCAACTGCCTGAGGAAGGATGGAGTAGGGGGAGAGGTGTGCAGGAGGGCGGGAGGGGGTGGTCTGAGACATTTGCTGACGTGACAGTTCGGCCCAGGGCTGTTTCTGGTCTAAGGCCCACCACGTGCTCACCCTGCTCACTTGGAACTTCCCTATAACAGCTATCACAACAGGCAACATTTATAAAACTGTCCTCTATTCACTGTCTGATTTGTTGTACATTATTTTGATTGCTGTTGATCTAGTGTAGGTGCCTGTCTTCTTTCAAAGAGTTTTAAGGTGGCTTTTAAATACACATATATTAAGATTCAGACAAAGAAGGACGGAAGGAAATTTGTGGGGAAGGAAAAGTAAGGTGAAATCAGAGATAAGGATAGGCCCCCAGTTCTTAAGTGAAAGCCCGTACGCACACTAGCAGCCCCCAAGCAGTCAGTACTAGGAAAACATGCTCAGTTAGGAGTTCTTGGTGGCTAGAGGATAAAAACACGCTGGTTACTCAGAAGAAGCAAGGTGAATTGTGATTCTTTCGACACTTAGAGTCATTTCCCCCTGGGTGCTCATGAGGAGGATGCCACATAAGGCAGCGAACAACATCCCTATAGAAATGACTGATGAGGACCACCCTCCATGTAGACCAACGATGTGTGACACCTGAGTGCTGCCCAAGAAGAGCCTTCCAGCCCAGGTGTGCATTTCTCCGCTGGCCTTGCTTCACCCAAGTATAAAATGTAATATTTTCAGCTGTAATAACAAGTATATATATTCATCCCTCCTCCCTCCCCTGTGATGTGTGTCACAGACTGTCATGGCTCTTGATGCTGAGCCCAGACATTTGGCTACGGCCCAGACTTGGCACACGAGTTGAAATCTCCTTACCATCCCAGTTCTAAAAGAATAATAAACAACTTCTTGGGAAGTACTCAGTGAAAGTTATTTCTCCCAACTCCAAATCATGCTATGCCCTGACTCAGTCTGCAGAGTGGCTTTTTGCTGCACAGAATTTACACTGACCCTGTCCACTGTGACCTGTGTGGCCCACTTCGCTTGCTCCACGTGTATCTCTCCTTCTGTTTTGAGCCCTGTGGCTCTACGTCATTTTAGATACCAGAGTGTTCTGTACCTTTTGAGGGAACCAGGGCAGTTTGAGAAGCTCACTGGAATAAGATTAGGAGACTCCAAGGATGTATTGGATGGCAGCAAACTATAAACTGAGCTACTATTGTCCACTTACGCGATTTTCTTCTTCTAGTCGGTAACTTTAATAATTTTTGCAGGAGTAGTGTCTGATTGGTTGGCAGCACTGGTAAGATGAACCATCAGGAGAAGAGGGTGATATGAAAGTAATGTGCATAGGATGAAAAAAAAGTTAATTCAGTAAGGATCATTGTCAGAGAGGAGCCCAGAATTCCATAAGGACTGCCCATAAATGGGAATTTCCTTTTGGGCTTTGTTTTCATTTAGATCAGGTTTCTTAGTTAGAATTATTTTGGTTGCAAGTAACAGAAGTCCAACTTAAACTAGTGTCTTGACTCAATGACTAACATGTCCGTGTTGGCATGGACTTCAGGCATAGGTGTATCCAGGGGTTCCAAAAAACGTCAGGCCATTATCCTTCACTCTCTCCATCTCTTGATTCTGCTTAACTCTGTCAGCTTCATTCTCAGGCAGTCTCCCCCTCAGTACATTGCAGAGGTAGCCATCAGTGTTACATTTCCATCATCTTCACAGCTGTGGGTCTCAGAGAAAAGAGAGTGCCTCTTTTGTCATTGTTCTAACAATAGTACCAAGGAGGTCTGGCCCAGTTTGGATTCCTTGCCTGAATCAACCTGGCCAGAAGTAGGCAGTAGACAATAAGCAGTATCTGCTTGGCCAGGGCTTGTCCATGTGTTCCTTGACAGAGGATGAATCGTACCTGAAGCGCATGGCACAGGGTCCCTAGGAAAAAGGAGGAATTTTGTTACCAGAAGAAAGGAAAGAAAGAGCATGCCAAGCAATTAAAATTTCTAGGTACCAGAGTGCACTGATTTAGAAATTCTTAATTTGGGGTCCATTAAACTTGAAAGGTTTAAAATTAGATTCAGCTTCAGTTACATTGACTACCTATTCCAAGTTTAGTATCATGATCAAGACTAGCAACAGTGAGCATACTGAGAGGAGGAGTGTGGGTGAGCCCACTGTGGGGTCACGTAGGCAGCTTTTGGCCTGACGACCTCATGTCGTGTCCCCTGGATCTAGATTATTAACCTGAAGACGATGAATAGGCTTCAATGGATCTGTAATCCATTGAATGAATCAATGAATAGGCTTCTCTAATTATTTGCAAAATGCTGTGTATGTATTTTTTTTTACTGGAGAAAGGGATCATGCTTCCATGATTTTTTCATAGGACTCCCCAGTCCCCTACTGCTTAAGAGCAGACTTACTCAAATTGTTTTAGATTTGGCTAGCTTAATCTTATGTGTTCATTTCTTTTCTTGGCTGAACGAGTAGAGTTTAGCGTCCATGATAAACACAGCTCCTTATGGAACAGACACAGTGATGTCAGTGGCTGGGTATGTTGCATCAAATTGCATGTTGAGGGTTTTACGCATATATGTAAACTTTTCACAGTCGTAGTTGCCATTTACCTAATGCTTTTACTCTGGTGTTCACCCTGTGCTAAGTGCTTTATGTGCATTATCTGAACTATATATTTATACACGTGACTGTATTTCTTTGAACCTCAGGTTTGTTATGGTACCACCTGCTGGAACCAGCTCCTCCGGCTGCCTCTCTGGGAACACAGGACACAAAGTCTGGCTTTTCCCTCTTCCCTGTGTCCTCTTTTGTGGGTCCGCACTTCTCCACTCCCAACCCCCAGATGATAGAATCCTAGAACCCCAGAGTTGGAGGAGACTGCTGAGATCATGCAGTTCAGTGGTTTTCAAACTCGGCTCTCTGCTTTTCTAGCTCAGGGACTCCTTAGAGGGAAGGATGGAAAGATCCCAAGCCCCTATCCTGCTCTGGTCACCACTGGCTGCTGAAAACTACTCATCTGGGAGAAGAGAGTCCAGAGTTCGATGTCAGACTTGTGGTTGAGTCTGAGCTACTACTCTGCTCACCTCCCTGTGTGACTCTGGGAAAGTTGCCTTACCTCTCTGAGCCCAGTTTCCTTTTCTGTCAAAGGGGTGATAATACCTGCCTCACAGAGCTGTTGGGGGCCTGGATGAGGTCATGTCTGTAAAGTCCTCGTCCCAGTGCCTGGCACACAGGCACTGCTGCAAAGGTTAGCTGTGACTAGGACACTGCACGGCGCAGCTTGTGAGACATAATTAAGACACAGCTTTCTTCTTGTCTCTCACTGTGCCTTTAAAGTTGATTCACTGGGGTGTGTTTTTCCCCATTTCCTGATAAAAACTTGATCAGGCCTATGACGTTTCTGGTTACTCTTAGGTAACAAAAAGTCCTATGGCCCCTATAAGTGACACACACGCCGCATACTTTCTGGAAATTGGAAGTGCTCACTTTAGTCTATGAACGGTCAGTGTTTACTCCAAGAGAAGACTTCCCTCCATCTTGCCCACCATTCCAGGCCTGCCCAGGTGAGGCAGAGAGAGAGGAAAGTTCTTACCTGACCACTGTTGTCATGCCTGGCACTGGGTTCTCTGAGCCTGGCTGGTGGGTGAGTGGACTCTCTTTTGCTTTCCTGGCTGTTTCCACGGCTGTCCTGAGGACTCCCGCACCAGCACGTTCCACCAGGACCTCCCGGGATTTGGGCAGTGCCTCTCCTTCTGGTTGCTTCCATCCTCCAGCAACTTCTGGTTCCCATACAGATTCTCTCTTTGGGGTTCCCTCACCCTCAGTCTGAAGCCCCGGTGGGTAGAGCCTGTTTCAAAGAGACCAGAGCTGGCATTCCTGGTGCCCTTTAACCCCCCATCAGGGGAGGGGGCGAGCAGTCCCTTTCTTCTACTCTGTCACCTTATATTGCTTCAGCTCCCCTCCCACATTTTGGTCCCTCAAGCAGGTGTCACATACCAACCCCCAAACTCGAGGAGCCCTCCAGGTGCTGCCTTTGAAACTCTTGTCTCCAGGTTTGAGATGAAAAGCGGACTCCCACCACTCCACCCACCTCGGGGAGGCCAGGAATCAAAGCATTTCCGAGGACTCTGCCCCACAAAATCCTCCATCACTTTCCACTGTCCTGAACCTGTTTATATCCTCCTTATGGACCTTTGAGGCAGCTAGGTCAACTTCTTAGAAATTTCCATATAGTGTCTGGCCCCAGCTTTGGAATTTCCCATCTGTTGAATCGTGTTGCCACAATGGAAACTTCCACTTGAGCATCTTGTTATATTAACTGTTGGCCCAGTTCAAGGAACTCCTCTGTAACACCCTGAAAAGCGGTCCTTTAGCCTGTGCTTGAAAACTGCCCAGGCATGGCAAGCTCCCTCCCTCCCAAGAAGCATCCCATTCCGATTTTCAGATGCTTGGAGTTGTTGGAAAGATGCTGCTCCCATGAAGCCAAGCCTGAGTCCCCGTAACCTTCCCTTTGATGGGATCAGAAGTGTGCACGTGAGGCTCGTCCGAGAAAATCTGACTGGGCTGCAGGGATTCGAGTGGCAGCCAGGTTTGCACCAACACTCTGTTCTCTAAGACCACAGGGAAGCCTCTGACCTTGTCTCTGGGCCAGTTTTCTTTGCTGTCATGCCAACAGCACATAACCCCAACAGAAAGCTAGTATTGGGAAACTCTGTGCTCAAGCACCATTTCTCATGCTCATTACCCTAACATCCTTTCTCTTGATCTGAGAGCTGATTTGCCTTCCTTCATGGGGGCATCTGGATCAGGGGTCCATCCACAGTTGATGAACTCTCCAAAATCAAGCCTTGCCGAATGTGCCCTACTGCCCTCCAAAGACACCCCATCCCTGCTTTTTTGCAGTTTTTCTCATATGTTTAAGTGTCCTTTGGACTCAGCTGGTTGGTTTGCCTCCTCCCCAGCATTGTGAACTGGGCCTCTCTGCCAGGTGACCTTCTTTGTCATGTGCAAGTTGGGCCACTGTGACGGTGGATCCCACAACAAGTCGGTAACTCTGTGTTCATGTTCCCCACCCCATGGTGAAGGCAGCGTCTCAGATGAGCAAGCGACATGTGCTAGCAAGACGCTTGGGTCAGCTAAAGTTGAAGTCACTTTGGGGACAATGGCCTAAGAAAATACTAAATGCGTTTTGGGTCGTTCCATCATGGACTGGTTCCCCTGGCAAGTCTCAGCCTTATGTATCCAGATGTGAACCTGGTTTACATGCTAGTGTTACTTTTCATGCTGTCTACAAAGACGGTGAGATGCAGCTCCCTCCCTCTCTCCCCCGCCCCTATGCCCTCCCTCCTGCCCAGATGATGCTGGAGACAGAGGCCCGGAGGGCAGAATTCATCTCCCCTAGCACTGCTCACCTATCTTCTTCTCTTGGCCTGAAAGAATATAGTGATTTTTACTGGGCCATTCAAAAATCTCTATGTGAAATAGCTAACGGGCCGTTACTGAAAACAAACTTTCTATCAATATTTGTGTACGTTTTACAGTAGGGAGGTGGCATAGTATAAGCAGAGAGACTAGAGTTCAGACCATTCCTCAGCTGCTTGAGATGCTTTGGGCAGAGTGGTTTAGCATCTTTGTGCTTCAGTTTCCTCATCTGTTAAATGGGGATAATGACAGTTGCCTTGCAAGAGGGCTGTATTAAAGGAACCAATGAATGTAATGAATTCAGCACAGTGGCCTGTCACATAGTATATACTCAATAAATGGGCTATTATCATTGTTTGCATTTGACTGTTGTGATGATTTCTAAAAAACTTTTAAAGCCTTGAAAAAAGTGTCAATCCTCCAGCAATAGTTGAGCAAGTCACTTGCTCTTAAAGTCTCAAATTCACATTCATAAGTGGAGGATAATCCTGTACTGGGTTATTGAGAGGATTAAGTGAAATAATCTATTTGAAATGCTCAGCACAGGCCTGGCACATAGTAAGCACCCAAATAATGGTGGCCATTAAATAATATATTCCCATCACAATATTAGCTCCATTTTACAGATAAGAATTTGCAGGACACTTTTTTCCTTGTGATAAATGGCTTCATGAAGACACTTTTATATGTAAGAAGTTGTTCTCACTGTTTTGTTCAAGAAAGAAGAACATTTAGTAGCTGGTTTGCTTATAAATGCCAAACTGTAGCATATATGAAAGTAAGCTATATAACTAAACCAAATGGCTTTCCATTTTTTTAGGCTTCACCTCAATTCCTTGTTAAGTTTTGAGTAAGTGATTTTGCCACTAGATTAGGAGAGTTTATATATTATTTTTACAAGTCCCGTGGAAACATGCAAGCATAGCTATATTTAGCTAGATGCTCTAAATTCACATCAATTTATTTTGTGCTCTTGCAATAAAGATGCATGGTGGGCACCTTCCTGGCATCCAAGGAGGTCTTGGAGGGGGCCATGGAGGAGAAGACAGGGCCAGACTATAACAAGATGACCCAAACTGGAGATCGGGGCTTGGTCAGGAGGGTGGCGAGCTGGCCGGGGCGGAGCAAGGATTCCTGACAGGGAGGTTTTCTCCTCTCACAGGGCAACACCTGCACTCCATTGAGCAGTTCGTCCCTAGGGTCCTCTTGGAGCAGTGGGCAGTCCTGAGCAACAGAGCTCCTATCCCCTTGCTTCCTACTGACCAGGTGCCCGTGCCGCACCAAATACCAGGTTTGCGAAGAATGATGACGACATCATTATTTGTTGGGCTGATTCTGAAGTTTGTGTCACTCATGCCTGGACACCTTCGGTGAGGAATGATCCAGGTGAGCAGGAAACCTGTTCATAGGTTGGGTCTGACTTACTCACCCCTGCAGACAGACAGTTCAGCAGTAATCTTCCTTGATGTGGAAACTTGAAATGTGGCTGGGAAGCCAGAAAGAAGGGAGGGACGGGTAGGGGACCAAGCAGTGGGGCCACTTGAGTTGGTGGGTCAGCAAGTGTGTACGGAGCATCTGCCATGCGTGCGGGCAGGATGAAGAGGGAGCGGAACCGAACCTCCTGCCTTCTTCCTTGCCCAGCTCCGTAGCCCGCTTCCTGAGGCAGGGACTGAACCAACGCACGTGACCTTAGAGAAACCCCCCATTGCCATTTTGTGGATAAGGCTCACGAGAGCCCCCTGCCCGCCACACATGCTCAACTCCAGGGCCCACGAAGGAGCTGATGGCGGTTATGAAGTTTAAGCCTCAGGATCTCTCATTGGCAAGGACCCCTTCTGATGTCCTATAGCTCATTCCTAATTTTGCATTCTTTTTTTAAAGAGGCCCCCAAATTGTATAAGGCTCAGGAGCCACAAAAAACTGGATCTGTCCCCGGACCTGGGAGAACTAGCACACGCTCCGGGTCTTTCCCTCCACCCCATTTTGCCTTCACCAAGACGCTAAAACTCCAATTTGCTTCTGAACTCAGGAACAGGCTTTGGCCCTGTGTGTGTGTGTGTGTCCTCTGCTGCGGCTTGACCCAGCTAGACCTGAGTTCCCACCCAGAGCTCCTAACCCCGTGAGTGAGGGGGAGGGAGGCCCAGCCAAGAATTGCTGTCTGGGCTTCTTCCTGGCTACCAGACACCCTCCCCCGGGGTGGAAAGGTCCCACCGTTCCTGCAGGAAGGCAGGGCGGGTGCTCTCAGCCCTCCCGTGGCTTTGTGGTTGCTGGGAGGGAGGCCCTGCAAAGGAGCCGGGCAGGAGGGAGCCAGCCCTGTGCGAGGCATCAGCTGGCTAAAATAGGCCTGGTGGAAAATTCTCCTTTAAGAAAAAAAAAAAAAAAAAGTAATATCCTTGAAACTGTATCAGCTTTGGCAAAACCATAACTCTGATCTCAAGTTTTGGGAGAATGGGTCTGCCAACCTACAGGGCTGTGCCAATCACGTGTGCTGGCTTGCTGTCAGCCATAATCATGTCCCTTCCCTCTCATGCCTCACAGGGCTGGAGTGCTTTGCTAATCAGTCAGGATTAAATGTCCTGAGAAGAAGGGAAAGGAGGGGAAAGGCCCTTTTTGTCTGTGAATGTCTTTCTACCACTATGCAAAAGGATACCCAAGTTTGAAAATAATTTTCTCTTTCAGTCAAAGGCTGGCCAACTTCACCCCCTGGTGGAGAAGTAGAGAACTGTGTAAAATGAGCCATCAGGCATCATTGTCATGACTGATAATCTGGAAATTCTCAGCCTGTGATGAGTTAGGACAGGGAAAGGGGCTGGGTGTATAAGGTTTTTGGGTTTGGGGGTGGGTTTTTTGCCTTGAAACAGTTATTCTAAACTTAGGGTTAGATTTTTTTTTAATATCTGTAAAGAGTAAAATGGTTAAAATGCCACTAGGTTTAAGGCTCACACCTATTAAACTGCAGTGGACTTTTTTGCCAAAGCTCTGCCACCAGTGCTAGTTATGGCCAATCCTTACCAGTCTGTAGGCTTCTTTTACTCCTTGAGATTGTGGCAGAGACATAGAACCAACCAGAAAATAGGAATTTCAGCCACCAACTGGATATCTATTAGTGATCCTGACTTTCAGACTCCAGCTCACCACTGCCCACGTTGAAGTCTTTTGCTTTAGTGCTGCTAGTTTAAATTATTTGCCTTAGTTCATTTACACTTACTGCTCACAGCTTCCAGAAAGTCAGATTTGGGCTAACTAGGTGATAGCTATTTCACTACTATTTCCTACATATTTTTAAAAGGAAAATGCAAAACAGAAGGATAATGGTTGAAATATAAAAACCTTCCCATATATGTCATCTTCTGTTGAAATATGATTTTATCCTGACACCTTTATCAATCTTTTGTTAATTACTCAACTGCTTTTAATTACCAGAACTGACCTGATTGTTTAGCTTCTGTTGTGTCTTCAATAATAAGAGCCTTCCTAATAGAAATCTCATCTGCTATCTTTCATTCACCACGTGGTAGTCCCTGTCCCTGGTGAATGTTTATCATCTCCATTGTCCTGGATCCCCATCCCCCAAGTGGAGGATACAATCGTAGTGTTTATATTAGTAATGCTTTTAATAGTTTTTGTTTGTTTGTTTTTTTAACCTTTCTCTGCTCTCAGAAACCCTTAGGTGCACTTCAGATTTGAGAGCCTGGCATTGTAAGAGTCTGTTTGTTACTCATACATCAGATTAATTGCCTTGAGGCTGGCTGTTTTTCCTCAAAAGAAAGATGTGAAAGAAAATGAATGCGCACACACCTTGTAGGTTATTGTAATTGTTTTCAATATTTAATAGAGTTTTCTAATGATTATTGATCATATTTTTATATATATTGTCTAATTTTTTATCTCATGAAATTTTTATGTAAGGAAAACAGTTTTTTGATGGTATCATCTGTTTGCTTTTTCCCCAAGTGTATGGAAACCAGTTGTCCTAAGCACTAAATAGGCATTATTTGGGGGGGGGGGTATATTTCTCCCAGGATTAGTTCCTGGGAGAATCCTCTAGTTTCTTGCCTTTTGACTCACTCTGACACAACCCAGAGGAGGGAATGGGCCTGGGGAGCTCGACTTGCTGCTGGCCCAGCCTCAGGCCACAGCACACACTGGTTGCTTTTCTTTCCTTGCTCATGGCTGCAGCCACCACTCCAGTTATTTGAGATTACACACACACACACACACACACACACACACACACACACCCCTTTCCCTCTTCCTGGCCATCTGTCCCCTTTCCACTGTTGAAACCGGCCATTAATCTAATGTTGAGACAGCCTGGCTCATTAATGATTCCTTGATGTCCAGGTAACTGCAAGGCTGAGCCACATCAGAATGGTTGGTAAGTTCCCTCTAATTTCTGGGCATTTTCAAGCTTTCATTATTATTCACAAATGGCCGCACTCTGAAGTTCAGACTCTGCTGACCAAGATGAACAGGAAGGAAAAGGGCACACTTTAGAAATGCATATTTGGGCTTGGTCCATCTGGGGGTTCATGTTTTTGGTAAAGGGCAGGTTTTGCAGACATTGTGAGGATAGTCGTGATAAGTATTATGGGATGGAACTGGAGAGGCTCCCTTTTTCCTCTGTGCGTCCCAGCTGCAGCCATACCGCCTCTGTGTCTGTCTCAGAGCCCCAGGCTCTTGCCTGCCCCACCTGGAGCGCCCCCTCTCATTATTTGATAACTGGGGTATTTCGTAGCCCTTAGAATAATCTGTATTACCGTGTTTATTTCTTTACACGAGAGCTTGATGTCAGCACCTAGAATACTGGCACAAAGCAGACACTCAGAAGATTTCTTGAATGAATGACGGAACACACAAACAAAAGAATGAACAAGTGAACAAACGAACACATGTATTCAGGATCCATCATGAGAGGAGCAGTGCTGTTTGTAACCATACTTTAAGACAAAGTTTACTGAAACAGCAGTGCAATATTATTTTTTGTCTCCCTAAATTAAAATATATCGTATAATATGCCAGTGTGCAAGGCCGGTTATCAGTTGTGGGACTGCACATTGACAGGACCATCTTAGAAAAAGTTGTTAATATCATATCCTTAAATATAGAAGTGAATGGAGAAAGGCCAAGAGATAGTTGGTAGGTAGAAAGAGAAAGAGCTTCATTCTGCAATTATAGCAAAATTATAAAAGAGCCCAAGATTCTGCAATCAGGAAATGCCTATGTAAAATGGAATCTTACTGAAATCATTAAAAATTATGTGTATTCACTTCTATGGGCTAGAAGTGCAAAACCTGAATCTGATCAGGAAGAAACAGCTGACAAACCCAAATTGAGGAGCATTCTACCACATAACTGGACCTTTACTCTTAGAAATATCAATTCCGTGAAATATCAATACAAAGACTTAGGAACTGTCCCAGATTAAAAGAGACTAAAGAGATAAGACAGTTGAATGCCGCGTAGAATTTTGGATTTTCTTTTGCTGTAAAGGACATTATTGGGAGAATTGCCGAAATCTGAGTAAGGTTGCAGATTGGATAACAGCAGTATATTAACTGTAGTGAGGTTGTTTAAGAGAACTCCTTATTTGTAGAAAATACACACTGAAGTATTTAGGGGTAAAACACATCATCTCTCTCTCTTCCGCCCTGCCCACCCCGCCCTCAGAGGGGGAGTGCAGGGAGATTAAAGTAAATATAATACAATGTTGACATTTGAGGAATCCAAATCTGGGTGAAAGGGTATCAGAGAATTCTTTGTACTATTCCTGCAGCTTTTCTCTAGGTCTGAAATTATGTCAAAATAAAAGTTTTAAAACAGGATGCGTATGAAGAGATTATAATCACTTTAGGAAATGCCACTGCTGAAAAGAAGCAAAACATAAAATTGTATAATAGAGTGTGATTTCAGCTACTTTAAAAACTCATAGAGAAAAGATAAGGAAATACAGCAACATGTTAACTTTCGTTATCTTGTATCCATGTTAATTTATCTCACACGTTTTTCTCTAAGTAGCACGTATTTCTTGAAAAATAAGGAGGAAACAAAACTTCTCAAGAAAGATGATGGCTAACTCTCAAAGAAAGAAGACCTGAGTGGATCTTGTTCTTTGTGTCTTTACCACCATGCGCTTCATTCTGGTAGAAGGATGCCATATATGTATGAATGTACACACATACTTTTTTAAACTTTTGTTTTTCTTTAATGACATTTCAAAGGAAATCCTATATTGGGCAGGAGCTGAAACGAAATGACCTCTTAAGCCTCGTCCAGCCCTGGAATTCCTTGCTCTACTTTGCAGTTGTTTGCAAGTCAGTAACTCTGCAGTCCAGACAGGGTGCTGAGTACTGAGTGCGTAAGGATGGGTCAGCCACCCAGTACATATTCTGTGTTCACAGTCCACAGACAGACAAACCAGTGATTTCGATCTAGTGCTAGGTACTGTGGGAGCATAGCAGCTCTTATGATGGGCGGACCTGGCTTGCGGCAGGGGTGGTGGTCGGGCAAGGCAGGCATGGATCTCTAGACCTAGAAAGTTAAGTGAGATTTTGCCATTCGGAGAAGGGTAGCAGAGCATTGCAGGCTAAACATCTCAGTGTATCTAGCGTTTGTCGTCACTCTGGCCCACTGGAGTGTCACTCTGGAGACCCTGGCCAGGGAGGTGAGGGTTTTACAAAACTGGGAAGCTCCAGGTCCCACAGGGTCTGCTTTCCCAGGTTTAGGAGGAAGTGGTCCTGCTGCAGAAAGCAGGAGGAGCTCCCTGTGGCTCTGGAGCAAGGCCCCCCATGAACCCAATGCCTCCATTTGCAGAATCACTGTGGGAGTTTGCCTGATCGCTCCCACCACGGATACAGCATAGATACACCAGGGAGGACAGAATAAAGGTGATGGCAATACCATGTTGGAGACTTTGCTGATCTCTGATGTACTCAGTGGAACTGCTGGAACGTGCTTTATTCATTTGGTATCAGAAATAAAGCCAAGGGGTCGGTCTGCCTGCACGTGGCCTCGCAGGCTCTGCAACTGTTTTTGGAGTCCCAGAGTTACCCCGAAAACAATGTTGCTGTTGAGAAGTGTGCTCCTTATTTTCCTGGGCAGTAACTGCTCTTTGAACCATCGTTTGCTTGGGCCCATGTTCCATTCTAGTCCTCAGAGCCTGAGGACGCCAGCACATAAGTATTTTTAATCCACCATGTAACTAGATCAGAGACAAAATAGTGGTTAAGAATCCTACACCTGGTTTGCGTTGGAAGCTTCTCTCCATTTATCTTGGAACCTTTTTTTTTTTTTTTTAACCATTTTATAGCATGATTTTTTTTTTACTCAGGTATTATTTCCATTTTAAACATATCTCATAGTTTGGAAAAGGGACTGCACGAGCTGATATTAAATCAGGATGTAACATATAGTAAGCATTTGATAACTACCAGTTATTATTAATAAGCATTGATTAGCACTGTGTATGAAGAGAAAGCCCTAGATTCTTGGTTAAGTGACGTGGTTTCTAGTCTAAGCTCTACCCCAAAAGTCCTAGAAGTAAAAAGAAACAGCTGGAAGGAGGCCTTAGAAATTTTTTAGCATCTAGTCCAACAACCTCATTTTCAGAAACTTAGAAAGGTTTATTAATCATAGCTTACATGTTCTCCCACTCATTTTTTTTTTTAAATAAATCTATTTTTATTTTTGGCTGTGTTGGGTCTTTGTTGCTGTGCGCGGGCTTCCTCTAGTTGCGGCGAGCGGGGGCTACTCTTCGTTGCGGTGCGCGGGCTTCTCATCGGGTGGCTTCTCTTGTTGTGGAGCACGGGCTGTAGGCGCACGGGCTTCAGTAGTTGTCTCCCACTCATTTTTAAAGCGAGAGTAATAATCACAGAATAAGTCCTTGATTTATATTAACTAGTGTTGTCATGTTGATTCCCAGTTTTATTATGTTCCTCTCTTGTTGGACTATGAAGATAGACTTGTCCTCCTTGCTTATTGTCATGTCCCCACCATCTGCCACAGCAATGGGCACGTAGTAGGTGCTCAGCCGATGTCTGTTGAATGATTGAAGGAAGCATCTTGCTGAGGGTGGAATTTAGGCAAGTCTGAATCAGAACCATGTCCTAACTCTAGGGTGCAGGTTTTCCACACTGTTCGTGTTGGCTTCCTTCTCCCTTTAACTTTAGGCAACGTGCTTCATTTCTCTTTCTTCACCTTGGATTTGATCCGTCAGGTCCCTCCTGCCTTTTGGGAAGACCTATGGTTGTGTGCTTGAATGGCCACTAGGTGGCAGGGTTGGACAAAGGAAAAAAAAAAAAGGACCGATTGCCCTACCAAGAGAGTAATGGGAATGATCTTATAACCTTATAGCCTTGGATGAGTTGGGGGGACTTACCTTGAGAGGGAGGCAGGTATCCCAGGGTTTGTGTGCATGGATTTAAGTTAGCTCTGCTCCCACCAGCGGACCTCAGACACCCTGAAGCTTCCCCAGGGCCCTTGTTTCAGCGATGTCATGCGTATAACACCCTCAGCACTTTGCCAGGGTAGAGGAAGAGCTCTATAAGGTTAGCAGCTATGAGTCTACTTCTGGTGTTTGATACCACAGAACACCACTTTTCTGTTCCCTGCCAAGCCAAGTGGACAGGCCTTAGAAGCATTTGCAGGAGAAGCACGTGTGCCTTGCTCCCTGTTTTACAAAGCCAGAATTTTAAATAGCTGCTTAAAGGGAAAAGTGGATGGCATGTCAGTATCAGGTTAAAGGGAAGTTTAGAATATTTGGAGGGACATCAGAACTCCTGAGAGAGTCACTGTAAAGGAGCTTACTCAATACAAAGCACAGTGTTTTGCGCATAACTGGGTGGAAGGGGATGATGGGGGGATAGTCACAAAATGTCCTTTGCTCACATTGTTCAAAGAAAGAATTTCTTTGTTGCATGGACTGTGATTGAGATCTGGGTGTCTTATTTTTATAATAATTTGGGGAGGATCTTCTAGGAATAGCAATGACTAGCATTCATTACACAACTTACTATGTACAAACTATTATGCTAAACACCATATATTCATTATTCTGTTTAATCCTTACAAGAGCCCTATGAGGTAGGTTTGGTTATTATGCCCATTTTATACATGAGGAAATTGAGGTGCAAAAAGAGTATAATAAGAATAGCCAACAGGTACTGAGTACTTACTTACTAGAGGTCAGGAGTTACTCTAAGTGCTTTAAGTATCATCCTTACAACCATCCTATAAGGTAGCTGCTATTATTACCTTCATTTTACAGATAAGGAAACAGGCACAGAGAGGTTGTGTAACCTTGTCAAGGTCACACAGGGAGTGAGTGGAAGTCAGAACACAAACCCTGGCCCACTTGATTCCAGAGTTGTTTGTTTATCTCTGTACTATGCTGTCACCCACAATGCTTTGTATGCAGTAGGAACGTGATAAGTGTTTATTGAATTGAGTAGTTCTCAGACTGTAATTGGCCAACACAGAGAAGCCTCCCTAAGGAAGAACTATACAGGTCTTCACACTCCCACTCAAAACCACATTGGCCTCCATTAGTATTATGGGATACATATGCAGCTCCATGAGCTGGATTTTGCTCCTGACTCTTTGTTGGTAGAAAGATACTCTTTCATTGGAACAGTGAGGAAAAGGCTGTCATTGTGGCAAATGTTTCCAGGAAACACTTCCACAGGGAGCATCTCAGTGCATTTTATCTGCTTCACGCTTTTCTGGCAGGTGTTTCTTGGGCTTGTTTGTTCTGGTAGAGTGGTGTCTGGCAGCATCTCTTTAGTCTCAAAACCAAGGCCGGAGGGTTGCAGGGTGTCAAGCCAGCCCTGGAGGTTGTACCGTCGGTGTGTGCACCCAAGCAACCCTCAGAAAGGCCCACTCCCTGGTCCTGACGCCTGGCTGGTGCCAGGGGACGTGAGCAGCTGAGGGGACCCGCTGCCTCTGTTAGTGAGCTGACCGCTGAGACCGGCCAATATTTTTGGTCATCACGGTGCCAATGAGGTCTGAGGAAGGAAAGCAGGACCCAGGCCTCATAAATCATTCTGTGGTTATAATAATTCAGTCCCAGGGCTTTGCTTGCTTGTTTTTTATGTGTCACTGCAACAGGAAACCCAAAAGAAGTTAGACTAAAACCTCCCCCTCAGACTTGTGACTCTGAGCACGGAGGCTTGTTTTTGGAACCCTCCGTCCACTGCCCCTGCCGCTTCTCTGTAAGTGAACTGTGCCGTCTTGAATCTTCCTCAGAGCTTCTCAGCATCTCTGTGGGCGTGTGTGAACTACAGGCCCCGGGTTCAACCTTCTCGAGGAAAGCAATGATTTCTGTCTGAATATTTCTCCCTTGAAATAGGATATGTTTTTTCACTGTAACCAAAAGTATGCATGTCAAAGGAGACACAGGGAGAGTTTGGAGCTGTTGGAGGGGGAGGTGGTAGTCCATAGAGCAAATTCCCCGAGCAGGCAGAGGTGGAAGGTTGAGGGCACAGGTAGAAGAGCTCCTTCGGCCGCATGACTTGTCACCTTCTGGCCGTGCTGGTCTTGTACTCACCTTCCCAGGATGTAGTTGGAAGTGGGTGGATGTCTGCTGTGTGTCATTAACAAAGCTACTAGACACTTTCAAGGCAGAAGAGGTGGAAGTGAGAGGCCGAAGGTGATGCTGGGCTCAAGTGGGTATTTTCCCGTCTCCTGTCTGGAGCAGTGCTTCCTGCCTGTTCTCTCGTAATGGCTCACCTAGAATCGCCATACCGTGGTAGGGAGGAAGATGGCCCCAGCTCGAGGCTCCAGACAGCCAGGCCCTGCCTGGCCGCCTGGGGCTGGTGCCCACCTGAACCTTAACCAGGGAGACTGGTTGAGAGGCTCTGAGCTAGAGAATTGTCAACCTCCAAGTGCAGATTACCCCTGTGCTCAGTTATCCAGGACCCTTAATTTACCAAACCCTTTTGCTGCCCGAAGTTGGAAGTTCAAGGCAGGTGTTTGATTTTAGAGATTCTGAGGTCCAGCCCCTTCATGGGACTTTTAAAAAAACTGAGGGTCAAAGAGGCTTGAGCTGGGTCACTGTGTTGGGACCAGAATCGTCCCTGCGGTGCAGGTAACCACGGGATAGGTGTGAATGAAGAGGCATGACGTCACACACGCACGGGCACGTGTGCACACATGTACATCCATATACACACATACACACACACGCCAGGTTCAACAGGGCTACTCTGCTTCTTTCAAAGTATCAGGTTCTCATATTTCATTCTAACAAAGAGTTTTACAACCAGGGAGAAATTTTAAACCACTAGGCTGTGCCATGTTTCCTCCAACTCAAACCCATTCCCTGTCCTGAACTCAAAAGATGGGAGGCTTGGTGTCCAGAGCTCTCACCCTTTGGGCAACGTCCACAGCACCACGAGCTCTTAACGACCCACATGCCTGATGTCATTTGTCATCAGCCTGTTTCCAGCCTGAGAGGAGGCCTCTGTTATTCCGCAGTAAATTACTGCAGCAGCCTCCCAACTGGTCTCCCGGAGTCCAGCCTTGCCTCTTGCACCCCATAATATAGCCAGAATGGGCTTGTTATAAACTACAAGCCTGAGCATGCTACTCCTTTGTCCTCCTTTCTTTGTGCCCCTTTGATTAACTAGCTCCCCCTGCTGCATTCAGATACAGCATAAATGTTCCTCTGGGGGGCCTCCCCGACTCACCAAGTCTGGCCTGGGCATCCCTGTGTACCCTCTACCTAACCTCTTATAACACTGACCACACTGTTTGGAAGCTGTCTGTTTTTCTCTGCCCACCCTGCAGGTGCATAAGCCTCTTAGGACAGTGGGCCTGTCTTATCTGTGGTTGTGACCCCAGGGCCTGGCACAAACAAGATGGGCATTCAGTGCGCACTCAGCAGGCACGTCTGCTGCTTGAACTTTAGTTTTTGCTTCATCCTCCAATGCCTGGCTCTGCTTGTTTTTCTATTTTAAAGCCTTAGCATCTTGGTGGTATCAAGGCTGTCATATAAACAAACAACAACTTAACCACTAGTGATGTCCCAGGACCAGGATGTATTTAGCACAGTTTGTTCATAATTACTGTTCATCATTATGAGCCTAGGACACTATAAAAGTCTTAAGTGCCCTCGACTCATCAGAGGCAAATTATTCATTTAGCAAACATTTTGAGTGTCTACCTTGCACTAAGCATGTGCTCGGCACTATAAGGTATATAAGGACGGATTAGCTAGGTTCTGCCTCCTGGAGTTGACCATAGAACTTTTATATTTTTGTTGAACGTTTGAAAAACATAAGCAAAAACAAAACAAATTAAGCCTCTGAAGAAGGTGAGACCCATTTGAAGGGTATTGGCACCTCACAGTATGAGAACCAGAAGACAGTGCTTCCTCTTCATTCAAGCACAGGAGTGCAATAACCAAGCCTGCCTTTGGGGGCTACAAGGATATATCAGATGCAAACATGGCCTTTAAAAAGCCCATGGTCTCACAGGAGAAACAAGATTTTTACCTAAGTGCCTCTAAGACAAAATAGAAAGTGAAAATGCCCTAAGAAGCTGTATCTGTTTGGGCTACAAGTAATAGAAAATCCAACTCAAAAGGGCCTAAACCAAAAGGGGACTTAGTATCTCATCTAAAAAAAAAATGTCCAGATGTAGGCTGTCCCCAGTTGACCAATTTAGTGCTCATTGACAACACCAAGTTCTATCTATATGTCAACCTCAAAGCATCAGCTAGCTCTCCTCATGGTACCGAAAGGCTGCAGGCATCCCATCCTCTCACACCAGTTCCAAGGCAGATAAAGAATGGTTTTTTATGCATCCCTGTTTAAGAATGAAGAGACCTTTCAAAAGCCACCAACCAACTTCCCCTTATGTCTTCTTGGCCAGAACTGAGACATGCTCACCCCTAAATTCATCCCTGACAAATAGGATGGGGTCATTTCCGTGCCCTAGCCTAGACCCATCTCGATTTGCCCTTATCAGATGAGGAAATGGTGCCTTCGTTCTGCCGCGAGGACAGGGGAGATGGCTACTGAGGGGCAGGCTAGAGTGCCTGCCACAGAGGGAATGATAAAGTAGCTCATGTTGTTCAGAGGAAAACAAGGTGCGCCCTCGGTGGAGAAGACCCCACAGGCATGCTCCTACAGGCGCTGTGGAAGCACATCAGCAAGGCTTCCGGGAGGAAGCGACATCTACGTTGGGGAAGAAGTCTAAAAAGGGGGAGGATACGATCAGATTTTTCTTTCAGGAATCAGTGGCTGTGAGGAAGGGATTGGTCGGGGTTCGGAAGGCAGACGAACCAGCAAGCTGTCACAGTGTTGCAGTAATCCCGTGGGGAGCTGCCCGTGGTCCCAGCCAGTGTGGTGGCAATGGGGATGAAAACGTACCCACCTGAGAAATACTGGGGAGGTCGAGCGAGCAGGACTAGGAGCAAGAAGCCACGGTGCAGAGGGGGAGGAGGCCGGGGTGACTGCCGAGCGGCTGCTTGGGCAGCTGCCCGGATGGCGGAGGGTGACGCCACTCCCTGAGCGGGATCCACGGCGGTGGGCGTGGAGGATGAGCTGTGCAGGTGGCACCCGAGCTTAGCGTGGGCGGCGGGTGGGGCCGGAAGTCAGCGCAGGGCTCCGAGGGCCCCCCTGGGAGGGTCCGCGTGATCCTCGTAAGAATCTGTGCAGAGAGGTGGTGAGGAGAGGAGGCGAGAAGACGCTGTGAGCAGCGGTAGAAAGGCCACAGCTCGGCCGGCTGGGGCAGGGCATGGCCGGTTCTCACACGTGACGGTGGAGCGGGCTGCACAGGGACTGGAGGACAGCGGGCCGGACCCAAGGGGCATGGGGATGTGCTGGTGACAGCCCGGGGCCCCGTCCATGGGAAGGAGAAGCGGTCACCTGGCACAGTGCTTAAAGGCACTATCACAGTTTCTGGGCGCCGCCGGGCCTGCTGGGGCAGGTGTTCCCTCGTGAACAAGCGCCGAAACCACTGCGCAAGAAAACTCCCCGCGCGGGAGGGGCAGGGGGGCGGTCCCGGAAGCAGCTCCCTGCTCTCCCCACTCAGGCCAGTGCTGTTTTTACTAAAAATCCTGCAAAGAATCTTTTTGCAGCACTGCACAAGCACGTTAGTAAGTACTAGGATTACAGAACTGAGGCGAACACGATCCCATTTGGAAGGCAGAGAAAGGCACACACAAAAAATTGCAGTGAAGAGTGAAGGTAGAAACATAGAAGCAGAGAATGAGGGACCCCGGCGCTTTGGACGGCTCAGAGGAGAGTGAGGCCAAGAGCAGATGCCAGCAGGCCACTGGGGGCTGCCCCGGCCCCTGCCTCAGTTCTGCCCCCCCACCCCCCGCCCCGCACGCCTTGCTGTTAGGACGTTAAATAACCACCAGAGGTAGCAGTTGTCACGGATCATCTGTTCAGTGTAGAGCATGAGCTGGAGCTTATTTGAAAACAGGCGCTTTAAAAAAACACACAGAAACAAAAACATTCTTACAACATATTTATCAAACACCCACTATGAACTCAGCCACGTGCCGGGGGCTGTGCATCCAAAGGTGACTAAGACGCGGGTCTTGCCTTCATGGAGTTGAATAGAGAAGACAAGACAGCCACATGAGCTTGCTTTTGTCATACAACAAGGGCAGTGCAGTGGTGGCACTGGAGGAGGCTAAAGGGAGGCCACCAGCTCAGCCAGGGAGTCACCAGGGAAAGTTGCTGGACGCTGTGATACAGATCAGGTTCAAGCTACCCTTGCCTGCTTTGGGATTTTTGTAAGGACACACAGACATAAGTTGGCACTTAGACATTAAGTGTCTGGCACACAATAAACATGCAGTGGCCGATAGCTAATATTATTTGCAGCTCAGATTAGCAGAGGGATGAGCTGAGAACAGAGAGGCTGTTGCTAAAATAATGATACCTTAGTCAACTGTCAGGTGCATTAAAGGTAGAAAATTAAAGTACTAAATCAATTAGAACAGGACTAGCTAATTGTTTGCAACTTATGTGTCACCTACAATTGATTGGAGCCAGGTGTTGAAAAGGGTATTCATTAAGTCATGTCTGGGCCCAACAAGAAAGAGCACTGTGATCCATTAGTGATGTCTGCCAGGGGTGCAGGGGGGAGGGGCAGCATGCATGCCAACATCTGCCATCCTCAAATTAGAATGATAGTTTAAATAACTGGGATCTGACTACATAAAACCTATCAATCCCACCCACGCACACTTGGCATTTTTCAGAGACAACAGTACCCTGTTCATGTGTGAAATTTTTAAAAGTAAACAATCATACTTTCAAAGTTGTCTGTTGGAATTCAGGTTCTTTCAGCCCAGTCTCCTATACTTGTTAGACAGTTGCCCTCTTGTCACGGATCAGAGCTGGAAGCAGAGCAACATCCGGAAACACCAAGGAAAGATGAATATTGGGTAATTAATTCCTATCCTGATTAAGTTATATTTTTCCCAATGGTGGAGGAGTAGAGGAACGTGTGTTAGCTTTTCTTAAGTGCTGATGTAAGGAGACGGCTGCTAATAAGAACATCCAGTTATTCAGAGCTTCCCATTAAAGGGTCAGCCCAATCAATCAATCAAGGATGAGCCAGGCGCAAAGGGGTGGAGAAGAGACCACAGTTCCTTGTGTCTTGGTAATAACTCTTGCTGAAAGACAGATGTGATACAAATGCACTGGTACTTCTCACACTTCATGGTCATTAACCTGACATCTCTGCTGTGCTGCGTTAAATGCTGATTTGGGTTAGAAAGGCAGCCGTGAATTCTGAAACCTGGGGAGAGGCACATTTAGTACGTGAGTTTATTAGCATGTGCGGTTTGGGAGAGGTTCCTGTTTGCCTGTTGTTTTGGTTTGGCTCTTCTAGAGTGTCCACAGGAGAACCCTTTCTACCAGTCTTGCTTTTCATGCTGGAAAATCAATTAGGTGTATCTTTGGGGGATGCTGTTGAATGAGAACAAGGGCCAAGGTATGGCTTTTTTGGTTACCTGAGTGTCCAGGGAATATTGTAGGGAGCAGTACAACCGCAGGCATTTGATGCCTGTACTTTTTTTTTTTTTTTTGGTGCATGTACTTTTGTACTCATGGTCCCAAACACAGCAACCCTGACTGGCTGGAAGGCCCCATCCTGGACAGAGCTGCCCCAGAGCACATTCATATTTATACAGAAACATAAATGGCCATTCTTGGAGGCTGTGATTCTTACTACAAGGGTGTGTGTGTGGTTGTATGTTTGTGTATGTGTCTGTGTGTGTGAATGGTTGGGTAAGTCCAGGTGGCCCAAGTAATAAAGCAGTTAAAAACTGTTGAAAAAATATTTTAATACAAAAGCAAAAACAAAAGTGCATGCATCTTTTTTTAATGATGAGCAAAAATATTTCTTTCCCTCTTAATGTTATTTTTTTAAGTATCTAATGTGTTACCTGATGCTACATAAAGTGTCATAATATATGAAATACATCCAGTCGAGGTGGGAATCTGCACAAGTCCCTGATGCTGTACTAAAATGAATCATTAAATTGAAAGAACTGAAGTTTATTCCGCACAGGTACTTGCCAGTCTAATGTGAGTCTGAGACAAATGATGTGGCTCAATAAGAAGGTATATAAATATGTGTAGGATATTCTGAGAAACGAGTGGGCCTAGAAACCTAACCCCCAGTTATAACACTGTTTCTATGGGAAAATATGCTCCCTAAGTGCCTTCTTTGAAACCAACTTTTGAAACCCTGCCGATTTATAAGTTGGGGGTTAATGATATAAAGCGATCACCTACTGATGTGTAGAATTCTCAGCCCGAGTCCATCATCAAGCGTTTACTGAGTAACTGCTGGGTGGATTACACTCTGATAAGCATGGCAGGGTGAAACAAAAGAAATAAAGGGGCGTTTCTGCCCTCAAGAAGCTCATACCTAGCTGGAGAGAGAAAGTATGCATGCAGAGCAACCTGAGAGCATTCCCAGTGCCTGAGCTACAAAGCAAGGGTCCTGCAGGCAGCAGCGTGAAGGAGGGATGTGAGACCGTGTGGTTAATCAGGAAAATGTGGGGCTCCACTGGCAGAGCATGTCCCTATTCATTTGTAATCCCCAGAGGCACACCAAAGACTTTCCCATTCTTCCCCGGAGAGCCTCGCACAAGCGTGAAGCGATGGCTGCAGTGAATGTCACATGATCCCAGGATGCTGAGCAATTCAAAACCACAACTGGCATGTGGCGTTACCTTATTAGGAAAGGTTTGGTCTTCTTTCCTTCTTTTTTTCTCCCTTCCTTCCTTTCTTCCTTTCTTCTCTCTCTCTCTCTGTCTCTCTCTCTCTCTCTCTTTAGAACATAGGTAGTCTCTTGGCAATCTGGGCAGCGGTGTACCTCCTGTGCCCCAAATTCCAGTTCGGAAGCACACCCTAGTGAATCAGAGTCTTTCTGACATTTGGAGCCTGACTTTGTGTGTTTTGTGTGTCATTTTCTGGGAGACTCTACAAACGAGGCAGGCCTTAAGCAGTGACTCAGTACCAGCAGGCAGTTTCCTTGCCTTATTTGTGAGGCAGAGCTATTGCTTTTCATTTAGCGCCAGCCTCGAGGTCACCAAGAGGGAGAAGGGACATCAGGAGGGGGGCAAATTGACTGTAAAATTCCTGAGTCTGGGGCTGTGTTATATCCCCCTGGGAATGCTGACAGCCTGCAGAGAGGGGGATATGGCTGAGGCCGGCCTGTCAGGTAAAGCGTCCAGAGCAACCGCCGTGTCCTGATTGGAAATGCCTAAAAATAGGCCCGTTGCTCCCTTCTGTACACTTTCTCTGAGAACTGCTACCCAGGGGCTGGATCAGCAAATAATTGTACCCAAGCCTTCCTTATGGTGCTGTTCTTTAGCTTTTAGAAGCACTGAGTCCTTGCTCCTCTTTATGCTTTGGGGGAAGGGGGGGTGACATTCCCATCCAAAAGGTGTAAGTAATAATAATAATCATACAGCAGCAAACATCTGTTGAGTGTTTACTATGTTCCAGGAACTGGAAGCATTTCATGTGCTTTGTCTCCTTTAATTCTCCTTATAGCCCTTAGCAGGGTTTTTACATTATTATCTCCATTTTGCAGATGAGACAACTGAGGCTTAGGGAGGCCATGTAACCTATCCAGAGCCTTACTGCTAGTAAATGACAAAGCTGGGATGCAAACCCACATCTGTCTACCTCCACCACGATTCTTGCTCTCAGACAATTTTCTATTTACAGTTTCTTACAGATCTTACTCCTACTTAATTCTCCTGCATAATTGGGGAAGGAGAGGAACTTTTTTTTTCCCCAGGGTGGTGAGAGGAGGGAGAGGCCTTGGAAAAAATAAGTCAGAGACGAACTTATTTTGAAAAAGGAGGGTTTGTGAGGGAAGTGTTGAGTTGGCCAGCAGAAAGGGAGAGGCTATTCTGGACTCATGTGTTATGGAAGAATGCATGGAAATGAGTGGGAGAAACAGAAAGTAAACCAGGATAGGGCAGGATCCAATCGAAGGAAATGTGATAGTCAGCAAAGAAAGGGGCTAGCCCTGCCTTCAAAAGCAACGTGTTAATGATTAGCGCTCTGCGAACGTTTCAGGCCTCACGTGCTCTCCGAGGTATGCAGAACTCCCTTGTTTGGGGGAGAGTTTTGCTCTCCAAAAAACAAAAGCATGACATTTAATTCTGAGTTTCTGCAGGGACTGGATGAAATCACCACTGGAAAAACAAGAATGGCAGCGCATGTTAATTATTTCAGGAACTCTTAGAGGGTGCAAATAAAACACCCGCCATCCCAAGGAGAGACGCTGCAGCTCTTCTCCACCCTCTCTCCTTGCTGGGCGCCCCCTTCCCCACCCTGTCTTGCCGCCTGGGTTGAAGATCCCACATCCTTTGTGTTTCTCTGAAGAAAAAAAAATGCATAAAGGAGATTTTTGTAAAGCAGACTCCATCTTCCCAGAAGCCTATGGTATCCTCCCTGGCCTTCTCTGACCTTCCTGTGGCATCGATCTTTGATTGGCAACCCGCCTCCTCACACTACCTCCTCTGCCACCAGTGTCTGAAAAGCCGGGGATTTCTTTATTGATCTTTAACCCAACTCTTAAATACCCAGGACTTCCCCTCTTCAGAAGCACCATTTTGCAAGCAGAAGAGTCCTTTGAAAATTGAACTGTAGTCCACTTTGCAGGTTTTCTCCCCGTCTTTTCCTCCCTAAAAGAAAGGCTCTTGGGCGTCCCTGGTGGCGCAGTGGTTAAGAATCCGCCTGCCAGTGCAGGAGACTCGGGTTCGAGCCCTGGTCCTGGAAGATCCCACATGCCACGGAGCAACTAAGCCCGTGCGCCACAACTACTGAAGCCCGCCCGCCTAGAGCCCGAGCTCCACAACAAGAGAAGCCACCCAATGAGAAGCCCTCACACCGCAACGAAGAGCAGCCCCCGCTCACCACAACTAGAGAAAAACCCGCACACAGCAACAAAGACCCAATGCAGGGAAGGAAGGAAGGGAGGGAGGGAGGGAGGGAGGGAGGAAGGAAGGAAGGAAGGAAGGAAGGAAGGAGAGAAGAGAGAGAGAAAAGAAAGAAAGAAAAGAAAGAAAGGGGGAGAGAGAGGAAGGAAGGAAGGGGACTCACTCGTCTCTGGTTTTAATATACCAAGTTCTGTAATTATTTGTCTTTTGCAGATTAGGAGACTAAAACATTGCAGCCACTCTCCGAGGGATCCCACTTGGCCCCAGTGACTAAAACTATGCCCCACCATCCTTGTCCTCATGGCCAGCAGCCTCAAGTCCCACAATATCTCTGCCTTGGCACAGGGAGCCGACATTGTTTGCATAGCGTACATTCCTGGACAATTGAACTATCCAATTTAACCTTCAGAGCATCCCCGTCGGTTTGTGGGTGTTTGTTCCGGTGAGAGGGGGAGGAGATGGTGACTTCCATGGTTCACACATGATGCTACCCACACACACCCCAAATTCCAAATCTTTATTCTCTAGAGATTAGCTGCAAATTGCATCTCTAAAATTCACAAGTGAAATCAAACATTTAATGTACTTAAGTCTTTTTGCCCAGAAACAGATAGCATTAATACTTGCTTCTTTATAACACTCCCCGATCACGCCCGTCCCGTTATATGAAAGCCTTTTAGATATAGCCCCATTTCACGTGAAATTAATCTTCGTTAATTAAGATGCTATAGTGACACATCGTTCTTGAAATATCTTCTGGTTATGATTGGTGCCTAATCAGGGAAACTTTAAAACTGTTACCCCCAAAACCAAATCTTGTACCACCCAACGTTTGGAACAGTCTTTATGCTTTTAAAGGTGCATTTTTGCAGTTTTGTGTGCATGAAGTTTGGTTCCAGAAATGACGTTAGGAAAGGTATGAGTAAGTTGAAACTCACCAGTTTTTCTTCCATTTATTTTGAGTGAATTATAGGCCCTCCCTGCCCCTGCAAAAAAAAAAAAAAAAAAACTTGTAAAATGTTATTTGCTTTAGGGTTATCCAGCTACCTTTTGCTTTCAAACTGGAATTTAAGCCTTTCTACATCCTTATCACCTTCCTTTTATCTCCTTTCACCTTTGGATTCTAAGAGAAGAAATGTTTAGAACCTTGGAATCAAAATAAAATTGCAACCTCCCTGAATTACTTACCGGTACTCACTAGGGTTTAAGCATGATCCTCTGCACATAATTTAAAAATCAAAACACCAACTGGCGGATTTAAGCCAAACCCCCTATTTTTAGAACAGTATTAAAAAAAAAAATGGCAGATTTTATTTTCGGCCACACAGCCGAGTAGCAACGGAGGAGGCTCCTGGGCATTCCTCCATCCCTCAGTGCGGAGCTGGGTTGACCACCTCCTTACCCGGGCAGCTGCCTCTCTCCGGATGCCTTCCCCAGCACAGCTACTTCCGAGCCTCGGTTGAACTGGTTACTGGGAAGAAAGGATGTTGCAGGCTTAATTTAAAAAAAAAACAAACCAAGGGAAAAAAATGTGCTGTAACTTTCCTTTTAGTTGTAGTGGATCTGTGTGCTCCTTGAGCTTAGGGGTAACGTGGGACTTCCTTTTAATTAAGAATGGAGGAGAAAAGTTTCCTTCGGTATTCTTTACAATTATGCCTTTGTCAGCAGGTAGTTTATAGGGGAGTCAATTTAAAAAAAAAAAAAAAAAAAAAAGGAGAAGGCTGTAGCCTTTAATTATCCCAGTTGGTATTCAGCTTTACAAAGTCAGAGTACCTGCTGAGTATGTTAATTTAACCACTTTATAGTATCTTAACTCTGCCAGTCTCCCACCCAAATCACCTCCTCAAAGAATTCAGAGGAGTCTGGAGATACATGAGAGCTTTGTACCTGCGTATCTTTCTTTCTCTTTCTCGGTACTTTGGGCTTTAATTAAACTCTTTAGGTCGGTTTTTTTTCTTTTTTTTCTGCTCCTCATGCAACTTCAAAATCATTTATTCATTGATTCATATATTCCCGCTCTCTACAAATTCAATCAAATATTTCTTAAGTGCTTACAGGGATACTGACAGAGATGTCCTGCCTTCAGCGACCTTAGATTCTAGGCTGACAGAGAGACAAGTAAGCAAATAAGGCGGGTTTATTCCAGGTCGTGGTAAATGATAAAATCGTTTTCACAAATATTTGTTAAGTGTCCATCTGCTACCCAGAAATGAGATGTTCTTGTAGAACCATCTATGGAGAGGGGCTCTCAAATTTGTTTTCTTATCTGTCTGTAACCCTGTGAAATATGGGGAACAGGTTCTGTTTTCTTCCTCTTAGAGGAGAGGAAATTGAAATTCAAAGAAATGAAGTTATATGTTGAAAGTTATAAAATTCCTATGCAGGAGAACCAGAACCCAGAGCATGTGGACCCGTTTCTGTCCTCTCTCCCCTGTGACAGGCCACCTGGTCTCCATGGGAGGAACTGAGGCCCAAAAGAATGAAATGCCTTCTCCAAGTCACATAGCTGATTCATGTCCAATCTGGGACTAAAGACTAGGACTTTATTCCCAATGTATTCTTCAGTTCAGCAGTTCAGATCAAAAACCAGCCCCACAGCCAGTGTTTGTGGTGGGCTTGCTGTGTCGGCCACTGCGAGAACTAATTTAGATATTTCTTCCATTGATAATATATCCACCACCTCTGCCTGGTTTGTCATCTGTATATAGGTGCTCACTTAAGAGAGAGATTTGTCTTTTTGTTTATGTCCCAAACACTTACGTAAATAAACATTCTACAAATATTAACTCATTCATTCCTCAATACAACCCGAGAGGACACGTGCAATTATTATTCTCATCTTACAGACGAGGAGAGAGGCACAGAGAAAATGAGTGACTTACCCTCACTTATATAGCTAGTAGGTGGCAGATCAAGTCCTGACAGCCTGTGAATGTAGCCACTACTCCTTGCTGTTGTTTTAAATGGGATCACGTATTCCCTTAGGCGAAATGCTAGGAGGACAGAGTGTGACGCTAGAGAGGCCTAAGTTCAAATCCCGGGTCTACCCATAACTAGGTGTGTGATTTGCTGCAAGTGATTGAACCTCTCCAGGCCTCATTCTTCCATCTGTAACATTGGACTAATGCACACTTTGTAGGGTTGTAGCGAGGAAATGAGACAGCACTTACAGAGCCCCTCACAAAGACACCTGGGTCCTCATGGCAGCTGCCCGTTGAGTAGCGGTTACACATTCGTGATTCTGGAACTGTGCCTTGCCTATCCGTTTCCATAAACCTGGACTAAGATATGTGGTCTCTCTCGGCAGACCACAGATTGGCCCCCCTTCTCAGGAACATTCTTCACATATCTGAAAATCAGTTATTTAGAGAGGTGCCTGCGAGGGTGTGGGACACAGTGAAGAAACACCACGGGTAACCCTGAGAATTTCAGCTCAGACCCTACACTTGTGTACAGCAGCTGGCAGTTGCAAAACCCTGCAACTTAACCCAGACCCATCTTGCTTAGAAGGCAGCTAAGGGACCAGCGTTGAAGAGTGGAGGTTTGGAGTCAGTCTCTCTAGGGTCAGATCCCAGCGCTGCGGCTTACTAGCTCCAATCTACTTAGCTTGCCCATGCCTTAGTTTCTCCATACATCATATGCAGATGGTCAAGGTTCCCCCCATGGGATTAGGGTGAAGAGTAAATGAGGTAGTCCTTGTACAGCACTTAGCACAGTGCCTGCCGCTTAGTAAGAACCCAGTAAATACTGTTCGGATTATTGTTAGTATTATTATCATTCAAGCAAAGCCCTTTGAGGGTCCTCCACCTCCCTCCTTCCCTCCCTGCCTCCCTTCCCCACCTACACACCTTTCTCTTTCTTTCTCCCGCCCACCACTCACACACACACTAACACACCCCAAGTGGCTTCTGACGTTATTATAGTACTCACCGTTTTCAGTACTCTACTTAAAGATAAATACCATTTTTTCCATCTTGATATATTTCCAGAAAATTATTTAGCACCTGACTGATGTTCCCATGCTGCTTCGGGACCAATACCTTTGAAGAAAGCTAAATGACTGGCCTGCCTCTTAACTTATTAGCTCCTGTTTCCAAAAACAAAGAATTCAGTTTATTGATAAATAGAAATATAAAAGTATCTTAAGTATCACAGCAACCTTTATTCATTGCTCTTTGAGTTTTCTGAGGTTTAAAAAAATATATGTCATACATTTAAATAGGGCTTTTTTTGAAGCAAGAAAAACTACAATCCTGCAGCCTGTGGACCAAAAACCACAGTTACAGAAAGATAGACAAGATGAAAAGGCAGAGGGCTATGTATCAGATGAAGGAACAAGAAAAAACCCCAGAAAAACAACTAAATGAAGTGGAGATAGGCAACCTTCCAGAGAAAGAATTCAGAATAATGATAGTGAAGATGATCCAGGACCTCAGAATAAGAATGGAGGCAAAGATTGAGAAGATGCAAGAAATGGTTAAAAAAGACCTAGAAGAATTAAAGAACAAACAGACAGAGATGACCAATACAATAACTGAAATGAAAACTACACTAGAAGGAATCAATAGCAGAATAACTGAGGCAGAAGAACGGATAAGTGACCTGGAAGACAGAATGGT
Organism: Balaenoptera musculus; assembly: GCF_009873245.2. Classification (NCBI taxonomy): domain Eukaryota; kingdom Metazoa; phylum Chordata; class Mammalia; order Artiodactyla; family Balaenopteridae; genus Balaenoptera; species Balaenoptera musculus. Next base: position 58,461,630 of record NC_045785.1, on the reverse strand, counting down.
GGAATTCACTGCTGCGGAACAGACTAAAGAAAAAAGAATGAAAAGAAATGAAGACAGCCTAAGAGACCTCTGGGACAACATTAAATGCAACAAGATTCGCATTATAGGGGTCCCAGAAGGAGAAGAGAGAGAGAAAGGACCAGAGAAAATATTTGAAGAGATTATAGTCGAAAACTTCCCTAACATGGGAAAGGAAATAGCCACCCAAGCCCAGGAAGCGCAGAGAGTCCCATACAGGATAAACCCAAGGAGAAACATGCCGAGACACATAGTAATCAAAGTGGCAAAAATTAAAGACAAAGAAAAATTATTGAAAGCAGCAAGGGAAAAACGACAAATAACATACAAGGGAACTCCCATAAGGTTAACAGCTGATTTCTCAGCAGAAACTCTGCAAGCCAGAAGGGAGTGGCATGATATACTTAAAGTGATGAAAGGGAAGAACCTACAACCAAGATTACTCTACCCGGCAAGGATCTCATTTAGATTTGATGGAGAAATCAAAAGCTTTAGAGACAAGCAAAAGCTAAGAGAATTCAGCACCACCAAACCAGCTCTACAACAAATGCTAAAGGAACTTCTCTAAGTGGGAAACACAAGAGAAGAAAAGGACCTACAAAAACAAACCCAAAACAATTAAGAAAATGGTCATAGGAACATACATATCGATAATTACCTTAAACGTGAATGGATTAAATGCCCCAACCAAAAGACATAGACTGGCTGAATGGATACAAAAACAAGACCCATATATATGCTGTCTACAAGAGACCCACTTTAGACCTAGGGACACATACAGACTGAAAGTGAGGGGATGGAAAATGATATTCCATGCAAATGGAAATCAAAAGAAAGCTGGAGTAGCTATACTCATATCAGATAAAATAGACTTTAAAATAAAGAATGTTACAAGAGACAAGGAAGGACACTACATAATGATCAAGGGATCAATCCAAGAAGAAGATATAACAATTATAAATATATATGCACCCAACACAGGAGCACCTCAATACATAAGGCAACTGCTAACAGCTATAAAGGAGGAAATTGACAGTAACACAAAAATAGTGGGGGACTTTAACACCTCACTTACACCAATGGACAGATCATCCAAAATGAAAATAAATAAGGAAACAGAAGCTTTAAATGACACAATAGACCAGATAGATTTAATTGATATATATAGGACATTCCATCCAAAAACAGCACATTACACGTTCTTCTCAAGTGCGCACGGAACATTCTCCAGGATAGATCACATCTTGAGTCACAAATCAAGCCTCAGTAAATTTAAGAAAATTGAAATCATATCAAGCATCTTTTCTGACCACAACGCTATGAGATTAGAAATGAATTACAGGGAAAAAAACGTAAAAAAGACAAACACATGGAGGCTAAACAATACGTTACTAAATAACCAAGAGATCACTGAAGAAATCAAAGAGGAAATCAAAAAATACCTAGAGACAAATGACAATGAAAACACGACGACCCAAAGCCTATGGGATGCAGCGAAAGCAGTTCTAAGAGGGAAGTTTATGGCTATACAAGCCTACCTAAAGAAACAAGAAAAATCTCAAGTAAACAATCTAACCTTACACCTAAAGAAACTAGAGAAAGAAGAACAAACAAAACCCAAAGTTAGCAGAAGGAAAGAAATCATAAAGATCAGAGCAGAAATAAATGAAATAGAAACAAAGAAAACAATAGCAAAGATCAATAAAACTAAAAGCTGGTTGTTTGAGAAGATAAACCTAATTGATAAGCCATTAGCCAGACTCATCAAGAAAAAGAGGGAGAGGACTCAAATCAATAAAATCAGAAATGAAAAAGGAGAAGTTACAACAGACACCACAGAAATACAAAGCATCCTAAGAGACTACTACAAGCAACTTTATGCCAATAAAATGGACAACCTGGAAGAAATGGACAAATTTTTAGAAAGGTATAACCTTCCAAGACTGAACCAGGAAGAAACAGAAAATATGAACAGACCAATCACAAGTAATGAAATTGAAACTGTGATTAAAAATCTTCCAACAAACAAAAGTCCAGGACCAGATGGCTTCACAGGTGAATTCTATCAAACATTTAGAGAAGAGCTAACACCCGTCCTTCTCAAAGTCTTCCAAAAAATTGCAGAGGAAGGAACACTCCCAAACTCGTTCTATGAGGCCACCATCACCCTGATACCAAAACCAGACAAAGACGCTACAAAAAAAGAAAATTACAGACCAATATCACTGATGAACATAGATGCAAAAATCCTCAACAAAATACTAGCAAACAGAATCCAACAACACATTAAAAGGATCATACACCACGATCAAGTGGGATTTATCCCAGGGATGCAAGGATTCTTCAATATACGCAAATCAATCAATGTGATACACCATATTAACAAATTGAAGAATAAAAACCATATGATCATCTCAATAGATGCAGAAAAAGCTTTTGACAAAATTCAACACCCATTTATGATAAAAACTCTCCAGACAGTGGGCATAGAGGGAACCTACCTCAACGTAATAAAGGCCATATATGACAAACCCACAGCAAACATCATTAAAAATAAATAAATAAATAAATAAATAGGGCTTTTTTTGGGGGGAGGGGGCGGTGACAGGGTCAAAAAGCAAATTCAAACATAGGCAGATGTGAGGAAACCTAAATGTCTTCTTTCCCCAGGGCCTCACCTTGCAAAGTGTCTTTATATCCAAAGGCATTCTGGCCTGTTACCCTCCTTATCTAATCCAGCCATATCTAGGTTTCACTTTCATTCTGTTGCCTTAGGCCTTGTTAGCAGGAAAAAAAACAAAAAAAACAAAACTCTGTCATCTGCTATATAGAAACATTTGTGCCATGGGATTAGGTACAGTTTTATGGTTTGTTAACAAAAACTTGTTGCATTTTGTGTTATTTAGCTGTGTTTTGACATTGTTTTGCCTACCTAGCTGACATGGTCAATAAGAACCTTGCTTCTGCTTCAGGTACTAAGTACAATACATACTAAATCTTGATGCTGCAAATCCAAGATTCAAATTCCTAAAATACTAGGCAGCATTTTGTTTTCACCCAGCTTCCCCCATTCCTTCCCTACTTCAGATCCCAGAAAGTAGCTTCATTGGTAACGCTCTACCCAGAGACGCTATTGTTGGTGAATCCTGTGTGGCTGTGAATTTTGCACTAAGCAATCAGAGACCTTTGTTCTTCCTGATTAATAGACAGCTTATATCTTTACTCTTTTTTTTTTTTTATAATTTAGTCTTGCTTGATTTCCCTTTGCTCACTTTTTTTTTTTTTTAATTTTACTTATTTATTTATTTTTATTTATGGCTGTGTTGGGTCTTCGTTTCCGTGCGAGGGCTTTCTCCAGTCGCGGCAAGTGGGGGCCACTCTTCATCGCGGTGCGCGGGCCTCTCACTATCGCGGCCTCTCTTGCTGCGGAGCACAGGCTCCGGACACTCAGGCTCAGCAATCGTGGCTCACGGGCCCAGCCGCTCCTCAGCATGCGGGATCTTCCCAGACCAGGGCTCGAACCCGCGTCCCCTGCATTGGCAGGCAGATTCTCACCCACTGCGCCACCAGGGAAGCCCTATCTTTACTCTTTTAATGAATATAAAACACCAGTATTTTGCATACCACCATCAAGAGTATTTATCATACCTGTATATCATCTGACGTCCTGTGTTTAATGTTTTTCTTTAAATCTATTTTTAAACTAACTCACTTTTTAGTCTTTTCTCAAACGATATCAATAATACCACTGGTCTGATGTATAATTATCTTTATTTTTTTCTAACAAACATTAAAATAAATACCAGCCATTATTATTAAAATGAAGAATGTATGTCTGCATACTACCAAACATTATTGTAAGTTCCAAAGAGTGGAAAATAGCTCTCTTTGATGTAGAGACTGATCAAATGGTACAATTTGCTAGCAATCTCACTGCAATGACTTTATTTATAATAAAAAAATATTTCTTTTTTTTAGGTAGTGTGTGTCACTTTGCACACACTGTTCTGCACTATTTTTCTTCAGTCTTTTTGGACTCTACCTACTATTTAAGGCTCTAAAATGTATTCCTCTTTTGAGATAATAATCATACTTATCTCATAGAGTAATTGGAGGATGAAAGCTCTGAGCACAGTGCCTGGCACAGAGTTAGGGCTATTAGTTCCTCTCTGGTCTGTGTGGGTGTTTTCTTCCCAGCTGAATTTATCAAATCCTAGGGATCAAAGAATTCCTGAATTCTTTGTGAGTATATAGTATACGGATTTGCCTCCAGTAAATACCCAACACATATTTATCAAATGATTAAAAGTTGGGTAGTTGTAGAATAGTCGGGGAAATAAACAGACACTGGGGTCATGAGGATAACACATTTCTTGATGTAGGTTTATTAATGCACATTGTTGTGGATGAGTCTTTTTCTGTGACTACCCTTATTCAAGTCATCTCTGAAAGGATGTTAGAGAATCTGTCTGTGGCTAGTTCCCTCTCATTCACACCACCCTGAAGTGGAGAAGGAGAAAGAACTGAAATTCAGTCTCAGGACTTTGAGGTTTTTGATTCCTAAACTGTCATTGGTCCCATCACCCCTTGAAACATTGGAACAACTTTCTAAAAGGGCGTTTACCCCGTGGTCACAGACTCAGATACTGAAGGGGCCAGCCCGGCGTAGCAGTGAATGAGGCTGGGCTCTACCCCGAATCTGCATCCACATGGGAATGTGCTCTCTCTAAAAAAAGCCAGAAATCTGGATTTTTATGTGAAAACTCCCAATATCTAAATGTTGGCTCTGTTGCTGGTTTTGTTTTTGTTTTGTTTTGTTAAATAATTCTCTGTGGGCCAAATAAAACAGGTCTGCTGCCAGCTCCAGCTCTCCAGCTGCCAGTATGCGACTTTTGACTTAGATTTTGCTTCCTTGATTGATTTGATAGTTTACCTTGTAGACATACAATATTTTTTTCCAGTAATTTATTCCCATGTCAAACAGCTAGTTTAATTATTTTAAACTTTTAAGAATGCTGGAATCAAAGGACGATTTGTAACTTTGGTGGTCAGTTTCTGTGGGGGAGTCCCAGCTCCTCCAAAACAGGAGAATAAGCTACCGACCCTAAAGCCTGGGCTCCAGTCTTTCCCCTCTTTGCAAACAAAGGAAACAGATGCCAGGCAGTTAACAGCACAGGTAACTTGGTGGGAACTTTGGTTAGAATATGGTGAACGCTCTTCCAGGGTCAATGCATTTTTGTAGAGCAATAAGGAACAACTTGGAAGGAAAGTCCATGTTGGCTGCACGTGTCAATGACCTTACACCAGAAGGTAGTGGCCTTGAAGTCCAGGTGTGCAATCAGTCGGAATAACCAGGAACTCTGACTTGTTTATTGTTCCCAAAAGCCAGAGAAGCTTTAAAAAGCAAACAAATAAAAAAAAAATTTAAAGCATAAGAAACGCTTTTTCAGTTCACAGCACTAATCTTTAACTTAAGATGCATTTCTCTGTCTCCTTTCCTCAGTGTGTATTTTATAAAAATGAACTGAAGTCCAAATTAGATAATAAACTATATGATTAATACAGGACCTTCTTTTCCAAGTTGAAGCAGAAACAAACAGTAGGGAGAAGTATTGGGGGAGGTAGTTCATTTTAATTTTTTTTTTTTTTAAAGAACTAGTGGGTGAAAGTATAAAACAGGCAATTCCCTATTTATTTATCCATATTCATGGAGTACCTGTTAGGTTATGTATGTGGTAGACTTCTGAATGAAGCCATGATTTTTCTTTACTCTAGATCAGAGGTTAACAAATATGTTCTATAAAAGGCCAGATAGTAACTATTTTAGGTTTGGTACATCATCCATTCTCTGTCACAACTACTCAGTTCTACCATTGTAGCACAAAAGCAGCCATGGGTGATACATAAACAAGTGGGCATGCCTATATTCCAATAAAACTTTATTTGCAAAAATTGTCAGCAGGTGGCATTTGGCCCATAGGCTGTAATTTGCAGACCCCTGTTCTAGGTAACTGAGGAAGAAGTATGGGAGGGATAATTTATTTGCTATATTCTTTTTTTTTTAACTTGGAAAAGTACTTTATTATTTTTAATCATTTTTTATTGAAGTATAGTTGATTTACAATGTTGTATTAGTTTGGGTGTACAGCAAAGTGATTCAGTTATACATATATCTATATCTATTCTTTTTTAGATTCTTTTCTGTTATAGGTTGTTACAAGGTATTGACTATAGTTCCCTTGTTGTAGGTCCTTCTTGTTTATCTATTTTATATATAATAGTGTATATATGTTAGTCCCAAACTCCTAATATATCTCTCCACCCCTGCTATCCCCTTTGGTAACTGTAAGTTTGTTATGTCTGTAAGTGTATTTCTGTTTTGTAAATAAGTTTATTTGTATCAATTTTGTTTTTAGATTCCACATATAAGTGATATTATATGATATTTGTCTTTCTCTGACTTACTTCACTTAATATGATAATCTCTAGGTCCATCATGTTGCTGCAAATGATATTATTTCATTCTTTTTACAGTTTTTTGCATATATATATATGTGGTGTATATATATACACACACACACACCCCCCACATCTTCTTAAGCCAGTTGTCTGTCAGTAGACGTTTAGGTTGCTTCCATGTCTTGGCTATTGTAAATAGTGCTGCTATAAACATTAGGATGCATGTATCTTTTTGAATTAGAGTTTTCTCCTGATATATGCCCAGGAGTGAGATTGCAGGATCATATGATAACTCTATTTTTAGTTTTTTAAGGAAGCTTCATACTGTTCTCCATGGTGGGTGTACCAATTTACATTCCCACCAACAGTGTAGGAGGCTTCCTTTTTCTCCACACTCTCTCCAGCATTTATTATTTGTAGACTTTTTAATGATGGCCATTCTGACTGGTGTGAGGTGATACCTTATTGTAGTTTTTTTTTTTAATTTATTTATTGATTGATTGATTTTTGGGCGTGTTAGGTCTTCGTTTCTGTGCGAGGGCTTTCTCTAGTTGCGGCGAGCGGGGGGCCACTCTTCATCGCGGTGCGCGGGCCTCTCGCTGTCTTGTCCTCTCGTTGCGGAACACAGGCTCCAGACGCGCAGGCTCAGCAATTGTGGCTCACGGGCCTAGTTGCTCCGTGGCATGTGGGATCTTCCCAGACCAGGGCTCGAACCCGTGTCCCCTGCATTGGCAGGCAGATTCTCAACCACTGCGCCACCAGGGAAGCCCCTCATTGTAGTTTTGATTTGCATTTCTCTAATAACTAATGATATTGAGCATCTTTTCGTGTGCTGGTTGGCCATCTGTATGTCTTCTTTGGAGAAATGTCTATTTAGGTCTTCTGCCCATTTTTTGATTGGGTTGGTTTTTTTTTTTTTGATATTAAGTTGTATGAGCTGTTTGTGTATTTTGGAAATTAATCCCTTGTTGGTTGCATCATTTGCAAATATTTTCTCCCATTCTGTAGGTTGTCTTTTCATTTTATTTATGGTTTCCTTTGCTGTGCAAAAGGTTTTAAGTTTAATTAGGTCCCATTTGTTTATTTTTGGTTTTATTTCCATTACTCTAGGAGACAGAAACAAAAAAATGTTGCTGCAATTTATGTCAAAGAGTATTCTGCCTGTGTTTTCCTCTAGGAGTTTTATAGTATCAGGTCTTACATTTAGGTCTTTAGTCCATTTTGAGTTTATTTTTGTATATGGTGTTAGAGAACGTTCTAATTTCATTCTTTTATGTGTACCTGTCCAGTTTTCCTAGCACCACTTATTAAACATACGGTCTTTTCTCCATTGTATATTCTTGCCTCCTTTGTCATATGTAGATTAGTTGACCATAAGTGCGTGGGTTTACTTCTGGGCTTTTTATCCTGTTCCATTGATCTATATGTCTGTTTCTGTGCCAGTACCATACTGTTTTGATTACTGTAGCTTAGTAGTATAATCTGAAGTCACAGAGCATGATTCTTCCACCTCCGTTCTTCTTTCTCAAGACTGTTTTGGTTATTCGGGGTCTGTTTATTTGTCTTACAAATTAAAAAATTTTTTTGTTCTAGTTCTGTGAAAAATGCCACTGATACTTTGATAGGGATTGCATTGAATCTGTAGTTTGCCTTGGGTAGTATAGTCATTCTAACATTATGGATTCTTCCAATCCAGTGACATGGTATATCTTTCCATCTGTTTGTGTCATCTTCAGTTTCTTTCATCAGAGTCTTATAGTTTTCAGAGTACAGGTCTTTTGCCTCCTTAGGTAGGTTTATTCCTAGGTATTTTATTCTTTTTGATGCCATAGTAAATGGAATTGTTTCCTTAATTACTGTTTCTGATATTTTGTTGTTAGTATATAGAAATGCAACAGATTTCTGTATATTAATTTTGTATCCAGCAACTTTACCAAATTCATTGATGAGCTCTAGTAGTTTTCTGGTAGTGTCTTTAGGATTTTCTATGTGTAGCATCATTTCATCTGCATACAGTGACAGTTTTACTTCTTCCTTTCCAATTTGGATTCCTTCTATTTATTTTTCTTTTCTGATTGCTATGGTTAGGACTTCCAAAACTATGTTGAATAAAAGTGTCGAAAGTGGGCATCTTTGTCTTGTTCCTGATCTTACAGGAAATGCTTTCAGCTTTTCACCATTGAGTATGATGTGAGCTGTGGGTTTGTCATATATGGCCTTTATTGTGTTGAGGTAGGTTCCCTCTATGCCCACTTTCTGGAGAGTTTTTAATCAAAATGGATGTTGAATTTTATCAAAATCTTTTTCTACATCTATTGAGATGATCATATGGTTTTTATTCTTCAGTTTGTTAGTATGGTGTATCACATTGATTGATTTGCAGATATTAAAAAATCCTTGCATCCCTAGAATAAATCCCACTTGATCATGGTATATGACCCTTTCAAAGTATTGTTGGAGTTGGTTTGCAAGTATTTTGTTGAGGATTTTTACATCTATATTCATCAGTGATATTGGCCTGTAATTTTCTTTTTTTGTGATACCTTTATCTGGTTTTGGTGTCAGGGTGATGGTGGCCTCATAGAATGAGTTCCGAAGTGTTCCTTCCTCTGCAATTTTTTGGAGTAGTTTCAGAAGGATAGGTGTTAACTCTTTAAATGTTTGGTAGAATTCACCTGTGAAGCCATCTGGTCCTGGACTTTTGTTTGTTGGGAGTTTTTTTAAATTACTAATTCAGTTTCAGTACTGGTAATTGGTATGTTCATATTTTCTATTTCTTATTTGCTATATTCTTAATTGTTCTTATTGCTCAAACAATAGCAAGAGTATTCATAGTCCTAGCTAGCAAATAAGTTCATCTTCCCATGTTCTGACCACTGATTTATGTACATAGACAGTTGACCCTTGAACCACATGGGTTTGAACTACACAGGTCCACTTCTACACAGATTTTTTTCAATAGTAAACACTACAGTACCACATGATGCGCAGTTGTGCAGGACAGAGACCTGCTGATCTGAGGTCACCGAAGAGGTGGACCTGCTGGAGGGACAGAGGTCTGTGGGTCTTGCTGCAGCCCAGCTGAGCCGTCTCAGCTTTGCTCAGACTGTGTGCTCCCTACGAGGCCTTCCAGTGTCTTGTTTGGCACGTTCCCTGAGACAGCTGATCCTATGGAGGGCTGCCCTGTGCGGTGAAGAGGATCCCCACTGGTGTCTCTGTCTGTCTCTTTGAGCTTGATACACATGTTTCATTCCCGAGAGGACCCCCTCAGGGGGCCCTGATGGTGGTTCAGAACCTGCCCAGCTGAGGCCTAGACCCGCTGGCAGGGTCCTCGCTGGGTGCTGCCCAGCCCAAGCACGCAGCAGGGTGGCTGGTCGTATTCCTTTGGGGCACTTCCTGTGACCCCTTCCACCTGCCTGAGGACTGTCACTCAGCCCTAAGGAGAGCTGGCCGTGTGGTCAGAGAATGGGCTGTGGAGTAAGGCAAACCCAGAACCTCTTATTAATAAGGGAGAAAGAAGCCATCATGAGCGGGAGCTTGTGGGAAGACAGGACTTGCAGGAGAACCTGCGGATGATTAGACTGGTCCAGCCACGGGGCAGCCAGGAATTCAGAGCTCCGGACCCCATAGTCACCACCAAGTGTATTTCAGGAGTTATTCCTGCTTCTTCAGTAGCTGCTAGAATAATTTCTGTGATCTCCTTCTCACAGAACGCCAGGATCCCGCTAACTGCAGGCCCACCCAGCAGAGTCACTGAACTACCCAGACACACTGCCATTTCCTTGGCTTTCTTATCTCACACATGCAGCCTAAACCCTGGATCAACCCCTGCTTCACCAGTCAGTGCCTGAGACGCTGCAGACAGTTTACATACACTTTCTGAGCACGTTTCGACGTCTATGGAATGGTTGTATTATACACCTTGTCAGGTTAGTGTGAGGATTAGAGATAATGTGAAAACAGAAGCTGGCATATAAGACACAGTTAATGGTACTTAGAGTATTGTATCACCCAGTCCTTCATGCAACGTGTACATACCAGGCCTTGTTCTAGGAGCTGGGCAGACAGCATTGAAAAACACAGACCTTCTTCTCATGGAGCTCAGATTCTGGGGGCAAAGGCAGACCAAACACATGTAGACTATAATGTCATGAAGTGACCCCTGTTCAGAAGAAAATTGAAGCAGAATTAAGGGGAACGAAAGTGACAGGTAGAATAGGGTGTTGGATGTTTCAGGCATGGCAATCAAAGAATGTCTCCTGAGAAGGTGATGTGAGCAGAAACCTAAAAAAAACAACAAAGAATTCCGTATGCACATATCTAAGGGAGGAGTATTCCAGGCCAGGGGAACAGCAAATGCTAAGGCCCTGAGGTGGGAGCAGTCTGACATATTTATGAAAAAGCAAGTAGACCTTAAGGATTGGGAGAGAAAGGTGGAATAGTGGCCAGGGGCCAGATCTAGGGTCTCCTAAACCATGCTAAGATCCTGGAATTATTCCAGGAAATGATGGAAAACCACCGAAGGGTTTGAGCAAAAAGAACAGTGTGATCAGATTACATTTAGAAAGCTTCATTCCAGCTGCTGATTATAAAATAAACTGTAGGGCAGCAAAAAAGAAATAGGAAAGGACAGCGAAAAAGCTGTCTCAGGCATCTAGGAGAGAGACGAGGGTGGCCTGGACCATGCTGGGAGCCTGGAGCTGATAAGAAGCCACTGGGCTCAGGATGTGTTTCTGTAGGTAAGGCCAGCAGAGCTTCCTCTGGGATTAACTGCTGGGTATGAGATGAGGAAAGGAGTCGATGCTCCAGGTATTTTGGGTCTGAGCATTTGGATGTTGCCATTTCAGAGACAGCGAATGCTGAGAAAAGATGGATTTTGGCAGGCAGGGGGACCTAAATCTAGAGGTTGCTTTACACATGTTAAGTTTGATATGCATTGTATCGATAGATATCCAAGTGCAGATGTTGAGCAGGCAGGTGGATATTAAAAGCCAGAGGTCCAGGGGGAGGTTGAAGCTGGACATAAATAGAAGGAGGACTCGGGATCATGGGAAAGACCTGACAGAGACCAAAGCTGTGTGAGGACAGGGACCGTGTCTGTTTCATTGACCTTTGTATGCACAGCATGAGCATTCAGTATGTGTCTGATGAGTAAATTAATCTGTGGCTATTAAACTGTTACATGATGAATGTGGTTTCGTGCAAAACAAAAGCACTAACTGAAAATTTGCTTTATTATTCCAAACCGAAATAGAACCTGGTGTGTAGTTTCTTAAGAAATAATTGGCATATGATAAAATCAAAGCTTGATACTGAAAGGAACCTTTGAGGCCATTTAATGCAAAAGTTCAAATTTTGTGGAGGAGGGGATGGTAAGGGGAGTAGATGGTTGATTGCCAAGGGTGAGACAGTATCCGCACACTGACAATAAACTGAATAAATAATGTCTTGACCGTCAGTGCACTACTCTTGTTCAAGCATATGAAGATGTTGCAATTAGTAAAATAAGAGAGAACAACATATTCTCGTAACCAATGAGCTCCCAAAGACCGACTGTCTTTGGAGGGGAGAGAATTTAGTGAGTGTTTGTACATTAGAAGGAGTCTTTGTCTTGAAATGGGTGGGAAACTCGGATCTAATCCAAGCCTTTTGTTTTACTGATACAGAAAGGGAAGGGGAGTGGGATTAAGTGATTTGCATAAATGACACAGCTAATTAATGACTGTGCCTAGATGGACTCCTAGGTCTCCTTAACCTGAGCCCAAAACTCCTACCACCACACATGTGCCTGCTCTGACTTTCAGCACCAGCTTTCTTCAGACCAGTAATTGAGGTATTGCCTTAGAACGGAACTCATTTATTTTTGGCCATGGAATTATTTTAGTGATCTATTTTGCAGGCAATTTAATATGAGAATTATAATTAGACTTTGTTTTAGCTAATTTCAAAATCCATTTACAATTCCCTAAGCACATTCCTTTTGGCAATGCGAAAGAATAAGTAGTCCAAGAAGGGTCGCTGAAAGTAAAATGTTTAATTTGCAGTAGATAATTTACCAAGTGAGTAATTCTCGTGTCGAAAAATTAAAACTTGATTTGAGCTGCAAACATCATTTTAAGGAAGCTGAGAAGCCCATGTAGGCCTTCAGGAGGGGACACATCTGAATATCCACAACTCTCGGTTCAAATCCTGGCTCCACAACTCAATTACCTGTACAGACCGTGTTGGCCAAGCTAACTCACTCCTCCAAGCCTCAGTTTACACATCTGCAAAATGGGGAGGGAGACACTTCCCTTTCTAATGAGGACATTAGAAAGCACACCCATCTAATGGCTGCACGGACGAGGCCCTGGGGAAAGAGAGGAACCCCTCTCATCTTACATGTGGGGAAACTGAGACCTGTTAGAAGTAACCCAAAGAAACCACTGTGAGTTGAGCCCGCAATCCAATCCCCTAGCTTTTAACTACCCTCCAGCTCAGTCACCGTCTCCTGATGTTCCTGGCTCCTGACTTCCTCAGGCTGCGTTTGCCAGGAAATTGCCCAGCCATACTGCCTGGACAGCTTCCCTGGCGGAGGAGTGCCCGTTGGGGGCGCAGGCCCCCGGGGCTGGCATCACAGTCTGAGCCTGTGGGCTGCTTCAGCGGGTTCCGCTGAGAGGCTGCCCCGGTCGCTGCATTACTCACACGTCCCTGCCACCCCGCGCAGCTGGCCCCGGCCTGAGCACAGGCTCGTTTACATTGTGGCACAACAGGAAGCAGGGCCGGTGTTCAGAGCCGCGTTGGCCCACGGAGAGCAGTGGCTCCAGGTGCTCTGGGTCCTGCAGCTGTGGCTGTGTCCCTCACCTCACGTTGCCCCGGGGCGGGGGTGGGGGGCGGGTAGCAGTCTTCTGCAGCAGCTTGTGGGGCTTTAGTGGTGGACGGTTGAGTGTTTTTAGGGGTGAGAGGTTGGTTTGCTTTTTGGTCCGCTATCACATGCTTGGCAGGCGTGACCAGAAGGCAGGGAGGGAGGGGGTACCTTTTGTGGAGTCAGGGTTCCTGCATAGTTCTCCCACAGTGCTGCAAGTGAAATGGCAGAGGCGTGAGTACCCTGTGAGACGGGAACAGGAAGACATCCTGTTGATGCCAAGCCATTTCAGTTCAGTTTATGAGAATTTACACCCTGCCCCCCCCCCCAAAAAAGACAAAAAATCAGCATTCGGCATGCGTCTCCCCGAGCACAGTGTCCGGCACTGGCTGTGTTCCCTGTAAAGGACGGCCCGGGGCCCAGCTTGGTTTAGTGCTCAGGAAATGGCAGTGTCCTTGGTCTGCTGTGTCTGTGACGGTATCAGAGAAAACCCTCTGCCAGAGAAACTTTCTGTCTGAGGTTTTGTTGTTTGGTTTTTGATTCTTGTTTTGTTTTTATTCAAATATTTCCCTTGTTTCTCTTTCGGGACGGTAACGCACTGTATGGTGTCTTAGGGTTTTCTTTGTGTAAACATTTTTCATGTTTTTCTGACAGGAACTGTTGCCTTATGAAGATCAAACTGAGAATTTATAATAGTTGAGGGATTCTCTGCCTCCTCTTAATGGAATTCTCATAATCCCTTTGTTCTTAAATTATCATTATAATAATGTATGGAATGCTTAGAGCCAGGCAACCCTTTTAAAACTTCACATATACATTTAATCCTCACAACAGCCTCCATGAGGTAGAGGGACTGTTTTTATTCCCAGTGTGCAGATGAGGCGACTGAGGCTTGGGTTAAGCAATTTCCAAAGTCACAAAGTTAGTTGAATGGCAAGTGCCAGCCCTTAAGCCCCGTTTCTAATCACTCTCTTTGCCAGCATTTACTACAAAGTATGGTCCAGCAGAGCACTGACCTCATGAGATGTTCTAGAAAAAATGTAACTGTGTTCAAATAACTGGGGGAAAGGCTGCCAAAACCATGTGCTCTTGCAGATCATAAACGTATCTTAGTGTGGAACGACCCTGTGTAGGTCCTGTGTGAAAGAAGCCTACTTATCTTGTTTGAACTAGGACTCTCCAAAATAGATGTGATATGGACCCTTATTTCCCATGTATACCTATTAAGTTGTAATGTGTTTTGAGAAACACCACGCTAGTATACGAAAGCGTATAGCCAGGTGATTGAGAGCTTTGGAGCCAAAGTACCTGGGTTCGAATACTGTATCTGCTACTTCCTCTGCCTCACTTTTCCCATCTGTACAATGGGGAAATATAATAGCACTCTCTCACAGGGTGATGGTGAGGACTAAATTAGTCAGTGCATCTAGAAGACCTAGGAGAGTGTTGTACACATAGAGAAGTACTCGATGTTCCAAATGTAGCAGGATGTATCAAAACATTTGCTACTACCTGTGGGGTCTGGCCGAAGCCAAAATGCTATTTCATGGTGCTTAGAAAACACATGAGACAGGAAGCATTGCCCTCCCTCTTTCCCTTGGTGCTCTCTCTAGCTGCCCTGGATTCTCTCTGCCTCTCACCATCTGGTTGGTCCAGATAGCAGCTCAGAGCTAGGCTTAGGTCTCTGCCCTTGAGTCAGGATTAGCATGCACTCTTGCTGGGACAGGGGACAGCTATCGTCATTAGCCACATGCCTGTGGGTGGCCCCAGGAGAATCTGCAGAGAGAATGTGCTGGTAAGAAAGGAACTCAAGTTCCCTGTGTTTAAACAAGGCAGCTGCCCTTGCACACTGTTGGCTCCTGGACTTCCAGAAGGGGAAACTGTTGCAAAGCATTGCGCTTTCACTGAATTTGCTGCTCCCCGTCACCTGCCATAACCAGAGCAGCTCTGCAAGGGGGTCCGGTGCCGGATGAGAAGCCTTGCAATTCTGCAGGCTCGGCTTCTGGTCCTGGTGTCTCAACACCCAGCCAGCCTGAGCCGCCTCATGCAAAGTCCTGCAGCAGACAGATAGCGCTTGGTGGGGCCGGTTCTTCCCCTCCTCTGCACGTTCCAAAGTTGGTTGTGCGTTGACTCCCGGGAAGGATCAGAGAGAAGTCCATTGGAGAGAAGTAGAGCAATTACAGGAATTTACTAGTTTTTAAAATGAGCACCATATGTGTACATTGCCCTTTGTGATTTTTCTCTAAATTTTTTTTTAATATCTTTTATTTTATTATTTATTATTTGTCTGTGTTGGGTTTCGTTGCTGTGGGAGGGCTTCCTCTAGTTGCAGCGGGGGGGGCTGCTCTTTGTTGCGATGCGCGGGATTCTCATTGCGGTGGTTTCTCTAGTTGCAGAGCACGGGCTCTAGGCACGCGGGCTCAGTAGTTGTGGCTCGCGGGCTCTAGAGCGCAGGCTCAGGAGTTGTGGCGCACGGGCTTAGTTGCTCCGCGACATGTGAGGTCTTCCCGGACCAGGGCTCGAACCCGTGTCCCCTGCGTTGGCAGGCGGATTCTTAACCACTGTGCCACTGGGGAAGTCCTCTCTAAATTTTAAATGTCTCAAAATGAGAAATTCAAATTAGAAAAATGCACCAACCCTCTATGTGAGCAAGGCTGGTTGCCCGTAATATTTTTATTATTGAGTGAAAAAGTGAAATTTGCAGAACTATATGTAAATATGGCTCCATTTGTTTGAAAATCCACATATATGTGTATGATGTGTGTGTTTGGGAAGACCAGAGGAAGGTGTGGAAGGGAAGGAAAAAGACTAGGGACAGTAGTTACCCCTTTGCCCTTTCGAGGTGAAATTAGAAGCAAAGAGTTTTAAACTCTTTATTCGATTCACATTGCCTATAGATTGAATTTTTCAACATATTCCTTTTGTTATTAAAAAGAAGAAGAGAAAATAATAAAAGGGAAACACCCCTAGGTAGACTCCAAAAATAGGGCTAGACTAAATAGTAGTGGTTAATAAGGGTTTTGTCTGCCTAGGCTGGGAGCTTTGCAGTAAGAAGAGGAAGGAAACAGACCAGACCAGAAAAATGGGCCAATTCCAGTCCCAGTGAGTATGGTACAGGCTCGGCTCAGCAGTGCAGTGGGTGGCTTTGGAGCCTGTGCAGTTTACAAGTGGTGCTAAGTTTTGCTTTCCTTTCCCACGCCTTCCCTCTGGTAAGCCACCCAGGCTGCTCAGGTCTTCAGGGGTTCAGCTTCCCCTGTATTGCCCTTGGCCATGATAAAGCACTTTAATCACCCAGGCCCTAACCAAACGGAGGGGCCATTGTTATCACTGGGTCACCTCTGCAGAGTCCTCACTCCCCATGAGAGTTCCACCACCAAACTTTGGACCCCTGCCCAGCGGGAAAGATTCGAGTGGGGAGAGAACCTTGTCTCAAAAGTCAGGAACTGTGGTCTTTCCCAGTTTCTGAGGGGCCTTGGACAAATCAGATTTCCTTCTGCCTCAGTTTCTCAGATGCTAGACATACAAAGTAATTTAATTACAGGGTGGTTGTGAGGTGTGATAATAGGGAGGTGGAAAGAGCTTCAAAAGGTAAAAGGTGGGATTGGAAAAGAAAAACTGGCCCCTGGATGTTATTATTAGCGGGTACTATGCTGGTGGCGGGGCAGGCAGGGTACTCAGTGCTGAGCTGATTCTCTCCCAACACAGCGTTCACTTTCTGCACTGACTTGGAGGCAAGAGCCCCTTCCTTGCAGTATTCAAAGTACTTGCTGTCCTAGGGATCCCCTCTTGTTGATAAGAAAACACGAGGAGGGTCTGAGAGGGTGAATAGTCTGTCTCTTTCTTTCCTACCTTCCCAGATCCCACCGGAAAGTCAGGGAACAGGGCCCAGGTGAGGCTGGACTCTCGGATTCCACATTCTAGGCGCTAAGCATTTAACGGGACTGTCCTGCTTCAACAGTCACTTTATGCTGAGGGCACCTCTAAACTGACTGATGTCAGTGTTTGTTGAAGAATGAACACAGAGTGGGACCCCACTCCTCACATACACTTCCTCTAGGGTTTAAGGAACTTTAAACGTTCTCCTTGTGATGACAGGTTTTCCCTCCAGATGTCAGTCATTCAGTGTAGTGAACATCTGGGCCTAGACATCAAATCGTACAGTTGAATGGCGCACCTGAACTTGTCCAGCTCAATTATGCTACGCCTTGTGGTTTCTTTCTGTCCCACCTTCCCACTCTCTTTCCTCATTCACTCAAAACCCATTTTAAGGAGACGTTGCGTATTCATTTATTAAGTAAATATTTATTGAGTGCCACTGTGTGTATGACAGTACAGTAGCACTGAAACCACATCTGTCTTCGTTAGCTTAAGTCCAGTGGGGGTGAGGAGCCACCAGAAGATAAGCACACAGATAACCGCATTACAAAAGCAAGAGGCAGTTAAGTGCCAGAGGCAGGGACAGTGTGTTCTAGACCCTCAAGGAGAAACAGATCATCTCCATCCATCTGACCTACCAAGGAGGCACATCTCTGATCATATCAGTCCCTGCTTAAAATTTTTCAGTGGCTCTCAGTTGCCTCCAGCATAAAATCCAAACTCCTGAGCCTGGCAGCCAACCTTCTGACTCTATTCCACACCCCTTCCAGCTCTTCTTCATGGTGTCTCTGCTCTGCCGAACCTAACCGCTACCTGCCTTTCCCTGCACAGCACCAGGGCTTTCATAGCCTTTGCCCCTCCACTTGGAATGCCCTACCCTCCCACCTCCAAGCCTGCAGTGTGGTGCCACCTCTCCCATAAAGCCTGCCCAGATTTCCCCCAGCCAGAACAAATCCCTCCCTCTTCTGAACTCTCCCTTGTACTGACCTCTCTGTCTCTCCTGATGCAGCTTTTCTGCTTCAAGTTATTTGTGGACGCTCCAGTTTTCCCTCTGCTGGATGGAAAGCTCCTTGAGGGTTTGTTTATTTGTACATGCTCAGTGCCTACCAAGCATCAGAGCAGCCTCCTGATAAACAGCTGTGGGATGGAGGTGGGGGGAGCTTTAGGTTGGGAGGATAAACAGAGACTTGGTGATAGAGGCAACCTGACAGGATCTGGAAGCAGGGGTGGCATCTCAACAGGGGGCCCTGGAAGGGCAAGTCAGAGTTCAATTCCAGGGACCATTTGAGGAGCTACAAGTCAGGTTATTTTCTCCTACCTCTTTTGGGTTGGGGCCCCCTTCGATTAATGCTGTGGACCCTCTCCCCAGAAAATGTACATACCCACAGCATTTCATAGAGGGTACCTGGACCTTTTCGGGGAAAGATCCCAAAGCAAAAAAAATAGTTGACGACTGGAAAGGTAGATTACAGCCATATTGTGAAGAGTTTCTGGGCCATAGTGAAAGTTGCGTTGACTTCAACAGTTAATCGGGAGCAGTTGATGTTTTTTGTTTCTTACTTTCTTTGAAGTGTTATATCTCGCAGCTGCTGACCCAAATCGTATGCATAATGATTTTTTTCACAAGCTAAACACACAAATGTAGCCAGCACTTGGAAAAGTCCCTTTGTGTCCCCTTTGCCACCTTTCCCTTCAGGAGTAACCACTGGCCTGACATCGAACAGGATAGATTAGTTTCCCCTGTTTTGTGCTTAATGGCCCCGTGTGGTAGGTACTTCTTTTTACTCTTTGTGTCTGGCTCCTTTCACTCAACATTATATTTGTGAGATTCATCCATATTGTTACACAGTTCCCTGGTGGTCTAGTGGCTAGGATTCGGGGCTTTCATCCATATGGTTGCATGTATTTGGAGTTTGTCATTTGCTATGGAATATTGCATTGAGTGAGTTATTATTCTCCTGCTTGGGTCGTTTAGGCAGTTTCCATCTGGGGTCTGCTATGAACATTCTAATGCATGTCTTTAGGCGGATATAGGACTAGAATGGCAATATGTAAATGTTCTGCCCAAGTGACTATTGCCATATTTTGTATTCCCTCCCCCCATCCAGTTGATGATTTTTGAGGGGCATCATAAGATCAGAGTTGAATTTTAGGAAGATTTATTGGCTGTGGTATCTTTGATGTCTCTGAGCATGGTTTGGAGAGGCCCTGGGAATCTGCAGAGTCCCCTTAGGGGCTGCCACTGGGCAGAGAGAAGGGAGGCCAAGTTAGTGGCAGTGCTCTGAGCTCCTCATTCACAGTCACCCTCCAGCAGAGCAGGCGTGCTCCTATCTGTTTCATTAGCTTTTGCCATTATCTAGGATTACTGGTCCATGGCCAGCAGTCTGACAAGTTGACAGCTGTTGGGGGAGAGCTCAGGGAAACCAAGAAAAGCAAGGCGGTTGTAGTCATCTCCAAACACATATCGAGGGAGGGCCTTAATAAGAGGTTGATGGCAGGGGTACCAGAGAGGAAGGTGTGGATAGGAAAATAGAACCTGTAGGACTGGTCACCTCTTTGGATGTCAGGGAGCAAGGGGGTGGTCTCAGAAGCAGAACTAAAGTTTTGAATCTAGGTAACCGTAATAAAGGTTGCTTTCTTAGCAGAGAGATTGAGAAGCCAAGTCCAGAGAAGGGCCCCCGGGGAGAAGAAGAAGGGGAGCCTGACTTCTGACAAGTTTAAGGAGCAGGCAGGCTGTGTGGATGAGGGGGTCCCGCAGACAGCTCCGGGACCAGACACAGATGTAAGAATCCTGTGTCAGGGACTTCCCTGGTGGCGCAGTGGTTAAGAATCTGCCTGCCTATGCAGGGGACACGGGTTCAAGCCCTGGTCCAAGAGGATCCCACATGCTGCCAAGCAGCTAAGCCCGTGTGCCACAACTACTGAGCCCGCGCTCTAGAGCCAGCGAGCTACAGCTAGCCCGCGTGTGTAGAGCCCGTGCTCCGCGACAAGAGAAGCCGCCGCAATGAAGAGTAGCCCCTGCTCACCGCAACTAGAGAAAGCCCGCGAGCAGCAACGAAGACCCAACACAGCCAAAAATAAATAAATTAATTAAAAAAAAAAAAAGAATCCTCTGCAAGCCCTTGGAGGGAGATGGAAGGAGGGAGGACAGAGAGAGGAAAAATAAGCACGCAGGCAAAGTCTTCAAGGACGGCTGAGCTTGGAGGACTTGGAGAGGGAAAGATGTCAGCCCGGGAGACAGAGCGGGACAGTCAGAGGTCTGCAGACATGCCCAGGGGAGGATCGGGGCTCAGAGACCGAGGGCAGAGTCAGGAGGGTGGGACAGTCCAGCAGTGTCAGTGTCAAAAAAATGGACTTGTTCCAAGAGTTCTTCAGCTTTATCTGGAATCATGACATTTCACGGAAGTGCCTTCTTAACCATCAGTAATGTTCAGGTTATGTGTGTATTGTGCTGTTATCTCTGAAAATTGGCAAACAGCGTGCCCTTGCACATGGTAACTCACCCAGAAATTTCAATTCACTCTGATAGCCCTTCCCAGAACATTCTGGCTAAGAAAGCTTACTGTATTTGTGAGCATGGCTTTATTTTAAAACATCCATGAACAGTATTTTCTCTCGCATACGCTTGCTTGCTTCAGAACCCACTTGGTAAGGAAAGCTCCCCTGCCCCATCCTTCCCCTATTTGGGCTGATCCCCGCTTATAAAGTCTTCTGGGGCTTCAGAAGTAGCTCTGTGCTGACCACACACCCCCCTCCCATGTGCGTAATTCTTTCAGAAGTGCAGAGCGTGTACATTGTTGTCCTTTGTTAAGGATGAGGAAGCTGAGACCCAGAGAGGGCAAATGAGTGGCCACGAGTTCGGCAGATGAGGAGTCAGGGAGTCCCAGGTGTTGTGCTGAACAGCCCTGATTGTATTCTAGTCCCCTGCGGCTCTTTTACCCAAATGTACATCCAGATCACCCGGAACTTCTTCAGAATGTACTTTTCCCAGGACTTACCCTGATGTTCTGATTCTGGAGGTTTGGGGGTGAACTTCAGACCTGGGTGCACTGAAAGAACTGCCCAGGTGATTCTGAAAGCAACCCTGTTAGGAGTCCAATGTCTAGTCACTTTGTGGTTTCTGTGTTTCACTCCACACTACCCTCTTAAGTGCAGGTATAATCTGCGTCTAAGAAATGTCATTAAACGGGTTGTCTCTCAGAGAGGAAAAACCAATACTTTCCTCTATTTAAGAAGTATATGGAATTACTAAAGTGAATGTTACACTAAATATTAAGAAGGGAAGCACCTGATAGGCTACTAAGAAGTAAGAGTCTTGTGAGGCAAAGGATTCTGATACTTTTCCGGTTTTCTGCAAAAATATCTTACCTATTGACCACATACATTTGCATGCTAAATTCAAGAGGTTCACACAAGTCCATAAGTAGAAATTAAAATGAAATTAAGTATTTAGTTGACCCCATCTGATATAGATGGTATATGAGAAAGCGCTTCATAAATTTCCATCTTGGGGGCATTATTGGGATACCAGGCTTACCCCATGAGAAATAGAATACCAGATTTCGACATTGGGTCAAGGCAGAAGTGACATACAAACATATGGCAGCGTCTGTATGTGACACATAGGTATGTTTCCCCAGAATTTAGCTGGGGATGGTTTTCATTTATAAACGAAGGCACAAGCATCCTTTGATCATGTGATCACTGGGTCAGTTCATTTATAAATGTTGACACTGACAGATAATGGCTGTTTATAAGACTTGGATATGTTTATATTTCAATCTACTAAAATCAGTCTCATAATTTCTACATGTAATTTCTACATGTAATATAAACACATGTCATTTATTTTGACTTATATTATGCATAAAATTGTTCCAAAGAATCTCATGTGCTTCTGAAAATACCCCAAGGACAAACTTTTGATAGAATCTACTTCAACCTTCTGAAAGTCGTATTTGGTCACAGACAACTAAATGCTGATTTCTTATGATCTCTCCCAGGAATTTAGTCCCTGGACTCATTAAGTGTTAGAAAAGTTTAACTTTACAGTTAAATGCCTGAATAAATAACAGGCACTAATGTTGTCATATTGGTATTAGCATTGGAAGGTGTATGTTACTCCCAGTGCCACTCATAAGATGAATTACCCTTGGGAAGTAGCCCCCTTCCCCTCCACTATAAGCACCTGACCTGCAGAAGCAGGCTTAAGCAATGGAGGCATCTGGGGGTAGTTCTTTCTTTCCAGAGCTTGCAGTATCACAATTGTACTTTCCTATATTCGTCCTTAATATAAGGGGAAAAGTGCCACCGAGGCCAGAGTCCAGATAAGGAGCTGCTTTTGAAACCAAGGTTAGCAGGTAGCCTAAAACCAACATCTATGTCACCCTCACTTTCATAAGTACAGGAATGAGGAAAGTATATGCCGTAGTGTTCATTTTGGAAACTCAAGTAAAACTGTGCTCAAGACATAAGAAGGAGTTGTGTAAAATGTTACACTTCAGAGATGTTTGTTATGGTTCCTAATTGCTATATAATCAGAATCCGAGCTAATACGGTGAGTTTCTCTGACTTGACCTCTTCAGCCAGAGATAACGCATCTGGGAAAGTATTACCTGAAGGAATCCTTTTGTAATGTGACATGATCACCATTTGTTTCAGAAATTCTGAGTTTTATACATTGGGTTCAGGCCCTTATCATCACTCATCTAAAATACTGCCACAGATCCCTGTGTCATAATTTTATTGGAGAAAGTATTTATTGAGTTCCTGCTGTGTGTCCCAGCCCCAGGAATATCTTGCCCCTTCTGTTTGCTGAATTAGGAAAAGGAAAAAATCGCAAAGCCATTGCTTCCTGCCAGGGCTATCCATATGTCTCGTAACAAACCAAATCAGTATGTAGTTATTTTGTGTGTATTGTATATGGAAGAAGTAGAGAACTATGTACTACGGGGTGGCTGGCCTCAAGGGCCAACCATCAGAGAGAGAATTAGACTTAAAGAAGGACTCTGGTGGGTGAAGTAGATGCAAAATATTTGTGAGAAGTATGATGGCTGTAGTCGTAAAGCCAGCCCTTGGGACGTGTGGTCTGGTAAGTTACTAGTACACCAAGAGAAGCAGAATATTTGAAATAGTTCTGGCCTGGAAAATCTGGGGCTGAGAGTGGCCATAGAAATTCTTCATCTGGGCTTAACAGGCAGCACCCTTTCCCACTGCATTCCATTTGATCATCTTGTTTTGTGAAATTCCTTATGTTTAGAGAGAACAAACCTTAACAAGCAAGTTGCTGGTAGTAACATGCTGTGTATTTGAACTGATGTCCTCTTCCATTGTCTTGAGTGTCATTCTGTCATGATATATCTTCTGCTTGATTCAGCCCTCTTTCTCAAAAGTTCTATATCTCATTGAAAGAACAATTTTAATGGATTTGAATTAATTCATATTTCTGAGGGAATTTTATATCACCTGTTAAGGTGAACAGAGATATTCTGAATTTTACAGAACTCAGTGAGCTGCAGTAGAAGTGGTGCCTTTTGGGTGCCAAATTATGTAAATTGCATTGATGTTGCTGATGAGGTTTGGACCTTAAATGACTTGGCTTGGTTTCCTAGTCCATGTTTTCCCTCAAGTAACATTTTTTGGAAAAGGAGGGAATCAACAAATTTGCTTTGAAAGGGAGAGCCTCTAATCCTTTACATAGAGAATGAGTTAGAACTACAAGAAGCGTCCTTGGGACCCCTTGTATCTTCAGTTCTTTCCCTTTGAAAATAATAAACTTTTAGGTTCCATGAGGCTCAAAACAAACAGGTACTTTACGTGTGAGGGCCAGCATGGAAAGTTCATCTTGCTGGTCATTCCAGGAATTCGATAGACACTGCTTTTCCCCAACACAGTTATCAAGTCCAGACGTGTTGGAAAGGAGGTTGGGCACGTTCCCTGGCTATCGTTTCATGGGAGAAGGTGAGATGAAGAAAGAAAGAAAAATTAAGTATCCTATTATGTAGTCGGTAGCATGTACAAGTTATGGGTATCGGGACCAGAGTTGGGCCTTTTTTTTTTTTTTTTCTTGGTCAGTGAATGCAAGGAGGGTGCGAAGCTTCCTGGCAAGTTAAACTTTGGCACCTGTGACTCAGGGCCTGAGTGCCACGTACAGTAGGCACAGGGCCCAGATCATGGCTGTTTTAATCCCCTCTGCGCCTCCTAAAAAGGCAATTAAATTACTTCCTCTGTATTGTGGACATTGGCCATACTTGCTAGATGGTGATCTGGAAGAGGAAACAGTAGATAATAATTAACATATCTTCCACTCTTTCATGACAGAGCTCATCTTATGGTGTTGGTCATTATCATGTTATAGATTAGGAAGTGTTTAGGATCATAGAATTTTACTCTTAACTTTCTATCCTTGAAATTTTCAAACATACACAAAAGTAGGATGCACTCCACATACCTGCCACCGAGCTTCAACAATTAGCAACAAATTTCATAGCCAGTCTTCCTTCATCTACCTCCTCACCCCTCTCCCTACCCTTCTCGTTTGTCACCATAGATTAGTTTTGCCTTGAACTGTAAGAAAATGGAATTAGTATGCAATCTTCTGTGACTGGCTTCCTTCGCTCAGCATGATGTCTAAGGGATTCGCCATGTTGTTGGTGCATCGGTAGTTGGTCTCCCTTTTTTCCTCACCTATTAGAAGGCTTTCAGCCACTTTTCTCTAATATCCCCCCTGTGCTCACCATTCCTGAATCAATGCTTCTCTCTTGGTCCCTTATCCTTCGACCTCCCTTCCTTCACACTGTGGAAACCACTCACTCAGGGCCCTCCCATCACCAAGTTCCATGAGCTATGCTTGCTCTCTCCTCCTTTATCCCTGTAAGTGACTAATAACCTGCCCCTCCTCCTGGTTTTGTGAATAACAATTACTGGGATTTTTTTTTTCTTTTAATCATAAAAGCATCACATGTGGTTGAGAGCACAGACTCTGGGGCCAGGCTGCCGGGATCGCAGTGCTGGCTCCTGCACTTACCTTTGCTCTGACCTTGGCTGTGTTCTAAGCGTCTGCCTCCCTCAGTTCCTTTAATCCTAAACTGGGAAAAACAATAGTAAACAACCTCATAGTGTTGTTTGAGGATGAAGTAAGTTAATATCTGTAACGCTCTTAGAACAATGCTTGGCAAGTGTAAGTGCTGTACAAGTATTAGCTATTAAGAGCAAAAAAATAAATAAAAACGTGCACACTGCAGGAGTGCATAAAAACACTAAAAAATCCCCTAAAATTCTCACCGCCTATCTAGAGCTACATTGTGGACTATTCCAATGTGTTTTCTGGATATATTTTAACGAAACATATTTATAACTAACTGACTAACATATTTACACAGCATTAACGTGCCCTTCCTGCCTCTCTTCCCCTAGCTTTTTGTGATGGTGTCGCCCTGCCCCTTCTCTGCTCCTTTGAAGCTGCCGTTATTGTCCCCCGACACACGGGGAAGGCCCAGGGGTGCGCCCTGCTCTTCCTTCATGCTCTCCCTCCAAAGTGTAGCGCTCAGCCACCATTTCCGGGCTGTTGATCCCCATCCAGCCCAAAGAAAGAAGTCTTGTTCATTCTTACATTACCTGTCTCTTGCATCCAGCTTTTTCTTTACATTCCAATTGCCTCCATATGTGTGAAACCTTATGCTCTAACTCCTAATGGCAGTACTGATGCTGATAGATAACACTGGGTGGTTTCCGTGTGCCAGGCTCTTTTCTATATGATCCCATTTAATCATTACAGTCCTGTGAGGTAGGCACTCTGTTACCCCCATTTTACAGATAGAGCGCCTCGGGGTTCAGTGAGGCTAAGTGGCTCATTCCACATACACACGAAGTGGCACAGCCCAGATTTGAACCCAGTGCCATCTGATCGTAATATGACCTATACCGTATTGCCTGCCCTCTAGACCTTCCATGGAAATACTCTACTTGTCTCTCTCTGTCCCCCACTTCGTTCCATCCTACAAAAGGTTGTTGGATTGTTTTTCTGATAGCATTCCCTATGCCTGTCATTCTGGTCAGAAACCTTCAGTGGGCTCCCATTTTCACGTAACAGAATCAGCTTTCCTCCACTCTCTACTGCTCCCCTCAATAACCGTTCTAAATTCTCCCCACTCCTTTGCCACCGCCATCCAGTTCGTATCCTTAAGGGATTGATCCATTTAAGAACTGTGTCCTTCGTGCATGTCTGCTTGCTCAAGCCCTCACTGACTCTGTCTTCTCTGAGCTCCTAATGCTTGCACTTGGCATGCCTTATTGGCCCACTGATATTCCTTATTCATATTCAGGACTTAGTCCATCTTGTTGGAATCACAAGCCCTTTAATCACCAGTGTAACAGCCCACATTCATTGTTTGTCGGCCATGCCCAGCCCAGCTGGTGACTGTAAGTGTCAGTGAGCTGCACACACACGTCTCAGTCCTTCTCAGCCTTTCTCTCTCTCAAACCCCCCCCACTCCTATGCCTTCAAGCAGCTGTGCTGTTCAAAGCAGGAGAATGACTACCTAGTTGCTTCTTAATCTAAAATGGATGTAACAGCGTTTACCTGTTGCCCTCACTTTCAACTCTCCCATTAGGTGTTCGGTTTGTTTGTCTTAATTCACTCTGGGCATGTAGGTGAGCTCCTCTCTGCTTAGCAGTATTAGAAAGCATGTCCTCTGCTCAAAGTCAGTGAGATGCTAGGCCTTTATGACCAGAATCCTAAATATCTCTGTTCTGCTGCTTTGTCAGCCCACCAGGAATGAGGGTAGAATGGCTATGTTGGGGACAACAGCCCGGGTAAGGGATCTCATTGCAGACAGCGTCCAGCCCTGCTCAGCTAGGGGGGTAGAGGGGGTGCAAGGCAGATCCCTCACGAAGGCTGATGGGGAGGACTCCAGCTGTCACACAGATGGAAAAGAAGGCACCTGTTTTCTGGGTTTGGGTATCAAAAGGGCCATCAACCACATAACCACAGGTAAGAGATGAATGGGCATTCGGAATGTTCTGCCTCCTTCCTTAGATTGGTCCTGTGTCCCTTGCCAGGAATCACTTCCTCAAGGCAAAGTCCCTGTGCCTTTTGGAACCAAACGATGCTATAGGAAGTGAGAGAATGATTTCCAAACGACATGAGAACATAGCCCAGAGACCGTTTCCTTGCAACCCCAAGGTGCTCAGTATCTGTGCAGGGAAGGAGCCGGCGGGTGGGGACGACTCAGACGGGAGCCCCTAGATCACTGCTCCTCCACAAGTGGGCTCCACACCACACCAGCAACGTCAGCCTCACCGGAAACTTCGCACAAATGCAAGTTCTCCCCCCAGCCCAGACCTACTGACTCAGAAACTCAGGGATAGAGAAGCACTGTTCCAGGGGGCTTCCTCACGTCATATAGCATTGTTTGCTCCCCAAACAGTGAGCCCTTTGAAGGCAGGAATTCAGTCTTCTGCTTCTCTGATCATTCCCACTTCCTCTCTCCAGCCCCAGCAAGCTTGTCCTGTAGAACCTGCAGACAGATGCAATGTGTGCAGTGATGGCTAGGAACACCAGGGTTGATTTCAGCCCTGGAGAGCTTCAGTTTCCTCATCTGGAAAATGGGTTAATAACACCACCTTCACCATAACCCCCAAATATATTAGTTAAAATAAAAAAACAGGGTACAGAGCAATGCATGACATGCTCCCATTTGTATTTTTTGGAACAGGTATGTGGGTAATCACGTTTGTGTATGCGTGTGATGTCTTCAGAAGGAAACAGGAGAAACTGGTAACAGTGATTACCTTGGGAAGTCTAGACTAGAAGGACAGCTAGTTTTTGTTGCCTACCCTTTTGGACTATTTAAAATTTTGACTATGCACATATATTCTTTTCAAAACTAGTTAATGAAATAATAGTGATTTCTTTTTCAGAGATGTTGTAAAGAGTAAGTAAAATAACTTTACATAAAGCCCTGAACACAGTGCCTGGCACAGGAAAAGCACTCTGTTAGTGTCAGCCTTTGTCTTCAGTATTAAATAGTTGTGGAATTCATCCATTCATTTATTTATTCATTCATGAATAAACAAATGGGACATCCAGCTGTCCTCAGCCAGCCACGCAGATATGAGCAAATCATTTCTCAGCCAGTCTCGCTATACTAGGTAGGGAGTAAAACTTGTTTGTGAAGGTCACGCTCAGTCTTGATGGTAAACACGTGCCTCTGCATGGCTGGACCCTAGCTCGGCATACACGGTGGGGGGCGCTGGACCCTGCACCTCTGCAGTGCACGTCAGAGAGCTGCTCCCTCGGCCCACCTCCACTGGCTGTGAACCTGTTTGGGGCACAGTCTGGGGGTGCAGAGCAGCACTGCCCTCAGAACCTGGGCACCACGCAAGTGGCCAGCCCACGCTGGAGGTGAATGTTCACAGTCCCAGAAACTGGCCCTGATCGGGTGCATCAGAGTCCCAGGGACTCCGCCCCAGCTCCTCAGAGCTGTGAAGGGTAACCTTTGGCTTGGAACAGGCAGTATTTTTCAGGGTACATGGGGGAAGGAGCAGCGAGGTGTATCCCGTTTCTAAGAAGACAGACACTGTACACATGAACACCGCAGGGTGATAGGTTCACACTGGCTGATGTGTTGTATTGGTTGCTATATTGAGTGTCTTAACCTAACCCAGGTATTTATTGAGGCCCCATTCTCTGCATTAGTCAGTATGAGAGAGAAGATGGCATGGATAATGCACCTGCCTGGTTAAGGGTGTGGCTTTGAAGTAGGAGAGTTCTGGGTTCAAATCCTGTTTCTATCTACACTTTCCAGCTGTCTGATCTTGGTAAGTTTATTTAACCTTCCTGAGCTTCAGTCTCAATAGGTATAATGAATGCGACCTTCTTATATTGCAGGCAGTATTAAGTGAAGTATCATCTGTAGAGAGTACTTGAACATAGTAGCTGGCACGTAGTAAGTAATGAATAAATGTACTTGCTATACTATTATTATTGAGCTAAACTTCCCACAGTTTAGTGGGAAGACGATTTTCACACACAAAGTCAGTTACATAACAATAAGCATTAATAACATACAATTAAGCATTGAAATAAACACATGGTGTTTGCGGACCCTTTTTGAGAGCTTAATGATAGCTATAAATCCTCACTTCAGAAAAAATAAACATAGGGCGCACAACCGAATTTTGCATGCAATTTTAGGGCTTCATTCACATCTCCCCCTGCCTCTCCATCTCATGCATGGGCCATCCCTTAGGGGTCCTTGAAACCCCTGAGCTTCAAGCATATAGCAAGAATTCGTAAGGGGAATTAGTCACTATAAGCAAAAGTATTGATAGGGAGCCCTTCCTGGAAGAGTTAAAAATGCGAACTAGCCTAAAAGAAGAGAGAATTTAAATTGGCCAAGAGAAGCAGGCAGAGAACTTGGGTGGAGATTTGCAGATGGGACTTGAAAACGCAGCCCACAAAGCCAGAGGATGGGGTGACAGCCCCCTGAGGCTACAGCAGTATACAGCAGGCAAGGTTCCAGCTGGGCCCCTGGAGTAAGACTGCCTGGGCTCAAATCCCAGCCAAGCAGCTTGCTAGCTGTTTGACGCTAGGTACATATTTAACCTCTCTGTGCCTCAGTTTCTTCATTTATAAAATGGGGATGAAAATACATAGAATTTCTCACAGGGTGATTGTGAGGATTCAGCAGGATAATGTATTGACAATGATTGGCATATAGGCTGGTGTCTGGTGTAAACTCTATGTAGCGATAAGCTGCTTTTATGATGAGCATTTTTATTATGGGGCCAAAATACTAGGGAGGATCTTGACTGCAAAGCTGAGCCCTTTGGACTTTTTCTGGAGTTACTGGCGAATCCCTGGAACTTTTTTGAGCCAGAGAGAAATAAACTGAAAATGGTACTTTATCTGAGCATATGCTGGTCAGGATAGATTAGACTGGAGGAAAATAAGGGACATAAGTGGTTTATGAGGCTTGTTGCAATAGCCCTAACTTGAGGTGCTGGGAGCCAAGACCAGAAAATGGGGAAAAATTTAAATGCGGGGTGTGTCAAAGTAGGAATCAAAAGAATTTAGAAAGTGCCAGAGTCTAAGGTTATGCTGTTCAATAAGGCCGCTGTGACTGCTGAGCACTTGAAATGTGGCTCATCCAAATCAAGATGTGCTGTAAGTGCAAAACGCACGCTGAGCTTCAAAGATTTAGTACCAAAAAGAATAAAATATCTCGATTTTTTAACATTGATTTACATTTTAATTTTGGTCATATTGGGCTAAATAAAATATATTAATTTCACTTTTTAATTTTTTTCATGTGGCTACTAGAAAATTTAACCTCACATATGTGGCTCACATTTCTATTGGACAAAGCTTGGTTTAGGAATTGGAAGGAGGGCTAATGCAAAAGGATGCCTCGTGACCAGGACAACGGTGGTGTCACTCATTGAGAAAGGGACATGAGAAAGATTGGGGGCAGGCGGCTATGTTGCATTGGGTTTTAGGTGTGTTGTGTTTGAAGCAGCTGTGCAGCATTCGAGTGTAAATTGAAATAGGCTTTTTTATTTAGACATTGGAATTAAGGTAAAGGGTCAGGGCTGTGTGCACGCGAAGTGTGTTGGTCTTAGCTACAATCCTTATGGGTAAGGCATCTACCGTCACTGAGGACCACTGCAGGTCAGGCAGGTGCTGAGTAATTTACATATGTTCTCTCATATCCTCCTGGTACAACCCTGTTAGGTAGGTACTATTATTATCCCTTTCCATTTTACAGATGAGGGAACTGAAGGTCAGAGAAGTGAAACAACGTGGGGTAGTCCGTGATGAGCCAGGATTCGAATTTATCTGACTCTAAAGGCTCTTGTTCACTCTGCTACACCAGCCCTCCAGGACTGGGCCCCTGAGAAAACCAAACTCAGAAGAAGGAACAAGAGCTGTAGAAAGGAATAGCATTAGACAGGCAAGAACATGACGGTCTGGCGTCACGGAAGCCAGGGAGGAGACACTTTCCAAAAGGAAGTAGCTGTTAGGAAAACAAATTTAGACTTGAGTTACAAAGGGTGTTAATTGCTAAGAACTGTTTCAGACTGAAGGAGGGTTAATCCTGTAGGTTAAGGTCATTAGAAGAAGTTAGAATTTTCCAGGACTTGTTCAGAGCTTTGAAAAGTTAAGCATAGGTAGGAAGTGGCATTCTTTTAAACTGACCTGTTCTAAGACCCAGGCAGAAATAAACATGGGTCGAACCAAGAGGCAGAGATTCTAATAATCATCACTGGTGTTTCTCAGGAGGACCTATATCAGAATCCTTTAGAAAGCTTGTAAATACAGCTTCTTGGGCTCTGCATCAGATATACTGAATCAGATTTTCTTTAACAAATGCTCCAGGTGCTCTAGGTACACAGTGAAGTTAGGAAGCAACTGCTCAGGCTATGCAGCTCTCCTCCTCTGGATTTATTACCCAGGATTGGCTCATTCTCATGGCTCCCTGCCAGCTTGCTAGGGCACAGGAGGATGATGGGACCATCCTGCGTCTTTAGCAGTAGCCCTACCTGGAATCTGGGGCAGTCCTTTAAATAAGAGCAACCAGTTCTCCTTCGCTTAGATCTTCTCTCAAGGCCATTGAACTCCCCACTTCTACCGTCATTGCTATGGAAACCACCTATCTGAAGGAGCAGGAGGCCCTAAAGGGAGGCCTTGTCTTCTTTGTCCAGTGCTTCTGGCTGACGCTTGGCCTTGCTTTCTCCCGATTCCTTCCTTGTGTCTTTGATGTTCATAGGCCTGCAGTATAGAGTGGCGACAGAGAGGATGACCTTGAGAGTCAGGTGGCCCTGAGTCCCAGCTCTGCTACGTAAATCAGTGTGATCTTCGGCAAGATTTTTTAACCTCTCTGTGCTTCATCTATAAAGCAGAAATGATAAAAGAATTCACCTCTAAGAAGATTAAATGAAATGATTCTTGGAATTTACTTACCTGGCACATACTAAGTACTCAGTAAGTGGTGGTAGTTTTTTGAATTTTATCATCATAACAATAGCAATAACATCTTCATCACCATCATCATTATTCCAGGACATGTGCCCTGGATGGCAGGTAAAATCTACTAATCAAAGATAGCAGACAAAGGCTTCGAAGGGTTAGCAAGTTTAAAAGCATCTGCTTTTAGAGGCAGAGCTCTGTTGAGGTTTTGAGAGAGAGCTGTTCTCTTTCTTTTTCACTCTGCTGATTCTGAGCCTACACATACTTGTCTTAGAAAGGAATATCACTGTCACTTCATTGTCTCTTCCCTATCCCAAAGCATGTCTTCCACCGTTCTGTGCAGCCCTCCCTCATCTGTCCGTCTTATTTTCCATCCCCCTAGGCCAGCAACTTGTTCCTTTCGCTCTGTGTTCTCGGAACTGGACGGGAGCAGGGCAGGACATGCAGGCAGCCGGTCACAGGTTCAACTACCCTTGGCCTCACTGCCTGCGAGCTTGTTTGGGGTGGGGGTTAGGACTACACCTTGTGAATTCTGGGGGGATACAATTCAGCTGGTTACACTGGGAGAGCTAGTTTACTTTCCCACCCTGCACTAGCGAGGTACAGCAGGAGGAGGGGAGAACGTCAGGGCCTGCGGGTGCTCGGAGGACTTCCCATGGGCTGTGATCAGGGGATGCAGCTACTAAATGCTCAGCAGGAGTGTCCTCTGTGTTTACTACACTCACATGCTTATTTTATCTGATGCCTTAACAGTCCTTGGAGATAGAAAAGTATTATTATCCCCATTTTTCCCATGAGAAAGCGGAGGCTGAGATAGGCTACAGGTCCCGCGCAGGGCGCCAAAGGTAGGAAGGGGCGGGGACAGGGATGAGTCCAAGTCCCCTGGCCTAATCCTTGAGCATGTCCCAGGAACTAAATATCCGAGGCACAGTGTAAAGGCTGTGCCACAAGTTCCAATAGAGGGGCTGGCAGGCATGCCTCTACTCAGATCCAGCCCACCTGTGTAAGATTTTCTGATTTTTCTTTTTAAGGAGAAATCTCTTCAAGTGTTGACAGTTAAAGTTAAAACACACACACAATTTGATTGGTATCTTGTTTTAGAATAAAATATTAGTGATACATATGAGAGCTCTCAAAAAAAAAAAAACACGCATTCTCTCTCTCTCACTCTCTCTCTCTCTCTCTCTCTCTCTCTCTCTCACTGTCTCTCACTCTCTCTCTCACACACACACACACACAATTTAGTTAACCCTCTGTGGGACCCAACCAAACACATCTGCAGTCTGGATTCAGCCTGCAGGCTCTGATAGAAAATAATAAGTGTTCATGAAAATAGAAAACCAGTTCCTGGGGGGCCTGACTGTCCACTCCCTGAACTCCTTCCAAGACCGTATCAGTAGATGTTGCTACCTGATCACATTACCTTGAAACTCTTCTTTTACTGTCTGAATTTTTCCCTTGTTTCCCACTGAACACGTGGTTTTCATCTTATTAACAAGCCTAGGGGCCCAGCACTTAAACGGCTGTGTGTTCCAGGTGCATTAGTGCTAGGTGCTCCTGTTTGTCCTCCCAACAAGCCTGTGAGATAGATTGCCGTCCCCTTTAGCAGATGAGGAGCAGAGAGCTGGGGTAAGATATTGATAGTTGAAGGCAGGATCAGAGGGTAAGTGGTAGCCTGCTGTCTTTTTTTTTTTTTTTTTTTTTTTTTGCATCCTGCTCTTTTATTACAGCCACAAGGGGTGTGTTTGCTCAGAAAGTTGGCTTCACTCCAGTGATTCAGTTACTGGCCAGGCCATGATGACTTGTGATTCAGATCCTGGGGCTTCCTGGTGCCTTCCTCCCAGAGTGTACTCTGTGACACACTTTCCATCCCCACCCTCCTCTCCCTGCTTCAGGCCCCTCTAGACAAAGATTAGAATGCCCACATTTCCCTAATGTGACACCTTGTTCCTAGGAATTTCTAGGAAGCTGAGAATTCAGATGAATAATAGCATTAAAACCAATGCAAAGTATTTGAATAGCTAAATACTACTTACGTTTATTCAAATCTCTCGGCCACATGTAAAAGTGGAAACGACTGCAGAAGCAATAGCCAGAGTTTTATCAAACCTGGGTGTCTGCACAGGCAGGCACAGGCCTGGGCCCTTCTGGGTGGGTTATCCAGTGACGCCAGAAGTTGACCTCAGTCCTTGCCTAATAGCCACAGTGAGAACATTCTCACTTAGCTTATGGATATGAGAGGGGAGACCTGTCTTCCAGGGCACTAGACAGACAAGCAGATGCCTTCTGCACCAGAAGAGGTGTTGCACAAACGTGAAGCCATCAGCAAGGCCACAACTCTAGGTCATGGAGTGTCAAGGTCGCCCTTGATGAGAACCACATTGTAGACTGTTCAGTGATGTCCAGAGTATTTGCGAATCAAATTAATTGGAATTGCATCCTTTCCTTGATACAATAGGAAGTGTGGCTTCTGGGGTGGAGAGGCTCAAAAGCTAGTTCAAGGCTGTGAGCTGGATTAACTTGGAGCAAGTTTTTCTAATTTTGGTTGCCTCATCTATAAAACGAGATGAAAAAGTAATATACCTTTCAGGCTGAGAGTGAGGCTTCACAGATGAATGCAGATGACAGTATGTGTGTGCTCTAAGGTTCTATACATCGGGTGCTGTTTGTCTTGGAAGCTATTTTTGGAGTAAGAATAAAGCAAGTTTTTTATCCAAGTAGTAGCACAGACAAACAGCCAGACACCCGTGCATTGAGGGAAGACCAAAGACACCCTCTGAGGGTGCAGAGATGCTCAGAGATGTTTGTGTCCCAGCCTCTCGGTCTGGTTCTGCCCCAGCCCAGCCGTTGAGGCAATGCAGAGCAGCTGCAAGTGGGGAGGACGTCCTCAGCGAGACCTCCTGCTCCTGTAAACACCACCCCACCGCTCAGACATCAAGCAGCCGTGACCCTGCTTTCATACACGAGAGGCAGCTCAGCCCACCGAGTTCCTTGCAGAGGCTCCTTAGGTTAAAATGACATAATTTTGATTTGACTTATGGTAAAGAAATTATGTTCTTTACCAGTGGCCCAGTGTACAACTTTTTCTAGAGGGATCCCCAGGAGAAGGGAGCAGGAAGCTATCTGAGGGATAGGGAGAGGGCTGTCTGTGAAGGAGCAGGTCAGAACACAGATGTCAGAAGCGGGGAAAGCTGTAAGAGCCCCAAGCTGGCAAGCATGAACTGTGAACCACTGGCTGTTTATAATCGTGACTATAATACAGTCAGGAAGTAAGTCGTCCGTGTACCAGATGCAGAGTTTCTCACCAATTTTAGGAGGACCTACCCAAGCATTTTATAACTAAAGCCTAATTGTGGACTATTTGCTTACAGCCGTGTGGGTGGGAGGAGCCATGGCTGACCCAGTCCTGAAACGTGTGTGAAATGTTCTGCAGTTACAGGAAAACTTGCCCAGGCCTTGGAAACTTTATGCCCTAGAGTTGAGAAGAAGAGACTGCTTGGCGTTATTTCCTGCAAAGGGAACATTAGAAAGTCCTAAGGGTGCAGCCTGGAAACCACAGGCAACTCAGAAAGGGTGTCACGTTCGCACTCTGAAGGCTGGGGGCCAATCCTCAGAACCGGTGCCAGCTGGCAGGGGAGCCCAGTTTAATGTGCTACAGGGAACAAAACGAGGACCAGCGCGCTGTGAATCAGGGCACTTCAAACTGTTCGCAGAAAGGCTGCCTGCTGCCTTAGACCCATTTCAAAGGCTCTGTTAACAGGTGCTTGCTGGGAGCACAGAAGGGCTGGGCCAGACCGCTGGGTGTGTGCAAAGTCACCGGGAGGAGACCCTCAGCCTCTCCTTTGGGTGGGGCAGGATGAGTGCCCCAGGAATCTGAGGAAGAGGCAGCTTGTCGGAAGTGTGTGTAACCAGGTCGGCCCAAGGCAAGGCCACCGTGCCCTGCCTCACGAAGGCTCCTCCCAGGTTCCTGCACGGCTTGGGCTCCCTTATGCTAGGGGAATCCTTAGTGGGCTGTTTCCAGCCATTCTATTCTGCCCTGACACCAGAGTGCAGCAGAATTGCCTGGGGCCCATGCCCATAGCACCCCCAGACCAGTCGGTCAAAACGCTTGGAGGCCCATTGTCCGGGGGGGAGGCAGACAGGTGCACAGGGGATTCCCATTCATTGTGCTGGGTGTGACCCCCAAGGATAAATACAATAGCAGCTGCTGTGTATGGCGTGCCTTGGTCCTATGCTAAACGCTGCATGTGCACCAGTGAATTGAATCCTCAAAAACAATAGTATCCCTATATTACAAATGAGAAACATGGGCTCATAGAGGTTAAGTAACTGGAAGAGGTAGGGTCCAAACCAGGAACATGAAGCTTGCTAATTAGCTGGATTTCAAAGTTCTGCACGCGGTTAAAAGCACAGTTTTATTTGGGCATTTGACCCAAAGCTGCCTCTGACTTCAGAAGTTACAAGCCTACCCAAGTCCTTGAACTCAGCCATCGGAAGCATTCTGAGTGCGGTAGAACCCGGGGGACCCCGCAGGAGCTGTGGGTGCTGTTTCGGCAGCCTGTTCTAGTGTAAGCCTTACGGCAGATATGCCTTGTGCACCTGCAGCCCCTCCAGAAGGTTGAGTCAGCCTGCGTTTGCTGCTGGCGCCACGGTGCCCTCAGACTTTGCTGAGCCCTTGCATAGCGCCGGCGAGGCACACCTACTGTCCACCTGCTCTGACTCATAAAACTGCCGGCGCTGCCAGCTCTGCGATGTCTTCCAATGCCACCGCGCCAAGAGAGAACTTAGCCATATATGGCAGGGGCACCAGGCAATGCTTTTTTCCCCAGCCTGCCTTCCCCTTGGACTGTGCCATTGGGCAACTAGACCGGTCGAAGCTCAAGGTCCGGGATGTTCCTTGCTTTTCACCGGGAGAGAGAGGCAGAGGGCAGGCCCCACAAACATGTGATGGGGGTGTGGGATTAGCCAGTGCCCTGGCCCCAGGATGAAGCCAGAGAGGTCAAAGGGGTGGGGCAAGGGGGGAGGTGCTGATGTAGTTCCATTAAATATTTCAGGCTTGAGGCTGTATCCCATGTGACTTTTGCTGTGGATCTGTCATTGAGAGTCTTTCAGCCGAAAGGTTCCCACTTTTTTTCCTGAAATAAAGGCTTCCTTATCTGCCTAACATTCTCCAAACGACTGCAATCTTGATAGCACCTAAAATGCACCCTTGTGCAGACTTCTCCAGAAGCACTCTCTTCTGCCCTTTTCTGTTGCCAGGATTTGTATCAGTGTAGATAGTTTGGGTAAGAGAGCCAAAACGAAATGAAATCAAACCTCCTATTAACGTACAGGGCAGTAATGTTAACCTGCACGTGGAACATGGCCCACGTTGGCCGGAGGCCTGGTAACTACCACAGATGTTTGTGTTTGTTTCCCCTTAGAAAACGCTACTTTATGCTGTATATGGGGCGCGTGGATTAAACTACTGGTACTGGGTTTCTGCAGAAAAGATTCACGAAGGTGCTCAAAAGGATTACAAGCTTAGAAACTGAGGCCCGCCCCTCCCATTGCTGAGGGGGCTTTGTGGTAGCACCTCCAAGAGGCTGTGGTGACCGGGAGTGCATCCTTTTCCCCCTCAAAGCATTATGAATGTCTAAGCAACTTAAAGATGACTGTTCTTCACCTTTGAAAAAAAAAGTTCCTTCAGATTTCAGGTGAAAAACCGTAACTGAAG
The DNA here is from genome assembly GCF_009873245.2 of Balaenoptera musculus. NCBI lineage: Eukaryota > Metazoa > Chordata > Mammalia > Artiodactyla > Balaenopteridae > Balaenoptera > Balaenoptera musculus. The sequence goes on along the minus strand of NC_045785.1, from coordinate 58,423,746 downwards.
ATGTCGAGCAAGACGGCCAGCACCAACAACATCGCCCAGGCGAGGAGGACTGTGCAGCAGTTGAGAATGGAAAGCCTCCATTGAAAGAATAAAGGTAGAGCCTTGAGTGGGTCAGACGTGTGTTCTGACCGGCTCCTCTGCCCTCCCAAGGCCGGGCCACGTTTCTGAGAAGGTGGGGATGCCATGTATTGGACCAGGTGCCAGGATTTCCCCGAGCCAGCTGAGAGTCTCCGAATCTTCACTCTCATTTCAACATAGCACTGGCGAGCCAGAGTGTCTGAGTGAGGCTGTGTGGACAGAAAACCTAAAGCCCGTGACAGGATTTCCTGGGGACCGGTCCTTCCCTGAGCGCACATGGTCGAGCCCTCTGTCACTGGGTTCTCCCTCGGGACAGGGGTTCCAGCTGGACTTTATAACACCCTCGTCCTCCCTCTGGAATGTATGAAGTGTTCTAGCGTTATCGGTGCAGCCAAGGTGGCCTCGTGTAACAAGTCAACAACCAGGTGTCCTTTTTAGGAGAAGGTGGGTTTTTCAGTGTGTGCGGACTTTGACGACCACAGTCTGCAACCCAGGGTAAGTATCGCCAGCCTTAGTTGAGATCTGGAGGAAACCAGAAGGCAGTTGTTTGGGTCACCTGACTTTGAAGTCTTTTTTCCCCAGACCCCCAGAGAGGGCTAGGCGGTGAGTGCCTTGGAATGTTGTGAGTAATGGCCGTTCCTAGATACTGAAGCCGTCACCTGATAAATTCCTCTGGCCTAGAGATAGTCACCTGTCTTCAAACAGAGGCTGCCTGTGCCCCTGGCCTGAGGACACTGATCTGATTATCCTAACGGGTCTCCCACCCAGACTTCTGAACAGGGTGTGGTATTTCCATTTTTAACTCATGCCACAGTAAGGTACTGCATCTTCCATGCTGGCTTTGTCCTCTTTTTATTCCCCCAAGCCCAATCTTTAACAGTAAATCTTCAAGCTCTACTAGAATTTGGCTCTAGTCTGAGTTTTGGCTCCGAGCCCATAATTCGGTTCTTTAACTCTGTTCTGCAGTCCTAATCGATTTGTTATTGGATAGAAACTAGATACAACCTTCCTTTGAATCACAGACACTTTCTTTTTCCCCTCCCTCCCCCCACCAACTTTTTATTTTGAGAAATTTCAAACCTGTGGAAGAGTCGTAACAACAAACACCCATATACTGTTTACCAAGATTCACCAATTAATTAGCATTTTACCACACTTGTTTTCTGTCTCTACACACACATACTCACAAAACTGACATAATTTTTTCTTTAAATTTGTTGAAAGTTATTTGCAAACATTGTGACGCTTCACCCCTAATACTTCACCATCTGTCACCTAAGTGAGTATTAGGGGCATTCTTCTACGTAACCACAGTACAATGATTAATTCAGGATCAGCTGCTAATAGTATCTCACACGTAGTCCAGTTTCGAAGATTCCAGGCCACTCACTTCTCAGAATGGCCCTCACTTTAGATGGGATTGTTTGCTGACGATCAAATTCAGGCTAAAAGTTTGGGCAGAAATACTAGCTGGCTGGTGGCAAGTCGTCTGCCCTCACTCCAAGAGACATCTGATGTCAGTTTGATCACTTGGTTAAGGAAGGCCTTATCTGCCAGATTTCTCCATTTAGAAGTACTTTTCCCTCTTTAAGTAACAATCTGGGAGTGATACTTCGGTTATCCTATTCTCCAACAGTCTTCCACCCAGTGGGTTAGCATTCAAATACCTTTCAAGTTTGTAAATTTTTTAAAAAAATTTTTTTTATTGAAGCATAGTTGATTTACAATTTTGTGCCAATCTCTGCTCTACAGCGAAGTGACTCAGTGATACACCTATAGACATTCTTTTTTTATATATTCTTTTCCATTATGGTTTATCACAGGATACTGAATACAGTCCCCTGTGCTATACAGTAGGATCTTGTCGTTTATCCAGCCTATATAGAGTAGTTTACATCTACCAACCCCAAACTCTCAGTCCATCCCTCTCCCTCCCCCGCTCCCCCTTGACAACCACAAGTCTGTTCCCTATGTCTGAGTCTGTTTGTTTTGTACATAGGTTCATTTGTGCCATATTTTAGATTCCACATATAAGTGATATCATATGGTATGTGTCTGTCTGACTTACTTCACTTAGTGTGATCATCTCTCGTTGTATCCTGTAAATATTTCCTTTGTTTGCTTTGGTCTGTCTACACACCAGGTTTCAAAAGCATCAGCGGACCTCATGTCCTACTGCGAGGAACATGCGAGGAATGACCCTCTGCTGATGGGGATACCAACTTCAGAAAACCCTTTCAAGGATAAAAAGACCTGCATCATCTTATAGAGGAGTAGTGAAGTGGTTCCTCCCCTCTTCTCAACAAAGCAAACGATGAGCAGCTCCTTGAAAAGATTTACCTTCGGCTTATTCGGTAACCACTGCTAATAACTAAAATGCTCTTAACTTGGAATCATGGACTCGGAAGTCTTTGTTTTCCAAGTTGTCCTTTCTCTAAAATGCCCTTTAGTGAATTAATACAGAATAACAATCTTGTTTTCCATTTGTTAACTCTGGTGTCATATTGGGTTACTGCTGAAGGAAAGTTGGTCTGGCCTTTTAAAAAAACAAATATGTGAATGATCCAGTTAAGACCTAAATTACCTAAGGACTCGTCTCGATTAAAATGCCAAGAATAACCTGTCCTAAAGCCTTTCTATCATAGTATGTTCTTAATAGGGTTATGCCAATCTGTACAGTATATGTGGGTGAGGAGTGTTTTGTGTATATATATGTGTGTTTGTATATACACATCTCAAAGCTTATTTCCCTATTAAAATGTCTCTCTCTCCAGACCATCAGTTCAACTCCAGAAGTTATACCTTTATCTTGAGCTGTGTGGGGGTAGAATTAAATTCTTTTCTTATAGTTATTGTACAAAAAGAACACCCTAAAGACTGCATTCATTGTAATTGAGTAATGAAGTCATCTCTCTCCTCTTGAAATCTTGCTGACCTCTTAGGCTACAGTAAACTGTGCCAATTAAAATTTAAAAACTGAACGAAAAGCCCTTTTATGATATGAGTATTAGTTCACCAAGGGCTTTCGGGCTTCAGTGATCCTGCATCTAGAAAAGGGGAGGAGGCCCTTGGGGAGTACCCTGGGCAGCTGTGCCCCGGGGCTCACGTTCTCTGGAGCAGGGGTAGACAGACAGACACCTCTGAAATTTCCACTCTAACGCTGGGAGCGAGACAGAGCATCCGTGAGCCCGGCCAAGAGAGGAGCAGGAATGCGTGAAAAACAGCTGCTCTCCTTGGCCCAACTTTGTGATTTAGCTCACTTTCTCTGCCTCCCCTCCATCTTTCCTCTGCCACCAGAACATGTCCTCAGAGGTCATGTTCACCTCCCAGCCCCAAGTGGGCAGATCATGATGGGGAAGAAACATACATACAAAAAGAACGTAAAGGTATCAGACACTTACTTACTTAAGCTCTTTTCAAATATCTGCAGCGTCAGCGTCATCCCTAGCTTGTCCTCACACCATCTGAGAGAGGCTGGGATTCAGTGGTTCGCTACCTGGGCCCACGGTTCCAGCAGCTGGGTGTTGTTGGGCTCCTTGATTTTCCTCTGGGCATGATGGCGCTGCCACACATCCTCAGAATTTCCAGTGGGGATGCCAAAAGAAGGCATCTCCTGTGGCCAGAGGGTATGTTAACTTTATCAAAGAGGAAGAGAGGGTCTTTTTAAATGCTTGTTTGTGGGCCCAAACCATACACTAGACCTTTGATATTTTAATTCAGCTTCAGTTCATTAAAAACAACTATTAATGAACGATTTAAAATATTCTCAAAAAGGATTCCTCCCCAAGAAGGAATTATTTACAACGGTTTTCCCTAGTTCTGTACAGTCTCGCCCTGCAGTGCAAGCCCCTTTTAAAATCTAATGTCTGAACTTTGAGTATTATGCTAATTGTGGGTGAACAAATGCAGTACTGTTTCCAAACTGCTCAAATATATTCCGTATTTCCCCAAGTCACCTGCCTGTTCAGCATTGTGAACGGCCCTCACTCTTCCAGGACCATGTGGAAATCACGCCACCACTGTTACCCTCTTGTCATCTACCCTTAGTTCTGCGAAACGCCCAGTTTCCAAGTAAATTATAGGCACCTGTTGGAGAGAGAACGGTTTTTCCTTTCAAAAGGTGATATTTGAAATGTACATTAATAAGACAACTTTACATTTACAGCTTCACTTAATGAGACATTCTTTTTTTTAATAAGTATATTTTTCTACTGATAGTTTCAGAACACTAATCTTATTTTCACTCTGATTTTTACCATGTTTCTTTAAATATTTATAATGTAGCTTGTTACAAAATATTTTCATGAAATTACTTTTATTATACTGCTATGTACACATTTTTGGTAGCAAGCATAGTTTATTCTTTAGTACTAAAACATGTTCTTTTACCTAACAGAAAACAAGTATGGTTTGCTATATATTTGTTAACATGCCTGTAGTGGTAAGGAATGGACTTGAGGTCCCAGGAGATTTCATTTTTATTTTTGCTGGCCAGATATCATAAAGGCTACAAGTATGAAAATCATGTAACTTCCTAACCAGGTGTAGGGTATGTTTAAGAAAAGTGATATCAAATCCTTTGATGCTGGACCCAAGGGGGAGAAAAATTGTAGCTAAATGTTGATTTACTTATAACTAGACATCTGTGTGAGAAAAATATAATATATGTATACATATATATAATATGCAGAAGTCACTTTTATTTATCAGGCTTTATTCTACTTGTAAAGCCACAGTTTAACTATTCGGCAGCAACTGGTTTTTGATGATGATAGACAAATGCCCAGTGTGTGTTACTTTTTCCAACTACCACTATAATGACACACCTAATCACTTATGTGCATGCAACTTCTTGCCTTCATATCTATGAAGCTATTTAAATATGTTCACTATACTTTGTCTTTAGTGCTGCTTCTGTTAACAGTGATCTCTTTTTCCATTCTTATATCTTCATTAGTGCATCATAAATCTGTCCAATTGAGGCCTCAGGACCATGGCAAGATATGCTAGACAGAATTTCATGACCGCAAAGTATTTTACAGAAACACTTTTTTTTAAATAGAGAAACACTTTCTATACCAGGTGGTTCACAAGCTATAGGTTTTTTCCTAAATAAGAATCAGGTTTTTACATTTCTTTACCTTATTATTAAAATGAAAAGTGCCATACTTACCCTTTAAAGGAAAGACCTGATTTGCTTTCTCTCTATTGGGACTACTTTTGTGCTTTACTAATCTTTCAACTATCAGAAAAAAAAAATTATACCAACAATTTAGTAATTTTTAGGCATAAGTTAGTTTAGGTAGTGCAGGATGTGCCAAACTTTCCCTTCAGATTCCTTCTTCTCAGTCAGTTTGCACCTAAGAGAGTGTCATCTGAGTGATAACTCTGAATTTTAACAGCTATGTAGTCCCAAGAAGTAAATCATAGTACATGTCAGTCCTTTCTCAATAAACGTAATACCAGAGTGTGTTAGGACTTGTATTGACTTTTTATGGTAGATCTGTTAATAGGAAAAAAATACATTGAATCAAGTAGAAGTATCTGTATGTTAAATTAACACTTACCTAGAGCTGGGTGGCCTGGATCGTTCGTTGTCTAGCCAATCCTGTGTCCCTGTGTTGTGTGACTTTGAACAAGGCACTCCATCTCTCTGGGCCTCCATTTCACCATCTGTAAAATGGGCCTTGAAGTAGATGATGGCTAAGATCCCCCTGTTCCATCCAGCAGCCTACTACCCCTCTACTGGTCCTGCCAACATGTTGGTGCTATATGCTGCTTCAAATATAGAACTCGTTTGTCTATTGTGTGTGCTCATTTAATAGCTTATGAAAGGCCTTTTTGTTATATGGCTTTTTTTTTCTAGTTTTATGGACTTGATTACTGTAATAATGTCTTGTTTATAGCCATGTAACTATAAACATACATTCTCTTGATGTCTCAGTAAATTTGCATTTGATATATAGTTGATGGGATTGTTGTTTCATAACATCCTTTGACTACTCATCTGTCCAGCATCTTATTAACCTAAACATTGTGATCATTGTTTGGAAATCTGTTCTGCAGAAAGAATAAAAGCATTTACTTCATAGCTAACGTGTTCACAGATTTGAAAGAAGTTTCATTAAAGCACCGTTGCTCTCTTTACTGGATCAGTGCCTCATTGAATCTTCCTACTGTATTTTGCTCAATAAATTAACAGAAGACCAATTCTCTTCCCCTTTTCCTGCATTCATTCAGTTAACATTTTCTGAGCACCTGCTGAGAGCCAGGTATGGAACTCAGGCTCTGATTACACTCAAATGAATAAGGCTCACACCAGTCCGTAAGAAGCTCACAGTCTAGGGCAAGGAAGGGTGGGAATAACCAATATATAAACTAATAATTACAGTACCGTGTGCAAAGTGCCTGAGCTCAGGTGAACACACAGTGCCGTGAGAGCCCAGAGGAAGGAGGGCTACCTCCATATCAGCAAAGTCTGAGAAGGCTTCCAAGGGAGGTGGTGTTTGAACTAGGTCTTGAGAGACGAAGAAACCCCGTATGCGTTGGAATGAAGTCTTAGGAGGGAATGACAGGAGGAGGAGAAAAGTGAGCTCAAAGCTAGTGTGCAGAGCGTCTCCCATACCACTTACCCTGCAAGCAACAGGAAGGCAGTGGAAGTTGTTAAGGAGGAGTGGCGTAGTGATTCACTATGTGTGGAGGGCTCTTTCCCATCCTGAGACCCGGCTGTGACCATAGAAACAGACAACAAATGGAAAGGTCATCAGACTTGAAGACTCATATTCAGTGTTTGCTGAAGGGACCCTGCCTCCTGCCCAGTCTCTTCCTCCAGAGCTGGGATTCCCACAGAGATGAAGGGAGGGACAACGTCATCCAGAAAGCCGGGGAGAAGGCAGCCAACAAGGTTATGGGCTGGGCAAGCTAAAGAGATGGCCCCTGCTTCCGAGAACCAGCACTCACACACTACAAAGGGTAGGGGCAAAAGATAGATAGCCACTCAGCCCTTCCCAGGAAAGGACTGAAGAATTTAGACACGTTGATCATGAAAAATAGGCAGCAACTGACCAGCTCTTTCATTGGCTCAGACCAAATTACCAGAAGTTCCTGTGACTTTCAATGGAAGACGATTGTATTGGGGGTGGTAGATGGGACTTGGGTAGGGATAAGGGAATGGAGGACAATGAAGCTGAAATGGGTAGACTAAGTAAGTAAACGTGGCAGATGAAATGGTATGCAACCTTAATGGTATGAACAAAGAACTCAAGCCTGCTGGTAACGTGGGAGCTAAATGTGGAGATGCAGGTCCAGCTCTCCTGGACACACGCTGTGACCAGCTTCTCATTGGCAAGGGTCTGTTACACATACACATATGGACATTTCACCATAAGCCTTCTTACTTGGGGCTAGGTAGACAGTCTTTTGAGTCCCTATGTCTAGATTTACAGACTTTGGGCTCACGGCTCTGACTCTGTAGAACCTGTCCTGCCGTCAGCTCTAAGCCATCTTTGCACAACCTGGCATGACTATTGCCTTTAGCTTGCTTTCAGAGCATGGCCCTGCTTGCTACTCTACCCCTTTGCCACTGTGAGCAGCAAATAACCTTTCCCTTCAGATGCTTCCCCAATTGCTGTTTCCTTATCTGAGCCAATCACATCTATTAAAGGCCATTTAGCTATAGGCCAGTCCTGGGCAAACATATACAGTTGGTCTCAGGAACCCTCACCTCAACTATTAATTTTTTAAGAAACCAATATTTTCTCTGCACTGGAAGAAAATGCAGTCCAAATAAGTGTATCCTGAAATGCTATATGACTTAATATATTAATCTGTAGAAGACAACTGACGCTATAAAATAGAACTATGGAGAGAGCAATGCTTAGCACAAAGGAGCAGAAGTTAATCATAAAGTTTTAGGTGTATTGAGAATTAATTTTACATACAAAGCATTTTTATACCCTATAAATCCTCCTAGGTAATCTATTCAATAATGAAAGCAAGTAATTGGAATGGCCGAGATATATAATGGTAAGGTCTCGAATTTGCACGTTAAATCTGCAGCTGAGACATCTATGTGCAAATTGCTACTCCTGGTCTCTAGATCTAATCATGCCATCTTCACACACACACACACACACACACACACACAGCTTAGTGATAGAAGAGAGAGCTCCAGCCACAAAAAGACCTCAGATCTGGTCCTGACATAGGACATTAACCATGTGACATCACAAAGACCCTGTGGATCTGTAAGTTGATATGTTGGGGGCAGGGGAAAAGCAGTCACTCACTGAGCAAGTTGTGATATACAGTTTCCTTCTAAAACAGATTTAAATAAAAAGTAAGCCAATTTATATTTTCAAAAATGTGGGTGTATAATAGCACAGCTTGTACTTGGATGTAGCAAAGATGGTAAAGAAGCTTTACAGTATATCTGAAGACAAGCATCCCTTTGGAGAACTGCACGCCGAGAATCATCCATGTGCAGCAGGTCCTTCCTACTTTTAACCTTGAGACATTTTCCCATGGCCAACGCATTAGAATTGCTTTATTGTAGATAAACCCTTGTAGATCTGACATCAGTGAAGTACATTTCAATATAGCTCATACATCTGTTGATATTTACAGACATCTGTGTGAGGCCCTGGGGAAAGGAGGGACCAAACACTGACACAGGGCTGGACACTCCACATGTATCCTCCCATTTAAGCCTCACAACAACTCTTGAAAGGAAAGTAGACTTTATTTAACTATGCTACAGTTGAGGAACTGAGGCTCAGAGAAGTCAAGCGAGTTATGCAGGATCCAACAACTAAGAAGTACAGACCCTAATTCCACACACCCGCGTCAGCTGGATTCTACAGCCCATAGTCTGTCTTCATAACTGTAGCATGGTTTGAATGGTGGGGGGAAGGGAGGCAAAATAACTTTGGGAATTTTAAAATTAATCAAGTGAGAAATAAAACTACCATATGACCCAGCAATTCCACTCCTGGGTATATATCTGAAAAGAACAAAAATACTAATTTGAAAAGATACACGCACCCCAATGTTCATAGCAGCGTTATTTACAATAGCCAAGATATGGAATTAACCTTAGTGTCCATCAACAGACAAATGGATAAAGAAGATGTGGTATATAAATATAGTCAATGGAATACTACTCAACCATAAAAAAGAATGAAATTTTGCCATTTGCAATAACATGGATGGGATTTGGAGGGTATTATGCTAAGTGCATTTAGACAGAGAAAAACAAATACTGTATGATATCAGTTATATGAGGGGTCAAACTAGTGAATATAACAGAAATGAAACAGACTCACAGATACAGAGAACAAACTAGTGATGGAGGGGGGAAGGGCAATATAGGAGTAGGGGATTAAGAGGTACAAACTACTATGTATAAAATAATTAAGCTACAAGGATATATTGTACAGCACAGAGAATATAGCCATATTTTATAACAACTATAAATGGAGTATAACATTTAAAATTAATAGAATCACTATGTGGTACACCTGAAACATAATATTGCACGTGAACTCAATAACAAAAAAATTTTTTTTAATTTAAATAAACTTAAGTAATGTAAAGTGAGCAAATTAGTTCCTTAGTAATCAAGAGCGTAATGTTCTGGACCTTAAATAAAAATAAACAATACTAGACTCCAGGCACTTACTATGGGCAGGTACTATTCCCAGCATTTTGCATCCCTTAATTCATTTAATTCTCACAACAAACCCATGAGGTCACTACTATTATTATCCCTACTTTACATATGAGAAAATGGAATTTCGCAGAGATCCAAAAGTGCATTTGATATGCTTTTTTTAAAAACTGCATTTTTTCATGAGTTGTCAGTATGAAGTAAGAGAAAAAACATGTCTTAGACTCAGGAAATATGGGTTCTAGTTGGACTGCCACTAATTTGCTGTGCAACCTTAAGACTTTTATGACTCCTGTTCCTGTTTCCAGAAAAAAAAGGAATTTTTTAAAGAAGGATTTAGGCTAGGTAATTGTTAACATTTCTTCTAGCTTTAAATCTTACACAAATTTGGGGGAGGAGAGCAATTCACTTTGGGTCACTTTTTTGCCATCTTCACCCCCAGTCATTTTACATTTTCCTCCTTGAATTGAAAATCAGGAGGAAAAGAACCAAAGTTTAGAGTATGGGGTCAGAGAAGGGTATGTGGGTTTGCCGAGTATAATTATAGATATTTAAAAGATATTTAAAGAATCACTTCCCAATACTTCAGCTACTGACTCATCATCAGGGCAGGAAAGAATTTTTAAGGAAAAATGAATTGTAGAAAGGTATTTTGTATATAAGCAATTAATAGAATTAAATGAGCAAAGTTCTTCAACAAAGTATCAACAATGTCTCATGAGTTATAACGACAAAAAGAAAAATACCCCACTCGACATTAAATGTGAATAACACAGCATTTGATTTTTAGAAGCAGGACAAAGAGGAATTCATTCATTTGTTGAGCTCCTCCTGGGAATATGGTAGCTCCTACTAGCACTATGCTAAGTATGTCCTAAGATAAACCCAGAAAAGACTAGGATCTCCCAAGATAGTGAGGGTGGGGATTGGGTTGGGCATTACTGTGCAATGTGATCAATGCTATTACAAGAAGTCGCCCTGCCTGAATGAGTCAAAAAAGGTTTCACAGGGGAGGCACTGTATCAGTTGGGCCTTGAAGGATGAGTAGGAGTTCGTTAGTGAAGAATAGGGAAAGGATATTCTCAGCAGCAAAAAAAGTGTGTACAAACGCTAAGTTCTAAAGAAGTCTGGGTTATCAGATAACAGATCTCTGTGGCAGGAGTATGGGGAGGAGAATATTGATGAGGCCGGGAAGGAAGTTTGAGTCAAGTCAACAAAGGCTAAGAGTTTCTACTGATTATAAAAGGCAAGGGGAGGGAGTTGGTAGAGTGGTTTAAGCAGGGTCTTGACATGATAAGCCTTGTTTTCTTAAAGACAGAGTGAAGAAGGAGAATGAACTAGTGGAGAAAAAGTGGCAGTAGTGTTTCTAACCTCTGCTGAGCCTCCAGCAGCATTTTATAATCCTTTTATTGGTCCTTGTTCAACTCCTCCATTCCAAACCTTTATCACCCTACTTAAACCCCCCTATTTATCTCCTTCCCATCAAGCAAATAATCCTGCCTTCCCCATCAAAAACATGCTGGGACCATTTGGCCTGAATTCTTAAAACTTCCTACCTTTCCACATCCAAATGTCTCCATCACACCCAAGCAAATAACTTCCATCAGGCTCACAGGTGAGAAGCAAGTCCTCCAGCTATGCCTGAAGCCCCTTATCCTCTTTTCTCCTTTCTTATCAAAATTTCCCAAGAGTAGTCCACCTTCCCTGTCTTCTCTTCCTCACCTCCCATCCTCTCAATCAACTGCAATGTGGCTTTACTCACACCAACAGAGCAAAACTGATTTCATCCAATAAAACGGCCAGTGAACTCTTTTTTTTTTTTTTGGAGGCGGCTGTGTTGGGTCTTTGTTGCTGCACACAGGCTTTCTCTAGTTGTGGCGAGCAGGGACTACTCTTCATTGTGGTGCGCGGGTTTCTCATTGCGGTGGCTTCTCTTGTTGTGGAGCACGGGCTCTAGGCGCGTGGGCTTCAGTAGTTGCAGCACACAGGCTCAGTAGTTGTGGTGCTCAGGCTCTAGGGTGCACGGACTTCAGTAGTTGTGGCACACGGGCTCACTGGTTGTGGCCCACGGGCTTAGTTGCTCCACAGCATGTGGGATCCTCCCAGACCAGGGATCGAACCAGTGTCCCCTGCATTGGCAGGCAGTTTCCCAACCACTGTGCCACCAGGTAAGTCCCAGACAGTGAACTCTTAATTTCCAAGTTCAATGGAACCTTTCAGTCTCTGCTTCAGGGACCCCTCTAACAATGGGAATTATTCTCTCCTGTAAACTCACCATTCTGCCCCACTAGCTTCTGTGACATCAGACTCTCATTTTTCCCCTCTGTCTCCTCTTCCTATGTCTGCCTTCTAAAATCCCACCCTCAGTCCCAGGTTTCTATCCTTGACCCACTGCTGCTTTTCTCACTTTATCCATTCTTGGAGAGCTCATCCACTCTCACTGTTAGTATATGCTGAGGATTCCCAAATCCAAACATCCAGCCCACCTTTTATCCAAGCATCCAACTTACCTATTCTACTGGACATTTTTAACAGATAGTCACACAAGGACTTGAAACAAAATGTGTCCAAGACTAAAGCCATCTCCCCTTGTGAAACTTTAATTGACATCAGTATCATCGTTAAATTGCCCCAGCTGGAATCCTGAGAGGCATTCAAGAGTTCCCCTTCATTCCTTACATCCGATCATCCAGTCTTGCCTATTTCATTTCCCAAATATTTCTAAAATCCACCCCTGATTTTCCTCATCAACTGCAAGTTCAGGCATGTATCATCCCTTGACTGAACTACTGGAAAACGTCCCATCTAGACTCCAGCCTCTGTGGTTGCCCCTGGTATTAGGATAGCCAACTGTTTCTGTTTACTTGGGACTGTCTCAGTTTTGGCCCTGAAAGTCTCACATCCAGGAAATCCCTCAGTCCTACTTCTAGTTGCAAATAAAACTAAAACCCGATTTTTAGCTGAAAATGAAATTATGCACATTAAAAAATCCATGCGCCTCCCTTCAGGTACAGCTGGATTTAGCTCTGCTTTCAAGTGTCACCTCTGCCCTTTAGTCTTTAATAGACTTACTCTCCGTGGCAGGCAAACGGCTGCCAGCAATCCTAGACTCATCCATTAGCTTGGTGGCACTGCAAAGAGACTACAGAATTTTCTACTCTGGCCGCAAAGTCTCAGGGAGATTTCTGATTGGCCCAGCTGAAGTCACATTATCTATCCCCACACCAATCACCATGGCCAGGAAGATGAGCCAGGCCTATATTCCAAATCTACTTTTGAGGCTGGGGTGAGGGGTGATAACAAGAAAGAAGGTTCATGGAAGGAAGGAGGGGAGCAGGACAGACAAGAACAATGAACGGCTGTCCCTTTACATTACACTCCCCTCAAATCCCATTGCACTGATCTGGGCAATTAAATGCCCCTGAGAAGAGTAAACCATAGACCACTGTTAGCCCATTTTACTTTTCTATATAAAATCCTCGGGCTTCCCTGGTGGCGCAGTGGTTGAGAATCTGCCTGCCAATGAAGGGGACACGGGTTCGAGCCCTGGTCTGGGAAGATCCCACATGCCGCGGAGCAACTGGGCCCGTGAGCCACAACTACTGAGCCCGCGCGTCTGGAGCCTGTGCTCCGCAACAAGAGAGGCCGCGACAGTGAGAGGCCCAGGCACCGCGATGAAGAGTGGCTCCCGCTCGCCGCAACTGGAGAAAGCCCTCGCACAGAAACGAAGACCCAACGCAGCCAAAAATAAATAAATAAATAAAATTAAAAAAAAAAAAAAATCCTTGGCATCCCCTCATTGCCTGCAGGGCAAAGCCATGCTCCTTAGAAGGACATAGAAGGCCTTCTATGAGCTGGTCTCTGTCTACCTTTTCAGCCTACCTTTCTCCACTCCTTTCCTTAGCAGTTAATCCTGTAGCAAACACCACAGACTGAAAGAGTCCCTCGTGCACCGCATTTTTCTCCCCTGACTCTCTTCTAACCGTGCTTGAGGACCCAGGTCAAGCACCACCCTTTCCTGGAAGGCTTCCTCACCACCAGCACCCCCCCCAAACACACACACACACACACACACAATGCCCAAAATGCCAAGGCACCACACCACCTTAAATTCTGTGTCCCTCAGCTCCCCACACTAGACTGCAGGTAGAAACTGCACCATAATCATCTTTCTATAGTAAGTTCCAGCACAGAACTTGGCACACAGTATGCGCTCAATGTTTGATTTTGAACAGAAACTGCTCTGATAATCCAAATGAGTGATAAAGGACCAAATTAAGTTAATGGTAATGGAGAGGAGAAACTAGATTCGTGGAAATTAACATAACTTAATTGGATAGTGTCTTTCCATATTCAGTTCTGTTCAGCTATGTAGTTTGCTGGAGGGTTTCTTTTTCACTTAAGTCACCCTCTAATTTACAAACATAGAATAATGATGCAAAATACATACATAACATACATGCATAGAAAATTACCCACTCGTGGGAGATGTAATTATCGTGGGAGATGCAATTATCGTTAGGTTACATATATCCAGTACTTCCAGGAACTGAGCCAAGTGCTTTGCTTTCTCTGCATTGTTTCCTTTAATCCCCACAAAAAATCAGTGATATAAGCCTTGTTTATTTTCCCATTTTCTGGGAGAAATAACTGAGGCTGAGAGAAGTTACACTACTTTCCCAAGTCCTAGCTGGGATCCAGGACCCAAGCTCAGGTCTTTCTGGCTAGAAAAGCCTATTGTCTTAACTGCTGAACTCTTATTCTTGATCTTTTGCCAGCTCTGTCCTTAACAGTTATACAAAGCAAAGTGAAATCAGAAGGCTCTTCTCCAGGTGAGCCTTTTTGCAGAGTGCTTATTTTGATGGTTGCAGTGTGATTACAGTGTGGTGATGTAATCAGGTGTTAAGTGGGGATACTAGGGAACTTTGCAGCTTTTCTGCATAATAAGTTCTCAGACACTTATTTGGAGAAAATACGTTAGCATAAAGTACCCAGGGACACAAAAATCACTTCTCCCATGATGAGGTTACAGGATGAAAGAGAACAATTCTTAGAATTCTCTCCTGTTTTTTTGTCTCCTTTAGTTTTCCGGGGGCTCTGTCCCATTTACTGGGTAAGTAAAAGATTAGGTGCAATTAGTTTCAGCCTCCCAGGTTAACCTGTGCTGTCTGGTTGGCGTCTTTGAGAGATGGAGTTCATAGTAGAATTTTCATTTTCACCTTCCTCTCCATGTGGCTTTGGAGGGGTCTCTTGACCTCTCTGAGCCTCAGGTGCTTTGGCAAGGAATCAAATGGATTAATAAATGTGAAAGCACACTATAAGCCAGAAAGTGCTAATGGATATAACAAAAATAGGAACTCCACTCACTCTCCGAGCTCCTTACCTTGTGCCTGATGTTGAGCAGTACTCTGTACAACAGGTTGTTTTTATCATGCTGTCAACTTCTTGTCCAAGTGCCCAGTGCTGTGTCTGGCACGTAACAGGTCTGTTGATCGGTCAGTTCAAGGCAGTGCTAAGAGCCAACCTGTTTGTGGACCTCCCACCTTTTGTAGTTCTTGTAACTTGTACAGTAATCACCTTAGTAAACTAGTAAATTCTAACTCTGTCCACACGTAGCAAATTGTTCTGATTATACCTTTTCCCTGAGAATCTCTTCAACCTTTGCAGAGAAACATGTATCCCTCAGCTCCTGGTGGGCTGACATCAGGGAGACTGGAAACTGATGAGGTGAAAGCTGCTCCCTGCCTGCCCACCCCCCCCGCCCCCACCAAGCTTCGTTAAGCGTGATTCTGCTGAATTTCAGCTGGAAGAACTCCAAGAAAGCAGGCAGTGTTTCTCAAACTTCCCTGATAATAAGAATTACCTGAATTTACTTGTTAAAAAAATAAATTCTAAGACTTTTCCCAGCCCCACTTAATCTGAAACTCCTGGGAAGGGGTTTTAAAGCTGTATTTTTAACATTATTAAAAATGCTAGGTCTTCATTATTATCGGAACAATGTGAGAAATTCTGGAGGGCAAATCCCTCATTTTACACAGGAAGAATCTGAGCCCCAGACTGAGAGATATTTGTCATTGGGGGGTGAAGTGTGGACCTCACATGCCTAAAAGGATTAGGAAGGGAAGCCTAAGTGAGTCCAGCAGGCTTAAGTTAACAATAGGGAGGGGTGAGGTCTGTGGCAAACCGGAAATCTTTGTCTAAAAGGGAGGAGCCTCCCTCACCTGCAGCCAATTGCTGCCATGCAGAATGTGGGCCCACTGTTGCCACATACAGCAAATTTCCAAGCGACAACAGAAATAAAGATTTTTCGAAGAAATTTCTCCATGTTTAAACGTTGACAACCGATAACCCCCCAAAATTGTTTTTAAACATCATGTGAGCCAAATTTCTCTTGGCTACCAGTTTCCAACCTCGCATTAGGACTTTGTGAGCCCCAGTTTCATCTTTTCCTAGCCTCTGTCATGGTGGTAATAGCACCTGCCTATTTTCTCAGTTTTAAGTTTTTAAATGGCTTTCTATCACTTAATGAAAAAAGGCTGGCTTGCAGGGCCCTTCATGGTCCTTCCTACCACCTTTTCCCACATTATCACGTGTCATTGGAGAATACGGATTCCAGGGCCAGACTGCTTCAGCGTGCATCCTGGACTTGCCACTTACTAACAAACTCTGGGCAGATTTCTCTCTGTGTGTATCAGTCTCTTCACCTTCAAAATAGAGGCAATAATAGTACTGATACTTACTTCCATAGAGTTGTTGTGAGGCTAATGAGTTACCATAAGGTTCTTAGAGCTGTGCTCAGCGTGTAGTAAGCCCTATGTGAGTGGTGTGGTTGCCTCAGAAACTCGCCCCAAACATGCCTCAAACATACACTCGAGAGCTGCAGTTCCTCTCCGGGAGGACGTGCCCTTCACAGTCCCCTGGCAGATCTCTTCATCCTTTGGGTTTCACTGGATCTGGCAAACCTTCCTGACCCCCAGGAACACTTAGGCCTTGAACATAGCACATCATCGCCGATCACCCTGCATCACAGCTGTCAGTCTTCTACACTAAATTGCACACATCCTTGAAGGCAGAGACCTTGTTTTTTCACTTTTGTAGCCCCGGGAACTAACACAGTGTCACGTACATGATGGGCTTTCAATAAATAGCATTAAAGAAGTGAATGTGCTAATCTTCACAATTTCCTTATTTGATGATAAACTTCTTAAGGACAAGTGCTCTTATAGGCTACATCTGTGTATTCTCCACAGCACTTAGCAGAATTATATTCAATATTCAATCAATTAAGTAATTTGTGTGGTTGCAAAATACGATGCTAGCCTCTGATCAAAGAACTTACAAACTTTTTCTACTTGTCATCCCCATGTGCCCTCCAGAAATCTCTACCCTTTGAATTCTCATAGCATTTCTCTGGGCCTTTCTTATGTTACTGGGCACTTTTGCTTTGGATTACATCTATTGATGTGCATGTCTAGTTACTTCACTAGGCTGGGAACTCCTTGAGGCCAGAGTAAGTGTCTGATATTTCCTAGACTTCAATATAACCAGCATAGCCCCTTTGCCCATAATAAGCTCTTACTAAGTACTTCTTGGTGATCTTCATGAATATAACCTTTCACACAGTTTCTTATGTTTACCTAAGGATTGTTAAAAAGGAACAAAAAAAGATTCAACTCAATTTGAGGGACACAGGCTTGGTGTTAAATCATGCCATTGATAGTTTTGTTCATTTAAAGGAAACGCATCTCACTGCTTACAGCCTTCTACCACACATCAAAGAATAAAATTTAACCCATATAGTTGAAAATTGGGAAACAATGATTTTACAAGGGTTACAGTAAGGCATCTCAAAACAAGCTTTGAAAATACTTCCAATTAACAATATACAAACAGCTCTTTCCTAGTCATGACCCTTTTTTCTTTATTTGGGAAATAAAACATGTATTATGGGAGATTAGTTACCTTCGTGAGTCCTTTCATTACATAAGTTTAACTTACTGAGGGCCTTGGTGAACTGTAGGCAGGAGAAGTCAATGCTATTTATGACACTGAGGTGAAGCTGCCAGTGGAAAAAAATAGGTATTTTCCACAAACAACACACCTTAGGTAGACGAGGGGATTTTTGTCCCTATTGTAACATTTTCACCTACTTGCAATAAGTAGGCATTTAAAGCGACAACTAAAAAATATTAGCATCATTTAGAGGCAGAATCTGCCCTGGTAATTGCACACTTGTTTACAATTAACTCAATTGTTTCAGATTGGATTTTTCAATGCCCTGTTACTTTTGGGTTATGTTCAATTAGGAAAAACTAACAACAGTTAAAACTTTAAAACCAAAACAACAACACTGAATTCATTGTTGAGATTTTTCTGAAACCAAACAGCCTGAAGGATGCACACTACCACTTCGTATCTCTAAGTACTATGAATTGAGAATACAGATTCAAAACACTTTTCTTAAAATATGTATACCATGTTATAAGCAACAGATTTCTCTGACGCCTTAAAAGTTTTTCTATTGCTATCGCCTAAGTTTTAGTAATAGACACACTGTATTGGCACCTATCAGATGCCAGGTAGTTTGCATCTATTATTTCTAAATCATTTAGTCAACAATTTTTTTTTTTTTTCACCACGCTATGTGGGATCTTAGTTCCCTGACCAGGGATTGAACCCACACCCCCTACATTGGAAGGGTGGAGTCTTAACCACGGGACCGCCAGGGAAGTCCCTAGTCAACAGATATTAATTCAATACCTACTGCTTGCTGAGAAGTGTGCTAAGTACTGGTCTACAATTATGAACCAGACATTGTTTCTTACCTTCAGGGAAGTTACAGTCCTGTAGGAGTGAAACAACTCTGCAAGATGGTTAATTTTATCTCCGTTTTGCTGATGAGGAAAACGGGATGCACTGGGACTGATCCTGGCTGTACCCCATGCTCTTTCCACCAAGCAATGCTGCTTCTCCCCACTCTGCCTTCCTAGTTTAATTCACTCATCTTTGCAGAAGGGTTTTTAATCAAGTAGTTGTGGGAAAGAATTGAAAATATTTTTACTTTAGTGGGAACGAAAAAGAATTCTGTTTAAAACTCACTGCTCTCCGGCTTCCCTGGTGGCGCAGTGGTTGAGAATCTGCCTGCCAATGAAGGGGACGCAGGTTCAAGCCCTGGTCTGGGAAGATCCCACGTGCCGCGGAGCAGCTAGGCCCTTGAGCCACAATTACTGAGCCTGCGCGTCTGGAGCCTATGCTCCGCAACAAGAGAGGCCGCGATAGTGAGAGGCCCGCGCACCACGATGAAGAGTGGCCCCCGCTCGCCACAACTAGAGAAAGCCCTCGCACAGAAACGAAGACCCAACACAGCCAAAAATAAATAAATAAAAATTAAAAAAAAAAACAACAAACTCACTGGTCTCAATCTTTTGATAATGTAAGAAACAAATATTAAATACCAGTTACATTTTGGATCAGGCACTAGCTTAAATAAGATACAAGTCTAAACAAGGCCTAAAAACCCACATTTCTAGTAGATGTGAAAAACAGAAACTTAATTGTAAGGTGAAGGGCTCATGGGCCTATGTTATTCCTAAAATATGCAGAAATGTGGAGCTTTTAGTTACTGTTAGCTGGTTTTCTCTCCTCTGATTTCTACTTTTTCCTGATTGTATGTAGTCATGACAAGGGTGGGAGACAGATGGCAGGGGAGCCATGGGGGGTTATGGTTTGAGAAGAAGGCAAAGAAAAATCATGTAGACCAAAGCTATATTAGGCCTCGCCTCAGTAGGCATTTTTGCTTTCTTTGGCTGTAGCTACAGGAGGTTATTGCAGTTAATTATCAAGTGACTGTTCCAAGTAAAAGATGACTGTTCTGCTGAAGCCTTTCATTTCTTTTGCTCTTTTCTTCCACCTCTCCCATCTAATTTAGCCAAACCCCTCGGAACCATAGCAGACATGTTCAGCTGGAAGGCACACAGCTCTAGAAAGAGAATAAGGGTACCAGAATATTTAGCAGGCCACTTCCCTGTTTGTTCCCTGAATATGCTTCTGCAAAATGCACAGCCTTGGACTGTTTCAGTCACTTTCTAATTGGCCTTCTTGCCTATAGCCGATTATCCCAATAACCCGTCTTTCAGTCCCCAGTGTTATCTTCCTAGAACACTGATCACGTCACTCCCTGCGTGAAGGCCTCTGCAGACTGGCCAAAGTTTACAGAAGGAAGCCCAAAAGCTAAGGGTGACACAGAATGCCCTTTACAGTCTGTGCCTAATCGCCACTTACCTTTCAGCCTTATCTCTCCCTTATCTTTCTACACCAGAGGCACACACAGAATCACTTTGTTCCCTGAACAGGTTTTGGCCCTTCGGGCCTCCACACCTTTGCAGAAACTAGTGTTGCTGCCAGCAATATCCTCTTCCTGTTTTAAGATCCAAATAAAATAATCTCTCTCCAGGAAAAACTTCACTGGTCTTGCAGGTACCTTTGGTCACTCTCTCCCCTCTGCTTCCTTAATATGTTGCATATAGTCTTATTACAGGACTAGTATCATTGAACTATAAATATTTATTCAGGTTTTGCAAGTGCAATTTCTAACACTCCTTTTCCCTAACTCCAACCCCAACTCCTCTTAAATCACCTTCGTTTTTCTGACTTTGGATGTAGGGTAGAGCAGGGCATCACTAAAATGTCCACTGAAGAATAAATGAAAAGCAATATTATGCCCCCATGTCTGGCCCAAATGTTTAAGAGTGGAAAAGAATTATATATACATACAAACACACACACACATCTATATATATAGACACATATACTATATGTATATGATTTCACAAGGGTTTTAATTTTTCCATATGAAAAAGAAACTTGTTTAAAAGAAAGTCCAAGTTAAAAGAAACAAAACACACATAAAGAAATGATGCAATTATTCCATACCAGTTTATTGTAAGTATTGTGTTTCAAAAAATTTATAGCATAAATAACCTTTCATGTCATAAAATAACTTAGTACAATTTATAATAAAACTTTGAGAATTTAACATCTCATCAAAATACAATAAAATATGGTTTTAAAATATGATTAACCCTTTCTGCTTTTTTCTTTTTTACTTGAGGGCATATAAACCAAAATTACCCAAACTACTGCCGCGCACTTAAACTTTAACAAAGCATATTTGGTTTATTTAAATGTAACTCAACCATCCTAAGTTAATACATAGTTTTGTTTTCCTTCCTGCGTGGTTCTTTGTAATTTTTGTTCCTTTTGACTTGTATTTCTGTTTCCACACAGCTTCCTTCTTCATCTTCACCTCTTTCCATCTGCAAAGTCATCTGTCTCCGGGCTCCCAGAACATGTAGTTGAACTCACGCAGCCCCTTGACATCAGTTTCTGTAATCCTTGCATCAGTGTAGGGAGTAACTGCTTGAGTAACTACAAAGGTATTTCAAAACTTCAGTGCAATTTGGTTCAGTTATTTTCATTCAGATGCCATCACCGTTCAGGGAGATTAATCACTGGCACCCACTGATCCATGTAGCGGCTTTCCCGGCAAAAACAAATAAGTTGACTTAAGGCAGGATCCTTCCACTGAGATGAATGTGGATTCTGGGAACAAATTTAGAAAAAATAAATTTACTATTAAAAAAAAGTCAGCCTTTGCTACTTATTACACCACTTTGGAGGGGAAGACACTCGAACATTCTATACTTTGGCTGTGTGACATAGAGACCTGTTACAACCATAAGAAATAAAATTTCTTCTAGGTAGTTGGGTTTCCTGCAAAATCATTCAGGGTAATTCTCTACTAAGCTGTACTCTGCAAAGTCTGAGTGTAGTCTGAGTACATGAAACCCACTGAGCCATATATATATATATGTTTTCATAATATTTATTCAGTTTTGCATGAGAGTATTATTCACAGGCTTGCCCTACCAAACTGGTACCTTGGCAGAGAACTGAGTGAACAACTAACTGTGAGAAATATTTCCATGCTGGGCTACCAGGAGGTGAGAGCTGCATAGCAGTTAACTAGAACTGCCACCTGTTATCCTCCCAAAAGAGACAGTAGTATTTTTTCAGGAGTAGCAAAATAATTAGGCTGCCACTTAAGGAGATCAGCCAAAAAGTAGTAAAATGTAAAAGACAAAACGATCCCATTTACCTCTGTAAACACAAGTTATATACCTACCAAAGGTTTTTATGGGGGTGGGGGGGGGAAGCTCCATTTTAAAATATGCAAGATTGCAAAGAAAAAATTTCCACTCTATCCTCTCAATACATTTCTAGGGAATTAATAAGGTCTGTCTCCTACACCATTTCTATTTTTAGCTCTGACTGGCAGAGAATGAAGCTGACTCCTTAATGAGGGTGAGCCAGGAATTTATTTCGCTTTATCTAATCTGCCCTGCTAAAGGAATTAGTCACGGGAGGTAGTGCAGATGTAGGTAGGGAGGAGCTGGGCTGACAATGCTGACTCACAAGGATCTCTTCCGCTTCTGGCGGCCTCCAACGTGCTTAGACACGTTCCGTACCAGAGAAAATCCCAAGGATGAAACTAGCACATCTCGGCTGAAAGTCCAGCCACACTCTTTAATGGGGCAAAGGCGCCCAGCTCTTGACCCTCACCCATTCCGCATCTGGAGTCAGGCGACTTTCAGCCGTTGCGGACTCCCTGCCAGGACTCTAACCGCGTCCTGCCCGCAGTCCCCTTCTCCCTTACCGTCACCAGCACGCAGTGCAAGTCCGGGGGCTGCTCGGCGCCCTCGCTCAACGCGGGGCCCGCGTCACTCTCCAGCAGCAGGAGCTCGGCCAGCCGGCCAGGGTTGCTGACGCGCAGGATGTCGATGTCGTTCTCGCAGCAGAACGCCTGGATCAGGGTGAAGTGGATCTGCAGAGCCACGTCCCTGTCGTCGTCCTCGTCCGCCGCCAGCAGGCACAGCACCACGTTATCGGGGTCGCTGCGGGCAGGGACAGGGCTGGTGTGCCCAAAGGCAAGACCCGCCGCGTGGGCGCCCGCAGCCCGCGCCCACGTCCCAGGGGTCGCGCCCCGGCCCGCTTGCTCCCCTTGGGACAAGCAACCGCAGGGCAGATGGAAAGCGGCAGGAAGTGGCGCTGCTGGCCGAGGGGACGCCCCTGGAAGGCGACCTCTCCGGGCTGGGGCGGGAAGAGGAACCACGAGGGACACGCGAGGGCTCCACTTACACGTTGAGCAGCTTGGCCGCCTCGTACACCCCGACGGTGATGGTGCGCTGACTCAGGGCTTTGCTGAGCACTTCCTCGAGGGCATCCCCCACCTTATCCATCCTACACGCAGGCAGAGCAAGGGGATCCCGTCAGCCCGCCGCCCCTCGGGGCCGTCGCGGCCCCCTCGCCCTGCGCCGCGACCCTCCCTCCCGAGTGCACGCGCCACGGCGCACCTGGGCCTTTGCAAACCCGGGGCTCCCCGGGCTGTCACCCCCCCGCCGTGACCCCTCGCACGCCCAAAGGCTGGGCGTCCAGTGAGAAGCCCCGAGAGTGCCACCCGCCACCCTCTCCCGAGGGCATTGCCAGTCCCAGGCGCTGGGCGAAGCCACAGGCTGCCGGCCGCAGGAGCCGCACCGGCAGGGACGGTCACTTCTGCCCTTTGCAAAGGCTCGAGGGGCTCGACCGGCGTGGGGGGCACGCTCTTTCTGTCCACGCACGCCTCTGGAGTGTCCCGAGGAAGAAAGGCGGGATAGGAAGTACCCTCTGCAAACTTTTAACCGCTCGCTCCCCGCAAATCTTGCACAGCCCGGCAGCACTGGGGTGCGCGCAGTGGGCAAGCAGAGTTCAGGCAGAGGCTCCGGCTGACTTACCTTTCGGTCTTCTGCTCTCCAGCCGAGAATTCCTCCAAAGTCATATTGCAACTGCAGGTGCCCTACAGAGAGAGAGCGGCTTGCGGGCTGCTCCTGCCACCGCGGGCGCGCGGGTGCCTGCTTTCTGCACTCCCTCTCAGGCTCCTCCAGCGCCAGCCGCCGCCGCGCCGTCCGCCCCTCCTGCCCCCCTCGCTCGCTCGCCCGCCGGCTCTCGGCCCCCAACCTCCCCACGGTCCACTATAACGTCGCGGCAGCTGCCTCACAGCCACTGAAGGACAAAGGCCCCGCTCGCCGGAGTTATCCTGCCAACCCCCAGCCAACCACCACCCGCCTCATTTGCATACGCGCAGCCATTGGGCTATGCAAATCAGCCTGCTCCGACAATTTGACCTCAGCTCCTGGAACCAGGCTGAGAGGAGCGGAAGAGGGAGGGGCCACGAGGAAGGCGAGCCTAGGGGCGGGGGTGGGGCGGGGGCGGGAATAGGGGAGGGCGGGGTCCCGAGCCTACTCTCATCCTGCTGGCAGGGTGGGTAGGAGAGAAGGTCTTTGTGCAGGGAGAGGAGGGTGTCTTAGCTTGGGCTGGAGCTGGCTGCCAAGTGTTTTTCTAGTTGGTGCACATTTGTTTTTTTTAATTGTCGTTTCATGTCTTTTGTTTTGGGGGCCTGCTATTAAAATCTATTTTCAGGGTTAATGCACCCAAGTCTAGTAATTATTAGTAAGCTGGTTACATAAAAAGAGTGTGTCCAGACCTCTGGAGCAAAGTTTACCTCAGAAGTGTTTATGTAAGTCTAGGCAAAGCTGCTTATTAGTAGTAGTATTATTTCGGTGCCCTGATGGCTGGTTTGATTTATTTTTGGAAGGTTGCAAGGGTTGGGAGCTCAAAAAAAGAAAAATCAACACAGTTGTGTTTGGTGGTGGCAGGGAACCAAGTTGGAATCTCTTCCACAGAAAGCAGAAAGGCTTCCCACCTGCCCAGGGTACCTCTGGAAAACCGTGTGCAGGAAGAGCTGCTTACCACATGTGTGTATCCTAGCCTTACAAGCCCAGTTCACCTTTCTCAGACAGCCTTTCCCGAAGGAGGATCCTTCTGCAGGGCACCAGCTAAGAGACAATTGTCTGACACCCACACAAGCTACACGTCTAAATTCAAAATGCTCTCAATATGCCCTCAGCTTCCTTTCATAAGGCAAGTATGTCACTACCTTCCACAGGGGGCCTGTGATCTCACTGTGAATTATTGATGTTAGATGCTGAATCATGAAGCGGCAGCAATCGGACCTTTTAGTCATATGCTAAAATTTCAGCTTTGAGTTGAAATTGTTTAACGGCAACTTGTGGGTATAAAGAAAGCAGTAGTTATACATTTTTGAAAAGCAAACTTCAGTGTATAGCCTTTCACTGAATAGGTTGAAAGTTCTTTCCTTTGTTTCATGAGTTTATGCAATAAATGCAAAAATATGTGTTAAACCTACTGAAGTCACCAAAAGTGGTAAAGATGCTCCCATATGCTTGCATTCAAAACAATGCTTGCATTATTAAGGTTACTGTACAGACAAAGGTCACAGAAGTAAATTTTTGCTAAGCTACCTGGGAGTTTTTGCAAACTCCCGTATGATTGTATCATTCTAGACAAAATACTCTCCAGCTCTCTTGATCTTAATTTAGTGGAAAAGAAAAGTG
The DNA here is from genome assembly GCF_009873245.2 of Balaenoptera musculus. Classification (NCBI taxonomy): domain Eukaryota; kingdom Metazoa; phylum Chordata; class Mammalia; order Artiodactyla; family Balaenopteridae; genus Balaenoptera; species Balaenoptera musculus. The sequence continues at coordinate 58,398,492 of NC_045785.1, read as the reverse complement.
ATAGGTCAGTTTTCTGGCTCATTTATTTGAGCTGCCATTTTTCACTTAATCCCTAACTGCGCTGTCAGCAAGGGACAAGGTTTGAGTAGAGGAATGGTGCTCGTCAATGCATAACTTACCCAGGAGTGTAAGGTATGTTTCATATCTATATCTTAAATTCTAACATGTAGTGTCTTTGTTAAAGAATTCCTTTAAATTGAAATTTAGGGAGATGCTGAAGCCCGTTCAGCTTTGCAAACAAAACCTGAATTATGCAATCTGGCCTGAGTCATCATTTGGAGATTGTTGAACTGTGTTCTGTGGAACTCCAAGGTTCTATCCACTAGGTATTTCTTAGAAGTTCTTTGGAAGGAAGTGTGATCACAGCAAGCTGACAGTGAATTAGGGAATCGAGTGAGTTTCTTGACAGCAGGGACTGTGACTTCATCAGCTTGGTGTTCTTGGCACGTAGCACCATTTCTGCATTTAGTAGAAGCACAGTCAGTGTTCACTGAGTTAAACAGAATCTGAGGGTTAAACAATAAGATCTCAGAATCCTGCAGTCCTGTGTAATGATTGAATTCTCTCTAAGGTATTCCATATTTAAATTTAATTCAAAGAAAAAACTTCTTTGATGTCCTACAATATACCAAGAATGGTACAATTCCTGGTCCTTTGCCTTTAAAGTGCTTACCATCTAATTGGTATGTCCATGCTTGAACTGGATTTTGGGACAAAATAGTATGCACTGTCATCAGCCAGCTATGCTGAAAGTCCCATGACTTTGGTCATCTGAACAGAAACTGTAGGACAGTAGAACCCCTGTATTGTTATTCCAATTCAAACGAACCACAGCCCTAATAATGCCCCACCCAGGTCAACTATATGCAGTAAAAATGCAGTATAAAAGGATGACTTCTTAATATAGGCCTAGTCCCTCACTCAAAAATTATACTGCATTCTGTATTTGGTCCATAGGGAAAGTGATTTGTTCATGTGTTGTTGGGTTTTTCCCTATGAGATAAGCCTAGCCTTCCAGTATTCAAAAATATTCATTTGTCATACTTTCTGACTCAGATATGTTACACCATTTTGCCTCATTGCTGAGTCTACCTAGACGGTTTCATCAGTGATTATTTTCAAAGCTGGTGTTTCCAACTGGGAGTAGAAGCTGAATTTAGCTACAGCTAGATTGCAGTTATACAATAGGATGATCGTAGATCATACATTTCATAAGTGCTTATTAGTCCTAGGAGAGGACGGTATCCAATGATAAATCAGAGGAATATCCCTAGATCAGTATATATGTGTATATATACTTTTTTCATGTGTTTTAATATATTTGTATTTAAAAAAATAATTCCAGCATATAAAATCATTTTTAAAACTATCCCCAGTAACTCCAAGTACTTCAACTGCACAGGACTGGAATGACCTTCTAGTAACATTTATAAGGATGCTAAATGGTTATATTTGGAAATCAGAGGAAAATATATACTCAGAAATTGTTAAATTATTTTAGCACTGCTACCTGCTTTGCATATCAAAAGGCTTTTTTGATATTTTCTTCACTATTATCATACATATATTCCTACTACTGGTTCTATAGTTTAGAATGATAACTTTTCTTTCTTTCAAAAATTAGTCAATCCTTTAACATCTGAAAGAAGTATGATGCTTATTATTGCAGCATTATACAGATCATTGTTCACATTGAAGGAGATCAGTTAGTCTATGACGGGTGTACTAACTACCTATCTAGAACTGTATTATATTTTATTGTTAAAAATCATAAGGTTCCTGATGTATTTTTTGTGTAAGTCTGGTGAAGTTAGTTTCTAAAGGCAGGCTCTAAATTTCCCTCAGTGTTTTTCTCAGAGAAGATCATTCAGACAAGATTGACTTTACACCTAAAAACGTGTCATTTCTTAGGATCAATACTTCCATTTTGGAATTTAACGTAAACGTTTAGTTTCTTGGACTATCTGGTGGGCACATTCTGAGATGGCCTCGATGATCTCTAACCCAGGTGTTAAGCTCTGTATAATCCTCCTTCTTTGAGTATAGGCAGAACCCATTCCTTGTTTTTAACCAATAGAATATGGTAATGGTGTAGGGCTATCACACACATGATTATGTTACATTCTATGGCAAAGGTGAAAGGACTTTGCAGGTGTAGTTAAGCCCCCTATTTCATTGACTTTGAGTTCATCAAAAGGGAGATTATGCTTGGTGGGCCTGACCTAATCAGGTGAGCCCTTTAAAAGAGGGCCTCAGGGGCTTCCCTGGGGGCGCAGTGGTTGAGAGTCTGCCTGCCAATGCAGGGGACACGGGTTCGAGCCCTGGTCTGGTAAGATCCCACATGCCACGGAGCAGCTGGGCCCGTGAGCCACAACTACTGAGCCTGCGTGTCTGGAGCCTGTGCTCCGCAACAAGAGAGGCCGCGATAGTGAGAGGTCCGCGCATCGCGATGAAGAGTGGCCCCCGCTTGCCACAACTGGAGAAAGCCCTCACACAGAAACGAAGACCCAACACAGCCAAAAATAATAATAATAATAATAAATAAATAATAAATAAATTAAAAAAAAAAAAAAGAGGGCCTCAGCCTTCTCTGAAGAGAGGCTGGAAGCATCAGAGACTTTCTTTCTCCATCGCTGGTTTTGAAGAAGCCAACTTCCATGAAGCTGCAAGGAAATGGATTTTACCAACAACCTGAGGGAGCTTAGAAGTAGATCCTTCCCCACTCAAGCCTTCAGATGAGAATGTAGCCTGGGCAACACTGATTTTAGCCTTGGAGACCCTGAGAAGAGAGCCCGGCTAAGCCACTCCCAGACATCTGACCTGCAGAAACTGTGAGATAATAAATAAGTGTTGTTTTAAACCACTAAGTAATTTGTTATTTGTACTTTGTTTCGTAGCATCAAAGCCTAATACAATACCCTTAATGCCATCTTGTTGTGTGTTCAATAACTTCTTACCCTATGGAAATTTTCTTTAGCTATTAATATTCATGGCAATAGAGGCGTGTTGTTGCTTTGAGCTTTAGGCTGACCTCCTTGTGTTGCCATCAGCTGTTCACATTTCACCAGCCATGCAGGGGCCAGGTAGTTGAGGTGTCAGATGAAGAGACTCATTAGGGCATTTTTCAAGGAGCCCCTCACTCCATTTCCCCACCTCCCCACTGAGTTAAGCGTGTGTCAGGAGGTTTCTATCCTTGTAAGAACGTTCTCTCTGTGAATGTCTCTGCTTGGTGGGCTAATCAAAGGTGAAAAAGATAGGTGTTTGGGGTTGGTAATTGGCCCTTTGTGGTTTGTTCTGGTACCTTGACCAGGTTTCTAAATTTTCTATCTCTGAAATAGAAGAGGTGATTCTTTTCACCCATCTACTTCATTGTAAAGTTCTCTTCTTCCTAACTCTTAACAGCTTAGTTCTTCTCTATCTACACTCACTCTCTTGGTGACTTCATCCGGTCTCATGGCCTTAAATATTTATGTGCTGATGACTCCCAAATATACTTCCAATCTGGTCAGTCATCTCTTCTGAACCTTAGGCTTACTCATCATCTTTGTGTTGATATACAATAAGCATCTCAAACTTAAAATGACAAAAGTTGGCCTCCTGATTGTCTTCCTATAGGTCAATGGCAACTCCATTCTTCCCATTGCACAGCCCCCAAGCCATGGTGCATCCTTGACTTCTTTTCTTCACAACCCACATCCAGTCCATCAGCAAACGCTATTGGTTTACTTCAAAATGTAAAATAATTCAACCATTTCTCAGGGCTGCCAACACCACCACCATCATCTCCCACCTGGATAGCTGCAACAGCTGGTTTCTCTCTCTCTGTTTTTGTCCTTCCTCTAATCACCTCCAGCAGACAAAGTATTCTATACATTATAGAATATTATAGTACTATATATACTATAGAATACTATAGTACTATAGATACTATATAGTACTATATATACTATTTATACTATTTCTATAAAAAGCAAGTCAAATCATAGTCACTTTTCTGACCCAAACTTACTAATGGTTCCTCTTTTCACTTAGAGTAAAAGCCAAAGTCCTTACTAAGGTTTAAGAGACCCTGCAAAATTCTGTTCACCGTGATGAAAAGGTTTTAATATTGATGGTGGTGATAACTGCACAACTCTTTTAATATATTAAATACCACTGAATAGTACATGTAGGGTGAATTGTAGAGAATGTGGATTATATCTCAATAAACCTGTTATTAAAAAAATATTGAATCCCTAATCCAATCTCTTCTTTTACTATCCTCCACCATGCGCATTACTCTCAAGCCACATTGGCCTTCCTTTTGCCTCTGGGCCATTTTACTGACTGAAAGCCAGAAATATTCTTTCTCCTGATCACCACATTGCTCGCTCCCTTCAAGTTCCCTTCTCAGTGAGGCCTACCCTGCCTACTCCTGGCATTACTGTTCCCCTAAACCCTGTTCTCTCTCTTTTTAAAAAACTTTCTAACATACATATTTTATATATATAGATATATATGTATATATATATCTATATATATATCTATATATATAGTCTGCATTATCTGGCTCCCCTATCCTACCCACTCTACTCCCCAAGTATAAGTTCAATGGAGTAGGATTTGTTTTGGTCACTGGTTGATCCCCACTAGTTAGAAGGGTGCCTTGCACAGGGTAGACCCTCAATAAATATTTACTGAGTCAGATATTATTGAACGAATAAGTTGTACAGATTTAGAGATGTAATTAATGAACTAGAACATAAAACTGTACATCTTCTGGTCTCTTCTTATATAGAAGAGAATAGAAACCATTATATAGAAACCATTTTTGATTGAATCCTAGTTTTGTTGGTTGTACTTTTTTAATTACAGAGGGTTATACACCCTTATCTACATATTATATTCTTCTTTGTACACCTTTCACACCCACCCTAATGATTTTTTATATATTATTTTCAGGAGCTATAAAATGGCCCATTGTGTAACTACGGATTTGTGACCTCTACCAGTCTGTATTGTATACACCTATAAAACCCAACAGATGAAAAGGTGCTTAATTGCCAAGCTTCAAGTCTTGTTCTTTCAATGTAGCATAAAAAGATTATAATGATGAGGAAAACAACCTTGAAAGGTTTTTATGAAGGTGAGTTTTGAAGTGGGAGATTTAAAAGAGCAGAGATGGGGTGTTTTGTTATAGAAGCAACATGTAAGAAACACAAATGGAGATGAAATTGAAAACACTGAGTAATATTTAGGATACTGCAGACAAAAGAAATAAGGCACAAAGGAAAATAAAAGCCTTCTTTACTAGTATTTGAACTTTTACCTCTTTCTCTGGCTTTAGTGCTTATAAGCATTTGATCTCTGTTCACTGGAAATTTCTGCCAGGAGAGCTTATACTCTGAAATTGCTTGTAAGATCTATTCTGTGAATAATATGCATTCTTATATTTTGCTTTGGTCCTCCTTTACTTTGGCAATGAAATGTCAGTCTCCAGGTCTGGAAGATATTAAATATTAAAAAAGGATAATTTACAATTAAACCCTATAAGGCTGTGATCTTTTGCAGAGGGTACAGGACACAGTCCTTTGAAACACCTATTTCTGATGGCTGGTCTGGAGGTTGTCTGACAGTACTCTGTCTGGCTACTGTTTGACTTTATATTCTAAAGGTCCAAAGTAGCCTCATTTTTAGTAACCAAAGAATGCAGTAAGCACACTGTTATCTGACTGTCCATTATGAACACTTTACTCTTGTGCTTCATGGACCATATCAGTTTGTGGCAAAGTGATGGATTGTGTTTAACATTCTGTTGTTGACCTATAAGGATTTTTGCCATATGTTATAGCTCATCCCCTTTAAGATAGAGGAGGGGGAGGCCCTATTCGTATCACTGGCCACTAAGCAGAAATGTGTCAGGGATTTTGCTTTCTCAGCTGGAATATCACCCTTGGCAAGCCATCCTCCCTATTTTAGGGAAGTGTCACCATCAAATATAAGCCCTGTCTATAGATTCATTTGATTGTTTATATTTTATGTCTGTATCTTAGGGATGTTTTGAAGTGATGCTATAAAATTAAGATCTATGTGGCTACTTTGCATGCATAGCCAGCATGATAAATCTAACTTGATGTCCTTCTAAGAATGTGGATTGAATGCTGCATGATCTTAGGCAGGTTGTTTACCCTTTTTGTACCTCAGTTTCCTCATATATCAAATATTTTTTTTGGAAGAGAACTCCCCTTTCCCCAAAGTAGTAGGCATAATCCCACACATAGATAAATAAAAGCAGAAGTGTTCTGGCTGACATGGCCAGATGGGGGTGGGGCTGAGGGACAGAAGTCTGCAGGTTTAGGCCTCCTCTTACCAAGGCCCCAACACCCCAGCTCAACTCACAGTCTTGGAGACACACATTGGTCACGGTTGGAAACTGAAAACTTTGTTCTATAAGACCCTTCCAACTCTGACATTTTTTGCTTAATAATTTTGTTATTCTAATAATCATTCTATAATTTTCAGCAGCCACCAAAAAACGTTTAATATCTCATTTTACCACACAAAAACACGTTATTTTTCTGGACCTTAAAAGCTTAGTCACCAGATGATCTGTCTAAAGAATTAAAAACACATTCATATCCCTCTGCTGTGATGTCAATTTTTTTAAATCTCAATTCATTTCAATAGGTTAGTCGAGATTATGTTACAGCTTGCCTTATTAACCTTAATATATTGCCCAGTTACCAAATGCTAACTAACCAAATGGAGTATGATTTGGCACTGTGTCTTAATAAACAGGTCGCACCTGGGAGCTAGTGGGAACTCTCCCATCTGAGAAGAAACAGCTACAGCAGATGGTAAAACGACTGAAAACCAGGTGGGGTCATTGTTTAATGACCATCTGAATTAAGTTTGGTTAATTTGGCGTGTCTCCCATTATCCCTAGCAACTGGACCCTCTACTCCATTTTATAAGTTTGGGTTTATATCTTTTACATAAACTATCAAAACACGTCCATCTGTGATCCTGAAGCTATACTTGCCCTAAATCCAACCACAATGTAAATCCTAAAGTCTGGGTCTAGCTGTGAGGAGCTCTTAAACGCAGGCCTTTGGCAGTACTCTGCAATTAACTTTTTTTCAAATGCCTTCTTGTCATCCGTGACATGGATAAATATCCCTTTACTCTTTTCTAAGTGTTTATTGAGAAAAAGAACTTCCTCTTAACCTAAAACACTTATTAGAAAGAATTTCCAACAATCTGAGATGTCAAGATTTCAACCCATGTGCAATGCTTTAGAATTTCTCCTAAACTCTGTATGTGACAGCAAGTTGGCTTCCAGGGATGTTTCAGAAGATATCTAACTAGACTTGTGATTTATTAATAAAAAGAGCTGCTTCGTTAAATGCTTGTCATATGCTTGGCACTTTTTATTTATATGCTATCACTTGACTCTCACGACCATCTTTGAGGTGGATACTGTCATCTTTATGTTATTGCTGAAAAAGCTGTGGCCTATTGGAGGAGAGTTAAGCTAGTTACCAGCTCAGAGGACCCACAGCTAAGGGGCAGAATCAGGATGCAAATGCACGTCTGCGAGACTCCAGATCTCACCTCTTTAGCAGCGGATCATCTTCCTCTAGAACAGCTGTCAGCATCAGAGCATGGTATTCAGAATGCAGACTCTCGAGTTAGGCTTGGGCAAATCACCTAACCTGTTTTGTCTCTTTCCTGAGTAATAATAGTACCTATCTCATGAGTTTATTATGATGATTAAGTGAGATAATATAGGCACAGCACTTATAGTGCGCGGCACATAGAATGCCATAAGTGTTCATTATTTGCCACCCATTTTCCAATTCCTTCATCAAAGTAAAATGTTGTATTTTCATTTTCTCTAAACTTTAGGGCATCCTTGCTGATAGTAAAAGTACTGGGCTTCCCAATCTTCAACTAATGCTGTGAAAAATTTCACTGAATTTTATTGTAATACAGTCACAGATGAATCCAACATATGTGTTCCTCTCTAACTACAGAGGAAGCAAACTTTCCCCGTTTGTGCACTTTAGATCTTTATGCAGTTTTGATAGCCTGAATGATGTATTTCTGCGTGCTAAGGAATAGGGCTTGATGTTATTCAAAACCCTCCTCGTGTGTATGTGTGTGCGTGTGTGTGTTTTAATACAGAACAATGAGTTCCTCAAACTATAGAATACTCTTAATGTTTCTTTTATCCTCTGAGAGCTTCCTGTATTTGTGAACTCCTTTCAAATCAGCAAGTGCAGCCTCTCAACATCTGGGTCCTTCCTGCTGCAGGGAACATAAATTAACTGGTAGCGTCCTGTAAATGTTATGAGCGGGAGCTCGGGGAGCACACAGAGGCAGGCCAGGGTGCTTTCAGTATCTAGCAGCTGGTCCTGATGTAGTGCCTCAGAACTGGTTTTAGTTGACGTCAGATAACGCTGATGTGCACCAGATTGACTTGTAGTACCAGTAAAGCTGATCCCTCCCACTTCCCCTACTGCCCCTGTGCTTGCCAGGACGCTGGAGACCATTATGAACTCACAGTTGTCATTTGATCTCCATCTGGCTGCTGTCACTAAAGCTGCCTTTTATCGCTTGCCTAAAGTGTAACGCTAACGACATTTCTCTTTCTCACAGATCTTTGCTTCTAGTCCTTACTTTTCTAATTTTCTGGGTAGTTCCAAATAATTCTCCTTCTGTCTACTATGCACCACCATCAGGAAACTAACAAAGGACACACCCAGATGTCTTCTTGGTGAACGAGATTTAGTAATAGATTTTTTAGGAAGTGTTAGAGGTGGGCTGTGGCTTTGTTGACTTCAGATATTACGTCTTAAGTTTGATGTGGTTTGAATTTCTGATATAAATGTGAAGTTTGTGTGTATGATCTCATGCTGTGGTAAATTTTATGGAGCTGTAGATCACAACAGTCTAGCCATACAATTATATGGGTCCCTGTATTGGATTAGAATCTGCACAAATTAAACAATAGATATAAGAGTAACATGCCATAAATTGGATCTTGTAACAGCTTAATAATCTGAGGAGGATAGAAGAATGGATCCTGAGGTGATGTTTAATGTACTTAGTTACTAGACTGTTCTTAGTTAAAGCTGATCATAAATTTGGACCCAGCTTAAATATTTACTGTTAGTGATCATCTAGCAGCTAAGATTTAGCAATCTTAGCACCACAGCCTGAAGAACATTCTTGGTCCAGAAACCTCTTTAGGGATGGCCTTTCACATTCAGTAAGTGTTGTTGGTGGTGATGATGATGGAGTATCATAGGCTTTAAAAGTTTTGAAAACAAATTTAGGATCCTGATTTTTACTTAGTTTAGCAAATTAATCCTGTAAGAAGTAAATATAAAGAATCTTTTATGTTTGTTCTCAGTATACTGTTCATTAAAAAAAAAAAACAAATTAGGAGGCACTACATTCTGTATGAGTCCATCTTGTGTGTTGATGTGTAAAAAATGAAATAATTTGGAAGGACATATATCACAATGTAAACACTGTTCCTCTTTGAGTGATACGATTACAGGTCATTTTGATTTTCTTATTTTTGCTTACTTTTATGTGATAATGTTTCATATAATAAGCATGTGTTACTTTTTAAAAGTATTTTTAATAGAAGTAAAATTTACCTTCAGTGAAAGACACAGATCATATAACTTGATGAGTTTTGGCAAACGTACACACTCATACAGCCCAAGCAACATATAAAGTCCAATCAAGATATAACCCCAGTCAAGATATGTAACATTTCCATTGCTCCAGAAAGCTCCCTTCTAACCCCCTTCCAGTCAATCTCCGCATCCCATAAGCAACCACTGTTCTGATTTCTATCATCATAGATGTACATGTCACTTTTAAATTAAACAAACAGCATAATTATTTTTGTTTCTGTTTTTTAAAGAAACTTCTGTATAAACTGAGATAGGACCCCAAGAAAAATTGACACTGTCCCCTACCTTGTCAGTGAGGAGATAAGAAAAATAATAGAGCGAGAGCTTAGGAGAGAGAATTTAAGAGTGAAATCATGTAGCTCAAGAAAACTCAGAGAAGAGCAAGATTGTATAAGATTTTATAAGATCTTAGATCCATTATTTCATTCAAGTAGAAAAAGGGAGAAAGTCTACTGGACTATAAGCTCTAAGAGGTCAGGGACTATATTTATTTTGTTTCGTGTATCCTCACTGCCTTACACATTACCTGGCAGAGCTACTGACTCAAGAAATATCTGTGGGCTGAATAAGTGGATACTATTAGTTAGTCAACAAATATTTACTTACTCTTCCAACAAATATTTATTGACCTCTTGCTATGTGTCATGGATTGTGCTAAGCTCTGGAGATAGAACGGTAGACAATGGCCCTTAAAAATGGTAGAGATGTTCCCTAACTTCACAGAGCTTACAATGTGTCTTGTCAGGAAGACTGATATTAACAGAGTTTTAGAGGCAGAGAAAATGGCACGAGTGAGGGAATAGAAAAGAAGGAGCTTGGTAAGCCTGGAGACTGAGAGAAGGCCAGTACAGTGAGGGGTGAGGAGGCAGGAGGTGGGGCTGCAGAGTTAGCCAAGGACAAGACGATACAGATAGGACCTTGCTGGTTGTCAGATGGATTGGGGATTTTATCCCAGGAGCAACAGGGAGCCATTGAAGGATTTTAATCAGGGGATGGACATGATCGATTTTGTGTTTTAAAATATTATTCTGGGGACTTCCTTGTTGGTGCAGTGCATGAGAATACGCCTGCCAATGCACGGGACATGGGTTCGATCCCTGATCTGGGAAGATCCCACGTGCCGTGGAGCAACTAAGCCCGTGCGCCACAGCTACTGAGCCTGCGCTCTAGAACCCATGAGCCACAACTACTGAGCTCACGTGCCACAACTACTGAGCCCACGTGCCATAACAACTGAAGCCTGCACGCCTAGAGCCCATGCTCCGCAACAAGAGAAGCCACCGCAAGGAGAAGCCTGCGCACTGCAACGAAGAGTGTAGTCCCCGCTCACCGCAACTAGAGAAAGCCCGTGCGCAGCAACGAAGACCCAATGCAGCCACAAATAAAAAATTAAATTAAATCTTTAAAAAATATATTACTCTGGATCTTGGACAGAGAGAGGATAGCTTGGACAGAGGCAACAACAGACAATCAAGAGGCTGTCATAATGTTGTAAGAGGGAGTTGAGGGCCTTGGGGAGGGTGGCAGCAGAGGAAGTGAAAAGAAATGGAGTGAAGGCCTATTCAGAGACAAAACTGAGCCTTAACAAGTGATTGGCTGTGATGAATAAGTGAGTAGAGGTGTCAAGAGTGACTCCAGGTCCTGGTATGAGCACCATCTTGGTTGATGGTGGAACCATTTACTTTTTTTCTCTCGGATCATTATGCAAAAGATGCCAAGCTCATGGATTCACCATGGTGAGGGTCAGACCTCTGTTGAGCAGAGCTCAGCCCATGCATCTAAAATGTGTCCATTGCAGACCTGAGGTGCACAAGTAGTGATCTGGAATGGCTGGTGCAGGGCAAAATGGTGATGGTGGAAGGATTTTGATGCCCACAACCTGTCCTCTTGGGTACCTTTTCTTGATCTTGTCCACATTCCTCCTTTTCTTTTACCAATCCTCATATCCTTTTCAGGTATCTGATAATTCAGCCCTGCTAGGGTGATTTCTGATAATTGTGGCTCTAGGGTGGGCTGCCTTTGTACCACCTCTTAAACCCCACAGACCTTGAGTTTTTGCCTTATAAGAGTAGTGGGGTGGATAATAGGGAGATCGGACGGGTCACAGTGTCAGCTGTTGCAATTGTAATTTCTTAGAAAAATGAGGCTGCCCTTAGCCTGTGTAGGCCGGGCCCATCCTATTTCTATTTCCCCTATTATTTTCTTCCTTGTCCTTTTCCCGTATTTTCTTTGCACTCTCTGTCTAGCAGTTGTCTTTATTTTAGATCCTAGTTCTGTGTCTTTGGAAAGTTTACTTAAGATCTCTGACCCTCAGTCTCTTCAACTCTAATTGGGGGATAATATCAATGTCAGTGGATTCAGTGTCTTCTACATGGCAATTTCTCACTGTTAATTGCTTTCCTCCACCACCCACTCATTGGCTCCATTGCTGGGAACCATCAGGAAGTCACTCTCCGGTGTACTCAATTTTAATAGGCAAGCTTAAAGGTGCCACCACAGTGGATTTGGAAGGTCTTTCTCTTATTTCTATTCCCCTCCTCACTTGCCCATTACATGAGGACAGGCCAGATTTGTGAGATAGTCATTTGTCTCATCAACTTGTAAGTGTAAGCCACTGGACACTACAGTTATTAAGGGGGAGAGTATGGCTGGAACTGCACAAATACATCCCCACCATGAGAAAAACAATTCAATAAGTGCACTGTACTGGCTGCTATCACAAACGTCCTTAGGTATGAAGCCTAGTCCTCTGTTCAAAGTGTACACATACGAATCAAGCAAACTAACCCATATCATGTATAACTATGAATACTATTTGTGTTTATCAGTTAACAAGGACCCGACACTCACTCATTCATTTAGTTATACGTGGTTGTTAAGCACCTACTATGTGCAAGAGGGTGCACTGGGAGCGGGCCCACAAGTGATGAACAAGACGGAGTTCCAGTGGAATCCACGTGCTGTTAAAGGAAATGCACATGAAACAACTAATTACAGGATTAATTGCTCAATTATAATTGTGCTAAGTTCTACAGAGAACCAGTTACAGGTTGCCAGGCGAGCTTATAGCAGGGGATCTGATGCAGTAGAGAGGTCAGGGAAGTCGGGGGAGACTTCTGGGGAAATTAATGAGCACTGAATGTGAAGGCTAAAAAGCAGTTCCTAGTAAGGAAAAAGAAGAGCTCCCAGCTGTTTGGAGGATAAAGATTCTGAGTTTCCCAGTGCTGCTGGTGGGTTGTCTCAGGTTCCACCCTGGCAGAGTGTATGCCAGCCTTGGTGACTTGGTGGTGTTCTGAAGCTGGGATCTGTAAGGATCTTCCCACTTGGTTACACCCAAAGGGAAGAAACCTACTCAGGTATCCTCAGAACCAATCAATTGAAATTGGGTAGAGAGGGAGTTCCCTGGTGGCCTAGTGGTTAGGATTCCGGGCTTTTACTGCCGTGACCCAGGGTTAATCCCTGGTCGGGGAACTGAGATCCCACAAGCCATGGGGCACAGCCAAAAAGAAAGGAATACATTTTTTAAAAAATAAATAAAATTGGGTAGAGAATAAAGAGATATTAAATATCACTTAATTTCCCTTACCAAACACACATACAGGCCACTCAGGAACCTCACTTTATTGAAGGTCTGCTTTGGGACAACTGATTTATACCTCCATGAGATCACTCAGTCCTCTATTAACCTTGCAATGCAAATATAAACTCCACTTCACACCCCGGGTAACACCCAGGGTCAGGGAGATTAAATAACCTGTCTAAGATCACACCTGTACCAACCCCTTGTCCCATGAAAGCCCATGACCTTTCAGCTACACCAAGCTCCCCAGTTGTTGGCGTATTGTCAGATGATTGCTGTCCTCTCTAGGGGCACTTAGATCATTAAAGAAAAATTTTAAGTGACAGTCCTGGAACTAGAGAGTAAACCCAAGTACAATCTGCAATGTTCCCATTTTTAAAAATTGTTATTTAACAAAGATGATTATGACTCGTGAGCAGGTCCATGCTTTGACTATTTCAGTTTGTGTCTGCTGATATTATGGTTCGCTAAGTTTTATCAGCAAAGGGGTGAAAGGGAAGTTAACATGATTAGGAGAATTTCTACAAACGGGCTGAAAAACTGAATAAAAGAAAAGAGCATCAGAGGATTGAGGAGAAGTAGTGTGAACACATTAGTTCTGTGAAGCATCGTCACCATCCCAGGATCTGGGTGTTTACTGTCTTCACGTAAATGAAACTGGTATTGCTGTGTTTACATTGACCTTCTATTTCCAAATACTAATGTGTTATTTAATTTTATCCTTACTGTATTGGAGATCACATTCAAATAGTGCCAGAAAACCAAAGAGAACTCAGGAAGATTTTGGGAACAGTTTGGCAGTTGAGAAATCACATCAGAAGGGTTTAAGGATCATTTCTTTTAGTATTTCATGGGAAAAACTTGAGTGACTCAAAAAAGCCATGGTTCTTTGGAAGGAGATCAAGAAACAAATAAATGGACTCTTCATGTGCCTCTTTGCTTGTGGGAGTTGCAGAAATGGAAATCTGCACAAGGATTTCATTTCTTACAGTTTGGACAAGGATTGGGGGTGTCCCTGATATAAATGATGCAAAATAATTATATCAAGCATGGCTTTCAATGGGTCTGGTAGGCCCAAGCACAGCAGTGATGTGTTCTCTTGAACCCCACACACTTTGTTGAGCCTTTGGTCCACTCTTCTTTCCTTACAGGCTCCTTGTGCACCCCGAGTGTTAACTCCGGCCAGCTGTGCCTCCTACTCATCTCTCAGATCTACCTTTCTCAGACATCCCCACTGGAAAGGCGAAGTTCAAGACCTGAGCCTCTCTGGCCCTGTATACTTGCTACTGTTGCCATGCTTTTCCTCTCAGCCTCCATATGCTCCCAATAGGAGGGCCGGAAGTATCTTTTTGCAAATGAATCCAATCAGGTTGCATCAGTGCTGAGAAGCCTTCTCTGGCCTCTTGTTAATTACGGGGCAAAGTCCAGGGTGCTTAGCAGGGCATACCATCTGACCTCTGCTGACCTCAGCAGTGTCATTTCCTGCCTCATAAAGTACTTCTGCCCCAGGTACTTCTTGTTGGCAGCAAGGTTGAAGCATTTATGGTGCCCAGCAGTCTGGCTTCATGGACAGGCAACCTGTGCCCTGCACTTACAAGGGCTGTTTGATTTAATGCTCTGCTATACCATTTTGAAATTCTTAATAATTTGTGAACGAGGGGTCCTACATTTCCATTTTGCTCTGGGCTCAGCAAATTACATAGCTGGTCCCGGTGCCCAAACATCACATTGCTTCCCTCCTCTGGGTGTTGCATGTACTCTTCTCTCTGCCTAGCATATCCTTCCCTTCATCTCCATCTCCTGGGCTCTTCTTAGTCTTTCAAAGCTAGTTTGAATACCACTTCTTTAGTGAAACCTTCCCTGAACACCTGTCCCTCTACCCTGGCCACATTAACCCCTCCCTCCTCTGTGCTACCCCTTTATGTTACACGAACGTCGATTATAATCCTTCCAAGCTATATGGTGATGAGTCACCTATCTGCCTGTCTCTCTACCAGTCTTTGAACTCCTTGAGGACAGGGTCCATGCAGGGCCCAGGCAGTGGAACATAATGGTTAGGAACTCTGGAACCAGACTGTCTGGCTGGGGATCACCTTGGAGAGGTCAGCTGGCTTCTCTGTGTCTTAGTTTCCTCATTTCACAAAAGGAGGATACTCATAATACCTACCTTGAAGTGTTGTTGCTGTGAAGTTTGAATAAGATAATCCACGTAAAGTGCTTGAAACAGGACCTGGCATATCATAATACTCAATAAATGTTTCTATTCTTATACCTTATTCTCTTTTGTGTTCCTGGAACCTGGTACAGTGGCTAGAATATTTGTTCCTTGAACATTTATTGAATACCTAGCGTGCACCAGGCACCAGGTTCTGTGCTGGCTGCCTGAGATACAAAGTGCAATAAAACATGACCTCTGCTCTCAAAGAATATAATTTTAGTCAGGGAGAGACACAAGCAATTAACAATCACGGTCCAACATGATAAAATCCTAGGTGAAAGTTACTTTAAGAGCACAGAAGAAAGGCATCCAGATCTTGACGTGAAGCTTGATCTGAATTGTGCAGAATGGGTAGGAGTTAGCAAACACTGAAAAAGAGAAGATTATTCTAGGGAGAGGGAATAGCACACGCAAAGGCACCCAAGTGTGGAAGTCTCACATGTTTAAGGAACTACATGTCATGCAATGTGGCTGAAGCAAATGGTATTTGGTGACATTTTGGGAGACTAGAGGGATAGATTGGTGGGACTAGCAAATAGATTTCAACTCTGGTCTATTGGTAGTGGCTGCCTGGAACATTGTATTAAGAAGGATTCTGAAGCCATGCCCAATCTCTGTGGGAAAGAGTGATGGGATACAGTAGCTCCATGGGTTATGGGAGCAGACGAGGGGAGTGGGAGACTGCATGTCACATATCTGCCATTGTTGATAGATTAGGTAGGGCCTCATATGCTGTATCAGGAGGTTGACTTTTATCCTGAAAACCACAGGGAATAATTGCAAGATTTTAAGTATGAGAGTGACATGATCGGATTACATAATAGGTGTTCCATAAATGCTTGTTGAATTGAACTGACTACGAGCCCCACTTCACTTATTAATGATTTAGTGGATCAAATGCACTGAAATGATTGGAACCCAGCAAATAAAACATGTATAACTGAGCTGATCGCACTCGGAGGCACTGTGCTAAGTGCTGAAAGAATTAGAGCAGCATCTAAAGGTGCTTAACGTGCTCCTATGGTGTGGTTTACACAGTAAAACAGTCTGGTTCACACTGTAGTTTCAAACAGAGGATTAAAGTGGTATTAATAACTTATGCAGCTATAATATTTCATGCTATAAGCTGGATGTATCCCAAAAGAAAGACTTCCAGCGGGCTTTTTGAACCTTTAACCATCCTGCTGGTTACAAATCAAACAGTACAGAAATGATTGGAATGTTTTAAAATATAAATCTACTGATATATATTTTTATACATTTTTCTAATAGGTATTTATTTGTAGCCAGGTGAAAAGGGCTCTGAAATTTGGGTTACTGTAAAAAATAAAAATTCCCTGACCTATTAGTCTTATTAAGAAAATAAGTTAAAATTCTATAAAGTTAGCATTTGTTATTGCAATCATTGTCTTTTAACTGTGACAGGTGAAAAAAATCTTGTGACCAGCCGCGCTTCTGCAAGAATACACAAAGGGAGGGGTTATCCTCCGCAAATATAGTATGGTAGCCAAAGGCATGTATTTCTATTTATTTTTCCTTGATTCCAAAGGGATTTAAGGTAGCATAGAATAATGCAAACAATATAGCAAGGAAAATGAATTTTAAATAACTACGAAATATGGGGCAAAGGGAATTTGAATGATTTGAATGCAACAAGATGCAATGGAGTCCCCCTGTGAGATTAGAGCACAACACAAGAAAGCATATGTATCTCAACACACTCAAACTGAGCAACATTGGGGTTCTTATCATGGACCGAAAAGAAAACAGAAGTAAGTGACATTTCTGATTTAATGATTATAAGCGAAAAGACAAAAAGTAGATTTTTCAGATACTGCCTAGAAACGATGAAAAGAATCGATGAAGATATCGAGATTAAGATGAAAATTTGTACGACATTTACTCACCACATCACTCCTTCTTGTGTGTCCATTTGTTTTGTCTTTGTAGGTTTCTGGTGTTTCCTCCCTTTGACTTCCTATCATTATAAAGGCTGACAATGGTCAGAGCTCAGTATGGGAGAGTTTTGTCTTTGTACAAATATTCTTCTTTGCAGTCACATTTCAGGGGTTGAGGGTAAACGGAAAGGAGTTGGGCTGCAAACAACCTGATCACGCAGTGTTATGTCTATATTAGTGGGATCTAGGATAGTTACTAATATATAATTGATACTCTATAACTGTGAGTTGAAAGAAGAAATGAAGCTTCACAGAATTTATCAATCCTTACAAAAATGTATAACCACTAAAGATGTATGCCTATATGATACCTTTATCATAGCTTCCAAAACTCAGTTTTTAGTGTGTATGGTCATGTTACCTGGACATTTTGTTCTAAAAGTCTAGGCTACAATGAAGGCTTAAGAAGAAGGTACATTAGGAAGACAGAAATGGAAGTAAAAAAGAAAAAAAAATCAAAGAGAGGGCACACAGCAATTCCTCTTCCTTGCTACTCCGTTGTTTGTTGCTTCCTTTTTTCATGTTTTTGTAAAAACAGGAAGACCTTCAGGGCCTCAGACAACACTCTCCCACTCCCACCCAGCTGCCCCTTATTCTCAGAAAGGATTTTTTTTAGCTTCCTTTCACTGAGACTTTAGAACACTTGAGACATTTGGGAAGGAAAGAAGAGATCACTTTTTTTTTTTTTTTTGGTAACTACTTTGTGCCAGGTGCCCCACTAAGCAATTTAGCAGTGATTATACTGTTTAATGCTCACAGAAATTTTGATAGGCAGGTATATTCTCACTTTATCAATGAAGAAACTACTGCTCACAAAGCTGTCTAGCTTCAAGCATCATAAATAATGGGATGGAGCTAGGATTCAACCACATGTCTACCCAACATCTTTCCCCTTTACTGTGCAGGAGAAGTACTTCTCCCACTCTCAAAACTTTCTCAGGGTCTTTCTTGTTTTAATTGTTGATCAAGATCCTCTATGCTCCATGATCATGAGGACGTAGTATTCTTCCCCTGGAATGGGCCTTAATATTGTTTGTATTTCTAATACATTTGGCATTAACTGTTAACATAACAGATTAATCCAGTTAGCCAGGTGCTTTACAATGATCTATTGTTTGAGTAGAGGAAAAGGAGGCCATGGCAAGTATATAGAAAAAATACTTTCTGTACTGTCACTAACACAGTAGATCTCCCATTCCATGAGTTGACCATTAAAGTGTGTTACTCAGATTACCAATATGATATAATGAAGATGAGAATGATGGTGATGATAGTAACACTCTTATTTACTGAGCGTTTAACGTGTCAGGGATTGTTTTAAACACTACTACTGTGTCATTTAACTTTAACAATAACCCTACGAAGTAGGTGTTATTGTCCTCAGTTTACAGAGGAGAAAAATGAAGCTCAGAGTTGTGACTTGCTGAGTTCTCACAGTACTAAATTGCAGAGCTGGGTTTGAACCCAGATTTGATGTTCCTGCCCCTATTTTTAGTCATGAAGCCAAATAGCCTTCTACAATAACAACTGGCACTATGTTGTTATCCTTAGATTTTAGTTTTGCTTTCATGTCTCTACCGAAATTGCATTTGTTAGATTTTTTTTTCAAGTATACTTTGTGTGTGTGCGTGTGTGTGTGTGTATGTGCGTGTGTGTGCGTGTAGTATGTGGTTGTAGTTAATTCTGCCATAATGGATAATTTACTAACATTTCCACAGCTTCAAGAGTCTTCTTGGCCAGGATATGCTGACTTTGTCAAGTAACTTAATTTTACTATAATTTATAATTCTTATTTCCTATAATAGTAACAGTCTTCAGAACATGCTATTATATTACTTTACTTTCATACATATGTATATATATATACACTCATATACAGGCACACCTCATTTTATTGTGCTTCACTTTATTGCACTTCACAGATATTGTTTTTTACAAATTGAAGGCTTGCGACAACCCTGCATTGAGCAAGTCTATAGGCACCATTTTCCCAACAGTATTTGCTTACCTTGTGTCTCTGTGTCACACTTTGGTAATTCTCAAAATATTTCAAACTTCCTCATTATTATTATATTTGTTATGGTGATCTGTGCTCAGTTATCTTTGATGTTACTACTATGACTCACTGAAGGCTCAGATGTTTGTTAGCATTTTTTAGCAATAAAGTATTTTTAAATTAAGGTATGTACATTTTTTAGACATAATGTTATTACACACTTATAGATTACAGTATAGTGTAAACATAACTTTTATATGCACTGGGAAACTAATCATATGTGTCTCACTTTATTATGATATTCTCTTTGTTATAGTGATCTGGAATCGAGCCTGCAGTATCTCTGAGGTATGCTTGTGTATAATATGAAAAACCTGTGCATAAATCTCAGTGGCATTATTTTGCCCTTAAGGTGAAATGGTGTCCCCTCTCACAACCCAGCTTCTTCCACTTCTCACTCATCTAATATGTATTGAGCACCTACCGTAAGTTTGTTACTCTGCTAGACATCCAGGACACAGAGATCAAAGGGCATGTTCCTGTACTGAAGGAATCCGTAAAAACTTATTCTAGTTTATGTTTAAAGCACAGATAAGGTTGATCTTAAGTCAGTGGAATAGTCCAAGTTTAATTAGTGAAATATATCCTGGTTGTCACTCTCCCCACTCTCCACAGAAACTCCTTCATGATACGGCAACAATTTATAAGGTATCTCTCTTCAGTGTGCAGAGTAAGAGATGCCAAGTAGCCTATGGATACATTTTAGTTAGTTCCCGCTCCAGAAATTCCCCCAAAGTCCTGGAACACTAGATAGTGAAGAGGTTCCAGGAACTAAGAGAGAACACCTTCATGACTATTGGAAGATTCTGTTATTTTAACGCTGTTATCCAAAGCCTTGATAAACATGCCCTATAGTTGAATACTGGCTTCTTCAGCCACTATCTGTCTCACGTTGCTGTGTTACATAAGCCTTCCTGAGCCTCATCATCCTTATTTGTAAAACAGATAATAATGTCTTTTTTTGGTTTGCTTATATATTCATTCATTAAAAACATTAAAAAAAAATATCCACTTGGGCTAGGCACTAGATAAGCAGTGTCCAACACGATAGATGCTGTTCCTGCCCTCGTGAACTTTACGGCCTGGTGAGAGAAAGAGGCAATAAATGAACTGGGTGCTATGATAGAGAATAAAGAGGGGAAACATGCTTTGGAGTGGGTGGTCAGAGAAGGCCTCTCTGCAGAGGTGACACTTAGGCTGACATCTAAAGCATACAAAGGGCATGCTTTGTAAATGGCAAGTGGCAAAACTGTTTTGGGTAAGGGAAGTAATTTGTGCAAAGGCTCTGATTTGGTAAAGAGGAGTTGAGAAACTGAAAGAGGGCATTATCCTAAAAAGTGGATATTGTCTACCCCCAAACCCAGTAATTCTACTCCTGGGTATATATCCTAGAGAAATTCTTGCATTTGTCTACTAGGAGACACATATAAGAATACTCCTATTAGCACTAACCTTTGTGTGATAGTACAAAACTAAAACCATCAAAACACTGACAGAAGGAAAGAGAAGTAAATCTTGGTACAGTCCAACGATGGAATGTTATACAGTGGTGAAAATGAGTGAATTGTAGCTACTCAAACCAATAAAGATAAATCTTATAAACCCTACTTTGTATGGAGAAAACAAATCATTAAAAAATAGCTTACCGTATTATTTATTATGTATTTAAATAATCTTAGAATACCCAAAATATTTTAAAAATTTTATATACATATTATATTGTAAAAGTATTTTTAAAAAGCAAGGAAATTGAAACTTTTGTTTCTAGCCAAGATGTTGGAATGAAGAGTAAATTTACCCTTCTGCCTTAAACAACTAGGAAACTAGAAAATTAAATGAAACAATGGTTTTCAGAAATTGGACAACAGCAAAGCAGGGCTGTAACACTTGAGTGAAGGAAAACAAACAAGGTGAGCTCTGTAATTGTACCAGCTACCCCCTGGAAGGAGTTGCCAGGTGGTAGCACAGAAAGGGGAAACCCAAGCAGAGTCCAGTGGTCTTGTTGAGTGGGAAGCAGAGACTGGAGTTAGGGGAGAGCAAGGCAGCCACAACTTGCTGGGCAGAGTACTGCAGAGGAGGGAGCTGTGCAGAAAGAGAGCTCCAGAGATCTGTAGAAGGGTCAGCTAAATGTCCATGGCTGAGTACTTACCTACGCTTGAGTGAGACGGACTTACCCGAGGCCAGGGAAAGACCACTCAGAAAAGAATAGGCAGAGCAATTCCTGGACCTAACAGGACTGAGAAAAGTTCTTGCTCCCACAAGTAAGAGTAGAAAGATCTCATAATATGTGGGGCATCAGGTAGGAACCTTAAAGATCAAACATCTTAGTAATGGGTCTAAAACTATACTAAAGGCTGCTGTGGACCCATAATAAAAAGCTTAAAAGCAAGCTTGGAGAGATCCAAGTGTGATCCAATAACTTAACTGTGTGTCAGAAAAAATATAATAGTACTTAAAGCAGTACAAGAAAATCTAGCAACCAACAACATAAATTCACAATATCTAGTATCTGATAAAAACAAAAAACAAACAAAAAACACTATAAGGCATGCAAAGAAGCAGGAAAATAAGACAAAAAAACCAATCAATAGAAACATACACAAAAATGATATCAATGATTAAACTAATAGATAAGAACATTAAAACAGCTACTATAAATATGCTCCATATGTTCAGAAGGTAGAAGAAAAGCCATGTAGCCATAATAAGAAGAGAATTTGAAGATATTTTTTTCAAAGATATTTGAAAAAACCCCAAATGGAACTTCTAGAGATGAAAATTATAATATCCAAAGTGAAAAATACCCTGGATAGCATTTGTGTCATTGAATTTAAAGTGCATCTCTGGTAGAAAACAGATATTGAATCTCGCTTTTTAAAGTATTATCTGGCAATCTCTGACTTTTGGTTGGAGTGTTTAGTCCATTTATATTAAACATAATTATCAATATGGTTGGATGAGGTAGGCCATTTTGCTATTATTTTCTATTCATCTCATCTTTTTTTTGTTTTTGTTGCTCCTCTGTTCCTCCTTTACTACTTTTTATGCTTAAAAAAATATTTTCTGTATTCCACTTTAATCCCTGTTAATTTGATAGCTATATTTCTTTGCCTTATTTTTCAGTAGTTCCTCTAAAGATATAATATGCATCTTTAACTTATCCTAATCTACCTCAAGTAAACACTTATGTACTTATGTACTACTGATAAAATATAGGAACTTATCACAAGTCTAGTAGCATGCCCCTCCCTTTTGTGCTATTGTTGCTATATATATCACATCTATATATGTTGTGAACCCCACAATAAAGTGTTAAAATGTTTGCTTTAAAGAGTCATATGCCTTTTAAAGAAATCAAGAGAATAAAACAGAAAATATATAAATACGTATAATCTTTCATATATGTGCAAATATTTACCAGTTCCCATGTTTTTCATTCTTTCCTGTGGATCTGAGTTACCACCTGGTGTCATTTCCCTTTAGCCCAATGGACTTCCTTTAGCGTTTCTTATAGTGCAGATATGCTAGCAACAAATTCCGTCAGATTGTTTATTTGGAATTGTCTTTATTTTGTCTTCATTTCTGAAAAATAGTCTAGATATGGAATTCTTGGTTGAGAGATTTTTCTCTTAGCTTCTGAATCATCATTCCAATGTTTTCTGACTTCTATTGTTTCTGAAGAGAAGTCAACCATTAATTGCATTGTTTTCACCCTTTATTTATTTATATATGTTTCCTGCCCCTTTCTCTTTCTTCTCCTGGAATTTCAACTACATGTAGGATAGACTGCTTCATGTGATCCACACAAGTCTGAGATTCTGTTCAATTTTTATTTATTTATTTATTTTTGTTTATCTATTTTTTATTTTTGGTTGCGTTGGGTCTTGGTTGTTGTGCACGGGCTTTCTCTAGTTGCGGCGAGCGGGGGCTACTCTTCGTTGCGGTGCGTGGGCTTCTCATTGCGGTGGCTTCTCTTGTTGTGGAGCACGGGATCTAGGCATGTAGGCTCAGTAGTTTTGGCTCACGGGTTCTAGAGTGCAGGCTCAGTAGTTATGGCACAGGGGCTTAGTCGCTCCGCGGCATATGGGATCTTCCTGGACCAGGGCTCGAACCCGTGTCCCCTGCTTTGGCAGGTGGATTCTTAACCACTGCGCCACCAGGGAAGCCCTCAATTTTTTTTTCAATCTTTTTCTCTCTCTATTCTTCAGATTTATAATTTCTATTTTAAAGCTCGCTGACTTTCTTCTGTCAGGTCAAATCTTCTGTTGAGCTCATCTAATAAATTTTTCCTTTCAGTATGATACTTCTCAGCATTTCTCTAGAATTTCAGCATTCTTTAGAATTCCCACTTGTATCTTTTTTATAGGGTCTGTTTCTCTGGTGTGTTTCCCTATTTGTTCACCCATTTTTTGTTTTTAGCATATTTTCTCTTAATTATTTGAATACAAACATTTTAAAAATCCTTAGACATATTTACATAGCTGCTTTGAAATTTGTGTGTGTGTGCTAAATCCAACACCCAGGGCCATTTGGAATGATTTTTTATTGACTGGTTTTCATTTCCTGTGCATCGGTCATACTTTTATGTTTCTTTGCATACCTCATAATATTTTTTTTGTTGTTAAAAAGCAAAGATTGTAGATAATATGTGTAGTGATTTCAGATTTTGTTTTATTCTTCTTATGATTGTTATTTTTGGTTTCAGTAGGTAACTAACTTGTCTGCCCTCAAAACTGCAAAGTCCACTTCCCTAAAGTCTGCAGCCATTGATGGCTCTGCTCAGTTTTGCTGTTTTGTTTTGCTTCCCGGAGGAGGACTACTGGCTCCCGAAGGTCTCTCCCACACCTACATAACTTACTGGTACGCCAGTGATTTGGGCAGAGATTATGTTTAGATACCTCAAGCCAGCAAGGCCTTCACTCTCTGCTGTCTGAGTTGTGGGTAGGACAAGGAGCACATTTAAAGGTACAGCAAATTCACAAATCTCTCCAGACTTTCCATTTTCACTGGGTTCTTTGGGGTGCACATGTAGTTTGGCACCCATTCAGACCTATGTGATTTTATTATGTCAGCCCTTCTATGGCTCTCTCGCTTCTAAAATTTCCCCATATTAGCCCTTCTGCCGTCCTCCCTAAACCAAGACAACCATTTTATCCAGCAGATAAAACTGTAGGCTTTTGCTACTCAACACGGGAGTGGTGCATGGGAATGCCTCCTGCCCCCTGACCAGCATGAAGGCCACAAACTTGTTCTTATTTAACATGGTGAAGTTTTCGTTAGCAAAACTTCTTAACATTGCTGCCTGAGTTTGGTCATCTTCCAGGGCTATGAAGTGTTTGTTAATCATTTTGTCCAGTTTTATACTTGATCTCTCTGGAGAGGAACTTCTCTACCTCTTCTTCATGCCACAATTATAGAAAGTAGAGTCTCCAAACAGGCTTTTTTAAAAAATAGAAATTGATAAGTTGATTCTAAGATTCATATGGAAATGCAAAGGACCTAAAATAGTTAAATAATTTTGAAAAAGTAAAAGAAACCTACTCTATATGACTCTAAGACTTATTATACCACTCATGTGGTATTAGCATAAGAGGAGGAATATAGATCAGTAGAAAATAGACCCGCTCATATATGGTCAGTTGATTTTTGACAAGCGTGCTGAAGGAAGGGACACGACAAATATGCTACAACATTTGGCTGTTACCTCGCAACACACACAAAAATTAACATGAAGTGTGTCATAGACCTAAATGTAAGAGCAAAAACTATTAAACTTAGGAGAAAATCCTTGTGACTCCGGAGCAGGAAAAGACTTTTAGATGGGACACAAAAAGTATAAACCATAAAAGAAGAAAATTGGTAAATTGGATTTCATCAAAATTAAAAACATTTGCTCTTTGAAAGACATTGTTAAGAAAATGCAAAGGCAAGTCACCAACTTGGAGAAAATTTTGCAAAGCATATATTTGATCAAAGACTTGTATCCAGGATATATAAAGAATTCTTACAACTTAATAATTAGAAGGCAAAAACAATTTTTAAAATGGGCAAATAATATGAATAGATACTTCACCTAAGAAAAGATATGGGTGACAAACACATAAAAAGATGTTCAACATCATTAGTCAGTGGAGAAATGCAAATTAAAACCACAAGATACCACTAAATACCCACTGGAATGGCTAAAGTTAAAAAGATAGATCATACCAAGTGTTAATGATGATATGGAGAAACTAGACTCTCACATAGTGCTGGTGGTGATGAAAAAATGGTGCAGCTGCTTTGGAAAAAGCTGGGCAGTTTCTTATAAATTTAAACATATACTTTCCATAGAATCCAGAAATTCCATCCCTGGGTATTTACCCAAGAGAATTGAAAATGTATGTTCACACAAAAAAACCTGTACCTAAATGTGCAAAGCAGCATTAATCACAATAGCCAAAACCTGGAAATCACACAAATGTTCCTCCATTGGTGAATGGATAAACACATCGAAGTATATCCATACAATGAAATACTATTCAGCACAGGAAATAAACAATATATATATATAACAACATGGATGAATCTCAAAAGTATTATTCTAACTGCCAAACACAAAAGACTACATATTGTAGGATTCCATTTATATAAAATTCTAGAAAAGGCAAGACTGTATTACAGAAATAAGTGGCTGGAAGAGGCTGAGGGTTGCGGTGGAGGTTGACTGCAAAGGGAAAAGAGAGAACTTTGGGGGTTAAAAAGTGTGCTAGATCATGATATGGTGGTGGTTACATGACAGTATATATTAATCAAAATGCACTGAATTGTACTCTTAAATTATGTGAATTTCATTGCACAAATTATTTGATAACATATCCGATAAAGAAAAAAGCAAGGGAAGGATAAAAACAAAATTCAGATAGTGGTTACCTTTGAAAGGGATGCAGGGAGATGGAATATGAGAGGTGCACATAAGAACACTGAATGGTGGTGATTTTTTAATAGTTTTTCTGTATATTAAGTTAAAATTAAAAACAATAGGGGGGATGAGTGAATGGGGAGAAGAAACGTCGACACATATGCAGACAACTTTAGAGAATTAAAGCAGTGGCTACAGAAGAATGTGATGTCAAAGCTTTTTTGTTGTTGTTTATTTTTAAATATATGACACACTAGAGCATGTTTTTACACCAGTGAGAATGACTCACTAGAAAGGGGGAGAATGATGATGGAAGGAGAAGGGAACAAAGAAGGAGCAAAGTCCTAAGGGGAGGGCAAGATGGGATGGCTTCTGGAGCCAAGTGGAAGGATTGGCCTTTGGTCATGGAAAGGTTTCTTCCTCCATGGTGACAAGAGGGAAGAAGATGGGTACAGATTCAGCTAGGCTTAGGAACTTAGTGGTGGGAAGATGAAGCAATTTTCTTCTGAAAATTTCTATTTTCTCAATGAAGTATGGTTAAGACCATCAGCAGAAGTGGGGAGGAGTAGGAAATTTGAGGAGAGCATTTGAAATGGCCATCTGGAGAGTGCACTGAGGATCCCACCATGAAGTATATGTTTAGTGCCTGCTATATACACCTCTTCCTTCTACATCGTGTACCCACTTTGGCTAAACTCTGTGCCTCCATTGGGTGAGGGTTATTTACCCTGTGACTGTGGTCTGGAGGAGAGAAGTGCTCAGTAATGAGTAAGAGTCAGCAGAGGATGCAGCTGCCCTCCTGGCACTCTCCTTGTCCTGGATCTGTAGTCGAAAACATTGCTAGAGATCTGTTTACAGCCTTTTGCAATCCATGGAGGGTGAGGGAGGCCTCTTCTGAATGTTTTGCTTGCTAATCTAATGTTTCCAGCTAGGCCCCTGCTAAACAGAACGTTTTCTAGGGTAGTTTTTGTTTTGGGCATTTGTACATGGTATTTTTGATGTGTACTGAATCAATCAGGTGATTTCTCCTTCTGTTATGTTCCCACTCTCCATATAATACTATAATATAGATTACACATATGTGTGTGTATATGTTATATGATATACTATAATAGTATTTCCTACTTAAGATATAACTTGCACTTTGCCTTTCTGCCTGTCTGACACTGTACACATTCAATAAATGGGGAATGGACTAATCAATCAATCAAAATGTATTTATTGAATATTTATTGCAGTGCCTTGCAAGACAGGCTTTAGTAAAAAATGCAGACAGACACTGCCCTTATGTCACCTACAATCTGGTTGGTAAGACATATACTTGTTAAGGCGATGGCATAATATAATATCAAGGTACAGAATTTGGAGTTGAAGTCTACAGAAACCAACTAAATTTATGATTTGGGGAAAGTTGCTCTACTTTCTGGGTGTCAGTTTCCTTGTTTATAAAAAATGGGGACTTGGATTTTTGTGAGAAGTAAATAAGATAATGTAGGTAAACTGACCAGCATGGTACCTGAGTGTAGTCAGAACTCAATAAAACTAACCCTGCCATGGTGGGGCTCATATATCTAAGGCCTTAGAAGGGACAACTGGGGTGATTCGGCTCAGCTTCACACGGTCTCTCATCCTCCAGGAGGCTAGCTTATGCTTATTGGCATGACAGAAGTAGGTGTTTCAAGTAAGAGTAAAGGAACATAAAGTCTGTTGAGGACCGGGCCCATTACTAGTCCACCATCACTTCCCCATTTTAGGTGGAAAGTCCAGCCCAGATTTAAGAGGTGGGGATATAGGCACCATGTCTTGATTAGAGGAGCTGCTGAGTCACATTTTTAAAAACGTGGACTCAGAGAATGGGACATTTGTGGCCACTGCCGCAAACAGTCTACTACAAAGTATTACAACCATTCATCCTACACTTTCTTGTTTTTTTAGGACCTTTTTCTATTTTAACACTAGTTAATTTAAAAATATATATGTAAATTGTGTTCCTGTTTATCCAGATTTGAGAAATGGATCTAAGTGCCAAGAAGTCTATTAAAGTCCAGATTTTTTATTGCTAAAAAAAAAAACTAACCCTGCTGCATGAAGTTATCTTGTTAATTAAATGCCACATTTAAAGGGCAGACAGTTGTTTTCTCATCTGTAAAATTGAGACTATAGCAGCACATACTTCTCAGGGTCATTATGGGAATTGTGCTATAACAATACAGGGTAGATTACCTGTAGCATTGCATTTGGTTCTTCATAGTAACTCTGTGAGGTGGGAGGATACTTATGACTACTTTACAGATAAGGAAACTAAAATATAGAGAGATTAATTAATTTTCCAAAGATCATACAACTAATACATGGTAGAATCAAGGGATACAAACCCAGGCAATCTTTTAACTACAGGCTAATAACAATAATGGTAAGGGACTTCCCTGGTGGCGCAGTGGTTGAGAATCTGCCTGCCAATGCAAGGGACACGGGTTCGAGCCCTGGTCCGGGAAGATCCCACATGCCGTGGACCAGCTAAGCCCATGCGCCACAACTACTGAGCCTGCACTCTAGAGCCCACGAGCCACAACTACTGAGCCCGCGTGCCACAACTACTGAAGCCCCTGCGCCTAGAGCCCATGCTCTGCAACAAGAGGAGCCACCGCAATAAGAAGCCTGCACACCGCAAGGAAGAGTAGCCCCCACTCGCCTCAACTAGAGAAAGCCTGTGCGAAGCAACAAAGACCCAACACAGCCAAAAATAAATAAATAAATAAATTTATTTTTTAAAAAAAGAAAAACAGTAATGATAATATTAGAAGGAGCAGTGCTATCAGTAGGAGTAGTAGAAGTAAGAGTAAAGCGAGATCACTTTGAGGGGAGTGGGTTCAAAAGACCTCTTGGCAGTGGGATCTGAGATTGGCTTTTAAATATGGCAAGATTTCTACAGGCAGAGAGGGATAAAGTCTTCCCAAAGCAGAGGGCAATTGCCAGCAAAAGCTTAGAGTCTGGGCAGGAGCAGACTTGCTCGTGAAACTAGGCCCTTTTGACCCCTGCAAAGGGTCTGCCTTACAGGGAAGTAGTGTAAAGTGAGGCCAGAAAACATGGTTAGGGTCCAATATGGAGAGAACTCAATACTGAAATAAGACATTTGCCGGTCAGTTTCTGTGAGCAAGGGGTGTCTTTAATCTGGTGTGCCAGCCTGGAACTCCGGACACAGGCTAGGGGAGAAATAAAGATTTGGGATTTGTGTGCCCAAAAGTGGTAAAACTATAGCTTACATTTTCACAGAGCTTTAGAGTTTGCCTAGCGCTTTCACACCCCAGGTATTTGCTAATGCTCACGATAACCTTATCCTTGGGGTGGGCAGATAACTCCCATTAAGTGCGTTACCACGTGTGAAATGCCTACTTTAAAGTGGGTGCTTAATTAAGGTCACTTCCTTTTGATAGACAAGACAATGAGGGTCAAAGATGTTAAGCAACTTGCCCAAGTCCACAGAGCTAGTACTGTTGGAGCTAGGAGTGGAACACAACTCCTTGCTCCCAGCTTATTCAGTTTTCCACACTTTACGTTGTCAGCCCAGTTATCAGTTCTGTATATAATTCATCCAACAAACAATTGAGCACCTATTGTATGTCTCATCAAGTATCAAGCTATAGAGATGCAAAGACAAATATGTGTCATGCTCGCAAACCATTGGGGAAAATAGACTTAAATTTTTTTTTAAAAGCAATTTGACAAGTGCTGAGATGGCAGTGGGTGCACAAGTGTTATGGAAGGGGTTGCATGGGGGAGAATGGCCTCACAGAGAAGACCAAGTTTGCACTGAGCCACGTATCCAAATTATGCTCTCACAGACGGTCTGAGTCTTGCACTTAACCCTCGCAGAATGTCAAGTGCTAGTGGACCTGCCAGAACCAGGGAGCCTCCAAGGGGAGGGACAGAGAGAGTAGAGGATGTAGCAGCCAAGGGAGCGCACCCTCGGATCTCCCTCCAAGAGAACAGGATGTGAGGATAACACAGCTGACAGCTCCCAGCTGCTGCATCCCTGTCCCCCGGGGGTGCACGCAGCAGTCACATGGAGGTGACATTCCCCGGGCTGCTCCCTGCTACTGTCAGAGTATGGCAAAGGCACTACAGCCAGGACATTCCTGCCCAACACAGCAATCCTCCAACAAATCCTCCAGAGCTCAGAGCTGCACAGCAGGCAGCCCGGTCCTCCTTCCTTCCTCTCTGCTTTTACAGGTGTCAGATCTGCATCGTGCTATGTGCTACGAGGCTCTCCCCACCTGCTCCTGCTCCCTCTCCTTCAACTGACACACTGAGTTAGACAGGAAGAGACACCGAGGGCAAATCGCTTGGGAAAGGCCTTCATCTTGAGCAAAGAGAGGAGGAGAACGAAGGAGACCATGGAAATAAGAGGAAACCCAGCAGAAAGCCCTGTGACCAAGACTCGGAGAGCAAATGTCAAGAGGATGGTCCCCAGTTGTATCCTGAAGAGAAAATAAGACTAGTGAGAAGACTCATAGCTGCCTGCCTGCTACAACAGTCTAGAAAAGTGTTGACTGAACTTAATGAACAGAAACGGAGAACTATCAAGGTATTTAAAGCCAGCAGCTGCACAGAAAAATCCCCAATTCTCAGTTGGTTTAACCCCATAAAGGTTTGTTTTTCACTCACAGCAAGGCGGGTGGTGTGGTTTGCCCACGTAAAGCAGGAGTTGCTGGTGATGCCAAGAAAGGTGGGGTGGGGGGATTTTTGAGGGTCTGACTTCGGAGTGGCTGGCGTCACTTCTTCTTATACCCCATTTACCAGAGCCCAGGTGCACGGCCCCAACCTAACAGGAAGCGGCGGGGGACGGCGGGGGGGAAAGATCTGTTCCCGAGTGCCTGGGCAAACCCATGGCGTGATCCAGAGATCATTCCACGTGGAATATGCCAGTGTTTGTCAGTTAGGAGCTCATCATAAACCTTCAAAAACGTGAGTGCATACATGAGGGACGGGGCGAGAAGTTCCCGGGGCATTTAAACCTGTGAAAGGTTTTAGCAGAGTGAGCAGACAGTCCAATTGCAGGGAGTGAGTGAAAGGGGGGTTGGGTGTAAGGAAGTGGAGGTAACTCAGTGCTGCCTCCCAGAATACTTCTGCTCACCTCCACCCTCCTACCCCAGGGTTGAGAGCTGCCCTCTCATCTCCCACGCACGTTTTGCATCTGCCCGTCCCGCACGAATTCACTTCAATGGGCCGAGAGCTCTGTAAGGAGGGGTGGTGTGTGAGGCGTGTCTGGACTCGCAGCCCCTAGCGCGGTGCCTGGCACAGAGTCACTGTCTGTTGGATGAATGA
This sequence comes from Balaenoptera musculus, assembly GCF_009873245.2. Lineage (NCBI taxonomy): Eukaryota > Metazoa > Chordata > Mammalia > Artiodactyla > Balaenopteridae > Balaenoptera > Balaenoptera musculus. The sequence goes on along the minus strand of NC_045785.1, from coordinate 58,366,762 downwards.
GAAGTGTTCTCCACCTGGAGATTCTGACATCGGGCATCTGGGCTGGAGAAAGGGCATCCTTCCTTTTATTATTATTTTTTTTAAATTGTGGTGAAATATACATAACATAAAATTTACCATTTTAACCATTTTTAAGTGTACAGCTCTGTGGCATTAAGTACATTCACATTGTTGTGCAACCATCACCCCCAGCCATCTCCAGAACTCCTTTCATCTTGCGAAACTAAAACTCAATACCCGTTGAACAATAACTCTCCATTTCCCCCTCCCCCCTTCCCCTGACAACCACCATTCTACTTTCCGTCTCTATGACTTTGACTATTCTAAGTACCTCATATAAGCAGATTCATACAGTATTTGTCCTTCTGTGACTGGCTTATTTCACTTAGTATAATATCCTCAAGGTCCATCCATGTTATACAGCTTATGTCAGAATTTCCTTCCTTTCTAAGGCTGAGTAATATGCCATTGTATGCATATAGCACATTTTGTTTGTCCACTCAGCTGTAGATGGACTCTTAGGTTGCTTTGACCTTTACTATTGTGAATAATGCTGTTATGAACATAGGTGTACAAATATCTCTTCAAGATCCTGTTTTCAATTCTTTTGGATATATCTACACTTTTTTAAGGTGGTTCGGGTGATCTGAAGTACAGCTAGGGTGGAAAACCTTTTTTTCATGCAAAAGAGGAGAAGAGGGTTAAAGGGAATGATGAGGAATGTAGGAGTTTGGGAGAATGAGTGACCATGGAAGGGTCAGGAGGAGACGGGCACGGGTGGGATCCTGGCTACAGTGGAGGAGTTTATGTGGCCAGGAACCACGGGAAGACAAGGAGGAGAGTCACAGGACTCTGGAAAGGAGAGGATGTCAGATGACCTAATTCCTTAAGTAGAGATGACGTCATTTGCTGACTAGAGCAGGAACGGGGGTGAAAGTGAGGCTGGGGCTGGAGGAAAGAAAAGATTCACAGCCGTTGTGGAGAGGAATGCAACTGGGAGATGATACAGGAAGATGAACGAAGGCCAGAGACAAGGAAAGGACCCAATGGCGTGTGTGTTGGAGGAGAGGGGCTGCAAGTATCAGGAATTCCTTTTTATTAAAGGCAGGGAGTGAAGAAAGTTGGTGGCAAGTGTGCTCAGAAACAGAAATCTTTAGAAGGATGGCAGGATGTCTGCGAGGCAGATGGACATATGGCAGGCCAGGTCACATGGTAGGCTCAGGGATCCAGGGCAAGGTGGAGAAAATGGATCGTGGAAACCATCCAGGTTTGGAACCCGGCCAGAGGATGTGGCAGAAGGTCAAGGGAGGCTACACGCCAAAGAAGTGCTGAGCATTGCATACCTAAACAGACCCATGCTCTTACAGAGGCTTCCTGGTACAAATAAGGAGAGTCACTGTCACACATACACAGACGATATTATTTTATCTTATCCCATCAGATCAGTCGCAATGTCCTGCAGAGCCTGACTTTGAGCAGAGCCCTCTCTACCCCTAGACCGACCGTCTTCCTAAGCAGTGAAAACTTGTCGCATAGATCAAGGTCCTCCTGGCTGCATTCGGGAACCAGAGTTCTCCCCTTGTGCCTGCCTCATTGCTCTGTCACTGCAGCCAGTGGCCCAATCTGGGGCCACCAGCAATAGATATCTAACACCTCAGGGAGTCCCCTCAGTGAGTCAAGGCAGTGACTTTGCACTTCTGAAGCCCTTGCCCTTTTACTATGGCAGCTGTGGGCTGCTGTGACAATGTCCCCAGTGATCTCATTTTGAGCTCGTCATCGTAAAGAGGAAAAAAATCAGAAGTTTTCTAAGCAACTGTACTAGAAAATCCATTCCCATCCTCCTCCCTTCCTCCCCCTCCCTTCCTCCTAGAGGACCCAATCTATCTTTTTGATCTGGAACTTTCTTTATCCGGCATCTTATGGCAAATAGGAAGCTTTGTTCATATTTCCCTCCGATGCCCCCATTTACCCCTGAGTCTTCGTTGGCCTTGTTCTCTTTCCCTGCTCTGTGGGTCTCAGCCTCATCCCTGTATAATTGCTCAGACGTCCCCCCTGCCTGCTCTGAGAGACCTGTCAGTTGCTGCTGGCTGCTTGCTGTCTGTTATCTTTTACTTGCTCCGCTGGGCTTCTGGCTGCCCTCTGGACATTGCTGCTGTTCTAGGATCAGATACGGATCTGTTTGTTTTTCTAAGCAGTCTCTCACATGAGCATTTTGCTGTCCACATTTTATCGCCTTTCTCCCTTTTTTGTTTCCCCCTCCTTGCCTATTTCCTGTTGAGAGAAGGCATGTAAGAGGCTCTCCAGAAGGCAGGCAGCCTCGGGAAAACACTGTCCTACTGAAGTCCTTGGACGTGTCCAAAGTGACAGTGTCCTTCAATTGCAAATGTGCAGGCAGCCTGGCAAGTGGCCTGCCGACTCTGGTACAACCCAATCATCAGAGGGTATGGAGGGAATAAACATTGTTTAATAAATAGAATAGCCAGACAAAGTTACCTCTAAAAGATGTGAGGCTGGGAAAGGAAAAAGATGAAAAGGAAGTGTCCCCTCATTCTTCTGTGTGTAGCGTGAGGCTTCTGATTGATAATGGGAAATGAGGCCCCTCCAGGCTCTCTTTGAAATGCCCAGGACCCTCTTTGCTCCATTTCTAGCTTGCTTCTACTTCTTTCCAGCTTCAGCAGAGCTGCTGAAATTTGACCTTTCTGTTTGCCTCTAGAAACTAGCACTGGCCCTTGGCTTCCTGTGTTTGTACCGTCAGCACGCCCTGGGGATTTAGGCTGTTTCAATTCTTGATTCTTCAGGCAGAACATCCCACACTAATTTTGGTCCCATTTTGACCTAACACCAGGTGTTATAGTCGGGCTTTCCCTCTCTGTCCAGGCCTTCAGAGGCTGTCAAGTTTGGGAGGTGGACGGGGTGGTGGAACACAGTTCACAAGGAAAATTTTTTTTTAATAATTTAAAAAAATTTATTTATTTATTTATTTTATTTATTATTTTTTTGGCTGTGTTGGGTCTTTGTTGCTGCACACGGGCTTTCTCTAGTTGTGGCGAGCGGGGGCTACTCTTCACTGCGGTGCACAGGCTTCTTATTGTGGTGGCTTCTCTTGTTGTGGAGCACGGGCTCTAGGTGCACGGGCTTCAGTAGTTGTGGCACGCAGGCTCAGTAGTTGTGGCACACAGGCCCTAGCGTGTGCGGGCTTCAGTAGTTGTGGCATGTGGGCTCAGTAGTTGTGGCTCGTGGGCTCTAGAGCACAGGCTCAGTAGTTGTGGTGCACGGGCTCAGTAGTTGTGGCACACGGGCTCAGTAGTTGTGGCGCACGGGCTTAGTTGCTCCGCGGCATGTGGGATCTTCCTGGACCAGGGATTGAACCTGTGTCCCCTGCATTGGCAGGGGGATTCTTAACCACTGTGCCACCAGGGAAGTCCCCAAAAGGAATATTTGAAGGATGCCCTGGGTGGCAGAAATGTGAGAGGAGAGAGTTTCAAGAAAGGAGTGGAAAGAGGTTTAGAATAAGTTCTTTGCAATATGAGTAAAAGAAATATAGTGGAAAAAATCAGAGCATCAGTCAAAAGTTAAGAATATCATGAATACAAAATTGGCAAAGGCCTTAAGAAATAGGGATAAATATTAAGTCAAATATCTGAGTTAAATGTAAGAATCTGTATAAGAATCAGATCTGTGTAAAATGTAATAATAACCATCTAGACCATCAATTCACAACCGGCTTACACTATTTAAGGTAATTACTGTACCACTCCATGATCAACAAAGTGAGGATACCTGGCTTTGCTCTTTTGTTCTTTCACTGACCTATTTTACAGATTTTTTTCTGAACACCAGCCAAGTGCCTGCCTGGTACTAGATGCTACGAGAGATACAAAGAAGTATAACACCTAGTGCATGCCCTTAAGATAGCTAGATGCATATAAATTTAAGATTAAAAAAAAAAAGGTGCTGCAAGAGAATATAATTATCTATTGAATAAGTACTGTAAGTCCTCATAAGGGAGCATCCCTGGGGGTTGGATGGAATCACAGAGGTTTCCTGGAGAAGGTGAGCCTCAAGGGACCTTGATGAATAGGTAAAATGATAAAGGAAAAGCGGAATCCTTATGCTTAGTGATGATTTACTGAGTTCTCATGATATATGACAAACTATAGAAGAGCTGTCTCAGGTTAAAATCAACAAAGGACATCTTTACTATCTTCCAAGACCTAGAATAAGAGAAGGCGAAGAAGACTCAATGGCGAACACCTGCTATCTGGTTGTTGGGGTGATCGGTCGGGCGTGTGTGTTTCAGAGGCTGTATGGTATCTTCACCATGGTACACACCTGGAAAGCACGTTCTGTGACCTGGAGAACAAGAATATATGTTTAGAATGTGTTCAGCTTCCAATAACAGGATGCTTGATTAACAGTGGCTTCAATAATAAAGATGTTTAATTATCACACAAAACAAGAGGTCCACAGTTGCTATAGCTCCCCACATATACCCTGAGGGGCCCAAGGTTTTTTTTTTTCTTACTCTGCCATCCTCAGTGAAATTGTTTTGCATGTCCTTAGGCTAATTTCCCTATGGTCACACGATGACAGCTGTGACTCCCACAGAACTTCATTCCAAGCGTGAAGAAAGGGGCAAGGGCCAAGGTTGTTCTCCTCCTGAGGCTTCATCTTTCCAAGAAAAAAGTCTTTGATAGAAGCTCTTCAGCAGATTTTCCCTGAAATCTCCTTGGCCAGAACTGAACCATATGCCTACCTCTGTAGCCAATTACTGGCAAAGATTTAAGCCACTCATGATTCATCTCCTTGGTCTGGGGTAGATGCCCATCTTCCGTGAGATTTAGAGATCTCTGCTCACTTTCTGAATAGACCCAGAGTTCTCTTTGGCAGAGAAGGGAGTGAAGATGGTGTATAAACAGACAGTCATTCAGCAGCATTAAGGGTCTCTGCCCAAGTGTCTGCTCCAGTGGCTACGGCCAGCTTCTTGCTTTGCTACAGCCAGCCTTTGACCTTGGCCTTCATTCACAACTCTGAATTTTTTCCCACTTGTCAAAAATTATTGTTCTTGCACGATAGATCTGACTTATACAAGAGGGGTGGTAACTCAAAACTCCAAGCAGCAAACCCTTATTCAGAGAAAACCTCTTGACCATACCCCATAAAATTGCTGAATGAATGTACTTTCATATGTTTTAAATTTAAGAAATGTTAAAGTTAGGTAACACTCTCACAACTCCCTCCTTTACTAGACTGGCTACAATGGAACCAGCCAGTCTCTAGACCCAACTGCTTTAGATAGCAGGGCTTCTCATACTGTAATTGTTAGGGGGTTTTTTTGCCTGAATTCCCTACTGGATTGAAATCTAGAGGACAGGATTCAATGTCAAACAAGTCTGCACCCTGAACTCCAGAACTCTGTAGTCCAATACAGTAGCCACTAGCTACACATTTGAAACATGGCTAGTTTGAAATGAGATGGAGGAACTGAATGTTTAATTATATTAGACTCTAATTAATTTAAATTTAAAACTGAATTCAGTTACTGGAAAAGTTTTAAGTATGCTTGGAACAATTCAGGAATGTGAATCTACTTTTCCAACTGTAAATTTTATGAAATCTAGATATAGATTGACTACTTCCAATGAGAACGTAGCATCTGAATTGAGAGGTGCCCTAATATAAGACATATACCAGATTTTGAAGACTTAATATAGAAAAAAGGACGAAAAAATATCACAAATAATTTTTATATTGATTGCGCAATACAATGGTAATATTTTGAACATACTGGGTTAAGTAAAATATGTTGACATTAATGTCACCTCTTCTTTTCACTTTCCTATAGTCACAGCTAGAAAATTTTAAATTACATGTGTGACTTCCTTTAGATTTCTCTCCGACAGTGCTGCTCTAGGACACAGGGAGCACTCGAATGTTCCCCGAGTGAATACGTGAGTTCAGTGACTTGATCAAGGTCACTCAGAAAGACTCAGAATGGAGTCTCGGGCTCCCTGGATCCCCACTCCCTCTTTCTTTCTCCCACTCACTGTAGCCTCCTTTATCCCACTCTGTGCTTGCACCTCACATTCTCATGCCCACCTGTAGGACAGAAACTTTCCTTGTGGGACTGAGCTTTGCAAACTCTGAGGACAGGGAGGAGCATCTGTGTTGAGGTCTGTGCTGAGCATCTGTGTAGAGGCAACAGCTTATGGGAAATGGAGCTCTCTCTGATGGAGAGAAGTCAGTGATCCAGGACGCCAAATCTCGGAGAACCCTTTTGTTTCATATTGTGCCGTTTCTGGCTATCTTTTCTGAGATCGCCAGTCATCTCAAGGTACCTTCGCATTCTGAAATTTCTCTCAGTGAAAGGATGGTTTTATACTTCTGGGCAGATTGCTTGCCATCCCCAGGGCTCTGGTGACACAAAACAGGCAGGAGTAACATAGGCTGTGTGCACACAACCAGAGAAGACCAAGAACTTCGGCCATCCACGCTGCTCGCCAGAGAAGCTCAGCACTGCCGTGGGCAGGAGAGCAGGGCTTTCTCAGACTCTGCGCCAGATGATTGGCTCCAGCTCCTCAGAGTCCAGTCCATTCTCCCAGACTGCAGTCGTTACAGAACGGCGCTTCTCCCGCAAAACATGCACAGAGCCACCTGGGCCTGTGAATCATACACCGAAGTGAGAGCACGGTAATTCCACATTTTCAGTTTTACGTCCTCATGTTCATGCTGGAAGTATCTTTATGAAAGATTTCATTCAGTAGACATTCATTCAACAAATATTTATTGAATACCTGCTATGTGCCAGGCAATGTGAGTTGCTGAGATAAAAGAACACGTACGGATTTACTGGTCGGAACTATACATAAATTACTTATTTACCTGAACTATAAATAAATTGTGTATAAATTTATGTGAACTATCAGAGGCACAGATAATTTGTAAGAGCATAATCCAAAGATGCATCTTTACATAAAATAGTATACTCTCCATCCTGATTCAAAACCAGAATCTCTCTGAATGAATTTTTTGTCTCTGACAGTGACATTAAAACATTTGGTGTACTTCTAGAAATCTATTCTAATGAAATAATTAGATACATGGTCAAGATTTATATACATGGGTGGATATTACACTGTTATTTAAAGGAGAAAAAAATGCAAACCCTCTAAATGTTGAATAAGAGAGGTTTGATAAAAGTTGGGCCCATCTATATCATGACAAGTCATTACAGATCAAGTTTTAAAGAATATTTAGTGATGTGAGAAAATGTTTCCCTTATATACTAAGATTTAAAACTCAGGATATTAAAATATACATGGTAAATGTTTTCAGTTTGGAGGAAGATCTATAAATGCAGGGAAAAATAAAGACTGGAAGGATATATACTGAAATTAACAGGGTATCCCTGGGGGTGAGATTATGCATGGATTTTATTTTCTTCTTTACATTCTATATTTTTAAACTAGTCTACATAATTGTTTATTATTTTTGTAATGAGAAAAAAATAAACTTTTAAAAGAAATTTGGTGTAGTAACATTATTTTCCTCTATGGAATTAATTTTTAAATATAAAAAAAATACTATCCCTCTAACATTTCTACATTTTCTTAAATATTCATTCTGGATCTGGCATGCTTGTCTCTATTAAAACTTTTGAATCAATTTGTAACATTGTGACAAATTGTGTTTATGACACATCCTATGGCAATTAACTTCATAAATTTACTTCTTGCTATCACATGGTGTAATACCAATTACCTCCCTAGGCTATTGAGAAGACTGGATGATACAAAGAATGTGAGGAACCTCATCCAATGCCACGCATAATGAGCCCTCACCACTGGTTCCATCCGCCTCTGCCTGGATTTATTCCTCTCACTACTCTCTGCCTTGTACAGTGTTAATTTTTTAATAATGAATAATTCACTTCTTTTATCATTGTGGTAAAATGTACATAAAATAAAATTTACCACTGTAATCTTTTTTTAAGTATACAGTCTGAGGCATTAAGTACATTCACATTGTTTTACAACAATCACCATCATCCATCTCCAGAACTTTTTTCATCTTCCCAAACTACAACTCTGGACCCATAAAAAAAATAAATAAATAACTTCCTACCCCCTTCTCTCCCCAGCCCCTGACAACCACCATTCTACTTCCTGTCTCTATGAATTTGACTACTGTAGGTACCATATATAAGCAGAATCATAGAGTATTTGTCCTTCTGTGACTGACTTATTGCACTTAGCATAATGTCCTCCAGGTCCACCCACGTTACAGAGCGTGTGTCAGAATCTCCCTCCTTTTTAAGGCTGAGCAATATTCTACTGAATGTATATAGCACATTTTGTTTATCCATTCATCCTTTGATGGACACCTGGGTTGCCTCCACTTTTTGGCTCTTGTGAATAATGCTGCTATGAACACGGGTGTGCAAATATCTGTTTGAGCAATTCTTTTGCTTGAAGTAGAGATTGTTGGTATGGTATTTTAAATTTTAAAATTCCATTTAAAATTTTTCATGGAATGGCAAACTGTTTAGTTTTGTTAGTGGCTGCACCATTTTACATTTTCTAGTGTCATTTTTATTCATGTTTCTTCTCTCAGATTAGGTTGATATCATCCTGCGATCAAGTGCATTCACATCCAAACCACCCGGAGCAACTAAAAAATTGCCACAAGCTTTGTAGATACTCAATAACTATTTGATGGACTCACAGATACAAAGAACAAACTAGTGGTTACCAGTGAGGAGACGGAGGGGGGAGGGGCAAGATAGGGGTAGGGGATTAAGAGGTACAAAGTTCTATGTATAAAATAAATAAGCTACAAGGATATATTATACAGTGCAGGGAATATAGCCGATATTTTATAATAACTTTAAATGGAGTATAATCTCTAAAAATATTGAATCACTCTGTTGTGCACCTGAAACTAATATAATATCGTGAATCAACTGTACTTCAAAAACAACTTACCATTAAAAAAGCTTTTTTGCTAACCTCTAGAAGCTCATTTCCATTCTTAATGTGTTCCTTCTTCTCTTCGTCATTCTTCTGTCAGCTCTCATGTACTGTGATTGAGTAGACCTCTGCTAATAATTTCCATATCCTTAATGATTTATAAACTTTGGTCATGTTGCTCCTTCTTTTAGTATCATTCAGCCTTTAAAACCTCAGACAAAGGAGTGAGAAAGACCTGGCCTCAAGTCCTGGCCTTCCCACTTACTTATAAGTTACATGACCTTGGACAACATGATAACCTCTTGTTTCAGATATTTATTGCTGTGTAACAAAACACTCTTAAGACTTAGTGGCTTGAAACAGTAACCATTTTATTATTCATTTCAATTCTGTGGGTCAAATTGGTCAATTCTTGTACAACACATGGTGTCCGCTAGGATCACTCACATGGCTGCATTCATCAGCGAGCTTGGCTTGGGTTCACGTGACCAAGAGGGCCTCACTCGGATGTCTGGCACTTCAGCTGGGGTGGCTAGAATTGCTGGGGGCTTGGCTGGGCCACTCTTTCTTCATAGCTTCTCATAAAAACTGGCCCCTTTCTCTATGAGGCCTTTCTCTCTCAACAGGGCAGTTAGACTTCTTTCCATGGCAACTGGCTTCCAAGAGAATAACGACACACATTGCCAGCTGTCTTAGAACATGGGCCAGAATCAGCCCAGTATCACCTCCAGTGTATTCTAGCCATGGCAATAGCCATGAGCCAGCCGAGACTCAAGGGGAGGGGAAATAGACGATAACACTTGGTGGGAGGAGGGCCAAGTGTGTCCTGGGAGGGGAGGAATTGGTGGCCATATTGGCAAAAAACCCATCTCTAAGTCTCTGTTTCCCCATCTGTAAAACTGAAGATACTAATAGATGCTATCATTATAAGATCATAGTGAAGATTCAATGTGATAATGCATGCAAGATGTACACTAATCATGACTCCAATCATTATTATTATTATTGCTATTTTATTCCAATCAGGGTGGAAGTTGTTCAGGGTCATTCTGAAAATCACTTCTCTTTCTTTAATAAGATCAACACCGTACTAATCATCACCACAAAGAGGACTGGAGCCAACATAAAAACCTCTATCCTCCCTGGCACAAGTCAGACCTCCCTGGGAATCCTCAGGGTTTTCCAGTCTCCATGACTGCTCCCCACTTCCCTCTTGCGGGGTGGCTCTTGGAGTGAAAGGTCATCAATATTTTTGGGGCCCACTTTCAAAATGCAACAGCTTCTGCAATTTTTATGAAATCAGCATTTTGCTTCTTGGAAAATCTTAATGCCTTTCTCTCTTTGAACTCTGAGATTTCACTATGTACTTTCATGAAAGAAAAATAAAAAGCAGAGGGTAGCACAAAATGCACTCACTTCATAACTCAGATCTTCAAAGAAACATGTCATTTCCATGCTGATTTGGTGTTCCTCACCAAATCGTATCCATTGGTGAGTGGGAGGAAAGATTCACTCAAGAGTGGATCTGAATTGAAGAGTAGTCTAATATGATCATTTAAACAGTTCCTTTTAGATGGGGTACCATGTCTCTTAGACACTCTTTCCCTCCTCCTGGTTTCCTCCCTAAACTGATCCCATATGGATATTGAGGCTTCCTGGACAAATGGAAGAGCCAAGGAAAAGAACTTGCCCATAAGCTTTTTGAGCCTGATGTCCTTTGCAGGGGCTGGAAGAAGGTACATTTTAAAAATATATATTTATTTATTTACTTATTTGGCTGTGTTGGGTCTTAGTTGCGGCATGAGGGATCTTCGTTGTGGCATGAGGGATCCTTCGTTGCGGCGCAGGCTTCTCTAGTTGCAGTGTGTGGGCTTCTCTCTAGTTGTAGTGCGTGGGCTCCAGAGTGTGGGCTCAGTAGTTGCAGCACGCAGGCTTAGTTGCCCTGTGGCATGTGGGATCTTAGTTCCCTGACCAGCGATCGAACCCGCGTCCCCTGCATTGGAAGATGGATTCTTAACCACTGGACCACCAGGGAAGTCCCAGAAGGTACATTTTTAATAGTTCAATTTCTTCCATGGTTACTGGTTTAATGTTTCGACTTCTTCTTGAACAAATTTTGGTTACTTATATTTTCCTAGAAAATCATCCATTTCATGTGGGTCTCATATTCATTGGTATAAGTTGTTCATAAATGTTCCCTTTAAAAAGTACCCTCTATATGTGTACATTTCATACCTTTTCATGGCTGATACTACCTATCAAATATTTTCTCTTTTTTATCAATCATTCTAGCCAAATAATTTTTAACCTTAAAAAAGCAAACCTGTGGCTTTATTGATCAAGTTTGCTGAGTTTTCTCCATTTCATTATTTTCTTCTTCTATATTCATTAACTCATTTCTTACCACTTACTTTGGCTTCATTTTGTTTTTCTTTTCAATCTTTTTTTTATGTTCTAATAAATAAATGTAGGGCTAGCGTTTTCTTCTGAAACTTGCTTTGCCATATCCCATTGGTTTTGATGTGTGTTTTCATTGTGGTCCAGTTCCAAGCAGTTTACTTCCTCTTTAAACCAAGAGATCTTTAGAAGTGTGTTTTTATATTTCAGGAGTATAGTGGTTTTTTTTTTTTTTTTTGGCTCCCTGTTTGTTAATCTCTAAATTTATTGAATTCTGGTCAATGAATGTGGCCTGGATAATAACAGTTTTTAAAAGTGTGTTGTTATTTCCTTTGGGCAAAGAACAGAGTCAATTTTGGCGAGCTCTGCATGTGTGCTTTTAACTAAAAAGAAGGGCTTAATATTGCATTATTTTTACCTTCCAGTATTGTCATAACTTCTGAGAAAGGCAACAATTTAGTTGCATTGATAACATTGGACTCATTTGTTCAACAGATCTTCACTGAGTGCCTGCATATTCTAGGCACCATAGGCTTTGGGAGACAGAAAGATGAGCAAAAACAGGTGCAGTCCACCCTTGTGAGTTCATGGTCCAGTGGGAGAAGCAGGTATGAACCACAGAGTCCCTTTAGTGAAGCAATGAGGCAAAGAAAAAAACATTTGGTTCTGTGAATGCATATCACAAAAGATCCTGTACTGGGGGAAGCTCTCCTGATATTAGAACAGAGAGCCAAAAGGTGAGTGGAAACTAACTAGGATAAGGACTGGGGAAGGGAGAGGAAGAAGAGCGTGTCACAACGCTCTGTGTGAAATGTGATCAGGTATATGTGGTGGGGCCCTGGGAGTAGGCCAGGGCAGCTGCAGCACCCATGGTGGAATGTTCACTGCACTGGCCGAAGCTGGGAAGTTTGTGTGTGTGTGTGTGTGTGTGTGTGTGTGTGTGTGTGTGTGCGCACGCGCGCGCACGCGCGCGCTGGCAGGAGGAGGTGCAGACCATATAAGGCCTAATAAAGAATGTTTATCCTAAGGGACTTCCCTGCTGGCGCAGTGGTTAAGAATCCGCCTGCCAGTGCAGGGAACACGGGTTCGAGCCCTGGTCTGGGAAGATCCCACATGCCGGGGAGCACCTAAGCCCATGCACCACAACTACTGAGCCTGCGCTCTAGAGCCCGCGAGCCACAACTACTGAAGCCCGCGGGCCTAGAGCCCATGCTCCGCAACAAGAGAAGCCACCGCAATGAGAAGCCCGCACACCGCAACAAAGAGTAGCCCCCGCTCGCCGCAACTAGAGAAGGCCTGTGCGCAGCAACAAAGACCCGATGCAGCCAAAGATTTAAAAATTTTTTTAAAAAAAAGAATATTTATCCTTAAGAAAAATGGGAAGTCAGTAAAAGAATTTAGCTAGGCTTATGGGACCATATTTGTGGTTTTAAGAGATATTTTGTAATGTTTGCTCAAGGAGTTTTTTATTCCTTGATGTTGTGCATAGAGGGGTCCCACTTCCCTTCTTGCCCTTTAGCAACATTGATCTAAATATAGTTAAGAAAACTAATCCCCAGGTGCATTTTCTATTAGAGGCCTGCAAATTACCCTGTACCTTTGGAACCAAGTCTGTACTGCTAGTGTAATAGATTATAATAATCATAACAATAAGAATCATATAATAATGGCTACCATTTTTTGAGCATTTGGTCTGTGCCCTAGTTCTGTGCTAGGTCCTCTACAAGTTTTATCTCATTTGATCCTCACAACAACCTTATGAGCTTTTTTTTTTTTTTATCACACATGTTAATCACCATGCCTGTCACCCTTTGTAAGGGAAACTCCCTGCCTACAACCTTCGTTGAATGGGGGATGCCCTCAGTGTCTTTGATTCATCTGATGTGATTATCCTCACACACACACACACACACACACACACACACACACTCATTTCTGATTGGATCAGGGGTGAGCCCAGGACCCAACAGCAGCAAATCCAATGGCCAGCCAGCAGTTTTTAGGGTATCATAACACAAAAAGCCTTGTCCAAATAGATTCTTGATTTTAGACATTTCAAGTTGGGATGTATAAAGCAAATCAGTTAATTGCAGAAACTGAAGTTGAAAGATGAAAGGCCAGCGAGGCCATGATGGGCCTGAGTAAGTCGAGGGCATAAGTAAGTCAAAGGTACAGAGAAGCAGAAGCTGGAAAAACTGGTTCATAGAAGGAAGAGAAGCAGATTCAAGAAGAAGCCAACTCTTGGACAACAGCTGAGCCATGTGAATGATGGGCACTAGAGAAAAGATCCACACATTCCTGCCTTGGCATCCAATTCCAGTCTCTGAAGCCCAGCCGCAGTGTGGTTCCTCCTCCCAGCTTTGCATGAGATACCTGCCTCCCCTGTCAGGCATCCCCAGAAGCTCATTACCAGAGTGCACCTGGAGGAATCTCCGCTCCATGAAACATGAGAAACAGCATTCTCGGGTGCAGATGAAGAAATAGAGGCTCAGAGAGGTTAAGTAACTATCCCAAATTGACACAGCACATTGGCAGAGCAGAAATTCAAACTCAAAGGAGTGTGACTGTAAAGCCCTCATCCTTAAGCATAGTACTGTTAATATTATAGCAGCAGGAATTATCTGCTTAAAAATATTTGCTCAGACCTTTATCTTTTTACCTTGAAAATAAACACCGGGGGTACACTACTCTCAAATTAGTAAACTAAGTGACCTGGCATTATTGGCCTATTGTTAAGTACCACAGCTTAATAATATTTAACATGAGATGATCATTGCTCTTGAGTGGACTACACAAAAGCAGTGTTTTGACCTAGTCAGCTATTTGGAGAGCGTGGCTGGGGGTGGTGGAGGGGGGCACGGACACATCAAAAGATGGGTTTATAATTTCTCTTCCAAGAACTGATTAGTCTTGCAGGTCTGAGACCTGATTATCCATTTAACTGGGGAGTGGCCATGGATGAACTGGATCATGTGAAAGAAACTTCTAGCAATCACTGGGAAGCAGACAGCTGCTAATCCAGTTTTTGGCTGTGGAGGAACAGAGCTGGGCACCCAATCAACCCTATTTGTGGTCCTCTAAGTGGAATGTCCTCTTCCTTGTAAAAGGGTTTCCAAGTGAAGTGGCAAGGGGAGTGAGTCCACAATGAATTTACTGAGTGCCTAGTAAGGATGAGGCCTTGTGCCCAAGGAAAGTGTAAAGGTCAGAGTCATCGGTCCGCAAAGACTTAAGTAGGTCACCTTTGCTGTGACACAGCAGGAATGCTCTGAGATTGCAGCCTTCTTGTAAACCACCAACACTTTCTCTCCCAAGACCCTTCTTGCATGTGTGCAGTGACCCAGTTGTCTCTCCAGATGGTCCCAGGTCCCGTACTGAGGGCCGTGGAGATCTTCCTCTTTGGTGTCCCTTCTCAGCAATGCCTTATGTGTCCTGAGCTAATTGCAGTTGAAGACATTTCCTTTTCTGACCTTTGCCAAACCACCTTTTACCTAATTCCTGGTGTTTACCCTGTTGAGAGGGGGTGTGGCCAGAACCCAGAGACCAGACAGACCCACAGAAGCAAGAGAGATTAGGAAAGTCCCAGTGGGATGCCACAAGCCCCAGCTACATGTCCCATGAGTGTCGGCCAACAAACTGAGTCACAGAGTCCAGCGGCAAAGATCAAAACCAAGCCTTGAGGGCAGACACCGGATTCCACAGATTGTCCCCCGGGTCCATTTTCACTCTTCTTTCCTTCTCCATATACCCACTATTACTCACTGAATGTTTTTCTTTTTAAAATTCATTTTTATCTTTTATTTTTTTAAATAGGCAATCACTTTTATTTATTTTTTTAATAAATTTATTTATTTTATTTTTGGCTGTGTTGGGTCTTCGTTGCTGCATGCAGGCTTTCTCTAGTTGTGGAGAGCGGGGGCTACTCTTTGTTGCGGTGCACGGGCTTCTCATTGCGGTGGCTTCTCTTGTTGCAGAGCACCGGGTCTAGGTGCACAGGCTTCAATAGTTGTGGCTCTCAGGCTCAGTAGTTGTGGCACACAGGCTTAGTTGCTCCACGGCATGTGGGATCTTCCCGGACCAGGGCTTGAGCCTGTGTCCCCTGCATTGGCAGGCAGGTTCTTAACTACTGCGCCACGAGGGAAGCCCCTAAAATTCATTTTTAAACTTAAATAAGTAAAACTGTGTATCAGTAGGGTAAATGAAGAATGAAGGTCACTTGTCAAAAATAAAAAAGGAAGCCTTAAAAATAGATTTAACTATCAAGGTAGAAACCGTCTGTCCACATTTTACCTAAAATTGTAGGTCATGGCCATGGCGGAGTGCCTGCCTCACCTTGGCCTGCCTTGGGCTGGAGTGTCCAGGCCTGACCCAGAGTCAGCCTTGCACGTGGGGCCTGTTTCCACCACCTGTGGTTGACAGACTGAAGTGACTTCAGCTAGCTGGACCTGTTTCCTTCCCCATCAATGGGGGACCACAATAGTACCTGCTTTGTAGGGCTATTGCAAAGATTAAATGAAATAATGCAATGAAAGCTCAAGGCCTGGCACACATTATACACTCCACAAATGCTGTCTATCTTTTCCAGAGCTCTCCCTATAAGTGCACTTGTGATTTTCAGACCGTTCATCCCAATGTTTGTTTGGGAAGCATGGTTTTTAATCAGTAAGGCCAAAGTTCAACTTGAAATAGAAGGCATCTAAGTGATGAAACAGAGAGAAAAATATAATTATAGTGCTATTATTGCTCAGGATGAGAAACAGTAAACTAGAACAATGGTTCATGAGGAGCAACTGGCCAAGATTAAACGCATCTTTATGAAGGCGGTCAGGACTGCCTCTAACAGAAGGGGCTGGCCCCGCCCCCTGGCTCCACCCCCTCACCCAAACAGCCCTGTAGCGGAACCTAACCCTGGCTTCTTGGCAGCAGTGGGAGTGAATCAGGTCAGCCTGAGTCCAGAGCCCTGAGTCCTGAGCCCCACTTGGCACAGCTTCAACCACAGGTCTGGGGTCACTGTCGTGCCTGCTCCAGGCCAGAGGCCTGGCTCCCTGCACTCAAGGTGCCTCTCAGCTTGGAACACAGGGGCACAGCTGTGGCCAGTTCCCAGCCTCCGGCACAGCAGCTTCCAGACATTCTGCCACAGAATTTTCCCAAATGAAACTTCCCCCCTTCCTGTACAGCTTGGCTCTGGCCACCTTGAACTCCTCTCACTTTCAACCACTTCCTTTCTTTCTCAACACGAGCTTCCCTCCACAGGCCCTGAGTTTCTTCATCATGTCACTTCACCCACCTTCCAGGACACTAATCTACCTTCCTCCTCTCCTCTCCTCTCTCTCCTCTCATTCTCTTATTCTTTCTTTTTCACCCTACCTTCTCCTCCCCTCCCTTTCTTCTTTCCCAAATGTTTTGAGAGCATTTACTAATGGGCTAGGTATTGTGTTAGAGATTACTGTGGTAACAGGATCCTTGTCTTTATGGGATGCTTTCACTAAAAGGAAAGACTAACACTAACAAATAATTTCTTGAATAATTATTTAATTACACCCATAATAATGCTGAAAATAAGGGATCCAAGTGGGCCAGATCCTACAGACCTGACTTGACATTGTCCACAACCAGCTGGCATATCTAATGTGCTAGATGGGGACTGCCCTGTAGAGCAAAGATTGTGTCTGCTTCACATTATATCTCCAGGGTCTAGTACAGAGCCTGGCATGAACATAGTAGACACTCAACAACTACTTGTGGAATCAATGAATAAAGTGCTTTTTAGTATAACCTGTTAGTGCTCATTTAGACATGGGAATCATGAGGGAAAGTCCCCTTTCTCAATCCCATCTCCTCCCCTCACCCTATCAACAGTCAGGTAATTAATAGCCAATTAGATGCTAAAGGAATGAGGTGTCAAGGAATAGAGGAAGGCCAAGTATTCTCCTAGATTCTCTGCCCTCAGCTCTCCCACTGAGGAAAATGTACCCAGAACCTCCCTTCCAGGAACCCCCAGCTTTGGGGACAAAAAAAGGGCAATCCCTCTGCCTGGCTTCACAACTTCTTTGGTGTGGAGGCATTTTGACTACCCTCACCATGGCCAAAAATTTGTCTTTCAATTCACATCCGCTTTGGGACTTGTTATTCTGACTGCCTCAATTATGTAGGAAGCAGTGGGTTACTGAAAATCATGCTAATATGAACAGCTATGAAAAGATATTAATCCAAAATGAGGGGCAGGGTACAACTTCTAGTAATAAGTGAAAGGAGAAAATATCCAGAACACGTCTACTCCATAACAGTTTCACTTCAAACTGGAAAATAATAATAAGGTGTTAAAAGATGGGAGGAAACAAACTGACAAAGTAAACAAACCCTCCAATTACAGCACAGGTACCACTGAGAGGAGGGCAGAGTACCACTGTCAGCCTCAGGCCCTCAGGGAGATGTGTGGAGGTCACGATGTGTGAGAAGGGAGAAGATGGGCCATCGGGCAAGAAATAACCAGCCTTGGGCTTGACCTGAACTTGAGCTGGCTCTGATAGGAATCTGTCCAACTTGGCAGTGATGTGACAGTAAATTCCATGGATTTGAAAGCACAATTCACAGCAAAAAACTTGATTGCATTTTGGACAGAATTATCCTCATTGTTACTGAGCTGGACAAAAAAAAATGTGCAAGAGATGCAGCATCTGTAACTGTCTGGCCTGGGACACAATTGGTCCCTTTCTCCCTGGTACCCAGGGGAAGTAGGCTGATATAAAGGCTGGTGAGGTCACCTTCAACGCACCGTGTGTGCGCCGGCAGGCACGTCAGAGCGAAAGAGAGACGGATGCTCAGCCCACTTTGGGACAAGCAATAAGCTCAGCATGTTTGCTTCATAAACTCAGAATTTAATAGCTGTAAAGGATGTTAGAAACTGCCCAGTCCAAAAGTCCTGAAGTAGTTCAACCCCATTGTTTCCAGGGTGAGACTGAGGTCAAGACACAGGAAATGACTTACTCAGAGAGCATTGCTAAATTGGTAGTAGAGCCAAGACCTGCTCACAAGGTGCCTTCTTCTACTTCAATTTCCTCATGTGGTAGAGGTCAGTAAATGTTAGCCATCATCACCTCTGTTACTATTATATGCACTTTGCACACCCTGTGGCAATTAGATTGTATCTTCCTGCCTTGTGAATGCAGAAACTGAGAATCACACAGCTAACGAGGAGCAGCCCTGGAACCCTGGTGTTCTGATGCCACTGCTGTGCTCCCTCTGGTCCTCACACTGTCTCCGTGCACGCCGTGTCCCGTGATCTGTATACTGTGAAGCTCTGAGCCTAGAAAGACCCTGTGATTGTTGGTTCTAGAAAATAGCTCTGCTAACTTTGTCTGCACAGCGGCTGGGCTGTTGGGATGCTCCCCATGGGGACAAACGAACAACCTCTTCAGGATGACTCTTTTCTTTCTGGTGAGTGTACAACTGGGGACCGTGCTAGAAAGCAGAAGCAGTTCAGACAGGATGCTGGAGAGGCAGACAAGCAGCATATCCCAGAAGGGCCCGGTCCAGGTTAGGGTGCTTGGATTTTAGTTTACCTATGGAAACGCTGGTGCAGTTTGAGGAATCAAATGCCGTGGCAAGATCTGTGCTTGAGGTATTTCGTGCTGGCGGTTGGGCGAAGGATGGTTTTGAGAGGGTTGGAGGAGAGGTGGGGAGGACTGACGGGGGTGGCAGCTTAGGGGAGATGATGGTCGTAGGGGAGCAATGGAGGGGCAGACTGAGGCCAAAAAGGGTGGAGTCAGGGTGAGTCTCCAGTTTGCAGCTTTGATGGCTGAGTGGGATGAGGGAGGAAGACACATGGCACCGGGGGGAAGACTAAGAGTTCTGATTTAGACAGTTTGAGATAAAGATGCCCAAAGGATATTTGAGCCTGGATTCCTCCAAAGCAAGGCCTGGCACACAGATTTATGTGCTGGTCGTTTATTTCAGAAGTGATCCCAGGGAACAGGAATGAGAGACCAGGGAGGCTAATATAAGACAGCATGGAAAGTCAATCAAGGATGTGTATTGTGTTGGCCCCTCCATGGGACACTAGCACTGGATCCTCCCAGGGCCTCCTGGGGAACTTACACTACATCTCAGGATTGGCCACCAAAGAGACAAAAGGGAGAAGCATTATCCACTGGTTCTTGTACCTCATTGGTCCAGGGCTTCTCCATGGAATGTTATGCCCTCCCTCTGCCCCCATATCTGAGTTGCACATGTGTAAAGGTCAGGCACTTCCACAGGTAGCCGGGATGAATGAATAGGTGTCCAGGGGCATCAGAGAAGCTCCAAGGCGGAAGCAAGGTGTAAGCTACTTGCTGAGGTAAGTTACTATGTGAACTAAATCAAAGCCAGGGCTGAACTGCCTGCCCGAGCTGCTTCTGGACTTGGAGGTGAGACCAAGGGTCTGTAAGATGATGCACAAGAGGCATCCAATTCATGAGACATCTAGGTGGGACTGTCCAGTGGGCAGATGCATAAATCATCTAACCACTTCTCTGGTGGCGCAGTGGTTAAGAATCTGCCTGCCAACGCAGGGGACACGGGTTCGAGCCCTGGTCCAGGAAGATCCCACATGCCGTGGAGCAGCTAAGCCTGTGTGCCACAACTACTGAAGCCCACGAGCCTAGAGCCCATGCTCTGCAACAGGAGAAGCCACTGCAATGAGAAGCCCGTGCACAGCAATGAAGAGTAGCCTCCGCTCGCTGCAATTAGAGAAAGCCCGTGTGCAGCAACGGAGACCCAATGCAGCTAAATAAATAAATTTTTTAAAAAAGAGGAGAAGAAGAAGAAGAGAGGCGGGGGCTGGAGATAAAGATTTGGGAATCATCAGTGCACAGGTGGTGGTTGAAACCATGGGAAAGTGAGCTGAGTGCCAAGAACAATAAGCTGAGGACGGCAGCCTGGGGAACACGTCAGGGGAAGGCAGAGAAGAGGCGCCCAAGGCAGAGCAAGAAAGGTTAGGGAGGTAGAAGGAAGCGTGCAAAGTGTGGTTCCGCGGGAGCCAAAGGGGCAGCAAGGGGACTGGTCTGAAGGTCTCTAATTCATCACAGGCCCTTAGAAACCCCACCAGGTCTGGGACTCAGGAGGTGGTGGGTGCTATCAGCAAGAGGAAGTTTAGTACAAGTGTGGCATCGGAGGCCAGAAAACAGTGGGCTGAGGTATGAACAGGAGGCATGAAACTGGAAGGAATAGTACAACCTGCAGAGTCACGGTGATTGCCCTCACACAGGATGAGGACAACAAGGAGGTGGGAACAGATTTTAGGACAGAGAGTGAGGAGATGAGGGAGATCAGACAAAAAACGATGCACTCTTAGACTGGGGGAGCACACGAGCTAGAACTGGCCATTTTTCTTTTCTGACTGTAACCTTCACACCTGAGGATCACAGGAAGAGTCTGCTCTAGCACTCAGTTATTGCTATTCGTCGGTTAGCATTTACGAAGCCTCGTGCAAGTAACTGAGGACAATACAAGAATGACTGTGATCCCGTCCCTGCTTGTCAGGAGCACTCAAGCTTAGAGCCTGGGAATTAGCTATGCTCCAGAGGAAGTTAGAAACTGGGCTGGGTCAGGGATGCTGATCTGGGGTCCAGGAGTCTATTTGTTCTTTCAACAAATTTGCTGAGGGGCTACGATTGGCCAGGCCTGATCCAGGTGCTGAGAATACATCAGACAACAAAACAGACCAAAATCTTGCCCTCGTGGACCTTGTATCTTAACAAGATGTATTAGTCAGAAGGGTCTGCAAAGCATCAGTGGCTTAACCAAGCAATGCTTCATTTATTTCTCCTTCACACAAAGTCCACTGTGATTCTCCAGGGCAACTGTCCTCCAGGCAGTGACTCAGGGGCCCAGAAGGCTTCACCAACTCAGTCTGAGGTTCCTTGGTTGCTATAGCGGAGGAACAGAGGAGAGACGGGAACCTGCCATGGGCTGGTCAGTACAGCAGGAAATACCCACCACACTTTCCTTCAGGACTCGTCACATGGCCTCACCTAATGACACACAGGCAAGAAATCTGGAGGAGCAAATGGAATAACTGGTAAGCACTATCATTTCTGCCCCTTGTGAGGAGACAGCCTATAGACATAATAAATAAATAAGTTATATACTATATAAGAAGGTGGTTAAGTTCCATGGGAGAAAGAGAGCAGGGTAAGGTGGATGGGCAATGTCTGGGTTGGGGGGGAGCATTTTTAAAGAGGGTATTCATGGTAGGTTTCATTGAGAAGGTGGCATTTGAGCAAAGCCTTAAAGGAGGTGAGGGAGCCATCTGAATATCTGGGAGAAGAGTGGCCTCGGCAGAGGGAACAGTCTGTGCAATGGCCCTAAGGCGGGAAGATGTCTTGGGGAGGAGAGAGCAGTAGTAGGAAGTGAGGTCAGATGGGTAAGGAGGGGGCGGAAGGAGGAGAGGAACAGTGTACGGATTGGGTAGGGCCTTAGAGGCCATTTGTCAAAACTTTGACTCTGAGGGGAAAGGAAGCCACTTATAGGACTGGAGCAAAAGAGCGTGCAGCTTTAACGTGACTCCTCTGGCTGCTCTTTGGAGAAGAGGCTGTAGGGCAGGGAGGCTTCCAGGAAACCAGATAGAAGGCCGTGCTAGTCACCCAAGCGGGAGATGGATGGTGGCTGGGGCCAGGATGGTAGCACCGATGAGAAGCAGTTCAATTCTGGACATTTTTGTAAGTCCGAGCCATGAGGCGGAGTTTCTGGAGCTTTTGTGCTTCATCAGCTCTGACTGTTTACGTCACAACAGTCCAGAGTTCCCGAGATGAAAGTGAGTCCGGGGTGGGGGGGAGGAGGCTGGGAGAGCGAAGGTGGAGGGAGGGGGCAGGTAGCGAGTCCAGTGACAAGGCTGAGAACTAACTGGACTCTAAGCCACGCCCTTCCCTGCGCAGCGAGCCTGCGGAGGGATTTGCCTTCAGAGCACGAGGAACCTGCTGACGGCACGGTCATGCCCATTTCCCACGAAACCCCAGCCCTGCAGTCTGGCCACCTGTCAGTTATCACAGATACACGTTAAACAGCAAGGTGAAGAGCCTGAGGTCTGCAAAGTCAAGATGACCTTAAAAGCCAGGTCAGAGTCAGAAAAGGAACGCTGGTGCCCTGCCTCCGGGCTTCGTGCAGCTGCTTCCTTCTCCTGCTCTTCCCTCTTTGACCCATTTTTACCGAGGTCAGAAGAATTGGGGCAGGGGGGAGAGACGATCCGAGCGAGTCTTTCCGACCTATCCTGTCATCCCACCTCACTCCTCTGCACTTGGCACAGGCTTTGGGAGTCCCCGCACCCGCAGAATGTTCAAGTCTAGCCCTGTGAGGTGGATAGAATGTATCAGGAAGCACAGCAAAACAGCCGCAGTCTGTGTAGTGGTTGGAGGTGAAAAGCAAAGACTCTGGTATTAGAACTGGTTCCAATCCCAGTTTTGTCACCAGTTAGTTATGGTACCTGGGACAGTTACTTTAGCTTCAGTAAGGTTCAGTTTCCCTATCTGAGAAATGGGGATAAAACCTATGTCATAGAATTGTTACAACAGACATTATTGTATGTAAAGTGTCTGGCTCAGAATAGGAGGATATGACAGATCCAGTACGTTGGTTTGCTCAAAATCTTTTCTCAAACGTCTTCTGCCTTCCTCTACTAGAGAGGGTAGAAGAGGGACAATACTCAAACTCCCAGCTCTTCTGTAGCTAGGGGTGGCCATAAAACCCAGTTAGGGCCAATGGGATGTAGGTAGAAGTCCTTGACTTTTCCAAATAAAAAGGCAGGGCTTCCAAGCATCAAGTCCTTACTCTTCTCTCCACCCCTCTCCCCCACCTTCTTGCCTGGAACTCAACTGTGAGAGTGGAGGTAGAGCAGCCATCTTGCAGTCATGAGGTAACAAGACAAGAATCATAAGCAAAGGATGATGGGGTGGCAAGACAGAAAGCACTGGGTACTTGAGGACATCGTGGAGCTTCTATTTTAGTCCATGGCTACCTGCCCAGAAATTTATTGTTGTGTGAGACAAATACCTCCTCACTGGTATTCACCAGTGTTTGGTGGGGTTTCTGCTATGTGAAGCAAACACAATATCAGTAGCTATCATCATCATCATCACTGTTCTCCTGCATCTATCACAACTTCCAGTCACAGATTTAGATTTTATTATCTAATTGGGGAGCCAATTAGGATTTATTAAATGAACCTCTAAGGTATCATTTCCCAGGGAGTATTCCAAGAAACACTGGTTCTTCCAGATATTAATAGGTGTTCTGAGAAAAGAAAACTCTCTACTGTCAAGTGAACAAATGGTGGTACCTGGCAGAGATATTTTAACAGTGATTTCAAGCCGGTGTACTATCTGAGGGTTTTCCAAAGGATATGTGTAAAAAAAATTATTTTAGAGAATCAGGTTCAGATCCTCAGCTACCATAAGTACTCTTTGCAAAAATTAATATGTCTAAAGACTCCTCATTAGGGTTCCTCTCTCCCTCCTGTCTTTTCATCACGTCCATCTTCCCACCTTACAAAAGAAAGGTGCATCTCCCGCCCGACCAGAAATTACCCTGATGCAAGGCACTAAAGTTGTAGAAAGCTCTGTGCCACAAAGAGACGATTCCGAATATTGCTGTTTAACTGGATTCTAATGGCCAGGTCATCCTTTTGCAAGCCTTGTGGTTCCCAATTCTTTGCTTTCAACAGAATTAAAGGACACTCTAATTGAATTGTCAGCTGATAAATCATTAAAATCTTTTCTTAATGATGAATGACCATGTGATCTTCGCCGTATATCTTTGGAATAGTGCAGACGTGAGTGGCAATGCTATTAAATCTATTCTCACCTACTTATTTATGTGAACACAGCTTCTCAATGCCTATATCTGTAAAAATAATAAATAGGAATAGAATGGATGCTGCACCCTGTCTCATTCTAGCAATAAATAACCCACCCACGGATACAAAAAACAATTGAGAAAAAGCGATACTCAGCTTATTAATGAATGCAATTCCAATAAAAATTTAATTTTACGTTTAATAATTTTGCATCATAATGAATTGTAATATTTGTCTGTTGTTTTGACTAATTCTGTGCTAATGATAACTAAGTCCAGAAGAAGAACTTTTACAACGCTTTGCAGCCCTCGACTTACATTTGCTTGTGTGTGTGTAGGTACAGAAGTATGATAGAGTGACCAGTAAAGGCCTTTAAACATTTAAACATTATTTTAGAATAAAATTCTGTGGGAGGGATTTCCCTGGTGGTGCAGTGGTTAAGAATCTGCCTGCCAATGCAGGGGACACGGGTTCGAGGCCTGGCCCGGGAAGATCTGACATGGCACGAAGCAACTAAGCCCGTGCACCACAACTACTGAGCCCGCGTGCCACAACTACTGAAGCCCACGCACCTAGAGCCCATGCTGTGCAACAAGAGAAGCCACCGCAGTGAGAAGCCCGCGAACCTCAATGAAGAGTAGCCCCCGTTCCCTGCAACTAGAGAAAGCCCATGCACAGCAACTAGAGAAAGCCCGCGTGCAGCAACCAAGACCCAATGCAGCCAAAAAATAAATAAATGAATGAATAAAAATTAAAAAAAAAAAATTCTGTGGGAAAAGTGGAAAGGAGAAAAATGGTGACCATGTGTATTAAAGAAAAGCTTGTTCATGTACTTTTAAACTAGATGGTGGTGGATATCAAATTCTTGTAGCTGGTGTCAAATTGCTGTGGTATTTAGAATTCCTTGGAAAATATTTAAGAGAGCAATGTAAGAGCTTTATTTTTAAATGGCAATATTTATAATATGTCAGAAATCATATCCTTTGCAACTATTTAAACTTATCGTGAAACTTTTTAGATGTTTATTTAAAAAATGGATGGAGGTATACAGTTTTCAAACTTTTGGAGGAGTATACAGGCAAAAATTTGAAGATCACTGCCTTAGAGGATCTGCTTTCATGGATAGATAAAAATGCCAAGTATTAAGAATGATATTGTGGAACTAGTGCTTCTACAATCATTTATTCTTCTGAAAAAGGCTAATTATAATCACTGCCTTGCATATTATACTGTACCCAGCATCCTTTACACATAGATAATGCAAAGCTAAACTTTACTCCTCTCTCTCTCCCACTTAATCACAAAAGACAGCTGTTTGGAATCCAAAGTTATTAATCTATTAATAAGATTTCATCTAAATTGTGAGGACAAGAATATAGTCTACAATCAAGTAGCTTAAAAGAGAAATACATTTGTAGGACAAAATACCAAAAAAAAAAAAAAAAAAGGATAGGATTCATAACAAAAAGCAAATTAAATATGTTGTCAGTGAGAGCTCAGTAGGAAAAATAGGCAGTGCCAAGGGATGAGAGTTAACTGCTCTGTCCCAGCTGTCTTTTGAAGAACGTATTGTCTACTTTTATGGGATGCATATGTTGGGACCCAGTAGATCTAGAAAGAGATGGAAAAGGCAAAGAATAGCAATCAAGAACAATGAAGATCTGATTTTACTGAAAGGCCTAGATTTCACTTTAAAGTAGTTCACTTATTAAAAGATTTATGTTTCTGTCTAAATAGGAAGTCAAATGGTAACCCAGGGGATGTTTTAGAGTCAAACCTCTCAGAAGAAGGGAATTACTCAGGGTGTATTAAGGATACATTAATATTTTTTTGAAGGGATATTTGTTTTGGTAAAGAATCTTTGGTGATCAAAATTCCTGCTTAGACTTCTTCCACTGTATAAAAGGAAAAATGGGATAAAAGTGAAGAAAATAAAACTTCAGATTATCACAACCATTGTAAGATGATCGACTTGTAGCTTGACTCAATTCTAATAACTAAAGCCAACTTTTGGTTAATAATCATAAGAGATGCTATTAATAATATTAATAATAACTCAATTTATTGGTTACTAACTAGTACTTATAACTGAATAAATTATTCAGTTTCATAACTAATTGTCAAGCTTCATTTAAGCCAAAAGTCCTAACATCTCCTCTGGTAGAGGTGTCATAATGATCTAAAGACAGGAGAGATGTAGGAAAGACCCGACTGATTCACAGTAGGGACTCTTGACATTTGAAAATAAGGAGTCAAGAGAACAGGGCAGTTCTCTCCAGCCCACCCAGGAGAGAACAGAAGACCTGCTTTTAAGAAATCAAAACAACAACAAAACAATTCTCTCATTTCCAGTCCACTCCAACATCACATATCAAGTGTTAGTTATTTTGGAATGAAGAATAAGACTTTTCCCCAGTGAATTTGCTCCTTCTTCTGCATTGCCTTGCTCATTGTGAGTCTACAACCTGTACACCTGCACACGGCAGCCTTGATTCACCATCTACCATTCTCGCACACTAGAAACCTGGGAATCATCCTTGGTTTCCTCTAATATTTCCCTCATCCACTTCTCTCCTTCTGTCTGTCTCCTAGCAAAGAACTCAAACATGTATGGAATAAATGACCTGATTTAATATGATCTATGATTGATCTCTTTCTTCAAGGAGTGCTCTGTGAAAAATGAGGAGCTGGATACAAAAACCCCTTGTCCTTTAGCTCTTCAGGTGCCACCTCCTCCAGGAAGCCTTGCAGACCCCCTTCCACCAATCAGACTCGGGTATGTGACCCTCCTCTGATCTCCCAAAGCACCCTGTGCTTACATTTGCCGAAGAACTTATAATTCTGTCTTGCAACCATTAATTTACTTGCCTGAGTCCCCCACTAGTTAGAGACTTTTATACCTGGATCCCCAGTGCCTAGAAGAGTATCTGGTGCAAAATACAAAGACAATGAATGTTGTTGAATGAATGAATGAATGAATGAATGAATGGTACAAGGAATAAGTACAATAAGAGGTACCCACAAAGCAGTCCTATGGGGAGACATATGAAAGAGCAGCTAATTCTGCTATTAGGGTGAGTCAAAATATGAGTTGGAGTTTCCCTAGTGAATAAGGCAAGGAAAGGTGTTATAAGCAGAAGGAACAGCATGAACAAAAGCATGTGGGCAAGAAAGCACATGAAATATTTAAGATAATGGGAGCCTGGCAAAGCTCAAGAACAGCTTTGAGTGGGAGGAAATGGGGCAGATGTGGCTAGAAAAGTTGTTTTAAACAAGTTGTAAAAGATCTGGAAGAGATATCAAGGGGATTGAAAATTATAAAGTAGAAAGTCACTGAAGTTTTTAAGCAGTAGTAACATGATCAGATCTCTAAAAGAGAAAAAATACTTTGTTTCCTTTTTGGTAACTAAAAGCCATAGATCTAACTTCCTCCATCTTTATATTTCTTGCTACTTCATGAAAATAAAAAAACAAAGGCCAGCTGAAGCAATTCCTTGCCTGGTCTGAACTAGGCACTTTTTTTTCTTTTCCTTGTTTTCTGGCCAGTCGCTTGGTGAAGCGAGTGCATCATACAGCTGGGAAAACACGAGCTTCTCGAGTTTGTTTGGCTTTGGAGCTATGTGGGTGAGCGTGAGTCTGGGCAGTGTGTCAGCTCCTTCCTGAAAGTCTGGGTCAAGGAAGTCCACGACACAACCTTGTTTACTTGATTTTGCTTTCAGTGTTGAGAACACTGGTTCTGATGACTACAAAGGTGTATGTGGTCGCTGTTGGCTCACAAGCCTGCAATTCCTTTGAAAAGATGATCTGATTGGGACAACTGTGACCTTATTTTAATACCTCAGTTCCTTTTGAAATGCCCAGATGGAACTTGATGCTTTATTTTCCTAGTGGATTTTGTTCCTGGCTAACCATCGTAGTTCAGTGGGTCATTAGGAGTAATTCTTCAGGACTGAATCGCTGGGCTGGCAGATTTGGAGGTGGGGGACTCCCACCTTGAGGGACCAGTCTGCTAGCCCAGATACATGGAGTTACAGTTAATTGACAAATGTACACTGAGTGCCTGCTTTGTGCCAAGCACTGGGATCCCAACATGATGAAACAGTTTCTACCAGAGTCCAGTAACTAGACTGAAAACTCATCAAAGGTAAAAGCCAACTCTTATTTCTCTTATATCTCCCAAACTGCCTAGTGCAGTTAACTCAAGGTGGAGCCTCAGTAGATACGAAGGTCTTAAATAAACAGGTATATTTCAATTTTGCCCAAAAAATATTTACTAAGAACCTACTATGGGCCAATATCATGTTAGGTAGTAGAGAGACAAAGATGAGAAAGATTGGGCCTTTAACCCCAAACTTCTCACAGTCTGGTGGGGAAGACAGACATTGAAACAATTATTCAGCCTATTTGAATCTGAGCCTCCAAGGAACCCCAAGGCCCCTAAAGAACCTTTTGCCACTTTGTCCCTCCTCTGGAACCCCCAGGCCTCCCTACAAAAAGGCTGGCCGGGATACTGCCCAGCACAATGTCCATTCTGATGCTTTTGCCTTTTCAGTTGGTATTTTACTATCATTCCTACAGGTAGTAATAGAGGCACAAGCCTCTCTTACTTGGGGCTCAGAGGAGGGAACAACTTGACAACACGACCTGAGACGAGAGCCTGATTAGATCTGGAAGGGGATTATGCAATCTCCAGCAAAACCCAACACAGCAGGTGATGTTTTGTTTCAAGGAGTCTACTCAAACCAAAAAAACCCCTACTCCCCCAAGCATGGATTGTGCAATCCAGATAGAAGGGCACCTGACCATTATTTCATGTTGGAAATGATGGATTCCAGATACAGAAAATCATTTTGAAATGGTATTATAAAACATTTTAATTTTAAAAGTTAATTTAAATAGTCATTTCTTCTGATTCTGCACCAAACATTATCCACAAGCCTGGTTTTGTAGCCATCTTGGTTCAAATAATCTTGTTACCTGCTGAATCCTTAGACTCACTCATGAGCCATAGTGATCCAGAGAACCTTCCAAGGACCAGTTTAAGAATCTTTAGAGCTAACCCTCCAGGCAGAGGAGAAAGGAATGTTTTCGCTTCCTTTTCATCCCTTGCAAAGCTGATGTTTAGAGCCTAGAAATGTGGAACCTTCAACATTCTGAAAAACAAAAAGAAAGAGATGGAGAGAGAGTGAGAAGGAGAAAGGAAGGAAAGAAAAAAGGAACGAAAGGGGGAGGGAGGGAAGAAAAGAGAAAGGGAGAGAAAAGAAGGAAAATCATCTACCCAAACCTCTCCTCAGATTTTCAAAATATAAATTCATAAAACCCTAAAGCTGAAAGGGCCAATTTCCCACTTGTAGAAGCATCAAACATCACCTGAGCCGGTTCTTCAGTAAGAACCACAATTATTCTACAGAAACATGTCCACAGTTCTCTGCTCAATTTTATGAGCAAAAGCAATGAAGGAAATCACACTTGTCTGTGTTCTATAGGTAATTGAATTTGGCTTCTTAAAATTCAGGTGTTGGACTGTTGAGCAGAACATGCTAGTTCCTTTGTTAACGCTTTTGTTTCTACCTCCTTTCACCCAAAGCAAGATTTCATAATTGGATTATTTAAAAATAAATTACTGGCACAAGACTAGACTAGTATCTCGTCACTTTTCCAGCCTCATCTTTCTCCACTTCTTGCTGTGCCCACAAACTAGAGCTCTCAATTCCCATGCAGACACCACACCATTTCACCTCCAGGCATTACCCACATCCCCTCTCCACAGAATGACCTCTCCCACAGTTCTCCCTGCAAGCATGGATTTCTCCAGGATGACTTTCCTCCTCTCCCTTCCTCCTCTGGATAAGAAGCCCTTCCTTTGCGCTTCTCTCTCACGCTTAGTGCATCTTTCAGCATCCCACTTACCACCTCACATTGTAAGGACCATGTTTGTGCACACACCCGTCTCCCCCTCTCCCCAAACACAGTGACTATGCATCACTTATTTTTCACATTCTTAGGGCCTAGCATACTATCTGAAAATAGTAGGTACTGGTATCAGTTCTTTATTGCTGCCTAACAAATTGCCTCCAAACTTAGCAGCTTAAAGCAACAATATTGATAATCTCACTTTCTGTGGGTTAGGAATTCAGGTGCAGTTGCAGCTTAGTTGGGTGACTGTGGCCCAGGGTCGCTCACGAGGCCGCAGTCAAGGTGCCAGCCAGGCTGCCATCATCACAGGGGTTACTGCAGGAGGGCTCTGCTGCCTAACTCGCTCCTGAGGCTGTTGGCAGTCTTCAGAAGACCAACTTCCAAGCCAATCACATGGCTGTCCGGCAGGCTATAGGTCCCTCTGGGCTCTCGACTGAAGATATTATTTCCTTACCACATGAGGCTCTCCGCAGAGTTACTCAAAACATGGCAGCTGGATGCCCCCAGAGTAATGGCTCAGAGAGAGACAGAGACAGACAGACAGACAGAGAGCTCACGTGCGTTAGAGCACGTGAGCAAGATGGGAGTCTCTGTCTCTTTGTAACCTAATCTCAGAAGAGACATTCCATCACTTATGCTGTGTTCTATTTGTTAGACCCCAGTCACTAGGTCTAGCCCACGCTCAAGGGGAGGGGACTGAACAAGGACGTGAATACCAGGAGGTATCAGGGCCGACCATGGTGCTTAGTAAATACGTTGAACAAATCGATGCATCTCTCTAGTCAGAATGAGTTTTTCCCTCCCTGAAGATGTACAGCATTTAATCTATTTATTAAGCAACACAGCACAGTGTGTGTGACTTTTTAGCTGAGCATATGCTCATACGCGTCAGTGGATTATAAGCAACTGCATAAAAACAGTGCCAAATATATGGCTGAAATGAAATAAATAATTATTGATTGGGTGAGTAAGGGCAAGAAAGGTTGACGGAGACTAGTATGTGTCCATCAATATTTGTTCTTCAGTAAAGGAATTGTCTTACTTTTAGCTGGGCACATAGGTATTCCACCAGAGACTATATTTCCCAGTGTCCCTCACAACTAGAGATTGGCCATGTTACCAGTTTTTGGCTAGGGTGATATGAGTGGAAGACTGGGAGAGCACTTTTCTTCCTTTCTTCCCCGGCTGACTGGGAGACAGAGGTTTGGGTGGGTTTCTACGAAAGAAGATAAACAGTGAGGGTGGCAGGACCACCCTATCAGACAATTTCCCAATGGACTAGTACCTGAAGCAGAGCTAAACTTTCACCTTATAAAAGCTACGTGCTTTATATATATATATATATATATATATATATATATATATATATATATTACTCAGCCATGAAAAAGAATGAAATAATGCCATTTGCAGCAACATGGATGGACCTAGAGATTATCATACTAAGTGAAGTAAGTCAGACAAAGACAAATATCATATCATACCACTTATATGTGGAATCTAAAAAAAAAGATAAAAGTGAACTTATTTACAAAACAGAAACAGACTCACAGACTTAGAAAACAAACTTATGGGTACCAAAGGGGAAAGGTGGCGGCAGGGGGAGAGATAAATTAGGAGGTTGGGATTAACACACACACATTACCATATAAAAAAGAATCAACAAGGACCTACTGTATAATACAGGGAACTCAATACTCTGTAATAACCTATATGGGAAAAGAATCTGAAAAAGAATAGATATGTGTATATGTATAACTAAATCACTTTGCTGTACATCTGAAAGTAACACAACATTGTAAATCAACTATACTCCAATATAAAATAAAAATTTTAAATAAAATAAAATAAAAACAATGTGCTTTAGGGTCTTGGTATTATGTCAGTTTAGGCTATTACCTGTCTGGTACAGAGTTTTTTTTGTTTTTTTTTATTTATTTATTTATTTATTTATTTATGGCTGTGTTGGGTCTTCGTTTCTGTGCGAGGGCTTTCTCTAGTTGTGGCAAGTGGGGGCCACTCTTCATCACGGTGCGCGGGCCTCTCACTATCGCGGCCTCTCTTGTTGCGGAGCACAGGCTCCAGACGCGCAGGCTCAGTAGTTGTGGCTCACGGGCCCAGTTGCTCCGCGGCATGTGGGATCTTCCCAGACCAGGGCTCGAACCCGTGTCCCCTGCATTGGCAGGCAGATTCTCAACCACTGCGCCACCAGGGAAGCCCTGGTACAGAGTTTTTAAAAAATCCAAAAAGAAGTCTCCCACGACCCCGTCCCCTACCCCAGAGCTTGCCCCATGCTTTAAGCATGCTCTAGGAACTCCACAAATATTTCTTAGATCAAATTGTGCCTGAAGACCCACTGGGCTGTGCTGGTGAATAAGAGAGGAGTATTAAAGTCACCACCTTTCCCTACAGTCAGGCGAGCACAGGCTTCTTGGGTCAAGTCTTGTAAAATTCAGGGCTATGAGGCTTCTCAGTGAAGCAGCTACAGCAGCATGGAGTGGCCTGAACTTTCAGAGGTCGGAGGCAGAAAGCCAGCAGGGAGAGGCTTACGTCAAAATGGATTCTTCGCAAGGAAAACCTGTCCAGATTGAGGTTTCCTCACAGGATGTTGATTTGCTTTCCCAAAAAGGAGAAGAGTTCTCAGCCCAGCTCCTGCAGAGGGCCAGGCCAGCAGCTCCTCCAAAGCCCGCAGCCATCAAGGGCAGGTGTCCCACTGGGCAGCGGCGGTACTGTCAGTCTTGCTCCGCACTCTGCTCTTGGAGAGCCAGCCAGCTCTCCCATCCTGGAGGAACAGGGCCTTAATCTGGAGCTGGAAAGGATCCATGGCCTCGAACTGAATGTTTTTGTTCGGTTTGTGTTCTTTTACAGTATATGGACAGAAGGCTCCAACCAACACCATCCGCAGATGCCAAAATAAAATGCTCACCTAGCCAAATCCTCTCTGCTGAGGCTGGCTCAAGGAGATGACAAACCCTTGTTAAAATACAGGAAGGGGAGAGGAAGGAAGTGGGATACACTTGCCTAGATTGAAAATCTGTTAATAAGATAGCTATGTGCCAAGCGCAGAGTAATTTGAGGCTATTTCTCTTTTATGGGAAGGCAAATTGGAGAAACCAGAAGAGGAAGAAGGGCTGAGGAACTCCAGGTTGAAGTCTACAGATTCAGTCGTCTTGGAACGTGGGGAAGCCTTCAAGAAGCATTCAGGGTACTAAAGACGACAGCCAGGTCCATTACCGATGGTGATTCCGAGTGGGCAAATGTTTTCATGCTGTTGTTCTCAGAGGACGGAGACAGTCAATCTGACCGAAGGGTGGTTTTATGCAAGGGGACTGAAGGGACTCACCCTTGAAGGATGATTAAGGTTTTCCAGGTGGTCACTGGCATGCAGTGGAGAGCATGTCAGGCGGGGAGAGGCTTGAACCACACTCCAGAGGTCTCAAAGGGCAAGGTATGTTTCTGGAATTCCCCATAACCTAAGAAGGTAGAATCATAGGGCACCTGAATTAAGTCTTTGATAAGAAAGAATAGAGATGACTTCAATTAAAAATATGGAGACTATATACAAAATAGATAATGAATAAGGACATACTGTATAGCACAGGGAATTCTACTCAATACTCTGTAATGACCTACGTGGGAAAATAATCTAAATGAATCTAAAAAAGAGTAGATATATGTGTATGTATATGTATAGGTATAACTGATTCACTTTGCTGTACAGCAGAAACTAACACAACATTGTAAATCAACTATACTCCAATAAAAAATTTTTTTAAATGTTAAAAGATATGGAGAAAATAGTGCAAAGGAGATGGGAGGGGATGAGGAAGAGTTAATAGAGCAGAGAGAAAAGAGAGACAGAATCCGTTCCCTAGGATCCAGCTATAACAGGAGCATAGGGTTCAGCAAAATGGTTGTAAAACTCGGTGGTTTAAAAGTCACAGGCTCGGGGCTTCCCTGGTGGCTCAGTGGTTAAGAATCTGCCTGCCAATGCAGGGAACACGGGTTCGAGCCCTGGTCTGGGAAGATCCCACATGCCACGGAGCAACTAAGCCCGTGAGCCACAACTACTGAGCCTGCGCGTCTGGAGCCTGTGCTCCTCAACGGGAGAGGCCGCGACAGTGAGAGGCCCGCGCACCGCGATGAGGAGTGGCCCCCGCTCGCCACAGCTAGAGAAAGCCCTCGCACAAAAACGAAGACCCAACACAGCCAAAAATAAATATAAATAAATTAAAAAAAAAAAAAAAAGTCACAGGCTCTTGAGTCAGCCACTGCACCAGTGTCCTAGGGCTGCTGTAACTACGTACCACACACTGGTGGCTTAACCATCAGAAACTTATGACCTTGCCATTCCAGAGGCTAGAAGTCCAAGATCAAAGTGTTGGCAAGGTTGGTTCCTTTTCAGGCCTGTGGGGGAGAATCGGTTCCATGTCTCTCTCCTAGCTTGTGGTGGTTGGCTGTCAATCCTTGGTGTCCCTTGGCTTGTAGATGCAGCACCCTGTTCTCTGTCTTCATGGTCACACAGCATTCTCCGGGTGTCCATGCCTGTGTTTGTGTCCAAATTTCCCCCTTTATAAGGACACAGGCATTTGGTTCAGACCCACCTTAATGAACTCATTTTAACTTGATTACCTCTGTAGAGACACTCTCTCCAAATCAGGTAACATTCACAGGTACTGGGAGTTAGGACTTCAACATCTTTGCGGGGAGGAGGCACTCAGTTTAGCCTATCACAGCCATGTCGGTTTGAATCCCAATTCTGACACCTCACTGGCTGGGTGGTCTTACAAAAACTCTTATTAGCCCCATTTTATGGGACGGAGAGCATCCTCGGTGCAAGGATGAGCACGGAGTAAGCGCCTGATCCACATCAGGGGTTACTACTGCACGCCCTGAAGGACCACATAGGCAAGTCAAGCCCTGGCATCCTTCTACTTCAGGAATGGAGACTGAGGGGCCACGAACAGGCCCCTGTTTTACTCAGTACTTTCCCCCCACCTCCACTGCCTAGCCTAGTGCCCGGAATCTTAGGGGCTCAGTAAATACTTTCTGCAGTTTATGACTCTCTAACTCAGTTTAAATTTTGAGCCACTGTACCCCCAGGGTGACAGTAACTGAACCGATCAATCTGGGGTTTCCCTCTCTTTTTTCTTGGGATTGTGGCTCAATTTCAGTGAATCCCATTGTGCTGGGACTCAGAACAGAGGCGTGGGAGCTCGTCGTTGTCTCGCTGGTCCACCAGGCCTCTGAAGAGCCCCGGTTTGTCCTGGCTGGTCCTACAGCAGAAGTCTGCACAGGCCCTGTTCCCATCTGAACGCCCCGGCCTCCCCCATGCCCGGCCGCCGTGTTTCCTCCGTACCAGCCCAGAACACAGAAGTCTTTCTGAGTCTGTCTGAGGCTTCATCTCTGCAGCCAGCCACTCATAGGGGTCTCTGTTTCCCCCAGGCAGAGCACTCCTGCCCCTGGGCTCCCCAAAGTTTTCTGAGGACCTGCAGCCCCCCGACCCTGCGTCCTGAGACCACCCCACCCCGGCCCTCATTAACCCCCCCTCTACCGTCCCAAAGCCAGCCGGACTGGAGAAATCTTTGCTCTCTCTTTACTGAATCGTCCGCAGGCATTTCGGGGATAACCCCCATCTTCTCCGTCCACTGAAGAACTCGGGTTTGGAAAGCAAAGCCAGGAAGAGACCTGCAGTCTTCCTCCCCACTCAGCCTCCCAGGCATGGACCCAGACCAGTCTATTGACTCAAGGGGGAAATACCAGGAAAGGGGAAAAGAAAATAAGTTAAGACTGAAAAAATATTATCCCAGCTTGTTTCGGTGAATCAGTTAAGTGAATACATGGCACGGGCCCACAGAGCTTGGGGGAGATCCTAGGCCAGCTTCGTGAAAAACCTCACTCCTGAGACTCCACTTAGGCCTCTGTTCCCAACGAGAGGGCCCCAAACCCCTCACAACTCTCCCACCCAGAAGTCTCAGCTCAGGGCTGAAGCGTCTACAGTTGAGGTGCTGCCTGGCCACGTGCCCCAGGTAGGATCACAGGTTTCTTCCCCCCTGCTCCCAAGTGCGGCTGGCAGTTCTAATGAGCACTTAGCCCTGCTGCCTGGTATTATCACAGTTAATATTTGACATGGCTGACCTCCTTGCTACCTGGAACCGGTTCTTACTCAACCTATGCAGCAAAGTGAAAGTTTTGCCACTTACTACCCAGGTGACCCTCTCCCAGCCTCATTTTCCTCATAGGTAAAATGGGGATAAGAACTCCCACCTGCCGGATTGCTGTGAGGATTAAGTAACGTTACCTAAATAAAGCCCCAAGCCCACGGCCCTCTAGGCGATGTCTGCTGCTGAGAATCACTGTGGTTGTGGCTATGGCTTGCTTGACCGGGCTCTCCTGTACCTCACCTGTGCAGAGAGCGAGGGGCGGTCAGGCTACCAGTGTCACCACAGCACAAGGGGCCCTGCCTGTGGACTTCACCCAACAGAAGGGCCATCACTAAAACCCACTCATGCCTTAAACCACCCCAGATTAAGATCAGCATTGATCCACTCAATAGCTAAGCCCTTATGAAACATCAACCATGAGCCTGGCACTTGCATACACCTGAAAAAGGGCTCCACAGGGAGATACACATGGGCAGAATAATAATGAAATGGGCTAAAACAACTGGGTTTAAATGGAAGGAAATCATTTGTTTGCTTGTGGTCATTGATTTATTTATACCACCTTCAGAGCCTCTTGTGTTTCCAAAAAGGATGTAAGGAGGCCCGGGAGAAATAAGGAACTTTACCCAGGAAGTCGTCTGTGAGCTTGGCCTGGAAGACTGTCACTGGATAGCAGTGAGGACAGAGATACTCTGGGAACAGCATGTGCAGGGACGTGGCTGTGTGGACACGCCGGGCACAAGATGCTACTTTTCCCAGGAAGGAAGCGAAGTGCTCACCCCCAGATATCCACACACCTTCTCCCTCACCTCTTTCAGGTTTCTGCTCAGACGTCATGTTGTCTACCAGGCCTTCCCAAATCACCAGCGGCATGCTGGAGCCGGCAAGTACCAGCTCAGGAGAGCTGACTTAAATGTTCAGGAAACTTGCAAGCTGGTTAGTATACACGGTGATTAATGAGAATTAAATTATGTAAATGTATAATTAAATGAATTGTATTAGAAATCAAGATTTAAAATATCCAAACTCATCACTTCTTAATATTTTTTGGCTCGTTTATGCCAACAAATAGTATTCTTTACATATATATATATACATATATATATATTCTTTTTCAGATTCTTTTCCATTATATTGAATATAGTTCCCTGTGCTATACAGAGGCCCTTGTTGGTCATCTATTTTGTATAGAGGAGTCATCACTTATTAACTATTTTACTATTATCTCTACTCAAACTTATTTATATCTACTATATTGGTTTGGTAGAAGTTGTGTATAATATTGTGCACTTCTTCCCAATTTCGTGTTTAATGATGTCACATTCATAGCATGCAATCTGCCATGACAAGAATATTTACACCATTGAAATTGGCCATTGCTACAAATCAGGACTTTTTCCACCCGGAAAGCCAGGTATTGGACATTTCCCAGCACCCCGCTGCTGGCCACCTTCCTGCTTCCCACTCCCAGCCCCATTTGCTCTGATTTGTTGTTCCCATAGACCGTACTACTCTTTAACATGTTGCACAATTTGCTCGGTATCATTATTTTCTATCTCGCTACATCAGAAGTAAGCTCCATGAGGGCAAGGATTTTTCTTCTATTATGTCCTTCACGGATTTCCACACCCAAAGAGTGCCTGCCACCTGGCTGGTGCTCACTAAATCTGTATGAAATAATGCTGGTGAACGCTGGACTCACCGCGGGGTAAGATGGGTGGGCATGGGGCTGGGGATGGAGCAGGAGCCCCTTCCACACCTCTGCCTTCGCCCAGCCGCGCACTGCCCAGGTTTTCCTGAAACTCAGGCTGAAGCTCTCTTTCCCTCCCTCCATCCCTGCAGTCCCTGTGCTGCCTGCAGCCTGAGGGGTGTCTTATGTAAATGTGTCCCCCAAGGGCCCAAGTCTGAGGATTCACTTTCCCCCCCCCCCCCCCCCCCCCCCCCCGCCAGCTCTAGTCACAGGCCAGAAGGTGCTCAGCACACGTTCCTTAGTGCTCTGGAGACCAGCGCTTTGCATCTCTAGGGCAGAGTGGTTCCCAAGTGGCCCCAGGCCAGCAGCACCCGCAGCACCTCATTGGAAATGCAAATTCTTGGGCCCCACCCCAGACATTTCGAGTCAGAAGTTCTGGGGATGTGGCTGTCTTAGTTTGCTCAGGCTGCTAGAGCAAAATACCACAGCCTGGGTGGCTTATAAACAACAGGAATTTATTTCTTAGTTCTGGAGGCTGGAAGTCTGAGATCAGGGTGCCAGCACGGAGGGGTGAGGGTCACAGACATTTCATTGCATCCTCATGTGATGGAAGCGGCAAGGGAGCTCTCTGGGGTCTCTTCTATGCAAGCACGAATCCCATTCATGATGGCTCTGCTCTCATGACCTAATCGCCTCCCCAAGGCCCCACCTCCTGATACCAAGAGGGTTAGGTTTCAACATATGAACTTTGGGAAGACACATTCCAACCCTAGCAGAGGCCCGGCGATTTGCGTTTCCAAGATTCCAGTGCAGTGGTTTGAGGACCACTGATCTAAGCCTGAGTTCTCTAAAGCAGTGGTTTTCAAATGGGGCTATGTTTTCATCTGCCCTCCTCCCCCCCGAGGGGACATTAGGCAGTGTCTGGAGACACGTGTGGTCATCAAACTCTGAGAGTCGGGGTGCTACTGGCATCCAGTGGGTAGAGGCCAGGGACGCTGCTCACCCTCCTACAATGCACGGGGCAGTCCTCCACAGCAAGAATTACCTGCCCAAAAGGTCAGTTGTGCGGGGGTGGAGAACACTGCTCTAAGGTAGCCTCACTCCCCCATATCCATCCAGCCCTCCTTTGCTTCTTTCCTATCACATGTTCTTAGCACCCAGCAGCTGATAAAAACCAAGATGCCAGCCTCTGACAGACAGCTGTGAGGAAGACAGATGAGACTGGGGACCTGCTTCATGCAGAGTCCCTGCACCGAGGAATACAAGCACTGCAGCTGACCTTTACAACCCAGCGTGTAAGTGTTATGATCAGAGAACTATCAAGGAGATGCTCCCAAGCCAAGCTTGGAGCATCAGGGAGGACTTCCTGGAGAAAGTGGCTTCTGTGCTGAGACTTAGAGTTAGGATTCATCAGGGATGGATGGATGGGGGATAGCTTTCCTTACGGAGAACTTACTATGTTTCAGTCACTATGCTGTGTGTTTTATTATCTCATTTCATCCCTGAAACACTTTCCAAGGTTGATACTATTATTATCTCCATTTTATAGATGGCGACACTGATGTCCAGCTACACTAAATAACTTGCCTAAAGCCACAGAGCTGGGAAACATTGAAGCAGGGATTTGAATCCAGGTCTGTAGATTTTAAAGCCTGACAGGAGGTGATTGCCTGACAGAAGGCAAAGAAGGTAGACGGGAAATTTTTTAAAAAACACCACAATTCTTGTGTTAAGGGCTGAACCCTGTCCCTCCCACCGCCCCAAATTCATATGTTGAGGTCCCAACGATCTCTAGTACCTAGAGAATGTGACTGTATTTGGAGATAAGGTCTTGAAAGAGGTGATTAAGCTAAAATGTGACCATTAGGGTGGGCCCTAATCCAATATGATGGATGTCCTTATAAGAAGTGGAAACCTGGACGCAGAAAGGGACATCAGGGACATGCATGCACCGGAAAGACCCTGTGAGGACACAGCAAGGCAGCCGTGCACAAGCCAAGGAGAGAGACCTCAGAAGAAACCAAACCTGCTGAAACCTTGATCTTGGACTTGCAGCCTCCAGAACTGTGAGAAAATGAATTCTTTTGTTTAGGTCCCCCAGTCTTCTGTGCCGGCAGCCCGAGCAAACTAATACACCTTGTTTCCTCTTTGGGGACATTGCTTTGAGCGTGGGAAAACTTAAGGCATGTTAAATCTTTTTGTGTTTTATGTTGTACGATAAAAGAGAATGAGAACTCTAGGTCTGTGTCCCCTTCTCTTCCCAACCTGACCCATGCATCCCCTGCCAAAGGGACATCTGTTCAACCAAAGCTGCTAGGAGACAGTTTCTCTCCCTGGCTTTTGTTAAGAGCCAAAATTCATTCATTGAGGAGATTGTGCAGAGCGTCCTAGCAGGGGAGGAGAGCTGGGAGGATCTTAAGTGGCAGAGGCAGATTCTCTGAGGTGAAGAGGTGATAGAGATCTGAGGGTGCCACCAAGGGGGACCCAAGCCCATTTCCTTGCAGTACCACAGGGAGTGGCCATTGGGCAGCGGACATGGCAGACCAGGCCTAAATTCTCATGCAACAGAGCACTGGCACCTCAAGGCATAGATCACGGACGTCTCAGCCACTGCCAGGGTAGATCCAAGACTGTAGGCAGGGACCGCTAGGAAGTTTTTTTCCGGTTGTGAGCCCTAGAACTGATACTGCTTCTGAAGGACGTGGGGTGCAGTCAGCAACAGCACAAGCTGAGATCGAGTCTCCCATCAGACCAGAGGGATGGAGGGCCCAAGTTAGACTGAGGTGAACTTAAATGTGATATTTTTGCACATCCAAACTTGTGCATTAAGATCCAAACTGGCTATGCTTTATTTTCAGAATTGGGATACAGAAAAGCAGGGCAGAAGCCAATTCAAGGCAAACTGAAAACACTTCTGTCAGCAGGAGAGACAGTCAGCCAGAGGGGAGGAGGAGTAAGCGACCCAGTGTTTTTCTTCTGGCTCTGCCGCTGTCTCCTGGCTCTGTTTTGTCTCCTGACTAGACCTAATTATGCTTGTCATCCGCATCAGAAGGATGGGGCTAAGATTAACAAGTTAATGTGGGTAAAAGCTCTTGGAGCTCAGTAGATGAAAGGAGATCTAATTAGCAAGGCCAGCAATGACCGCAGGCAGGCTGGCCAGGGTGGGCTCCACCCCCTGTACTCACCAGAGAGCTGGTTATAGCTCCTGGGAGGGGCTTCTGCAAATTCCACCCAAGGCTTCAGCACTGAGAGAAGAACTTTCTGCACTTTCTTTTCTTTTCTTTTTTTTTTGAATTTTATTTACTTTTTTTATACGGCAGTTTCTTATTAGTTATCTATTTTATACATATTAGTGTATAAGTGTCAGTCCCAATCTCCTAAATCATCCCACCACCACCACCCCGCCCCGCTTTCCCCCCTTGGTGTCCATACGTTTGTTCTCTACATCTGTGTCTCTATTTCTGCCTTGCAAACCGGTTCATCTGTACCATTCACATTTTCCTTCAGCCCTAGAATTCTGTGACTCTTCATGGGTGGAGGCAAAAATGTGTGCACCTCTCTAAACTGACTGAGACAAGGAAAAGGTACAACTCTCATCCTTTTTTTCCTCAACATGGGCTGATCTGCCTGAACAGGCGTTAATGATACACAGAGGTCAAGTGAGTTCCGTGAGGGGCATCAGAGGGGTGTGGGTTCAATCCCGATTGCCATTTACGAGATGCGAGCATTTCGGCAAAACACTCAATACCCTCGAGGCTCTGGTTCTTCCCTTGCCCAAATGGGGATAATACTTCCTACCTCAGAGTTGTGAGGCTTAGATTTGTTCATGCTGGACCCAAATAAGTGCATTTTTAAAAATTAAAGTTAATAATAGTGGTGCCTGGAACATAATAGCTGCTTGAAATATTGGTTGGAGTTAAGTCTTTCATTCAACAAAAACTTGTTGAATTATCTATCATGGGCCAGGGAGAATGGGCATTGTATATCCTGGGTGTACAGTGATGAGCCACAGACACGACTCTGCCCTCACAGAGCTGATGGGTGTATCAGACAATAACCTCCATAAACTCTCCAATCTTCCCCCAGTGCCTTGCTTCTACTCTTAAAAGGCATCACTTGAGAACTTTTTTTAAATTAAAAAAATCCTAAAACCTGCTCACAGGTATATCTGCCTGAAAGAAAAAGACAATTGATTCTACCCTAAGAATTAAAGGGAACGATTAGTTTAGAATACCCCAAATTACCCAAGAATTTTTAAGTGTAAATGCTGGAGCAAAACTTGTAACGTTTCCCCTTCAGCTGCATGATGTGTTACCCAGAGTTTCACCTGTTATGTAAATGGGAGCCTGGCAGGCTTGGAAATGGGGGAAGAGTTTGCCCTTTGTGAAAAGGACTGGTTCCCACTGGCCCCTCTCCTTCTGGGCACTCACTTATCACCATTGCTGCAGAGCACAGGTCTGTGTAAATATTTAGTTAATGGCTATCTCCCCCACTGGCCAGTGACCTGCAGGAGGGCAGTGACCCTGACTGGGGTTCCTGGTTGAACCTCCTGGGCCTGGTGCTACCTTCTACACCTGGGCTCGGGGCAGGTAGTATTCCCTGCAGTTCTCCTGCAGGATCCTTATGAACTGGTACTCTTATCAGGTACTTTTTGCACATATAGAGTATGTGGCATAGGAGGATTGCTGACTTGCCGGCAATTCTACAGCTAGGGAGGGGCAGAGCCATGAATCAGAGCATTCAGGCACGCTCACCCACTCCACCATGCTGACAGATGTTAGGTGGACATGTGTAGGATGCGAGAGGGGGTGCGAGGGTTGCCTGGAGAGCTGGGTGCTCAGGTGCAGCAGGGCCCAAGAACATTATGTGGTGCAGGCTAGTCTCTACCCATTAGCTGAACAACCTTAGGAAAGTTACCTCGTATTTCGAAGCCTCAGTTTCCTGTTTGCATAATGACAATTTAAAAAAACAAACCAGCAAATCACAAGCAAATGAGATACTACCTCACATTCTTTGGGATGGCTACTATTTAAAAAAAAAAAAAAAAGGAAAAAGAAAAAGAACAAGCATTGGCAAGGATGTGGAGAACTTGGAAATTTTGTGCACTGCCAGTGGGAATGGTGCAGCCGCTATGGAAAACAGTTTGGCATTTCCTCAAAAAATTAAAAACAGAATGACCATATGATCTAGCATTTCCACTTCTGAGTATATACCCAAAAGAATTGAAAGCAGGCCCTCAAAAAGGTGTCTGTACACCTATGTTCATAGCAGCATTATTCACAAGAGCCAAGAGGTAAAAGCAACCCAAGCGTCCATCAAAGATGAGTGGATAAACAAAATGTGGTCTATATATACAATGGAATATTATTCAGCCTTAAAAAGGAAAGAAATTCTGAC
The DNA here is from genome assembly GCF_009873245.2 of Balaenoptera musculus. Taxonomy (NCBI): domain Eukaryota; kingdom Metazoa; phylum Chordata; class Mammalia; order Artiodactyla; family Balaenopteridae; genus Balaenoptera; species Balaenoptera musculus. The sequence goes on along the minus strand of NC_045785.1, from coordinate 58,323,406 downwards.
ACATACTACAACATGGATGAAACCTCAGTACACTATGCTAAGTGAAATAAGCCGGTCACAAAAAACTAATACCATATAATCCCATTTATATAAGGTACATAAAGTAGTCAAATTCATAGAGATAGACAGTAGAAGAGTGGTTGCCAGGGGCAGGGGGCAGAGGATGGGTCGTTGTTTAGTGGGTACAGAGGTTCAGTTTTGCAAGATGAAAAGAGTCCTGGACATCTACAGTGTGAGTGTCCTTAACACTACTGGTCTGTACACGTAAAAATGGTCAAGATGGTAAATTTTATTTTATGTGTATCTTACCACAATTTTAAAAAGAAAGAAAGAAAAAAGAAGCAAGCCTGGGAGTCTACCTGGGAGGAGTAGATGAGATAAAGTCTAGCATATCAACTATCTGGAATGAAGAGGTTAAGGGCCCAGATACCTTAGGATCTCCCTCAGACTGCATTTTAAGAGAGAGTTTCCATACTTTTAGCCCTAAAGAAGTGACGAGCACTGCAAGACTTTCATCCAGTGTGGCAGTCCACACAGAGAGGTTTATTGTTGGTGGTTGTTTGGTTGTTTTTCTTAAAGCAGAGAGGACTTTGGGGGCAATTGCCAATTACAAAGCAGACACCTCTCACCATCCGCAGCCCACAGGCCTAGGGAGGGTTTGGAACTAGCCTCCAGACAGGGTAGGGCAAGAACAGGGCCTGACGGGGTGAGGTCCCATTTTTATGTCTCTGCCGGACACTGGTGCCAGGTTGCTACCAGCTGCCGGCATCTTTCAGTGCTGCCAATAAAAGTTTCAGCAACACTCACCGAGCCAGAACTGCCAGGCCTACTGCCCCGGTCAGCACCCAGCACAGCCGTCTGCACTGACGCTGCACTGTCTCTCTCTGCAGAGCAGGAACAATAGATTCTGTTTACAGAGCCCTGGTGTTTTGCATATATGATCTCATTTAATCTTTACAACAACTCAATAGGGTGTTATTATATTCACTTTTTAGGTGTGCAAACTGAAGTTCAGAGAGGTAAAGTGACTTGCCCAAACTAGTAGGTGGAAGAAACTAGACTTAAACTTAGGTCTGGGGACTTCCCTGGTAGCGCAGTGGTTAAGAATCCGCCTGCCAACGCAGGGGACACGGGTTCGATCCCTGGTCCGGGAAGATCCCACATGCTGCGGAGCAACTAAGCCCGTGTGCCACAACTACTGAGCCTGCACTGTAGAGCCTGTGAGCACCACTACTGAGCCCACGTGCCGCAATTACTGAAGCCCGTGTGCCTACAGCCCGTGCTCCGCAACAAAAGAAGCCACCGCAATGAGAAGCCCGTGCACCGCAACGAAGAGTAGCCCCCCACTCGCCGCAACTAGAGAAAGCCCGCGTGCAGCAATAAAGACCCAACGCAGCCAAAAATAAATAAATAAATAATTTTTTAAAAAGCTAAAGAAATGGCCAAAAAAAAAAAAAAAGAATCCTAACCAGTTTTCCTGCTTTCAGTCTAAGTCCTCTCCACATCAACACCTACAAATCTATTCTCCTTTTAGATTGACTAAACAGTTTTAAAAATTATTTTTAACTCTTTACTAGATAGGAAGTCATGCACTTTTTGTTTTAATGGTTATCTTTAAAATTTTAACATGCTTACTTAACAGTGTCTAAAGTTTATTAATATTTCTAACTTCTCAGTATTAAAAAAACTTAAAATGCTTATATTTAAACACTCCCCTTCCATCTTGATATTGTTACCAATATTTTATTTCACCTTGTTTTGTTACCAGAAATTAGTAATTACTCATTTTTTAAAATATATATCCAAAAAAGATAAATAAATAAATAAAAATAAACTTAGGTCTGTCCAAAGCTGCCATCCATTTCATTATGCTACATTGGAACAGTATGAATGAATGGATGGATGAGTGAATGAATAAATGAATGAATGAAAACTGTAGGGGTTATTTCCAAATGTCTTTCAGCTGAGGATTTCAAAGCACTTCTCAAGAATTCAACAGTGATTTGTTGAATATCTACTCTGCAGGCACCTCAGAGTGCTGGATTTATAAAGTCAGGCCATGGTTGTCCTTGTTCTCAGGGAGCTAGAGAGACAAACGTGTGGTAACTAGTAATAGCTAACATTTACTGACATTGCTGGGCTAGCTTTCACAGGGGTTATTTTATTCAATCCATACCAAAAAGTAGCCTATAAAGGAGGAACTGTTATAACTCCATTTTTCAGATGAAGAGACTGAGGCTTTGATGGGCTAATCAACTTATTTCTGGTCCTATAACTCAAGGCTACTCAAAGGATTGTCCTTGGCCCTAATTGCTTACCAGTGATCAGCTACAAAATTAGTACAGAAATAGCGTATTAGTGTATTGTATCAATCTAATAGAGCAATTTTATGTCTGCTGAATAAAATACTTTTTAAAAGTTGGTCTTGTATTTCATATATTCATTTCTTTTTATTTCATCTCATTTTTAATGAATTCCCCTCAGTATTTGAGGAGAATTGGCTCTAGGACCCCCAAAGATACCAAAATCCACAGTTGCTCAAGTGCCTTATATAAAATGGTGTAGTATTTGCGTATAACCTACACACATCCTCCCATAAATCATTTCTAGACACCTAATACATGTAAATGCTATGTAAGTAGTTGTAAATACAATGTAAATGCTATGTAAATAGTTGCTGGCATGTTGTAAATTCAAGTTTTGCTTTTTGGAAATTTCTGGAATTTTTTTTCAAATATGTTTGATTCACAGTTGGCTGAATCTACAGGTGCAGAACCCACAAATACAGAGGGCCGACTGTACTTCATTTCATTCTGTTTTACAAAAGCATTGATCTGCTACGGATTGAGGAAAAACAACTGCTCCTTTGCCAGAGGTAGCTGGAGAAGCAATGAAACAGTTTAGCAATAGCAGACGTGGGACTTGACTTGTGCAGTCTAACTTCATAGCCTATGCTTGTCCTCAGGGTTGAAAGATGGCTGCCGCCCCTCCAGGCTCTGTATCTGCATTCCAAGGAGGAGAAAGGAAAGGGAAAGGGAAAAGGCACATGCCAGCTAAGTCACATGGCTCCTTATCGTTTGTCTGTCAGGCCAAATTTATTCCCTAACTCATGGCCTTTGTTCTTCGTATTTCTCCTCTCCAGATATCCACATGGCTTGCTCCTTCACTTCATTTCCCATCTGCATTTGAATGTCACCTCCTAAGAGAAGAGGCTGTCTCTGGCCACCCTGTCTAAAATAAGGCCACTGTCCATTCACTCCTTAGCTCTGTGCTGTCCAATACCATAACCACCTGTGCCTAGTGAGCACTTGAAATGTGGTTGGTCCAAACTGAGATGAGCTGGAAGTGTAAAATACACACTGGATTCAAAGGCTCAGTTTAAAAAATAGAATTTAAGAATCTCATTAATAACTTTCCTATTTACTACATGCTGAAATTATAATATTTTGAACATACTGTACTAGGTTAAATAAAATATATCATTAAAAATGAATATCACCTGTTTCTCATTACTCTTTTAAATGTGACTACTAGGAAATTTGAAATTGCAAATTGTAAACATGTGGCTTTCATTATATTTCTATTGGACGGAGCTGTTCTAGCCCCGATGCTGCTTTATTTCCCTTCATAGGCGTTATTACCACCAGACGTTAGATGACATATTTCTACTTCATTTGTTTATTATTAGTTTCTCCCACTGGAATGTAAGCTCCGTGATGTCAGTGACTTTATTTCCTGTTCACCACTCTAACCCCAGTGCCCAGAACAGTGCCTGGTGCAAAACAGTTACTCCAGATCTGTTATATGAATGGATGAGAAATGAACAAAACCAACTAGACTAGAGACTCTCTCGGGCCCTTTCATCTTTGTATCATTTGTATGTCTGACAATTGCTTAAAAATATGTTTTTGTAAAAAGTGGAATCCATGTGTGTATTCTAACTTTAATCTATATCCTCCAAGTGGTTAGATAATATTCAGTGTCCTACTTAGAAATCCACGCTCTAGTGGAGACTGCTTAAGCTTTTCAAATACAGAAATCTATATCAGGGGTTTCTTAATTAGCATTAGGAATGTCAAAGATAATTACTCATTGTTGGAGAAAGAGCAGTGCTCCAAGTAGCTTATCTAGAAAGACTAGCCAGTCCAACTTGCTTGCAGAACAAAGTAGAAGAATCAGCAAGTTTGGCAGCATTGTACCATGCAGCGTGCTTGTGGGATTCACCCCTCCTACCTCTTAGACTTAGAAGAATTGATTGTGCCTAACTTGCTAATAAATACAAGTCTGGCAGAATTTGGTCTAAGACCTGCTTTCATAATAGCATACCCCCTGGTAGCAAGGTAAGGGGGATCAAGTGTATGCCCCCAATCCCACCCCGTCTACCTCTGATCACTGGGGGCAGCTGATATTTATGAAAAGAAACTGACAGTTGTTAAACCAACAGACTGGCTTGGGCCTGGTAGTAAGGGACTGTTAGACCTCATCCCAGATGCTTCATCTTCAAGCTCTCCCTCTGAGTAACAGAGCCCTGACCCTAGCTCAGACAATGCCTATCTGCACTTTGGCTGCAGTGCTTCTGGTCTCTTCCATGCCTGTTGCAACAAGCTGCTGCCAGGGTGGCAGGCAGCACGTCCACAGCATCAGAGGTCAGGGTGAGTTGCTCAATCTGAGCCAAATGTTTAAAGGCAGCCGACATTCACACGGCCAGGCCTCTGGAATTAGCTGTGGGCCTTTATTCCCCCTTTGGTGAACAGAGAGCTTCAGTTTGTATTGACTCGGGGTAGGCCTGGCTCCAGGTTCCCAGCCCATCTCAGGGTGTTGCAGGTGGGCTGTGAATACACACACACACACACACACACACACACACACAGAGCATTGTCTAGGGGCTAAAAAAAACAATATGTTTCTCCCAAGCATTTACCATATTTTGTATGCATATAGATAAATACGTTTCCTTTTGATTGTGTTACTGACTTCATAAAAACTTCTCGTCAATATCTGAATCCATAGATCCTAAAGGAACAAATGCTATCCCTCAGGGTCCCCAGTGCTCAAAGGCTGGGTGCTACTGAACTAATGATAAACTTTTGAGCTGGAGGAGAGTTTAAAGAGCAAAAAAATCAGTGATTTTCAAAACTGGGGGGACGTGGGGGTGGGAGGGAGGCAGCATCTTTTTTAAAAAAACTAAAATACAATTTTAAAAAGAGAGAGAGAGAGAGCAATGAAAGTCCCAGAAGTCTCCCTACACAAGCAGGTGTATAGGGGACGGGCTTACCCCAGATGTACCCTTGCAGATCTGAGCTGAGGTGTCCTGTCACTCATGCACCACAAATGTCTGCGAACCCTGCACCCCTTCAACATGGGGCCCGCTACCTATCGCTCTGGAGGAGCCATCGTTCACTCCATCAGTCCACCAACATTCATGAGCACCCTGTGTGTGCCAGGCAGAATGGTGGGCCCCAAGAAGAGAGTGGTGCGCAAGTCAGCAAGGTTCATCAGACAAGGGCACAGCGGTATCACGGTGGAACAGGCAGCCACAGGAGTACAGCGACAGAGCCTGTGACCCCTCGAGGGAGGCAAGGAAAGGAGATGATGTCTTAGGTGACCCTGGAAGGTGGATGAAGGGAGAGGAAAGAGTGGGGATGGGGACGGCAAGGATGGTGTGAGTTCTCCAGGCCAAGGGAATCACATGCAGAGGAAATAGTTATTACAACTAATCCATGTGACAGAGATCTAAGTGCTTTTGCATGTATACAACCCTCTAAGGTATGTACTATTATTTGCTCCATCTTGCAGATGAGAAAATGAAGGCACAGAGCAGTTAAATAACTTGTCCAAGGTCACAGAGCTAGGAAGAGGTGGAGCCAGGATTTGAGCCCAGATTGTCTAGAACTAGAGTCTTTGTGCAGAACCACTGTATTGTGCTGCCTAGGAGTTCAGAAGAGCAGAAAAAACAAGTCAGTCAGGTTCAGTCCAGTGCTGCAGCAGACTCAGAGGTAAGGCTGGGGAGGCAGGACTTTGCTTTCAGTGCTGAGGAGCCTGAACTTGATCCTAAGGGCAATGAGAGCCCTTAAAGGGTTTTAATCAGAGAAGTGAAATGAATAGATTTCACTAAATTTCCTGCTACAAAACCAGATTCTTATAAGATTGTCAACACTACTCCCACAATTTCCCACCTCCTTGTTCACCTCAGTCACTTCCAGAAGGTCAAGGCCCCTTCTAAGTCAACCACCAACACCCTAACCCTTAGCTCCATGGCGCTCTGCATATCTACTAATCTGACCAGTTGCCACCCTGCCCATCCTTTCAGCAGCCTCCCCTCCTATATCCTTAATCCCTTCTCAGCATGTTTCTCTCACCTCTTGCCCTGTCTAGTGCCTGAATTTGCCTGAAAACTTTGCTTCCATTGCTGCTACTTGAAAGTAGTTGGCTTTTTTCTTTTTCTCACACCCCGCCCATGCCACACAACCAGGAGATGGGATGGGTATGTGCCTTGCTTCCCATGGCCACTTCCAAATCATTTTATCCCCTTCTCCTTCAACCCTTCTTCCCTGGAAGTTTATTTTATTAGACTTTGCCCCACCTCTTCTGGATTGCCGCCCTCTCCGGTCCATCCTGTTTCACCCTTTCTACTAATGACTTTTAGCGTCTTCTCATTTCCTTCAATTGCAGCCATCCTTGGTTACTTCAGAATTCCAATGGCTTATCCATCTAATACCTTGGCTGCTTGTTCTTCAGCCAACTCACGCTAATGACCCTTTCCTCCATCCTACCTAGCTATCTTCTTCCTTGGTCCTATCCTTTCATGTTGCAAACCCCACTAACTGTACCACCTCTGAAATTTCAGCCTCAAATATCCCAGTCTCTATGCTTCTAGCTCACTTTCTCTGATCCTCCAGTCCTGTAAGTCCTGAAGGTCATAAAGACCTTCAGTGACTATTCACTTCAGAACTTTCTCATCAGTCACCTCACTCTCACCTCGCTCAGCTTAGATTCATGGTTCTTTCACTTCCCTGCAAACTCCCTCCCACAGCCTCACCTGCCAAGTTCCAACTTCCCAGCACCTGAGCAGCTGCAGGTTCTTGACAAATCCACTGATTATGATGATGGGATTCCGTTTACATTTATGGACACCAATCTCAAGTGGGTTCTCACCACTGACTGGCAAATGCTTCTCCAGTATCTTCACTTCCCACTCTCTCCCAAAATATTGTTCACATTTTCTCCTCTCCTCAAACTTCCTATGTTGCTCCTTCCCTCACTCTCAGCTGATGGCCTTGACTTGTAGTTCAGTGAGAAAAAGAGAAACAATCACATAGGAACTGCCTCATCTTCTCACTGATAAAATTCCAACTTAACCCAAACTGTGGTCATATCCTGCACGTTTCCTTCTGTTTCTATGGAGGGCACTTCCTTGCTCCCATCTCAGGTCAGCCCATCCCTCCCCTCATGCCCATGTGGAATCCCCTCTTGCCTTCTCTTGGACAGCACTTCTGTAAGTATCTCCTCTCTTTTCCTGCATCACTTTCTCCCTTTCTACTGGCTCACTCCACTTGCCCTTCCTCCCCTCCACAGAGGGTCAAGAATCAAGGTTCTCAAAAAACAAAAGCAAAAGCACAACAACAACAACAAACTTTTCTGAGCTCCCCATTCCCCTCCAACTATGGTCTAAAGCTTTATTCTCCTTTACTGCAAAACATCTTAGACGTGGTTCTCTACAGCTGCTGTCTCCTCTCTCCTACTTCAAATGTTCTCCGCCACCCATTCCTTCTGAGGTTCTATCTCTCCACCTTCGTAGAGATGGCTCTTGGCAAAGTGGCTGGTGACCTCTGGATGACCAACCCAATGGTCACTTTGCCGTTCTTACTAGAACTCTGAAGCAGCATTTCACAGTTTACCAGGCCCTCCTTCCTGGAAATACTTTTTCTTTTGGTTTCTGTGACACCAGATTTTCCTGGTTTTACCCCCACTTCACTGGCAGCTCCTTCTTCATTCCCTTTGCTGGCTTTCTCCTCTTTGATTTTAAATATTGGAGCTCTTTTCTATATTTATTCTCCCCTTTGGTGACCTAATTCAACCCCATAGTTCAAATACCAATTTAAGACTATGTTTCCTGAATCTCTATCTCTAGACCAACCTCTCAGCTGATTTTGAGACTCATATCCAACTGCTTTCTTGACACCTCCATGTGGATAACAAATAGACCTTTCAAATTTGATGTGGTCAGAGCACGACTCTTTATTGCCTGCCACCCTGAACTTCACCAGGCTTCTCAACCATGGTAATTGACACCGCCACCCACTTAGTTACTCAAACCAGAAACCTAGGAGTTATCTTGATTTCCTCCCCTCCTTCATTCTCATGAGCCAGTGCTCTTCACTTTTTTCTCCAAAATATTTCCAGTATCCATTCGCTTCTTGTTCCCTCTACTATTACCATCCCCAACCAAGTCTGCAGTATCTTTGAACTTGACAACTGCAAAAACATTCCTAATTATGCTCTTTGCCTCTTCTCTTGCCCCTCCCCTATAACCTATTCTCCACACTTCTGCCAAATTATCTTTTTGAAAAGTAAAGCATAATATGTCTCTTTGCTCCTTAAATCTTCCAATGTCTTCCCATCTGACTTAGAATAAAAGCAATACTTCCTGTTCCAGCTCACAGAGTCCTCCATGACCTGTTCCCTGCCCACTCTCCCCTTTGCTCGCTCTGCACTACTTGGTGACCTTTGTGCTCTGGACTTGGAAGGTTGTTCCAGTCTTAGGACCTTAGCTCTAGCTCTACTCTGCCTACAATGTTCTTCCTCTAGATCTCTGTATGCACGGATCCTTCTCAAGTCTCAGCTGAAGTGTAGCATCCTCAGAGAGGATTTCCTCATCATCCAACCTAAAGAATCACCCCACCACCATATACATGTCATTTCTCTCACGCTATCTTGTTATATTTTTATCATAGCTGGTGAAGGAAAAAAAAACACCACTTGACATTTTTATATTTATTTCTTTGCTTATCTAGTGTCTGTCTACTTCCCTCTCCTCACCCCTGTCACACACACACTCTAGACTGTAATCTACACCTTTTCCTGTTCACTAACCTAGAAGAGTACCTACACTGGTTGAATGAATGAGTTATAAACTATGTGTTTTACATTCCAAAGTCCGGAATCTGCACCTGTAGCTAGATGTACTGTGAGAAGGAAGCATGAGCAATCAAGAGAAAAATTTTCAGGTAAAATATGAAAAGGCCTGCAAATAAGTAATTTAAAACCTCCCAACAAACAAAAGTCCAGGACTAGACAGCTTTACTGGTGAATTCTACCAAACATTCAAAGACGCCTTAATACCAATCCTAAAACTACTGCAAAAAATAGAAGAGGAGGGAACACTTCCAAACTCATTTTATGAGGCCAGTATTACCCTGATAACAAAACCAGTTAAGGACACCACAAGAAAAGAAAATTACAGGCCAGTATTCCGGATGAACGTAGGCACAAAAATCCTCAACAAAATATTAGCAAAACAAATTCAACAGTACATTAAAAAGATCATAACCGGGCTTCCCTGGTGGCGCAGTGGTTGAGAGTCTGCCTGCCAATGCAGGAGACACGGGTTTGAGCCCTGGTCTGGGAAGGTCCCACATGCCGCGGAGCAACTGGGCCCGTGAGCCACAACCACTGAGCCTGCGCGTCTGGAGCCTGTGCTCCGCAACGAGAGGCCGTGAGAGTGAGAGGCCTGCGCACCGCGATGAAGAGTGGCCCCCGCTTGCCGCAGCTAGAGAAAGCCCTCGCACAAAAACGAAGACCCAACACAGCCAAAAATAAATAAATAAATAAATAAATAAATAAATAAAATTAAAAAAAAAGATCATAACCATGACTAAGTGGGATTTATTCCAGGGATGCAAATATGGTTCAAAATAGATAAATTAATCAACTTGATGTACCACATTAACAAAATGAAGGATAAAAATCATATGACCATCTCAATAGATGCAAAAAAAGCATTTGACAAAACTCACCATTCGTTCATGATAAAAACTCTCAACAAAGTGGGTACTGAGGGAATGTACCTCAATATAATAAAGACCATATATGATAAGCCCACAGCTAACATCATACTCAACAGTGAAAAGCTGAAAGCTTTTCCTCTAAGATCAGGAAAAAGACAAGGATGCTCACTCTCGCCACTTTTATTCAACATAGTACTGGAAGTCCTAGCCAGAGCAATTTGGCAAGAAAAAGAAATAAAAGTCATTCAAATTGGAAAGGAAGAAGTAAAACTGTCACTATTTGCAGATGACATGATACTATGTAGAAAACCACAAAGACTCCACCAAAAACTTGTTAAAACTAATTAAATCAATATATGGAAATTTGTTGTGTTTCTATACACCACTTCAGAAGGAGAACTATCAGAAGGAGAAATTAAGAAAACAATCCAATTTACAATTTCATCAAAAAGAATAAAACACCTAACTATAAATTTAAACAAGTGAAAGACCTGTACACTAAAAACTATGACATTTTGAAATAAATTGAAAAAGACACAAATAAAGGAAAAGATATTCCATGCTCATGGATTGAAAGAATTAATATGTTAAAATGTCCATACTACCCAAAGCAATCTACAATTCAATGCAATCCCTATCAAAATTCCAATGGCATTTTCCAGAGACAGAACAAACAATTCTAAAATTTGCATGGTACCACAAAAGACCCTGAATTGCCAAAGCAATCTTGAGAAAGAAGAACAAAGCTGGAGGTATCATGCGCCCTGACTTCAAACTATATTACAAAGCTATAGTAATCAAAAAAGTATGGTGTTGGCATAAAAGCAGACATTTAGATCAATGAAACAGAAACAAGCCCAGAAGTAAATCCATGCATATATGGTCAATTAATTTACAACAAAGGAGCTAAGACTATACAATGGGGAAAGGACAGTTTCCTCAATAAATGGTGTTGGGAAAACTGGGCAGCTATATGCAAAAGGATGAAACCAGACCACTATCTTACACCATACACAAAAATTAACTCAAAATGGATTAAAGGCTGGAATGTAAGACCTGAAACGATAAAACCCTGAAAGAAAACAAAATAGGTAAGCCCTTTGACATTGGTCTTGGCAATGATTTTTGGGGTTTGACACCCAAAGCAAAGGCATTAAAAGCAAAAATAAACAAGTGGGACACATAAAACTGAAAAGCTTCTGCATAGCAAAGGAAACCATGAACAAAATGAACAGTACACCTACTGAATGGGAGAAAAAAATTGCATAGCATATGTCTGATAAGGTGCTAATATCCAAAATATATAAAGAACTCATACAATTCAATAGCAAGAAAACCAAACAGTCCAATTAAAAATGGGCAGAGGATCTAAATAGACACTTTCCCAAAGAGATACAGATGGTCAACAGGTATGTGAAAAAGGTGTTCAACACTAGTAATCATCAGGGAAATGCAAATAAAAACCACAGTGATGTATCACCTCACACCTGTTAGAATGGCTATCATCAAAAAGATAAGGCATAACAAGTGTCTATGAGGATGTGGAGAAAAGGGAAGGCCTGTACACTGTTAGTGGGAATGTAAATTGGTGCAGCCTCTATGGAAAATGGTATGGAGTTTCCTCAAAATATTAAAAATAGAACTACTATATGATACAGTAGTTCCACTTCTGGGTATTTATCTAAAGAAAATGAAAACAGTAACTTGGAAAGATATATGCACCCCCATGTTCATTGCAGCATTATTTACAATAGTCAAGATACCCTAAGTGTACATTGATGGATACATGGATAAGGAAAATGTGTCATACATATATATATATTATTCAGCCATAAAAAAGAATAAAATCTCACCATCTGTGACAACATGGATGGACTTGGAGGGCATTATGTTAAGTGAAATAAGTCAGACAGAAAGACAAATACTGTATTATCTTCCTTATATGTGGAATCTAAGAACAAAAAACAAAAATGCAAGCTCATAGATATGGAGAACAGATTGGTGGTTGCCATAGGTGGGGGTCAGGGGTTGGTAAAATGGGAGTCAAATGGTACCACTTCCAATTATGATATAAATGTCATGGGTATATAATGTATAGCCTGGTGACTTCAGTTAATAATACTGTATTGCATATTTGAAAGTGGCTAAGAAAGTAAATCCTAAAAGTTCTCATTACAAGGAAAAAAAATTCTGTAACTATGTATGGTGACAGATGTTAACTAGACATTTATTGTGGTGATCATTCCACAATATATACAAATATAGAAATATTATGTTGTACACCTGAAACTAATATAATGTTGTATTGTCAATTATACCTCAATAAAAATATATAGAAGAATATTTATTGCAATAAGAAAATATACTACTTATAATATAATTAAAAATCAGTGCATATAATGGCAGTGCAAATAATAGCACAATGGTATGGTAACATTATCATTTTGTAAGAAAAACAATATGTAAGAAAATATTGTCAATTGTTACTATGTTTCAGATTTAAAAAAATTTTTAGTTTATTGTTTTCCTGTGTTCCTGCATCAAACTTAGATTCTCAGTGTAATAGGGGAAAAACGGTATTTTTTGAATGTTAAAAAAAAGGCTTTTCAAATAATTAGAGCTAAAAAGGATTGGGCTCTTCTAGAAAGCGGAAAAGTTTCAAGGAACAATTATTTAGTACCTATCTCAAAAGTTTCTCTCATTCTCACAAGAATGCCTTGAGGTACATATCATTATGTACCCCATTTACTTATGGAAAAACAGGTTCAGAGAGGTTAAGTAACTGGCCCAAATTCACACAGTAGGAAGCAGGAGCTGAACCAAGGATGTTTAATTCCATAGCCTATGCTTTTGACTACCACACTAACCTGGCCCCCTTACTTTATCTCCTCAAGTCTCAGGGTCCTCAAGTGCAAAATGATGACAATGACATGCTTCAGAGGTTGTCATGAGTATTACAGAAGATAATGCATTGAGAAGAGTTTAGTCAGTGTCTGGCACATGAAGTACACTCATTACCTATTCGTTATTATCCGTATCAGTGTAATCTAATATTACAGAATTAGTGGATGGGAGAGCTAAGAGGTGAAACCAGTCCTAGCTAATTCCAAAGCCTGTGATTTTCCAATGGAGTTGGGTGGGAACTAGTCAGATCTGCTATAGAATGAAAGGTATTCAAGGATAGACGATCTACATAGTCCCACCTGATTCCGAGAGTGTATAGTTTCTGCCTTTATTTTCATGGGCCAACAGCAGTTAGAGTTAGGCTGGGTAGGAAAGACATTCCTTCATCCTTCCCTACTTCCAAGCAGCCATGGCATTATGGGAGCACAGGTGAGGTCCCTTGGCTTCACCTCATTAGTCAAACCCAGCTGGGTGTGGATACCACTCCTATATCAAATTGGGTGAGCAGGCAAGTTCCTTTGTCACCTAAGGTCTTGGTTCTTTTATCTATAAAATGGGGATAATAATAGGACTTAGCCTCATGGATGGTAAGGATTAAAAGGGTTAATACACGTAGAGCACCTGTCTCCGTGCCCACAGAACCTAGCCAAAGTTCAGAGCGGCCTCCTCTAGCTGGTGGCTCTGTTTATTATTCTCATCCGGGAACCCAGGGTGAGCAGGGCATTGTTTAAGGACCCGGGAAGCCATGTTTGTGCAAAATTCACTTCCTATTGTTGGACCTGTCCGACTTGTAACCGGCTGATTTAGCGTTTGCTCACATGTGTAAAAGCCAGGACGTGAAAGGGCTTGGATCCCTGTACAGAACACATAATAAGGCAAACAAGTTTTGCTGTTCCTGTTTTTGAGCTGCAGGGAAAGACCAAGGGCTATTTTTAGCTGCGGTAGGTGTGGGTTCTGGGGAGGGCACTGGGGCCGTGTTTGTAACATTACATTTTAACATAATACAGTCACCAGGCTGAAAGGATTTGTTACGAGTTGTTTTTATTAATCAAAGAGTGGTTTTTTTTTTCTCCCCCGAGTTGAGATGTTCAGACTTAATGGGCAGCAAGCAAACAGTGCCTGATACACAGATTTAACCTAACAAAAATAAATCCTTTGTTCTATCAAGTTTCCATGAGGTATCCTAAAAACAGGGGGGAAAAAATGTCATAAATACAGCATTGCCTTCACTTGAGTAAGTTGTTCTCTCAGTAAAAAAATATTTTGTAGGGGCTTCCCTGGTGGCGCAGTGGTTGAGAATCTGCCTGCTAATGCAGGGGACACGGGTTCGAGCCCTGGTCTGGGAGGATCCCACATGCCGCGGAGCAACTAGGCCCGTGAGCCACAATTACTGAGCCTGCGCGTCTGGAGCCTGTGCTCCACAACAAGAGAGGCCGCGATGGTGAGAGGCCCGCGCACCGCGGTGAAGAGTGGCCCCCACTTGCCGCGGCTGGAGGGAGCCCTCGCACAGAGGCGAGGACCCAACACAGCCATAAATAAATAAATAAATAAATAAAATAGACCCAAAAGTTTAAAAAAAAAAAAAAAAAGAGAGTCTGCAGAACTGAACGTCCTTGCCCTTATTAAAAAAAAAAAAAAATTTGTAATTATACTATTGTATATCTCACACAAATAAACTTTGGAAGAGGGTTCTGTGATTCAGGAACAAAGCACGAGCAAGACCTTCCCATGGAATTTTCTTGAGCTCTTTCAGGTACAGACAAGACATCTTTCTCCTGAGATGAGAACCAGCACAAAGTGGGGGAGGTGGGAAATAATTACATCAAGTACAGACAATTTGCATTTGAGATATTAGAAACAAAATGCATATTGCTGGGGTGTAATAAATGATGTCCTCCAAAATCAGACCTCACAAATTCACTTAAGAAACATTAGCTGAGTGCCTGGGATGGGCATGCCATGCGAGATGCAAAAAAGAACAAGACAGATTCGGTTTTTGCCTTAAGAGAGCCCGCGGTTCAGAAGGGAAAATATTATAGATAAGAAAACGGCGTGACAGGTGCTCTCACAGGGGAGATAGCCTCCTAGAGTGAGTGGACCATTTCCAAGTTGCTTAATATTCCTGAATTTCAATTGCTTCATCTCTGACATGAGGCTAAGAATTCCTGTGAAAGACGGAAAGTTTGTGCGTATGTGGTTAAAGCAAACAAAAACACGCCCATGTCCTCTTTCCCACACCACAAAATGAAACATTAAGAAAGAGGAAAGCACAGGACCCAGAAATAAGGAGTTTTAACCTAAGAGAGAGGCACAAGGAAGGCCCAGGATGACAGTGAAGGATCCTGGGATGACAGCTGTATACCAGGCCCAGGGGCTACCCGTCCAGGTCAGAGCCGGTCAGAAGGCGCCCAGAGGGATTGCTTCAAAAAGATAACACTGATAGAATCCCAAATGTATTTGAAACTTTTCAGAAAAGATTTATGCAACTGCAGACAAGTTTGAGGTTGAATTAGAGCTAAGTACACAGAAAATTAAGCCAGCTTAAAAAAACAGGAAAATGACTCCATGGGAAATTAAAAATTGTGCAGGAAAAGTAAAACATCTAGTGTGCTAGATGACACAGTTGTGAAAATGCTGATCTGGCTCAGATTAAGTTATATCTATACTGGGAAGATAGGAGAATGGGGAAAAGTGTGTGTACATGTGTTGCACGTGGGGTGGTGGGTTGATGTCAGATAAATTCTCATCTTGCCCTGGTGGAAAGCCAATAAATAATGCCTAAAACAGAGAAATCACCAATTAGCAACATAAGCATGTTATAGAGAGATATGGAGGTGAATAACAAAAAAAGTCAGCTGAGGTGTTCAAAGTGGTTGCCTCTGGACCATGGGAAACTGCACTGTGTGAGTTTGGGGAAAGAGAGGGGAACAGGAGGTAACTACCATTTCTTGTATCTAAGCATGCAGAACTTTTTGACTCGTTAACTACCTGCACATATAACTAAATTATCCAAAAACTAAAATTTAAGTTATAAACTAAATTTTGAATTATAGCTACACAAGAACAGAAAGTGCTGGAATTCCTTGCTGTGTTTGTTAACAATCATAAAAGTCATGTGCACATCTCATGAAAACTTTTCTGAGAAAGAACTGCCATCACATGGTGTACCAGGCTGACTGGCCCTTCATATTATCTCTCAGATTTGCAAAGTCGGCGTGTTGATAAAACATCATTTGCTTAAAAATAGGAGGGAGGATAATAACATTATTTACCCCCATAAGGTAGCTGACAGGGTCAAATGAGAAAAGGCAGTGACTTAGCACAGCACTCTATAAATATTGGCAAGTTATCCTATCTGTCCTCCTCCTCTCTGTTCTAATTATATAATTATCCCCAGGTGATGCCCTTAGAGCCAGGGGGAGAAGGGGCTTGCTCTCTCCCCCTTGTACTCAGCTCTGGCTGCCATAAGAGAATGCCAAGGGCTGGGTGGGTTAACAATGTCTTTATTTCTCGCAGCTCTGGAGGCTGGAAGCATGAAATCAGGAGGCCAGCATGGTCAGGCTCTTGGTGAAGACCCTCTTCCTGGTTTACAGGTGGTCAAGCATCTTCTCATTGTATCCTTACATAGCAAGGTAAGTGGGGATAGGAGAGAGTGGGAGGGGTGGTGGTGGAGAGAAAGCTCTCTCATTTTTATTCTTATAAAGGCACTAATCCCATCATGAGGGCTCTACTTTCATGACCTAATTACCTCCCAAAAGCCCCATCTCCAAATGCCATCACATTGTGGATTAAGGTTTCAACATACAAATTTGGGAGGACACAAAGATTCAGTCTATAGCAACCACCATACTGGCTGGATAGCTGGAATGTCAGGTGTGGTGGTGAGCCAACTGGGACCATGCCAACAAGGGCCACCACCCTGAGGATGGTGAAACAACAAAATAGAAGGAGACACGACCTGTTGCCCAGGCCGCAACCTCCAGTCTAATAATGAGAAAGAGATACACTTCTATCTTGTTTAAGCTCCAGGCAGCTGTCATATTCTAATTAATACTCATCTTAATTTCATTCATATTAACAGTAGGAGTTCTAGTAGTAGCAGTTACTTACGGTGTTCTAAGGAGGGACACCTAGCTCAGACCTGGAGACCTGAAGTCCTGATATGTATACAAAACTGAATGAACTATTAGGCAATCAGGCAAAAAGAAAGGCAAGAATATTCTGGGCAGAAAAAACAACATAGACACAGCACTGAAGATGAGAGACACATAGTGTTTGGGGAACAGAAAGTGGTTGAGGTTGGAGTGGGAGAGGGAGAATGCAAGAAGCAAGGCCAATGAAGTAACAATGTTATGCCCTCATAGGTCTTACTGAGGAGTTTCAGTTATCAATCAGGGACAACAGGGAGCCACGGAAGGAAAGTTGATGTGATTCGATTTTTTTTTTTTTTTGGACTAGCACTCACTGATCTTATTTATTTATTTATTTATTATTATTTTTGAAAAATTTATTTATTTTATTTATTTATTTTTGGCTGCATTGGGTCTTCGTTGCTGCGCAGGCGCTTTCTCTAGTTGCGGCAAGCGGGGGCTACTCTTCATTGCGGTGCGTGGGCTTCTCATTGCAGCGGCTTCTTTTGTTGCAGAGCATGGGCTCTAGGTGCGCGGGCTCAGTAGTTGCGGCTCGTGAGCTCAGTAGTTGTGGCTCACGGGCTCTAGAGCGCAGGCTCAGTAATTGTGGCGCATGGGCTTAGTTGCTCTGCAGCATGTGGGATCTTCCCGGACCAGGGGTCAAACTCATGTTCCCTGCATTAGCAGGCAGATTCTTAACCACTGCACCACCAGGGAAGTCCCTGTGATTCAAATTTTAATTGATGTGTTTGCAGTATGGAGAATGGATTGGGGTCAGACAGGATGGAGGCAAGGAGACTGTTTCAGTAATTAAAGCAAGAAATAAAAGGGGCCTGAACTGTGGTGGGATACCGGGGGTGGAGACACGAAGGCAGATTTGGACAGATTCAAAGGACAGGAGGTAGAATCTGACTCAACACGAAGGTAGAGGGGGAAATGGGTATTGAGAATTAGGACCATATTTCTGGCTATTTCCCTGGAAGGATGACTGGGCCGTTCATGGAGACAGGGAACAAAGGAGGAGGAGTGGTTTTGAGGAGGAACGTGGAAGATGCTGATCTTGGTTGCAAGAAGCTGCAAACATCCAAATGCTGAAGTTCCAGGGGCTACTAGATATTCAAGAGAGAGTCTGGGGCTACCCATGGATTTGGACTCAATCCAGAATTAGTCTTTTCAAGCATTTTTAAAAAGTGAATTAGGTAGGTGATAGGGTAATCACCACCACCAGCAGAGGAAACTGAAGCCCAGAAAGATCCAAAACCTGCAGCCAAGAAAGTTAATCCCCTAGTTTTGCTGAAAGAAAGAAAGGAAGGAAGGGTGGGAGGGAGGAAAGAAACCTAGACCGTACAATTAAATACAACATACAGCCCTGGATCTTTGCAAAACTACTACTCGGTACTACCAATCACTTCTCTCACTGAGTCAATTATTTATTCACCAAACAATAACTGAGGACACAGCTGTGCTTTGCGCAGAACTAGGAGTTGCAAATATATAAGGCAAACGAGACAAAGTCCCACTTGAATGACTTCTTTTATTGAAGAGGCTATTCTGACTGGGGAAGACAGAAATTCAGCCAACAACAACCAGAGAATGTCAGGTAGCGAATGGTAAATACTACGATGAAAAGAAAGCAAGACAAGTATGATCAAGAGTGACGGGAGATACTTTAAACTGGATGATCATAAAGACCTCTCTGAGGATGTGTTGTGAATAACAAGATGAGCCAGCCATGCAAAAAAATTCTAGGAAAAAGGGACCTGCCCGTGCGAAGGCCCTAAGGTGAGATGGGGCTTAGTGTGAAGGTGCAGTTAGAGGCCCGTGTGGCCAGGGTGTGGTGAGCCCAGGGAAGAGTCACAGGAGATGGGGTCGGGGAGGTGGGTGGGGGCCAGAGCAGGGGGCTTGCAAGTTAGAGCTTGGATTTTATTCTCAGTACAATGGGGGGTCATCAGAGGGTTTTAGCAGCAGAGTAACCTCAATGAACCTACATGACCAATGGTCCTGGCTGCTGTGTGGAGGGCAGACTTTGGCAGAAGTGGAAGCAGGGATGAAAAGCCATAGCCCGCTCCCGTTCTAGCTCCACTTCTATGCTGTCTGTCATCACAATCTTCAATTCCTCACAATGACTGGGAGAGGTGGGAGTTATACCCCAGTTTTCAATGAGGATTTTATTTTTATATCCTTCCACAAAGCCAAGTACAGTTTGGGGCATGTAGCTGTCTCTTTAATAATATTTGATGTTTGATTAATAAGTTAAACAACCCATTGATTCCATTTATTCAAAGAATCAGACAAACCAATTAAAAGGCCTAAAAACAAAGCCCAGACATAGCAGCTGTTTGCTGGCCCTGGTCAGTTGCTTGACCGAGAAGGCTTGTCAAGCTCAATCAACAGGGTGAAGCCAAGAGTTCACAATGACACAGAGTTCCCAAGTCTGCCATTGTTCTCTCTCCCCAGTGTTAAGCTGTGTCTCTGTGCCTCCAGGAATCTGGAGGAAAACAAATACATTCCTTTTAAACCTGGTGTTTTCAAGTCTTCAGTGGTTTGTCATTCTCTAGCCATCCTAGGAGCAACCCAGGTTTGGGTGTGAAGCAGCACACACGGGGCAGTGCATGGCTCACACTTTATCTGCTTCCTCCCAGATTCACTAGTTAACACAGGATCTTTGGGCTTTCCTTGCAAACAAGGGCCTGAATCACCACAGAAGCCCGGGAAAGGCATGGTCATACTTCCTGCCCTAGCTATCCAGTTCCTGGGCCAGGCCAAGGCATCAACGCCAACCATTGGATCACTGCCATTCTCACATAAAAGGCGCAGGGCACTAGAGCCGCCTACCCAACACAGCCCCTCCTGGGGACCCCCACCCCGCCCTTGCTGAGAAGATTCCATGACCTGATGGTCAGGAGTGAACTTTTGACCCAAAAGATTTCCAACATAGAGTAGCCTTTATCTTGCAACCTGGCAAGACAAGATGAATAAAGGCAATCAAATTACTCTCCTAGGATGTAAAACCAAAAAACAGAGGCTTGACAGTCAAAAGTGGGCCCTGAGCTGAGAGGTGAGGCAGTAAAAGTAGAGCTAGTAACTGTGGTTGGCCATGTGTAAAGGATGAAGAGGAAGCCAGGGTGGAGTATTTGTGCCCATGCACATTTGAGGGAGAGAGAGAGACAGAGAGGGAGAGAGGGAGGGAGAAAGAGGGAGGGAAGCAAAGTCAAGAACTGTGCTGTACAGTACAGTAGCTGCATATGGCTATTCAATTTTATTTATTTATTTATTTGCTTGTTTGTTTGTTTATTTATTTATTTGGCTGCGTTGGGTCTTCGCTGCTGCGTGTGGGCTTTTCTCTAGCTGTGGCGAGCGGGGGGCTACTCTTTGTTGCAGTGCACGGGCTTCTCACTGTGGGGGCTTCTCTTGTTGCGAAGCATGGGCTCTAGGCACGTAGGTTTCAGTAGTTGCAGCACGCGGGCTCAGTAGTTGTGGCTCACGGGCTTAGTTGCTCTGCGGCATGTGGGATCTTCCCAGACCAGGGCTCAAACCTGTGTCCCCTGCATTGGCGGGCGGATTCTTAACCACTGTGCCACCAGGGAAGTCCCTCAATTCTAGTTAAATAGTAATTTTAATTAATTGATTTAGTTAATTTGTTTAAATTTAAATTAATTTCTTTAGATAACATTAGAAATTAAAGATTCAGTTTCTCAGTTGAACTTCACAGATATAGAACATTTCTATTATCGCAGACAGCTCTATTGGATAGCACTGGTCTATAAGACCCACTAGGATAAAGAATAAAAAAACCTTAGTGCCAGGTTTTCAATTCCTGATTCCAATTGACATGAAGCTCAACTATATATACCTCCTGCCCTGTTATTCCATGAGATCCTTTGTATCCTTATAATCTGCATCTACCACCCTACATCTCCCATCACTACCTTTTTCTTGAGCTAGTTAGATTTTAGTTCTTATTTTAGCTTATTATATTCAAAAGAATCTTAATTAAGAACATATTTTTGACTGATATTACTAATAGAAATAATAACAACCAGTACAATTTATTGAGTGCTTCTATGTATGAACACCATGCCTTAGCATTTTACATGCATGTTTTTATTTAATCTTCACAGGAACCTTATAAGATAGATTTTTATCTCTATTCAACAGCTGAAGGAACCAAGGCACAGAGAGGTTAAGCAAGTTATCCAAGGTCACAGAGCTCACAGGTGGTAAAGTAGGAATGGAATCGATCTTCCATCTTCAATGATCGATGCATAGGTACCTGGCCTGACTTTTAACCATGGAAGCAGACTGCGAAAAGTGGCAGGTACCCCATCCTGGGACATCGTAAGTAGGAACTAGAAGTCTGAAACTTCTTTAGAGATCTGTGGATTCTGGGACACCTACTTAGGGCAGCTGGTCTGGTTCCAATCATCTCTCTGCCTAGCATTTTTTTCTTCCACTAAAGAACAGGAAGTTTGAGAAGTGACAGGCCATGGGCACAGGCTGACCCTGCTGCAAAATAGCCCCTCAGGAGCAAACTGCATGTCCTGTGAACCCGGGGACTAGCCAGAGAAATTCCCTGATCCTAGAACTTTGGTCAGAGGACCTAAGTTGTATGCTGATTGGTGTTGGAAGCCAAGTTTGGTGGGGGAAGGGAGTCAGCACATACTTCTCTGCTGAACTCCGTTTCCCATGTGGTCTGGCAGCTTGTTTTTAATGAGGCCAATCCAAGAATTCCGTGTCAACATTGCTCCTTTTACTGGAACCGCAAATGCAGCCCCCTGGGACCTGGCTCTATCTCTGGGCAGACATCAAAAACAACTCCTTTTTACTTTGAAATCATAACAGTCTTCTAAGAGCTACCCACTTCCTTACTTTCTTTCCCCTCTCTGAGGAAGAAAGTAAGGGCCAGGGTTTGTGGGGTGCAGCACCCCAGGATTTACGGTCGGCAGAGAAAGCCTCAGGGCTGGCCAGGCTGAGGGGGTTTTCCCGGACCCTGCTGTCAGTTTTCCCTTTCTTGTGCTTCCAAGGCCTCGTGGTTCCTTCCTGCCTGCTTGTCTCCTGTCCAGGACCAGCCTGATGAGTAGGTATAGCTTTCCCAACCCCCTCTTCACCCTGCCACAGCTGCCTTCACGTTGTGACTTCCGGGGGTTGTAAAAGATGCTGCCACATCCAAAATCCTCTCTCCGTCGGTGACCGAAGCATGATGCATCTGTCAAACTTCCGTAGCTCTCCAGGGTTCCTCTGCTTTGGGGAGAGGGGCCACTTTTTAGCCACTCCAACACTTGAGATCCCAGCAGGAGGTGGGAGGTGGGGAAGGGTATGGGGGTAGGAGGAAAGAAGACACGTTTTGGGAAGGAGAATACTAGTGATTAGTGGACAGTTAAAGGTGGATTTGTTGGCAAGTGGTACATACTGATGGGGCATGTCGACGGTGGGGTTTGCTGCATACAAGGTTCTCTCCAGGAGAGAGGAGGTGAGAGAAAGGCTTTTCATGCCCTGTCCCCTGGGGCATGGCATGACCTGGCTCCAGGTCTCCTTTCTCTAGGAAGGCTTCTGCAACTCCTGACTTGCCCAAACATGGATATGTAGTCCTCCTCTGTGTCCTCATAACATCCTGTGCTTCTCTCCTTTGTGGCTCTAGCCACTCATTCATCACCTCTCCACTTTCCTGCCTTCCTCTTCACTGTTTCCTGCCGTGCTCCCAGCACCCCTGCATCTACGTAGTGAGGTTAGCAGACACCTCCGCTCTTTTGAGTGAATGAAGGAATACTAGCTGCTCCTTGCGGAGCTAGGAGAGGAGCAGCTGAGGGAGTGGTGGGGAGATTGCTGCTCTAACCGAAGTTGAGGCTGTGATCCACGAAGAACGTGGTGGTTAAGCGGCGTGCCTCGGGTGTGAACCTGCGCTCCATCACTTACTAGCTGTGTGCTTGGGCAAGCTGTTTCATCTCTCTGTGCCTCAGTTTTTTCATTCATAAACTAGGGATGATAATAATACCTATCTAATTTTTTGTGTGAGAAATAAATGAGTTAATATATTTAAAGTCCTTATAGTTTAACACATTGTAAGCTCTTAATAAATGTCAGCTTAAGGAAATTTTAAAAAACCCTAGAAGAGTCAGCTCTTTAAGCTGTCATCATTCGTTGCTGACTTGCTTTATTCCCACCTCACTGGCCCCCTCCTATTGCTTTAACATGCTGGCCCAGTCTTGCCTCAGAAGCCTTTCCTTTGGACTCTATCTGAAAGCGCCCACCCCTTGCCCTCTTTGGGTTTCATTATGAAGCACTTACAGTATAGTGCCAGACACCGCATCTGTGCATTACTTTATTTGAGTTTTGTTTGTGTCCACATAAAAAAGTAAGCTCCATGAAGGCAGGGGCTTTGTTTTATTCACTGTATCATTCCTAGTGCCCAGTATACTGTCTGCCACATAGGAGGTGCTTAGCAACGGTGGATGGATGGATGGGTAGATGGATGGGTGGGTGGATGGATCCACTGGCCTCCTTTGGGAGACTTCTGTGACCATTGCTCCCGGCCTTCCCCTCCTCAATCTCCCAATCACACACCCTCATGTGCAGCCCTTTCTCCGACTCCCATTCTACCAAACTTGCCCTCTGGGTCCCTTTCCCCTCAAATGGCCATTTGCCCAAGCCATGCACTGTCTCAGGCGGTGGGGTTCCCACACAAGCAGTTTGGGATTTGCTGACTAGTCCAGAAAGATCAGCTGCCCAGTGTCAGCTGTTAAGGGGACACAGTGAACAAGACAGTCCAATGGGAGAGGCAAATGAATGGAGAGATGATTACATCTGCATTGAAGCTGTGTCAGAGAGAAACCCAGGCAGTACAGGGCCACTGAGGAGGGGCCCATAACCTACACCCAGGGCAGGAGTTCCCCTTAGACCCAAAGCCAGGCTCCACCGTAGAGCCTCATCCTAAATAAAGCGCATGAATAGACGACACACAGCTAGTCTGTTGGATTTCTCCTGGAGCTGAAAAAGTACCTGGAGAACCAAAGTGAAACTGAAAGCTTTTATCAGTCACAGGAGCGCAGATTTGATATCATCAAAGAAATATTTTCAAGACTGTGGGGAAGGGCAGACAGTGTAATTAGCTGTGAGTAGAACACTTCCCGCTTTCGAGGGTGGCGAGAACTTGGGCTCCAGATGCTGTGGGCCCAGAATGGGGGGAGGAGTGACTCGACTCGCAAATCCCTGCTGGGAAGGAAACGTTTCACCAGCCTCCGTCATCTGTAAATCACAGACTCAAAGACCGTTTTGTATTTTTTTAAATTAATTTTTATAGTCCCAGAAGATTCCTGCTGATCTTAGTTCCTTGATATGATTTTTTAAATAATTTTCAAAATTAGAGTGTTATGGGTTGAATTTTATCTCCCCCCACCCCGCTCCACCGCCAAATTTATATGCTGAAGTCCTAACCCTTAGTACCTCAGAATGTGACCTTATTTGGAGATGGGATCTTTACAGAGGTTAATCAAGTTAAAATGAGGTCATTAAGGTGGGTACCAATCCAGTATGTCTAGTGTCCTTCTAAGAAGGGAAATTTTGGACACAGAAAGGCCTTGAGGGAAGAAAATGTGAAAAGACATAGAAGACAGTCATCTACAAGCCAAGGAGAAAGACCTGGAACAGATTCTTCTGTCCTCAGAAGGAGCCAAGCCTGCAATACCTTGATTTTGAACTTCTAGCCTCTAGAACTGTGAGATAAATTTCTGGTGTTTCAGCCACCCAGGCTATGGTACTCTGTTACAGCAGCCCTAGGAAACTAATACAGAGAGTAAATAGCAATTCTTCTTCAGACTGAGACAAAAAAGGACCCCATCCATGTCTTTCCTAATCACTGGTAAATTCAAGTATTTCACAGGATAGGTTAGTTTCTCAATAAGAGTATATATATATGTTATATGTATATCATACCTATGGTTTGTTACAAGACAGAGAGTAACCAAGCCTTTACATTCTTGAAGGGGCTAGTTGAGTGTTAGGCACATAGATTCAACTCAGTTTAACAAATATTTATTGATCCTTCCATGTGCCAGGTGCCAGGCTGGAGACGCAAAAAATATAGTCCCTGCTTTTAAGGAACTCACAATCTGGTAGAAAAAGCACAAGTGTATAAACAACTATACCTCAGAATGATAAACACAATGATTGAAATGCATAAAAATGACACAAGGAAGAAGTGCCTATCTCAAGGAACGGGGGCTGGTCAGAGAAGCTTCTCAGAGGAGGGTCCGATCTGAGTTAAACCTGCCATCTTCTCTATGAGGTTACAAATCAGGGAAACAGATTGCACTAATACATGTTACGAGTCTGAATATGTTTTCAGAAGCAGAAAAACCATTTGTGAATCATTGCAGCATTGTTTATAATAGCCGAAAGAATTGGAAGCCTCCCAAATCTTTATTAATAGACAGTTTAAAGTAAATTATGCTATATTCATAAAACGGCCACCCTATAGCAATTATGCAACTGTTAAAAATGAGGTAGAGTTATATATACTGGAAAAGTATATATACTTTTATATACTTTATATATACTTTCCAAGTTATATATACTTGGAAAGATCTCCAAGACATTAAGTGAACAAATTAAACGGTAGAATAATGTACATAGTATGATACCATTCATGTTATAAATAAAAGGATATATGAATAGTTACTTAGATTTATGAATGCATGGAAAGAATCTGGAAGAATACCTAAAAACTGGTAATATTAGTTACCTGAAAGGATGGGAGAGGAGAGGCAGGGATATTTTATATATAGGTATATCTTCATTTAATCTTTTACAATAAAAAGGTTTTAAGGCAAAAACAAATTTTAAAAATATTTCCTGGGAACTTGCTCTGGATGCCTGAGCTGACTGCTGGCGAATTCACCTCCCAGACAACTCAGCTCTGCTCTCTGTCCTCATGCTGTGTCCACCCAGCCAGCATGTCCGTTTACACAGTGGCCCTGTCCCCAGATCCTCAGTCATGTGCACACTGTTTGCTTTGCTAGGCTTATAGCTAAGAGCTGTGAGTTCAACAGCAGGCAGAACTGGCTTCAAATCCCCAAATTTTCACTCACTAGCTGTGTGACCTTGAAAAAGTTATCTTTATCCTCTGAGCCTCAGTTCTGTCATCACAGGGTGATTGTTTGAATTTAAAAAGGCAACACCCATTGAGGGCTCAGTAAATCGTAGCTTAAAAAAAGATAAATAATAGGAATCAGCCAATGTTCAATTGATCCCCACTGAATTCAGACCACCCCCCAGGTTGCACTTACCTGTGGCCAACTGGACTGTCTACCTCATCTTAGGTGACTGAACTTCTCCAGTTTTAGTGAAAAATTATATCATATCAAACCAAAAGGAAGTAAATAATGGGATTTGAAGATTTGATCAAGAGTGTTCATGTTTAGTAAAAACAGATTCTACCTTCTCCCTCTGTCCTCTCTATTCCCACTCCGTCTGACACACACACCCACACCTCCCCCCACACACCTCAAAACCACTAGAAGTTTGGGCAGAACTGTTCCCATGGGAAGAAAACCCAGTATGACACAATCCGAATGTGCAGATTTGCTGTATCCATCAAGAAGTTTCTTTAAAATAATGCTTGCCCTACAGCATTTAGCATATGTTTATAGAATAAATGCAATTCACTAGATATTTATTCAGTCATCATAACATTAAAAATAATAGTGGGACTTCCCTGGTGGCGCAGTGGTTAAGAATCTGCCTGCCAATGCAGGGGACACAGGTTCAAGCCCTGGTCCGGGAAGATCCCATATGCTGCGGAGCAACTAAGCCCGTGGGCCACAACTCCTGAGCCTGCACTCTAGAGCTCACGAGCCACAACTACTGAAGCCTGTGCACCTAGAGCCCGTGCTCTGCAACAAGAGAAGCCACCACAATGAGAAGCCCGCGCACTGCAACAAAGAGTAGCCCCCACTCACCACAACTAGAGAAAGCCCGCGCACAGCAACGAAGACCCAACGCAGCCATAAATAAATAAATAAATAAATAAATACATACATACATACATACATACATACATCTAATCCTTAAAAAATAAATAAATAAATGAAATAACTGTGCAAATAACAATCTAGAAACGCTAACAGAGTATTTCAAATAATGACTTTAGAAAGTAAACCCACCTAACATAATAATGCACAAATTGGTGCTATTTAAAGGCAAAATAGCTGTACTCTAAAAAGTGACACTGATACTACAGTCTCAGTGTCTACATGTCTTTCACATGTCTTTCAAACAGTATGAAAAGCTGTAACTTCAGGGTCTACCTCAAATAAAAGCAAAAACAAATAAAATAAAATAATAGTGTAGTGGATTCTTGTCATTTTCAGCTATGTAGCACCTGAGCCTCTTTCTTACGTTAGGGAATTCTCTCATTCTGTGGGTTTAGGGAAGAAGCAGAGACCTTCCTCCTTCAACGGAAGCTGAAAGAAAACAGGCATCTTTTCATCCCATTCCCTGGCAGCCAGAGCTCTGGTCTGTACACTGGACTCAGCCATTTGGATGTCTCCATCTGGAACTTTAAATCTGGAGCAAGGAATATAAAGACAAGGGGAAGTCTCGAGTTGATCACAGCCTCACAGTGAGCCTCACAACCGGACAGTTCCTGGGTCCAGGCCTGGGCTGTGTTCTCAGCTGCCCAGTCTACCTTAGTTCCTGCCCATTTTCCACGCCTGGTTCTCCAGCCTTCCTGTTGATCCTGTGAACTACCCCAAATCCTTTCAAAAGCTTCCTATTCTCTTTAAGTTAACCAGAGTTGGTACCTATTTATTTGTAACCAAGAACCCTGACTGGAACTAATCACTGCAAATTATTGAGCAGCTACAAGCGAGGAATTATTCTAAGCTCTTACATGGAGTATTTCACTTAACCTTCATAACAACCCTGGGAGAAGGGAACCAGTTACTCCCATTTGAAAAGTGAGAACACTGAGGCTTGTTGAGGTTAAATAGCTAACACAAGGTCAACAGCTAGAAAAAAGGCAGAGTCAGGATTCAAATCCAGATCCATCTGACTGAAATCCATTTAGCTCTCTCCTACTCAGCTCCCCACATGTTTGTGGATTAGTTTACCTGTTACTCAAAGTGTCTTATACCTTACCTAATGTAATCCTGACAGTTCCTTGAGGTTGGAATTTTTAATCCCTTTTTTACAAATGAGGAAACTGAGCCTCAGCAAGATTAAAAGCAACTTGATCAAATATTTATCATAAGCCATGAAAAAAAAAAAGTTGATGACTTGCTGTATGTCACACAAGTATTAGAAGAGGCTAGAAATTAGGACTTTGCAGCCAATTTAATTGTACCTTCTACTATGCCTCAGAGTTTCTACTCTGTACCAGGAATTGTTGTATTGCATGCTTTGGAAAATTGCCTATAAAACATGTTCTTGCCTGTGAGGAACTTGAACTCTGCACAGAAGGGTGAGGAAGGAGTGATTACATCTGATTAGGGGAATCAAGAGAGGCTTCACGGAGGTAGATTCTGTGATGAGCCAGGAAGGATGAGTGGAACCTCGATGGGCAAAGACCAAGGCCATGAAGGCGAGAGAGTCTTCAGTCCGGACCGGCGGAGTCTTGTGGAAGGGAACACTGGGGGATGAGGTGACAGGAGAATCTGGAAACTCCATTAGGAGGGGCTCTTGAATGAGGCCTCAGCACCTGGGTCCAACAAACCACTGTACAAGGCATCCACATGTTAGCAGGGCTTAATCCCTCTTCCTGATAAAGATCTCTGAGTTATAATGTAAATCCGTGAGAAAATAAAACACAGTACTGAAAAACCTAATTTAGGACTACTTTGGGGGGCATATATGACAGATGTACCTGTACCATAGCCAGCTCAGATCTCCAGAAGAACAGCTAGATGGCTCAGGGTTACTCAGCTACCTCTCCTTACCATACCATGAGGACCCCAAGGGCAGTATCAAGGCCTTATTGAATTTTGTATTCTGGTGCCCATCACAATGTGTACCTGTGACTGTTACAGAGCAGAGGCTCAGTAAATGGCTGTGAAATGAATAAGAGAGACATTTACATTTTAAAAGGAAATCTAAGAGAGGCAGTATGGTGTGATGGTTAGAGCTTGGACTCTGGAACCAGATTGCTTGGCTTTGAGTCCAGGCTTTGCCACTTACTGGCTGTGTGGCCTTGGGAAAATTTCTTAACCTCTCTGTGCTTTGGTTTCCTGTATCTATAAAACGAGATCATGAGAGTGTCTGTCTCCTAGGCTGTTTTGAGGATCAAATGAGTTAGTAGATAAAAAGCACTTAGAACAATGCCTGGTGCCTAGTGAACTCTATATAAGTGTTAGATATTATTATAAGAGATTTTTCTAGTCCAACCTCCTTGCTTTAGAAATGAGGAAACTGAAGTCCAAGGAAAGGCAAGTGACTTGTCCAAGATCACAAAAGGAGTTGAAGGTGGAACTGAGGGCTCTGAATCTATCAATCAATACATGTGTGGAGTGAAACATGTACTGGTTGGCTTCTTGCCCTGTGTCTGGCACTGTCCTAGATTTCATCTGGGGAACATAAGCCATGCTTCCAGACTTTGGATAGGATGAAAAGATGTTAACACAAGAAACAGCTGGAGACCAGTGCAATACAGAATGCATTCCTAATTGGACAGCACAGTGAGAGACGGGAGGTCAGAAAATGGGAAGATCAACATGGGCTGGCTGAACCAGACAGGGGCCTCTTGGATCTGCAGGGTGGAGAAATAATCAGGGCAGTGTCTTTCCATTTTTGTGTGTGGAGACTGACTGGGAAACATCAGACACCCCAGCTCCACAAACTCCCCCTCCACATAACACTGAAAGGGGCAAGCCCTTTGGGATCAGGCAATCTGAGTTGAAATCCTGGCTCTGTCACTTATCAGGTAAGTGACCTGGGGACAGTCACTTGCTGTCTCTGAGCTTTAGTACCTTAACCCGTAAAATGGAGGTAAAAGTACCCTGACTACTGGGTTGTAGTGGGACCAAAGGAGCTAGTACCTGAGAGACACAGAAGATCAATCAAGATTAATCCTGTTTTTTTTTTTTTTTTGCCCTCTTCTTTGGCCCACCAGATTGAGGAGTCCTTTAATACCTCTCTAATGAGGGACAGGATGTAAGATGGAGACAGAAAAAATCAAATTAAATCATTAGAAGAATTTTAGTTATCTTCCCCTGAGACCTGGCAGGGGGGGGAGGGTGGTGAGGATGAGAGAGCATAAGGCTTTGGAAAGGGAGTGGTGAGGACTGCAGAGGAAAGTCCCAGAAAGGGAGAGGGTAGGCACTGAGGACGTTAGGTATGGCCAGCCCCAAGTAGGGTATCAACTTTCTTTTGGTGGAAAGGAAAGGTACCAGCATGTGTTGAGCCAGGCATCGTGTTAGATGGCAGGGATACAGCCTTGAACTATATATGAGTCTGAGCTTTAGAGGCTCCAGTCTTTTGATAGACATTAGCAGGAAAATAAAACATTATAAGTCACATAATTATAATAAGAACAAGACAGCACAGAAGACAGCATGATTAATACTATGAGGAGGTCATATGGAAGGTGGGTTTTGAAGGATGAATAGGAGTTCAATTCAGGTCGGCAATCTAAGGAAGAGCAAATAACATAAGGTTCAGTACTGCTGGAGTAAAAATGGTTTGAAAAGATGAGTTTGAGAGATGAGGCTGGGGAGGTGGATGGAAGCTAAATGATGATAATTAGCCTTTATCCTAGAGTGATGGGGGCTAATAAAGGGTTTTAAATGAAAGGAGGACTGTGTCCAATTTTTAAGTTAGAAAGACACCCTGGCAGCAAAATGCAAGGTGCGCTGGAGTGGGGGCAAGCCTGGAAGCAGAATGCTGTTGAAGACACATTTCTATGGTCCAGGAGAAAGGATAAGGGTCTGAACTAGGACACCATGTGGCCGTCTTCTCTAGAGCTCCTCAACCATGTGCAATCTTATCCTCTTCTATCCACAGCGTATGTTTTCCCTCACTCATGGCCCCCTGACTCTGAGCCATGTGTTGTGATTATCTGTATATTTGTCTTCCCTCCACTTCCAGGTTGGGAGCACTTTTCTTTCTCTGCATCCCTGGGCTGAGGAGCTGGTTCACAGTTGGCACTGATGTGTTTTGAGGGTCATGGGGTTTGGGAAGAAGAGCATGGGGTGAACACAGCATGTGGTCCAGTTCATGAGCCAAACAAGACCTCCAGGCCTTCTGTTCACTCACTTCCCTTCTGTATAAACTGTGCAAAGAAACCTTAACCGCCTTCTCTATTGTTTTGTGAATCAACAGAAGAGTCTTGCATGTTTACCATCCAGAGCTTTAAGGAAATAACACATAATCAGGGGAGGAAAAGCCAGCTGGTGGCAGTTGGAGTTTGCCTGCATGATTATTTGTTTCCCCTCTCATAAAAAAGTTGATGTTGGTTCAGTCTAGGACATTTTCCAGAGGTGAATTGGCCAGTCCACAAAGACACTTGGGTGCAGTATTATTTTCTCCTTTGCTCTTCCACGACTGTCCCTTTGCTGCCTTCTGATGCATCTGTGTGGGCACAGACAGGGCGGCTGCAGGTTAACTGGAGCCGAAAAGTTGTTATCACCTGACATCTGCACCGACAGCTTATGTAAAACGAGCTGGTTCCCGAAAGCACGTGTCCCAGGCCGGAGCCGGCCCACCGCCAACATCCTCCAGGCGCCGGTGAGCTGCGCACCGCCAGGGCCCAAGAACCACGCAGCGCTGCGGGCTGTGGCTGCGTGGGGTGTTGGAAAGAGCTGCCTCTGAGGAGGGCCGGGACACGTGGGCAGAGAAGTCAGGCAAGAGAGGACTGAGAGTCCCGGGCAGCACCTGTTCCCAGGGAGTAAATAATACTTTGCCCTTGTGTCATAACTCCTGCCTGTCGCCCAGCAGGCAACCAGTTCACCCTGCACTCTGGGCCACCAGCCTTGCACCAGCGCGCTGCTGGTTTCAAATGTGCTTTGGAAAAGAAAGCAAAGGTCCTAATGGCTTCTGCTCCCTGCTCAGCTTGGTGTCCCTCCCGGACACTCATTTCACAGCTGCCGTCCAGCTGTAGGGCTCACAGGGCGAGCCTGCCAAGTATTTGAATCTGGTGCCTCCAGCTTCGGAGAGAAACGAGGTGACAGGGGTAGAGAGCCTGAGATGCACTCGGCTGAGGTCCCAGGAGGACAGGTGCTGGTGGCTGTAGCATCATCCCTTTCCCCCCCTTTCTCTCCTTCCCCTCCCCCACTCGCCTCTCTGTTTACAGTCTATTCGCAGGACAATATTTGAAGTATTCGAAATATGGGCGTCATATCCCATTGTGCGGAAGGAGAATTAGTTAAGTTTAGAGACAGGGAAGATTAATCCGTCTGTTTGGGAATGTATCAGAGTTCGGCGATCACTCTTTTTTGAAAGGACATCATTTATCAGTTTAAGTAATAATGCAGTGGTTCAAAACTTGGGTACTAAGGGCAAACAGGCCTCTATTCAAATTCCAGCTTGGCCACGAGCCTGCAGCAGAATTATATTTGGGTAAATTCCTTTGCTCCCATTTGTTGAGTGACCAACTCATCCAGGTTTGCCCTGGGTTTTCCAAGTGCTGGGAACCCCCTCAGTCAGCCCTGGGCACACTTAAGAGAGGATAATGATTGTGCTTAGCTTCTCAACCGTGTGAAGTCTAACTGAATAAGACTCATACAGTGTTTACCACAGTGCCTGGTGCACACCGAGTACGCTGCTAAGTAAGCTAGTGTGATGCCCTTTTGAGTGCTCAAAGGTCTTGGGGTACTCAGCTGTGTCTCTTGCACTGCTAGAGTGCAAGACACACAGCTGCAAACAAAGCTGTCACTGTGTAAACATGGCAGCCTTTGTGACTGGAGCCAGCCCTGTTAAGTAGCTAGTGTAACCTCTACATTACTGATGAGGAAATTAAGTCTCTGAGGGATAGGACTTGCCAAATGTTAATAGGAAAGGAAGGACATGGATCTTGAACCCAGATCTTCTACATCAAGCCCTGAGTTCTTTTGCCCTAGATCATTCCACCTCCCTTGAGGCCATTCACACTACAGCTTGAGTACTGCATAAGCCTTTGCTCAAGCTGTCCGCTCTTCTGGAATGCCCCAGCTCACTGCCCTGGCCTGTGAGCCCTCCATCTCTTCACCTGGCAAACTCCTACTCTCCTTGGCACCCAGCTCAGGCATCACCTTCTCCAGAAACCTGTACTGACCCTTCTTCTGTGTCTCTACCCTCTTAACATCCCTTGTGTATCTCTGCTGCTATAGTTCCCTCATGGTATTGTAATGACTTACTGATAGACTGTCTCCTGTGAGCCCCTGGAATGCAGGGATAGTTTCTCTCTCTCCACCTCCCCAGAGCCAAACACGGTTCCTGACACAAACCAGGTGCTCTGTGAATGTTGTGGAAGTGAACTGAATTCACTAAGGTCTGACATGATTGTTTTGTACTTAGTAATAATAAAACAGCTACAATTACTTGAGTCTTATGATATGTCAGGCACTATGCTGAGCATATATATTGTCTCATTTAATCCTCACAACAAACTCGTGAGGTTTGATAAATGACAAATAGGAAAACAAGGCTCAGAGAGGCCAATAACCTGCCCTAGGTCACACAGCCAATAAGCATCATATCCAAACTTTAAGTCCAGATCTGCCTAACACTCTCTTAACCTCTGCGCTCTTTACTGTCACTGGTGCCTAACTCAGTTCCTTGCACAGATGAGGCGCTGGGTACTAGCTGACAAGGTGGATGGATGGCGTGGTGCACGGACTGGCAAGCTCTCCACGGGACGGGCAGTACTGGACACAGGCTCACTGTCTTTGGGCCCTCAGAGCCAGCTGGGGTGTGTTTTCAGGAGCTGCCGGCTCCCTGGGCTGGCACTGAAAGCCCTTCCTAATTCCAGGGCTCATTTTCACCCTCATACCTTCCCAGACTTTCTCATCATCCCAGGGCAAGGTGAGGTGTGAGAAACCTAAGGAATGCAGTTGAATTGTCTTCAACAAAGTTTTGACGGTAAAACCTGGGGGAGTTTCCAGACACTTTCCTCTGACGTTTCAGCTAAGAACACCAGGATAAGCTGCAATGACTCAGCCCATGGAAAACCAGGGCCGTCAAAGTCTCCCAGGAAGTCAAGTTGCTGTACACATGTCTTCATCCAGCCAGGCAGGAAGTCACAGGCAGCCCAGGGTCCTCCAGCCTCCCTGTGGGGGGATGGGCAGAAGGACAGAAGAAGGAGCACTGCTGCCCCGGTGAGAAAGGCTAGGTCTAGAGGCAACTTCTGATCTATAAGAAACCTCAGGGAGAAGCAAGAACTACGATCCTGCAGCCTGTGGAACAAAAACCACATTCACAGAAAGATACACAAGATGAAAAGGCAGAGGGCTATGTACCAGATGAAGGAACAAGATAAAAACCCAGAAAAACAACTAAATGAAATGGAGATAGGCAATCTTCCAGAAAAAGAATTCAGAATAATGATAGTGAAGATGATCCAGGACCTCAGAAAAAGAATGGAGGCAAAGATCGAGAAGATGCAAAACATGTTTAACAAAGATCTAGAAGAATTAAAGAACAAACAAACAGAGATGAATAACACAATAACTGAAATGAAAAATACACTAGAAGGAATTAACAGCAGAATAACTGAGGCAGAAGAATGGATAAGTGACTTGGAAGACAGAATGGTGGAATTCACTGCTGCGGAACAGACTAAAGAAAAAAGAATGAAAAGAAATGAAGACAGCCGAAGAGACCTCTGGAACATGAAATGCAACAACATTCGCATAATAGGGGTCCCAGAAGGAGAAGAGAGAGAGAAAGGACCAGAGAAAATATTTGAAGAGATTATAGTCGAAAACTTCCCTAACA
The DNA here is from genome assembly GCF_009873245.2 of Balaenoptera musculus. Taxonomy (NCBI): domain Eukaryota; kingdom Metazoa; phylum Chordata; class Mammalia; order Artiodactyla; family Balaenopteridae; genus Balaenoptera; species Balaenoptera musculus. Next base: position 58,288,467 of record NC_045785.1, on the reverse strand, counting down.
TGGGAAAGGAAATAGCCACCCAAGTCCAGGAAGCACAGAGAGTCCCATACAGGATAAACCCAAGGAGAAACATGCCGAGACACATAGTAATCAAATTAGCAAAAGTTAAAGACAAAGAAAAATTATTGAAAGCAGCAAGGGAAAAATGACAAATAACATACAAGGGAACCCCCTTAAGGTTAACAGCTGATTTCTCAGCAGAAACTCTACAAGCCAGAAGACAGTGGCATGATATACTTAAAGTGATGAAAGGGAAGAACCTACAACCAAGATTACTCTACCTGGCAAGGATCTCATTCAGATTCGATGGAGAAATCAAAAGCTTTACAGACAAGCAAAAGCTAAGAGAATTCAGCACCACCAAACCAGCTGTACAACAAATGCTAAAGGAACTTCTCTAAGTAGGAAAAACAAGAGAAGAAAAGGACGTACAAAAACAAACCCCCAAAAATTAAGAAAATGGTCATAGGAACATACATATCGATAACTACCTTAAACGTGAACGGATTAAATGCTCCAACCAAAAGACACAGGCTTGCTGAATGGATACAAAAACAAAACCCATCTATATGCTGTCTACAAGAGACCCACTTCAGACCTAGGGACACATACAGACTGAAAGTGAGGGGATGGAAAAAGATATTCCATGCAAATGGAAATCAAAAGAAAGCTGGAGTAGCAATTTTCATAACAGACAAAATAGACTGTAAAATAAAGACTATTACAAGAGACAAAGAAGGACACTACATAATGATCAAGGGATTGATCCAAGAAGAAGATATAACAATTGTAAATATTTATGCACCCAACATAGGAGCACCTCTATACGTAAGGCAAATGCTAACAGCCATAAAAGGGGAAATCGACAGTAACACAATCATAGTAGGGGACTTTAACACCCCACTTTCATCAATGGACAGATCATCCAAAAGGAAAATAAATAAGGAAACACAAGCTTTAAATGATACATTAAACAAGATGGACTTAATTGATATTTATAGGACATTCCATCCAAAAACAACAGAATACACATTCTTCTCAAGTGCTCATGGAACATTCTCCAGGATAGATCACATCTTGGGTCACAAATCAAGCCTCAGTAAATTTAAGAAAACTGAAATCATATCAAGCATCTTTTCTGACCACAACGCTATGAGATAAGAAATCAATTACAGGGAAAAAAACATAAAAAACACAAACACATGGAGGCTAAACAATACATTATTAAATAACCAAGAGATCACTGAAGAAATCAAAGAGGAAATCAAAAAATACCTAGAGACAAATGACAATGAAAACACGATGATCCAAAACCTATGGGATGCAGCAAAAGCAGTTCTAAGAGGGAAGTTTATAGCTATACAAGCCTACCTCAAGAAACAAGAAAAATCTCAAATAAACAATCTAACGTTACACCTAAAGGAACTAGAGAAAGAAGAACAAACAAAACCCAAAGTTAGCAGAAGAAAAGAAATCATAAAGATCAGAACAGAAATAAATGAAATAGAAACAAAGAAAACAATAGCAAAGATCAATAAAACTAAAAGCTGGTTCTTTGAGAAGATACACGACATTGATAAACCATTAGCCAGATTCATCAAGAAAAAGAGGGAGAGGACTCAAATCAATAAAATTAGAAATGAAAAAGGAGAAGTTACAACAGACACCGCAGAAATACAAAGCATTCTAAGGGACTACTACAAGCAACTCTAGGCCAATAAAATGGACAACCTGGAAGAAACGGACAAATTCTTAGAAAGGTATAACCTTCTAAGACTGAACCAGGAAGAAATAGAAAATATGAACAGACCAATCACAAGTAATGGAATTGAAACTGTGATTAAAAATCTTCCAACAAACAAAACTCTAGGACCAGATGGTTTCACAGGTGAATTCTATCAAACATTTAGAGAAGAGCTAACACCCATCCTTCTCAAACTCTTCCAAAAAATTACAGAGGAAGGAAAACTCCCAAACTCATTCCATGAGGCCACCATCATCCTGATACCAAAACCAGACAAAGATACTACAAAAAAAGAAAATTACAGACCAATATCACTGATGAATATAGATGCAAAAATCCTCAACAAAATACTAGCAAACAGAATCCAACAACACATTAAAAGTATCATACACCATGATCAAGTGGGATTTATCCCAGAGATGCAAGGATTCTTCAATATATGCAAATTAACAAACTGAAGAATAAAAACCATATGATCATCTCAATAGATGCAGAAAAAGCTTTTGACAAAATTCAACACCCATTTATGATAAAAACTCTCCATAAAGTGGGCATAGAGGGAACCTACTTCAACGTAATAAAGGCCATATATGACAAACCCACAGCAAACATCATTCTCAATGGTGAAAAACTGAAAGCATTTCCTCTAAGATCAGGAACAAGACAAGGATGTCCACTCTCACCACTATTATTCAACATAGTTTTGGAAGTCCTAGCCACGGCAATCAGAGAAGAAAAAGAAATAAAAGGAATACAAATTGGAAAAGAAGTAAAACTGTCACTGTTTGCAGATGACATGATACTATACATAGAGAATCCTAAAGATGCCACCAGAAAACTACTAGAGCTAATCAATGAATTTGGTAAAGTTGCAGGATAGAAAGTTAATGCACAGAAATCTCTTGCATTCCTATACACTAATGATGAAAAATCTGAAAGAGAAATTAAGGAAACACTTCCATTTACCACTGCAACAAAATGAATAAAATACCTAGGAATAAACCTACCTAGGGAGACAAAAGACCTGCATGCAGAAAACTATAAGACACTGATGAAAGAAATTAAAGATGATACCAACAGATGGAGAGATATACCATGTTCTTGGATTGGAAGAATCAATATTGTGAAAATGACTATACTACCCAAGGCAATCTACAGATTCAATGCAATCCTTATCAAATTACCAATGGCATTTTTTACAGAAGTACACAAAAAATCTTAAAATTTGTATGGAGACACAAAAGACCCCAAATAGCCAAAGCAATCTTGAGGGGAAGAAAACGGAGCTGGAGGAATCAGACTCCCTGACTTCAGACTATACTACAAAGCTACAGTAATCAAGACAATATGGTACTGGCACAAAAACAGAAATATAGATCAATGGAACAGGATAGAAAGCCCAGAGGTAAACCCACGCACCTATGGTCAAGTAACCTATGACAAAGGAGGCAAGGATATACAATGGAGAAAAGGCAGTCTCTTCAGTAAGTGGTGCTGGGAAAACTGGACAGCTACATGTAAAGGAATGAAATTAGAACACTCCCTAACACCATACACAAAAATAAGCTCAAAATTGATTAGAGACCTAAAGGTAAGACCGGACACTATAAAACTCTTAGAGGAAACATAGGAAGAACACTCTTTGACATAAATCACAGCAAGATCTTTTTTGATCCACCTCCTAGAGTAATGGAAATAAAAACAAAAATAAACAAATTGGACCTAATGAAACTTAAAAGCTTTTGCACAGCAAAGGAAACTATAAGCAAGACAAAAAGACAACCCTCAGAATGGGAGAAAATATTTGCAAATGAATCATCAGACAAAGGATTAATCTCCAAAATATATAAACAGCTCATGCAGCTCAATATTAAAAAAACAAACAACCCGATCCAAAAATGGGCAGAAGTCCTAAATAGACATTTCTCCAAAGAAGACATACAGATGGCCAAGAAGCACATGAAAAGCTGCTCAACATCACTAATTATTAGAGAAATGCAAATCAAAACTACAATGAGGTATCACCTCACACCAGTTAGAATGGGCATCATCAGAAAATCTACAAACAATAAATGCTGGAGAGGGTATGGAGAAAAGGGAGCCCTCTTGCACTGTTGGTGGGAATGTAAATTGATACAGCCACTATGGAGAACAGTATGGAGGTTCCTTAAAGAACTAAAAATAGAATTACCATATGACCCAGCAATCCCACTACTGGGCATATGCCCTGAGAAAACCATAATTCAAAAAGACATATGCACCCCAATGTTCATTGCAGCACTATTTACAATAGCCAGGTCATGGAAGCAACCTAAATGCCCATCGATAGACGAATGGATAAAGAAGATGTGGTACATATATACAATGGAATATTACTCAGCCATAAAAAGGAACTAAATTGGGTCATTTGTAGAGACGTGGAAGGACCTAGAGACTGTCATACAGATTGAAGTAAGTCAGAAAGAGAAAAACAAATATCGTATATTAACGCATATATGTGGAACCTAGAAAAATGGCACAGAAGAACCGGTTTGCAGGGCAGAAATAGAGACACAGATGTAGAGAACAAACGTATGGACACGAAGGGGGGAAAGCGGCGGTGGGGGGGCGGTGATGGTGGGATGAATTGGGAGATTGGGATTGACATGTATACACTGATGTGTATGAAATGGATGACTAATAAGAAAAAAAAATTAATTAAAAAAAAAAAAAAGAAACCTCAGGGATGGACTTGGAGGATGGGTTCGGTTAGAGTCCTTCCAGTGTGACGATGGTCAATGATGCAGCCTTTCTGAGCTTTGGGGTCTTCACTGCAGAATGGGGGGAATGGTACCTACTTTTAAAGGGCTGATGTGAGATTAAAAAAATTAATGTCTACACGGTGCTGAGCAGTCCCCACAGCGAGTAAGTGCTTGACAGCAGTAGCTCTTACATGTGAGTGAAGGAAGGGAAAAAATATGAGTGGAGCCCTGGCATCTGGGGTGGCCGTGAGTCGAGCCGATTCCTCACTGCTCCCCCTATGAAAGAGTCTGCTTGCTGTGCCACCGTGACCGCTCCCAGGCTGAGCGGCACGTACCGTGTTCCCCTGACCAGTGGCTCCCAAAGTGTGTTTTCTGCAGGCTGGTATCTGCAGGAAGGACTGGTGTAGCCACAGCCCACTGTGTTCACAGCACTTGTGTTTTGCAGCCTGGGCAAGCTGGTAGTGCGTGACCCTACGACACTGTCTCAAGGGGACCTTTCCTCCAGAGGTCAGGCTGGGTCTGCACTCTTACTCAGCGAAGCCCTGCCTTTGAGAAATTCCTTCTGGACACATTGCAGGAAGGCTCATGGGCTCCACGGTCTTGGCCGTGTTCCTTTCCTCTCCCTACCACGCACCCCCTTTTTTGGCAGAACCTGAGGCAAGTGGAAAATTTGTGCTCAGGTGAAGAAAGATGTGTAATGTCTTAGATAATATCTCTTCTTCTCTGACTTTGAAGTGTGTTAAAGAAATACACGTGACCTAAAATTGATAATAAATAGCCTTTAAAGTGCGGTCATGTCTTCTTGTCAAGTCAACAAGTATCTATTAAGTTGTTAAGTGTTTGAAGACTGGGGCTCATGAAGCCTTTATGGATGGAAAGGCCTGTGGAACTAATGTAAACAGTTAAGAAATGAGAGCCTCAAGAGAAGTGACATTCTGAAGATTATCAGCCAGCTGGGGGGATTTAAATCCAACACCCTGATCTTTGGCTTAATTCTCTCTCCTCCTTCTCCTCCTGCTTCTTATGGCCACCCCATGGTGTGGTTGGTATGGTGCTGGGCAACATAAGAACACCAAGAATTAAGGGGAACACCTCTGCTTTCGAGAACCTTTCAATCTAGTAGAGAAACCAGCAGGTTAAACGATGAGCAGACGATGCTTAATAGTATACTCAGGAGAAAGAGCAAAGATATCGTACAAGGCTGATGTACCCTGGCTCCAGCTCCTGGAAAGGCCCCACCACTCACCATCTGTGGGACCTGGGACAGGTTGCCTAGCCTCTGGAAGCCCCAGTTTCCTCACCTATAAGCCTGCCTCTTAGGGTTGCTATGAAAGCATTTAGTGTAGAGCCTAGCACATACTAGGTGCTCAATAAATGGAAGCAAAAATAAATCAAAGTCCTACAAAAATGCCACCTCTTCCTATTAGACTTTCCTGTGGGTACCCCATCATTTGCATTGTGAATTTACATCTGTTTTTTCCTTCAGTCCTCACAAGAGTGTTCAAAGATAACTGGAGAAGATTCTGAATAAATATTCATTGAATAAACAGTGCATGAATAATAAAACTAACAAGCACAGCTCATATGTCAGAAACTATTCCTAGCACAACCTGTTCTATGTAACTTATGTAATACATGCGTTATACCCGTACAACCACTCTATGAGCTGGGTACTATTATCCCCATTTTACAGATAAGGAAACTGAGGTCCAGAGATACTAAATAAAATACCTAAGATTATACGGGCAGTATATAATTTAGCTGAGAATGAAGCCGGGTAAGCTGGCTCCAGTGTTTGTGTTCCTATGAATGAATGGCGAATGAGTGGATGTATCCCCTATCTTACAGACACTGAAGCTGAGGCTGCCAGAGCATAACTGAATTGCCCGAGGTTACACAGTTGGTTTAGTGCTAAAATGGCCATCAGATGGCAGGAGTCCACTTCCTTGCCCCCATTTGAAGTGTAGCCATGTGACTTGCTTTATTCAGTAAAACGTGAGTGAGAGTTGCCTATAGCACTTCCAGATGGAAGCTTTAAGAATTTGCCACATTTCTTAGAAGCACATGTTGAAGTGAAGCCTCTGTCTGCCTGCGTCACAGAGAGACTAAAATAAGCAGAGTCCACCTGCCTATCAATGATAGCATTAAGTGAGAGATAAATTGTTATTGTATTAAGCCACTGAGATTTGGGGGGCTTGTTATCACAGCAGAACCTGGCTTCTCCTGACTGGTACAGGTAGAACTAAGAATGAGAGCTTGGGTAAGCAAATGCTCATACACCTCCTGTTGCATTACCTAACCCCAGTCTCCAGTGCACACTCGGGGGTTTACCCACCAATGGCTTCTTCCCCTGAGGGACTAAGCTCAGACTGAGTGAGCTGGATCATTTACGGCAGGGGTCCTCAATCCCCGGGATCTAATGCCTGATGATCTGAGGTGGCGCTGATGTAATAATAATAGAAATAAAGTGCACAATAAATGTAATTGCACTTGAATCATCCCGAAACCATCCCCCGCCCCCGACCCTGGTCCTTGGAAAAAGTGTCTTCCATGAAAACAGTCCCTGGTGCCAAAAATGTTGGGGACCGCTGATTTACGGCATGAAGCGAAGACAGCTGCAGAATTCCAGCTCCTGACAGAAGGCTCTAGACAGACATTGACAGCTTGGCTCTGCTGGTTTGATGCACCAGAAACCCCCTCCCCAAAGTGCTATCTTGTGTCCATTTTTCTTAGTGAATAGAATGCTGTAGAGAGAGTGAGCTTTTCATAAAGCAATCCATAGGTATTGAGATTAGCATCACTATCTCCTAAAGCTGAAGATGTAAAGTCAAGTTTAACTGACCAATTTGTATTTGACTGATTTTTTAAAAGGTTGTAAAGAGAGTGGCATGGACATATATAAACTACCAAATGTAAGATAGCTAGTGGGAAGCAGCCGCATAACATAGGGAGATCAGCTCGGTGCTTTGTGACCATCTAGAGGGGTGGGATAAGGAGGGTGGGAGGGAGACGCAAGAGGGAGGAGATATGGGGATATATGTATATGTATAGCTGATTCACTTTGTTATAAAGCAGAAACTAACACACCATTGTAAAGCAATTATACCCCAATAAAGATGTTTAAAAAAAAAGAATAGTTACATAACCTAATAGGCTTATCATTTTCTATTTGACAAACACATTAACATTGAAACAATTGATATTGACACCAAAAATGTTCAACTACTTTTTCAAAAAAATTTTTGATTGGTTAAATGAATCCAACTAGAATTTTTTTTTTTTTTTTTAAATGGTTTTTGGGCTTCCCTGGTGGCGCAGTGGTTGAGAATCTGCCTGCTAATGCAGGGCACACGGGTTTGAGCCCTGGTCTGGGAAGATCCCACATGCTGCGGAGCAGCTGGGCCCATGAGCCACAACTACTGAGTCTGCGCGTCTGGAGCCTGTGCTCCGCAACAAGAGAGGCCGCGATAGTGAGAGGCCCGCGCACCGCGATGAAGAGTGGCCCCCGCTTGCCACAACTAGAGAAAGCCCTCGCACAGAAACGAAGACCCAACACGGCCATAAATAAATAAATAAACAAATACTTAAAAAAAAATGGTTTCTATATATAGAGAGTATCCCTTATATTAAACTAATGAGAGATTGATTATACACAAGAAGAGTTTCAGGATTTTAGCTACTGACTGACATATATTGATTTATTTTAATTTAAAAAATTTGGTGACACACACCAAAAAGTTAATGGTGTCTCAGACTAGATGAACTCTATGTTCATCCTTAGATTTTTCTGCATCCTCTAAATTTCATTTCTAGGCTTTATACTTTTCTTTGTTTTTCAATATCTTCTGAATTTTTGCATAGACTAGTCATAATCAAATAGAACAATCAAGGTTTGGAGTTTTTTTTTTAAGTTATGGTAAACTTATGTATCCTTTCCTGAGATTGCCTGGCTATCTTTGGGGCCAATGGAGGCCAACTTGAAGGTGAATCTGAGCCCAGCTGTGTCAAATGGTGAGGGCAGACCCAAAACCACACCATGCGGGGGCTGGAAGAGACCTTGGAGCACATTGGGCACAATCTCTCCATTTCACAGGTAGGGGAACTGAGGCCCAGAGAAGGGATGTGCCCAGGGCCACACAGCTGGTGAGTGGTAAAGTAGAGCAACCACTAGAACCCAGGTCTGTCTGATGCCAAAGCTCATGCACTGCTCGCCAGTTTTGAGGAGACTGGAAGCCTCTGGTTTGCACTACTGCACTGGATGTTCTTCTGGAACTTAGGTAGATACAACATCATTCCCCATGTTCTGACACCATCTGCATTTGCCATGCACTTTCCAGGTAAAGCATATACAAATGCATAATCTCACTTGAACCCCTAACAACCCTGTGGGCTACAAAAGACGTTGAGCACTAAAACTCAGCCTCCTGTCTTCTCGGTCCCTCTTTGCATGTCAGCACCCTCCCTCACCTTTACACATTCAGGTGGAAAACTGTGTGGCACCAGCCATATCTTGGTGCTTCTGTTTCTCAACTGTGTGGTTTAGGACAAGTGACTGAACCTCCCTGAACCTCACTTCCCTCCTCTGTAAAATGGGTATACTAATGTAAGTTGTCCGAATGATCAAAGGAAATAACGCAGGTAGTGTGCCCGGCCCATGTTCATTTCCAGGCTGCAGCTCATCAGGCCCTCTCACAGAGGCATTTGACCAACAACTTCACAGCATGCCCCTTCTGTTCCCTTCTATGAGGGCTTCTCCATGTCATAGGCTGGTGTCCTCCACCTCACCAAAACCTGCCCCTCCAATGCAGTGTCACCTCCTCTGAGAAGCCTGCCCTGACTCCTTCAGCCACGCTGAGCACTCCCACTTTTGCATTGCTATTGAAAGTATGGTTCCTGCCACATTTTCTTGTATTTTAGGCTCATGTCACTAAGTAGGCGACTGCCTTTTCTTTCCGGCATCCACTGTGCCATACCAGAATCAAGGATCTTTCATAACAGGTAAAACTGGATCTTTAACTCAGGATTTCAAAGAGTTTATGTATCTATACCTATATCTATTTATCTATCCATCCACACACACACACACACACACACACACACATATATATATATATATATAATGTGCATATAGGTATATAAGTAGACACATGTATATTTGCATGTATATATAAAATATATATGCATATATATTTAATAATTCATCCCTAATTCTTGTTCCATTAGAAAAGTAGGTCAAGACCTGGAAGATCTTTGCTTTTCTTCACTAGCTTTGAAAAGCAAAGGTAAAGAAATGTGGATGTTAAACAGAGGTAGAGGAAACTGGGGAAAGGAGGGAGGGAAAGCTTGAGAAGGGAGAAAGGGGAAGACGATGGCTAAACATATGATCTCGTTTAGTCCTCAGAACAACCCTGGTGTGACTTCCACTTTGCAGATGAGGAAAGCGAGGCCTGGAAAGACGAAGTGCCACACACAGGGTTGCAGAGCCAGATCAGATGTTCGCTCTGCCTGATGCTGAAGTTGGTGCTTTTGTTGCAAAACCAGGCTGCGTCCCCTCTGCCAGGTGTGGGATGGTGGTTAGGTGCACGCACTGTGAGCCAGACTACCCGTGTTGAATCCTGACCTGCCGCTGACTAGCTGAGGGGACTTGGGTGAGTTACCTCACTCTAGGCCTCAGTTTCATCATCAATAAAATGGGAGTGACAAAAAGAGAAGGATCGCTTCATGTGGATGTTGTGGACATTAATGATCTCTAGCAAGTAAAGCACTTACAAAAGTTCCAGGTGCAGAGTTCATCCTCCGTCAGCACTAGCGATGGTCGTTCTCCCAGGTCTCCCCATGACGGGAGCAATGGCTCCGGCAGAATCCAGCAGACTCAGGGGGAGCCCACTTCCTCATTACTCCAGACCCAACTTCTCCCTTGTCCTCCTTGCCCAAGGTCAGGACCCCACCAGGATCCTGTTGCTCACATCATTACAACATAGCTTCCCATCCTTTGTGTAGGTGATTTGCAACTAGGGCACAGGTGGAATTTTGACGACAGGAAATATGTCTTGTGGAGAACAAACCAATGAAGGCAAAACTCCTCAATATGCTCCATTTTACCAATTTCTTCTCTTGAGTTTCCAATTCATAGAGCACCAGCATTGGTTTCTGCTTCATTTTCCCATCTCCCATCATTTCCAACATAGGAAAATGCCCAGGATCACACAGCTACCAGGTGGAGAAACCGGGATTTGAACATAGATCATCGGATTCCAGCCCCTGCCTGCTGAACCACTACTCCACAGGGCCAACCTTTCCCTACAGAATATAACTTGAGGACAGGCATCACCTATTACACTTCCAACCACGGCTGGTACCTCGCAGCTTGCTTATAATAAATAATCAGTACCCACTGATAGACTTGTTGCCTGACAACATTAAAGGCCTTCATTTAATCTCTTCTCTTCAGAGTTGATTATCTCAGGGTTGAATTGAGGAAAGGCTGAAATAGTTATTCATTCATTCATCAAACATGTACTGAATGCCTAACCAGGACAAGACTCTAAGCTGGGTGCTAGAGAAATGAAAATCAGCAAGACAAGTCCCCTGCACTCCAGCTGCTTCAAGTCTATGTCAGGGAGGCAGTGCAGGGATTCCCAACCCTGGAAGAACATTTAATCTCCTGGGGAGCTTTTAAAAAAATCCGGATGCCTGGGCCTCACCTCCAGTGGTTCTGATTTAATTACTCTGAGGTGGGAGCCCAGGCTTTGTTTGTTGGTTTGTTTTTTTTTTAATAGTAAACTTTTTTATTTTAGAACAGTTTTAGATTGACAGAATTATTATGAAGGTAATAGAGAGCATTCCTATAAACACCATGCCTAGTTTCCCCTACTATTAACATCTTACATAAGTATGGTACATTTGTCACAATTAACGGACCAATATTAATGCATTATTATTAACTAAAGTCTATCCTTTATTTAAATTTCCTCAGCTTTTCCCTAATGTCCTTTTTCTGTCCCAGGATCCCACCTGGGACACCTCATTACATTTAGTCATCATATTTCCTTAGGCTTCTCTTCTGTGACAGTCTCTTGGCTTTGGTATGTTTTTAATTCCTCAGATTATATTATGCAGCCAGGGCTGCAAACTTCTGGTCTGGGGTCAAAAGCATGGAACGTCTAGAGGCGGCTGTCTGGGTTCAAATTCTGGCTGGGCTGCTTAATAGTTATGAGGCCTTGGGCAGTAAGCAATCCTGTAGGGCCCCTATTTCCTCACATGTAAAATGGAAATATTAATAGTAGCTACCCCATAAGTTGTAAAGGGCGAACGAGGCCAGTGTTTCTCAACTTTGTCATATCATAGCAGCCAGAGAAAATACATAGCATTTGTAGGATGTACTGACATAGCACACAACCCAAGTTCTAGTGGCATAAATGGATGAATCTTCTCACAGCCAGGGATGAGGGGGTCAAAGCTTGAGCCGCCGGTAGCTCTTCTGTGCCGGGTTAGGAAGTTCTGGGTTGACATGTGTAGAAGCACTTAGACTCTACCTCGGCCTGTGCAAGCCCTCCATAAACGTGGAAGAGGCAGACCTGTAAAGTGCAAGGAGTAGTGCAGACTGGGGAAGCGATAGGGGCAAGGCATAGAGCAGTACTTCCCGGGCCCATTTGTACCGACCTTTTGCCTTTCCAAAGGGAATGGGCATTGTCTCTGGAGCAGGAAGGAACTGCTCTCATTTCCTGAAGCTGGGTGACCAGCTATGGACATAAACCCAGGGCACCTCGTTACACTTCGAGGAACAAGAGCAGCCAGGCTGCTGACACATGAGAAATGCAGAGTGCCGGGAAAATTAAGTAGTGGCCCTTGGAAACAAGATTCAAGATTTCGTGTCCGGAGCCTCCTGCAAGGATGATCCCTCCTGCTGGTTACTGCCTCTCTGGCGCCACCCTGTGGTGTCGGCTGGGTGGTTCACGACTGGTCGAACCTGCCAAAACTCTGGTAAGTTTTTTTTTTTGTTTTTTTTTTTTAATGGAGAGTTTTTTTAACTAAGAAACTTAAGACTTGGGTAGATCAAATAAAAACAATTTCTAGGGGAAAAAATAAAAACTCCCAATGAAATAAAACGTTAACACTGTCTGGGCCATTGCAGAACCCAGAGAATATATTCGTGTATTTGAAAAATTCCAGGCACTTCATAATTGACCTTTTGATACAAAATGACCTATTAAACTTGCAGTTTGTAGTTCTTGGCTTTGAGGTTCACAGGACAAGCTGGGAAGTCTTCAAACCTTGAGCTGAGTTAATCCCAAGAGGAGTTATTTGGCTTTTGAATCAGTTTTTCTTTTCTAAGACGTAACAGCGGCAACAGCACCCACCTTCTGGCCTCCTCTTTCTGGGCTTGACGACCCTGCAAGAACCACCACAGCTTCATCTGCCTGGGAGCCGAGAGACTCGGTTAGACTATAGCACGCACAGCAGCTGGGAGTCACCCGTTCCCAGCAACATTCCCTTCATCTTTCCAGCCAGCTTTGAATGCAGTGTTTGGATGAGTGGGATCAAACGTTCTCCCAGCACCTGCTTCTGTTCCTGGGCAAGTGCTGCAGCCAGCATGGAGGTGCTGGGAGGGTCCAGCCCCACACACGGACCAGCAGGCTGTGCTGCCCTAGGAGGTGCTATGGTAGGATGAGGGCTGTGGCCATTGGAGGCATACTTGTACAGTGCAAAGATGCTAATCATTTTGATCCCAGCCAAGCTTTGTTGCCTCAGAGTTGATCTTGGGATCAAGCTCTGGGTTCAAATGTTCCAGTCCATCTTCAGTAACAGAAAGTCTGTTTTTTCCCCTCATTTGCTAGGTGTGAATTTCCCGAGGCTGAAGAAATTAGAGATGTGAAAGATTGTTACCATGAGATGGTTCTCTCTGCAATTTGCCCACAAATGTGTCAGCACCATCTCTAACAGACAGTCCTTGTACCTTTGAGACCCAGAGACATTCATAGATGATTTAGAAATAATAAACGCTGATATGCAGAAAAGACCTCTCACTACTATAAAGCATTTCTGTGTTCCTCATCTCATAGTGAAGTGTGTCAATGGCAAGAGTTTTATAGTTGACAGACTAGGTTTCAAATTTTAGCCCTGCTGTGTGACCTTGGGTAAGTTGCTTAACCTCCCTGAGCCTCCATTTTCTCATCTGTGAAATTGAGATACAAATGCCATGCTCAAAGTGTTGTTTTGGGAGGATTAAGAAGCATAGTCATTGCTAAGCTGAATGTCTGGCATGTGGTAAAAGCTCAATCATGGGTGGCTAGGACTGTGATTACTCCCACTATAACTTTATGAGGTGGGACAGGCCCGCTTTACAGATGAAGGAATTAGAGCTCAGAGACACAGAGTGACTGATCCACGTGAGTGGCACAGCCCATGGGGGCTCAAACTCTGGTTCTCTAGGCACTGAGTCTAGAGCCCTTTCCTCATTCCACATATAGGGTGCCTGCTCTCCTCCCTGCCAGATTCTCAGACACTCAGCTGAGGCTCAGACCACAGGGCTGGAGAAACAGCCACATCAGAAGAAACCAAAGCAAGGAACGGAAGATCCACCAGACAGGCGTGAGCTGGCTGCCGGGAGCTCAGGGGCTTAAGGACCCAGACACAGAGGTGGGGAGATTCAGCCCTGTGTCCACAGCAGGGAGGGCCAGAGGGGTGTGCGAGGCTGAGGTCTTGGCATTAAAGGACAGACGGCCTAGCAAGCAGCCAGTGAAGGCTGACTCAGGGAGCCATGGACTCGAGAGGCCAGAGGCTGGAGACAAGGACAAATATGAAGAACCAAGAAATGGACAGAAATAGAGGGAGGGAAACTTGACGAGAGGCTCCAAGATAGTATTAATTGAGCATGGCACCTGGCTTCTGGGGTGTGGCAGGTGACAAGTCTGTCTGTGGTGGAGTCAGTTAAGATACTCCTTTAAGATTCCTTCTAATGACAAAAAAAGAAAGTGTCTTTCCTTAGCAAACGAAGCAAACTTTCATAAGCCAAATTCCTCCAAGTCTCCAGTCAAGGGAAATTGGCTAGGAGAAATTTGATTTGCCATGATTTGATGTCAGATGCTCTGGATATCCATGTGATGTGTCCATGTGATGCCCACGTGTCGGTCCAGTAGAAGTAACCAGAATCTCTTTCAGCTTGTTTTCCAGAGAACCTGGAGTCATGGAATCTTAGACTGAAAGGTCATCCAGCTCACATTTTCCTCCAGTGCATGAAGCTTCCCTTTCAAAGTGGTCTGCCAGGCTCTGCTTGAACATCTCTGGTGATGGGGAGCTCACTAACCCCCAAGGCAGCCCTTTACATATATGGACAGCTCTGAATCTTAGAAAATGTTTCCTTATTATATTCTTCAGTTGCCAGTGACAGAAAAGACTAACTGAAACTGCCATTAGCAAAAAAAAAATTCACAAATAAGCAATAAATAAGGAATACATTTTGCAGTAGACCCTTGATGTGCCACCCAGATCCCCCCCCCATGAAGGACTTTCAGCACCAGCTGCTGGAGAGCTGCCAGCAGACAACCTTTAACTGCCAACCCCTTCACGGGTTGCTTCCCTGCAGCCGTCTTTCCTGGGGCAACCCACAGCCAATAACTAATCGATGCCAGAGTATAGCTATCTGGGTCATCTCCACCTAGGGCTCCTCCTGGGCTTGGCTGAAGTCATCAGGACTGCATTTGGCTTGAGCCTTCCCTCTGCAGCTTCTCCTCCCTTCCCTTCCCTTCCCTTCCTCCGGCATTCATCCCTAGGGCACTCCTGGCACTCCTGAATAAACATCCTGCAACCTAAACTCTGCCTCAGAGTCCACTTTCCAGGGAACAAAATTGTGGCATACTGGCTCCCCTAAGTGGAAGGTCTAGGGCAGGGGTCCCCAACCCCCGGGCCATCTGCCCCTCCCCATTGCTCTCATTACCGTCAGAATCATTCCCCTTCTGCCCCTGTCCATGGAAAAATTGTCTTTCATGAAACCAGTCCCTAGTACCAAAAAGGTTGAGGACCGCTGGTCTAGGGGATATCAGGCACAGCTGGTTCTAGGGGCTCAGGAGGAACGAGTTGGGGCATAGTGTCACCCCTTCTCTTGGCTGTGCTCAGCTTTGTGCCAACTTCACTTTCAGATACTCACATCCATGCAGCCTCAAATCTAAGGGGGGGGCAGCTTTTCACCACTAACTCCATAGAAGTTCAAAATGTACTTCTCATTGAACTGATTTGAGTCACAGGCCGTTTCTTGGATCAATCATTGTGGCCAGAGAGGATGGGATATGCTGATTCTCTTAGGCCAGAGTCATAAGATCATCTGGATGAAGGGACGGAGTCATCGGCCAAAACACAAGGGCCAAGAGTAGGGGAGGGACTGTCCCGTGAACAACACATGGGTTCTGTGACCAGAAGAAAGGAAGGCTGACGCCATGCAGGCAAACACCAAAAAAGTCTATCACAATTCTGCTGTGCAGAAGTCCATCTCCTTGCTGTTCCCGCTCACAGGGTCACATGGCACGGAAGTCCTAGCCCTCTTCCACAGGACGCATATTTGAAGAGCCCCGTTCTCCCCCCACCTCCAGGCTGTCCCTCCAGTGTCCATCTCCCATCTTCTCCTACGTGGCTTGGCTCTGAGTCCTCTTACCTCTCAGAGCATTTTCTTCTAAAAACAATCTCTTTTGTCTTTAGTTTCATAGTGTGCTGTCCAGAATGAAATACAATGCTCTTAGAAGTGTACCAGATAATCACTTCTCTCCTTTGAGACATTCTGCTTCTATTAATGAAGTCCGGGGTCAAAAGAATGAGCTTTACTTGGTGGACATAAAAATTGACTTCTAACAATAAATTAGGTGCTATTTGCCTAAAGCCCTGAGTTGCCTTCCCAGGTTCCAGTACTGTCACGTACCTTCTCATTCCACAGTTGTGCAGTTAGGTTTTTTGAACAATATTGCATATAATGAATGACAATTCTATATATATATATATATTGATTGGATATCAGAGCTCATCCTACTTTGACTCTCTGGGTGTAGGCGTATAAAATTATATACGTGAGAAAGATTATTGGACCAGAATTCTGGATTCAAGTTCTAAGCACCAACACTTAGAAGCTGTGTGACCTTTGCTGATCACTTAATTACCTGGTCTCCACTTCATCATATAGATATGAGTTAAAAATGAGTTTAAAAAAATTTACCTCATATAAGTCGTACATATCAAATCAAATATCATATATGCTTTGAAAACTATACGTATGTGTGTATATAGTATAAAATGTTTTATATTATTAAATGCTTTTCTTACTGTATAAGAAACGTTACAGTATAAAATGTTTTCTTACTGTAGGTCACAGTTTAAAACTTTGAAGAAAAACACTCGTTCCAGGCCTATACCTGTCTTATTCACCAGTGTACACACAAACAGACACACACATACACACACACACGCACACACCCGCGTGCGTACACACACACAAACTGAAACAAAGTTTCATGAAACAAAACTCTCTCTTATTGGGCTTCCCTGGTGGCGCAGTGGTTAAGAATCCGCCTGCCAATGTAGGGGACACGAGTTCGAGCCCTGGTCCGGGAAGATCCCACATGCCGCGGAGCAACTAAGCCCATGCGCCACAACTACTGAGCCTGCACTCTAAAGCCCACGAGCCACAACTACTGAGCCCATGTGCCACAACTACTGAAGCCCATGCTCCTAGAGCCCGTGCTCCACAACAAGAGAAGCCACTGCAATGAGAAGCCCGCGCACCGCAATGAAGAGTAATCTCCCCGCTCGCAGCAACTAGAGAAAGCCCGCATGCAGCAACGAAGACCCAACACAGCCAAAATAAATGAATAAATAAAATTAATAAAGAGAAAAAAATTCAAAAACAAAAACAAAAACAAAAAAACTCCCTCTTATTACATATGCATAAGAAACAAATAACAAAGTTAAATAGCAAACATAATTGTATTTCTATTCAAATACAACATAGAAAGATTATCCCAAAATAAATAATACAAAACCCAGAAATGCTGGTCACGACCCCACTACATTGATTTCATAGACCATCAATAATCACAACTCAGACATGTGGATGGCGATTCCAGCAGAGTGCGGTACAGGCGGGGCTGAGGAAGCCACACCTGTGGGTACCACCTACGGTATGGAAGCCCCAAGCGGGACACCCAGCAGAGACCCAGGACGCTGGAGGCATTTAAGAAACAGAAAGTGGTGTTTAAGCTGAAAGCTGAAGGCTGAATATGAGTTGCAGAGGCTGGAGGGTGAGAGAAGCCTGGGTGAGCTTGAAGAACTGCAGGCAGAAGGGTCTGCAGAGAGAAAACAGACCCCTGGCCTCTCACCACTACAGCACAAGAAAAGGGAAGACGACGTTTCCTCCCTAAAACATCATGGTGAGAACAGGTCATTGAACTGAAAGTTTGCAAGATAAAAACAAAACAAAATCTTGACAAAAATATTAAGTAGAAAAAAAAATATGTATACCCAAATAAACAAACAAAAATTCAAAACTCTTTAGAAAGATCCAAAGAAGTCAATTATGATCAAAATATTTGATGAGTGGGATGAAGTTCAAGATTCTTCTCTCACACTTCCTTAGGGAGTAGTGAGTCAGGCATAATTTACCTAATTGCTCACACTTACTTTTAATCTCAGTGGAAATGAAACTGCTTAAATTGCAAAGTTGATAAAGCTTTGAAAAACGTAGACAGGTATGGTTCCTGGCTCCAGAAAGCTCCCTTCCTCCCCGGGGCCTGCCACTCTCAGCATTACTCACACCTGCAGACAGGCAGGGCCTGGGACTGCAACTCCCAAGTGGAGACAGGGCAGGACTATAAAAAGCGCCTCAACCACAAATCAACCATCTTCCAGCTGACTGGCCTCACACTCCACTTTCAGGTGCTCTGATAATTGGGCCTCTGATTGACCTGTTTCCTGGTCTGGGTCCATCTCCCTCCTGCCAGGGCCTGGCTCCCATACTTCACCCCCTTTGGCATGGCATTTAAGCAAAGGATTTTCTTTCGCCGCTTGGCTCCAATCTCTGCCTCCGCCATTTCCTATCTGCATAACCCTTCCACACACCTGCAAGCGGGTTATTGCATGAAAGGCCCTTAGAAGCTAGATGATCTGAGAAGGAAGAACACGCATTGGCATTCATGTTTTGGACTCATTAGAAAAGTCCAAGGGGATCAGAATAGATTAATTCTGAAGGAGAAAAGGTGGATGTGAGGAAAACAGCAGGTCTGAGAAGAGAGGAGGAGAGAGAAGGAGAGAGAGAGAAAAAGAGAGAAGCCTCAGGCATCCAACAGTCCACATGCAGATGGAGGCTTTGGAGTGATGGGTTGAGGCAAAGAAAGGAAGGAGCCCACAAAACAAAGCTCTTTCTTTACATCAAAATTTTGCTGCCACCTGGCCTTTCAGTTGCTCCAACACAAGTTCTTTCCTACAGCGTGTGGACCCCTCTGCTGGGCAGGCTGTCCCCCACCTGGCTCCCCCCTATTCATTCTGTAAAGTCACCTTCCAGGTCCCCTGCTTGGGGAGGTCCTCTGCTTGGGGGGCCCCCCTGGACCCTGAGACAAAGTCCCTATTGTAAACCCTCATCCCACCCTTTCTTTTCCTTCGTGTCTCCCATCTCACCATGATTCCTCTATTGAATCTGCCCTATTTAAGGTCTCTCTTCTCCACTAGATTGTAAGGCCTGCAGGCCAGGGATCACATTTAGCTTGACTTTCTGCCCAGCTGTGCCTGATCGCCCCTAGACTTTCCACATAGGTGAGCCGGTATGTTGCAGCTTCACTCCTGCGAAGTGGACTCTGAGACGGAGTTCAGGGTGCAGGCTGTTGGTGAGGCAGTGCCCTGGGGGGTGAACCCTGGAACGAGGGAGGGGGAGGGAGCCGAAGATGCGGAAGAAGGACTGAAGCCAAATGCAGGCCCGGGGACAGCCTCAGCTGCAGCCAGGAGTTGCCCTGGAACTAGAATGGCCTCCAGAGTTAAGGAGTGGGGCGGAGATGATGGGCATTTATACTCAGGTATCGTCAGTCACTGAAAGGGGCTGGTGTGGGGGGGCTCACCTCAGGAAGGGGTGTGCTGGGGCAGGGTGACTTGGTGCAAAGCCATCCCTGAAGGGGCTGACTGTTAAAGGTTGTCTGCCATCTATGATGGCACTGAGTTAAAAATTAAAAGGCATTCCATAACGATTTCATTGTTGCTCATGGTTACTGGGGTGGCAGCGGAAGCCTTTAAATGCACGTTTTATTCATTTCTCCATTCATCCCTCCATCCGTCTGACCACTGACCTCACAAATATTGGCTGAGTGCCTACGAGGTTCCACATGCCCCTCCATAGCACGGAAAGAGCCTACTCACCACACCTCCAGTGGAGGTTTCTCTAAGATTGGAGAAAGTATGTGGGGGGAGTAAGGGGCCAGAAGAGTAATGAAAGGGAATAGAAGGGTCTCTAAAGCAAAACCTACACCTGTGGCACAATTTGAGGAAAGGAGCACATAAATGATGGGCACCAACTACAGAGCAGCACTCGCCCTACGTACTTTCATCTCCCCAGTGAGCGACAGACGGTACTGTCACGTTTCATTAAAAAGAAAACTGAGGGCTTCCCTGGTGGCGCAGTGGTTGAGAATCTGCCTGCCAATGCAGGGGACACGGGTTCGAGCCCTGGTCTGGGAAGATCCCACATGCCGCGGAGCAACTGGGCCCGTGAGCCACAACTACTGAGCCTGAGCGTCTGGATCCTCTGCTCCGCAACAAGAGAGGCCGCGATAGTGACAGGCCCGCGCACCGCGATGAAGAGTGGCCCCCACTCGCCGCAACTGGAGAAAGCCCTCGCACAGAAACGAAGACCCAACACAGCCAAAAAATAAACATAATAAATAAATAATAAATAAAAGTTAAAAAAAAAAAAAAAGAAAACTGAGTCTCAGAAAGTTGATGGAACTTGCTTAGAATCATGTAGCCCCCAATGCTGCCAGATGCAAACCCAGCTCTGCCCGAATGGAGGGCTTTTGCTCAACCTTTGTTGAAGACCTTGGCTCAGCCCTTGCTTCAAAGCCATCAGCCAGATGGACACAGAAGGCTGCAGCTGCAAGTGGGCCTCGAGGTGGTTGGGGAGATGCCACCAGCCAAGGATTTGACCAACTGAGTCTGAGCCACCGTGGTCCTCTCTGTCTGCTTCCCCTATGGGTGAACCCCAACCTGCTCACCTTACCTGGCCTGACCCCTGACTGCTCTCTTTGCAGGATGAGTCAGCTCAGCCCTCCTGACCTTGGGCTGTACTCTGACTCCAGTTAACCTGAACACAGCCACAGCGGCTCAGCCACGAGGGCCCATAACCTTTTCTCTGGTGCCCTGCCTACTCTTAAGTGAATGAGCTCATGGAGTATAACAGGTGTAGGTGATCTTGCTTCTACGGAAATTCCCAAGCCTCCCATTGTCTGTGTCCTTCCATGAAAACAAGAACTTGAGCTGCTAATTGGTAAACTCCTTCAAGGCAGGATCACAGTTTAATTCAACTTTGATTCCTGGTACCCAGCGCATTACCCAGCTACAGCAAATGCTCATGATGCATTCATTAAAAAAAGTAAAACCGGTCAACACACATACACACAAAATGAGTAAGGCTAGAGCCATTCAAAACTAGAATGACACTAACAGAAATTACTCATGTGTTCCACTATATCAGAAAGATCCAGCTTTAGAACATCTTTTGTTCATTTAACAAATACTTATGGAACACTTGCTAAATGTCAGGCGTTGTGCTAGGTGCTGGAAAGACATCACTGAAAAAGAAGATACAGCTCCTAACTTCATGGAGCTTACAGACTAGTGAAAAAATATATATATATAACAAATCGTTGACCAAATGGCAGTCATTGTGACCAGCAGCACAGAGAAGCAGCATGATGCTGTGCAAATTAGCATCACTGGGTGCTAGTCTGGTCCCAGGGGTTGCAGATTTTCCTATGGAAGGAATATTCGAGCTGGAAGTTAAAAGATGAATAAGATTTAACCAGACAAAGAGGAAAGAAGTGCCATGACAGCAGGGAGGGTCTAAGGGATTGGAGTGCGCCTGTGAGGCAAGAGCACTGAGAGGTCAGAGAAAGAAGGCATAAGGACACCAGAGGACATTGATGAGGAGGGCGTAGCCAGGTCAGGCAGGGCACTGTGAGCCGTAGCAAAAGATTGGCATTTTTTAATAAAAGAAATGGGACATCACTGATCATGTTTAAGCAGGGGAGTAACGTAATTAGATTTGTGTTTTTAAAAAATCTTTCTGGCTGCGACATGGAAAATAGATTAGAGAATGCAAGAATGGACGTGAGGCTTAGTCCAGGCAAGAGGCTCTGGTGTCTGGTGTTGGGGAGCAGGGTGCTGGCAGTGAAATGCAGAGTAATGGACAGAAGTGAGAACTCTTCGGGAGGTTATTGGGTTGCAGGACTTGATGACTGTACGATCATGCAGTGGATTGGGGTGGAGGGGAGGTGAAAGGGAGAGGCATGGATAAAGAAGATGTGGCACATATATACAATGGAATATTACTCAGCCATAAAAAGAAATGAAATGGAGGTATTTGTAATGAGGTGGATGGAGTTAGAGTCTGTCATACAGAGTGAAGTAAGTCAGAAAGAGAAAAACAAATACAGTATGCTAACACGTATATATGGAATCTAAGGAAAAAAAAAAAAAAGGCCATGAAGAACCTAGTGGCAAGACGGGAATAAAGACACAGACCTACTAGAGAATGGACTTGAGGATATGGGGAGGGGGAGGGGTGAGATGTGACAGGGTGAGAGAGTGTCATGGACATATATACACTACCAAATGTAAAATAGATAGCTAGTGGGAAGCAGCCGCATAGCACAGGGAGATCAGCTCGGTGCTTTGTGACCACCTAGAGGGGTGGGATGGGGAGGGTGGGAGGGAGGGAGATGCAAGAGGGAAGACATATGGGAACATATGTATATGTATAACTGATTCACTTTGTTATAAAGCAGAAACTAACACACCATTGTAAAGCAATTATACTTCAATAAAGATGTTTAAAAAAAAAAAAAAAAAAAAGGGAGAGGCAGTGTCAGTGATGACATCTCCCGGATTTCCTCCTTGATTATCTAGGTGTTTGGCGCTGTCATCCTCTGGACAGGAAACCAAAGAGGAGGGGCAAGTCTAGGAGACAGCTAATAAATTCATTTTAAAGGAGTCAAGTTTGTGATGCCAGGCCGATATCCAGATGGTGATGACAAGTCAGTGGTTGGAGACAGGGGTCTGAGCTCAGAAGACAGAACTGAAATGCAGATATATGGTAACCACTCCCACATTTATAGGTGGCATTAAAAGCTGTGGGAATGGATGAGATCACGTAGGGAGAGACTAGAGGGGAAAGAGAAAAAACTGACAGGAGCCAGTCTAGAATAAAATCTTCAGGACACCTCACCACCAACAACAAAGCCTCAGGGAGGACCAGGAGATCCTCACATGTGCCCAGCACGGATTCTTCCATGTAGGTCCTGCAGCTTACAGGATCAACAGTGGATGAAGGTCAGGAAAGCCTTTGGCAAGGCAGCCTCAGGGGAGGGAGGGAAGTGCATGTTTACACACTGATAACCCTGAAATAAGGCAATGCCCCACAGAGGCACTACTGGAAATCTAAATGTCTCTTGGGGAAAAGTCTCTGTGTCCACCTCCCTCCCGTTCTCTTCCTTGACATTTTTGCAGCATTGAAATGCTGGAGTCCTGTAGGGTTGATCCCCAAAGCTGAGGAAATCCAGTTTCTCAGATACGAAAGGGACTCTGGCTCCCGAGTACCAGTGCTCGCCCAGAAGAACTAACCTACGCAATCGAGTTGGTTAAACATGAACTCGCCCACAATCAGAACATCACCCCACCGTCAAGCCTCACAGTCCCCAAACTGAATTATGTAACCTCGTGGGTTTACTAAGAGCCATTTGTCAATTTAATAGCACAAAACCAAGGAGAAGCCAGATTCTCGACTGAGGCGGACAAATTTATGAAGACTATGACTCAGGTGCTTTCTCCCTGGAAGCTCCCTAATAAGATGCTGTACGAAGACTAGCTTGTACCTTGGAAGCGGCGGCTTCCAGAAAATAAATTGTGAGATTCTTGATACACACCCACCCACTCATGTACATATCTACACCTGCACACATATGCATGCACACATGGACACATACACATCTGTATCTGTGTATACACCCATGTGGATGTGTAGATGTATACAAATACTTTCTGGAAATGAGAAAAGCATTAGTGGGAGTGAAGTCCTAGATTCTAAGTCTGCCTGGTAACTAACCCTCCTCTGCACAATTTACCATAATGTGTGCGTTGGTGTGTGCACACACATGCACATCCAAAGAAGCACAGTATGTTTTAAGCAATGACAAAGTGGTGGTAACTGATTTTTTCCCACCCCTTGCCCCCCGCAAGGAAAAAAGCACTTGGCTCCGTTCCTAGTATATTTATTGGAGAGGAACAAGGCTTTCTGAAGAAGGTGGCATCTGAGCCAGGCCTAGAAGGTGGCCTGGGGTTCTAGTAGCTGGAGAGTTGGTGGGGATGGCGTTCTGGGAGCAAGGGAACAGTCTGAACAGAGATGGGAAAGTCAGGACCTTGAGAAACCCTAGGCTTTCACTAGAGCATTGGGTACATCTGGAAAAACAATGAAGGTAAAAATGAACAAGCAGGTTGGGCGGAGGGTCCTATCGTGGAGGGTCTCAAATTTTGGGTGAAATAATTTGGACTTCATCTGCAGGACATGGGGCGTGGGAAGCATTTCAAAGTGTTTCAAGAGGAAAGTGACATGATCAGGATTATGCTTCAGGAAGACTAATCTGCTCACAGGTTGGTGAGAATTGGAAATGGAAAATTCGGGAGGTTGTAACAGCACTCCAGGCCAGAATTTAAAATAGCGAGATTATGAATATCTCTTAACATGGAAAGATGCTTGTAATAAAGTTCTAAGGTTAAGTCAATTGCAAGTTGATATGTATTATATACATAATCTCATTTTTGCAAATATAAATACACCTACACCTACAAGCTATAACTGCAGAGGAAAAGTCCAAATACACAAACACTGGTTATTTCTTGTTGGTGGGATATTGGGTCACTTTTATTTTTTATTTGATTTTGTGTATTTTATATTATTTCCTACAATGAACATTTTCTTGTGTTAAAAAAAACAGGAGGAGAGAGGAGGGAGACAGAATCTGCCTCTATCAACCAGAAAGTCTGTCAAAGTATTTTCCTAAACAATAGAATCATCTACCTTGGAGCTGGATTGGGCCTCTCCCCTCATTTAATAGCCCGAAGTCGAGGATATGGTGACCTAAACCATTGAGGAAGCCACTAGAATGGAAAGGACACAGTATTTTCCTTCCGAGGTTCCTAAGTCAGTCAATCCTGGCACTTGAGAGCTAGACAACCTAGTTTAGGTGAAGAATGCCAACAGCTGTGAATCTGGGCTGCAAACTGGACAGGCCACAATACCACTCACAGGCTGAGAAAGTCTTATTGCCAGAAGAGTTTGGGGATTATTAGACCAACCGTACCACTGAGTAGCACTGAAAAACAGGACAGTGAAAGTGAAAGGGCTTGACAGCGTTCCGGTAAACTACCGAACTTTCTTGTCTAGTGCTCGTTAACTCAGGCTGTATCAGAGTCACCACACACACCTCAACTCCACCCTCCTCGCTGAATCTAATCCATCCACAGCAAATCGTGTATCAAGCTCTTACCGTGTACCAGGCAATGTTCTACGGGTGGGAAGCCCAGCAGCGATCAAAGCTGATTCCGTGGGTCAGACCTGTGGCATTTCATGTCCTTGAAGATCCCCGCCATGTTTCTTCCTCTTCCATTCTCCCTGCTCCCTTCCTTCTGGCTTCTTGAATATAAGCTTCGCGATAGCTGGGATTTGTATTGGTTGTTTTCTCGGCTGTGGGCCCAGGACCCAGAACACCTGCTTGGCCCATAGTAAGGGCTCCACAAATAATTGTTGAACCAATGGCCTTCACATGGGCTGTGTCTTTGACAGGGATCATGCTTCCTCTACCATTCTGTCAAGCTTATTTCTCTGAACCCCTCAAACATCACTCTCTCTGAGAAGCTTTCTGGAATTTACCAGATTCTTCTGTTAATGATTCTCTTGGTATCCTGTGCTGCTTCTCTTAGCATTTAGCATCACTGTAATTACATAATTACTTAATCTGTCTCTCCTGTGAGTACAGCGACTCCATGAATCCTGGGCCTGGCTGGTCTTATTTACCTCTATATCCCCAGTTCATGGCACAGAACCGGGCCCATGGGAGTCACTCAAAGTTGTCAAGTGACTGACTGACTGAAAGAATGCATACAACTTGATGGCTACTGAATCCCAGCTGGAAACAAGAGTAATCATCATTCCTGTGGTTACTAAGGATGCTCCTGGACAGCTGTTGGCAGGGTGGATCACAGCAACGAGGTTAAGCCCCAGGGCATTTTTTTGCCGCCTGGTCCTGTTTCCGAGAGTAAATTCAGGAAACTGGAGGATGCACTGCAGTCACTGATTCATTCAACAAATACTTAGGTGTCATTAGATGAGGTACAAAGATGACTAAAACAGTCTCTGCTTTTGAGGGGCTTGTAATTTAGTGGGGGTAATGGTACTAACAAGATAAAGGCACTGATATCTTTTTTTTTTTTAACATCTTTATTGGAGTATAATTGCTTTACAATGGTGTGTTAGTTTCTGCTTCATAACAAAGTGAATCAGTTATACATATACATATGTTCCCATATCCCCTCCCTCTTGCGTCTCCCTCCCTCCCACCCTCCCTATCCCACCCCTCTAGGTGGTCACAAAGCACAGAGCTGATCTCCCTGTGTTATGTGGCTGCTTCCCACTAGCTATCTATTTTACGTTTGGTAGTGTATATATGTCCATGCCACTCTCTCACTTTGTCACATCTTACCCTTCCCCCTCCCCATATCCTCAAGTCCATTCTCTAGTAGGTCTGAGGCACTGATATCGTGAAAGCTGTATTAGTTTTCTAGGGTTATCATAACAAAGTTCCGTGAACTGAGTGGCTTAGGGATTTATTGTCTCACAGTTCTGGAGGCTAGAAGTCCAAGATCAAGGTGTCAGCAGGGTCATGCTCCTTCTAGAAGCACTAGGGAAAGCTCTGTCCCAGGCCTGTCTACTAGCTTTGGGAGTTCCTTGGCTTGTGGCAGCGTGACTCCAGTCTTTGCATGGCGTTCTTACTGTGTATGTCTGTGTCCAAATTTTTCCCTTTTTATAAGGACACCAGTCATATTGGATTAGATCCCAGCCTAATGACCTCATTTTAACTCGATTACCTCTATAAAGAGCTTATCTCCAAATACAGTCACAGTCTGAGGTACTGAGGATTAGGGCTCCAACACAACTTTAGGGGAACACAATTCAGCCCAGGACAGAGCCACTCTGAGAGAGGTCTGCACAGGACCCAGAGTGGCAGCAGAAGGAAATAATCCACTCCCATGGGGATGGGGCTGGCGGGTGAGGAAAGGGTGCAGAAAAGGCTTCTCAGAGCACATGAACCTCGGACTCAATCTTGAAGAAGGAACGAGTATATTCCAAGTCATGTGGGTGGAGGTGGGGTGGGGTGGAGGTGGGGTGCAGAGAGGGTTGGACAAGGTGGGCAGGAACCAGATAATAAAAGACTCAGTGTAACCAAAGGGTTGGTCCTGAATGTCCCCCAAGTCCTCCAGCTTTCCAGAATGATCCTTTTGTTCAATATGCAAATGGAAAAAGCTGAAATAGCTACGCTGTGAACAGCGGGAAGCCTGATGTCGCTGAGGATTCAGTGTGGTTCTGGTGGAGGCAAGACTCTCCTGGGCCACTCGGCACTGCAACTCACCTGTGACTGGGGCTCGGCGCTGCTCTCAGCCTCTGCTGCTGCCGTCTGCCTCTGCATCCCTCAGTCCTTTCCGGACTCTTCTCCCACGACTGTGGGCATGGCAAGCTTACGCTGCTGGCTGGGGAGAGCAAAAGGACACAGCACAGAATAGGAAACAGCTTACGTGAAACACTGGCCATGGTGGCCCCAGCTTCCCTTGGCCACCTCCACTAAAGGAAAGTTCTTACCAGCCAGCTGTATCTTCTTAGGCTCCTGTCACCCCACCTTCTCTGTCTCACCAGTTAGAATCTTCTAGAAGCTTTTGAAAGGACCAATGCCCAAGACCATCTCAAACCACTTAAGTCAGCCTCCATGGGAGTGGGGTCAGGCAGGGATATATCTCCAAGCTCCCAGGTCCTTCTAGAGTGATGACAGCACTAGGAAGACCACTCTGTGTACAGACCTGGCTCATATCTCCCCTTCCTCATTGTCCTGGCAGCTAAGGAAAGCTCTGGTTCCTATTACCTTACTCTTATTATGCAGAGCAATTCCTCTGTCTGTCTGTCTGTCTGATTTGCTCTCACTTACCCAGGCCTAGGCACATTAGGCCAGCTCTTCTCAAAATAATAAATAAATGAGGTCAGTCATGATGTGCTCCTACAAAACAGCATCCTTTTCCTCTAAAATGAATCGTGTCTCTCCCCTTACAGGGAAAACCATTATACCTCCAAGCTTTTGTATTAAATACCATATTTCAGTGATTTTAAGACTCAAATATTTCCCACATTTTAACCTATCTGAAAGCATATGTATCTTATCATCAATGGGGTATCACAGTTTATTTGACAGTGTTTTGGTTTTTTTTTTCAGTGTTTCAAATAACAGTACACCTTACAGTTGTAAGGGGATTTGATTTGATGAGATAGTGTAGCAAGAACCTTTTTATTCCTCTTGCCACAAGGGCTGGTTTTGCCAAGGAGTTTGGACTTTATGTCATAGGTAGTAGGGAGCCATCAAAGGGTTCTGAGTGAGGGAGTAACATGGCAATGCCTGGCTTTCCAGAACCACTTTGTCACATGCCCGTGGGAGTAAGGCAGGAAGGCTCCTCAATGGAACTGGAAAATCAGGCCTGCCTAGGGGTGAAGGGATCCAAACTTGGTTCCTTGCGAGCAGGAAGGATTTTGATTCCCTGTGCTAAGGCCCTTGTGTCACTGTGGTCCAGGGGCTATCCTTAGGGAAGGCTCATCTGCTCTCTCCTAAGAGACCCAAGGTGGTAGCCTTCACTGCCTGGTGGATGAATTCTCCACCTGCAGGGCTGGCTCTCTCACCAGACCAGAACTTGACTCTGTTGGTCCTCTCCACCCGGGGTCTTCTTCCCCAGGTATCCTAGCATTCACCAGGCACACACAAGAGAGCGAAGTATAAACCACAGGATCCCATTTGTCAAGTTCCAAAGGGAAATAAAGATGACAGGCAGACAGCACACTCTGGTAGGGAGATCAGACCATTCCCTCCCTGAAGGCAAATTAGCGGGAAAGCCAAGTTGTCACGAGAAAGCCAATTGATTCACTTATAATGAGAAAATCAACTTTCAAGAGTACTGAAAGTTCACACTGGCTGGAGCACCTTGTTCTTTCCCTGTTGAAAAATGAATCCAGAAGCAGCCAAATCATCCAGCAGAGACTTAGTGAGCAGGGAATCAGGGCAGGGGTGACGGTTAAGCATTAGCCACGTCTCACAGCTGAATTGCTTGCGTTGTTCTCCTCTGCTAGAGGGGTTGCTGTGCCCAGTGAACCTCACTGCTCACGTCTGCCTGCCAAGCTTGCTTCTTGCCTGGACGCTGAATGGACGGACCTCGCCAGCATTTGCCCCTGAGACTTGCCATGTTCAGCTTCCAAGGCTGGCCCGTGCCGGCCTCTGACAACGTGGCCCTCCCACCCCCAGAGGACTTGGGTCTTTGTTCACTCCCTCATGGTCACAGTCAAGCCCAGCCTCATCTATCCAAGAATACATTTAAGCACAATCTCTTGGATTTTTCCCACAAATGACTTATCTCAACTTCCGGGTGTGTAGTTCAATATTTAACCCTTCACAAATTTATTTACAGGCTCTTCAGACTCCTGGCTGTCACTTACTGGGGGCAAGCACCAGGAGGAAATGGCCTTCCTTTTAATAAGGAACTTAATTTCCCTTTTTCATCCTGGGTATGGAAACCCTCCCTCCTCCTGGGTTGGAGTAGCCCACAGAGCTTGTGAAATAAGCTGGATTTCACATGCAATTGAGAGGAAGACAAGAGCTCGTAGCCCAGGGAAGTCTCATAAGCAGCTTCAGGGCAGGGATGGATTTTGCTGGGTCTGCATCACAGGGATCATCTTATCAGAGTGTTAACAACACAGACCCTGAAGCCACACAGAGCTGGGTTCCAATCCTAGCTTTGCCTTAGAGACAGCACTCAACCTCTCTGAGCCTTGTCTTTAAAATGGGATAATAATACCTGTACCTCCTGGAAGGATGAAGTAAAACAATAATGCACAGTGCTTGGCACACAGTAAGCATTGTTCCTTCCTCTTTGCTTTCTCAGTTTTTCTCATTATTGGAAACTGTCCCATAAAAACCTTAGACCTCCACAAAAATCTCCTCTTCACCCTCCCTGCACAACCCCACCCACCGGGCAATTCAAAGCAGTGAGAGAAGCCTAGCAGTTAAATTTTCTTCTTTTCTTGTCTTTTTTTAACAATGTCTTATACCCACCCTAATATTCACATCTATGTGTTTACTTCTAAGATTTACTTTAAAATAATAGGATGAGGAAGTGGGGAAGTGGAGAGTATAGAGGAAAGATGATGGGCCATGAGTTGATAGCTGTTGAAGCTGCATAATGTGTACAAGGGAACTCATATACCATCCTCTGTACTTTTGTATATATTGATATTTGAAATTTTCCATATTAAAACATATTTTTAAAAGAAAAAAATCATATTGATGAGTTTCTATTTGCCAGACACTGGTTGAGGAGAGAGGGTTTGAAAGAAGAATAAATTCAGACCCTGCCCCTGAGGAATTCACAGACTGGTGGAAGAAGACAGGAGTGATAGTGATCATTTCAAGCAGAGCGATAAGGGGTAACAGCGCAAGTGGGGGCTCGGCAGGGCACCTCGGGGAGAAGGAGGGCGGCTTCACAGCTTCTGCTCTCCCCCAGACCACCTTGCTGGCTTGCACAAATGCACGTGAGAGGCAGCAGGCATGCAGAGAAAGATATGCCTGAATGGACATCATTTCCATCATGACCCAGTTCATACATCATCTCCTCTAAGAGCCACTTCATCCTTCTCTCTTCCAAGCTGTGTTAGGTGCCTTCCTCTGAGCTATGTCTTCCTTAGCCTTTATAACGCTGAATAAAGTGATTATATTTGGGTGGGGTGGAGAAGGAAGGAGTCATCCCTGAAAACCTTGTATAATGCAAAGCTCCCATAATTCAGGACCAACCCTGACAGAATGGCACGTATGTCCACCTACCAAGCAATGGTGGCACCCCTGTGTGGCAAAAGTGTGAACGTTATCTGCAAATGACCAGGTTCACCTGCGTTCAACTTAAGCAACTCTTAACCGATTTACAAGTTCAGAAGCTTCTCATTTCTTCAATACTTGCACATAAATGAGACTTAACATAGTTCTACCACACCCCTTCAAATCTGTGGCATAATTTAAAATTGCACAAAACCTGATTCTTGAATTGTAATTATCTACAATACAGGGTCCTCTTCCTTACCTCTTTTTTCCCAGCTGAGTAGGAGGGATAGAGGAAGGAAAGGAGGAAGGGAGGGAGGGAGAGAAGGAAGGGGGACTTCCCTGGTGGCGCAGTGGTTAAGAATCCGCCTGCCAATGCAGGGGATCCCTGGACCAGGAAGATCCCACATGCCGGGGAGCAATGAAGCCCGCGAGCCACAACTACTGAAGCCCCCATGCCTAGAGTCCATGCTCCGCAACAAGAGAAGCCACCCCAATGAGAAGCCCACACATCACAACGAAGAGTAGCCCCCGCTCGCCGCAACTAGAGAAAGCCCACGTGCAGCAACGAAGACCCAACGCAGCCAAAAATAAATAAAAATAAATAAATCTATAAAAAAATTATTAAAAGAAAAAGAAAAGAAGGAAGGGAGGGTAAGATTAGACAGAAAGACGGTCTTCTCTTCCTCTTCTCCCTTCTCCATCCCCCAATGCAGAGGCATATCATGAGAATTTGACATTAGAGATCATCTTTTCTGTGCTGAGCAGTAATTGACATATAAGTGATGTTATACCCTGATGCTGTCTAGCTCCCCCATCTTGGGCTTGTCATTTCTCCTTCCAAAACCTTTATTCCCCCATCTCTCATGTAGGAAGAACAGTACCAACCAGACCTCTGAGGGGTCATAGAAGGGTCACATTAGATAATGCAGGAGAAAGCCCTTTGAACGCTGTAAAGCTGCAGACTCACGTTAGGGGCGTTGTGACCGGCTGACACAGGGCATCCACAACCCGGTACTTCCGAGTGACTCACCAGCCTCTTATATGAGCCCCTCTCACTAGGAGGCCCTGAGGGTAGCTGAGCTAATGTTTGCAAACCACTTTAAAGAAGAGAAGGGCTTTAAAACTGCTTGGATCGCTTCCAGTTAGATGACCTCTTCACAAGAGTACAAAGAAGAGCAAATGTGGACTTTTCTCTTCCTTTTAATTTTCTTTCAAAAAGGGAGACAACTCACTCCATCATTAGTGTACATCACTGTGTTTGAATTAGCCAAGCGAGGGCAGAAGAGTTTGGGGGGTGACAGGCTTATTAAAAATATTATTATTGTTATTTTTTAATGGAGAGAGCAATATGTGCTTATTTTTTAAGTGTAAATGATATAGAAGTATAGAAAGTAAAAGGGAAAAGCCCAACTCTTCTAAATACCACCTCCACCCCTTCCCAGAATTGGCCACTGTTAAGACAGAGGTAAGAGCTTTCTGTGCATATGGTCCTGCAATTCTCTTTTTTCACTTAACCATAAACAGTAGGTTGTTTTTTTTTTTTTTTACAAGGATGGAAGTTTTTTTTTTTTTAATTAATTTATTTATTTTTGGCTGTGTTGGGTCTTCGTTTCTGTGCGAGGGCTTTCTCTAGTTGTGGCAAGCGGGGGCCACTCTTCATCGCGGTGCGCGGGCCTCTCACTATCGCGGCCTCTCTTGTTGCGGAGCACAGGCTCCAGATGCGCAGGCTCAGCAGTTGTGGCTCACGGGCCCAGTCGCTCCGCGGCATGTGGGATCCTCCCAGACCAGGGCTCGAACCCGTGTCCCCTGCATTGGCAGGCAGATTCTCAACCACTGCGCCACCAGGGAAGCCCAGGATGGAAGTTTTAAAAGAAATTTAGAAGGCAGTATAAACGTTTTACCAAGGCGACTGCTTATTCAAATCTGTTTTTTAAGCCAAAACCCAGACTTGGAACGTTACCACAGCATCTGAGGGGAAGGATGTCCTGTGCACACCTTTGTCGCGTGTTAGTCCTCCCAAACCAGAATGTGAGCTTCCCAGAGCCTAGCACCATGCCCGGCACAAATCAGTGTTTGCCGAGTGAATAACTGAATGACCTTGATTCCGCAGAATTAATCTCCACTGGGCCCCTCTGTGCTTCACGGCATCTTGCTTTCCCAGCACTTTCACACTTTGGGTCATTTTGGCCTCACAACATCCCTCTAATTTGTGTTGCACTCCATATTTCATTTTATGGTTATTTTACAGCGGGGGAAACAGTCCCAGTGAAGTCACAGAGCTGGGCCTAGAACCCAGGTGTTTTTTTTTTGCACCCACTCTTTGTATTCACCGATGCCTGCCTCTACTGTGTACAATGGTCAGAGGATAACAGAATCAGTTGAATGTCTACATAGCTGAAAGCTTGCTTTGAGGTGGTGAGGGTTAATCCTCTTCTGTGTGTGAGCTAGGAAGGCTAATTTATGTTGGGCGCACTAAACTTTATGAAGGCCTCTGGTTTGCAAATCCATCTTCCGCCATCTGCTGGATGAAAGCAGCATTTCAGTACTGCCGCTCATCAGCCATGGTAACAGTTACCATCTGTTAAGGTACTACTTCGTGCCATGCAATTAACATGTATAATTTCTTTTACTCCTCCAAACAACCCTATAAGGTAGGTCCAATCTTATCCCCATTTTCAGATGAGGCAACTGAGGTTCACGTGGTTAGGTAACCCACCCTATGTGCACTAGTTTCCTAGGGTTGCTGTAACAAATTACTGTAAACCTGGTGGCTTAATACCATAGGAATTTATTCTCTCAATTATGGAGGCCAGAAGTCCGAAATCAAGGTGTCAGCAGGGCCAGGCTCCTTCCAAAAGCTCCAGGGAAGAATTTTTCCTGGCTCTCCCAGCTTCTGGGGCTCCAGGTATTCCTTGGCTTGTGGCTGCGTCGCTCCAGTCCCTGCATCCATCTTCACACGGCCTTCTCCTCCTTCTCCCTGTGTGTCTTTCCTCTGTGTTTCTCCTACAGGGACATTTGTCATCTAATTTAGAGCCCACCAAGATAATCCAGGGTGATCTCTTCTCAAGGTCCTTAACTTAATTACATCTACCAAAACCCTTTTCCCAAATAAGGTCACACTCACAAGTTCCTAGGGTAAGAAGGTGAGCATATCTTTTGGGGGTTGGGGGAGCAACCAGTTAACCCACTACCCTATGTTCTTTAGTTGACATGTTGCAGAGTCTATGCTCTTAATCACTGTGAGGTGGGATCGAGACTGCTGCTAGCAACCCTCCTCTCTGTGTCTCCTCTACCCCTCAATCCTTCCCATTGTAGGTCCACCCCTTCTCTCTTTTCAGTTAAAGGACATGCCAAAAAAAAAAAAAAAAAAGGCTTGCACCCTGAGCCTCCCTGCTCTTGCTCATTGCATAGGGTGACCACGTGATTTACTGTCCAAATGAGGACACATTTGAAGACCAAAGAGTAAAAGTGAGTGTTAACAATGATCCTGTGATGACAGGCACATCAGGACTGTGAGGGCAAAGCTAGATGCAGAGGGTCCCTGCCAGGGCCTCCCCAGGGTGGGCCTCTCCTGCTGGCTTTCCCAAGACTCCGTGCCTCCCTTTTCTTTTGCACCCAAAGTCAACTCCCTCTGCCAGGCACCTCCACTTGGCAGGTGATCAGGAGACTCTGAGGCCCAGCAGACACCTACTAAATGAGTGTTGAATTCTTTTTTAACATATTTGTTGAACATGGACTTTGTGCTGCTGATCCCTGGCACGAAATCCCTGCCCTCAAGGAGTTTATAGACTAGCAAGGGAGTGGTTGACAGTGGAAGTGTGCTAACTTCACCGGCTGCCGAGTAAAGATCTCTGGCTGCCGCCTAAGGGGCACGTTGCACTTGGGAAAGGCTCACTGGGGCAAAGGGGAAGGAAAATGCCCCGGCAGGGCTGATCCAGGTGCTCTAGCCCACCATCTCACACAGCCCTCACATTCCTATGAGGAAGGTATGGATCCATGGTCTATTATCAAAAATCCTTGGGGCCGGGCTTCCCTGGTGGCGCAGTGGTTGAGAATCTGCCTGCCAATGCAGGGGACACGGGTTCGAGCCCTGGTCTGGGAAGATCCCACATGCCGCGGAGCAACTAGGCCAGTGAGCCACAATTACTGAGCCTGCGCGTCTGGAGCCTGTGCTCCGCAACAAGAGAGGCCGCGATAGTGAGAGGCCCGCGCACCGCGATGAAGAGTGGCCCCCGCTTGCCACAGCTGGAGAAAGCCCTTGCACAGAAATGAAGATCCAACACAGCCATAAGTAAATAAATAAATAAATAAAGTTTAAAAAAAAAAATCCTTGGGGCCAATGTATTTTGGAATTCAGATATTTCTCGATTTCAGAGCAATAGTGTGTTGTAACCATTTTCTATTCTGTACCTGATGGTCTGGGGCTATACTCCCCCCCTCCCCAGTGAATATATTCACAATATAGAGCAAAACATGTATATTCACATTCAATAAAACAAACACAGACTGTAAAAAGTTTCATGTCAGTTCAAGGTAGGATTTTATGGCAAATTAATTCAGATCAATTAGATTTCACTGCTAAATGAGTTAAGAAAAAAAATGTCCGTTTTTATAGTTTGGGGATTTGGGAATTGGAGATAAGAGATTGTAGGGCTGTAGTATTTGCTCCAATGTGAAGACAAAGAAACTGAGGCTCAGAAAAGTTATGAAAATTGCACAAGACACACAGTAAGTGGTGCAGCTGGAATCGAACGTTCATCTGTCTCCTGGCTCACCCACAGTATCAATCTGTTTTGATTTTTTTTTGATTCAGGTAAGAGAGCGAAGCCCGATCATGAGCAATATCATGATTTCTGAGATAATATTGGCTGCTCCGTCCTGCTTGTCTTTGTAGAAACACTTGAACCAAAGTTTTAAGTCATATAAACATGCATGATCTTTTTGTCTGCCCGTGTTTGTAGCGTGCCATTCTTGAGCCATCTGTAGTGTGAATGATTCTGTGGTTTCAGGCACGGGGGTGCAGTTCCTACTCATGAACTTGGAAGGGGCGTTAATTAAAAAGTGATGCAGGTGACAGTACAGGCAGAGTTGCTTAGACAACAAAACCAGACAGCTCCGTTTTGTTGACCTACTTCAAACACATATGATTACTTCACTTTATAAAAAGAAAATAAAGTCTTGGGGAGAGTAGTAATCATTCCTAACAGCACCTTTAAAAGAAATGGTCTGATTAGTAGAAAACACCCAACCCACGAATAATTTAAAATGCTTGCTTCTTCAACCATAGTGCGAGATCAGATTCCCTGACCTGGCAGTCCCAACATACACACACACACACACACACACACACACACACATACACAGACGCACAGACCCATACACACATCTCTCTCACACACACCACACATACACAGACACACATACTCCTTATACACACATCTGTCACACACACACCACACACACACACACACACACACACACACAGATGATAAACATCCTATGGACGGTGAAGCTTGGTTGAATTTGTTCTTCCAGTCCCCTCTGCTGGGCGGTGGAGTGCTAAACTCCACTGGATGTTACTAACCCCAGCTAAAGTCAGCTGGCCAAGGCTTTAGTATTGTCAGGCTTCACGACCACATGACTTATCACAACTTTTTGGCTTCCTGGGGTGAGAATTCACTCCAGGCCAACAAAGATGGTAATATTCCTTCCATAGTTAAGCCTTTCAGCCTCTCCTCACGACTAGGTTTTCACCATTGTTTTGTCTCTTTACACAAAAGATGACATGCCCAGAAAATTCCCTTAACAGGTCAGTTTTGTGTTCCTCCCACTTCTGCAACAAGGAAAGAAATAACAACTTACCTAAAACAATCCAGAGTTTTCCATTCAAATTGCAACAATGACAGTTATGATGATTCCTAACTTTATTGATTGAGAGGCTACTATGACCCAGGTGACATAGCATGCTGTGTGATTTATCTTGGGAGAATGAGAGCGATCAAATTACAGCTTTCAGGACTGTATTATATTGTATGCAAATACCAATAAATACTTAACATAGCATTGTCATGTGCCAGGCACTGTTCTAAGTACATTATATGTAATCCTCTCACTGTAACCCATACAACAACCCTATATGGTAGATACCTATGTTATGCCATTTTACAGATGGGGAAACTAAGACCCAGAGAGGCTAAGTAACTTGTCAAGGTCACACAGCTAAAAAGTAGTGTAGCTGGAATTATGATTGAGACACTCAGGTCCTAAAGTTCATGTTTTTCCTGCTACTGTAAGAACGTTGTTTCTCTAGGGATGAGGTCTATGTCTTATTGTCCCTGCATCCCAGCTCTCAGCATTGTACCTGGCAGAAATACATGCTTAACACATGTTCAAAGAGGAAGTAAAAGATGGGGGGATGGGAGGGAAGGAGGACACCTGTTTCAGAGACATACCTGCACAGTGCTCCCCGTGGAAATGAAGGTCCGGGACCCATTAGTAATCAATGGCATTTTTCTGAGAGAGAAGAGCTGATGGATAGATCTTCGGGGGTTTGCTTTTATGAGCTGTCTGCTGCAACCCCATAAAGGGAGGACCCTTTGCAACTTTACCAACGGCCAAAGGACAGAGCCTGTCAGAATATGCTCATGATCCCAACAGCAGGATTAAAAGGCTCTCCACGGACGGGGGTGCAATATAGGGAGCACAGAAGCATAGCTAGGTAGGGAACAATCATTCTGCTGGGTCCATTCTCTAAATAACAGTATTTTCTAATATTTGTAAAGAAATATTTAGATCTGAAGATTGTGAAGACCATGCTGATGCAGAGCAAAAGCCAAACTGTGCAGAGAACTGGCCCTCTATTTCCTCAGGGTTCCAGAATATCAGTCATACCTAATTAATGTAGGTAGCATGTTTTAGAGGAGTTATTTGTTTATATCTATCTCTCCTGCTAGCCCAAGTGTTCCTGAGGTGCAAGGACCTTGTTACTCATCCTTAGTATGGTGTAAGCAGTTAAACATGTGACTTGGGGAGTCAGATTACCTGAGATAACATTAAGGCTTCCTCATTTACTGTGTGGCATTTGGCAAGTTACCTAACCTCTCTGAGCCTCTCTTTTCTTATTTGTTGAATAGGAAATAATGTTTTCCATAAGGGAACTTCACCAGCTTCTGAGCAAAGATCTCTGGCTGCCTGGGAAAAGTCTTACTGGGGGGAAAGGAAAAAGAATGGCATTAAAGTAGGGTTCTGCATGCATTACTTCATGAAACCTTGATGATTAAGTGAGAGATTTATGTAAATTGCTTAGCACAGCACTTGGCTCATACTGCATGTGACAAAGACTGTTTCCTAGTACCTACACTCCCCTTCTTTCTTTAGTAATAGTGTCACCAAAGTTTTAGTGGGGTGTGTACCTGGTTTCAGAAAGAAGG
Source organism: Balaenoptera musculus (assembly GCF_009873245.2). Taxonomy (NCBI): domain Eukaryota; kingdom Metazoa; phylum Chordata; class Mammalia; order Artiodactyla; family Balaenopteridae; genus Balaenoptera; species Balaenoptera musculus. The sequence continues at coordinate 58,250,144 of NC_045785.1, read as the reverse complement.
CTCTGGAGAACCGTGAAGAAATGGTGGGGTGCATGTGGCTAGGGGCAGATGTCCACTTGGCCATGGCCAAGGTCAAGGTGAGAGGAATACTGAGCACCCTGTCAGCGGTGGAGAGGAGTGGTGAGCACTAGGGTGTTTCTGGGGCAGAGTCAGCCAGATTTTATGAATGACACAGGGAGAGAAGAAGGCAGGTGGCAGGGAGGGGAAGAGACCAGAGGACACCGGGTTCTCAGCATGGTGACTAAGTGTGGGGACTTAGTAATTAATAAGTCACTGAGCTAGAGAATGGAGGAGGAGGAACAGGTTTGGGAAGCAGGTGATGAGTGCAGTTAAGGACACACTGGGCAGAGGGGCCTCAGGGATGTCCCATCCAGAGGTCCAGCCAAGTTCCTTTGTTCGCCGCCTCTGTGGAATGGCCTTTCATCATCAATATGAATCCTTAAAAAGAGAGTGGCATGGACATATATACACTACCAAATGTAAAATAGATAGCTAGTGGGAAGCAGCCGCATAGCACAGGGAGATCAGCTCGGTGCTTTGTGACCACCTAGAGGGGTGGGATAGGGAGGGTGGGAGGGAGGGAGATGCAAGAGGGAAGGGATATGGGGATATATGTATATGCATAGCTGATTCACTTTGTTATAAAGCAGAAACTAACACACCATTGTAAAGCAATTATACTCCAATAAAGGTGTTAAAAAAAAGGGGGGGGGTTGCAAAGAGCACTGCAAATGTTCTGTGCCTGGAAGGTCAAAATAACCGGCAGAGGGAGCAACTTTCACACACATACTCTCACACACACACACACACACACACACACACGCACACACAGCCTACAGTCAGCCCTCAGGTAGCTCCCCCTGCCCCTCCAGGTCTGCTTCCCAAGCCTGCAGCTCAGCCTGGTCTTGCCCCACACCAGGCTCCCTGGGTGGGATACAAAACATGTGTATCCACAGCACAGAAAGACCATATCTACCTCATCAGCGATGGTTTCTATGGAACGTTTGGTCACAGTGTGCAAGTTTTTGTTTTACTGCAGAGTCGTTTCCGTGAAAATAGCCAACGTGATTATGTTGAATTGCACAGCTAACGCTGGAGCTCTCTCCATTGCAGTTCTGCTCCCTGCAGACATTTCCCTGCAATTCTATTTTGCACCAACTCCATGCAGGCTCTTAAAAGTCTTGTAAAACTACAAAGGGCCTGAAGCAAGTGTGCTACCCAATCCCCTGACCTCAGACCAGGGAGGTCAAACTGCAAGGATGGATGATTTTCTTTCTCAGCAGGGAGTTTTAAGAGGTCAAATCACCACCTTGAAGACCCAGCCCAGTATTTAATGAATGCTTGTTAGTGCCTGTCACTAAACAAAATATTGTGTATTTATTATCTTATTTAATCCTTAGACCTAAAGAACAAGGCAGGTAAGATGAGGCTCAGAGAGGGTGAGGAACTTGCCTAAAGCTGTACAGCTAATAAATGGTAGAGGTGGGATTCCACTCAAACCTGTCTCACCCCAGTTCTCAATGCCTAACCACTGGGCTGAACTGCCCTCCACCATCAGTCCAGGGCTTCATTCTCCCAGTGATAGGACCACAGTTAGCATTGCTGTCATTTAGTTCCAGGTCCTCTAGCTCAGTTTGCCCTATTTTCCATGTGTTGTTCTTCACATCTGGACTGGTTTACTGAAAGGGATGTGTGTGGTTTCCTACCATCCACCAAGTGTTAGAAAAGGAAAGGTCTTGGCCATGAGGAAACTCAGAAAAGATATCTCTGGCTCTACTTGCTCTCCTAGAAGTGATGAGTGGGGTAGACAGTGGTGACCAGTGTCATGCTGGCTCTGTGAGAGTGGCCGCTTGGTGAGCTCTTTGCGCAGGTGACCATCGTACCTAGCTCGGGGCATAATGGTCTTAAGATAGAAAAGCTATCTATTTGGGTCCACATCAGTGTACTTTTTATAAAGCAAATCTGGGCTATGAATGTTTAGAGTTCTGAGGTAAAACAAATGAGAAAGGATGGACATGTTTAGAAGAGACTTTGATAGTTCTGTTTGTCTTCTCTCTGAATTGTTTGTTTCCTCTGAGTTGCCCTCTTGCTTTCTCTTTGTTTGCCTCCATCACCATCTTTCCCGGTAGACGCTGAGTTGTCAGAATGGAACAGGCTAGGTTGCAGTGCTTATAGGGTCGCAGAGGTAGAGGAAGAGTGAGTGTCAAGGTAGCACCCCGGCTTTAAATGCTTCAGCCCAGAAGCAGCACACGTCACTTCTGATCAAATTTCACTGCTGAGAGCTAGTTCCAGGGCTGGGGAAAGTGCTCTCTCCCTGTGCCTAGGCAGGAGAGGAGAAAGGGACCTGGGGAGCACTGGTGATCTCTATCATTGAGACTTTCCTTTGATGTCTACTGATAGTTGTTGACATGATTAGGGACAAGGGGAATTCTGGTAAGATGTCATGGTAATGGTGCAGGGTTGTTTGTGAGGTTTGTTTGTTTTTTTTTTTTTAATTTTGTCAAGGTGTGATTTATATATCATAAAATTCACCCACTTTCAGTGTACAATTCAATGATTTTTAGTAAATTTACCAATTTGTGCAACCAGGTAGTATAGCAGTTTTTGAACCTCCTTGAATCCCACCACTAAAACATTCACAGCCACTAGGTTAGCAAAACCAAAACCCCATGGACAATACCTACTACCAAACCTGACAAGCAGTGCTTCCTTGAACTCCAAAATTTGAGTCAGTAGGAACAAGCTGCCAATAATTGCATGACCCACCTGATATCAGAAACTGCAGAAGGAAAGGTAAAGGGGCTTCTGATGCCCCTAAGAATTGGAGGACCCCCCCCAACCACCAAAGGAACTCACTGGAAAGTTCCGCAGGTGTTGGGCTGCACCCCGCAGGCCTACAAGGCCTGTGCTTGCCAGTTTCAAGACCGAAGAAAGAGCCCGGAGTCAGCGGCAGAGACATTGATGGTTTAATGGATGGGGGGAGCTTACACATCTGTAGCAAGGTCCTGGAGAGACACCCCACCTTGTACGGCACACGGCGGGCAGGACATGATGGAAGTCTTTGCTCCCAGGGGGGAGGAGAGATTACCAGTTATAGGGGAATTGATGTCAGGTGGGCTCATTAGTTACCAGGGAAACCAGCAGAGGGGCACACCCCTCACCACCCCTTTGACAAGAACAGTCCCTAGCTGGGGCCTGGGGCAAGTATGCAGAAGGTCAGTCATGTGTGTAGGTGTAGGTGAAGCAGGCACTGGTCGGGCAGGGGATGTACAGAGAGCAAGAGAACAGCCATCTGGAGTGGCCTGACCATACAGTGGGCCATTTAGAGAATGGAGGTAAAGCTGGGGTCTGGTTCAGGGGAGGTTGTAATGCACACATGAGTACAGGATGACTATGGGAAAATCTGATCATGCTGGTGGGGTCCAGGGGTCCCAGAGTCCAGAGGTCCAGACCCTATGAACTCTTAAAGCCAACAAGCCAAAGCACTCTTCCAGGACGAAGCCCCACCCGGAGGAGAAAATGCTGGGAGTGTCATCCAAACTGAACAAGTCAGGGCAAACAGGCAAAGAAAAGTGATGTTAAAATAAAGGGTGGGGAGGTGAGAAGGGAAGAGGAACTCAGAACGTACAAGGTCATATTTATAGCTACTTCATGAAAGCAACAGAAAGGGACACTGTAGACTGTGAAACTAGAAAAAGCTCTCTTGTTTTTAACTCCTGAAAGTAGAAGGGAAACTCCTTTCCCTAAAAAATGAGCCACAGGAAAGGATTGTAGTCAAATACCAACAACATTATTATAAGGAAAAAAGAGAATAAGAAGCAGAATAATACAACCACGACAATGAAAAAATATCAAAAAACATGCCACAAAAAAGATTAAAATTGTGATCTAATATTTCAAGATGAGCTTAAAAAATAAGAAAATAATAGAAACTATGAAAGACAACATAAATCAGAATGAGAAAAAAAGTAGGATGATTCAGGAAAAGGAAGATTTGAAAAGAGAAATGAAAGAATTCAAAAAAGAATTGGAGATAAAAGAAAAATCATTTCAGAAATAAAGGCTAAACTAGAAGGACAAGAATAAACAAACCAAATGAAAAGTTCCTTGAGAGAAATAGAAATGGAAAATGGAAAGTTTTTAAAATCAAAAAGGAAAAGAAAGAGATAAAAAGGGCTTGAGGGAAAGTAACAAGCAGAGAAAACAAGCAAAGAATATCCAACATACCCATTAGAGTCCCCAGAGAAGAAAACAAAAGAATGAGACAAAAAATTATTAAAAACTAAAATACAAAAAAAACTTGAAATTAAAAAAAAAGACACCTTAAACCACATATTGAAAACAACAAGAACCTACTATATAGTAAAGGGAACTATAGTTAATATCTTGTAATAACCTATAATGGAAAAGAATCCAAAAAATTATATATATTATATATACCATATATTAATGTACAGTATAAAATTTTTATTATATATAATATATATAGATAACTGAATCACTTTGCTGTATACCTGAAACTAAGAGAACATTGCAAATACTTCAATTAAAAAAGTTTTTTTAATTTTTAAATTAAAAAAAATACACATTTTGAACAGACACACTGCATAAATTGGAAATATCAGCCCTCAATAGCTCCACACTGAAACTATTGAATTTTAGAGAAAAATCTTAAAAATCCTTTGTGCAGCCAGACAAAAAGAACAAGTATTTTATAAGAGAAAGAAAATCAGATTGTCGTTAGACTTTCAACATCAATGCTTCATTCCAGAAATCAATGGAGTAACTTATTTAGGATATTCAAAGAACATGTGAGTCAAGAATTTAAAATCCAGCCAAATTGATCTTCAAATATAAAGTCAGCAAACATCCTGTTATGAACACACAAGAACCTGGGAGGCAGTAGTACTTCTAGGAGTCTTTTCCGAGGAATCAAAGAAAGCTCTTGCAACCAAAACGGCTGAAGAGACAACGGCATAAGAACTGCTCAAGTAGGCCAGATAACAAAGGAAGATTAATGATAGAATTAAAATACATCATTTGGCAACCCCAGATGAATGAATAGATCTGTTTGTTCAATTATCATCAGTGGCTGCTAACATCACAAAAAGAGAGACAAAGATAAATTACATGCCCCGTGATGGAACTACACAACATAATTAATGAAGTAGACTTGAAAAAGAATGAAACATATCAAGCCTCTAAAGCTAGCTACCACTTCACAGGCAATACAGAGAAACATCACAGTCACACCACAAGGATGCAATCAGCAAAATTCAATCTAGAGGAAATGCTATAGAGCAAGTAGCACAATTTCTTTAACAATTTTTTCAGTTAAAAAATAAATGGGACACCATATGATACCACTTATATGTGGAATATAAAATATGACACAAACGAACTTATCTACAAAACAGAAACAGACTCACAGACATAGAGAGCAGATTTGGGGTTGCCAAGGGGAAGGGGAGGGATAGATTGGGAGCTTGGGACTAGCAGATGCAAACTATTATATATACAATGGATAAACAACAAGGTCCTGCTGTATAGCACAGGGAACTATATTCAGTATCCTGTGATAAACCATAATGGAAAAGAATATGAAAAAGAATGTATATATATGTATAACTGAATCACTTTGCTGTACAGCAGAAATTAACACAACACTGTAAATCAACTATACTTCAATAAAATAAATTTTAAAAATTAAAAAATAAATGGGAGAATTAAGAGATTAAAAAAAATAATCAGAAGATTTACAAATCAAGTTGTAAATCTTGTTTTGATCCCAATTCAAGCTAACAAACTCTAGGGAAAAAAATTACAGAAAAGTCAAAGAAACATGAACATTGACTGGATATTGATGATATTAAAGAATATTTTAGGTTGATATTAGTATTATGGTTATATTTTAAATGAGCAGCCTTTGTCTTCAGAGACTTATAGTGAAATATTTACAGATAAAATGATACGAGGTCTGGGATTTGGATCTAAGTAGCCTGGGGTCAGGGTCGGAGAGTAGATGAGAGTAAAGAAGAAGCAAGCTTGGCCAGGAGGTGATCATTGTTGAAGCTGAGCAACAGGTTTATGCTGGATTCTCTCTACTTCTGAAATATTCTGTAATAAAGAAATATTCTGTATTTTTCATTTGTTAGAATTTCAAAGTTTTATTGTAAACAAACATCCCTCCCCTTTAATTTTTTTTTCAATTTCATAGAGATTTTTTAAATTGAAGTATAGTTGAGTTGCAATGTGTTAGTTTCAGGTGTACAGCAAAGTGATTCTGTTATATATATATTCTTTTTCAGATTCTTTTCCTTTATAGGTTATTACGAGATATTGAATATAGTTCCCTGTGCTATATAGTAGGTCCTTGTTGTTTATCTATTTTATATATAGTAGTGTGTATCTGTTAATCCCAAACTCCTAATTTATCCCTCCCTCTCCCTCCAGATTATTCTGTATTTTTAAATTTATTTATTTTATTTATTTATTTATTTTTGGCTGCGTTGGGTCTTCATTGCTGCGCACGGGCTTTCTCTAGTTGTGGCGAGCGGGGGCTTCTCTTGTTGCGGAGCACGGGCTCTAGGGGCACGGGCTTCAGTAGTTGTGGCTCGTGGGCTCTAGAGCACAGCCTCGGTAGTTGTGGCGCACGGGCTTAGTTTCTCTGCGGCATGTGGGATCTTCCCGGACCAGGGCTCGAACCCGTGTGCCCTGCATTGGCAGGCAGATTCTTAACCACTGCACCACCAGGGAAGCCCCTATTCTGTATTTTTAAAGAGAGAAAGACAGTGCACACATGATTGAGAGAGAGAGATTAGGAGATTATGGGAATAAAAAATGAATTGGGGGGCTTCCCTGGTGGCGCAGTGGTTAAGAATCTGCCTGCCAATGCAGGGGACACGGGTTCGAGCCCTGGTCGGGGAAGATCCCACATGCCGCGGAGCAACTAAGCCCATGAGCCACAACTACTGAGCCTGTGCTCTAGAGCCCGCGAGCCACAACTACTGAGCCCACGTGCCACAACTACTGAAGCCCACGTGCCTAGAGCCTGTGCTCCACAACAAGAGAAGCCACTGTAATGAGAAGCCCATGCACCGCAACGAAGAGTAGCACCCACTCGCCGCAACTAGAGAAAGCCCGCATGCAGCAATGAAGACCCAACACAGCCAAAAATTAATTAATTAATTAATTATTTTTAAAAAGTGAATTGGAAGTTCTGGGTGTGGTTCCTACTGACCTGGGGCTTCACTATAAAGTGATTTGCTTCAGCCATTTGATGGCAAACTCCTAATATCAGTACCTTTCAGTCTTTTAAGTTGGTCAGGTTATATTCCCCAGAATAGATTCTTCCTATTACTAGACATAGATGGTAAGGGTCTGGCGACCAGCTTCCTGGGAGCTGCATGAGGAATTGTGGGGTGAGGGCCTCAGCATTTCATTGTTAGGGTACCGCCATCCTCACCTGTGCCTGGGGTCCCTCCATCCAGAGACCCAATGTTTTTGCTTCTCCAGCAAATAAACCTGTAACCTTCTGCTTGGAGAGGGAGGCAGCAGTCATCCAGCAGTCCTGGGTAGGGGAGGGGACCTACAGGTCTAACTACTTCTTAAACAGCTGACAACAAACCCTCCTTATTGTAACACCTATTTTATACTACTTCTTGATATTCCAGGTACCACAAATTCCTGAACCTTTTCAAGATTCTGCAGTGAAAATAAAGTTGGTTCTCAGCTGTCAACAAAAAATTAATCAATAGTCCCTCTAAGAAAGAAGTGGAAAATTTATTTGAGCCAACCTGAGGATTAGAACCTGGGAGACAGTCTTTCAGAAAGCTCTGAGGACTGCTCTGCCTGCTAGAGGTCAAAGCCCAGTTACATACATTTTTGAGACAAAGGATTATACATCAAATAACGTACTGACAGCTTACACAATCCAGATCTACATGAACCAGTAGTGGATCACCGTGACCCCTTATAGGATTAAGAGGGAAGGTTATCTCCTAATGAGGTCTGGTTAATGCGGATGCACAATACACACTAAAGGGGAGACAGGAGGCCCAAATGGGCAGAGAACATTTTTAGGCTTAAATATTTTTTGTCTTGCCATAAAATATGAATTTTATTTCATCACAGCTTTCCCCATCGCCAGTTTAGAATTCTACTTCAGTGAATCTGTTGAGCCATTTATCTCTCATTCATCTGTGTTCTCTTCCTTTACTCTCCTGGCCATGTGAGTCTACAGAAAACACATACACACACACACACACACACACACACACACAACATTTTTAGCTGGGTTCTGGGAGAGAACAAAAAATGAAATGTGTATACCAATTTACTGACCCTTTACCCCTTTCTTTATTCTTTAATTCAAAAACAATAATATAAATACAGAAAAGTACATACAAATATGTATAGTTTAATGAATAATTATAAAACAGGTCCATGTGACCACTACGCAGGCCAAAAACAGAACACTGCCAGCACCAAGGAACCTCGGTGAGCCCCATCAGATGCCAGCCCCGTCGCCACCAGGGGCAACCTCCATCCTGACTTTTTAAAAAATCCTTCACTTGCTCTTCATTTATTTTTCACTTTTCTCTACAGTAGCCATCTCAATACCATATAATTTAGCTTTGCCTGTTTAGGAACTTCTTTTGATGGGAAACATACTATCGTCTTCTTCCGTGTCTTGCCTCTTTCCTTCAACATTACGTTTGTGAGATGTATCCATGTTGCATGTAGCTCTGATGTATTCATTTTCTTTGTTGTTATTCCATGATGAATGCACGGTAGCTTTGTTTTCCCATTTATTTTGTATGGACACTGGACTGTTTACAGTTTGGGTCTACGATGCATAATTGTGCTGCACACATTCTTGGACTTGTATTCTTGCACATTTACACAAATTTCTCTAGCTATATGCCTAAAAGTGAAACTGCCACACAACAAGATATGTGAATCTTCAACTTAACTAAAAATTCCCAAGGTGTCTTCCAAAGCAGGCCACCTCATTGTACAACTGGAGGGGGTGTCACCCCCCCCAAGTGTCCTATGCAAATGGCACACTCTTAGATGTAAGATGAATTGGCAACTTTTTGGCTCTGTCAATTTGTTCTCCAACCAGAAGCTTTTGAGAATTATTCCTATTGTTCCATGTTTTGCCAGCTCTTGGAATTTTCAGACTTCAAAATTTTTGTGAATCTGGTGAGTGTGTAATTATGTTTCATTGCATTTCCATGGTTACCAGTAAGACTGAGCACATCTTATGTTTATTGGACTTTGGATTCCTGATCCTCCTTTTTTTAACATTATTTTGAAAATATGCATTTGTTTTTGTAATCTAAACCACGTAGTTAAAACCTTATATATTTGACACAGTGTGTTACCGCTGTAATGACTCGGGGTGGGGCGAGTTTACTGTTTCTATGCCAATATATGTTAAATTTTGAATAATGCCAACTCAACATAGTACAGTTGGATTCTTTGTCCAGCATTGACAGCACAGCTAACACTTTTATGTTTACCTATTAAAATACAACTAACTCAGGCTTCCCTGGTGGCGCAGTGGTTGAGAGTCTGCCTGCCAATGCAGGGGACACGGGGTTGAGCCCTGGTCTGGGAAGATCCCACATGCCGCGGAGCAACTGGGCCCGTGAGCCACAACTACTGAGCCTGCGCTCCGCAACAAGAGAGGCCACGATGGTGAGAGGCCCGCGCACCGCGATGAAGAGTGGCCCCCGCTTGCCGCAACTAGAGAAAGCCCTCGCACAGAAACGAAGACCCAACACAGCCAAAAATTAATTAATTAATTAATTAAAAAAAAAAAAACAACTAACTCCATCCTTTAACTCACAGAAATCTGATTTCTTTACCAATTTGCTCCTTAAAGTGCTTTGTAAAAGGTTTTCTGGGACTTTTTGTAATCAAATGGTCTCTGACATTGCTCATCCTTCTTGGCTGTTCTGTAACACTTGACGCTTTATGCCTCCCTCCTTCTCTCTATTGGTTTTCCTCCTATCTGGAGACTCTTTCTCTTTTTCCTCCCCCATCTCTTCTCTCTAACATCCAATCAATGTTGGTGTTTTCCAGTGCTATGTCTTTAGACCCTCTCATCTCTAGTAAATATCATTAGCCCCACAAACCAACTCTAGTCCCTGGGAAAATTCCCCACCCCCATCCCACATTCACGAGGTTGAGCCTTTAACAGGTATGTTTGTATTGCCTTCCCTCACTTAGCTGATTGGCCCAGGGTAGACAACAGACCAAAGATGGGTCAATCAGATTCCTGCTCCCCCAAATTAGGGACTGAGACCCAACTCTGAACTCTGGCTGGAATTGTGACATGAGAACCTCAGAGCCAGAGGCAGCCTCATTCTAACAGGTGGGCGAAGAAGTGAAGACAGCTGTCAGGGAGAGGACAGAACAAAGCACACAAGCACAGAGCAGCAGAGACAGAGACAGTGAGAATTCCTCACATGATGCTTTGGTTCCCAGGTTCCAGGCCCATCCTCACCCTTAGGTCCCATGAGACAGTCAGAGTTCATCCTTATTTCAAGCGCCCTCACTGTGTTCAGGCTTACTTAGCATGTTCACTGTATTCACAACTTAAGTCCCAACCAACCGCTTCTCTTCTACCTCTACCCACTTATCCTGGATGATTTTATTCCCACTGGAATTTATCCCAGAGCCCTATCCTACCCTGCTGAAAGGCACCATTGCTTCGTATTTCTTGAGGAGAATACTCCATAGCTCAGGAGAAATTCTCGATGGTGTGCCTGGTTGGTCCCTGCTTCATCCCATCCTGGGCTTGAGGCTTTTCTGCCATGGTTTTCAAACAGGAAATCATCTGCTCCTTGTCTTTCCTCTAGGCCCTGCCATCCTTCCCCAGCTTGGAAACTTTACTTTAGTGCTCCTGCTGATGCCTCTTGCCCAGAATTCCTTTTTCTCTAAGCCTGGCTAGTATGACTTAGCACCTGCCCGCTCTCCCCAAGAACAGCCATATTCTTAGCTATTGCTGTCAGCACCTGCTCTGAGGATCCGCTTCCTTAACCCCTTTTCAGGACAGAGTCCGGTTCAGATACAGCAAATATATGGCACAGGCTGTCTGTCCCCCCATCCCACAACAGAAATGTTTTCATTAATCATATCACTCTTTCTTGCTGGTGCTGGACAGGACATCACCTTAGAATCTTTCTTAACACAGTCCTGGAGTACCAACAAATTATCCACCAGAGCTGGGCTCTGATGATATGAGAGAATGATGATGACATTGGCAAGAAAGAGACATTTAGAAAGATTTGGGAATATGTATTGAACTCTAGTTTTAACCCTAGATTTGAGGAGAAGGCATAATTTCAAGTGCAGCAGACTCATAGGCAGCTGGAAGGCCAGGACCATAGAGGAAGAGAGCCCAGGGGTGACACCTCCCTTCCCTCCCTGGGATCTCTCTGCAGGCTGGGCTTGCTCCCCTCAGCTGTCCTCAACCCTGGTCAGTGGCCTCTGCATCTCTGTAGGAACTATTTGGCCTTTGGATAATGTAGTGGTTAAAAGCATGGGTACTAGAGCCAGGCTTCCTGGGTTTGAATCCCAACTCTACCATTTATCAAATGTGGGAGGGACTTCTGGCAATTTATTTGACCCCTCCCACCCCTGTGCCTTGATTTCCTCATCTGTAAAATGGGATAATAATCAGATCTACCTCATTGGATTGTTGTGAGGATTAAATGAGTTCATATGTATAAATGCTTAGAACAGTGCTCAGTAAATGTCTGCAACTATTATTATCCCACAAGGAAACTATAAGTTCCTTGAGACTCAGTTGTTCTTCCTCATCTTTTCCTGGCACATAGATGGCTCTGAATTGAAGAACACAGTCTTTGAAGACCCAGAGATGAAATCTCGCTCTCCCGCTCAATATTTGGGTGACTAGAAAATAAGTATCCTCCTTGTAAAACTGACTTGATAATACCTACTTTATAGAACTGATTCATAGAATTGTGAGTATTAAATGAGATATTGTATATAAAGCTCCAAGGACACAGCAAACCCTAAAAAATGCAAACTCTTACTATCAAGGCTAGGTATAGTGTCGTGCCTATGGAACCACACTGCTTGGTTTTGAATTCTGGTTCTGCCACACAGTTGCTTTGTGATCTTGTCACAGTTTTCTCCCTGTGCCTCAGTTTTCTGAGTTCCCTGTGCCTCAGTTTTCTCCTCTTTAAAGTGGGGATAATGCTAGCACTTACTTTATAGAGTTTGGGCAGGATCAAGTTAGAAAATACGTGTATGGCCCTTAGCCCAGCGCCTGACACATATCTCAGCCAATGCCAGGTTGTTACTGTTTGTTTAATAAAGGAATGAATTGCAGACAAGGCTTTCAAAAGTGAACTTGCTAAAGGACAAAATCATTGAGTGCCATAATTACCAAGACCCATCCTGAAGCCAGATTCAGGTTAAGCCAAACCCATAAATGCAAGGAGAGCTCTGGGAGACAGTAGCCCAGTGAACTAAGCCCTCTCTCCCTGTTGTCTTCTCTCACTGGTCTGGGACATGGGAACAACTGACACCTAGAATAACAGGCTTTTAGAGCTGGAAGGATCTTTGTGACTAGATCAGGTAGGCCATTTTCTCCTGAGTAATTGAAACCCAGAGAGATAAGTGACCCCAGTTGCCCAAGATTCAGGTCAGTTCAGTGGCTTCACCACTGCAACACGCTGCTTCTCGACTCCACAATTTCCTCCTGTGAAAATGGAGATGCGCTTGCTGCCCGTTGCCTGCTTCAAGTCATCTGGCAGCCATGAACTTCAACTCTTCCTGGGCTAAAAAAAGTTCAGCGGGAACAGTAGAAAAGTGAAGCAAGAATGATGGTAGGGTCTACTCGCAGCCTCTAGAGGGAGCCCTGAGCACAGGCTGGGACGCACTATACTGGCGCGCACCCATGCCCTCGGGGCGCGGGCTGCAGCCTGAGGACCAGCGCCCCCCCTCCGCCCCCCCCCCCCCCGAGGGCTCCTAACATCAGGCCGACCCCTTCTCCGGGCACTCGGAGCACTGGGAAAAGCCCAGGATACAGGCGCAAACACAAGGCTTTCGGCCCTTATTCCATTCACGCAAGGTGTGTGCACCTTAACCCCACTGAGACTCGGCTGTCAGGTGGGAAGTCACATCTGCCTTGCCTATTCCAGGATTTAAAAGACTGATCCTCTGACTAAATAAAGTCTAGGAATTTACCCCAAATAAATAAACAGAATCAGGTAGAAAGATTGGTATGCAACAGCAAATCTCATGGTTTTTGTCTCATGACCCCTTTATACTCCTAAAAAATTATTGAAGACCCCAAAGAGCTATTGCTTATATGGCTTATATCCATTAATATTTATCATATTAGAAATTAATTCTTAGAAATGTCTAAATATATACTCATTTAGAAATAACAAGTGATTATATGTTAGCATAAAGAGCATTTTTGTGAAATAATATTTTCCAAAACAAAAAAATACATGTTTTCAAGTCTTTTTAATATCTGGCTTAATGTAAGAGAGCTGAATTCTCTTTTTGCATTGAGTACATGGCGACTTCACATGTCATGTAACATCTGAAAGACTCTACCATGCACCTTGAGAATAAGAGTACAGAATGGCTTTAACCTTGAGGACTCCCTAAAAGGACACTGCAAAGGTCCAGGGGCCACACTTGGAGAACTGGTGTAAAGACATTTTTCTTAGTGTTCTTTATAGCAGGGCCACTCCCCTCTCTCTTCTCACTGCCACCAGGCTGGTTCAGACTTGCATTACATGGGGCAGGTGACAGCAAAATTCTCAGAACTGGTTGCCTTGCCCCTACCCTCTTCCCACTCCCAACCGTGGAGAGAATTCTTCACAAAACACTGCACGATTAGGTCACATGCCCCCCCTCCCAAATCCTCTTATGATCCTTCACTACCTATTCAGTGCTCATACACCTAAGGGTCAGGCTCCCTGGTCTGATTGCAGCCAAAATTCCCACCCTTATGTCATACTCCACCTGTCTGATGTGCCTGATAGTTTTAGCAAAACCAGACTATTAACCCTGCCTCATATGTGCTTTCTGCGTCACACTTCCATGTTTTTGTTTCTTTGGGTCCCTTCACTTAAAATATTCTCTCTCCCAGGACTTCCATGGTGGTCCAGTGGTTAAGACTCCACGCTTCCACTGCAGGGGGCGTGGGTTCGATCCCTGGTTGGGGAACTAAGATCCTGCATGCTTCGTGGCACAGCCAAAAAAAAAACAAATACTCTCTCTCCCATTTCCTTCCATTCTCCTTTCTCTTTCAGACTCATTCCTCCAGCTGGAGACCTTCTACAAGCTTCTAAAATACTTGTCTTCTTTTACGCAAAGCAGAGTGTTCTGATGTGGGGCTTCTGACCCAGCTGTTCAGAGGTAACTTTCAAAAAAAAACACTTGCTTTATTAGTTTCCTATTGCCACTGTAACAAATTACTACAAACTTAGTGGCTTAAAATAACACAAATTATTACCTTATAATGGTGGAGGTCAGAAGACGGAAATGATTCTTAGAAGCTAAAACCAAGGTGTTGGCAGAGCTTTGTTCCTTTTGGAAGCTCTAAGGGGAGGATCCGTTTCCATGCCTTTTCCAGTTTCTAGAGGTCTCCTGCATCGCTTAGCTAGTGGTCTCCTCTTTCCTGTTCAAAGGACATCATGTCTCCCCCCTCTCTCTGACTTTCCTGCCTCCCTCTTCTAAGGACCCTTGTGATTACATTGGACCCACCTGGATAATCAAGGATACTCTCCCCATTGCAGGCTTCTTAATTTAATCACATCTGTAAAGTCCCTTTTGGCATGTAAAGTATACATATTCACAGGTTCCAGGGATTAGGACATGGATATCTTGGGGGACATTATCCAATCTAATATCACAGTTGCTAATATCAAAAGATAAAAAGTCAAGATGCAATCTCGATGCATTAACTGTACAAATCTTGGAGTCAGACATACAACCCTATGTGAGATAAATCTCATTCATCTGATTGCTTTGAAGATTCAATGAGATAATCTGCATGAGGCATGATGACAGCTACACTGAGATCACTCACCAAATGCCTGTGACTATTATTATTGGTCATTATTTGGCATTTTACCACCAGCTGACTTAGAGTTGCCTTCATAGCACTTGTCATATTTTATAACTATTAATTTCTTTGGGGTGACTGTGCAGTGTACAGTGATTTTTAATTATGTAAATACGACCTTAATTCTCCTACAAACAAAAAATCTATTTGTTTAATCTGTCTCTCTCACGTTGGATCATGAACTCCACATGGGCGAGAGCTGTTTTTTTTGTTCTTTTTTTTATTAGAATTCATTAGAGCTAGAACCTCTGGTTTTTTGTTTTTGTTTTTCTTATAGTAATCTTTTATTTATTTATTTTTTGGCTGTGTTGGGTCTTCGTTTCTGTGCGAGGGCTTTCTCTAGTTGCGGCAAGCGGCGCCCACTCTTCACCGCGGTGCGCTGGCCTCTTCACTATCGCGGCCTCTCTTGTTGCGGAGCACAGGCTCCAGACGCGCAGGCTCAGCAGTTGTGGCTCACGGGCCCAGTTGCTCCGCGGCATGTGGGACCTTCCCAGACCAGGGCTCGAACCCGTGTTCCCTGCATTAGCAGGCAGACTCTCAACCACTGCGCTACCAGAGAAGCCCCCGAGAGCTGTTTTACATCAACTTCCCAGAATCCAGCCCACTCGTGAATACATACATATTTAACAATCTATAAATGTTTATGGAATTAATGAATTCAGTCTAATTTATAAAATAGTTCTTCTGGTTCCCCATTGCTTTCAAGATAAAATTCAGGTTCTTTACTTAGCAAGACAAGTTTCAGTAAGAGCTAGTCCTATCTTGCTTCAAATCTCACTTCCCACCACTCCCTCCCATCGTGTACCTTACCCTCCAGCAACACCAAACTTGCCCCATCCTATCAGGCCTCCAGGCCCTTTCTTGGGCCAGCGCAGCAGCTTTCTTTGCCTGGAATGGCCTCTCCCCACCTTCAGCGATGGGAACACACCCGTACATCACTCCCTCCTTGTCACCTGGATAAGTCCCGCTCACCCCTTCTTAGCCCAACACTCCACTCTGGACAGCTCCCTCACGGACCCCCACATTCTGGACAAGGGGGCCTACGAGATCCTCCTTAGCCCCTTGAGCTTCTACCCACCTGGCTTGAAGGGCACTGGATTGCAACTGCCTGTCCATCTGACAGCTTCTTCCCACCCTCACCCCAACAGCCTGTAAGATCTTTAAAAGCAGGGACCAGATCTTACTCACTGTTACATCCCCAGAGACTGGTAGGAAGTACATGGTAGGTACTCAATTAGTGTTAGCTGAACCCCTGCCTCTGTCTCTAGAATGTCAGCTCCTTGGGTACAGGGACGATTTTATTTATGTCTTCAGCCTCTGGCGAGAACATCATGGGCACTCTACCAATGTTTGCCGAGTGGCCAAGTCTCTCCACAAGATGCCCTGCCCACACTAACTTACAGGCTTGTGTGTCAATTACTGTGTGCTAATCACCACTGCTAGGCTTTGCAAGGATTAAAAATAAAAACAAAACACTGTTCTTCCCTCCAGAGCTCACAGGAAAATATAGTGGGCAAGACCCAACATAATTATCTATTGATGGCCTCTACAAATGCTTTTCAATGGATTCTACTAGTTATACTTCTAACCAAGAAGTATATCTCACAACAAGAAAGGCTCACGAATAATCCTAAAATAGCCACTATTTCTCTCATTCTATCAGTGATGCTCTAGTTCCTACTCTCCGTGTGCCTGCTCTGCACCTGCCCACACCCTTCTATGGATAACACCGGAGCTCCAACAACTCCTTTGACAAACCAGCAGACCCACTGTGTGTCTAGCATCATCCCTTCCTCCTCTCTTTTGACCTTACTGACACTTTCCCAAGGAGGCCAGAGGGCTTCCCTTCCCCAATCCACTCTTATCTCACTTGGCAGTCCCCAGATGCCCAGAGCACCAGCCCTATCTTCTGAAGCAGAGCTCTGGTAGCAGAAGAAAGGACAGTTGGGGGCAGGAAAGAGGTGTGCACACAACAGTCTCCAGAGCACCCAGACACACCCACTGAAGTGGCAGATACAGCTTTATTTCCTGTATTATGGAGAAAAAAAAATTATCAGTCTCCTATTAGGGAGCACATGGCTGGTTGTGTAACTGCATCCTTTACAACCGTTTACCTAATTAGTTTCTTTCCAACCAGCCTATTTATCAGCAGATATATTTAAAATTACTGTGAATTGGAGGGAACAGGAGATAAAGGAGGGAATTAACATTTGAGAAGAGGCTACTGTGTGCCAGGCAAGGGCTGTGCTGGGCATCTTTATATGTGCTAGCTCTTTAATCCTCACCAAAACCAGCATACCAACAAAAAGACAATGTAGTGCTAGATATTTATCATCTGCATCTCCTAGGGCCTCAGAAAGTTTTAGGTATTCACAAAGCTGATAAGCAGTGTTATCATGATTCGAACGCAATTTCCACAAAAGCCGTGCTTTTTACACTACACAAAGTTTTCTGTTATGGAGCAGCTGCTATATGGCAGTCACATGGCCAATGATATTCCATGAATCTTCCCCAAGACACTATGGGAAGTGGTTTCATACAGTCATTTTATAAGCAAGGAAACAAGGCTTAGAAAGGTTAGGTACCTTGTCCAAGTCCATATTTACAAGGAGATTTCACATGGAAATCTTAAAAACACCCGCTACCACTCCCCCACCACCCTGCCACACACACACACACACACACACACACACACACACACACACGAGAGAAAAGAATAGCTCCAGCTATGTTAAGCAGGAAAGGATTACAGGGAATTGGGTGCTTACAAAATTGATGGAAGAGCGGGATCTAGGCTGGGCCCCCAGGAATGGCACCCAGAACAACATCCAAATGGTATCTCAACTGCTGTTGAGGCCCCGACCGCCTTAGCCACAACCCAGGATGGAGAAGCTGCCATTATCAGCGTCGGCGCTGCATCAGCCAGGCCTACACCAGCAACATAGTGTAGCAACAAGGCGGCCCCACCTTCATCCCCATTTAACTTGATTCCAATTTGAGCCTCCAGCAAGCACATCTGAATGACACTCTATAGTCATACCCAGAACCTGTAAAGGAGGCTGATAAGGTGGATTTTACCTTTGCAGCCTCTGCAGTTCAGGAAGGCACGCAGAGGAAGGAGGGATAGATGCTGAGCGAGTCATTCTACTATATCTGTCATAGTCTGCATTCCCACGGGCCCCCAACGGCTACTGCTGAGAAGCCCCCTTCCGAAGAAGCTAAGGATCAAGTCCTCCTACTCACAAGCACTATGTATGTTGCGTAGCTATTGTTTCTAGCTGCTACATAGATCCCACTGTGTGAATCCACCACTTCTTACCTATCCAGTCTGCCAGTGATGGAAACCCAAGCTAGCTTTTGGGCCTCCTTGGGAAATTACATAAGACATATATGCTTGGCCCTGATGGGCTTTTGAGCTTACATCACCTGATTTCATTTTCATCCACTATAGAATAATAGAATATATAACTATATAAGTATGTATGTATATATGTATGTATATGTAGAATATAGAATAACAATAGGTAACTTCCATGGAGCATTTGTCATGAGTCAGATACTCTTCTAAATGTTGTAACGTACTAATTCACTTAATACAGTCCTCATGGATTGTCATGAAGATTAAGTTAAGCAACACAGGTATCTGGCATTTTATACCAGGGACATAGTGGTGCTCAGTAAGTGACAGTTATTATCACCAAGTACTAGGTCAAGGGAAGGACACCAAGGCCTGTCCATTGTCTGACACAGTCTGGAATGCACCCCCAGGCAAGATGACTCAGTTTCCCTCTGTGCGCCCACCCTATGGCCTGTGCCACTTAGATTCTAGCCCCCTAAACACAGGTGGACCTGATCTGTTTCTCCAACTCCCCATGAGACTAGGATACCTTTGAGGCAGGGGGTGGGTCTTACTCTTTTCTATACTCTTTTCAACACCTAGCACAGCGACTGGCACATGTAGGCATTCAATCCATCACTGTTGGATGAAGATATTAATGCGTAGGGGAGTTTATGATAGGCCTAAACCTCATAAGAGAAAATCCTTGGGGTGTAGATTCCATAAGTGTTTCAAGGAGTATGGGCTCATTGGCCTTTGAAGGTCAAAAAAGGATATTTCGTAATATGCCAGGGAATGTTATTCTCATAGAGGATGAACTATAGGGAGATACCAAAAACCAGGGCTGTTTCCTACATGCCTGGCAGAAGTTTAGTTGGGGTTGGGATAACAGGGGGAGGCAGCACCTTCCACAATGCTGAGGCAGGCCTGCTGTTCTCAGAAATGAACATTTCCTAAAAGGCTTCTTCTCAGATTAGTTGCCAGACTAGGTGCTAGGCTTGCAAACTCAGATGCCTACAGAGGGCAGGCAAGGAACTTAAATGAGTGAGGAGTTCACTGAAGAAAAGATGCAATGGGGACCATGGACATCTTATCAGCGACAGCTGCTGCTTAATCTTAGCCATTGTTGCCATGTAGGCTGTGGGTCCAGTGTTAACCAGGTTCTTCTGTTTTTCAAAGAACGCCAGATGATATAGATTTTTATGGGTCTAACTTTTAATGTAAATTTGTAAGTTAAGATGGTCCTCAGGCCTCACATGTTCTCTGAGGAAAGTATAAGCTATTACAGTTATCCAGGAAGAAGTGATCAGGTGCTTACCTAAGGCAGTGGCAATGGGGACAGATAGACCTGGCGGAGGTAGGATAACTAGATTTAACGATTAATTAGATGTAGATGATGAAAGATGTTGTAAAAGACTCTGATGTTTCCAGCCTAAATGACTTAGAGGAAGCCAGTGCCACAGGCAGCTTCATGAAATGGCACAAGAATGGATCTTGAATCGGACAGAACCAGTTCAAACTCAGCCTCATCACTTACTAACTCTATGACCTTGGGCATGCAGCTTAACCTCTCTGAGCTTCAGTTTCTTCATCTATTATATGGGGCTGTCTCCCATATAATTATTTTAGAAATAAAAGCAAAAATTATTTTTATTTTAGAAATAAAAACAAAATAAACAAATGGGACCTAATCAAACTTACAAGCTTTGGCTTGTAAGGAAAGGAAACCATAAACAAAACGAAAGACGACCTGTGGAATGGGAGAAAATATTTGCAAACGATGCAACTGCCTAGGGCTTAGTTTCCAAAATATACAAACAGCTTACACAACTCAACAACAAAAAAACAAACAACCCAGTTGAAAAATGGGCAGAAGAACTAGACATTTCTCCAAAGAAGACATACAGATAGCCAACGGGCATATGAAAAGATGCTCAATGTTGCTAATTATTAGAGAAATGCAAATCAAAACTAAAATGAGGTACCACCTCACACCAGTCAGAATGGTAATCATTAAGAAGTCTACAGAGACTTCCCTGGTGGTCCAGTGCATCCAATGCAGGGAGTGTGGGTTTAATCCCTGGTTGGGGAGCTAGGATCCCACATGCCTCTTGGCCAAAAAATAAAAAATAAAAAAAAACCAGAAGCAATATTGTAAAAAATTCAATAAAGACTTAAAAAAAAAAGGTCCACCTCAAAAAAACATCTTCAAAAAAAAAAAGAAGTCTACAAATAACAAATGCTGGAGAGGGGTGGAGAAAAGGGAACCCTCCTACACTACTGGTGGGAATGTAAGTTGGTACAGTCACTATGGAAAACAGTATGGAGGTTCTTCAGAAAACTAAAAATAGAACTACCATATGATCCAGCAATCCCACTCCTGGGCATACATCTGGACAAAAATATAATTCAAGAAGATACATACACTCCAGTGTTCATAGCAGCACTATTCACAATAGCCAAGACATGGAAACAACCTCAATGTTCATCGACAGATGAATGGATAAAGAAGATGTGGTACATATATACAATGGCATACTACACTACTCAGCCATAAAAAAAGAACAAAATAATGCCATTTGCAGCCATGTGGATGGAACTAGAGATTATCATACTAAGTGAAGTAAGTCAGACACAGAAAGACAAAACCATATGATATCACTTATATGTACAATCTAAAATACGACACAAATGAACTTTTATTGAAAGAGAAACATACTCACAGACATAGAGAACAGACTTGTGGCTGCCAAGTGGGGGAGGGTGGGAGAGGGATGGAGTGGGAGTTTGGGATTAGCAGATGCAATAAACCACTAGGTCCTACTATACAGCACAGGGAACTATATTCAATATTCTATGATAAACCATAATGGAAAAGAATATGAAAAAAATATTATATATATAACTGAATCACTTTGCTGTACAGCAGAAATTAACACAACATTGTAAATCTACTGTATTTCAATGAAACTAAATAAAAATTGTAAAACTATACGGGATAATGTTGATATATATGTCATAGAGTTGTTAATAAAGATTAAATAAGATTGTGCATGTAGATTGCTTAGCATAGAACCCGGCACATAATAAGAGCTCAAATGTTTGTCAAATTTATTAGCAACATCTCTTCATTCTACGTACAGTAAAATGAAGTGTTGGGGTTTTTTTGCTTTGTTTTGTTTTTCTTGGTAGTCTGTACTCTTCCCCATCCCCTGATCCAGGAGTATCATGTGACCCAGGCCTGGCCAATGAGAACATTACATTCTTCTGGTGATAGTGATTAGTTCAGGGACCAGATCAGATAGTCTGAGAATGGAATCAACATAGTAAGCAGAGTTAAGGGATGAAAGAGAAACCGAGTGCTTCTGGAACATTTGGTTGTCTTCATCATGCCACACCTGAAATCAACTCTATGTCTGGACTTTTCAAGTAATATTCCTTTAGATTATGTCATTTGGATTGGATTTTCTAACATGTATCACTAAAAGAATCCTGAGTTTATCACTACAACTACTGTTATTATGACTTTTTAACTTAGATTCCTAACGATTGGCATATCCTTCATAGAATTTAAAGCTGACAGCACTTGGGAAAGCCATCTCCAGCCATGGTCCCCTGGGGATGAGGCCCTGTTCTTGAACACCTCTTAGATGAGAGTGAGAACATGACATGTATCTGAGGTACCCTTAGAAGCTATCCCAAGGTGGGAACCTACCCCCTGACAGCTCAGCAGCACCTACTGAGCTTGAAGTTCAGAAACCCAGTTTGAGGGTGAGGCAACAGGCATGGGGTCACTTCTGTAACTTCTGTGGTTCTTGTCTGGTTTCCAGAGGAGACTCTCAGGTTGGACATTAGCTCGGGAAGCAGAAGTCAGTTGAGATGTAGAGACTAAAGAGAACCCTGGATGTTTGGAGAGAAAACCCTTCATCTTGATCCTCCAGGGATATGGTACCTAGGCCTTACCAGCCTGCTGTCACATCCCATGGGGTCATGAGAGAGGGTGTTACATGTGCAGGGCTCTGGCTGGCATTTGGGAGATACGGGTTTTAGCCCTGTCTCCAAAACACACTAGATGTCTAATCTAGGGACATGCTACTTGCCTCTCTGATCCTTATTTTCCTCATCAAGAAAGCTGGAGAATTTAATAAAATGATATATCTATAGCACTTAGCAGTGTCTGAAACATAGTATGTATGTTCTTAGCAAATACTTTTTTTTTCCTCTCTGAGTCTCAAGTTACTCATCTGTAGAGTAAGGGCAATGAGACTATAAACTCTGGTTACTGGATAATCCATGAGGTTCCTTCCAGCTTGAAAATATTTCAAAACACTCTGGATTTCTTTAGCTTATTTAAACTGAAAAAAAACCATACTGCAAGCTTATCATGATACTATAGAAACATAACCCTTCATCCAAAACTCTTGGTGCCAAAAGCAATTCATAATTATTTAGGATTCTTTATTGAATTCCTCAGTACATAAAAGACTAAAGCAGACGTTAGACTGCTCCAAAGATTGTATATAACAGAAAACACCCAGGGAGGTATGGGTACCACTCCTATAGTGGTTTTGAAATACGTCCGCAAGTTCTGTGATATTCTCTTCTTCAAGAGGTGAAGACTAAATCTCTTCTTGTGTGGGGGGGGCTGAACTTGGTGATTCTAAGAAACAGGACCAAACAGAAGGGACAGTGTGACACTTTGGAGCCCAGCTCGTAAAATGCATTGTGCTCCCTCCCGCCAAGAGCCGTATGAATGAGCCGCCTTGCAGGAGAGCCCTTCAGTCCAGTCAAGTCTGCAGGTGACTGTGGCCCCAGCAACACCTTGAGCGCGGCCACCCATGAGTCGCTTTGGAATTCCTGACCCACAGAAACTGTGGGATAATAAATATTTGTTGCTTTAAGCCATTAAGTTTGGGGGTAATTTGTTACGTAACTGCTAATAACTAATACAACCCCATAATCAAGCACATTGATAATTTTGCAAGGCGACGTATAAATATTCATAGCGAGTGGTTTAAATAACATCTGCAAATAAACTTACTTCAGTTCAGTCAAGTTTGACTGCAAAGTGAGTTGCCCCAAACTTGACTTCTGGTTTTCAGCCCACTTTTATTTTATTTTATTTTGTAATGGTAGATGAGAAATTGTGAACAGGGATTACATAATGCAAAACACTTGAGGCGAGGGGTGGGGGGGGACACATTTTTCAGTCCCAGTGTGCCTGTTAGACAATGACCATGTCAGAAAAATGCCCTGAGTTAATTCTCTTATAAACAAACATTATCAGCCACAAACTGCCTTCCCCACTAAACTGTGTACTCGAATGTATGGACTTTCTCATCTTCACAGACTTTGCAGCCTCAGGGATTTTTAGAGATCATCTAGGCCATAGTGTTCCAAAGTACGATAAAGAGGTCACACTCATCAGAATTGGGAAGGTTGGGAGAGGTACTTTTAATGCAGATTCTGAGGCCTTAGCCAGGCCTGCTGAGTCAGAATCTCAGACCTAGGAATCATATTAGCTTCACGGTGTTGGGTAAGTTAGCTAACCTCTTTAAACCTGAGTTTCTGCATCTATAAAACGGGGATAATAATACATGCTTCTTAAGATTATTAGGAGGATCAAAGGAAATGGTATAGTAAAGTGTCCAACACAGTGCCTGGTATAAAAATGATTTCTGAATTGAGGTATATAATTAAGGCTATACCTTGATTCCAGGAAGCCCAGGACCAGGGGAATGCATAATATCACCTCCTCTGCCGTACAAGGCGTCAGTGGGGTATAAGAGCTTAAGTATGATAATAGTATTAATAACAGCAACACTATTGTTGAATGTTTAAGTGCCAGGTACTGATCTAAACACTTAGCTAACATTAACTTATTAAATTCTCATAACAATCCTGTGAGGCAGATGCTGCCTTTTGACCCATTTTACAGATGAGGATACTGAGACACAAAGCAGTTAAGTAACAGACTAAAGTTATAGCTTCCAGGTGGCAGAGCCAGGATTTGAACTCAGAGAACCTAAATAGTTTGTAAGAGTAAGATTCAACCAGGTTTGCTCTCCCTAAAATAAAAGAGAAGGGACCCCAAGTCCCAAAGCATCTTCCTTTCTTGATGAATGCCTGCTACTCTGCCTCAGAGCTATAGCTGAAGCTGAGATCCCAAGTGAATTGTGGATCCTGGCAAAGCTGGCTCTCATGCTCTTACCAGGAGCATGTTTGGATGAAACAAAGGGAAGCACTGGGCCTAGGGCAGACGGACACTTTCTGGAGAAAGCAGTCCAGGCAGGAAGCCTGGAGGGCCCCCAAGAGTAGCTTAGCTTCTTTTAGCCTGAGCCAACTTCAGCTTTAGAGCCGTCACACAATCCATTTCCTCTGCCCAGAATTCTCCCTGGGCTTCTTTATCCTTCAAGTCCTATCCTTTACATCCTCAGAGAGGCCTTTATCTGATAATTCCATTTGAAATAGATGTCCCGTCCCATCCCTTATTCTCGATTATTCTCTGTAATAGCCCACTCTTTAGTTCCTACCAGCACTTACCATAAATTTTAATGATTTTTAGAAACCTTTCATCTGTTTTCTGATCTTCCTCACTGCTTCAGGAGAGCAGGAACCATGTCTGTCTCATTCACCACTGTAAACTTCGGGACCTGATTGTAAACAAGGTGTGGCAAATAATTGATTCCATCAGGACTTGTCAAATGCTGGTGAATATGATGAAAAACATGAGTGGATATACTGGCCTTTCCCTCTCCTGCCCACATTGACACCCATTCCTCACCACTTCACCCTACATCTTTCCCTTTGAAGGGAATCGCTGAGCTTGGATAGGGGACAGACCTGCTTTCTGCACCTGTCACTGTTCTCAGCAGAGGATTTCTCCCACTCCCCAGCCCCAGTCTTTATCACAAAGCACCCACATCTTCTGGGAGGAAGGCTGAACCAAGCACGGAAGCGTGACCTGAACAGAGTGGTTCAAAAAACCTACTTAAATATTTTAAAAAGTAACCAGCTTTGGAGCTCCAAAGTCTTCAGTCCTAGAAAGAAAAATAGAATGGATTCAGTGATTTCTACTACAGGGGGCAAGGGTTTTCTTTAAGCTAGAACCAGCATCATTAGCCACTGGACACAATCCACTGAGTGATATCCAAAGTTTGAACCAATTAAGCCACAGCTTCAGATCATGGCTGGAGACAAATGATGGCAGAGAGAAGGCACCAAGGCCCCATCTCACACCCCAGCTGTAGACAATGGATAGTCCTATTGACTTTGGCAAGAAAAAACACTGAAATACATTTGGGGCAGGGCAGTAACTTTTCTGTTGAATGTGTTCTTTCCCTGCAGAGCCCTAAGAAAGTAAAACTGATAACTCGAATGACTTCAAAGTGGCAAATGGTACAATTCACTGAGAAAACCAGGGTTGCACAATCATTAAAACAGCAGAATCTCCCAGAAGGCAATTCCTAGAAATAAAATGCCAACCACAGTACAAGTTGTCAGAAAGTCTTTGGAGCAGGAATTTCCAGCTTGACAGAAACCATCCACATAGTATACTGAGACAAAAGAATAGCATTATCCCAATTCCGTACAATTGCATTGTTACTGAGACTTGGAATTTAACTATTCAACTAAATAATTGCTCTGAAGTTCATTTGACATTTTTAGCTCTGTGACCCTGGGCGTGTTACTTGACTTCTCTGGGTCTCTATATCCTATAAAATGGAAATAATTGTAGTACATATTTGCCTCATGCAGTATAAAGACTAAATAAATTATAATATACGTTAAGTGCTTAGTACAGTGTCTGACACATAGTAAATGCTATGAAAGTGTTGAAAACCAATTATTTTTTGCATATGTTTATATGGTTATTGCAAATATGCTCACAGTGAAGCTTCACACATCTCCATCACATTGAATCCTACTACCAGTTTGTTCTTCCACTTCCATCCTAGAGCAACCTGAGGGCAAGGACTCAGTCTCTTTCTCCATGTATCCTGGTGCCATCAATGATCTGGCAAATAATAAGCATTCAGTAAGTATTTCTGATGAATAAATAAAGGCATACTACTCTGAGGTTATAAAATGAATATCACACAGTCCTTGCCCTTGAGAGCTCATATCCACTGGGGGAGAAAGACACTAAACAAAACTCCATCATGTGATTGATTAGTATTCTTAAAGAGAATAGAATTCTAATCTCTTAAAGAGATTAGAATTCTTAAAGAAAACACTGCTGTTAGAATTTGCTTGGGTTGGGGTAATGAGGGAAGAAGGTGATGTATAAACCAACCTCAAAGGAGGAGAGGACTTTTGCCAAGTAAAGGTTGAGTGAAGGAGGTGGCATCTCAACTGAGTTTGAAGGATGAGTAGGAGTTGGCCAGATGAAGAAGGAAAAGAAGACTCTGTGGGCAGATGAAGTAGCATGCATGTGCTTCAGGCTCTTGTGTGGGGAGAGTGTGTGGATCTGTATATGTGTGAGAGAGACATTTCGCTATCGACTGTAAATTCCTGTAGAACAGGGGTCAGCAAGCTTTCTCTATAAGGGGTTAAATAGAAACTATTTTCAGCTTTGTGAACCATCCAGTCTGTCGCAACTACTCAGTTCTGTCACTGTAGCAAGAAATCAGCCGTAGATAATATGTAAACAAATGACGTGATTCAGCCCCGGGAGGGCTGGATTTGGCCCATGGGCCCTAGTTTGCCAACTCCGACTACAGAACAAGGAAACTGCCCTCTGGCTTCCCAAGGATACAGTGCATGAAGGTGCCCAACCCACAGGGCTTATGCTAGGGAGCCCTTCACATGATCGGACTTGCTCTTTGCATGGGTTATCAATTGCTGTGCTACAAATTATCTCAAAACTTAGTGGCTGAAATTATCAATATCTATGACAGTTTCTGTAGGTCAGGAAGAAATTTGGGTAGTTCTGGCTCAGAATCTCTTCTGAGGTTGCAGTCAAGATATCAACCAGGGCTGCAGTTACCTGAGAGCTCTACTGGGGCTGGAGAATCTACTTTCAATAAAAGTAGCTGACAAGTGTGTGCTAGCTTTGGCAGGTGGCCTCAGTTCTTCCCCACAGGGGCCCTTCCACATGGCTGCTTGAGTGTCCTCCACAACATGGTGGCTGATTTCCCCCAGAGCACACAATCCAAGGGACCAAGGTGGAAGTCATGACCTAGCCTAGGAAGTCACACACTGTCACTTTTGCCATATGTTATTTGTCATAAAGACAAACATGGATTCAACACGGGAACATACACTATGCAAGACATGAACACTAGGAGGCAAGGAATACTGAAGGTAATGTTGAGGCTGGCTACCACACCTTTTCTCCATAACCCACAGTGACATATGTTCACTCTTCTCTCCCCTCTTTCAGTCAAATGCTATCACAGAAACGTCAGAGAATTTGAATGTCCCAAACCCTTCATACTACCCATAAAAGACAATAAGAAGACCTCTTGGATAATGTGGAGATGTTAAAAAATTAAATAAATCCTGGACTTCACTGGTGGCGCAGTGGTTAAGAATCTGCCGCCAATGCAGGGGAGACGGGTTTGATCCCTGGTCCGAGAAGATTCCACATGCCGCGGAGCAACTAAGCCCGTGAGTGTGCCACAACTACTGAGACTGCGCTCTAGAGCCCGCGAGCCACAACTACTGAGTCCGCGTGCTGCAGCTACTGAAGTCCACGTACCTAGAGCCCGTGCTCTGCAACAAGAGAAGCCACCACAATGAGAAGCCCGTGCACTGGAACGAAGAGTAGCCCCCGCTCACCGCAACTAGAGAAAGCCCGCACGCAGCAAAAAAAATAAAAATAAATAAGTAAAATAAATAAATAAATCCTTGCTACATTTACCTAGAGCATGAGAGAGACTAGGGTACAAACACAGGAAGCTCATCTCTGTAATTCTCCCTGAAGGAAATGGCTTATTGGATAAACCATTAGTTGCTCCTCATCAATAAATCTCCACGCCAGTTTCCTCACTCGCCTAAAGGTGAGCTGTACGACATAGCCAGATACTTTACTCTTCACCTTCCATAAATGAAGTAGAATCCAGAAACTGCTAAAAATTTTACCTAGAAACACAGCTTACTGTTCCCCAAACCCAGTGGGGCTACTTGGGGAAACAGGCTGAACAACTCCATTTCTATCAAACTATTCGGGACTTAGGGTTCTAACACTTTAGAATTGACAAGACCTTACCATTTTTTTCCAGCCTCCAACTTGGTCCAGCACACCTTTCCCCTGCACTCCTGACCAACAGCCTTTCTGCTTCTGTTCACAGGTATCACAGGTCCTTTTTGGCTAGGCAGGGCCTGGGGAGAAGCTAGGTGGCCTCTCTGCAGAGTATCTCTTCAACTGGTGCACGGAGGCTCTGTGCTTTGTGACTGGGGGAAAAGAGAGTTTTATTTATTTTGCTTGTCCAGGTGACAGAGAACGTTGAGAGAGAAGTAAAGGTGACAGGGAGGGACAGGATATTGTATTAATTTGACCCAAATCTAACTGTTGGACTTCTCTGAAACCCTATAACCAAGAAGATGAGGGCCAGAAGCTGAGAGAGACATCTTGTTGTTGAGAGATAGAAGACTCTGGCCAAAAGTAGTGTTTCTTGGGGACTCATATGACAAACTGTGGCACAGAAGTGGGACCATTCTCCACAGCTCTCAGGACCCAGTGACACACAGGATGCTGAGCCCAAGGGACCAGGGTGCATTGTGAGGAAGCAGACACTGGTGCAGACATTGGTACACACAGGGGTGCTGAGCCCGAGGGACCAGGGTGCATTGTGAGGAAGCAGACACTGGCACAGACATTGGTACACACAGGGGTGCTGAGCCCAAGGGGCCAGGGTGCATTGTGAGGAAGCAGACACTGGCACAGACATTGGTGTTCTAACAATTAGTATAGTTGGCAGAGGCAGGAGCAAGTCTGCCTAAATAATGTCAAGAGCTAAGATGTCACCAAGAGGGAAGCCACAGTGTATGACAGGTGCTCGTACCATATGCACTAGGTTGTAGGTGGAGGTAGGTACTCCATGGGGACTCCTGGAAATGACCCAGGCACCTCTGGATGAGGGGGAGAAACTCCTATAATTCGACATGTAGGGGCCTATAGTCATATCTTGGGGTATTCATATAAATGTGCCTTCACTATAGTAGTTAAGATCATGGATTTTGGAGCCAGACTACCTGGGTTTGAGTCACAGTGTGGCCCTGGGCAAGTTACTGAACCTCTCTGAGCCTTTTTTTCCTCATCGGTAAATTGGAGATAATAATATACTACTTCGGAAGGTTGTTGTGACTATTCCAGGAATTACATATGTAAAGTACTTAGAACAGTGCCACCATAATAACCACCACATAATGGTTGAAAAAATTTTTTTGTTCTTACAAGTTGGTGATGCCAGGAACAAACTTGTTAAATAGACTTCCTGGGATGAAACTTGTCTCCTCCACTATAAAGACTGTTGCTTGTTGGAAAATTCTAGTTATTAAAATTCTTTCTGTTAAGGCAACTTTCCTCCTTGCAACTTCTCCACTTTGGTTTCAGTTTTTCTCTGAGCTATTCCAGGATAAACCTGTCTCGTGGTAACAGCTCGCTGAGACACCTCTCAGGATCTCCCTGAGTTTTCTCTTCGACATGCTGAGCAGCCCCAGATCTTTCAACCATTTCCCAGAAACCTGGCCCCCAGGTCCCTCTCCATCCCAGAGGCATGCCTCTGAATGCACTGCAGATCACCAGCATTGGGGAGGGCTGTGGACTCCAAGCAGACAGCCTGGGGACTGTCTCTAGGAGACCCCCCCCTCACATGAACACATGTTCCTCATAGGAAAAAATGTCAGATGAACCCAACCGTTTCAAATTAATTTTGTTTGGGAGAGCAAAGGAAAGGGAATTTCCAAACAGGGCCAAGGTCTTCGTCAAAGCTGTTCCTCTAAGATAGAGATGGACAACTGGCTGCCTGGAGAGGGGCCAGCTGGGAAGTGTAACCCCGTCCAGGGACGTGGGCCAGCGCTGGCTCCTCCTCTCGGGAGGTGAGAAGGAAAAGCTGGTTTCCTCAGTAGAGATAAGCACGGAGTGTGTGCTCCAGGAATAAATAAAACTTCTTGTGCCTGGCACGGCCCGTAACTCCTGCCCCCAGCTGAGACGTATGCCTCTCTCACCCCACTTTCACTGTCCGAAGCCCTGGAGAGCAGTTGTCTGCCCCCAACTCCAGGGCAGGAGGCTGCCAGCACATTTCCGGGTTGCGCTGGCTCATGACTTTTCTAAATGATTTTCTTTTATGGGCCTGAGGGGTAGAAGAACAGGAGGTAGGAGGGAAAACATCATTTTGGTCTCAATCAGACTATTTTCTGAAGAATGACATTGAAACTGTCTTCAGTTGCTTTGTGGTTGGCAATATTTCATAAGGATTATGCCCAAGGACAGTTTTGGAAATAAGGCCTCCTCATTTCTTTTTTTAAAAAGTTCCCCCTATTATAAAAGTAAGGCCTGCTCATCAAAGGGGGAAAAAAGTTATCAACCACAGTTCAACAATCCAAAGGCAACCTTCATTAACACTTTAGTGCATCTCTTGCCATAATTTGTCAGAACGTATTATCTCTTTTCCAAATAATTATAATCGTAGTTTACAAAACACGATCTCAAATCATTCACACATTTTATGAACATTTCTTCTATTATTATATACTTTACACAAATGTGTTTTTTAAGTTTTATTAAGATGTAATTCATATACCATATGAATTTAAATTTGCCCATTTAAAGTATATAGTTCAGTGGTATTTAGCATACACAGAATTGTGCAACCATCACCATAATCAATTTGTGAACATTTTTATTACCCCAAGAAGAAACCTTGTGCCATTAGCAGTCATTCCCCATCCCCAGCCCTACCCCAACCCCAGCCTTAGGCATCCACTCTTTCTGTCTCTATAGATTTGCCAATTCTAGACGTTTCATGTAAGTGGAATTATACAATATATGGTCTGTTGTGACTGTCTTCTCTCACTTAGCATAATTTTTTAAAGGCTCATCCATGTTATAGCATGTATCAATACTTCATTCCTTTTTATTGCCAAATAATATTCTATTATATGGATATGCTACATTTTATCAGTTTGTCACTTGATGGACATTTGTGTTGTCTCCACTTTTTAACTATTATGAGTAATGCTGCTGTGAACATTTGTGTACAAGTATATGTTTTTATTTCTCTTGGGTATATACCTAGGAGTGGAATTGCTGGGTCATATGGTAACTCTATGTTTAACCTTTTGTGGAACTGACAATAGTGTTTGCCAAATTGGCTGCATCATTTTACATTCCCAGAAGCAGTGTATGAGGGTTCTAATTTCTCCACATCCTTGTCAGCACTTGATACTATTTGTCTTTCTTAGTGTAACCATCCTAGTGGGTATAAAATGGTATCTCATTATGGTTTTGATTTGCATTTCCCCAATGGCGAGTGATGTTACAATGGAATACTACTCAGCCATAAAAAAACCCAAAATAATACCATTTGCAGCAACATGGATGCAACTAGAGATTATCATACTAAATGAAGTAAGTCAGAGAGAGAAAGACAAATACCATATGATATCACTTAAATGTGGAATCTAAAATATGGCACAAATGAACCTATCTATAAAACAGAAACAGACTCACAGACATAGAGAAAGACTGGTGGTTGCCAAGGGGGAGGCGGGTGGGAGAGGGAAGAACTGGGAGTTTGGGATTAGCAGATGTAAACTACTATATATAGGATGGATAAACAACAAGGTCCTACTGTATAGTACAGGGAACTATATTCAACATCCTGTGATAAACCATAATGGAAAAGAATATAAAAAAAGTATGTCTCTATGTGTATAACTGAGTCACTTTACTGTACAGCAGAGATTGGCACAGCAGTGTAAATCAACTATGCTTCAATTAAAAAAAAAAGAGAAATGCAAATCAAAACTACAATGAGGTACCACCTCACACTGGTCAGAACAGCCATCTTTAAAAAGTCTACAAATAACAAATGCTGGAGAGGGTGTGAGGAAAAGGGAGCCCTCCTATACTGTTGGAGGGAATGTAAATTTGTGCAGCCACTATGGAAAACAGTATGGAAGTTCCTCAAAAAACTAAAAATAGCGTTGCCATATGATCCAGCAATCACACTCCTGGGCATATATCTGGACAAAACTATAATTCGAAAAGATACATGCACCTCTATGTTCATAGCAGCACTATTTACAATAGCCAAGACATGGAAACAACCTAAATGTCCATCAACAGATGAATGGATAAAGAAGATGTGGTACATCTATACAATGGAATAGCACTCACCCATAAAAAAGAATGAAATAATGCCATTTGCAGCAACATGAATAGACCTACAGATTATCCTACTAAGTGAAGTAAGTCAGAAAGAAAAAGACAAATACCATATGATATCACTTATATGTGGAATCTAAAATATGACACAAAAGAACTTATCTGTGAAACAGAAACAGACTCACAGACATAGAGAACAGACTTGTGGTTGCCAAGGGGGAGAAGGGTAGGAGAGGGAAGAACTGGGAGTTTGGGATAAGCAGATGCAAACTATTATATATAGAAAGGATAAACAAAAAGGTCCTACTGTATAGCACAGGGAACTATATTCAATATCCTATAATAAACCATAATTGAAAGGAATATGATAAAGAATATATATATATATGTATAACTGAATCACTTTCCTGTACAGCAGAAATTAACATAACATTGTAAATCAACTATACTTCAATAAAATAAATTTTAAAAAATAAAACAAAATAAAGATGTTTGACTACATTGCTTTCTCAAAAGTTTTTATTGGTTTACACTCCTTTCAGCAGCATATAGTTGGCCCTCTGTATCCACAGATTCAACCAACCTTGTATCAGAAATATTCAGGAAAAAACAAATTCCAGGAAGTTCCAAAATGCAAAACTTGATTTGCTGCACACTGGCAACTATTTACATAGCATTTACAGGCATACTTCCAAGATATTTTGAGTTTGGTTCCAGACCATGGCAATAAAGCAAATATCGCAATAAAGCAAGTCACATGAATTTTTTTGGTTTCCCAGTACATATAAAAGTGATGTTTACACTGTCCTGTAGTCTATTAAGTGTGCAATAGCAGTATATCTAAAAAAGTACATACCTTAATTTAAAAGGACTTTATTGTTAAAAAAAATGTTATCATCTGAGCCTTCAGCAAGTTGTAATCTTTTTGCAATAGTAACATCAAAGATCACTGATCACAGATCACCATAACAAATATAATAATAATGAAAAAATGTGAAATCTTGCAAGAATTACCAAAATGTGATGCAGAGACAGGAAGTGAGCAAATGCTTTTAGAAAAATGAAACCGACAGGTTGCTCGACACAGGGTTGCTACAAACCTTCAATTTGTAAAAAACACAGTATCTGTGGAGCAGGATAAAACAAAACTCAGTAAAATGAGGGGTATGTCTGTACATTGTACTTATAACTATTTACAAAGCATTTACATTGTATTAGGTATTATAAGTAATCCAGAGATGATTTAAAGTATAGGGGAGGATGTGCATGGGTTATGTGCAAATACTATGCCACTCTATATAAGGGACTTGAGATTTTCATATCTGCGGGGTTCCTGGGGCAAACCCCCCCCATGGATACTGAGGAAGGACTATATAAGGACTGTATAAGAAAGCCCTCATTTTGTCATAATTGCAAGGGAATTTGTATTTTTTAAAAATTTTTGCTAACTTGATTGGCACACATTTTTTTCACTAATTTGTTTTCTAGTTGCATTTCTTACTCTGAATTTTCTGATTCTGTCCTTTCCCACATTTAAGTGTTTTTCTTGCTGCCTTGTTTGAACTCCTTTTATAGCCCATCTAATTGTTTGGCTCCCTATCATTCATTACCCTGTAGCATACTGATCAAAAATTCTTGCTGGATCACTTGAATCTTCTGCCTCCATAGTGAGAACTTGCAAAGACTTAAGTTAGTTTTTTTTTAATGTTTTAGCATCTTTTTACCAGCTGCTTCCACTCCTGGCAGTGCTCATCCTGCAAAACTTCTTATAGTTGCACCATAACATTTTTGTTTCTTTGCTTTCTCTTGAAAATGGTCCTTTGCTTTCTCCTGAAAACTTACCAGTCCTGTGTTCCACCCCCTCAAAGCTCTTCTGGTTGGCTCATTAATTAATTTAACTGTGCAAATAATATAGTTATGTAGGATAAAGCATTCTGCATGCATTACTTCACATTGGCTCACATAAACACTAAGAGATAGTTATCACTATCATTCTTGAGACTGGAAACCTGAAGCACAGAGAGATTTAGTAACTTTTTCAAAGCCACACAGCTAGTAAGTGGTTGAGCTGGATTTTGACCCCAAGCCCTCAGACTCCAGAGCCACTGGGGTGGTCAACTAGTTTATCTGATCCATGAAATTACATTAAGGGAAAGTGGATGAATAGGGCCTGGTGTTACCATCCCAGGTCAAAATGTACATTTTCATAGTGACCTCAACCCAAAGTTATGACTAGTTTTGGGCACCATGACAAGACAGGTACAAGGTAGAGGAGCTATTTTAGGGTCAGATGCCATTGTTTCCCTTTCTCAGAGCACACTGTTTTGTTCTATATGGTATCTGAGCTAAATATGTACAGTCCTGGCACAGAGTAAGTGCTCAAGAAACATTGGTTTTCTCTCCCTGCTTCCTTGGCCCCCAAGAGATGCCCTATCATCATCAGTGCAGAACTTTGGTGACAGATGATCAACTTCACTCTTAGAGTAATAATAAAAGCTGCCCTCTGAATGCAGTCTATTGCCAGGCACTGGCCTAAGCAATTCATATACACACCACCTCATAAACTCATGTCAATCTCACCACATGCCTGAGAAGTCACTCCTTAAACACATGGTCAAATGACATGTTAAAACATCTGGAAAGATGATCCTTTTCCATATATATCAGGTCATGTTACTGCTCTTCTGCTCAAACCCCCAGTGGCTTCTCAACTCATTTAGAGTAAAACTTAAAGGTTTTACATGGAGTAATGTTCCTTCTTACTTTTCCTCAAACATTCATTCAAAGCATACCTTCCACATTAGGGTCATTGCATCTGCTGTTCCTCCCACCTGGAATCTGCTTCTCTACACTTAGTTCATGTTTCAGCTCAAACATCACCTTCTCAGAGGGGCCTTCTTTGACCACCCCTTCTAAATAGCTTCTCTCCACCCCTCATACCCCTTACTCTGCTTTGTTCATTGCACTTGCCACCTGGCATCCATATTTATCTATTATCTGTTTCACTCAACTAGATTCTAGGTACATAAGAAAAGGAACTCTGTCTTTGTTCACGCCTGTACTTATTCCCCAGAGCCTTGAGTCACACATTGCAGGTACTCAAAAAAGTACTTGTGGAAGGAAGGAAGGAAGAAAGGAAGGGAGGGAGGGAGGGAGGGAGGAAGGAAGGAAGGAAGGAAGGAAGGAAGGAAGGAAGGAAGGAAGGAAAGAACTGTTAATATCCCCATTTCATAGACGAGGACTCAGAGAGGTTAAGTAACTTGCTCAAGGTCACACAGCTAATTAAGTGGCAAGACAGCGATCTAAGACTTCAACTCTTAACCACTACATGGTTCTGTCACTAAATATCACCTCACACATACACGAGTATTGGAGAGCTTATTTGCAATATTGGGTGATTTTTTTAAAAAGAGGCCTAAGTAAATGTTATTTATAGATTACTTGCTTTAAAAAAAAAAAAGGAAAAAGAAAACACCGAAAGAACCAAAAAGCAACATACACATTCTGGGTGAAAACACAAAGTTAGAAGTGCTTGAATATTTTAGTTGGCTATGGTTTAGTACTTTATTTTAACTCCTTCTCCTATGTACACTCAAAAGGCATGGAATAATTCTGTCTGTGACATAGGGCAGTCGCTGCAAATGCCTGGGCATTGGGCTTATCTAGAAGGCCACAGTCCAGGCATCTTCTCAGAATGCTGACCTATTCCTTTTATTTAGCCAAGGTAACATAATCCTTTAGACATCCAATTTGTAGGTCAGCTGTAATGGGGGTGGGAAGTTGGAAGCCGGGTATTATCCTTCTTCACTCTTTTCAGTTTTTAGTAAACAAAAAAGTGAAATACTATGTCTGAAATACATAAACCAGAGCGCACAAGTGCTAGAAAGCCCTTTAGGGAGCATCTGGTCTACCCTCTCATTCTCCAGATGAGGAACATAAGTCCCTTGGAGGTGAATTTCTACATATATAATAATTCTGCTTGACATTTGCTTTCAAAGTTAGCATGGCATTATGCCAAATGAACCCAAAAGCTGAGAATATATGGCCAAAAAAGTCCATGTGTTTCTTCAGGAACTCATTGAATCATGACATCAGTTTTCTTCTCAAGTCTCTAAAATCTGAGTCTCACTAAAAATGATCTCACACCTCAACAGGGAATAAATCTGTGGGTCTGTTAATCTCAAACTGGCCAAATATTGGCACTCTTCGTGTATCCTGGACCACATCTGATTTAACCCACCAATCTTCGTTGAGCTCCATCTCTGTTCAAGGGTGCTGACCATGTACTACAGATATGAAGGCTTGGTCTTCAGCCAGGCCAGAATTAAAGTCTAAGGATGGGGTCTATGTGACTGCAGTAAGATCCTCTGCACAGGGAACTTGTTAGCTTCGATGGCCAGAGACAAGTCTGAACAATTTATTTTCTTTTCTTCTTTTTTTCCCCTATTTTATTATTGTTTTATTTCCTACTGTTCCTTTTCTTCCTTCCTGATAGTAAAATAAATGCATGTTTGTGGACTTCCCTGGTGGCACAGTGGTTAAGAATCTGCCTGCCAATGCAGGGGACACAGGTTCGATCCCTGGTCTGGGAAGATTCCACATGCCGCGGAGCAACTAAGCCCGTGAGCCACAATTACTGAGCCTGTGCTCTAGAGCCCGCAAGCCACAACTACGGAGCCTGCGTGCTGCAACTACTGAAGCCCGCGCACCTAGAGCCTGTGCTCTGCAACAGGAGAGGCCACCGCAATGAGAAGCCTGCGCACTGCAATGAAGAGTAGCCCCCACTCGCCGCAACTAGAGAAAGCCCATGCACAGCAACGAAGACCTAACACATCCAAAAAAAATTTTTTTTAAAGTATGTTTTATGCAAAAAAAAATCTGGAAAGAACAATTAAGTATTGACATTATATTTATAATTCCAAACACTGGAAACACTTTCATGTGTGGCACTTAGAAGACCATTAATTGAGAAAACAAGGCTGTTTGTGAGAAACATGGAACCTCAGATTTGACATCATCAATCAGAACCTCCTCCACATCTCCCCAGGGCCCATACTGAGAAAGAATCTTGGTGTGGGTAGTTGAGTTCATGATGGGAAATTTTTTGTAACTGAGATCCTGAAAGTAAACTGCATCAGAAGGTTACCTTGAGATTGCAATGTTGGTGAAGGAGAAATGAAGGTTAAGGCTATGGTAGGAGCATCATGATTAAGCCGCTTGAGGTTTTGGAGCTTGACTCCTGGGTTAGAATCCTATCTCTATTACTTTAGGCAGGCAAGTTACTCAACCCCTCAGAGTCTCCTCTATAAAAATGGAGATCAAGATCCCTTCTCTGAAGGAAAATTGTGAGGGTCTCATGAGACGGGCCTATAGAGACCTTAGAGCAGAGTCAAGCCCATGGTGTGTCCTCACTCAGCATGAGCCGCTCTTGTATGTTGGCCTTCAGTGCAGTGCCATGGCAACCAGAACTAAAGGAAGAGTCAGAAGAAGTTGGCTCCCGGCTCTGAATCATCCACATTGTCACAGGGGCTCTGCCCGCAGCCTCGTGGTAGGTGGTTCATAGAACTCTGGCTAGGACCAGGCACAACCTGCCCATTGCTCCGGGCCTGGGGAGCCAGGGCAGCAGCTGCCAGGGATGCAAAGTATCTCTTCAGGTTGCCAGAGTCACTCCCTCCTTCACTCCAGCATGTTGTCCAGCATGAAATCTGGTGAAAATGAGGAGTCTGGACCACCAAAGGAGCAGGAGGAATGGAGGCCCAGAGGAACAATCTGAAGCCTGAGAAGGGGGTCGTGTGGAGTCAGGGAAGTGACTCCCAGGTCCATTGCCCTAGTGATGGGGGCAGGAAAGGAAAACGAAGTCAGTTTGCTGGTTCCTATGACAGGAAAGGGAACTCCCCAAGTGAGAGGCCTGGGGAAATCGACTTAGGAAATTAGACAGGGCTTAATTTGTTAAACCATTGGAAGGATAGAGATACTGGGAAAGGGCTTCCAGG
Source organism: Balaenoptera musculus (assembly GCF_009873245.2). Classification (NCBI taxonomy): domain Eukaryota; kingdom Metazoa; phylum Chordata; class Mammalia; order Artiodactyla; family Balaenopteridae; genus Balaenoptera; species Balaenoptera musculus. The sequence continues at coordinate 58,211,352 of NC_045785.1, read as the reverse complement.
TACCTTGGGAGAGGGGACGGTGGGTGGCACATCCTCTGCAGGGAGAGATTCAGATAAATACACTTCTTCGGTTGTCTGTTTTTCAGGGGAAAGGAAAAACACACACACCCTCTCCTCCATAATAAGAGGTTTGGTCTGTGCTTCTCTCTGACTTCCTCACAAACAACCACAGGGAGCAGACAGACTCCTCAGATTACTCTTGACCTTGGGAGCTGAGCCTTAGAAATGCATTCTACTTCAAGATCTGAAAAAACAAAACAAAACAAAACCCAAAAACCTCTTGTGGAAAACGGCTTATTTCTGTTGGGGCCCTGTTTCCCTTCTCTAATTCACTGCCGCTCCACAGTTAAGATCACTTTAATAAACACACACACACACACACACACACACACACACACACACACACACACCAGGCCATTCCTCTTCTAATTAAAGCACTTCACAGCTTCCCACTATCCTAGATTAAAATCCAAATGGCAAGCTGTGGACGATAATGTCTCCCATGATCTGGCCCTTGCCCACCTCTCAGACCTCATCCGCACCACTCTCTGGGTGTTCATTATTTCCAGTTACCCTGGTCTTGGTCTTCTTCCAGGCTTATTCCCACTTAGGGCCTTTGCACCAGCTGGTCTCTGTATCTGAAGTGCTCTTCCCCCTGATTTTGTCATGGCTGACTCCTTCTTGCCTTTCACTTCCCACTCAAATGTCACCTTCTCGAGAAGAACTTCCTGAACCACACAGTCCAAATCTGAATCCATACACACTCCATCACTTGCCAGCACTTAATCACTTTCTGGCCTCTTTCTTGTGTACTTGCTCCTTGATTGTTGTTGTCACTCCTACAGGGACATAAACCCCATGATCACAAGGCTTTAGCTTTCCTATTCATCACTATCCACAGAGTCTAGAGTCTTGCCTGACGCACAGCCAAGCTCAATACCTAATTATAAACCAGAAGAATAAAGCTCATACCTCCCTACACTTTCCCCCATTGCCATCTTTGATGACAACACCTGATTCCTTCTCATCTCCCACCTACACCACCCAGATACCAGAGCCTTATTTTGGCCTTCATCATCATACTCTGGGGCTCCTGCTCAACCATCACCAGCTTGGAACCCCTCTGATCTCTTTAAAATTCTACATCTTCCAAGTGTCCTTTACCCCACCTCCACTAAAGCAGGAATTCCAGCTGTTCAACCCTTCCCAAATCCCCAAGCCCATCAGCTTCCTTTCAACTTGACTCCCTGCACAGACTTTTGGCATCGTGGCTAAAAACACAGGGTGGCGGCCACACCAGTGACTGGGGTTTGAGGTTTGTTGTGAGGATTAAATGAGCTCAGCACAAGGCCTGGCACATCCTAAGTGTTCAATCAACATTAGCCGGTCTTGTTACTACCAGTACCATAATTAAAGTTTCTTCTTTGCCTCTGCCTCCTACTGTTTCTTCTCCCCCACCCTTACTCCTACTTGGTTAGTTTTACTCTGTTTGGTTCATTTATGAGTTGAAGTTGGGACCTGGCCAGGTCTTCTTGCTGGTAGTGCATAGTTCTGACTGGATAGAACCAGCTCGGTGCAGGTTGGAGAAGAGCTAAGAGCTTTCCAGACTCCCTAGGAACCTTGTACACCAGCCTTTGGGCTTCAGGCTCTGGCTGTCTGGTGTCCATGGGTGGGCTTCTAAAGCTGTTGGAAGTGGGGAGCAGAGGCCCTCTGAGTAGGGTATGTTGGAGGGATGTTCAGCCATGTTTTCACTTATTAGATGCTTAAGAAGCCAGCTTCTACCCTTTGGGGTTATCAACTCAGGGTTTATTACAACCCCTTCAGTTTTTTAGCCTTTCTTGTTCAAGGTCTCAGGCATCTGGAGAGGCAATCCTTGGAAACGATCACGAGTAATTCCTGGCCTGATTCCCTGTATGGGGTGGGGTGGAGTTAGTGCAAACAGGGGAAGCTGCCCATGTCTTCTGGCTATAGTTCTATGACCCAGGCAAACTGAAATTATGAAACCCTTTCTTTGCCTCTCCTCAGATATGTCTCAGGCCTCAACTGTGGGGAATTTTTCATTTGAGGAAATCCAATTTATTTCAGGATGGTTAAAAGTGGTCACTTACCAGATTCTCAAATATTTGCAAGAAGGAACTCAGAAATGGATGTGACTAGAGACCCTGCTGCTATGAGGGATTGGCAAGTCTGGAGTAACCAGGGTGGCCTTATAAAATTAACTAAATTATTTCCACAAATGCCCTCAGCACATTGTATGTGCCAGATACTGTGCTAGATGCTGGAGATGCAGGGGTGAGCAAGGCAGGCCCAGTCCCTGCCCTCCTAGAGCTCAGAGTGTACGGACAAGGATTATACAGTGTGAGAGATGCTACTGCCAGAGAAGAGGTACAGGGTGACTTATCTGGGAGCACATGAGAAAGGATGCTTAACCCAGACTCGAAGCACCGGGCTCAGGGAGGGCTACTTGGAGGACAACATGATGCTCCAGGTGAGGCTTAAAGGATGAATGAGTCACCCAGATGGCAGGAGGGGAGGCGAGGTTAAAGGGGAAGTGTTTCAGGCAAAGCCCAGAGCATGTGCAAAGGAAGACAAGAGAGGGCATGGTGCACTGCAGGAACCGAGAAGTAGTCGGGTAGGGCTCCACTGCCAGAGGTTCTGATTTATTTGGTCTTGGGTTAAGCCCAGCATTGGGTATTTTTAAAAGCTTCCCAGGTGACTTTCAGTGTAGCCAGGATTGAGAACTGCTGGACTGGAACATGGGATGAAAGGGAGGGAGTGGTGAGAGGTGAGGCTGGAGATGTGAGCTCGGCCAGATCACACAGAACCTGGAAGACCGTGTCAAGGGACTTGAGTGTTCTTCTCTGAGTGCTGGGAGGCTATTTAAACATTCAAGCAAGGGAACAAATGGCATGATCAGACTTGCAGACTTCAGAACATCCCTGTTGTGGAATAAAGATTAGAGGGGGCAGGAATAGAAGAAAACCAGTTGAGAGGCTCTTGCAAGAATTGAAGCAGGGCTTTCCTGGTGGCACAGTGGTTAAGAATCCGCCTACCAGCGCAGGGGACACGGGTTCGAGCCCTGGTCCGGGAAGATCCCACATGCCGCGGAGCAACTAAGCCCATGCGCCACCACTACCGAGCCTGCACTCTAGAGCCCGTGAGCCACAACTACTGAGCCCGTGTGCCACAACTACTGCGTGTCTAGAGCCCATGCTCCGCAACAAAGAGAAGCCACCACAATGAGAAGCCCACACACTGCAACAAAGAGTAGCCCCCGCTCGCCACAACTAGAGAAGGCCCGCACGCGGCAATGAAGACCCAACACAGCCAAAAATAAATAAATAAATAAATTTATTAAAAAAATAAAGAATTGAAGCAAAATATAATCATAAGCTGAGTTAGGTGAGTGGCAGCAGGGGTGGATGAAGGCAGATGAATTTCAGAGATTTAAGGAGTAGAACTACTAGGGCTTGATCAAAGAGGGCTGCGGGAGGGAGAAGTCAAGGGCATCTCTTTGTTTGGACAGTCGGGTGGATGGAGTATCATCCCCTAGGATAGGGCTCGCCAGAGGGCAAGCACCAGGAGAGAAGAAGCTGATGTGTGGATGGGTGGGTGAGGACATCAGCCTGGGATCTGTTGAATTTGAGGTGCCAGTGGGACATGCAAGTGAGATAAGCAGTCAACAGATAGTAGTTTAGCCCTCAGGTAAAACACCTAGGTTGAAGATAGAAATGTAGAAGTCATCAGAAAAGCATGGAAATGGATGAGATCCCCCCGTGGGGAGGGTGTGGAGTACAAAGAAGAAAATATGTTCACAGAATCCTGCAAGTTGTTTCCTTCCTCCAGGTAGACAGCCCTGAACCCATCAAGGTAATTAGGCTACGTGGTGAAGTGACTTGTCCTAGCTAGTGCTCCTTAAGTATGTGAGCTGGCTTACCCCAGCCAACATGAACCCTTGCTGCTGGCCTATATTCGGCCTGTCACTGTTAGTGCGATTGGATCAAGCTGACTGGCAACGAGGAGTGGCTGGCAGTTGTGTCTTGCACCTATGGAGCTTAGCTGCAGCAGGCAGTTCCAAATTCCATGGCTCTGCTTAGGGGTTTCTAAATGCAGTGGTAGTTATGTGTTAGACATCTAAGGCGTTTTAAAGAACATAAGCCTGAATCATCTGAGAATGGGAACATTTGACAACTAACTCAACAAGAAAGTCCTGGGAAGAATTTGCTGTGGAGAAGGGAAGGATGGGTAGGCAGCAAGCGATGCTTTTATTCTAGGCTCTGTGTCATTGTGATTCTATTTTACATTTAGTCCACCTGGATCTAAGTGACCCAGGTGCCCTCAGATACCAGAATCAGGGTTTTTTGTTTTTTTTTTAAACCCCTAACAACAAGCCTACAAATAAGGCAGGTGTTAGCCCCATTGTAAAGATGAGGGAACTGAGACTGAAGCTAATGCATTAGCTTGCCCAAAGTTGCAGAAAATATAAATTGGGCTGTGGTTAAGAATCCACCTGCCAATGCAGGGGACACAGGTTCAAGCCCTGGTCCGGGAAGATCCCACATGCTGCTGAGCAACTAAGCCTGTGCGCCACAACTGCTGAGCCTGTGCTCTAGAGCCTGCGAGCCACAAATACTGAGCCTGCATGCTGCAACTACTGAAGCCTGTGCTCCTAGAGCCTGTGCTCCGCAACTGCAATGAGAAGCCCGCACACCGCAAGGAAGAGTAGCCCCCACTCGCCACAACTAGAGAAAGCCTGCGTGCAGCAAGGAAGACCCAACGCAGCCAAAAAAAACAAAAAAACAAAAAACACGATAAATTGGGCTGACAGTTTCTCACTCCAAATCCACTTCAACCTCTCAACTCTGGCTTTCACCTCTTTTAAAAGGGGCCTTTTAACCTGCTCCAGAGAAGAGATACAAGAGAGGATGGGAAGAAGATGTGGAAAGAAGCTTAACATTTACCTCCTGTGATTGCTGTGTTTGTGACTTTTTCCTTTGCTCTTCATCTCGTCCCAGCATAAATCACACATGCCTAATAGCAAAAAGTTTGAAGTCTGGAGTGGGCAGAGGAATCGGGGAACCTGATTCGAGATGAATTATAGCCCCCTAGGACTGGAAGGAGCCAATGGGTCATCTACTTTAGCCCCTAAATTTACAGATGGGAGAAAGTGAGAGGAACTTAACTCATGCATGCTCACCTAGCCAACTGTGGCCAAAGGAGCCCAGAACCTTAGCCTGCTGATGTACACCCAAATAACAGCGTGAAAACAACCACAGACTCACAGCACCGAAACAAACACAACACCCCAAAATATATAGGGGAATAAAGAGCTGACCTAAAAGAAACAGTACATACTCTGCTATACATTCCCCTTTTCTTTTGGATACATTCTCAGAGGGCTCTGATTGAGAAAGTTAATTAAGCAAATTATTATGGTGCTCTCTCTTGTCTTTTACTGAAGTCATGGAGGGAGGTTGGTAGAAGTGCCTAGAAGGTAGAGCGGGTGGAATTGGGAAATTGCTGTGTAAGATTTAGGTTGGTGACAATGGGATTGTTGATTCCACCAGTTTACTATTCACTAGGCACTAGAATTAAATGTAATAGTAGCTTGCATTTGTACAGTATATTCTAATTTACAAAGGGCTTTTATGACATTATCTCATTTGATCCCACTGATAACCCTTTAAGGTAGACAAGACAGGTATAATTATCCCACTTTATGGATGAGAAAACTGAGACTTGGAGAAATGAAACAACTTGGCCAAGCAAATTCAGTTACTAAACTACAGTCTGGACTAGAAAGTAGGTGTTCTTACTTAGAGAGCTTCAATTCTGCAAAGGTCACACAGCTAAGTAGGACTTGAATCCCAGTGAGGCCGCCTACAGAGCTTATGATTTTTACCACCATGTTCTACTAGTCATTCAAAAGACATATGTTGAGTGACTCTTTTCTTAGTTCCCTACTCATTGTAAATATAACCCATGTGCTCCTGCTGAGACAGGGACTCACTAGTGAAGGCATGCTTGGAAAAGGCTTCCAAAACCCTCTCCACACTTCAGCAAACACAAGTCTGTGTCCTAATTCCAGAGTCCCCACTAGCCCTAATTTCAGGGAAGATGAGCTAAGAGGAGCCTGGAGGGCAGCCCAGTGATGGCTGCAACCTTCAGGCCCTGGGCTCGTGAGAAGCTGGCGTGCTACAGTTCCACCCTGGGTCCAGTCGGAAGTAAGGAAGCCAGATGAAGGCTCTTCTTCCCAGGAGTCTTCTCTGTTGCCCTCTCCTTTGCCCTGTTAGCACCTCTTCTGAAAAACTAGTAGCAGCTACTAGCTAGTCTTGAAACTTGCCCAACGTGAGGGGAACGTGTCACAAAGTACACAGGGCCTCCTTGAGACTGGACCCCTGGGACAGGCGGCTCAGCCAAGCAGCTCCATAAATAGCACCATCATATGTGAAAGGGGAGGTAGGTCAGGAAAACATGCTGGCTCTCCTTGGTGACTGCAAACCAGTGAGTCTAAATGATGAGTCTCAGGAAAAAAACAATTCCTATTACACAGGTTTAACGCTGAGGAGTCCCTTTAAGGACTAATTCCTGTTATGAGTTGTTTAGGACTTTCTATTCCTCATTCCTTCACTCCCTTTTCTTCTGTCAGTCCCTGACTAACATGCCTTTTCCATCTTGTCTGTCAGATGATATTGTATAAGAATTCAGACAGAGTTTTTCTGACTATTTATAGAAGACAGTTGTGCTGCTTTAGCACAGGAACTAAAGTTTGGTTCCGGGTTATGTTACATGTAAAAAACTTACAGAAATGTGTTTGTTCTCAAATGTTCTCTCCCACTCCTGTCCCATCACATCAGAGAGGCCTCTTTGAGAAACATATCCTTTTCCCTGTCCTTTTTGAATTAAAAAAATTTTTTTCTGATTGCAAAAGCAGTTCATGCCAGTTACAGGTTTCAAGGACTGTATAAATGTATAGCTAAAAATGTACAAGTGCCTCTTAGTCTCTAGCCCAGAGATAACCACAGTTAACAGTTGTCTTTTAGGATGAAGGCTTTTGCAATGATGCATAGGAAAGGTCAAGAATAACAGTAGTAGGTTTCTATAGGAGGGGACCATACAAAAAAGTTTCAAAGCAAAATCAAGGGGAGGTGGGAAAAGAGAAAAGTGAAGGAAAGTAGCCCCAGTCTTTCAGCCTGGGTGATTGGGAGGAAGGTGTTGCTAAGGGAAAGAACTAGGAAAGATGTTTAGTCTGTTAGGCCTGGGTGGTCATCCTGTGTCAATTATTATCATTGTTCTAGGAGCCACAGTCACAAATGCTTCAAAGCCTGCAGTTGGCCTCCCAGATGTGCTGTTTGGTATTCCAAACTGAGACCACTTCAGCATCTCCACAGGAATTAAAAGCTGAGAAGGAGGGAGAAAGTTCAAATGTAGAAAAGACGGACTCACCTATGTGAGGAACCTAAAGTTTTCAATCATCTGAGACCAAACTGAGACCACTTCAGCATCTCAACAGGAATTAAAAGCTGAGAAGGAGGGAGAAAGTTCAAATGTAGAAAAGACGGACTCACCTATGTGAGGAACCTAAGGTTTTCAATCATCACCTCCAGGCAGCTGCTCAGAACATTTTAGAGCTGCCATCCACAATTTCTATAAACTTACCCATAACCTTCTCAAAGTCTAAACATTCTCTAATATTTCTTTTTTAATACATTTATTTAATTTATTTATTTATTTTTGGCTGTGTTGGGTCTTCATTGCTGTGCGCGGGCTTCCTCTAGTTGCAGCAAGCAGGGGCTACTCTTCGTTGCGGTGCACGGGCTTCTCATTGTAGTGGCTTCTCTTGTTGTAGAGCACGGGCTCTAGGCATGTGGGCTTCAGTAGTTGTGGCTCGCAGGCTCTGGAGCACAGGCTCAGTAGTTGTGGCGCACGGGCTTAGTTGCTCCGCGGCATGTGGGATCTTCCCAGACCAGGGCTCGAACCCGTGTCCCCTGCCTTGGCAGGCAGATTCTTAACCACTGCGCCACCAGGGAAGCCCTAAACACTCTCTAATTAATGCAAAATCACCTTCAACAAAATGTAATTTGAGCCTAACAAACATCTTAAGGCTAGGGTAAGAGGTAGATTATTTCTAAGTTAGAAACGTGAATTCTGTCCACCTACTTTGGGGGTACATCATCTAATAATTAACAGCAGACCAAGAGTCAAGCTTTTGACCCCATCACTCTTGACACTATTAATGTCGCTGGTACTCATTGTTGTGTGTATAACCAGGCAAATTCCCATTTTAGGACCTTGACAAACAGGTCTCACTGGTCCTTCCCCTCTGAGTCCAGTATCCTCACAGAGAGCATGTGTTATTAAGTAGGCTGTACTAATGCCAGTTCCTATGCACCTTGAATGAGGCTGGTGAGGATAAAGTCAGCCCTTGGCCCTGCTGACTTCAGAGTGGGAGGGTAATTGCTGCTGACTTGCAGATCTAGATCCTGGGAGGCTCCTACTCCCTGGATTGTTCTCAATGGGGGTGATGATTTCTGTATCTGTACTTCTCTTTCTTTTTAATTATCGCAAAAGAAAAATAGGAATGTAGAGATAATATCATTGTTGTCACTTGTTATTTAATTTTACTTTGCTATTTTAGGTCTTTATCATTGGCTTAACTAAACGAGAGCTTAAATTTTCTCAGCATCGCCCCAAGGGATAGAACAAGGATCAAAGAGAAGAAACGGAAAAGGAGGCAAGCTTTAGCATTTCTAAAGGCACCAATCAAAGAGTGAAGAAGCAACCTCCTGAAAACGAAGTTCCCTCTCTCTAACAGAAGTCAAGTATAGGCAGTAGGATCTTTTGTTAGGATGTTGTTCTCATCTGAATGGAAAGACCTGGGGTAAGGTCAGATGTGACTTGGGCCACAAAGCTAGTTGACCATCTAGAGAGTTTACCAGATGGCGGCATTAATTAGGGATAGTCGCCAGATTTCCAGGAAGGATTATACTCTTTAAAGGCTCATAAATTGAATTACAAGTACACCAAGATATGATCGAAAGCTAAGAGAGACATATGTACGAAAATTAGTGTGCCATATACTCATTCCCTATGAGAAATGTAACTACACAACGTATTGGATATGTCAACCAATTGACTGCATTATCAATTGTAAGGGTAAAAACACACACATTTAGACACATCTACAGAATCCTGGAAATATACTGTCAAGACTGTGATAATTAGGGATTTTATCACACTCTTGGGTTCTCTAGGAATACAGAACCAGCCTCATAACATGTAAGACTTTTTTTAAAAAATAATTATTCGTAACTGAGCACCTTAACACACCAACTTTTTTTTTTTTTTTTTAAACTTTGGGTTTATTTATTTATTTATTTATTTATTTATGGCTGTGTTGGGTCTTCGTTTCTGTGCAAGGGCTTTCTCTAGTTGGCGCAAGTGGGGGCCATTCTTCATCGCGGTGCGCGGGCCTCTCATTATCGCGGCCTCTCTTGTTGCGGAGCACAGGCTCCAGACGCGCAGGCTCAGTAATTGTGCCTCACGGGCCTAGTTGCTCCGCGGCATGTGGGATCTTCCCAGACCAGGGCTCGAACCCGTCCCCTGCATTGGCAGGCAGATTCTCAAGCACTGCACCACCAGGGAAGCCCAGGACTATTGAGCGATTTTAGCACATTCACCTTTTGGAACGTGTTTCCAACTTTCGACCCCAGCTAGCTTTCAAGAATAGGCCTGCCTTTATGTGTTTAGTAGAAACATTTGTTTTGAAAGGGGAGGGTTCACAAACTCTCTCTTAGGTCATTTCCTCAGTTACTAAGCTTATGCCTTACATTTTGATTCTTACTAATGCTCTTCCCAGAGAGTTCTGAGTTGAGTCAATTGTGAGAAAAACTGGCAGCTCACCCCTCTACTGACTATAGGGTATTCAGTTATTGAATGGGAAGCTGTACTAGATGACCTTTATGGTCCTTCTCAATTCTATGGTTTTATGGTTTCATGAACCTATTCATAGGGGAATAGAGGAAGGGATAGGAAAAGTTATAGTTGAGGCAGGGGAATAAGGAGAAGGTTGAGTCTGATTTAACTAACTAAAGAAACTATTTTTACTGAGGGCAGAGATATGGAATTATGTATGTTGAATTTTCTCTACTTTCATTGTTCATAGGCACTTGCCACATTTGGCAGCTAAAATCCAAGGAGGCTCTCCTGTGAGACAAACTAGGCAGCAGCTCCGAATCGTGTCTATGCAGCAGCCCCACTGCGTAAGGGCCCACATACCTTGCACTGAATTACCATAAACACTTCGATTCCACACAGAAATTGGTTTGGCTGCAATTCCATTCAGCTAAGTACCTTGCTCTGTCTAGTCATTCATTTATTCAATCAACTTTTACTGAGCACTAAGCCAGATGAGGGCAGAGAGAAATAAGTAAGATACTGTCCATTCACAACCTAACAAACAAGTAAGATATAGAAGGAATGGTTTTAAAACAGGAAGTTTTGTGTTTTGCTAAAGGAACATGCAAAGTACTGGGGTATTCATAGGATGGAAAGAGTACCTCCAAGAACTGCTTTAGTTGCATCTCACAACAAAAAGGTTGTATTTTTATTTATTTCTATGTACTTTTTATTCCTCTTGAGACTTCCTTTTTAACCCAGGGATTGTTTAAATGGATTTGTTTTGTTTATAAGTGCTTGGAGATTTTTCGGTAATCTTTCTTTTATTCTAATTTGATTTCATTGTGGTTAGAGAAAACACTCTGTATGATTTCAATTTTCTAAATTTTGTTGAGGTTTGTTTTATAGCAAACCTCATAGGATATGGTCTATCTTGGTGTATGACCCATGGGCACTTGAACAGCATGTGTATTCTATTGTTGTGAGGTAGAGTATTCTATAAATGTTGATTAGATCCTGTTGGTTGATGGTGTTGTTCTCTTATGTCCTTGCTAATTTTTTGTCTAGGTGTACTATCAATTGTTGAGAGAAGTATATTAAAGTCTCTAACTATAATTGTGAATTTGTCTATTTCTCCTTTCAATTTTATAGGTTTTGCTTCACACATTTTGTAGCTCGGTTGTTTGGTGCATACACATTTAGGATTGCTATGTCTTTTTGGTATAGTGTCCCTTTTATCATTATTTTATTGTGCCTGTCTTTGGTAATTTTCTTTTTATTGGAGTTTACTTTTTCTGACATTAATATGGACAATCATGCTTTCTTTTGATTAATGTTTACATGACATATCGTTTTCTATCTTTTCCTTTCAACCTACCTATTTCATTATAATTGAAGTGAGTTTCTCATAGACAACATATTTGGATCATATTTTTTAATTCACTTTGCCAGTCTGTCATTTGATTGGTGTATTTAGGCCATTTACATATAATTATTGATATGTGAGGGCTTAAGTTTGCCATTTTATTTTTATTTTCTATTTATTCTGTTCCATTTCTCTGTTTTCTTTTTTATGCCTTCCTGTGTATTACCTGAACATTTTTGAGAATTTCATTTCAATTTACCTGCAGTGTTTTGGAGTATATTTCTTTGCATAGCTTTTTTGATGATTGCTTAGGTATTATATATACATAAGTTATCTACTCGTAACATCACTTTACCAGTTTGAATAATAAGAATGATTGAATTATAAGTGAAATTTTTTCCAAAGTCTGCAGCATTTAACTACAAGACATCACCTCAGGCACCTGAGAAGGTCTTGATGTCACTGAAATCCAGATTTCAGAACTTCCTCAAGTCTCCAGAGGTGCCTGCCTGTGAAATCCAGCTGTCACCACCACAGGAAAAAGAGGTGCACTGAAATGTTTGGGAAGCTACCAATTGTCCACGTTTATGAGCAAAGGGATAGATACTTAAAAGATAGAGCTTTCAAAATTCCAAATTTTAGCTGCATATACCAACTTGATAAACTTTTAAGAGGAAAGTTTAAAAACAGCAAAATTACATTATTCAAATTTTACCTGACGATTTCATTTTTTTGCTAGTATTTCATGTAAAGGGAAAAATGGGTCATAAATGACTCACACTGGATCATCAGACTGCAGGTACTTTGAGTGAGGCAACATAAATTTGCAGTTTGGCCATATGGAAGATGTCTAGACTTGGATGTCAGATAGACGTGGGGTTGAATCCCATCTTTGCCATTTATAAGCTATGTGACATTAGATAAATTACTTAACTTTTTGGATACCTTGTTTATAATCTGTAAAGTGTGGGCAATCATTTTTCCTGTAAAAGTGAGGATTAAACAACACACGACATATGTAAAAGGCTTAGCCTAGAGGAGATGAGCGACAAAAATGAATTTCCTTGCTATGTTTCTGTTGACTTTCACAGAGAGAAACCAAATATCTGTATTTAAAAGCAAATGGGTATTTCCAAACTAGGCCTCTCTCATCAACCAAGGTTTTTATTTGTTGATACCATCTTGACATATAAGCATGAGGTAGTTATCAGAGAGCAGAGAAGTGTGCTAGATATTTAATATTTTGGTAGCATTAAAGAAGTCCCTTCTTGGGACTTCCCTGATGGTGCAGTGGTTGAGAATCTGCCTGCCAATGCAGGGGACACGGGTTCAAGCCCTAGTCTGGGAAGATCCCACATGCTGTGGAGCAACTAAGCCTGTGCACCACAACTACTGAGCCTGTGCTCTAGAGCCCGCGAGCCAGAACTACTGAGTCCACACGCCGCAACTACTAAAGCCCACGTGCAGCAACAAAGACCCAACACAGCCAAAAAAGAAAGAAAAAGAGAGAGAGAGAGAGAGAGAGAGAAAGGAAGGAAGGAAGAAAGGAAGAAAGAAAGAAAGAAAGAGGAAGAATAAAGAAGTCCCTTCTTAAAGGCTTTAAAAAACAAAACAAAACAAGATTTACTGATCACTGACTACGTGATGAGCAGGGGAGGGGCACTTTGACATCTGACATCATGGCTTCCTTTCATTGCACCCACCTAGTCATCTCCAAGATGCAGAGAGATAAAGAGTCAGGCAAGGGCTTCCCTGGTGGCGCAGTGGTTAAGAATCTGCCTGCCAATGCAGGGGACACAGGTTCAAGCTTTAGACACAAGCTTTAGATCTTTAGTGAAGATCCCACATGCCATGGAGCAACTAAGCCTGTGCACCACAACTACTGAGCCTGAGCTCTAGAGCCCGCGAGCCACAACTACTGAGCCCATGTGCCACAACTACTGAAGCCTGCGTGCCGAGAGCCCGTGCTCTGCAGCAAGAGAAGCCACGACAATGAGAAGCCCGCGCACCGCAACGAACAGTAGCCCCCACTCGCCACAACTAGAGAAAGCCTGCACACAGCAACGAAGACCCAACGCAGCCAAAAATGAATAAATAAATAAATTAATTAATTAATTAAAAAAAAAAAGAGTCAGGCAAAAAGGGACCTGACCTGAAAATTAAGTCTGGGATCCAGATCAGAGTTGCCTAGGTAATTGTTTGACCTTGAAGAAGTTACTTAGCTTCTTTAAACCTCAGTTTCCTCATCTATTAAGTGGGACTAGACCTCCTTTGGGGAAGCTGTAAGGGTGAATTAGGTCATGTCCATAAAACACTTGAGGTCTTTGAAAGAAAAGCTTTTACAAACCTATAAACAGCATAATTAATGTCATCATTGCCATTATTGTTGTTGATGATGGGGAATAGTTTAGCACACATGCAAACTGCAGAATAGGGAGTATTTGTTACAGAGAATATGAATCTGAACACTTTTCTATGGAGTATATCTTACCCCACACTCTTTTTTGCTGGCTTAAAACATCCCACTAATACAGAAGTACTTTTGTTCTTAGAATTGGCATTTTATTGCTAGCAATAAAATGTATGTGTAAAAAGTCCCAAAAGCCATCACCCCATCTTTTGCAATGGTTAAGAGTCCCTCAGGAGTGTCTTACGTGGAACTAGAAAACTTTTCATCTTTCCTGTAATGCAATACCTTCTTTAATAATCTAAACAGCTAATATTGATATGGCACCTAGTGTATTCCAGATACTGTGCTAAGATTTTATCAGCATTATCTCATTTAAATCTTACAACAGCCTAGAATACACTTTACTCTTTCACTTTCTTTAGTCTCTACTCAAAGGGCACCTACTTATGGGGTCTTTTCAGACCACCCTATATGAGAATAACCTGCTCCCTCACCCCCAGTGCTTTTACTTGGCTTTGTTTTTTCCATAGTCACCACCTGACATAATTAAGTTTCTTGGTATATTCTTGTCTCCCATTAGAATGCAAGGTGTATAAGGATGGGATTTTGTTTTGTTAACTGTCTATCCTCAACATCTAATACAGTGCCTGGCAAGTAGGTGTTCAAAAAAATACTGATGAGCAAATTAGTGACCCTATGAGTTAAGATTATACCATTTTACTGATGATGAAACAGAGGCTTTGAGATTTGTCCATAGTCACAAAATAAATGGCCGAGCTGGTACTGGAAAGAAGTCTATCTGATTCTAGACTGGTCACTAACCATTGACCTCATGCCCCACTGCCTTCAAGGAAGATCACAAAGATGATACTTTATTGCTGTTTCGCTGTGGCATGTTTCTGTTAGAAGAGTCATGAAGGTAATAAAAATGAGATAAAGGCAAGGGATGTGTCTAAAATGACAGATAAACTGGGGAAAATAATTAGATTCTAGTAAATTGTCCTTTTCTCCCCTTCCAACACCTTTCATATCTAAAAAAGATATATCAGTCAATTTTCTCTTTGGGTCTAGCTAAGATGACCTATAAATATGCGGCCCCATGTTTCTCCTTTCTCTTGTCTACCTTCTATAACTTCTCCATCAGTGTGCTGGGGCCACAAGTTCCTATAAGGAGAAAAAATGAAATAAACATTTTAAACATTTAACATGCATTGCCACTGCCCTAGACACACTACATTCTTTATCTCTACTGCACGCCGATTTACAGGCAGTGGGTATTTTAAATCCACATTTTATAGATGAGAAAACTCAAAGAGGTTAAATACATACTTCAAGGTGTCTCAGCCTGCCTTCAAAGCATGCTTTTTATCTGTTTGGATTAGTGAGGACAGTCGAAGACTGAAGTAGACCCACTGGGATTTTTCTACTAGATATCATTTGATCTCCTAGGAAATTGGTGACAAATGCCAGTTCTTGAGTATAAGGAGTACTCAAAACTGCAGGGATTGCAACACCAGAGCAAAATGACAAGATTGGTATCTCCGTACTTGGCTAAGATATGCCCTCATTGTCTCTACACTTGGTCCTCAGACGTTCTTCCATGTGGAAAAGACCAGGGTCTAGGACTGGGCATCTCTACCCTTGAGCCTTTACTCTCTTCTGGGAGGATGCCTATGCCTAAGGAAGAAGATCCCAATTAAAATAAGTTATCCTAGGAGTATGGTAGAGTCAGGTGAGAAAATGGATCTGACTCTGTAAGACAGAAGGAAGGAGTGCTGAGGAAAGGTAGCCCCAAGGAAGAAAAGGTGCTTAGGCTGCAGGGACAAGACAAGAGTTGGACCTAACACTTTCCTCCCCTCTCTACTTTCTTCCTGTTTCCTCTCCTAATCCCCTCCTCCCCATCCCCTGGACCACACCTATACACTGTCTGTAAACCCCCTCCACACACCACTCACCCTCCCTACCGTGCATTCTGAAAGGACTCCCTCTGACAGAAACAGGTTCTGGGGGAAGTACAAACGCCTAATAAACATTAGAAAAGCTGCCAACCTCTCTGGAAACCTGGGAAGTGGAAATTTAAGACAAAGCTAACAATGCTTGGAAGAGTTTTTAAAGCAGAGGAGTGGTGTTGTCAGAATACATGTACCTTTGTTTGACTTGGGATTTTAATGCAGTGTATAATTCTTTGGATACATTCCCCCAAAACAAATGATTCAATTTCAGGTTTTAAAAAAAATATACCAACAAATACCCTGGTGTTTTGGTGTTTAAAAATAGCATGGTATACTTGTATATGGAAAACTAGTTATGCAATTACTAGCTACCTTTCTTTTTTCGTACCTGAAGGATTTCTTTTACCTTGGGAACTTATAAAAGAAAAAACAAACAAATGATCAGTGATGAAAAAGCAAAGGGCAAGGCATATTCTAACATGCTCAATTTATAGTTTAAGTATTACTGAAACAGATTTAGATATACATAAATTCCATTTAATATGAAGACATACCTTTGGAGTGGGACTGGAGTTAACTGCATAACTTAAATCTTTAGAGAAGTTCTAAAAGCTGAAAGTTGGTGGTGTTTAGTTTGGTTTGGTTTAGTTTTGTAACTCACTCCTGGCAAGACATAATCTGATCTGAATTCATTTAGTGGCAAAAACCTGAACTAAGCTCATATGTTATGTGGCTATTTATAGTCTTTATTTCCCACTTAGTATGAATATTCATAAGTTTTTGTGCAGAAATAATGTTTGATTACAATTACGGGTCTGCTGTATATCCCACTAGAGTGTTACATAATATATTTTATATGCACATATTATCTTTCTTATATCTGAAAAATTCTGAATCCTGGAAACCTCTGGCAAAGGTTTTGGATACGGAATTAAGGACTACCTTTCTTCATCCAGGTATTAATAGCTGCTTAACATTTTTATGTAAGGGGTTAGATGTTGGACATGATGATCTCTGAGATAGCTTCCTGCATTAAGTACAACACGTCCCCCCTTTTAAAGGGTGAAAACTAGTGTTTACAGAGGAAGAGCCTCCAAACACACAAACGATAACTCATAAAGCTCAGGCCAGCATCACCAAGTCTTATCTCTGATTCCGAAGAAATTCAGCCAGGGAGTGGCACCTATGCTGTCCTGGCATGAATCATCTACTTTTACTGTCATGATGCTGAACCTGGCTTTCGTCCACCTTCTCTCAGAGGCTGAGAGAAGCCCAGGCCATGTGTGGTTTTTGAGAATCTTGGTATGTTTTTTAAAAATGCTAAAAGAGAGTTACAAAAATTGTGGTCATGTCTACATTAAGTGGTTTTTAGTAACAGTTTTGTTAATGTATGATAAAAAGCTATGCACAAAATAATTACAGAATTGTCTTATTAGGTTTATTAATTTTATTAAAAATATTACACATTACAGGTGGTATGGTCCAGCAATGAAACACTAGTTTAAAATTGCATATGAACATGACCCACTTTCAATTCTGTAAATATACCTCCAGGACAATCAAACATATAACCTTATTTGGAGATAACATGAAAAGTCTACACTGGAGGGCTCTGAACGTGAGTCCAGGCCCTGTGTCAGGCCTCCTGGAGTGTCCCTGGATTGTTTGCTCTTCTATTTTAATGCTGATCTGCCAACTGCAAAGAACTCTCAGTCTCTGAAGCTGCTCAAAGTTGGGTCTTTCAAGCATGGAGTTTCCCTGCATTATGTATTTCTATTGCTAAATTTATATTATTCTTACGTTTTGTTTCTGTACACAGTAGTAATAGAAGAGAACCACACATATCAGGAGCCATGACTCTCCCTCCAGTCAAAAATCCCTCCGAAGAGTAAGTCAGAAAGAGAAAAACAAATATTGTATATTAACACATGTATGCGGAACCTAGAGAAATGGGACAGATGAACCGGTTTGCAGGGCAGAAAGAGACACAGATGTAGAGCACAAACGTATGGACACTAAGGGGGGAAAGTGGCGGGGGGGGGGGGCGGTGGTGGTGGGATGAACTGGGAGACTGGGATTGACATATACACTCTAATATGTATAAAATAGATAACTAATAAAACCTGCTGTATTTAAAAAAAAAAAAAAATCCCTCTGAAGGCTTTGGAATGCCAGGGACTCTTCTCAGACCCGTGGTGGAAGGACAGGCTGTTAGGGACCTCTGTGTCTAAAGTCTGTTGAAAAGAAGACTGTCAGGCTTCCCTGGTGGCGCAATGGTTAAGAATCCGCCTGCCATTGCAGGGGCCACGGGTTCGAGCCCTGGTCCGGGAAGATCCCACATGCCGCAGATAAACTAAGCCCATGAGCCACAACTACTGAGCCTGCGCTCTAGAGCCCGCGAGCCCCAACTACTGAGCCCGCATGCCACAACTACTGAAGCCTGTGTGCCTAGAGCCCGTGCTCCGCAACAAGAGAAGCCACTGCAATGAGAAGCCCACGCACCACTACGAAGAGCAGCCCCTGCTCGCCACAACTAGAGAAAGCCCACGCACAGCAATGAAGACCCAACGCAGCCAAATAAATAAATTAAATAAATAAATAAATTTTTTTAAAAAAGAAAGCCATTAAGAAAAGTTTAAAAAAAAAAAAAAGAAAAGAAGACTGCCTTCTGAGCCAAGTGCTGCCCGGAAGACTCTCCTCTTACTCAAAAGCCTTTTCCTCCTGGGTTGTTTCCTGCCTCTCGCTGTAACTGTCTCCCTGGCAGAGGAACCACCCACTCTGGTTCTCCGGGGCCAAGTGACCTGGGGTTTTCTGTTTAACTACTCCATGCCTATCCCATGTGGGATATTACTCCCGCTCTGAAGGCAAGGAGACTTGAGGCCGAAAGGAATTATGTAACTTGCCCAGGATCTTACAACTAGTAAATGGCAGAACAATGACATTAAAATCCAAGCTTTATTCCACTATGCTAGATAGGCCAGGTAGTCTACTCCTTTTGTCTTTTACAAAGCATTTGTAGCCGATTGTTTAATCAGTTACAAATCACCTAACTGCACTATCCTGTGGCCCACATTTCTCTCTCTTTCCCTCAAGAGATTCATGAAATGCTTTGCTAAATGCCTTGAATTCTTTATGAAATGTGTGGTAACTCCATCAAAAAAAGAAATAAAATTAGTTCATACACCAAGTATTTTTTGATGACCTGCTATGTGCCAAAAAAAGCCCTGTGTCTACCATGATTTATTCCTAATGAATCAGTATGGGATCCTAGTGATCAGTTCTTCCTCTTTTAGTAATTCACAAACTATTCCTTGAACATGCTATTCCAGAATCTAGCCCAGGATGATCACTGAAGTATTAATAACTAAGCTGTAGTTTGCAGAAGTCAACTTTTTCAGAAAATCAAACTATTCATGCATCCGCCCCAAACCTTTTTCATTCTCCCTGATACCTTAGAGAGATAACCAAAATGGTTTGGCTCCCTCATTTTTAACTTCTTTCCATTGCTGCAATAAATCTAATTGCAGAGTATACTTTATTCATATTTTGACTTTTATTTTTAATGGTAATGCTATTAAATTCTTTCAGCTGTTTCTAAGGCAGCTATACTGCCTGCCTGTTTCTCCCAGAGTCTGCCCAAAGGAGAAAAATCTCTCTGACCCCAGGGAAGCCTTACTCCTGGATCTGGGATTTATGTGTTTTATTGTATAAAATCAACCTTCTGTGTGATTTTTCAGCAGAGGATCCTTTCACAGACTTGCTATCTTTAGCATTTTTCGGTTAGGGCTAACCGCAGTTGTTTTGGTGGGAATGTTCTCATGATCTATTGCTGCATAACAAACCAACCCAAGACTTAGTGAATTGAAATAACAATTTATCATTGTTCCATGGGTTGACTGGGCTCAGCTGGGAAGTTCTCACTTAGGATCTCTCAACTGGTTGCAGTCAGAGTCTACTAGCGCCAGGGTGGGTTTCATGGCTGTGACCTGTGCAGTCACACAGGACCCCATTCTTAGAAGGGCCTCATGCTTGGTTCAGTGTCCTGTTGTTGCCATCTTGATTCTCTAAATACATTTTGAACAGGGAGCCCAGAATTTTAATTTTGCACTGGGCCTTACAAATTATGTAGCTGGTTCTGGCTGAGGCTGCAGTCATCTGAAGACTTGACTAGACTGGATATCCCAGATGCCTCACTCACAAGGCTGCTAGCTGACGCTGGCTGTTGGCTGGGAGCTCCGCTGAAGCTGTCACCTGAAATCCCCACACATGACTTCTCTGCATGGCCTGAATTTCTCAGAGACAGTATCTCAAGAGTGAGGGGTCCAACAGATCCAGGCAGAAGCTGAAATACTTCTTGTGACTCAGCCTTGGAAAAACCAGAACATCACTTGCAACACACTCTGTTGGTCAAGCAAGTCATGAAGACCAGCCCAGACTCAAGGGCAAGTGCATTGGACTCTACCTCTTGATGGGGAGTTGGAAGATCACATGGCAGGAGAGCACGTGGCATGAAACATTGTTTTGTTCATCTTTGGAAAATACACTCTGCCACAGGGCTATTTGGGGCACCCCACTGCTTTGCCTTGAGTGCTCTGCCTCTTTCAGGCTTCCCTGAATGCGTTCTGCCTTGTTGGCAGGCATTCATGACCAAGTGTGGCTAGACAAGACAGCTTTGGGGTATCCGCCCTGGTTTTTGGTATCTGTCTAATATGATTAAAATGGGACTTGCTCAAAATCTCTTCAAACCAAGTATGTATGTGCTTGGGGGATGAGAGGTGTGCCCAAGGGGGGTTCTGATCTTGAGGTGGGGTAGGGGCTGCTAGGAGGAACTACTTTTTGAGGTTTTGCCACAGTTCATGTTGAGTAAAAATAACGAGCTTTTCTAGATTACATTGCTAAATCTTGCAGCTTTCAACTAAAAGGTCTTATAGTAGAGATGAAAGAAAAGAAGGTGTAGTGTTTGATAATCCTTGGACAAATCCCAATTCCACCACCTATTAGGTAGGGAAAACTGAGAGCTTCAGTTTCTTTATTTATAAAGTAGGACTAATGATATTCCCTTAGGGGCTATTGTGATGATGAAGTAGGATAATGTATTAGCTGCACAAATAGTTACTGTTATTAATAAGTATATCACTTGTCTTTGGTTTAGGTTATTACCTTTTAGGTTCCCTTTGCCAAACTCATGGTTGAGTTATTAGACCTACCTAGATCCTCTGGGGTGACTTACTGGTGTAGAAATAATGAAAACACCCTAAGAGTAGCATCGTCCTGCAGCCTCTGTATTAGAAGTTGCTGGTTTCGGGCTTCCCTGGTGGCGCAGTGGTTAAGAATCTGCCTGCCAATGTAAGGGACACAGGTTCGAGCCCTGGCCCGGGAAGATCCTACGTGCCGCGGAGCAACTAAGCGCATGGGTCACAACTACTGAGCCTGAGCTCTAGAGCCCGTGAGCCACAACTACTGAGCCCACGTGCCACAACTACTGAAGCCTGCGCGCCTAGAGCCCGTGCTCTGCAACAAGAGAAGCCACGACAATGAGAAGCCCGCACATTGCAACGAAGAGTAGCCCCCGCTCACCGCAACTAGAGAAAGCCCGCGCACAGCAATGAAGACCCAACACAGCCAAAAATAAATAAATACAATTAATTAATTAATTAATTAAAAAAAAGAAGTTGCTGGTTTCTACCTTTCAATGTTGAGGGCTGACGTTTTGTCAACTACTACTTGTAGTAGTGGGTAATTAACATTTACTGAGCAGGGTACTTAAATGTGTTAGGGGCTTTTGATTTAATTCTCACTCAATCCTCTGAGATGAGTACTGTTTTATTTCTGATATTATAGATGAAGAAATAGTAGGTTGGTTAGAATAAGCAATTTGTGCAAAATCATCCGTGAGATAAACAGTGGCCCAGGATCCAAACAGAGATCTCTCTAGCCCCAGGGCCTGTGTTTCACCATTGTGTTATACGGCCTCCCAGACAGATTAAAGCATTCACATATTTGAATCCTTTGCGTGTGACCTGAGATCTCAGGCTCTTTTTAGCAACTGATTTGGGAGCTTAAGACCCTAATATTTTACTGTCAAGTCTGGTTGTGAGACCTTGTTGGAGTTCCTAAAACCATCCAATTTTTAGGCTGTTGGTATAAATTTCCCTCGAGGATTATCTTGTGGTAGGCCAATCCCTCGTGCTTGTGGCTGGGTAGCTTTCAGCAAGGCCTCTCATCTGACATTTGGCATTTTTCCTGGCAGGCAGCCAAGGGGACTGAGTATTTCTCTGTTTTCTTTTACTTTCATTCTTAACCATTTCCTCTCAAAATAAACAAAAAAGAACTTGGGGATTTTACTAGTGGAAATGCATCTTAAAAAGCTGTTTGTGAGGGAAATTTTGTAGCTAGAGGGGAAAGGGGGGAAAAGGAGATTGAGGGAATGGAGGAAACAGAGCCCTTAAAATTAACAGAATTCAGAATTCCCTTGAGCTAGAAAGGTTCCATCTAATTTTAAAAGTTGTTTAAATTCCTCAAAAGAGAGGTATTCTGTAAGTATAAATATATGGTCAGGCACCTCTTAATGAGCTATGGAGAATCTCTAAGGTGATTATTTATTTGTGCTGTGTCCCCAACATTTCCCTTTAGCAAATGTTTACAATGACCTTCTCTTTCCTAACATTTAATTCCCAAACTTGATAAAAAGTAGAATTGGCTTAAGTTTGGATGCTTCTCTTCCCTCTTCTACTCATTTAGAAAGGTGTTAGCAGCTATTCATAAACCACTGAAATGATTATTTGGCTTTAGTGAACCTCCCCAAGAAAAAACTTTTTCCTCCTTTTTTTTTTTTTTAGCGCTTAACTACATGCCTTGCTTTGTTTTAAGTGTTTTACAAGTATTAACTCATTGAATCCTCACAATCCTAAGAGATCTCTAACAATTACATCCCTATTTAACAGATAAGAAACCTGAGGCTTAGAGAGGTTAAGAACCAGGCCCCAGGTCAGTGGGGTGGTGGTTTGATGGGAGGGCCTTTTTTCACACAGTCCCAGGATCAAGACCAGCCTCTGCCACCTCCCAGCATGACTGGCCAACTCACAATTGCTTATACTGCCTGTAATATGCTTGAAGCTCTCACAGTATTTCAACCAATTCCAGTGAAATCTGACATTATTCCCATGAGAAATTAAGTGCATTCCAGTTCCTAATGGACTTTCTATCTTCCCTCCTTAAATTGGCTAACAACTCCTTTTGCTCCTGTAGAGGTTGGAAAGGATTCTATTTATTCATTCCTTCACTTGACAGACACTCACACACAGGCAGTATGGCACAGCGTCAGAGTGCGGACATTGGAACCAGACTACTTTGTCTGAATTGTGGCTTTGCCATTTACTTGCTCAAGGTCACACAGCTTGTTAGTGAATCTTTCTGTGCCTCAGATCTCTTACGTAAAATGGGTTAATGATTACACTGACCTCACACAATTATTATGAATTTAAAATGAGTTAATCTATATTAAATACTAAGTACTGTGCATGGCACAAGTAAATGCTCAATAAGCACAAAGTATCATTGAACAGCTACTTAGGAAATAGAAGTATGCCAGGCACTGCAAATAAAGCACTTGAAATCTAGTGAGAAATATAGGGCACATTCTGTCAATAGATCCACGCATGTGCTAAGCACCAGGCATTGGGGGCATAACAGCTAAACAAAACACCCCCACCGCAAATATTTACAAACTACTAGAAGAGGTAAATAGACAAATAATGACAGTGCAATGTAATAAGTACTGCAAATAGAGTATAAATGAGTTATATTAGAGCATAAGAGGGGATAGGGGTGCATGACATTTGAAGGTCGGAGGAGGCTTCTTACAGGAAGTGAACTGAAGGTAAGACCTGATGGATGAGAAGGAATTTGCCACATATTACTAGAACAGGATGTGAATTGTAAGGTGTATAAAGAGCATGGAGCACATGCATGGGACAGAGTGAGTAGTTTTACCTGGCTTAAGGAATAGGGTGCATGGGGCGGGAGGCAAGAAGAAGGTGAGGAGGCTGGAAAGAAGATACCACCAGATTATTAAAGGCCTTCAGGGCTTTGCTGAGGACTTTGGACTTTATCCTGTAAGTAACAGGGAGCCATGAAAAGCTGTCAAGTCTCGGAGTAATATGATCAGATAATCCAGACCTGATGAGATTTGAAGTCAGGGCCACAGTGATATTCCTAGAGAGATAGGAAGGCCTGCATTGCAGTGCTGGCCATGGGGATGGAGAAGAAGAGATATTTGGGAGATAATATGAAGAACTGTTAGAGTGTGATGACTGATTAGAACAGAATGGAAGGGCAGAATATCCTACATTGCCCTCAAAAGTAATATCCTTCTAGCTATGATGCATACTTAGTTGGAAAAGTTTGAGGAGTACAGGTGGCATAATGGAAAGAACATGAATTTTTGGAGCTGGATGCAACTGAATTCAAATCTAGTCTCTACCATCTGTTGGTTTCATGTTTAGTGTAGATAACAATCCTACCTCAAAGTTTGTTATATAATAACATAAGCATGTAAAACACCTAGTACAGTGCCGGGCACATAGTACGCATGATCATTGTATTCTGGGATTATAAAATAAGACACAATCAGAGGTTCATGCCAGACAGCAGTGGTCCTTAGTCTTTTGAATGTCTTAGCTATTCAAAAAACAAAAAACTTTACTGAGATACCATCACATACCATCAATTCACCCATTTAAAGTTTACAATTTAATGTTGTCTAGTATATTCAGAGTGGTACAACCATCACCACAAGCTAATTTTAGAACTTTTTTTTTTTTTTTGGCCACACCGAGTATCCTGTGGGATCTCAGCTGTATGACCAGGGATTGAACTTGGGCCATGGCAGTGAAAGAGCTGAATCCTAACCACTAGACCACCAGGGAACTCCCAAATTTTTGAACATTTCAATCACCCCTAAGAGAAACTCCACACCCATTAGCAGTCACTGCCCATTCGTCCCCAAGCCCCTCCACGGGGGTAGGCTGCCACTACGAATCTGCTTTCTGTTTCTACAGATTTGCTCTTAAATTCTTCAAAAGATCTGATGAAAGCAAGGTCTATTCTGGGAATATGCAAAATTTTGTATGCAATTTCTAGGAAGGCAGAGGCCCCAGCTTAAATTTAAAAGGAATACCCTTAACAAACTCAAACCCAATCTCTACAAAGTTGGCACTAGAGGAAGAAACTCCCTGTGGTGATAGTGGGCAGCAAGGCCTTGTAGCCCTCACTCCTGTGTCTCTGCCTAACCTGCGATCTCTGCACACACACAATTTACTCCAAAATTTCTACACATAATCTCCACATGTGAATGTCAGCCACAAGGATCCATCTCCTTTATCCTCACCATTTGTTTATTCTGGGAGCAGCAGAAACCTAAGAGATTCCAGCCAGCAATCAAGAATAGTGTCTCTGAAGACTGGTTTATGCTATTGTGATAATGGCTCCTATTCATTCAGTCCTTATTATGTCTGAGCATTGCACTTATAATTAACTCTTCTGATTTTTCAATTTTACGGATACCACCTGCACATGTACTATTTCGGTTTTTTGGTAGCTCCTGGTAAATAATATGATATCACCATGAAGAAACCTTCTGCCAACAATCTTTGTTTGGTACTGTTACCTCTAACCTTCTTCACAGAAGCCAAGAACAGTCAGAGTATGGAGAGGGAACTTTTAGTGAAAAAAAGCAATGTTTGAGCTCCTATTGGATCAGTAAGAATGCCTTTGTGCTCTCAACGCCTAAAGTATCAGGTTAAAACTTCAAGAATGTGTTGACCTGGCTTCTTTCAGAATAACAAATGAGAATTTTGATTACAGAATATTTTTTAAAGATTTATTATTTATTTATTTATTTTTGGCTGCATCAGGTCTTAGTTGCGGCATGCGGGATCTTTGCTGAGGCATGCAAGATCTTTCGTTGTGGCACGGGCTTCTCTCTAGTTGTGGCATGTGGGTTTTCTCTTCTCTAGTTGTAGCACCCTGGCTCCAGGGCATGTGGGCTCTGTAGTTGTGGCACGTGGGCTCTGTAGTTTGCGGCATGCAGCCTCTCTAGTTGAGGCGCGTGAGCTCAGTAGTTATGGCACGTGGGCTTAGTTGCCCCATGGCATGTGGGATCTTAGTTCCCTGACCAGGGATGGAACCCACGTCCCCTGAAATGTAAGGTGGATTCTTTACCACTGGACCACCAGGGAAGTCCCCAGAATATTTTATATTGTAAGCTTTATTACCACGTTAGTTTCTTCTTCTTTTTTTAAATTTATTTATTTCATTTATTTTTATTTTTGGCTGCGTTGGGTCTTTGTTGCTGCATGCGTGTTTTCTCTAGTTGCGGCAAGCAGGGGCTACTCTTCGTTGCGGTGTGCAGGCTTCTCATTGTGGCTGCTTCTCTTGTTGCAGAGAACGGGCTCTAGGCGTGCGGGCTCAGTAGTTGTGGCTCGCGGGCTCTAGAGCTCAGGCTCAGTAGTTGTGGCGCATGGGCTTCGTTGCTCCGCGGCATGTGGGATCTTCCCGGACCAGGGCTCAAACCCGTGTCCCCTGCATTGGCAGGCGGATTCTTAACCACTGCGCCACCAGGGAAGCCCAAGGGATTCTTCTTGGCAGAGAAAATTAGAAGCAATTTGAAAGCACATACAGACTAAATTACCTTTGTATTCACTGTAAGATCTGTCTTCCAATTCACCACTCCAACCTCATGCTCATCTGGCTACACACTCAGAGATTGTTGGTTTTGCTTTTATTTTTTGTCTTGGAATCCACAAGCTCCTTCCTACTTCACGTTCTCTTGCTTGCTGTTTCCTCAGCTTTTTCTTAAAGTCTTTGCAAGGCTGGTTTCTTCTCATTGTTCAGGCCTTAGCTCAGAGGGCTTTCTGACCATACAATCCAAAACAGTTGTCCCTTCCTCACATTATGCTCTCATAGTATGTACCACTCTCTGAAAATGATGTCAGTGACATATTTATTTACTTGTTTATTCTTTGCTTCTTTCCACCAGCATGTAAACTCCACGAAGACCAGGGCCTTGCCTGTTTTGTTCACCACAGAATCCTTAGGACTCAGAGCAGTGCTTGACACACAGGTGGATGTTCAATAAATAGTTGTTGAATTAAATGTTTATTATCAAAATGAATAAATAGTATTAAGTGTGAAATATATTTTCTGTTTTCAAAGGGGTTTATACAGATGCATTTGGAACTTCACTGGATGTATTTAAACTTAAAAACTTGTTATTTATTGTAATGTTCAAAATAAAATGTTTTTAAAATAGTAAGATGAAAAATAACGACCTTTTTTTCCCTTCTAAAATTTTTCTTTGGGTTTGACATATTCAAAATTAATTTAAATTAAAAGAAAGGGGAATACATCGAACAAAAAAATTAGTTTTAAATGGATTATAGGCCTAAATGTAAGAGCCAATACTATTTTAAAAATCTATAAAACTTTTAGAAGAAAACACAGGAGTAAATCTTTGTGATTTTGGGTTAGGCAAAGGCTTGTTAGATATGACAACAAAAGCACAAGTGACCAAAGAAAAACAGATAAATTGGACTTCATCACAAAAGACCACATCAAATTAAAAAGGTTTTATGCTGCAAAGGATACCACCAAGAAAGTGAAAAGTCAGCCCACAGAATTGGGACAAAATATGTAAGTCATATAACTGATAAGGCCCTTGATCTAGAATATATGAAGAATTCTTATAACTCAATAATTAAAAAATAAATATACTAGTTAGAAAATAGCAAAGATCTAAATAGACATTCTCCAAAGAAGATATACAAGTGGCCAATAAGCATGTTAAAGATGCTCAACATCATTAGCCATTAGGGAAATACAAATCAAAACTACAATGAGATACCACTTCACACCCACTAGGATGGCTATAATCAAAAGACAAACACACAGGATATGGAGAATTTGGAACCCTCATAATTGTTAGTGGGATTGTAAAATGGTGTACACTCTTTGGAAAACAGTCTGGCTCCTAAAAATGTTAAACAGAGTTACCATATGACCTAGCAATTCCATTCCTAGATATATATCCAAAAGAAATGAAAGCATATGTCCATACAAGTTCTGCAAACAAATATTCATAACAGCATTATTCATAATAGCCAAAAAGCAGAAGTAACCCAGATGTCTATCAACCGGTGAATGTATAAATAAAATGCAGTCCATCTATACAATGGAATATTATTTATTCACAAAAAGGAATGAAGTACTGATACATGCAACAACGTGGATGAAGTTAGAAAATATTATGCTCAGTGAAAAGAAGCCAGTCACAGAAGACCACATGAATCCATTTCTATGAAATGTCCAGAATAAGCAAATCTATGAGACAGAAAGTAGATTAGTGGTTGCCCAGGGCTGGGGGTGGAGGGGATGGGGGAGTGACAGTTAATGAGTATGGGTTTCTTTTGGGGGTGATAAAAATGTTCTAAAATTAGATAATGGTAATAGCTGCACAACTCTGTGAATATCCTAAAAACTTTTGAATAGTACTCTTTAGATGGGTGAATTCTATGGTGTGTGAATTATGTTTCAATAAAGCTGTGCTGTTTTTTTTTTTTTAAGAGTACAATGTAGGGGAAAAAAGGAAGGGAAGCTTAAAATCAAGAGTATCAACCTTCAAAGAAAGTTTGAGGTGACAAAATGGAGAATGTAACATTTCTATTTTTAGCTTTGATATCCTAACTTTAGCAAGAGCCCAGACTTGCAATATTATATTTAGCATTCCATACTCAGACATGGCGGATTTGCCCTTTTCTTCATAAGAGCCACCTTTATTGCTTTTGTTTTAAAAATGTATTATATAGAGTACACTAAAAATCAGATTCTCTTATTTACATTTATATGATACCTGTATCCAGTGTCCCCAAAGTGTTATAATAGAATAATAGTTTTCTTTTGCTACAGGTGGTAGCCATGCAAGACTTTGTTCTCTCTATCATGCCACTCACAGGTATAACAGGCTGTGAGATCAGACTGTCTGGACTCTTCTAGGCAATGTGAATTTGGGAGAGGCACTTAACCACAGTTTCCCCATGTGTAAAAGGGGAGTGGAGTAATATTATTTACTCCATAATGCTGTTCTGAGAATTAAAGGAAATGACTCATGCAAGGTATACAGCACAGTGTCAAGTGCATAGCAAATGCTCAAACTGTAGTCCTTGTTAGTAATTATTATTATAATATAGCAACAGTTAGTAACAGAGGCTTGAGATTATTTAGAAATGGGTAAAAAACAAGTTGTAATGTGGTTGATAACTGACTATTAGCATCCTAAAAACAAGTGAGGGCCGGAAGGAGGTATAATATTCCATTTCTCAGTTGCATTAACATTAGGCAACTATATTGGATATTTAATCAAAGTATTTGGATAGTTTTCAGCATTTACTGCTAGAAAACTCTAGAGAGCTTGCTATAGATAAGGCTGTGAAGTTGCACAAGTATTTTTCAGAGAACAATATGTGATTCAAGCATCGCTACAGAGAGCTGATATTTTAGGCTACATTTCTAATCAGTGATATCTTATACTTTGTCACCTTACAACGCCTGCCATTCATTTGAATAACAGTCTGCAAGAAGTCTCCTTTTCCTTCTCTCTAGAGGTTTATTTGGCCAATAATTTTTCTATTGAGAGTAGCAGGAACTTTTAAATATTTTTAAAGACTATTTTAACTTCTCAGAAGAAAGGAAACATTTGCAAAAATAATTACATATAAAATAAAATTGATTGTGAGATGTAAAAGAATTAGCATTTGGAGCTTTATTTGTATACTTTAAAAATGGGCTTTAAAACGTTCCTGGATTAACCAAAATTCCAGAAGAGACAAAAGGGAGAGAAGGAAGTTGAAAGTGCTTACAAATTTTTCCCATTTTCCCCAAACGTTTATTCATATTTTTATGTTCTATTAATAGATAAAGCCCCTGAGGAGCATGACTGAAACTCAAAAATTCATAGCCATACAATTTCCCTACGTGTAGCATATCTTTAAGTATTCTTGTTGTAAGAACGCTTGGTGGTCATAAAGATCTGTCTGAGGAAATCAGAGACCTGTACATAGGATGAAAAACAACTAAGGACAGGCCTGCCCCACCCCCCGGACTGTGGTAGGAGTGGGTAAGTTACTTAGTCCCTTTGTGCTTCATTTTCCTCCCTTTGAAAAGGCAATAATAATACCCTTCTCATAGAGTTGGCTTGAGGCTTAAATGAGATCACACATGTAAAGTACACCAAGTACCTAATAAAATATCAGGTTTGAGCTCCTGACATTGCTGTGGCAGTGGTCAGAAAGGGGTAAGAGGAGGAGGTGTAGCAGATGTCTCAAAGATGCAGATATTAACAGCCCTTGGTAAAGAGAAAGAGTTTGTTAAAGCAGGGAGATCTTCCAAATGGCACTTGAGCTATTTTCAAAGCGGCATGAAGAGTACAGTCAAACACTCCTTGTCCTTTGTCTTGGTAGGAGCCAGAGCTCGTGGAAGGAGGTGGGGTCCCTGTGTGAGATGGGAGTGTGTGTGGCAGGGACCGAGGCGACAGAGAAATAGGTGACTTTGAGAAATGGGGGCTGGACTTAGAAATAAGAAAACCACTAGGCTTGCTGCCACATGCCTGTAACACGACTCTTTGATTTTCCCTGTTAAGGAATTGATTTAAATTCTGCTCAGACATCGATAAGATTACATTTGGCCATGTGACATACCCTGCCTGACATGCAACAATATTTAAATCTCATTAAATACTGTAAATTAACTTATATTGACTGACTTCTATCAGAAGTCAGAGTCTGGATTAAAGAGTTGATGTCAAGAGTCTCAGAGTGGAGTCAGAAGACTGGGTTAACTCCTGGCACTAGCACTTACAAAGATGTGAATGTGGTAAGTCATTTCACCTCTGAAATGGTTTCATCCGTGAAATGGGACAACCACTTACCTAACAAGTTGTTGTCGACATTAAGGTTATTCATAGCACCTGGAACATAGAGATGCATTTTTTTTCTATAGCTTGTGTTAATGGAAAAAGGTTTTAAAATTATGATAACACATTTACACTTACAGCGTTACCAAATATGCCTGAATACGCATTGACACTCTATTAATGGACTTTAATATTCTCAACTAATATCAATGCTTTTAGTAATGACAGTTAATTTGCTGATATTATTTTCCTCCCCTCACTGCACCTCTCAGCACACCACACATTCAGATGCTCTAAAATGTTATTTCTTGAGCACTTTTTACTGACACCCAATCCTTGGCTTGCCGGACACTAAAGGACAATTGGATTGACTCTAGAATGTGTTTCTACAAACAGTGCCTTTTCGAGGCTTGCCCAGCGTCTGGCTAGTGTTGCAGTGTCAGGAGTTTACTTCAATTAAAGCACTAGTGGCAACACGGCATTCCTCACACAAGAAAAGAGCGCAACACTCACATACGATAGTTCAACTTGTCTTTTGGGTTGATTCTGCTGCTCGAGTTCAGTCCCCGCGAGAGGAAGCGTATTCCGCCTCACATTAAACAGAAGAGCCTCAATTCATTATTGGAGCTGCAGGAGGGCGACTCCAGCAACTGATCAGCTAGGGACTTGACACAGAGCGGGTCCTGCGCTCGTGAGGCAAGTGCGGCACCTCAGCAACCCGCCAGCCCTGGAAGTTTGTGAGTCTCCACTTGTAAGACTGGTAGTCACCTTGACCTCCCGGACAGGTGGGGAAAGTTAGCCCTGGGCCGGAGGCGGGACGTAAAACCGAAGGCTCAGAACTTTCCCGAGCAAAACACGCCGTCACGTTTTCCTGTTTTCAGCGCAGCTCGAGACCCGGAGAATTTAAGGGTGGCGAGAGCAGGTGGCAGGACTCCGCCCACCACCGCTCTTCTCCTCCCTCAGCTTGCTGCTCCACTCCCTCAGTGAGGTCCCGCCTCTGAGGCGCGCGCGAAGAGTTGTCGCGCCGTGTGTTCTGGGAATTGTAGTCCTAACGCTGGGAGCCGCCTCGGGAGAGGCGACTGTGGCCTACACACCCCATGGTGCCGCGCGGCGCTGGCCGCTCCCGGATGTGTGCCTGGCGCCGGAAGAGAAGACGGCCCCCCTCTCTCGGCCCGGCCATCTTGTGGGAAGAGCTGAAGCAGGCGCTCTTGGCTCGGCGCGGCCCGCTGCAATCCGTGGAGGAACGCGCCGCCGAGCCACCATCATGCCTGGGCACTTACAGGAAGGCTTCGGCTGCGTGGTCACCAACCGATTCGACCAGTTATTTGACGACGAATCGGACCCCTTCGAGGTGTTGAAGGCAGCAGAGAACAAGAAAAAAGAAGCCGGCGGGGGCGGCGTTGGGGGCCCTGGGGCCAAGAGCGCAGCTCAGGCCGCAGCCCAGACAAACTCCAACGCGGCGGGCAAACAGCTGCGTAAAGAGTCCCAGAAAGAGCGCAAGAACCCGCTGCCCCCCAACGTCGGCGTGGTTGACAAGAAGGAGGAGACGCAGCCGCCCGTGGCGCTTAAGAAAGAAGGTAAAGCTGTGGTGGAAGGTGGGGGAGACCCGGGATGGAGGGAATGAACGAGGGTACTGGCGGCTACCACTGGCTTCTGAGGCTCCGAGGGTCCGCGGGGGACTTGGCCGCCGATTTCCCCGCGTTTCCCCCACCTGACAAAAGCCAGGTTCTGCGAAGGTGCTGGGAGCGTGGTAGCCCCAAGTTCAAACCGCCACCTGCAAGGATCCTGGAGTCACCCCTTCCCGCCTCAGGTTCTGAGCGGAGGAGCGTGGTCGGGATCCTGGGAGGCTGTTGTCTTCCCGCCGGATTCCTTGGCGGGCGAGCGCATGGGCCGAGGTTCGGGGAAGGGAGCTCCTTCTCGGAGCGTTATGTTGTTAACGGGATGGCGGGGCCTCCGCGGCTTCTTCCTGCTCAGAGCTCTCTCTCAGTCCGCCGCTCTGAGGTGCGGTTGTGTCTTTTAGGTTCCTGCCCTGCCGTCTTGTCCCAGGGTGGCGTGGGGTACCCCCGAGAAAAGCTGGGGGTCGGAGTTTCCACCTACGCCCCCCGCCCCCCTACGTTCGAGCCTATCGGATGTTGTGGAGTAAGGTGCCCTTTTACGTGCTCCCTGTGCTTTATCGTTACCCCCTCGCCCGCACAACTATTGCAAACTTAATAACTTGCTGGAGTGCGTCAAGCTGTTGGGAGGGAGAGAAATTTGGCCACCTTGGATTGAGCAGAAGCGGGAATTCTGAATGAAGATTGGTGATGGCAGGAAATCCTGAAGCTTGTCCTCGGGTCACGATCTTTTCCCCCGGCCGGACCCCCCGCATGCAGTGTTTCATGTGGCTTGGCCTGGCCTGGGCCTCGTGGTTCAAAGAGTGTCGAGGCTGTCACAGCGTTAGCCGCCGCAGAGCCTTTTGGAGTGCAGCTTTTTCTCCCCATGTGCGTGAAGCATGGTCAGGATTTCATTGGCGGGTAGTAGTTGCTTCCAGGTCACTGTAAACTTCGCAGGATTGTCTTGAACTTGGTTTTTGCACTCTCACTCGTTACTGGTTTGTCTTTTGTGATGGATGAAAAAGCAAAACAGTGGGGTATTAGAAAAAGTGTACACGATCCGTAGTAAGTAGGTGTAGGATTTAAGCTTTGAAGCTTAAAGGTTTCCTTTATGTGTTGAAAATTGAAATTTTGCCACGTGCTTCTGAAAGGAGTTCTCATTAGCTTTAGTCGAATTTGATAACATTCAACTATTTTAAATTAAAAAAATCAAAACAATTGTGTTAGGTTTTGGTTTAGAACTTTTAGAAAATACAGAGAGAGGTTTGTGAGGCTTGGGGTGAAGAAC
Source organism: Balaenoptera musculus (assembly GCF_009873245.2). NCBI lineage: Eukaryota > Metazoa > Chordata > Mammalia > Artiodactyla > Balaenopteridae > Balaenoptera > Balaenoptera musculus. The sequence continues at coordinate 58,177,882 of NC_045785.1, read as the reverse complement.
TTAGCTGGTAAATAAAACAGTTGCATTAAAATTACAGGTTGGGGAGGGAAGCACAAGTTGGAGTATTAGAAAGCATGTATATACATCGTTTAGGCTAAATATTCATTCAGCTAAGTTTTATAGCAATCTGTAGCACAATAATAAATCTAATTTCTATGTTAAGGAACACTGGCTTGTGTATTATTTAAACTGTGCTCAAGTTTACCTCCTGCATCACACTAATCCAAAGAAAGTACATGAAAAAATGGAATCTGAAGTGTGTTCACCCATTTTGAATGTTCGAAACATAAAGCATGGTTTAAACCCCTCATATGTTTTGATCATAAAGCCCATTTTTGAAATAAGCTCTTACCGGGAACTTAGTATTTTAAATTACAAAGTTAAAAATTTATTTCATAAATTTATAGCCAGGACCGAGTTCCACATTCAGTAGTCTTTCCTTGGGAAAACTTCCATTATTAGCTATCAACATTTTCCTTAGGTCAGCATTTCAGAGCACACTTAACCTTAAATTGCATAAAACACAAGCTTATAAAAATATTGAATGAAAAAAAATCGTTTTGAGGCCTTACTACTTAGTCAGTTCTGGGCATTGGGGAAGGATAGACCTGTAAACAAAGTCCCTGCCTCTTGTAGTGGGATGGATTGTTAACCTGATCATGTGTTCCTTGCCTTTGAATAGAGGTCCTGGCACAATCCTAGACGTGCCTTAGATGTGTGTTTGATGTTTATATTCTTCGAATTTTGTAGTTTGTCTTTTGCCCATTTGAGGAACTTGAGAATTGACACCACCTACTCATTTGTTTTTTTAATGTTAGAAGCCTGGAATCTAGTGAAAATCAAGAGACACTTGCATTTTTAAATGTCAGTCATTGGGTGGATTTATTTGTAAGTGTTTTAGATTCTGTAAGCCTGATACTGGATATTGGGGTGGGGAAGCAAGCCATTGTTCATTTGGGTGTGTGGCTTGGATAGTATAAGGACTGGTTCCATAGCTCCACCCTAATACACTACTACCTCTGATGAAATTTTTTTTAAATGCCTTGGTGTAAGATCTAAGATTTCTGGTCTGTCCTGAGAGTATGTGGAATGGACCTTAAAATTTCACTGAAGAGTTTGACATTTACCATTTGACTTTGGCTACAAGCAGCTGAACAATTGGGGGCATCCTGGTGGTGTTACACTTTCTTAGAAAGAACCAGAGTGAACCAACTTAATTTCTTGTGAAAACAATTCCTCAGGTGCTTTTTGACTTTGTCAGAAATTGTGGTTTGGGAATTAGAGCATACCTAAAATATTAGTCATGAATTTAACTATCAACCTACTTACTATCTTTAAGGCTACCAGTAACGCATATTGGTTGCCTTTTTGGCCTCTGACATTAACAGAAAAAAGTAATGAATGAAGGGGGAAATCAGTAAATGCTTCAGCCATCACTTAGTGTCACAAGTTTCTATTTCTGTGTCTTGCTTAAAAGGGGTCCTTTTGTGTATGTGGTTTTTAAAGATTCTTTGGAAACGAAGATACTTGAAAAGGCAAACCAAAAAAATCTCCATAATAATAAAATAAGTGGACTATTTCCTGTTGGTTGCGTAACAGTATGTTTTAAAAGTTAGGTGTGGTATGTATGTATATGTATACATATATATGTATGTAGACTGCAACAGGAGAGGAAGATGGTACCTTTTTCCTGTTAAATAGCTATTTTCAACTATAGAGAAAATTTTTTAAAATTTATTTTTTATTGAAGTATAGTTGATTTACAATGTTGTGTCAACTTCTGCTGTACAGTGAAGTGATTCATCGATTATACATATATACATTCTTTTTTCTAATATATTCTTTTCCATTATGGTTTATCACAGGATAGTGAACATATCAGTAGTTCCCCGTGTTCTACAGTAAGACCTTGTTATCCATCAAAGATGTAATCTTAAGTGCCGTTTGTTTTCCTTTCAGTTTTGTAATTTTATAGAATCATCAGTCTTTTTACTCTGTTGTTCTTTTTTTCCCCCTCCAGATTATATAAAATAAAATAATGTCTTGACTGGGGTTTTTTGAGGGTCCTTACCTGGTGATTGTGTTGGTTTGCTTGGTTATTATTTATGAATGGCTAATGGTGTTATTTTTGGTATCTGTAAAACCAAAATGTATCATTTGCTTAAAATTTCTTTAAATTTAGAATTTTAAATTAAGAGACTGGCATCTTGAAAAGTGAGAGAAATAATGGCTACCCAAATGACTTCCAGGTCAGTTATAGAGAATGCTTTGGGGGAAAAAATTATTTGGCAAACTGAATGGAAGTTTGAAACAAGTTTATTTAAATAGGAATTTTTCTGAAGTACTTTGTTACACTTTAGAGATGCCCAGCGTTAGCCTTTTTCAGTGGGAAGTGCTAGTTAGTGGACTTAGAGAGTAGTTTTTTTTTTTTTTCTTTTAACAGTCTAGGCCTAAATTTTTTGTGTTGCAAAAAATAATTTGCTTACGTGGGTTTTTTAAAATCATTTTAGGAATAAGACGCGTTGGAAGAAGACCTGATCAACAGCTTCAGGGTGAAGGGAAGATAATTGATAGGAGACCAGAAAGGCGACCACCTCGTGAAAGACGATTTGAAAAGCCACTTGAAGAAAAGGGTGAAGGAGGAGAATTTTCAGTTGATAGGCAAGATTGTTTCTTAATCTCTTCATGTTTTGTCAGTTTACAGAGTCACATCTTAACACAGATAAATTGAGCGTAATTGCCAGGAAACAGTGTGGCTAGTTAATTTTATCAGTTTTTCTAGCGAAACATATAAGTGTGTGTTGTTATTCTTAGGACATTTTGGTAACAGTTTTCAGTATTCAAACTTAGATTTCTTGTAATGAAACACTTCAGTTATGAAGGTTACATGTGTTTATTTTAATTTTTATGTATATTGGTGAATAGCAGTTTTACTCGATTATAATGTGAAATGAGTAACAATGAAGAAGTATATGCATTAGTAGTAAAGTTTTAGAGAATGTCAAAGTAATTTTCTTATGTTGGGGAGTTTCCTAGTTTTGATTTCCTTTGGGATATGAGCCAGTAAATATGTTCCTGCATTTTTGAGCCTTTGAATTTCCCTTCTTCCTTTTACCAGAAACCTTAGAAGTATATAATATTTTTTTATTTGTTATAGACCGATTATTGACCGGCCTATCCGAGGCCGTGGTGGTCTTGGAAGAGGTCGAGGAGGTCGTGGACGAGGAATGGGCCGGGGAGATGGCTTTGATTCTCGTGGCAAACGTGAATTTGATAGGCATAGTGGAAGCGATAGATCGTAAGTCTTATATTGGTTTTTATTATACTTTTATATTTGAAGCTACTTCTTTAATAAAACAAAATTTGAATTTCTAGAACTAAAGAGTATTATGTTAACTCAGTTTTGTTAGTTCTTTTTCACATTACAGTGGCCTGAAGCATGAGGACAAGCGTGGAGGTAGCGGATCTCACAACTGGGGAACTGTCAAAGATGAATTAACGTTGGTATTCTGTTTTTTTTAAATAAATACTTCTAATAAAATTGATCTTATACCTTACTAGAGGTTTGCCCATTAAACTTTTACTTGTCCCTGGGACACGGATGGATGCTCTTATCTCAGAGCTACTTCCTTATAAGATAATGCTTTTTTGGATATGTTTGGGTTATAATGTATCAAATGACCAGTTTTTCTACGTTTCAAAAATATGTGGTATTAATTTTTCTTTTCATATGGATACATAGCTTTTATTGAAATCCTATTTTGAGGTTATTTGGGCATTATGTTATTGTATGTTTCTTATTTACTAGTTCTCATTCTAGTTATTGACCCCTTTGGTGATGACAAAAATTTGAAAAGCCAGTAAGGCTTTATTTTAGAACTAACTGCTGTCATACTACTTTTTGAATAATGTACTTGAGCTATAACTTGGATCAGTATACATTTTTAAATTATTTTCTCTTAGTGGTCTACTGGGGAGTAAATTTAGTAGGAAAAGACATTGGGAATGTGAGAATTTTAAAATATTTCTGTGAAGACTTTCAGCTACATGTAAATGGACCTAGATGCCTTTTTTTTTCTTTCTTTCCTTAGAGAGTCCCCCAAATACATTCAGAAACCAATATCTTATAATTGCAGTGACTTGGAGCAATCAAATGTGACTGAGGAAACACCTGAAGGTGAAGAACATCCAGTTGCGGACACTGAAAATAAGTAAGTGATTTGTGTGTACGGTAGCAGTAATGCTTGAGCGTTGAAATGTTTGGGGTTTAACAAGAAAACAACCTATAGGCTTAATGCTGTTATTTATTTGCTTTTTAACAGGAGAGACTTTATTGTACTCCATTCCCTCAAATAGTATTTAGAGGAGTGCTTTACAAATGTATATGTTAGTCTCTAAAGGTTTGACAAATAGAAATGGTTATTTCTATTTGAAGTTACCATTGTTATCTTAAAAAGATACGAAAGATATGTATTTCAGTAAATCCTGTTAACCCTAAGCACAAAAATAGCCGTTTTAACCTGAGAAATATTTGGAACTCATAGTTCAAAGTACTTTGGACTCTATGTAACTGTACAGATTTTATTCTAATACAGTTTAAAACGAGAAAACAGGACCATTTTAAAATTAGTTCCTCCATCTCCTTGAAGTTTTTTTTTTCCATCAACATAGAATTTGGAACATAGCATTATTGGCTTGTTTTAAAATGTGTGAGGAGAGCAAGCACCAGAATATGTTATCAGTTCACTAGAAGACAGTTTTGAAATTTTTTGTTCAAGGGTGTGGGAGAGTTTTAAAGACTCAAGTTATGCTAGTAGAAATAATTTAATGCCTTCCTCTGGTTTCCATCAATACAAGCAGAAGTTATATGCCAGGCATTTCTTTCAGTATGTGGTTTAAAGTCTTGCATTACAGATTATTTAGGTCAGTAATTCTTAACCAGGGCATATTCAAATCATTTAGGGAGGCGATGCTTTTCTAAACTTTTCTTTTTCTCCAGAAAGAATTGTTCTTACAGTGAACCATTATTAATGATTGGAAAATCGTATTTTGTGGATTTGTTTGAATAAGGAATAATAATGAATTTACTGTTGGAGAGAGTAGATAAAAATACATGGTGTTAAGTGATGTGTTGAACTTGGTAATATAAATTCATTTATACGAAACTATGGAGTCTTAATTTTGTGTGGTAAACAATGAAATTGTGATAGGTGAGATAGATGAACCTTATGTAACATTAAGTACTTTACAAAGCTCAACATAAATGTTGTCCCCTTAATGAAGAGTTCATGTTTAACTCACTTTAAGAGTAATCTGACAAGATTATAACTGTTTACCAGAAGGAAAGGATGTTATTGATAGGGTATTGGAAGCAAATCCTTAGCTCAGTTCCCAGGACTAAAATTGGGGGTATTGGGTCTAAAGACCATGATGATGACATTAGAGCAGCCTCTAGTCTTACTCCAGAATAGGGGAGAATCTGAACATAGTATTATGTCTTGCATGTGCAGGTGTAAATTTAAGAAACACAGCTTTGGCTGAATTTGATTAGCTCCCTTATGTATAGTTCTAGAGCTTCTGTTTTGTCTCATTTGATATCCTTATAACAACCCTTGAAGGTAGTTGTCATGGTTTCATGATATGATAAAGGTAATGCTGAGTTCTTTTCTTGGCTGTGTTACAGCTTACGCATAGCTAGGACCTTTTTTCAGTCTTTAGTTTTCTGATCTGTAAACTGACAGGGTTGGACTTTACAGTCTAGATCTCATCAATTCAGTGTAAGCTTGGTCTGGGAAGTTTTAAGATGGGATTTGTCAAACAGTAGAGAGTAGCACAGACAGGAGATATTTGAGCAAGGCTAACTGAATCACCTGCTATCTTTGGAAAGAAGCAGTGCTCCCAAAATAGCAAACAACTTGTTTGGTGACAATTGGAAATTGAGATTAAATAGTGGATTCCTAGACCTATGCTTTGTTTCTGTAAAAAGGGAAAGGGATAATATGTAATAGTTATAGCCTGAGAATTATATTTAGAAATAACTAATTTGGTGTTAAGCATTGAAACCAGTATTTTGTAGAAAGTTCCATCACTAGTGAAACTGTAGTCTCCTTTTCATATACCGATTGGTTTGAAAGTTGGAGTATATAAAGTTAGGATTTTTAGAAATTAAAGATTTGCCTTAAGTGTTAAATAAAGGATAGGGGAACAGTTCTTTTATATTCTAGAATATGAAACTTGGTTGCTTATGGATGTCCTAGATGATTACCTTCATATATGTTATAAATTATGTATTGTGGAAAATTATGGAAATTAAAAAATGTGTTTTAGGAGAAGTTAGGTCAACGATTTTAATCACATAGTGTAAGTTTTAAAAACAGTAGTATGGTTTTAAAAAATGTGTTCTAGGTTTGATATAGCCAATTCAAGATTGTGTTACTGATAGATGATCATTTAAGAGTTTATGAAGATGAATTGTATGTTCCTTAGTTATCCACGCTTTCACTAATTCAACAAACATTGGATTCCTGGTCTCTGCCAAGTCACATGTTAGCCACTGGGTTACAAAGAAAACTGTGATTCTCCTGTCCTTGGATAATCTAGAAGACTACCAACCAGCCAAGATTAACTTCCTTACTTATAATTGTAAGTTATATGATTTTATAAGCCCCCTTACCACGTGTAAAACTTAAACGTTTTCACACAGGGAGAATGAAGTTGAAGAAGTAAAGGAAGAAGGCCCAAAAGAAATGACTTTGGATGAGTGGAAGGCTATTCAAAATAAGGACCGGGCAAAAGTAGAATTTAATATCCGAAAACCAAATGAAGGTGCTGATGGGCAGTGGAAGAAGGGATTTGTTCTTCATAAGTCAAAGAGTGAAGAGGTAAAATGAAGTTTTGTCGTGTTTGAAAACGTTCAGATGTCTTGAATTGCATTTACAACTTTTGTGTTAAAATTTCACGTGGGTAATCTGTTTATAAAAAAGAAAAGTTTTACATAGGATTATTTGAGGCAGATAAATTGCCCCAAGAGGAAAATAAACTGCATTATCATATAGTCTAAGAAATTATTCTTTCAAATTTGTGTAATATTTTTTAAAATCTTACCTAACTGGGAGTCATTAAGACTTGTATTAGGTTAGGCGGTTGGCATTTTTATGTGGGAAACTGTCTGCGTATGCCATATATAATATCCAGGAATCTTTAGTAAATGGTATTATCCTTCTTTCCTGAGGAGTGATGTCTTCTAAAGACCAGAGAATTAATTTATGAGTTTCCTTTCCTTAGGAAACAAGGAAACTAATGAAAATATTTGAGAAAAACGTGTGTGACTTTTGGTTTGGTAGCTTCTATTTAAGCCTTGGGGCACATTCTTAGAGGAAAATCCCACTGCTGTATCCTTTTAGGGTTTGTGTAAGTATGAGATTTTAGTCACAAAGTTAAATTGAAATGTTATGAAGGCAACCTGTAATAAAAAGATTCAAAAAAATCCACATTTTAAATTTCTAAACAAGAAAATAGCTGTGAAACAAACTTGGAAATATTTTTAAATAAAATAGAGGTTTGGAGATGATTTTTTAAACATTGACTTCATGAAGGTAGTATAAATGAGGATATTATCTTAAGTGTCAGTTTCTGTAGGGAAGAAAAAACATCTTCATTAGAATGCTTTTGGTTATTTTTTTGTAGTTCTTGCAGACAAAGTTGTTTTGTGTATCTGTGTAAAACAGAATTCTTTATTTAAAGAACCATGAAAGTTCACTTTGGGGAGATTGTTCATTTGAACTAATTATTAAACTGTTTAGGTTAATGTGAAAGAGATTTACTTTGGCACCTTTGAGACAATTATTCTTGACCTTTTTGGGGTCCCGACGGAACTTTTCTCCAGAATAGGACACATAGATATAAAATGTTTTGATATATTGTATCATTATTATCATTAATACCCTGAAGCCTCTTCATGCATTTTTTAGACATCAGGTTAGGTGTCACAGCTTTAAGTATTATTTTATATTGAGCTTTTAAGAAATAACTATTACACAAGGTGATGTATATAATTAGAAATTTTAGAAAATTATAAAATGTGAAATTAGTGATGAATAACCTTGAAATCAGGACATTTTCATTATCAAGCCACTTTTATATGTTTGGACCCTTATAGTTATGCTGCCTTTGTGATGTGTGTACATGAAATCCAGCCTTACTGGCATATGGCCTCATCATTTGAATACAGATTGACCCCAACTTAGAACTTTTTGGTTTTTTGATTTTAAAATGGTGTGAAAACAATACACATATAATAGAAACCATACTTCAGGTTTTGAATTTTGATCTCCCAGGCTGAATATGCAGTACTCGCTACTCTTTTGTGATGCTGGGCAGCGGCAGCGAGCTGCAGTTCCCAGTCAGCCTCCTGATCATGAGGGTAAACAACTGATACACTAAAAACCATTCTGTTTTTCACTTTCAATACTGCATTTAATAAATTATGTGAGATATTTAACAGTTTATTATAAAATAGGCTTTGTGGTTTTGTGTTAGATGATTTTGCTCAACTGTAGGCTAATGTAAATGTCCTGAGCACATTTAAGGTAGGGTAGGCCAAGCCGTGATGTTTGGTAAGTTAGGTGTATTAAATGTATTTTGGACTTAAAGATATTCAGGCTTTATCAGGATGCAACACCATTGTAATTTGAGGAAGATCGGTATGATAGGTCTTCAAGTTTGTTGTATACAATGCTTTAAGTACTCTTTCTCTTTTACTTACCTTCATCTTCACAGCAAATATGAAGTAGTTAGGGAAAGAAAGAAACTGAGAAATGGAGAACTGAGTTATTGACAGCTGAGACCAGAGCTCTTATTTCCTCATTGTCATACAGTGCTCTAGAAAAAAAAACTTTGGAAATTTATCCTACTAGTTAACTTGAAGGTTGGGGATGTAACCTGAACATCCAGACTTCCTCTTTATTATTATAGTAAAACCTTCAAGATGTTTTCAGTAGTATATCAACTTAAGTTTTTTTGCTTCTGTGCTCTGGAAATCTATAAATGCTTTTAACTGATAAATTGATATCATTGCTTTGCAATAGCTAACGTTTAAAATCAGAGACTTAGTATATCTCATTGACTTTAATTTGCTAGTGATTTTGTGGGTTTGCATTTGTGTTTTATGCTCCTTTATAATTAATATTTTAAAAAGAATCTTCTATTGCCTTTAAATTTAACCTAAAGGAAGACATAAAGTGATGACATTTAATTTGGATATTCGATGATTAAAGGAATGAAAATCTGTGTACAAATACAAATTTTATTTGTACTTTAAAAGGTAATTATTAACAGTTGTAATATTATAAGCCATTTAGAAAGAGTGAAATATCCCTTCAGAAAAGAGGATTATACATGTATTTAGAAAAATTAAAACATACTTCAAATTAGTATAAGAAGTTTCTAACTAGAAGATTAAAACCCATTCACCCCAAGCATACAAAAGAGATCAGACATAAAGCAGTGTAAAATTCTCTGGCCTTTTTTTGCAGAGTCCATTATGTAGCTTAGGATCTGGGTTTCACAAATATGACTTCATTTTTAAGAAGGTTCCTGTGGTAAATTTAAGGCATGGTTTTATTTGTGCACAGCTTTTCAAGGTTCCTTTCTTACGTAATGTTGTGTTTCACTTGAATTTGTAGTTCTCCAATTTATATGGAAGAACACATAGTTAAATATGAACAGAAAAGCATTTTGGGAAGTTTATATATAATTTCTTTCCCAAGTCATAGTTGGAAGAGTATAGAGCAAAAGTTCTCTTTAAAACTTATATATTCAGTAATATCTCTAATAGAAATATATACCATCTATCCAAGTCTTCCTCAGAGGTTCACATTGGAATGCTAATCTGCAGGGCATATTTTAAATGTACTTATTCATACTTCACTGCTAAAGATGATGATTCAATAGGTTTGAGATGGGGCCCAGCCACTTGAATAGTTGTGATTATATCTCTAATCAAGACTTGCTAATATCATCTATAATTTAAAGTTAAGGGAATATGAAATAGAGAAATGTGAAAGGAGTTATTCCTCCTAGATTACTGTAGCTGATCCCAAAGCTTACTTATTACCTGTAGAGGTGTTACTATATTTCTTCACACAAAGTGCAGGTTGGATTTTTGGTCTTTTTAGGAGAAAACTCATTATTTAGAAGTGTGCAACATTACTTTCCTATTAATCACCCAGTGGCTTTCACTTAAATTTTTAGGCTCATGCTGAAGACTCGGTTATGGATCACCATTTCCGGAAGCCAGCAAATGATATAACATCTCAGCTGGAGATCAATTTTGGAGACCTTGGCCGCCCAGGACGTGGTGGCAGGGGAGGACGAGGTGGCCGTGGGCGTGGTGGACGTCCAAACCGTGGCATCAGGACTGACAAGGTAATTTTAAGGCTTCTTTTACCCTTTTAAGTAATTCGAGGACCTCTTTCCACAAATCACTGCCCTAGGTCCTTTTGGGGACATAAGTCGAAGAAGAAAAAGGTTGACATGCATGCCTTTAAGAAACTGCATTTTAGGTTATATATTTTTTATATATATATAAATTTATTTATTTATTTTTGGCTGTGTTGGGTCTTCGTTTCTGTGCGAGGGCTTTCTCTAGTTGCGGCGAGCGGGGGCCACTCTTCATCACGGTGTGCGGGCCTCTCACTATCGCAGCCTCTCTTGTTGCGGAGCACAGGCTCCAGACGCGCAGGCTCAGTAGTTGTGGCTACGGGCCCAGCTGCTCCGCGGCATGTGGGATCTTCCAGACCAGGGCTCGAACCCGTGTCCCCTGCATTGGCAGGCAGATTCTCAACCACTGCGCCACGAGGGAAGCCCTAGGTTATATTTCTTGTTTAAAGCACTTACATGACTGAATAGTGCTGCCAGTAGTTAAGTTTACCACCCTTCATCGAGTACTTATCTGGTGCCAGTCATGGTACTATGCTAAAAAAACAAAAACAAACAAACAAAAACCCCACCATTTTACAGAAGATGAAATTCAGGTGAAGGGAACCAAGGTAATTCTTGGCCTTTGGTAAGGTCTGCCTGAAATGCCAAATACTTACTTTGCCTTGACAAATCTTCACTGCTTTTTAGAGCTCAGCTTAATAAAAACCTTTGTGTCCTTTGTATAATTTTGTGGCATTGACTGATTGTTTTTTGTTCATGAGAGCTGTTCTGTAAGTTGGGATTCATTTGTGTCCTATTTTCTGTAATCTCCATTGCCTTGCACTAAGTGTGACAAAAAACAAATTCTTCTGAAATATTTTGATAGAAGCCCTAGTATTGGTAGATTTGAAATGATCTGTCAGATGCCAAAGTCCATGGTTTTAATGACTAGATATTACTAAAGTATTAGAGATAACTTGGGTTAGTTTATTGTCTCTTATGGTCTACCAAGGAAACAACCATAATGTCCTCCTGAATTCTCAACACCTGATAGGCAAATTGGGGGACCCATCTGCTTGATTGAGTTTGCCAATGTTTGATTATAGTAGTAACTTAATATCCTAGATTTTATGGTCACCCATAACAATGTAGTGATATTTTGTTTTTATTTCTTTCTCTGTGACATGGGTTCTTTTTTAAAGGCATTGTGTATATGGATCTTTTCAATACTTTTTTGTTTTGTAAAAATTTGTATTTTGACTGTAAATAGCCAAGAATGTGCTGCTTAAATAACTGTAATTGGTTTCTTAGCCTGCTTTCACATTGATGCCATTCTTATTTAGCAAGTGGGGAAAATAAAAGGATACTGAACAACAAAGTAAGAATCCATATACATACCTTGTGTGAATCTACTTGTGTGATTTATTAGAGAAATAACCCGTGCTGTTACTAGGGAGTTTTCTGAGATCTTGATAGAAATTCAGGACAAGGCTCATTGCAAATATTTGTAGTCCTATTATTATTATTTTTTTTAATTGGCGTATAGTTGGTTTACAGTGTTGTGTTTCTGGTGTACAGCAAAGTGAATCAGTTATACATATACATATATCCACTCATTTTTAGATTCTTTTCCCATATAGGTCATTACAGAGTATTGAGTAGAGTTTCCTGTGCTATACAGTAGGTCCTTATTAGTTATCTATTTTATATATAGTAGTGTATATATGTCAATCCCAATCTCTCCCCCACTGTAGTCCTATTCTGATCCATAATTTTGCCTTTCAAAAGTAAAAGCTTTGACATATTTTACTTATTGTAATAAAACTAAGTTTTTTTTAGAATTCTGTGTCTAAATGTAGACACTGGAAATATATTAATAAGATTTGAAAATCTTTAATTTTGCTTCTGTTTCTTTTTCAGTCAAGTGCTTCTGCTCCTGATGTGGATGACCCAGAGGCATTCCCAGCTCTGGCTTAACTGGATGCCATAAGACAACCCTGGTTCCTTGTGGACCCTCCTCTTTGAGGCTTGCATGCTTAAGGATCCCAAACGACTAAGAAATTTAAAAAAAAAAAAAAAAAAAAGACTGTCATTCATACCATTCACACCTAAAGACTGAATTTTATCTGTTTTGAAAATGAACTTCTCCTGCTACACAGAAGTAACAATATGGTAGTCAGTTTTGTATTTAGGAAATGTATTGGTAGCGGGGATGTTTTCATAATTTTCAGAGATTATGCATTCTTCATGAATACTTTTGTATTGCTGCTTGCAAATATGCATTTCCAAACTTGAAATATAGGTGTGAACAGTGTGTACCAGTTTAAAGCTTTCACTTCATTTGTGTTTTTTAATTAAGGATTTAGATGTTCCCCCTATTACAAACTGGTTTTAAATATTGGACATAATAGCAGTTTTAATACCTGCTTTGCATTTTCACACATGGTCAACTGGGACATGTAAACTTTGATTGTCAAATTTTATGCTGTGTGGAATACTAACTACTTTATGTATTTTAACTTAGTTTTAATATTTTCATTTCTGGGGATAAGGTCTTTTTTCACTTCTCATGATAGCTGTTATATATGCTAAATCTTTATATACAGAAATATCAGTACTTGAACAAATTCAAAGCACATTGATTTATTAACCCTTGCTCCTGCATGGTTCATTAGGTTCAATTTATAATTGATTCACAATTTCAATTACATTTACTTTTAAAATATGTCACTTTCCCGTTTTAAAAACCAATCTAGACACCTTACTGGTGAAAGTTGTTTAAGCTACTTATTGTTGATAGACATATACTGTCAAGTGAAGTAGTTTTATGGGTGTTGGGTTTTTCCTCCTCCAATAGGGTGGGTGGAACAAGTTAATTTGGCTAATGCGTAATATTTAAACTGCTCTGTAAAGTAAGTGGCTGCTCAGTATGATTTGTATGTGTGAAAGGTCCCAAATCAAAATTGTACATCCATAATCAACCCTTCAACCCTTGTTCTAAAGAAACCAAAGGGCACTGGTTAGTATGGTAAGGGGGGGTATGTTAATTTTTGGAATTTGGAAAGCAGACAGCTTTACTTTATAAGGTTGGAACAGCAGCACCATCCATGAAATACAAACCAAAAATTTTACTGTTTCTGAATTTCCTATATTGCTATTCATTTTGGTCTTAAGTTGATAGATTCCACAGAAGGTGATAAGTATCTTTTACCTCTTCCTCCGTTAGAAAATTAGGTTAATAATGGATTTCTTGATCGAGAGCATCACCACTGACTAAAACATACATGGAGAGAATAATCAATAAACAGGCTTTCTAGGATCTTTTTTTTTTAAGTGTTCCGCAACATTTATTGATAAACAGGAAAGGGGTTTTATTTACAGTTTTGACGATCTTTTTGTCACTATTATTAGTAATTTTCTATCTATGTATGGTAATGTCCAATTTTTAAAATACTTTATGATTTAAGACCTTAAATCATAAAATGTCTGTTTAGCTGATTAGTTCTCCCCTATACTTCTAAATGAGAAATTGTACAGTACAAGAGTTGTTCATTGGGATTAGATTTATTAACCTAGTTACCTACTAGTTTGACATCTTAGGAAGGAGGTAATTGTTTTTTTTTAATGATGGATAAACTTGTGCTGGTGTTTTGGATCTTATGATGCTGAGCATGTTCTGCACTGGTGCTAATGTTTAACATAATTTTATATTTACAAACATACCTGCTACCCAGAGGCAAGTATTAATTTAGTCCATATGGACTATTACCCCTCTTGAGATTGCAACATACACACTCCTAAACACACTCATACATAAGTGTGTTTAGACTTTGAAGTATCTTAACTCATTTCTGGACATGAATGTGTTATAAACCTCCTGATTTCTAGCAACATATAAAAAAACACTGCTATTAAAAACCCATCACAAGTTCTACTCATTGCCAGCCATTGCTGGCATTCTGTCACTAGAGAATACACAGCAATATCTGGTATGTTGCAAGCTTTCAAGATAGCCTGGATTTTAAAAGTTGGTCCATTAGTTGTATCTGATGGATGTAAATTTGCCTCCTAGTTCACTTTGTGTCAAGAGCTAAAACTGTGAACCTAACTTTCTCTTATTGGTGGGTAATAACTGAAAATAAAGATTTTATTTTCATGCTCACTTCTTAAAAGTCATAAAAACAATCAATAGGAGCCCATTTATCGTCATGTGTTTTCTGACCTATGTGTGCACCCCCAAGGGTAATGCTCATATTTCATTTTTCCTCCTTAAACTTAGGTTTTGTTTATGTGGGGTGTTTATTTAACTAGGCTGTCAACATTTGGGACGGATACCTATTTTAATTATTATAATAAGAAAGTTCTTGTAAAATGAATTTCAAGGACTGACAAGACAATTGGCATTTCTTTTTAGCAAACCATGTTTTTGAGTGTGAAGGTTAACGATACTGAATGTCAGGGGGTTGTTTGTTTTTTGGTGGCTGATAGAATGTTCTAATGAACTTTTGATGCTTTTAAATGGAAATAATGCCAGAGCTTATATTTTTTATTAACATGTTTCCAGTTTGCATTGATGATTGGGATAAGGTCTCTTTTTTTATAATGTTTTGAGACCTGTGCGGAGTTATGAAAGATTTTAAAATGTGTTGCTAGGCACTATATGTCTAAGTTTACTCAGTTTTATTTAAAAAGTGGAGGCAGGACATATCTCGAGTCGTAAATACATTTGGGGCTTGTTGGTGTGGGTGTGGAGGGAGAATATTAAGTATTCATTTTGATTGTGTTATTTTTCGAATTGCTATAGATGGTTGTCCTGAAATAGAAAAATTTTGTTATGCTGTTAGGGAGTTGCATAGAAAGTCTGAATACGGTATATTGGATTTTTAAAATATATCTTTAAGAGCACTAACATTATATGGAAAGAACCAACAAATAGTAAAGGGCTAAAAAAAAACTTAGAAATGTGGAGCTACTAGAACCGGAATGATTTTGACTTTAAGGTAAGATCATATCAGGTATACTAATGGACATCTGTATCCCAACGTTGAAGTAACTGGTAAAGCAAATTCTCAGGCTCTCAGATGCCTGTAGTTCTGCTTTGTAAAGAAAGTAAATAAATGCTTAGAAAATAGATTCTAACGCAGACATTTGTAATTCTGCTGAGATTAACGTGTAAATAAATGTTTAGGGAGTCGGAACACTTACAAGCCAGATCTCCAGGTTCACTGGTGAAAGCCCAGAACATGATGACTAGAATGCTTTACAGTAGTAACAAGGCAGTAAAATCCCTAGTCAAATTTTCAGATCTAGTAATTAGTGAGATAATCTGTAAACATTGTAAAACTTTCAGGTTTTATCATTGAGCTGTATGTTAAGTGGCAGCTTTCAGAAATTTGGGCTCAATGATTTTTTGCTCAGCCTGGGTTTACCTATGACATGTTCTCTCAGCTTCAGAATCTTACTTGATCGAAGTTAGACAAATATGGAGAAGTGATTGAAATAAGCTGAGAGGAATTCATTAGATCAGTAATATAGGGAAAGGTAACCTAAAGGATAAGCTTAATTTCAGAAAGAGATTAGGATATAAATTATTGAAATCATTACTACATTGGAAATGAGTGTCTGTGTCTAAGCCAGGGGTCAACAGATTTCAGCATGTCGCCTGTTTTTGTATGGCTCCTGAGCTAAGAATGGCTTCTACATTTTAAAAGGATTAAAAATTATTCTACAAAGATGTGTGTAGCCCACAAAGCTTAAAACATCTGGTCCTTTACAGAAAATGTTTGCTGACCCCTGATCTAAGCCATCACTCTCAGGTCAACATATAAATTCTTAAAAAAAAAAAGTTTACTTCCAGGTACAGATTAAATCACCCTACCTCCTGGGAAGTTGTGAAATTTAGAAGTATTTAAAAAATTTTTTTTTACCCCTTACCTCTAATCAGAATAAGGGCAGGATACTTGATAGCTTCTTAGTAAAGAAAATCTTGTTATTTAAAAAATTGTTTAGCTTGCAAATTCTGAAAGCTGTTAAGGAAAGTATAAATTTGCTAAAATAGTATATTTAGTGCCTGATTATAGTTTTTCACATTTAGTGGCACTTAGTGCTAAGATCCTTCTGTTGTGCTAATTTTGACTTTTCCATAAGATGAGACTTATGAATATTTTGTATAGGTAAGAAAACCAATGTCTAACTCCATAGGTTGACTGGGGCGGGAATTAATGGCTTCTGAGGACTGCATTTCTCAGCTTAAATCAGGAGGTTATCTGGGCAGAATCTAGCTTTTGTGCCATTACTTCTGTCTTAAATAACTGGGAGTCAGTTGTTTGCTTCTGTCTTACAAAATAACTGGAAGTCAGTTGTTCACTTTGAAATGGAAGGAAAGAAAAGGTAAGAAACGGCCTATTCAAGTTAGAAAATAATTTACCAAATTATGTTTTTGTTGGAGATGTTAATTACATAGGTAGTGTTAAATCAGTAACATTTGTCCCTTTTGTTGCCCATTGGGGAGGGTATGACAGTTCTGGTGCACTTGAATGTGTATTCTAAGTCTTGTGCTTGGAAAACATAAAAGAGATACTTGCTGATAACTAATCTGACAATTCTGGTTCATTATGGATTTTTAAAAACTATTTACAGACAGTACCTAAAGTGATGAGAATTGCTCTGAACTGATCTTGCTGTGGCTTTATTCCTTAAATAGCTGCTTTAGTGTTACTGGTATGGAAATGTGAAAAGCAAAGGGCTAGTGAATATTTAGGATTTTGTTATTTGGAGAACTGAGAAGTTATTTGGGAAGTAGTTTGGACAGTATTGTTTACACTATATACAATATATAGTATAATATACACTGTATATAGTTTACACTCTCACCTTAATTGCAATTGTTGCTGATTTCTCTTACAGATTTTAGGACCTAAAAAGAGCTTCAATTTGAAGAAATGGCACAGGTTTTCATCTACCTAGAATGGAGATTTTGTGTAAAGTGGTCCAGTTGAACTTGGTTCTTGACATTGCCCAGAATTTTGTCAGATTGGATCTCAAGTTTTTTATTAGCTGATGAGTAATGTCAGAAATTATGGGAACTTTTACATGTTGAATTCGTTGTTTCACATCTTGGGTGTAATAATCTATAGTGAAATGTTGCTTTGTTTGGCAACCATACTGACAAAAGTTAGATGAGCACATGTTTAGACATTTTGTGAAAGTGCTCAGGCTGCCAGGGGTTGACTAAACACATCAACGAAGATGGTAGATTCCTCCCCACCCCCCCAACACTATTTCATAGCTGAAAATGTTTAGGCTTACATGACTGGCAAAATGAACTAAACACAGATAAACTTTCTGTTTAGAGATACAGTGGTTTGTCTTTTCTGTGGAAATTCTGAATTTCCAGTGAAGCTTCCACATTTTTTTTTCCCAGTAAAAGAGGAAGACCTTTTCCTAAAAACTACAGATAATTTGGTTTCAGCTTGATCTTGTGTACTTGTTTATCAAGGCTTCACTTAGGTGCTACAGTTGTAGTAGCTTCTTAAATATGCCATGGAAGACTGGATTGGATAAAACTACTTTTAATACAGGTGTTCATTGGTCACTAATTATACGAAGAGAATCAGCATACCCAGCCACATATATTGTGTGTGCTTCAGACCACTGTGTTTTGTTCATAACAGTATCCCTTGAAGATTGAGTGGCACTTTGGCACTGTATCGACAAAATCCAGTAGATGAAAAGTGTTTAATGTTGAACAGTTGGATTGGCCCACCCCCACTCAGGCCCGCATTTTGAGTCAAATGGTAGAGCTGGAAGTCACGTTGACAGAAATAGAGAAGTGCTTTGGAGGCTGTATAATGCCAGGTGAAAATATTTGCTTGAAGAACTTAAATAACCAGCACCTCAATTACAGCAAAGCATGGATGTCCCCCCCACCTTTTTTTCAGGATATCAGTTTCTTGCTACTTAAGAGTTATTAAACTTCAAAAATAACTGCAGATTTTTAGAGGAAAAAGTTTGAGGAGTATCTGTAGCTGGAGAAATTACTGACTGAATTATCCTTTCTAGTTATTTTATCTATTTTAAGCACGTCAAAAGTGGTTTTTTTTCTTTTAAAAACCATCTATACAACTGCTCTGAAAGCTATCCTGCCATAGACCAGAGGGAGTCTAAAGGGAGTGTTCATAGGTATGCAAAGGAATCCAGTCATATGCAGTTGTTGGAGTGAAAGGAGAGAAAACTTAAAACTAGTATTTTCTACAGTATTGTGAAAAGGCAAATGGTCTTCTAACCCCCTTTGTGATGGGGGAGAGTAAGATTTCTGCTTCTAAATGAACTCTTGTGACATCCCATTTTCACCTTGAGAGATTTTTTTGGCTAGGGATGAGGGTCTCCAGGCTCTTTGCTTTGGATAGCACAGGAAAAACCCTCTAGTTAACACAGGCTACATTCTCAGCTAATGTGCAGGGAGATACATAGTTGACATTTTAGTAAGTGAATTAGATTTTGTTTCCTAAAGGAACAAGTGTGTTTTGTTACAATTTTTATCCAATTTCAGAAGAATGTTTTTGCAGTTTTCTGAACTAGTGAAAATGTTCGGCTTGTGGGTGTTCTACCTTTCTGGTGAAAATTCAGGGCCTTTGAAAACAATTTAGTCTCTGTGAGAATCTCATAACAGCTTTTATAGTATTTCATTGGGTCCAATTACCTATGGGTAGCAAAATATCTGAAATTGGAAAAGGGAAGGTATTATGGGCCTCACCTGACATTCTCTTGCCTAGGCAAGGCCCGGGTCTCTTGTGGAAGAATTCCTTACAGTTGCGGAAATTGAAAAGTGGCCAGAATTGATGTAAAGGAACCCCAAGGTAGCACATAATAGGTTTGTATGTTTCTTGGAGATACAATTGAAATCTCGGAGCCAAATTAAGAATGGTTTTGCCACTTGTAAATAAAAGAAAGGACCATTAACAAATTGTGGAGCTAATTACCATAGAATGAAGGAAAGGCATTTATGTTTCAGCAATTCATACAAGCAACACAATTGAGTCAAATAGCAGCCCTACTTCCTTTTTACTTAAGAAATAGCCATGTTTGGAAAAAATCAGGTAAGTTGGATGGGGTTATAGTTATTTTAATTAAAGAGAGAACACACTGCTCTGGTTACTTTTCTGTTTGAAAGGCATAATGTTTTGATTCATAGTTTTAAATACTTACCAATTTCCTTAAAATAATGGACTTTCTCTGGAGTGTTATTTCCCTTCTGTGGCCTACACAGTGTGCCTTGTATTGTAGGATTTAGATTAGTTGGGTAGTAGATAAGTTAGCAAATTCAGGAGTGCCAGATTTGTCCTGGTGTCATATGCTTTTTGGGTAGATTTCTCAAGAACCAAGAAGGCTCTAGAACTTTAGAAGTACAGAGATGCCAGGTTTTGGTTACCTAGTAACAGCTTCAAAGATTTTTATGGAATCACAGTTACAGTCAACTACAGTCGGAACCCCAATCGATATAAATTTTTTGTGCAGTCACTTGCACAGAAAAGAAAGTAGTTGAAAATTATGCTCTAAAAGCAGACTGGTATCAGGTACTGATTGTGTGACTTTGGTTAAGTTACTTGTATCACAGTTTCCTCATCTCTAAAGTGGAGATAACACCTACCTTAAACCAGTCATGGTGAGAACCGCCTTACACCCCTTAAAAACTGCATGTATTAAGTACTGTGTTAGAGGTCATTGATCATTATTAACAATTCCTGTTAGAATGGGAATAAGGCAAAATTTGGCTTTTTATATAAACTTTGTATTTCAAAGATCCAATGCTTCAGTTATTACTCTAACATCCCCACCCCCCCTCACCTAGTGTGGAAGCTACTTTGTCTTTTCTACCCTCTGACAGGAGTATTAAGGGTGGAAGTGCCAGACAGAGGAGGTGGAGGATGAAAGAGACGTGGGCCATAAAGAAAGTGGTTAGTGTCTGTCTTTAGGACCCACTGTCTCAGGTCTTTGGAAAGAAATTGGTAATATTTTATATTTCATTGACTCCCCACTTCTGAGAGTAATAAGCCTTTGTGATGAAAAGAATGCAAAAGTAATTTAAAAACCTGTGGCTGGATGTAGTCACTGTTAGCATTTTGGTGTATATTTAGATTTTTTTTGCATTGCTTTATAAAAGTGAGATGATTCTATTCAGCCATTTTAACCACTTCCATGTCAAACATTCTTATGGTTTTTAAAAGGCTGCATAGTATGCTTTGCATCAATTCTAAGATGCATCCCAATTTCAGGCATGTTAAAATGTGGAGGGGGCGGGGAAGTGTGCACCATAGCAATCAATGGCATATTACAGTTTAATTTGCATTTTTTCCCTATTCATAGCAAAGTAATGAGGTGTACCCTAAAATTGGTGGCGTCTTAGACTCCATGAAATTCAGTGTTTCATTGTATGCGTGATTTAACCAGGTCCCTACTGAAGGGCATTTAGGTTCCTCTCCCCATTATAATCAATGCTGTGATAAATCTTTTATAGAGTTTATGATATTTGTACTGTTCTTTAGTCTACATTGCTAGTCAAATTTTATTGAATATTGCCCAGGTGCCTCCAGAAAAGAGCCAACTAACATTCCTGTAGCCAACCGCAGTTCTCTGATTAATAGTGGCTAATTTTTTCATTACTGTTGCTAATCTGGTAAGGGAAAAATGGTACTTAATTTTTATTTTCTTTGATTACAGCTGGAGTTTTTTTCATGCTTATTGGACATTTATATGTATTTTATGAGTTGCTCACTCCATTTTTCTTTGAAGTGTTGGCTTTTTTCATATTGATCTGTAAGAGTGCCTTATTAAGTAAGTTATCTTGGCATATCTTGCAAATACTTTTATCTAACTTGGTGTGTGTGTTTTGCAAAGTTTTAATTGGAAATTTATTCCCGTGTAGGCTGTGATGTAAAAATATGACTTGTTTCTTTCCATCATCAGTTGGCCAATTGATTAAATTGCTTATCTTTTTTTTTTTTTCTTTTAGGGTGAAGAAGAGGCCTTTCTGATCTCTTTTATTCTAGAGAGTGATTAATTTGAGGGTTCACCTATCAGCCTTTCATAAGGGTGGATAATGTGAATGTCTTTGTGTCCTGCAGGCTAGGAAGAGAAAAACAGGGCTCCTTTGGAGGGCCTGAGCAGTGATACTGGGACAGATGACAACTACGTCAGGTGAAAGAAAAAGAGCTTGATGGAGAAAAGCAAGAATCAAACACGGGGGATTGACTAGAATAGAATGTGCCTAGTTTGGCATTTCTTTCACTGGCCTCTGGGAATTGGAGAGTTGCAGCTGTAGGCTATTAATGGAAGCTGAGAAATTGGGACAGGGTGGAGGGGAAAAGGCACTAAAGGGAAAGAACCAGATAACGCCAGTTTGGCTTTCCTATTGCCTATAAGGAAAACAGAGGCCCAGGAAATAGAATTTCTGGCTTCTGGAAAAGAGGGCCCTTTTAATTCAGGGTAATGATCTGTACACAGGAATTGGTAGAGATTCCCATGAATTCATTGAGAATGAACTTGGACTCTATTTGTAGTATTTAGGTCCCAGAGAATTAAGGAATTTGATGTGTTTCAATAGAGCAGAGATTTCTGGGTTGGGTTTTGGATACATATCAGGAGTGAGGATTTAAAGAGTTGCTAATTTTCCTGAGGAATGAAAGCCTGGCTATATGAATATTAGTGAGCTCTACCTAGTCCTGGTAAACTAGGCAATCTGATTTGGGAATTTGACTGTGTGTGGGCAGGAAGGGAGATTATAAAAACTATTTGGGGCAAGGGCAGAATGAGGTTACCCATCCTGTCATTCACGGAAAGAGGACATTTTATCTGGCAGAGTGAGCAGCCAAAGGCATGTTCAAATATGTTTTTAATATAAGAAACTGCTACATGTATTACAGTAGTGCTGTCAATAAACGGTAGGGTAGAATGGGGGTTGGGAATGAAGAGATTACAAGCAAATGCAATTGTCTCAATAAAAAGGAAGCAGGCACAGCTGGACTGGCTTCTGGAATAGAAGGAACAAGGTGGAAGTGGTGGCAGAAGACATCTTTTACTTTTTATTGATAGCCTACTATGGACCAGGCATGATGCTGGAGATTGCCATGGTTCCTGCTTTCCAGCTATTTACAGTCCACTAGAGGAAGTAAGTGCATCATGCTAGGGGAGCACTGAGGAGGCCTCTGCATCCTTAGAAGGAGCCTTTAGGGGTCAAGGAACTCTCCCTTTAAAAAAATTTTTTTTTCACCTTTTAGGAAAGCAAGTAAGGACTGCAGTACCACCTAGAGCTTTAAGGGAGGGGAAAAAGTGTAGGGGGTAAAAGGGAGACTGGGACCTGTGTGTTGAGGCCAAAGGGGTAGGGCAGCGGTCCCCAACCTTTTTGGCACCAGGCACTGGTTTCCTGGAAGACAGTTTTTCCATGGACGTGGGTAGGGTGGGGGGGAGGGGGGATGGTTTCAGGACGATTCAAGTGCATTACATTTATTGTGTACTTTATTTCTATTATTATTACATTGTAATAAATAATGAAATAATTATACAGCTCACCATAATGCAGAATCAATGGGAGCCCAGAGCTTGTTTTCACTTGCCGCTCACTGATGGGGTTTTGATATGAGTCTGCAAGCAATTGGTTTATTATGGTCTCTGTGCAGTCAAACCTCTCTGCTAATGATAATCTGTATTTGCAGACGCTCCCCAGAGCTAGCATCACTGCCTCAGCTCCACCTCAGATCATCAGGCATTAGATTCTCATAAGGAGCATGCAAGCTAGATCCCTCGCATGCGCAGTTCACAGTAGGGTTTGCGCTCCTATGAGAATCTAATGCTGCCACTGATCTGACAGGAGGCGGAGCTCAGGCGGTAATGCGAGTGATGGGGAGCGGCTGTAAATACAGATGAAGCTTCGCTTGCTTGCCCGCCTGCTCACCACCTGCTGTGCGACCCGGTTCCTAACAGGCCACGGGCCGGTACCGGCCCATGGCCTGGGGGTTGGGGACCCCTGGGGTAGGGGAAGAGTGACTAAGATGGCTATCAGGTAATCAAAAGGAAAGTAATAGGAAAAGCAGGTATTGCAAGAAAGAAAAGTTGGCTCTTATTGTCAAGAGGTGACAGGTTGGCCTGCTTCTAAGGTGGCAGCTTTGTCATGGCCCATTGCAAACAGTCAAGGGGCTCCACATCCTGGGTGCAGACAAGCCAGTACTGAAGCTGCTGAGATGCAGGGCACCATGGTATGGGGGTGCTACACAGCAGCTAAATAGAGTAGAATGGAGATGTAAGGAAGAAGCTTAAGCTTTTCAAATAAAGCTTGGAAGAACTAAACGTGTTAGTCTGGAATAGCAGGAGGCATGGATGAAGTGTTAAACATGAACAAACAGAGCAAATACTCATTTTAATTTCTAGAGCTCTGAAGGACATCTGGTAAACCAAACCCGCCTCAGCTCCAGTGTTTGGGTGGGATGGTGGTAGGTTGTAGGACCCAGGCTTGACAGGGATTTAAGAAAATGGTTCCTGGACCTTTCATCCCATTCGTTTGCAAAGAGTACTATTAGCATTTAGACTAAGATTCTTCTCTGTCAGCTTAGCAGAAGTGCCTATAGTTAAGGGATAGAGGCAGTGATGGGTGAAGGGAGGATGATAAGCCAGAGGCCACATCTTTAAAGTTTTCCAAGTTCATGCTGGGGAAAAGAGAATTATCTTCCATGATCAACTTGAACTGTCTGAGGACCAGCTCAAGAGTTTTCCTGAGGAAGGAAAGCGGGATGCCTTCAGAAGAGATGACTTATGAATGCAATCTAGGCAGTTTGGTCTTAGACCCTGAGGTAGCCCTGGTCCTAAAGGCAGTATCAGCTGCAGCAGAAAGAAGAGGAAACACAAGGGGTCAGAGAAGCTTTGGCCCACTCTTTTACAAGACATTGTATTTCAGAGAGGGGAGGCTGCTTGCCCAGGGTCCTACAGTGGGTTTAGCAGTAGCTTTCCACCATCAAGCTGCTTTCACTGAAAAAGGGTGAAGGCAAAATAAAACAAATGAGCAAAACTAAGGAAAAGGTACATTCTTAGGCTTCTACAAATAAGGACAACCATGACCATCTTGGGAGCCCTTATATATTGGCGTTCACCGGGGTCCTTTATGCCTGCATATGTAAAACTAGGTCTATCTGTTTTGAAGGTACCCAGTAATTCTCACTAATATGTCCATCATTTAGAGTTGTGCTCTCCAATACAGTGGCCAAGTGTCATATGTGACTATTTTAATTACAATAAAAAGTCAGTTCCTCAGTCATACTAGAGATACACCCCTAAGTGATCAATGGCCAATGTGGTTAGTATCTGTTGGATCAAACAGGGCAGCTATACATAGAACATTTCTATCTCAGGCCTGTTGGACAGTACTGATCTAGACATAAGACCTGGTTTGTAGTAGCTGCTTTATAAGTTGACCCTTAAACAATGTGGGGGTTGGGATGCCGACTCCCCTGTGCAGTTGAGAATCTGCATATAACTTCTAGTTGGCCTTCCTTATCTGTGGTTCTGCATCCATGGGTTCATCCAGCAATGGATCATGTAGTACTGTAGAATTTATTATTTAAAAAAATCTGCATATAGGTGGACCCATGCAGCTCAAACACATATTATTCAGGGTCAACAGTAAATAGTTGTTGAACGAATGGTCCTCTGGACTATCTGCCATTGCTGGTAAGAGTTTTGGTTTCCACTCTTGCCTTTCTCCTTTCTGGCCAACATAGCCAAGAAAGTTGCAGGAACCCAGATTGGAGTCTCTAGGTCCACACAGCAGAGGATGTGATCTTAAGGCTCTGGAGAAGTCAAGATGAGGTATCTTGAGATGAGATTCACCCTGAGTTGGCTTGCCTGCCCTCTAGCTGCAACCAGACCTGATGGTAGCACCCAGACGTAACGACCACTGGAGCAGGTGGCTGGGGAGATGGGGCACGCTGTGTCACTTGGAGGCACATCGACTTTCCAGACTTCAAGCTTTGCCACTCAGAGCATGAGGGAACCACACCCCATCTTTAACTGATCCAGAGTCAACTTCTCACCACAGGAGAAGGTGAGTGGGTGAAGGGAACTCGAGGGGAAAATGGAAAGAGAGATGTGCTGAGGCAGTTCTTCCCGAGGGTCAGTTATGGGAGCCTCATGTGAAGGGAGATAATCTATGTTGGAGGGTAAGTAGCCCTCATGGGCAGGAAGGTAGTCCACTGGGAGGACTGTCGAGGGGCTGGCTGGGTTTCCTGGCGTTGAGTCAGGGCCCTTGCTCCCCAGCACCTTGTACAGATCCACCCCTTGTCCCGTCTCTGCTGTGAGAGCTCTCGGAGTTGGGGGGCTCGAGGCACTGTATCCTGTGTCTTCCTCAGAGGTATAGTGACCTGGGACTCCTTGTCCCTTTTCTGGCCAGTTGGGGTGATGGGGACGTCTGAAGGCTGGGTTCACTTGGTGAAGGACTTTGTTGATGACCAGGGGCTCAGGTTCCTCGGGAGTGGGCCAGTCTGTCAGGAGCCTATCCAAGGCCAGCTGCGTCTTCTCCTGAGAAAGGGGAAGAAAAAGCTCATGTGGCTATGTTGAGTAAGTAGCCTTGACGACTGACTTCTGCAGGGTTCCAAAAGGCCTGGCAGCCTGCACTGCCTAGTCAGCTCGAGGCAGAACACTGTGGGCCTTTACTTTGTGAGGTAAGAGAAGCAGTTAACATTGTTGGGGAGGCAGACAGGCAGGAGCCGTGGACTCCTCTCAACCCCAGCCAGTGAGTGATTCGCTACCCTGCTCAGCCTTCAACTAGACTTGTTTCTGGTGAGTCAAACTGCCCTAGCTGCTTTTCCTCTAGCAGAGAGGGTATGGTGGGTGCAAAGGAAGGGCTGAGCTTGCATCTGTCTGGGGATGAGGCACGGAAGACTTTAAAAGGGTCACACTAGAGCTGAATCCTGAGAGATGTATAGTATTTTCCAGGTAAGGAGGTGGTGGGCAAGGAGAATTGGTCTATTCTGGAACCTGCTAGTTCTTTCTTAGGACAGGCACACTGAGGCTTCAGAAATAGAAGGAGGTTACATGATGAAGGGACTTTTATGGGATGCTAAAGAGTTTGGGCTTTGATACCACTACTGAAGGTTTTTTTGGCAGGGTAATATCCTTGTCAGTTATGCTCTTAAGAAAGACCCCTCTGGAATAACTTTTTTGGAAGTGACGTTCATCCTGTCTTCCCTACAGCTAATTTCATCTGTTACTTTTCTTGCTTTGTCTTTCTCAACATCTAATTGGTTACTAGCTCTTCAGTGTCATATCTTTCCTTTCCAAACTTATTACTGATTCCTGAGTCAAGTTCAAGCACTTTATTAACATTTCTTTTTACAGGCTTTATTGGGCTCTCTTTACGTCCTTGAAACTATGTTTTATGCTGACTGCTTGATCTTTCTGAAGCAGATCTTTCTGAAGCCTGCTTTCATGAAGCCCCTAGTGACTGTTCCCTCCACTGGATTCCTACAACAGCAAAGAAGCCACCTGTTAGGTTCTTAGCACAAGAAGCTTTATACTGTCACTTTTTTTTTTTTTTTAACATGTCTGTAAGCTATCTGCAAGTAGGGACCGTGCCTTAAGGGAGGAGGAGGATAACAGAAAATAGCATTAGGACAGGGCAAACCCTGAGGACTAGTCCCAACTCTGAGACTCTACGGCTTGGGAAAACTCAATCTACCTCTCTGGCCTTTGGATCACTCATCTGTCAGATGCCAAGTTGTGCAAGAATGATTTGGTCTGGACTGGCCTCTGATGTCCCCACCCTTGCCTTGAGCATGGCAATTGTCCCCAAAGTGAATGACAATGCTGTCTTAGGGTAGACTTCTGCAAAGGGCCCTGAGCAGCCAGAGGGTACGTGTGTACTTTTCTTTCGGGAGCCTGCTCTTTTCCTATCGCTATGCAAACTGGCCCTGGCACATTGGTCTGGCTTGGAACATGACTGGCAGCTGCCAAAGTGCTGCGACCACTGCTATGGAAGAGATCTCACTGGATGAGGATCACCTTGTTTTCACAGGGCGAGGCTCTGCCTTCTTGAAAGCTTTGGCAGTATCAATAGAGGCTGCTCCTCAGAGCTTTACAAAGCAGCCCCCCTGGCTGACAAGTCCTGGGGCAAGGCGTCTTGGACCACTAATAACTCAGGTACATCATGGAAACTATTTTAAGCTTTTACAAGCTCAAAATGGATAACATCCCAGTGATCCCCTTTATGATTGCGCCTTCTCCTCTAGAGCTTTAAGACCCATGGCTTTTTAGCCACATTTTAAGAAATGGTAGGGAGATGTAAAGTCTGAGAACTTAAAGCACATTTTGTTGGAGGTGAAAGACTATTGTGTTTCTGATGTCTGCCCCAGCCTGTCACCAGGAGAGCAGTTTGGGTCTTTAAAAACAGTCTACCCCTTCAAGGGTCAAGTGACATGGGGTTCTGAGGCTGCCACAAGGCCATCATAGATGGCATGTTTAATTTTTTTTTTAAATTTTCTAATTTACTGGTTATTTTTGCAAAAGAAATATATGCACATAGTTTTGTAAAAAAATTTTTTTTAAGTTCAAAGGGAATTTGTAATAAAAATTAAGTGGGCTTCATGCCTACAGCTGCCTCCCCAAAGGCAACCACCCTTATCAGTTTCATATTTAGGCTTCCAGAAATATCCTGTGCACATGTTGGAGACTGTGTGTGTGTGTATAAAATCATCTTTTTATACAAATGAGAACCCACTTTAGACAATTACTACAAACTTTGCTTTTTTTCACTTTTAAATATATTAGAGATGTTAGACACATATAGATCTCATTTTTTTTTAGTAGTTGCATAACATCCTGTTGTACAGATATACCCAAATGTTTAACCTGGCCCCCTGGTGGCAGGTTACGTTATGGCTTCTATTTATAATGCTGCAATGAACATACTCATACTGTACAACTTTGGGCACGTGTATGGCAATTTCTGTTATTTTTTCCATGTGTTTCTTTCTCTAACTCTTTGTCTTTCTCAGCATCTCTTCTAGGCTTTTATGGGCTCTTCAGTGGCTCTGCATGCCTCTGTATCCCCTCATGCCCAGGCAGTGGCAAATAGAGACCATGATGCCACAGCTACCAGCTTGGGAGCCAGGTGTCCGCGACTGACCCAGAGCTGCTTCTCACTGTGCTATTTCAGGCTTTTAGGACATGGGACTGTGGAATCTCAGCATTGGAAGAGAGAGATCTTAGAGCTCAGTTGATTCAATTCCTGGTACCTGAATCCCCTCTAATACTAGCAGTGGCATCCTTATTGAGTGCCTTCCCATAGGTCATCACAATATTGCCACCAAGTGAGGGCCCAGTGTGTGAACACCTGTTGAGTTAGTCTGTTCAGCTCAGAGGTGTTGACTGCTGGAAACACCCCTCTCACCCTGTGCTTAAGATCTTTTAGAACGTATAGTATAATGGAGGACAGCACATCCTGCTTGTATGTGAACCCAGGGTCCACCTACTAGCTGACTAACATTGGGCAAGTTACTGACTCCTCTGTCCCTCACTTTCCTCATCTGAAAAATGGGGATAATAATATTACAATCTCATAAAGCTGTTGTACAGATTAGGTGTTAATGCATGAAAAAATTTTTTAAAGTGCCTGGCATATAGAAAGTAATGTATGTTATGTGTATATATAAACATAAATATATTATTATGTAATACTGTTGTATATCATATATAATTATACGTCATGTATAATCAAATATATATCAAACATCTATCATATATATGACATACACACGCGTATACATATTTATTATTATACTGTTCTTGCTACTGTAACTTAACAGCAAGAAAACTCCTCAATAGAGAGAGGAGACTTCAAGTATAAATCTTCCTGGGAAGAAAATGAATGATCTTTGCCTTGTATGACTTTGTATGTGCTTTACATGGCATCTTACTTAGTCTTCACAACAATATATATGAGAGATATTGTCAATTCCTATTTTACGGAGGATGAAACTAAGGCTCATGTCATCGGGCAAGCGCTCAAGGGTCAGTGACATCGTAAGTGGCAGAGGTGGCCTTATTTCAAAGGCATTAAACTGCGGTGACTTAACGTCCTGTGGAGGCAGACATGGCTGGGACCAGCTCTTTCTCTGAGAGGCGGCTGGTACCACTGGCTTCTGGATGAGGCATGGGTGACTGAAGAGAAGAATCTTGGAAGAGGAGGGCTATACGATGTGAGAGTGCGGGGCTGCTGAGGCGCCGGGTGATGGGAAGAATGTGGGCACCCCTCTCCTCCCCTTTGCTCCCCTTCAGTGCACAGTCTTGCTCCACGTTCAGATGCCTTCAACTTCAAGACCCTCCGTCAGAGACAGACCCTCCTGCCCGCTGTGAGCTGCTCCTCCCTCCTAGGACTGTGTGGCAGCAGCTCCCTGCGTGTCCTTTACTCCCAGCACTCTCATCTGCCGGCTGAGCAACCTCTCCTGCCTTCAAACCTTTTCCTTGCACAATGGAATAACTTACTGGCTTCCTGCCAAGACCAAAATAGTCTGGGCTCTATTTATCTGTTCTGTGCTCACACAGGACGGGTAACATCACAGTAAAGCTTCAGTGCTCTTCAATTTGGGTGAGTCAATGCTCAGACTAGTGCTTGGCAAATATATTTGCTTTTTAAATTTCTTTTGAAGTGAGCTGAGGTGAAGAGAGGAACAGAAGGCATAGGAGGAATGAAAAGTTACGGGTCTTTTAGTCTTGGTCATAAGCTTCAGAAAATTCCTGTGCATGGGAGTGATGACTCAGATGGTAACCTAGCACTCGTGATAAGCAGCTTATCCATAGGATCTAAACACTGAGGTTTCCCTGTAACTACAACGAAAGACTTAGATGTACTGATCACCAGAACCCCATCGACTGACCACTAAGGCTTTATACCTTACCTCCACAATGGGGTATTTCTTGGCCCAAGTGCTATTCGCTGGGTCTGGAATTTCTTTGCTACACCACTGAGGTCTGAGGGCCAAAAGGAGAACAAACACCCTGCAGGTAAAGAAAACAGTGACATTGGTTAAGTGTGCACACGGTGGCAAGGAAGCACAGGTTCTTAGTGCAGTGACTTCAGTGTAAGGGTATGCAAATGAGTAAAATGTAAACACTGCAGGAGAAAGATGGTGCATCATCCAAGTCTGGACTAGTTTTCTATGAAGTTTGGATAGATGATAAAGACTCGCGGTGCAACCACTTAGGGTTTGCTAAATAAACTATGGAACTTTTGCTCGATGTAATGTTTAGCTATCACTAAGCAGCCAAGTACTAACTCAACAAACGTTGATTGAATCCTTAATGTATGACCAGCACAGTGCCACATGCTGGGGATAAAACAGCAAACAAGAGGATATGGTCAATACCCTTGGGGAGATTACTATTTATATTTAGTAAATTAGAATGTTTATAAAGAGCTTGTAATGAAAACAGAGTAAAACAGGATACAGGTGGTATAAACAGCTTGGACATAACCAAGTAAAAAAAAAAAATGCCAAGAAAAAAATACCAATATGGAAATATCCAAACTATTAAAGTAGTTGTATTTGGTGATCGGAGGGTCTTTTTATTTCTTCTTTCCACATTTCTGGGTTTTTGAAAATATTTTAAAATGATTTATGATGTGGAAGAAAAAATCCTAAAAATGTTTCTCATATGCATATGACTTAACTATTTTGACTGTTTTTAAAAAAAAAAATTCAAGACCAATATGAAGCATTTTTAAATGCAGTTGAATTGTCTTCAACAAAGTTTTGATGGTAAAACCTGGGGGAGTTTCCAGACACTTTCCTCTGACGTTTCAGCTAAGAACACCAGGATAAGCTGCAATGACTCAGCCCATGGAAAACCAGGGCCGTCAAAGTCTCCCAGGAAGTCAAGGTGCTGTATACATGTCTTCACCCAGCCAGGCAGGAAGTCACAGGCAGCCCAGGGTCCTCCAGCCTCCCTGCGGGGGGATGGGCAGAAGGACAGAAGAAGGAGCACTGCTGCCCCGGTGAGAAAGGCTAGGTCTAGAGGCAACTTCTGATCTATAAGAAACCTCAGGGAGAAGCAAGAACTATGATCCTGCAGCCTGTGGAACAAAAACCACATTCACAGAAAGATACACAAGATGAAAAGGCAGAGGGCTATGTACCAGATGAAGGAACAAGATAAAAACCCAGAAAAACAACTAAATGAAATGGAGATAGGCAATCTTCCAGAAAAAGAATTCAGAATAATGATAGTGAAGATGATCCAGGACCTCGGAAAAAGAATGGAGGCAAAGACTGAGAAGATGCAAAAAATGTTTAACAAAGATCTAGAAGAATTAAAGAACAAACAAACAGAGATGAACAATACAATAACTGAAATGAAAAATACACTAGAAGGAATTAACAGCAGAATAACTGAGGCAGAAGAATGGATAAGTGACTTGGAAGACAGAATGGTGGAATTCACTGCTGCAGAACAGAATAAAGAAAAAAGAATGAAAAGAAATGAAGACAGCCAAAGAGACCTCTGGGACATGAAACGCAACAACATTCGCATAATAGGGGTCCCAGAAGGAGAAGAGAGAGAGAAAGGACCAGAGAAAATATTTGAAGAGATTATAGTCGAAAACTTCCCTAACATGGGAAAGGAAATAGCCACCCAAGTCCAGGAAGCGCAGAGAGTCCCATACAGAATAAACCCAAGGAGAAACACGCCGAGACACATAGTAATCAAAGTGGCAAAAATTAAAGACAAAGAAAAATTATTGAAAGCAGCAAGGGAAAAACGACAAATAACATACAAGGGAACTCCCATAAGGTTAACAGCTGATTTCTCAGCAGAAACTCTACAAGCCAGAAGGGAGTGGCATGATATACTTAAAGTGATGAAAGGGAAGAACCTACAACCAAGATTACTCTACCCGGCAAGGATCTCATTTAGATTTGATGGAGAAATCAAAAGCTTTACAGACAAGCAAAAGCTAAGAGAATTCAGCACCACCAAACCAGCTCTACAACAAATGCTAAAGGAACTTCTCTAAGTGGGAAACACAAGAGAAGAAAAGGACCTACAAAAACAAACCCAAAACAATTAAGAAAATGGTCATAGGAACATACATATCAATAATTACCTTAAACGTGAATGGATTAAATGCCGCAACCAAAAGACATAGACTGGCTGAATGGATACAAAAACAAGACCCATATATATGCTGTCTACAAGAGACCCACTTTAGATCTAGGGACACATACAGACTGAAAGTGAGGGGATGGAAAAAGATATTCCATGCAAATGGAAAGCAAAAGAAAGCTGGAGTAGCTATACTCATATCAGATAAAATAGACTTTAAAATAAAGAATGTTACAAGAGACAAGGAAGGACACTACATAATGATCCAGGGATCAATCCAAGAAGAAGATATAACAATTATAAATATATATGCACCCAACATAGGAGCACCTCAATACATAAGGCAACTGCTAACAGGTATAAAAGAGGAAATCGACAGTAACACAATCATAGTGGGGGACTTTAACACCTCACTTCCACCAATGGACAGATCATCCAAAATGAAAATAAATAAGGAAACAGAAGCTTTAAATGACACAATAGACCAGATAGATTTAATTGATATATATAGGACATTCCATCCAAAAACAGCAGATTACACGTTCTTCTCAAGTGCGCACGGAACATTCTCCAGGATAGATCACATCTTGGGTCACAAATCAAGCCTCAGTAAATTTAAGAAAATTGAAATCATATCAAGCATCTTTTCTGACCACAACGCTGTGAGATTAGAAATGAATTACAGGGAAAAAAACATAAAAAGGACAAACACATGGAGGCTAAACAATACGTTACTAAATAACCAAGAGATCACTGAAGAAATCAAAGAGGAAATAAAAAAATACCTAGAGACAAATGACAATGAAAACACGACGACCCAAAACCTATGGGATGCAGCAAACGCGGTTCTAAGAGGGAAGTTTATAGCTATACAAGCCTACCTAAAGAAACAAGAAAAATCTCAAGTAAACAATCTAACCTTACACCTAAAGAAACTAGAGGAAGAAGAACAAACAAAACCCAAAGTTAGCAGAAGGAAAGAAATCATAAAGATCAGAGCAGAAATAAATGAAATAGAAACAAAGAAAACAATAGCAAAGATCAATAAAACTAAAAGTTGGTTCTTTGAGAAGATAAACAAAATTGATAAGCCATTAGCCAGACTCATCAAGAAAAAGAGGGAGAGGACTCAAATCAATAAAATCAGAAATGAAAAAGGAGAAGTTACAACAGACACCGCAGAAATACAAAGCATCCTAAGAGACTACTACAAGCAACTTTATGCCAATAAAATGGACAACCTGGAAGAAATGGACAAATTCTTAGAAAGGTATAACCTTCCAAGACTGAATCAGGAAGAAACAGAAAATATGAACAGACCAATCACAAGTAATGAAATTGAAACTGTGATTAAAAATCTTCCAACAAACAAAAGTCCAGGACCAGATGGCTTCACAGGTGAATTCTATCAAACATTTAGAGAAGAGCTAACACCCATCCTTCTCAAACTCTTCCAAAAAATTGCAGAGGAAGGAACACTCCCAAACTCATTCTATGAGGCCACCATCACCCTGATACCAAAACCAGACAAAGACACTACAAAAAAAGAAAATTACAGACCAATATCACTGATGAATATAGATGCAAAAATCCTCAACAAAATACTAGCAAACAGAATCCAACAACACATTAAAAGGATCATACACCACGATCAAGTGGGATTTATCCCAGGGATGCAAGGATTCTTCAATATACGCAAATCAATCAATGTGATACACCATATTAACAAATTGAAGAATAAAAACCATATGATCATCTCAATAGATGCAGAAAAAGCTTTTGACAAAATTCAACACCCATTTCTGATAAAAACTCTCCAGAAAGTAGGCATAGAGGGAACCTACCTCAACATAATAAAGGCCATATATGACAAACCCACAGCAAACATCATTTTCAATGGTGAAAAACTGAAAGCATTTCCTCTAAGATCAGGAACGAGACAAGGATGTCCACTCTCACCACTATTATTCAACATAGTTCTGGAAGTCCTAGCCACGGCAATCAGAGAAGAAAAAGAAATAAAAGGAATACAAATTGGAAAAGAAGAAGTAAAACTGTCACTGTTTGCGGATGACATGATACTATACATAGAGAATCCTAAAACTGCCACCAGAAAACTGCTAGAGCTAATTAATGAATATGGTAAAGTTGCAGGATACAAAATTAATGCACAGAAATCTCTTGCATTCCTATACACTAATGATGAAAAATCTGAAAGAGAAATTATGGAAACACTCCCATTTACCATTGCAACAAAAAGAATAAAATACCTAGGAATAAACCTACCTAGGGAGACAAAAGACCTGTATGCAGAAAACTATAAGACACTGATGAAAGAAATTAAAGATGATACCAACAGATGGAGAGATATACCATGTTCTTGGATTGGAAGAATCAACATTGTGAAAATGAGTATACTACCCAAAGCAATCTACAGATTCAATGCAATCCCTATCAAATTACCAATGGCATTTTTTACGGAGCTGGAACAAATCATCTTAAAATTTGTATGGAGACACAAAAGACCCCGAATAGCCAAAGCAGTCTTGAGGCAAAAAAAATGGAGCTGGAGGAATCAGACTCCCTGACTTCAGACTATACTACAAAGCTACAGTAATCAAGACAATATGGTACTGGCACAAAAACAGAAACATAGATCAATGGAACAAGATAGAAAGCCCAGAGATTAACCCACGCACCTATGGTCAACTAATCTATGACAAAGGAGGCAAAGATATACAATGGAGAAAAGACAGTCTCTTCAATAAGTGGTGCTGGGAAAACTGGACAGCTACATGTAAAAGAATGAAATTAGAATACTCCCTAACACCATACACAAAAATAAACTCAAAATGGATTAGAGACCTAAATATAAGACTGGACACTATAAAACTCTTAGAGGAAAACATAGGAAGAACACTCTTTGACATAAATCACAGCAAGATCTTTTTTGATCCACCTCCTAGAGTAATGGAAATAAAAACAAAAATAAACAAGTGGGACCTAATGAAACTTCAAAGCTTTTGCACAGCAAAGGAAACCATAAACAAGACGAAAAGACAACCCTCAGAATGGGAGAAAATATTTGCAAGTGAATCAACGGACAAAGGATTAATCTCCAAAATATATAAACAGCTCATTCAGCTCAATATCAAAGAAACAAACACCCCAATCCAAAAATGGGCAGAAGACCTAAATAGACATTTCTCCAAAGAAGACATACAGACGGCCATGAAGCACATGAAAAGATGCTCAACATCACTAATTATTAGAGAAATGCAAATCAAAACTACAATGAGGTATCACCTCACTCCTGTTAGAATGGGCATCATCAGAAAATCTACAAACAACAAATGCTGGAGAGGGTGTGGAGAAAAGGGAACCCTCTTGCACTGTTGGTGGGAATGTAAATTGATACAGCCACTATGGAGAACAATATGGAGGTTCCTTAAAAAACTAAAAATAGAATTACCATATGACCCAGCAATCCCACTACTGGGCATATACCCAGAGAAAACCGTAATTCCATAAGACACATGCACCCGAATGTTCATTGCAGCACTATTTACAATAGCCAGGTCATGGAAGCAACCTAAATGCCCATCAACAGACGAATGGATAAAGAAGTTGTGGTACATATATACAATGGAATATTACTCAGCCATAAAAAGGAACGAAATTAGGTCATTTGTTGAGACGTGGATGGATCTAGAGACTGTCATACAGAGTGAAGTAAGTCAGAAAGAGAAAAACAAATATCGTATATTAATGCATGTATGCGGAACCTAGAAAAATGGTACAGATGAGCCAGTTTGCAGGGCAGAAGTTGAGACACAGATGTAGAGAATGGACATATGGACACCAAGGGGGGAAAACTGCGGTGAGGTGGGGATGGTGGTGTGCTGAATTGGGCGATTGGGATTGACATGTATACACTGATGTGTATAAAACTGATGCCTAATAAGAACCTGCAGTATAAAAAAACAAACAAAACAACTAATACTAAACTTTCATTGGGTTATTTGTATGGAAATATGTTAATATAAATGTTTCAGACATTACATGAAATTTCTAAAAATCTTATATTTGTATTTGTATGGAAATATGTATGGAAATATGTTAATATAAATGTTTCAGACATTACATGAAAAAAAAAAATTCAAGACCAATATGAAGCATTTTTAAAGACTTGGCTTTAACACACTTTGTTTAATAAGGAACGTAAGCTTCTGGGACGTGTTCAACCCTTTGAAACAAGAGATGAGGCCATGTGACTAGGTTTTTTCCAAAGAAACTTGAGCAGAGGTACCTGTGACCTAGTATAGATCATGCAGATGAGGAAAGTACCCAAGGGATGGTGGGCCAATAAAATGGAAGACAATTGGATCCCTAAATGACTGTGTGGAGCAGAGCTGCCAACCAATCTGGATGACATACCTTAGAACTATTATACGGGAGAAAAATGAGCTATTTTATTAAAGCCACTATATTTGGGGGCTCTTTTTTTTTCTTTAACAGCAGAAGCCTCCACCCTAACTGATACTATTTCCCTGAAGAGGATGCATGTGATCCTAGTTGACTCTTTGAGTTCAACTTTTTCAAAGTCTTACCTAAAGAGAGCTCTGCTTTGAAGTATCTATCACATATGGGAGAGCTTCAATAAATGGAAAACCTTTCAGACAGGTTCAATGACTAGTAGAATGACTTTGAGCTAGTTTTATTTTGACCTTTTCGCCTACATTACACAACATCTGAAGAAAACTACTGAATAACTAACTCATTTTAAAAATTCTCTTTACCAAATAATACATGTTTAAAGAAATTTTAGGAAATACAGTTAAATAGAACTAAAAGCGCTATGATTCTATCCACTGTTATAACCACCATTAATATTTCAGTGTATGTCCTTGGAGCAGAGAGTATTAACTGCCATCCAATACCCATTTTCCCCTCTTTCTTAGAAAGGGGACCCTGATTTACTGGGACAACAATGAGCCCAGCTAAAGGGCCACAGTTTTAAGCCTCCCTTGCCTCACCAAATTCTGGCCAATGAGAGGTAACCTAAAGTGCCATGTGTGACTTCTTCATGTGTCTTGAAAAGGTGGGTGTGGGCACCTCCCTTCTTCCTGTAGTTGTAGAATGCAGGCATGATGGCCATAGTTCCTGCAGCCGTTGGACCATCAGGTGAACTTGATGATGAAAGCCAGTGTCGGGATAGTGAAGCAGAAAAAGAAGGAGCCTAGGTCTCTGATGACTGCGGAGCTCCTACACCAGCCGTTACCTGAGTTTACTTACTTTACCTGGGTGAGAAACTTAGCTCACTTGTCATATTATTTTTATGTTACATACAACCAAATTTAATGCTAACTAATATATCTTGCGTGTCTGTGTGCACGTGTGTATGCACTATTTTTAAAAAATGAAAGTACATGTTTTGCAACCTGCTTTTTAAAATGCAATATAGCAAATATTCATATCATTTAATTTTCTTCTACATCTTTAATGAATGCATAGTATGCTGTATAGCATGAAATATACTGTGATTTATTTAACCAATCCCATATCGCTAGGCATTTAGGTTGCTTCAAATTGTTTTCCTTCTATGAATGATACTTCAGTGAACATAGTTGCCACTAAATATCTGTATATACCTATGATATACTTAGAATAAATCTAGTTGGGAATTGCTAGGTGAAATGTTTAATATTTTTACAAATTAAACATATACTGTCACCCCAAAAAGGTGACTATATTTAGTGTGCTACCAGCGATGTAGGAGAGTATCCATTTGTTTGACCCACAGCAGCAACAGCTATTATATGAAAAAAAAAAAAAAAAATTTACCAAAGTTGGCAGGTGTAATGAACTTACTTTTGCCGGAAGCAACGCACTGAGAGAACGCCCACCATGATGACACCCATGCAAATGCTTGGTGCCACATAGGTGCTCCAATTGGCTTTACCTGAAACAGAAAGTTAGCAAACCCTGTGACTGAGTTATCGTCAATGAACATTTCTAAATACTGACTGTTGTGTGAACCCGCTGGGCTTTACCCACAGCTCCTGGGTAGCTGGACTCAGGAACAAGGCCAACTCTCTTTTGCCCATTCAGGAAGGAAGAAAGGGCCCAAAGGGGCCAATACTATGGTTCCAAGGAAGGAGCTCCAGCCCTACAAGAACTTCTTCCTCTAACAGGTGCAGAAAGAAAGGGAGTGTGGTATACAAAGCACTGGTTGTGAACTGGGAGCCCTGGATTCTAGTCCTAACGCTGCTGCTGACTGATGTGTGGACCTCAGATTCTTGATCTATAAAAGGTGAACGATGACATCTACCTTGCAGGTTGTTGTGAACATTAGAGATGGTGTATTTAAAGGGCACAGCCATGTATCTGAACAGAGGAGGCCTCAAGAAATGGTAGCTATTAATTTTACCAAACCATTGGATAAGCCCTCTGTCTACCTAGGGTCTTTGAAATTGTTCTGATTCCTTCCTATAAACATGTAAATATTTCACTATGTGTTGGAATTTTTCATTAATTCATCCAACATTTATTGAGTGTAAACCATGTAACAGGCCAGGTTAGGTGCTGTAATACACAGATGAATGGGGCATGGGCTCTGAAGACAGTCCAGGAGACATGTGTAAACATGTAAACAGTAAACCATGATGCCACGGGATACATATAAAAACAGCATGTACAAGGCAGTGTCACAGAGAACAGCATGGGAAATGGCTTCATGAGCAGCTCAGGAAGGTTTCCCAAAAGGCAAGATGTCAAACGTTTAGAGTCGGATGGCTAGGAGTTGGCTAAGTGGACAAGTTAGGGAAGTGCAGACTAGACAGACAGCAAGCACGGAAGGAGGAAAGAGCGAGTGCTTCAGCAACCACAAATAGTCTGCTCTTGCTTTCCAGTACGAATGATGAGTGTGCGGCAGACGACAAAGCTAGATGGATGAACAGGACCAGGTCGTGCAGGGCTTGGTAACAAAGCAGTTTAAGTTCTAGCTTGAAAGCCCGTGGGGAACCACTGATGGGTTGCAACAGGAGGTAGAATGTCAGCAACAGGGATCTTGTAGAAAGATTCTTCTTCTGATAGAGTGAAGAACAGGGTGGGAGGGAGGGTGACCAGGGGCCACTAGCAGCCAGAGACCTGCTAGCCCCTGTGAGAGGGGCTTTTCCCAGGGCTGAACAGGGGAGTTAATGCAGGAAACCCTGTTACCACCCCACACAATCGGCACAATCTGACATTTTTTTTAGCATCTGCCTTTCTTTCTGGGCAGATGGGACAAGTCTGGAGTAGAAAGATGCTGAGTCCTTAGTCCAATTAATTGCTCACAAGTTAACTTTCATGGGAGTGCTTGAGAAGAGGGCTTGTCACTTTTCCCAGTGGAGGAGTATCTGGCATAGAACAACAAAGTCCTGAATGATTAACTTGATACTCCATGTCACAAAGCAAGAACGGCTTGTTTTATGCTTAGAGCAGATGCAAACGGGCGCTGCCAGAGAGAACAGCATAATTTAGCCAGTGGAGAGAAACCCATGTTAGCTGGGTCACTTCTTCACATACTCAAATTTAACTGAAGAAACTCAAATCTGTGTCTGATTTGTAGTTCTGCCACTTGCCACCTCTAAGACCTTGGGTAATCTTTTTGTACCTCACACCTGTAAAAAGGCATCATAATCTCTCATTCTTTTATTCATTTCATATTGAGTGCCTGGTAGTATGGCCAGGTACAGGCGTGTAAAGCATGCACATTACATGGTTGTGGTCAGGATTAAACAAGTAAACGTATGTGTTACATGTGTTGAATTGTGTCCTCCCACCCCCAAAATTCACATATTGAAGTTCTAACTTTCAGTACCTCAGAAAGTGACCTTATTTGTAAATAGGGTCATTGCAGAGGTAATTAGTTAAGACAGGTCAGGCTGGAGTAGGGTGGCCCCTAGTCTGATATGACTGGTATCCTTGTAAAAAGGGGAATTTTGAACAAAGAGAAACACACAAGGAAAACTCTAAGTGAGATGAAGGTAGAGATCTCAAAACCAAGGAATGCCAAAGATTGCCCCCAGTCGCGAGGTGAGAGGCGTGGAACAGATTCTCTCACAGCCCTTGGAAGAAGCCAACTCTGTTGACACCTTGATCTCAGACTTCCAGCCTCCAGAACTGTGAGGAAATGAATTTCTGTTGTTTAAGCCACTCAGTTTGTGGTACTTTGTTACAAGAGCCCCAGCAAACTAATACAGTATTCAAAGAGCTTAACACAATGCCTGGCACATAACTATCTGATATGCAGTAGCTGTATTATTTTTGGGATTATTCTCATCATTCATTGAACAGATATTTATTTAACAAGTACTATGTGCTGGGTGCCGTTCTAGACCTTGATGTAGAGATTAAACAGATACTAGTCCCTGCCTATTGGATTCAGAGTTTTGAATAGGGGTCAAGTATAGCGCATTATGAAGGAAATATGGATGTGCATTTGGGAAGGCTTTCTGGAGGGGGCAACATTTTTGCTGAGTTTAGAAAAACGAGTAGACACTGTCTCCAAGCAGACAATGTAATGGTAGGGCACTCTGGTTAGAGGAAATAGCAAGTGCAAAGGTATAGCAGCAAGAAAGTAATTAGTGAATTACAGAAAATCTGATAATCTCCATATCAAGTAGTGGGAGTATACTCCTATATAGGAATTCACAGTGGACTTGCCCTCTCTAAGGGTGGTTCTTACCTTGCAGACAGAATTCTCTTTCATTTCCTTGGGGGCTTTCACCAGCAGCTGTCAGAGCTGTCATCCATAGAATGTATGTCACTCTGGGCCGCAGGCTGTCTATGGGATGTGAATTTGGGGAGACCCTATAGGGAATTTCTGAAAGGAAGATAAATATAAAGGTTAAGGCACAAATTAAAGGAAATATCTGAATGTGGGCTCTTACTCATTTTTATTTGTTAATGCTTCATTTAATTTGAAAGAGAAAAGCACATTGCTGTTTTAAAGTAGTCCTAATTCATTAATACTTAATACTTTAGAAGGCCCTACGCACTGTCATTTATGAAGGCACCACTTCACAGCATTATCAGAAGAATTACATTTTTTTCTGTGGTAAAATCTTTTCAAAGAATTTTTATTATTTTGCTTTTGAAACTATTTAGCTGTAGTAACTTCTTTTATTTCCTATGACTATAATGTTTCTGACATTTATCAGGTATATTTGAGAACTCCTGGGGAGGAAATTAAATGTACAAATTGTTTTCAATGGAATTTTTAAGAAAGCTAAGTTTAGCAATTAATGAAATAGACATTTAATAACATTTATTAATTCTGACTTCCTTTTTTATTTTTTGGTAAGTTCTGGGTACTGGTCTTAGTGGGTTTGATCACTGATCTGCTTCAATTTGACATAAAATCTAAAAAATGAGAGCAATGGTACTTAGATTTATTTTGGTAGTTTAAGGCTAGACTGTCAGTTCTTTATGCTTTTAACACCCCTGCAGGTTCTCAGCAGGTAAGATTTTGGTTTTTGAGCAATGTGTTTATGCTGTTTTGTTCCTCCAAGAGATATGAATATCGGTAGCCTTTAGTAAATAGGCAGTCAGTCTCCTCCTCCAGGGATCTGCTGGGTGTGACCTCTCAAAAACTGAGGGGGGCTGTAAAATTGAGGCAAGAACTTCTACAGGTGTAGCCTACTGGTTTGCTCAGCAGACTTGTGTGTGTGCTGGTGATCAAAGTGGAAACTAGAACTCAGCACTTTGTGCCTCAACATTATTTACTGTCTCACAAACCCCAGGGCAAGTCAGATTTTGACCCTGTTTGCTGAATTTATTTCAACAGTCACACATATTTATTGAGTGTCTGCCCTGGACAAGGCACCAAGGCACAGAATTTGCCTCAAAGAGTTCACCATCTAGTAGGGAAAACAGACCCCTTACACTCACTCACCCCTACTTACTATGTGTGACCAGCAAGATGGAACCCTGTATTATTGCATCCACTCCACCCAAAGGACCTGAGGCCTGAGCAGATCATTTAACAGCTGTGACTATCAGAGCAATTTCTATATTTTACATCCTTTTGAGAAAAAGTACCATGTGGAAAATTCCCAAGCCTACTTTAACCTGATGAAATTGCTTGCACAGACTTCAGCTATATGATTACACTAAAATGTCTCTTATTCCCAAGGCAGGGGACTAAAAAAATAATTTGGGAGAGACTTTCTGCTCATCTTGCTGCAGCAAAGCATAGGCGAGCATCAGGGAGTCAGTCGTCCAACTGTATTAGGGCATCCTTAACTCCAGAAGTGAATGAGCCGTTGGAACACAAGGGAAGGAGTTTGAATGATTTGCTGGGCCAAAAAAGTTTACACGCAAACACAGATACATGCACATGTGTATATTTGAAGAATAAAAATAGAAACTATGGAGGAAGCCAAGAGGAGGGTGATGGTGTCAGCAGTTTGGTTGACAAATAGGTTGAGTTGAGTAAAGGAAGAAAGAAGTCATGCAGGAAATACTGGTTCTGCTGCCTTGTCTGGGCTGTGATCTCCGGCAGAGATAAAGGAGGCCACATTCAGTTCTTGGATCTGAAACTTTAGGTTTAAGGTGGTTAAATGACAAAGGCACCAGTTTAGGGAGATGTGATGGTTGCCAATCATCTGAAAGGTCACCAGTAAGAAGGTCAAGTGGTACCAGGCAAAACAGCTGCATGGCTCCTGGAAATCAGCTTTTATCTAAACATCTGCATTGGTTTGACAAAGCCCAGGGCAGTATTCACCCATTTGTTATTCAAAAAATACTATTTTTATTAAGCACCTACTGGGTGCTTGGCTGTATTATAGGTAAGGGGGAGACAGTGGTGAGCTAACTGCCATGGCTTCTGCCCTCATGTTGGCAAAAACACCCAAGTGGTAAGTAGAATGTGTGTGCCCGTAGAGCAGTGCACATGGCGGTATCAACAAACTTCCAGAGGAGTGGCTGTGTACCCAAATCACCTGGGGAATGCAGATGCCCCGCCCCAGGGCTACCCTGCTCTCCTGCCCAGGCAGGCGAAGTGTTCCTACTGCACCCTGCTTGTGCTGTTAGGGGCCGTGACAGAAGACGCCTCGGAACTCCATCCTCCTTTTGCTGATGTGGAGCCTCTCTGCTTTCTTTTTCCCTCCTCCTCAACCTACTGCCCTCTACCACTCTCTAGAAATGGCACTTGTGGATTTGCCAATGATTTCTGGTTGCCAAATGCAATAGGTAGGTGTCAGTCCTTGATTACAGCACTTACATATCACTTTTGTGTACTTTTCCATCTCCCTGGGTGCACTGTGAGCTCTCTGAAGATAGGGAACAGGTCTTTGTTCATCTATAAGTGCTAAAAGGGAAACCATCTAAACTGGTACAAAACAGGGCTTTGAATCTGCACCTTCTCCCCTTTAAACTTATTTTAAAATACCCTTACACAGACTTTAGATTCATCAGATTTGGTGCAAAAAAGGTAGGTAATTTCTTCAACATCTACAAGAGCAGATTTAAGAATCATCTAACCATGCTGATCTTGTTGTAAATAAGCATCTTGGTTTAAATTCTGTCAAAATGAAAAATTGGGGGGCAGCAAATTTCATATGAAGTATTCCAAATGGCTCATGACGAGATCAATTGATTCATCACCTTTGGGGGTGCATTTCAGAACTGACTTACCCCGACAGTGGGGAGCAGTTCTGTTCAGTGATCCGCTGTATTTAACAATGGTGGATTATTAAGCTGATTATTGTAAGA
Source organism: Balaenoptera musculus (assembly GCF_009873245.2). Taxonomy (NCBI): domain Eukaryota; kingdom Metazoa; phylum Chordata; class Mammalia; order Artiodactyla; family Balaenopteridae; genus Balaenoptera; species Balaenoptera musculus. Next base: position 58,133,563 of record NC_045785.1, on the reverse strand, counting down.
TCTTATAGTGGAATACTATAAAGCTGTTAAAAAAAAGAAAGAGACAAGTCCACATGGATTGATGTGGAAAGATCTCAGTATGTATTATTGAGAGGCAAAAGTAAGGTGCAGATCAGAATATAGATGGTTATCCCAAATGTATGCTAGTGCATGCATTAAGTTTTTTTCTGGACGAACACACGAAGAACTGCTAACAGCCTAAGTATGGAGGAAGGGATAATTTCCACTTTATATCTTTTTGAACTATTTGAATGCTTTTACTATATACAAGTATTATTTATATAATAAGAAATTAATTAGCTTTAAAAGTCATAACTTTTAGAAAAGCAGTACTGCAGATCTAAGGTCAAGAGAGAGGACCAATTCCTCAAGTTTCCCAGGTAAAAATCACTCTGCAGGCAGCTCTCTGACACCTACATCTCAGGGTGGCTTTGTTACATTCTTCTTGGACCTAACAGTTCTCATGAAGGAATAAAATGGTTGCTTATTTATGATAAATGCTCCTGAAAGAAAGCCAGCTGCCTATGAAATACTAAAGGGAAGCTCAAGCCAGGAAAAACAAAACAAAACTGAGTAAATCAAAGATTAGAACATTAAATCTGGCAAGTGACTTGGAAATGCTCAGTGAACGAGTGATGAAATCATTTGAGATAATGCTCCAGCCAGAATTTAATTGCTTTAGTCTTACAGCATAATCACGGGTCATAAGGAGTTACTTAAATTGTATTTTATCCATTTAAGGAGAAAATAATATGCTATGATGGTATTTGCAAATGTGGGGATTCGAAGATTCTCCAAATGCATTTCCTGCAAGCCTCAAGGGTCTATATAATAGTATCAAAGTACGCTTATTGCTTTTTGAAATGCTATCTCCCCATATGAGTAAGCACCTTGAGAGCCTCGCCCATTAACTTCATTTCTTCAATTTGCTTGGCACGTAACACATATTCAGTAACTTTGTGTGTGTGAGTGTGTGTGTGTGTTTAGATGTCTATTTTTCTTCATTCAATTAATTTCACATATATTTATGGAGCACCTACTAAGTGCCAGGTATGGTGCTAGCACTTGCACACACTTGTGTTTTCCCAACATCTAAACAAGAAAGACCCTGCTGCCTTTGTTTCTCACACATACCACAAAGCTGAGGCTGGGAATCGGAGTCCTGTTCCTTCCAATATATCCTGTAATGGAGGATGCAGCCCATTTGCTCCTGGGCTGGAATTTCGTTCCATGAAATTAAAATGCTCCCCTTTTCCTCTGAGATGGCATTAATGTGGGGGCCACTCAATGGTGCTGTGAAGTAGAACACAGGAGGCTTTTGTCACCCTCCAAATCCAAACCATTAAACTACAGCAAAATTGGGCAAAAGGTCCCAAGACTCACCTTTGTGCTTAGAGTTACCCCGGATGGAGTTGCATCCTCCCTGGTCCCCTGAAAGTGCATGCACGTGGATTTCATAACAGATGTAGGGTTTTATGTTTTCTGCAAGACATAAAGACAGACGCTATTCCAGGTGAAACAAGGATTTAAAGAAAACCACACAGACAGCTTTTGAAACAAAACTCACCTTCAAGGAAAAACTTTGACTTTTACAAATAAATTATTTGCTGTTTACAGAAAAGTAAGCGTGGTGTTTTGCAGGCATAGCACCTGAACGGCTCTTCTAATTCCCTAGATGCTTATTAGGCTCTGACAGGGCAGCATGGGATGACACATTCAGGCGTGACTAATCAAGGCGCGCTCAGTGCAATCTACCCCCTTGTTCCCCCCCTTCCCCCCCTCCTCGCGCCATGTTCCACTCAGATCTCAGTTGCTTCACAGCTTGGAAGATTAGGAAGATACCTGGGAATGTTAATACTCCTTCCTAGCTTTTACAGTGCCACACTTGGCAGTTTTCTGTCAGTCATGAAGTTTATTGGCAAGTCACTCTTCCCTTCCCAAACTCCCTATGTCCATGAATCTCAGATTTCTACTTCCTGTAAAGAAAAGGCCCCTCTCATAGATACTGCCCATGACATATCTTTAAACTCCCAATGACAGTTTAAAGGAAAAAGATTATTTCTGTTAGGTACCTAACTGTACCCAACAGTCTCATGTGGTCAGGGTAAGGACTCTCTCCCATATTGTTCAATGCCCTGCCATAGGTAGGTCTGGTCCCCTACACTGACAATTGATTAGGGTTTAACATTTTCTTTTTTGGGAAGAAGAATTTTACATCACAAAATAATTTACTAGTGTGTGTGTTATATAAAAATCCATTGTCCCTTAAATATTCCAGCAAGTAGGTAGTACATGAAGCTCAGACGTGCAACCAGTACCGTCAGAAGGGACCATGAGGAACTCAAAACTCATGCCATGGGTGAGTTCCAACTCGTATTCATGAACCAAGTGAAATGGAGCAAGGCTGCAATCAGCTTAGTCCTGTAATCCAAAGATGCTTTGTGGGTAGCCTCCAGACCCAGAAGCTCAAAGGGCAACACAGAATATAGAATCATTTCATTTGGGAGGGGCTGGTTCCTGGCTGCTCTGTCGCTAGTTCTGGAAGGGACCCACCAACCACCGTGCCATGTGGGAGCTCCAGATGAGCTCATTAGGCAAATGGTTTCATTGCATTTTGCCATGCAAAGTGTGAGTTCAGGGCAGAGGCCTTGGGGAACTGCTGCATCAGAAGCTGTGGGTTCCTTCTTATGAACAGCCTACCCTTAGTGGAGGAGGGAGGAAAATGTGGCTCCATAACTTAGCTGACATTTTCCTTTCTATGAAGAGCAGAGCCCTAGCAAGCTTGTTCCCCAGTTCTGACCTTAAGAACTCCTGTTTTACTGGCTAATTCTTACATGAACACCCCCTAATCATTGTCTGCTCCCTACCTCAAAAATTCCTTAGCCTTTGCTGCTGGTGGATGAAGCCCATACTCTTAACATTTTCATTTCTTTCTACAGTCTGGCCCCAACTTCCAGGCTTATATCTTGAAACCTCCATGCATACACATATACCTGGCACCCTTGGGCAAAGGCTCTGTCTTCACATTTATAAGCCACCTCTTAGGTGGTTTTTCTGCAGAAAGCTAAATTCACCTATTAAGTCTGGGAGAAGGCAAACATTAAATGATCAGCAATGAGGAGTAATCACAGAGGAAGTATGATGGGACCATACGGAAGAGGGGCCCAAGTAGCTAGGCATCAGGGAAGGTTTTCTAGGCACTGTGATGTCTACATATTTGTAAAAGGAGTGTCTCTATGAGGTCAGAACTGTTTTCAGCAAGACAAGACAGGACTGACTGTTTCTAGCCTAGACCCCACCAACTTATAATCCAGGAGGTGGACTTTACTGTCGTCTGCTCCAAAACACCCAGCTCGGCCCCAGCCAGATGCTGGGAAAAGACTGGTAAGGATCTGATGACAATGAGTCACCTTACTTATTGGAGAGGGTTACTTTGAATTCACGATAAGTATGAGTTAAGTTTTAAGTGTTTATTTCCAGAACATAACATCAACACAGACTCATAGTTGATCAAGTGTTTTCAAGTGGGAGAACAACTTGAATTAATAGTTATCTTACCCAGTATTATTCATTTTCTTCAAATGAATATGTCATACTTAGGAAACATTTTAGCTTCCTAAGTATGGAAAACATTCTCTCTTGTCATCTATTTTATGCATTGTGTGTAGAATATAGAATTTCTAAGAGGAAAGAACTGTAGGGACTATATAGTTGAAACTATCCCAAAGGGGTAAATCCTAATACAGTTTATAATAAGTGTTTACAATTATATAGCAGTTTAGAGTTCAGTAAATGCCTTTTCTATCCGCTGTTTCATCTGATTTGATGGGCATAACAGCCCTAAAGGAAAAATGGTTCTACTGCAACAACTCTAGGGACAGAGAACACACTGCCTTGAGGGGCAATCAACTGTCCTATTAGAGACCATCAAGTATAAGGAAAGTTCTTTCTCAAAATTGAGCTGACATCTGTCTTATAATTTTTATGCAGGGGGCCTTCGTTATGCTCTCCAAAACAACAAAGGACACATACTCTTTCTTATATACATGTCGAAGCCAGTAACGGCCGTCAACCACCCCCCACTGCCCCAATCCAGAATTCTCTTCTATGGGCTAAGTGGTTTCCACATTAAAAGTTCCAGACCCCTAATGGCTTACTCACTTTCCTCTGATGTTCACTGGGTTATCCAGGCAGCACTCTTTTTAAGTACAGGGATTAAAACTGAATACAACCCACTAGAAGTCTGAGTAGCTAGACTCTAAAAGAGGCACACAGTTAAGGACTGGCTCGTGTATTATCATGCAGCGCCCTCTGTTTATTTCATTTGTGGAAGTCTTGTCTCCTTAAGCAGGGTGTGTGTATCCTTTGGTCAGGTGTAATAGTTGTCATGGTGTAATGAAAATATGGGATTTAGAGCTTGAAAACCTATTAAAATCTTAGCTCCACCACATATAATAATAATAATAATGATAGCTAAACTATTAAGCACTTAAAATGTGCTAGGTACTGTTCAAAACGTTTTCTCTTTCAGTTAGTCTTCACAGTAATCCAGTGAGGTAGGTGATACTACCCCCATTTTACAGATTAGGAAACCAAGGCACAGAGAAGTTAAGCAATTTGCCCTGGATCATACAATTTAGTAAGTGACAGAGCCAGGACTCAAACCCAGATAGTCTGGCTGCAAAACTTTTAACCTCTATGCTGAACTTATACTTTAAAAATCACATTGACGTTTTTAACACATTAAATTAACACGTCCATTGCCATACAGAAGATACATTTATCAACATTTTAATTTGGGGTGATACTGCTGATTAGCATTAATTATCTTATGATGATTTTGAATTATTATAGAACAACAGTTAGGAGAAAAATAGAAGGAGCACAATACTGTAGTTTCGGCTTCTGAATGTTCTGAATGTTTCAGCACACACACATGCACACATGTACCCATGCCTTGTTCATTGAAATTCATCCTGGAAGAAGATTTTCAAGCAACTGACCATCTAACTAACCTAACTTTGATATGCAAATAATATCATTTCTCTCTGGGAAAATTAAAATAAGAAGAAATTTCTACTAATAGGTTTTTGGTAACATATTCATCGGTAAGTAAGGGAGGTCTCTGAGTACTTCAAACACAAAACAATCTTAGAAGCTGACTGTGGGGCTTCCCTGGTGGCACAGTGGTTAAGAATCCACCTGCCAAGGCAGGGGACACGGGTTTGAGCCCTGGTCCGGGAAGATCCCACATGCCACAGAGCAACTAAGCCTGTGCACCACAACTACTGAGCCTGCGCTCTAGAGCTCGCGAGTCACAACTACTGAGCTCCAGTGCTGCAACTACTGAAGCCCACACGCCTAGAGCCCGTGCTCCACAACAAGAGAAGCCACCGCAACGTGAAGCCCGCGTACCGCAACGAAGAGTAGCCCCCGCTCACCACAACTAGAGAAAGCCCGTGTGCAGCAACGAAGACCCAACACAGCCAAAAATAAAAATAAATAAAATAAATTAAAAAAAAAAAGAAGAAGCTGACTGCGGCTAACAGACAGAGTAAGACTTCAGAGTTCGTGAATTAAGAACTTGAAAAAAAATAAACCTGAGACCTTGCCTTTTAATGTTTGCTTGGCAAATGTCAACTGCCTGCAGCGTGACTAGGACTAGATCTCTCCTCTGAGAGAAGAGGTTAAGGATTCTTTTCACTGGTCAGGAATAGCAAGCCCCATTTAGGGATTGCTGTGATGAAAGCTAAAGGGCAAGTGTCAGACTCTGATGGGAGGAAGATGTGCACTACAGCAAGCATTTATAAAAATGATGAAACGAGCCTTTGGCTACCTTGTTTTCCCATTGTCCAATGTTGTTTATGCTCAGGATTGAATGGTTGACTATTTGTGAGATTTCTTTTTAGTTTAAATTCATATTGTATGATACAGAAATTTAGGATGTGCTCCAAGGGTAAAATGAAATTGTAAAAAAAAAAAAAAGAAAAGACATTGATTAACTTCTGTCCAATTATTTGAATATATTTTCTGACACTTTCTATCACTTGATTTTAACCACTGACAGATTCAGAATTTGAGGACTAGAGACACCAATTATCATATAGATAATTCTGGATTTGTTATCACACAAATAATAAGTAGCAGAATTGGAAATGAAAGATCTTCTGGTTTCCTCATCTGTACAATGGGTATAATAAGTCTTGCTACACATGACTGTTCTCAAAATTAAATGAACTCCCAAATTCAAGGTGTCCATCACACTGACTGGTTACTACTTAGCTCTCAGCCATGCTTGTTGGGTTCATTATTCAGTCATCTTATACGGCACTGTATCAGGCACATGAGTTTTCCATAAATTCTAGAGATTTTAGTCAATCTGTGAGTATATTCTATGGCTGCAGTGGTGCATCCTGATGGGCTCTAGGTCATCACTATCCTTCTTCTCATGCAGCTGCCTGTAACTGAAGGCATGACTCTGGGTTCCCGCCTGCAATTTCCTCAAAAAAGGTGAACTTAGAAACCCTCTAGAAGGAAGGTGAATAATTAAGTACCTGAAATCAGAGCAGACAGGTTGTAGGGGGGACTCCGCAACCAGCCTAGAGGGGGCTGCGTGCTGGCCCCCGGATGGAGTTCCCTCCATTCCACCACATACTCCTGCACAGCAGCGGCAGCTTTCCCCGGAGCTGTCCATGTCACCACGAGGTTGTCCACGCCCTCTGAGTTTGCTGAGACCTGTTGAGGAGCCAGCAACCCTTTATGGGGAAAGAGGGGGAAGGATAAAAATAAAATCACAGTGGATAAAGACATAAAAAACAACAACTCAACCCAGCAAAGTTGTAGCAAGAACCGATTTCTTGTAAAGAACTTCAGGTTCACAGATTTTGTTCATCCAGCTTCTCAGATCTTGGAGAACTGGCATCGGTGCCAGGACCCTATGTAGTGTTATTTATGAAATTATTTTCCCCTTCATCTTCCATTTCACTTCCCATTTCTGTGTCCCCAAAGGTACCTGCTCTAGTGAATATAATATGCATCCTTCTAATCCACCTCCCATATGTTTATTTACATATATATGTGTCCTTGAGAATTAGTGTTGCTTTGTGCTGGTGTGTTGCATTTTCATGAAACATGTTTGGAGTATATCTAATGCATTTCCTAACTTTTTATTTCACTCAACATTATGTTTCCAGGATACATCCATCCTGCTGCTATATGAAAATCCAGCTCATTCCTTCAGACCGCTGCCTCAACCCTGTCTTTGTCCAGTCTCCAAGTGACAAGCAGTAGCTTCCTTCCAACTTTTTGCCAACACAAACAAGGATGCAATGAACATTCTCTTGCATGTCCTCGTGTGTGCCTGTGCAAGAGTGTCTCTCTCACCCTCCTATACTGTTGATGGGAATGTAAATTGGTAAAGGCACTATGGAGAACAGTATGGAGGTTTGTTAAAAAACTAAAAATAGAGCTACCATATGACCCAGCAATCCCACTCCTGGGCATATATCCAGAGAAAACCATGATTTGAAAGGATGCATGCACCCCGATATCCATTGCAGCACTGTTTACAATAGCCAGGACATGGAAGCAACCCAAATGTCCATTGACAGAGGAATGGATAAAGAAGATGTGGTACATATATATTAATACAATGGAATATTACTCAGCCATAAAAAGGAATGAAATAATGCCATTTGCAGCAACGTGGATGGACCTAGAGATTGTCATATAGAGTGAAGTTAAGTCAGAAAGAGAAAGACAAATATCATATATCATTTATATATGGAATCTAGAAAAATGGTCCAGATGAATTTATCTGCAAGGCAGAAATTAAGTCACAGATTAGAAAACAAACTTATGGTTATCAAGGAGGGAAGGGAAAGGTGGGATGAACTGGGAGATTGGGATTGACATATATACACTACTATACATAAAATAGATAACTAATGAGAATCTACTGTATAGCACAGGGAACTCTACTCAGTGCTCTGTGGTGACCTAAATGGGAAGGAAATCTAAAAAAGAGTGCATATATGTATATGTACAACTGACTCACTTTGCTGTACAGGAGAAACTAACACAATACTGTAAAGCAACAATACTCCAATTTATTAAAAAAATTCTTTTTAATATCTTTATTGGAGTATAATTGCTTTACAATGTTGCATTAGTTTCTGTTGTACAACAAAGTGAATCAGCTATAAGTATACATATATCCCCATATCCCCTCCCTCTTAAGCCTCCCTCACACCCTCCCTATCCCACCCCTCTAGGTCAGCACAAAGCATTGAGCTGATCTCCCTGTGCTATGCAGCAGCTTCCCACTAGCCATCCACTTTACATTTGGTAGTGTATAGATGTCAGTGCTACTCTCTCACTTCGTCCCACCTTCCCCTTCCCCCCATGTGTCCTCAAGTCCGTTCTCTACGTCTGCGTCTTTATTCCTGCCCTGCCACTAGGTTCATCAGTACTACTTTTTTAGATTCCATATATGTGCGTTAGCATACGGTATTTGTTTTTCTCTTTCTGACTTCACTCTGTATGACAGACTCTAGGTCCATCCACCTCACTACAAATAACTCAATTTCGTTTCTTTTTATGGCTGAGTAATATTCCATTGTATATATGTACCACATCTTCTTTATCCATTCGTCTGTCGATGGACACTTAGGTTGCTTCCATGTCCTTGTTATTGTAAATAGTGCTGCAATGAACATTGTGGTACATGACTCTTTTTGAATTACGGTTTTCTCAGGCTATATGCCCAGTAGTGGGATTGCTGGGTCATATAATAGTTCCATTTTTAGTTTTTTAAGGAACCTCCATACTGTTCTCCATAGTGGCTGTATCAATTTATATTCTCACCAACAGTGCAGGAGGGTTCCCTTTTCTCTACAACCTCTCCAGCATTTATTGTTTGTAGATTTTTTGATGATGGCCATTCTGACTGGTGTCAGGTGATACCTCTGTGGTTTTGATTTGCATTTCTCTAATGATTAGTGATGTTGAGCATCTTTTCACGTGTTGGTTGGCATCTGTATGTCTTCTTTGGAGAAACGTCTATTTAGGTCTTCTGCCCATTTTTAGATTGGGTTGTTTGTTGTTTTGATATTGAGCTGCATGAGCTGCTTGTATATTTTGGAGATTAATCCTTTGTCAGTTGCTTCATTTGCAGATATTTTCTCCTATTCTGAGGGTTGTCTTTTCGTCTTGTTTATGGTTTCCTTTGCTGTACGAAAGCTTTTAAGTTTCATTAGGTCCCATTTGTTTATTTTTAATTTTATTCCCATTACTCTAGGAGGTGGGTCAAAAAAGATCTTGTTGTGATTTATGTCAAAGAGTGTTCTGCCTATGTTTTCCTCTAAGAGTTTTATAGTGTCTGGCCTTACATTTAGGTCTTTAATCCATTTGGAGTTTATTTTTGTGTATGGTGTTAGGGAGTGTTCTAATTTCATTCTTTTACATGTAGCTGTCCAGGTTTCCCAGCTCCACTTATTGAAGAGGCTCTCTTTTCTCCATTGTATATTCTTACCTCCTTTGTCAAAGATAAAGTGACCATATGTGCATGGGTTTATCTCTGGGCTTTCTATCCTGTTCCAAAGATCTATATTTCTGTTTTTGTGCCAGTACCATACTGTCTTGATTACTGTAGCTTTGTAGTATAGTCTGAAGTCAGGGAGCCTGATTCCTCCAGCTCCGTTTTTCTTTCTCAAGATTGCTCTGGCTATTCGGGGTCTTTTGTGTTTCCATACAAATTGTGAAATTTTTTGTTCTAGTTCTGTGAAAAATATCATTGGTAGTCTGATAGGGATTGCATTGAATCTGTAGATTGCTTTGGGTAGTATAGTCATTTTCACAATGTTGATTCTTCCAATCCAAGTACATGGTATATCTCTCCATCTGTTTGTATCATCTTTAATTTCTTTCATCAGTGTCTTATAGTTTTCTGCATACAGGTCTTTTGTCTCCTTAGGTAGGTTTATTCCTAGGTATTTTATTCTTTTTGTTGCAATTGTCAATGGGAGTGTTTCCTTAATTTCTCTTTCAGATTTTTCATCATTAGTGTATAAGAATGCAAGAGATTTCTGTGCATTAACTTTGTATCCTGCTACTTTACCAAATTCATTGATTAGCTCTAGTAGTTTTCTGGTAGGATCTTTAGGGTTCTCTATGTATAGTATCATGTCATCTGCAAACAGTGACAGTTTTACTTCTTCTTTTCCAATTTGGATTCCTTTTATTTTCTTTTTCTTCTCTGATTGCTGTGGCTAGGACTTCCAAAACTATGTTGAATAATAGTGGTGAGAGTGGGCAACCTTGTCTTGTTCCTGATCTTAGTGGAAGTGGTTTCAGTTTTTCACCATTGAGAACGATGTTGGCTGTGGGTTTGTCATATATGGCCTTTATTATGTTGAGGTAAGTTCCCTCTATGCCCACTTTCTGGAGAGTTTTTATCATAAATGGGTGTTGAATTTTGTCGAAAGCTTTTTCTGCATCTATTGAGATTATTATATGGTTTTTATCCTTCAATTTGTTAATATGGTGTATCACATTGATTGATTTGTGTATATTGAAGAATTCTTGCATTCCTGGGATAAACCCCACTTGATCATGGTGTATGATCCTTTTAATGTGCTGTTGGATTCTGTTTGCTAGTATTTTGTCGAGGATTTTTGCATCTATGTTCATCAGAGATATTGGCCTGTAGTTTTCTTTTTTTGTGACGTCTTTGTCTGGTTTTGGTATCAGGGTGATGGTGGCCTCGTAGAATTAGTTGGGGAGTGTTCCTTCCTCTGCTATATTTTGGAAGAGTTTGAGAAGGATGGGTGTTAGCTCTTCTCTAAATGTTTGATAGAATTCACCTGTGAAGCCATCTGGTCCTGGGCTTTTGTTGTTGGAAGATTTTAAATCACAGTTTCAATTTCAGTGCTTGTGATTGGTCTGTTCATATTTTGTATTTCTTCCTGGTTCAGTCTCAGAAGGTTGTGCTTGTCTAAGAATTTGTCCATTTCTTCCAGGTTGTCCATTTTATTGGCATATATTTGTTTGTAGTAATCTCTCATGATCCTTTGTATTTCTGCAGTGTCAGTTGTTACTTCTCCTTTTTCACTTCTAATTCTGTCAATTTGAGTCTTCTCCCTTTTTCTCTTGATGAGTCTGGCTAATGGTTTATCAATTTTGTTTATCTTCTCAAAGAACCAGCTTTTAGTTTTCTTGATCTTTGCTATTGTTTCCTTCATTTGTTTTTCATTTATTTCTGATCTGATCTTTATGATTTCTTTCCTTCTACTAACTTTGGGGTTTTTTGTTGTTCTTCTTCTTCTTTCTCTAATTGCTTTAGGTATAAGGTTAGGCTGTTTGAGATTTTTCTTGTTTCTTGAGGTAGGATTGTATTGCTATAAAATTCCCTCTTAGTACTACTTTTGCTGCATTCCATAGGTTTTGGGTTGTCGTGTTTTCATTGTCACTTGTTTCTCAGTATTTTTTGATTTCCTCTTTGATTTCTTCAGTGATCTCTTGGTTGTTTAGTAGCATATTGTTTAGCTTCCATGAGTTTGCATTTTTAAAGTTTTTATTCCTGTAATTGATACCTAGTCTCATAGCGTTGTGGTCGGAACAGATGCTTGATACAATTTCAATTTTCTTAAATTTACCAAGGCTTGATTTGTGACACAAGATGTGATCTATCCTGGAGAATGTTCTGTGTGCACTTGAGAAGAAAGTGTATTCTGTTGTTTTTGGGTGGAATGTCCTATAAATATCAATTAAGTCCATCTGGTATAATGTGTCATTTAAAGCTTGTGTTTCCTTATTTATTTCTGTTTGGATGGTCTGTCCATTGGTGTAAGTGGGGTGTTAAAGTCCCCTACTATGATTGTGTTACTGTCGATTTCCCCTTTTATGGCTGTTAGCATTTGCCTTATGTATTGAGGTGCTCCTATGTTGGATGCATAGATATTTACAATTATTATATCTTCTTTTGGATTGATCCATTGATCATTATATATTGTCCTTCCTTGTCTCTTGTAATAGTCTTTATTTTAAAGTCTATTTTGTCTGATATAAGTATTGCTACTGCAGCTTTCTTTTGATTTCCATTTGCATGGAATATCTTTTTCCATCCTCTCACTTTCAGTCTGTATGTGTCCCTAGGTCTGAAGTGGGTCTTTTGTAGACAGCACATATATGGGTCTTGTTTTTGTATCCATTCAGCCAGTCTCTGTCTTTTGTTTGCAGCATTTAATCTATTTACACTTAAGGTAACTATTGATATGTATGTTACTATTACCATTTTCTTGTTTTGGGTTTTTTTTTGCAAGTCTTTTCCTTCTCTTGTGTATCCTGCCTAGAGAAGTTCCTTTAGCATTTGTTGTAAAGTTGGTTTGGTGGTGCTGAATTCTCTTAACTTTTGCTTGTCTGTAAAGCTTTTGATTTCTCTGTCGAATCTGAATGACATCCTTGCTGGGTAGAGTAATATTGGTTGTAGGTTTTTCCCTTTCATCACTTTAAATATATTTTGCCACTTCCTTCTGGCCTGTAGAACTTCTGTTGAAAGATCAGCTGTTAACCTTATGGGGATTCCCTTGTATGTTACTTGTTGCTTTTCCCTTGCTGCTTTTAATATGTTTTCTTTGTGTTTAATTTTTGTTACTTTGATTAATATGTGTCTCGGCATGTTTCTCCCTGGGTTTATCCTGTATGGGACTCTCTGCGCTTCCTGGACTTGATGGACTATTTCCTTTCCCATGTTGGGGAAGTTTTCAACTATAATCTCTTCAAATATTTTCTCAGACCTTTCTTTTTTTCTTCGTCTTCTGGGATGCCTATTATTCGAATATTGGTGTGCTTAGTATTGTCCCAGCAGTCTCTGAGACTGTCCTCCATTCTTTTCATTCTTTTTTCTTTATTCTGCTCTGCGGCAGTTATTTCCACCATTCTATCTTCCAGCTCACTTATCCGTTCTTCTGCCTCAGTTATTCTGCTATTGATTCCTTCTAGAGTGTTTTTAATTTTAGTTATTGTGTTGTTCATTACTGTTTGTTTGCTCTTTAGTTCTTCTAGGTCCTTGTTAAATGTTTCTTGTATTGTCTCTATTCTATTTCCAAGATTTTGGATCATCTTTACTATCATTACTCTGAATTCTTTTTCAGGTAGTTTGCCTATTTCCTCTGCATTTATTTTATACTCCAATTAAAGAAAAAAAGCCTCTCTCTCTCTCTCTCTCTCTCTCTCTAAATGCACAGAATTTCTTGATTATAGACTAAATTCACCTATTTCACTAAATACAGCCAGGTCGATCTCTAAAATAGTCAATCATTTGACACTCCATCAAGAAAAGCATAAGAAATTCTCATTTCCCCACCAACACTTGGTATTTTCTGACTTTCTCATTTTGCCAATCTGGTACATGTAAGGTGGTATTTAATTGTGGTTTTATTTTTATTTTCTGATTTCTTATGAGGCTGAGCTTTTCTTCCCATATTACTCACTGTCTGACTTTCCCCTTCTCATACTTCACTCATTTTTTTCTGTTGTGTTTCCTGTCTTCTTCCTGATTTGCAGAAATAGCTTTTATATTCTAGATATTAATCACTTGTTAGTTTTCAACACTAAATATATCTCACTCCAGCCTTTCAATCTCTGATGTGTTTGTTGCACATACATACTTTGATGTGGGTAAATTTATCCACAGTTTGTGTATTTTGAGTCTTGTTTATGAAATCCTTCCATTCTGGGGTCACAAAGATACTAAACTACATTTCCGCCCATTGGCTTTTGGTTTTACCTTTCACATTCAGGTTTTTAATTCAAATCTAGCTAAATGGTATTTTTTTTTAAGGGAATAAACTTTATTATTTTTACCACACAGTGAGTCAATTTTTCCAAATGGGGTTTCATCCCTGTCCCACACCAAGTTCCACACATTCATGGGTTTGTGTCTAGGTCAGCTTCTTCACCAGAACACACTGGTTACATTACGAGGCTCTGTGACACCTGACTATTTGGTGGGTATAGTCCCTCCTCATTTTGCTCTTCTTTTTTCAAAGTGGTCTTGGGTATTCAAGAAACTTTATTCTTCCGTATAGCTTTTAGAATCAGTTTATCAGAGTCCTCAAAAATTTCAGCTGGTACTTTTATTGGAATTATATTAAATTTATAGCTCAATTTAGACAATGTTAAATTGTCCCATTTATAAGTATGCTGTCTATTTGAAATTATTTAGGTCTCCTTTTATATCTTTTAATGGAGTTTCAAAAATTCCTCCTTAAAGTTTTAATGCATTCTTTTTTAGGTTAATTTCTAGACACCTTATACTATTAGTTTGCTACTTAAGTGGCATCTTATTTTCTACTGCTTTTTCCAGTATTAATTTGTGTGTGTTATTCTTATTCTGGCAGACCTGCTGAACTCTCTAATTAGTTCTAATAATTTGTCTATTGCCTTTGTTAAAATTTCATAATAATCTTATTAGCTGTACACTTAAAATATCTTCTCTTTTCAATCTTTGAATTGCATCTTATTCCTTTTTTTTTTTTTTGCTTTTATCTTGTAATTTTAAAGAGAATGTTCCTACATATCTTTATTACGATGATGCTTGCTGCATATTTTTGGTAGAAAGTCTTAGCAAAGCTAAAAAGTTTTCTTTTATTCATAGCTTTCAAATAGATTTTTATAAAATACTATTTATTTACTAAAAACTTTGTTTTACTGAATACTTTTCTACATCTGTTAAGAACATATCCTTTTTTTTCTCTTTCGGTATTAAAGTAATGAATTACATTGATGCATTTTTCTGATACTGATCCATCTTTGTATTTTTGGGAGCAACACCTGCTTGATCATTCTGCACTCATATTCCTTTCTTTTCTTATTTCTTTCTTTTTTAATAGACTTTATTTTTTAAAGCTGTTTTAAGTTCACGGCAAAATTGAGTGGGAGGCACAGAGATTTTTCACACACCCCTGCCTCCATACACCCCTGCCTCCATACACACATCGCTTCCCCCACTATTGACATCCTGCATCAGAATAGTACATTCTATAAGATTCTTGATAAATATTTTAGAATACTTTTTCCCTTTCATTTACTTTGTTTCTCTTATTGGGACTCCTTTTAGATGGTTGTCATTACTTCTCTTTTTATTCTTTCAGTGTTTTAAGTCTTCTCATTTTTCAGATTCTTTTCCCCTTTTGATGACTTTTCAAAGAGTTTCTCATCCAATCTTCCACATACTCTTTCAATCTTCAGATGAGTCCTTTCTGCAATCCAACCCATTGGGTGAGTTCATTATGTCAACAACTGAACTTTCCATGCTGAATCTCTTTATTTGGGCCTTTTCCACAGCCACCTATTTCTGATTTATGTTCCTAGCATCCTCTCTTATCTTTCTAAGGATACTTATTATGCTTATTCTAAACTCTTGCTCTTTCTCTTGTGCTGGTTATACTTCCTATGATACAGGTAGTCCCATTTGCTGCCTTTCTTTCTCAGAATTTGTGCCCGTCAGATTTCTACTAATTTTCTCCTTTGGGATCATGTTTTATTTTCTTGGATTGATCAGCAGCCTTGGCCTTTATTTTTCTGTGGGGGGAGGAGTGAAAGTTTAGCCAGAGCTCATGCTCCCCAGGTAAGTTTAGGTGGGGTGGAGGAGCTTTTCAGAGAGGAAAGCCAGGGAGCCTGTAGTGATTCACCCTAAGCTCTGCCTGTCTCCTGTTCCCTGTAGCTGTACCTGGCAGCTCCAGAACCTACCCATGTCTCTGTGGATGGCACTGCTCTTCATGGGGGAGTGGGGCTATTATTCTCTTCTATAATTGCCAGGCCATGGGGTGGGTGGCAGAAGAAAATCTCAGGCACTCTTTGTCACGTTCCAGGGCTTCCTTGCAGTTACTCTGCCCTGCCCTCCAGACTTTCCTGCCCATAGTAAAAATGTCCAGGCGATGGACATCTCGGGGCAACAAGGGGAAGAAAAAGGAGTGCAACCAGCAAGTGCCACCTCAGCCCTCCCCCTTCATCACTATTACCCATCCACAGGCGTTCAGCCATCCTGTCCTGTCTCTCCTGTGGCATCTTCAGGGCGGGTTTGGTGGTGAGAGCCTGGAACCTGTGTGTTGGCTACCTTGCCAGGAACTGGAATTCCCCAGCCCTGGTTCTTTATCTTCATTTGCCTTGGTATCTTATTTTCTGGCTATGTCACAAGTTTGCTTTTGTTTTGTTTTGTTTTGGAGAATAAAATGTATTCATTCAGTAATATGTATTGAGCAACTAGGGTTTGCAAGACCCTTTGCCAGATGATGGGCTAAAATAGCCAAAGAGCCTTTCTAACCACTGCTCTCTTTGCAATTAGCTAAGTAAATCAACCTGGCATTGCCCAGCCTCTGAGTCACCACACTTGCCAGGAACCAGCCTGAATTTCCTCCCCATCATGTTAGCCAGGGCATGCTCTCTCCTTTAGAACTCTGCTAACAACTCACCTCTCTGACACCTTCCAAAATTATTCCTTTAGCCTCTATCATTCGACTTCTCATCTCCATTTTCACTGAGAACTTCTAAATAGAGTTATGAAGTCATAAGGTATTTGGAAAAAGTGCCCAACTAAGAGACAGGTGGCTTGGTTTTTCAGTCCAGCTCTGCCACTAATTGTGTATATGATCTTGGCCAAGTTACGTCACCTCCTGGGGCCTCAGTCTCTGACATCTGTGTGGGCCTCTATTTATGGCTGTACTGCTTTCTGTTTCTTGCCATAGTTTCAAGAATTCTTGAGCTCAGGGACTGGTCTGAAATATTAAATATGTTTTACTTGTTGACTGGTGGGTTTAGCACACATTCAATTTTCATCATAAACCAACAAAATCATTCTAGTGCTTCTTGATATGCAATGCTGTGGCATATACCTTTTACAACAAAGTTGTCCCTACTTTCTCAAAATCAACATAATTCTGCCTCTTGGAGCATTATTTTTCTCTTCCTAGAAGGAAAGCTATTTATGTGAGTAGTGTGAACATATATTGAAAGAGAGGAAGACAAAAATCATGGTACACTATTCCTACAGATCATGCAGAATTTGCACAAGACAAGAGGGCTCCAGGATGGGACCATGTGGTTTGCAAATCTGTCCTCCAGGTCTCGCTGGGGTGCACAACTACTCTTATTGGATGGTGTAGGTGTGGCCTTAGGAGAGACAATAGGCTCTTGAGATTTCTGGGACTAGGACCCTCTTAGCCACAGCTCGGTTCTAGAGAACTGTTTCAATATTCTACTTTACCACCCCTCCACGTTCCTCCTTATTGAGCCTCACCCTTACTTAACACCTTCCATTCTGAGAGGAAGAAGTGTGTCTCTTACATCTTTTTTGCTATTGGATCCCATCATCTTTCAGCTCCCCAGGAACTTCATTCCATTAATGATCCCCTTTCCCCTTTACCTTCAACTCTTTCCCACCCCACTTCTCCTTTTCAACTTATATGCCTGTTCAGATCTCACTTTAAAGCAAATCCTCACGCCCGCACACCTGCACTACTTCGCCTGGCTAACACCATCTTGTCTCTCCATTTCTGTTCACACGTAGCCTCGTCTCCAAGCCCATGCTTCAGCTTTTCTCTGTTCCTAGAGTGCCCTGTGCACACCTCTAATATTACACTTATCCTGTACTGCAGTTTACTTGTTTATATGTCTACCCCTCCCACTGGACAAAATATCAAAATATAACTGTAGGACCATGACTGTATTTTTTACCTCTTGCTGAATTCCAGTTACCTTATATAGTAATCTCAATAAATTTTTGTTGAATCAATAATGTAGAGGCCAACTCTAAAATAATGAATGTGTCATTTTGAGAAGCTGTTTCCAAATCTAAATAAAGAAGCTGGAATGGGCCCAGAAAATTCAAGAGGCTTATATCCTCAAGACCCATCTGCGGTGAGGTTTAAAGAAGTAACGTATTTTGACATACTACATCTTAACAAGAGCAGGATACTAAACAGTGGTAAGATCTCAATTTCCCCCCAACAGAATCCCCTTTAAAAATTATATACATAGTACTTATTCATTGAAGAAAAAAATTTTAAATATAAAAATCACCTGTAATACCATATTGTAGATATGGTTTCTGTTAATATTTCCATGTACATTCTCCTAGACTTTTTTTTACTATGCTAAAATGTGTATTTGTGTAAATATATATTTTAAATGACATCACACCATGTATACTTTTGAAAGCCTACTTTTTCACTTATTATGTGCATCTTTCCACGCCAATAAAAACATAGCTACAATATCACTTTAATGCTGGAGTGGGATTAAGATGGGTGAGGGTCATGATATATTTAACCAATCCATCGTCTATTATTAAATATTTAGGCTGTTTGAGGTGTTTCATTATTTCAAAAACATTTCAACAAACATTTTTGTGCTGACATTTTTTTAAGCTCATGCCTTATTATTTGCTAGGATACATTTCTTTTGTTGTTGTTGTTGTTGCATTGGGTTTTCATTGCTGTGCACGGGCTTTCTCTAGTTGCATTGAGCGGGGGCTACTCTTCATTGAGGTGCACGGTCTTCTCATTGCGGTGGCTTCTCTTGTTATGGAGCACAGGCTCTAGGCACGTGGGGTTCAGTAGTTGTGGCACACAGGCTCAGTAGTTGTGGTGCACGGGCTTAGTTGCTCCGCAGCATGTGGGATCTTGTTGGACCAGGGCTCGAACCCATGTCCCCTGCATTGGCGTGTGGATTCTTAACCACTGCGCCACCAGGGAAGTCCCGAGGACACATTTCTAATGGCAAAATTTCTTGATCAAAAGATATGTTCATATTTAAAGTTTGTTAGTGTTACAAATTGCCAACTTTATCTTCAGAAAGTTGTACCAATTTACACACCTGCCAGCAGTATACAAGGTTATCTTTTCCCCACACTCTCACCAATATAGGTTATGCTAATTCTACTTACTCTTTCTCGGTCTTGTTTGATTTCTCATGTTTTTTCAAAATTTGCATCTCATTGATTGCTAACTAGGCTAAACATTTTCATATCTTTATTATTATTTTTATTTTATATTTATGTTTTGAGTTGCCTGTTCATACCCCATGATCTCTTATTATTTGAAAACTTATATATATAGATAATCAGTCCTCTTTTTGCCAAAAATGTAGCATACACTTTTTTTAAATTGCTCTTTGCATTTTAAAGCCTTATTTATGGTGTTTTAAAATTTTTTACTTTACTATGTATAAAGTTTAAGCTTTTTTTCCCCATAGTTAATCCATCTTTTCCTTCAGGTTTCTGCCTTAGATGCCTTCCCCACATGAGGCAGAGATTACCAGTTACCTACCAAATACCCTCTCCTCATCTTCTTTAGCAAGGGAACAATGTATTTCTGAGCCTCTTTTGCAGTTGGGTGTGATCAGGTGACCAGTTAGGGTCAATGACTGCAAGAGTTGTGTGACCTGGGGCAAAACTCCTCAAGAGTGAGAGTTGAGGCTTCTCCCTTCTTCTTTTCTGTTGCCTAGAAGGAAACAGCTAGAGCTCCAGCAGCCATCCTGGATCACTTCCATCTTGCAGATGGAAGTCAACTTGGCAGCGGGTACAGAAGGAAGGAGCCTGGAGTCCTCACAATGTTATGAAGCTGTCACACTAGCCCTGGGCTGTCCACCTCCAAATTTCTTTTATACAAGAGAATAAATAAGTCACTGTAGTCAGGCCTTTGGTAAGAGCAACTCTTACTCCTAAGAGCGATTCCTAACTCATATGCCAACCCAAGGTTATATCAATATTTATTTGTATTTTTATCTACTATATTACCTCTACATTTACAGATGTATGACTGAAATGACATATAACCAAGATTCGACAGTGTCTATAAGATAATCATTTTTGGTAGAAGCTTCTTCAAAATGATAATTGCTAGACTCACATGTGGATAAACTGTTACACTGAATTTTAAGGAAGGATCTAATTACAGAGTTTTATTCTATCAGGCATTTTTTGAAAAAGTTAGGCCAATGATCTTGACTTGAAATACTTTTATTATACAGATCTTGAGAAATAGCTTTAATATCTATTTTTTTTGATGAATTATGGGCTTATATCCTAAGTTAGTTTTCAGGGGATGCAACTATAAAATGTGTATAGCTAGTTGGGAGGTTTTCAGTGTAGATAATTGGATACATATCCAAATTTGTGTAATAAAGAGCTGTATTATAGCAAAATTGTACTATAGTTCCATAACAGCCAGAATTTCATTTTAATACTATTGGTTTTAAAACATATTTTGACTATAGGTATGCTTTTTCTAGAACTTGACAACACATATTATTCTTGCTTCTGGAAAAATTAGCCAGATATTAGTGTTCAGTTTAATGTAACGAATATTTCCTTAACTAGTATTTATTAAGCACCTGCTATGTATTAGTCTCTGTATTTAATCTCACAATGACCTGCAATTCAGGTAATAAAATCCCTAGTTTAGAGAGGGGGAAATTGAAGCTCAGAGGTGTTAATTCACTTGTCCAAGGACACTCACTGGCTAAATGGAAATTTCAGATAGCCTCTGAAGGCTGTTGACTCCAAATTCTAAACTCCTGTGCTACTCATACCAGGCCCTGAGCTGGACCTGCGGGAGATAAGAGATTAGTAAAACAATTTCCTTCAAGTAATATTAAAGAAAATTTGGTACTTACCTGCCCCACACAGGTCCGTTATGTTAATATGAGTGGGCAGGGAACTGCCTTTCGAGTTAGCTGCAGACACAGACACAGCCCAGTTCCCAGTTCTGGGAATGACCCAGGTCCAGGAGGTGTGTTCTGTGATGTTCTGTAGTGTGGCTTTCCCCCCTGCTACCTCCTGCAAGGTCACTCGATAGTGGAGGATTTTTCCTTTTGCCTCTGATAGACTCAGATTCTGCAACAAAACACATCTACTTACTATGTACTCTTAGACAAGGTCACTGGATGCTCTATGTTAGGACCTCATGACTGCCAGCAGCAGGCGGCTACATTGGAGTGACCTTTTTATTTACATCTTCTCATCTCCTCCACTGCACACTTTCATGTCTCCACCCAGCCCCCCCCACTTAGAAAAAAAAATCAGTTAATATTTTTTAAAGCTAATTCTTAAAAACATATTGATTTTCCTTTCTTGCTTCAAAGTGACACTTCCTAATGGGAGAAAACTCAATTACATTCAATGGAACAAGTGAGGGATCTGAACTCAGAAGATCTGGGTTTGAGTTCCAGCTCTACCAATCACCAGCTGTGTGACCCTGGGCAAGACATTCAGACCCTCTGAGTCTCCATTTCCAAATTTGTGAAACACACACACGTATGTATTTTTATAAAGAAAGTGCAATGCTGCTCCTGAAATCAAAAACAAGCTTTTCAAGAGCTAAACTAGTAAAATCCATACTTAGTGAATTGGATTAGCCATCTGTGCTAGGAAACTAAGACACTGTTTATAAATGTGTGACTAACAAGTTTTGGAACTGCAAGAATTCCAGTTGAGATGGCTTGGGAACAGTCCCAGAAAGTAAGCAGAAAACTAATTATTTGTACTGTAACCCTGTTTGGACAAGGACCATGGGAAACAGAAGCATTGGAAATGGGGAGTTGCCAAGGCCTGTGCTGGCAGTGTCTGTTGATGCCTAGTGCAGGGAGAGAAAGGCATTGCTCACCAGACTTAAGCATCACAGTTTTCTTGACAAGGCTCTTACTTCCATGGGGTGTGGGGTGGCCTCAAGCCACTGAAAGACACACCTTAGGATTGGCAAATGCCCCTTTCTCTGGTTCCCTGCTCCCTAAGCAATCTTTTAATAATTTGGTTTCCTATGTCATTTATCGTCCTTTATGTGTCAGGAGAGGCTGGGCTAACATGAACATCTGGTTCACTTAAAATTTGTATCTTTCACTTAAAGTGAAAAAATTGGCCTTCTGATTATAATTTGGCTTCTGAAATAATTAGCATGCTGGGAGAGGATGTTCCTATCTGCTGACTCAAGCCTTCTGGTTGGCCCAACAGCTGCAATTCTCACTATAAATTAATGCATGAACATCCAGCTTTTTATATTTCAGGCTCTAGGAGCTTGAATAATGCAGATCATGTCCTATGTACCCTTCTGTATCCACAAGGCCCAAGACTGTATCATAAACCATGGTCAACACACTGGGTGAGTGCCATGCTGTTGGGGGCATTTTTGGGTGCATGTTCAGCCGTTCCCTAGAAGACATCCTGTGTCCTGGCAAGAACCAAGAAAGTTAGCACTGCAAATGTCCATCACAGCTGATCTCATAGGCCCATTGTGTGGATTAAAACAAGTGAGTGCTTTTGACATTGTGATGTTCTGAACTGTTATTAATAAACATGCCCTTTGTCATAGGAGAACAAACAAGATAAATTAAAGCAAAAGCTGGCTAGGGAAGACCATTCCCTCAGCTCTCTCTCACTCCATTCTTCCCTCCCTGTCCCTTGTGCAGCTCCAGAGGGAGGACTGTCACCCCCTTCCCAGGTACCCCACCCAAAGCCACTCCCCAAGAGTTAACTGGGCTCACAAAGCTCCCCATTCTTGCCAGGGACCCAAGGGACAATAGGGAAACAGCCTGTATTACCACCAGCTCATTGTCCTTCATAGACACCTCAGCAATCTCATGCAATGCAGTGTAGAGTGCTGACAGAAGGGAGGAAACATCAAGTCCTCTTGGATCCAATGAACCTACCTAGAGACCGCTGTGGAAATCCAGCTGATCTCAGTGATCTAGTAAACAGACCTGTGGGTTGGAAAGATGAGTAAATGTTCCCAGAGGGCAGGGAAGGGCTTGGATCCACCTTGCATTATTTTTGAGTTGCAAATATCAGTGAGAAGGTGAGGATGGGGCCAAGGAGTTAGACAAATAAATATGGTATCCCTTGAGTTATGCTTGTATAAAATGTCAAGCTCCAGTTTGGCGATAAAGGTTAACATCTCTCAGATAACTGGTCTCCTTAACCAAACTGGAAAATGGGTCTAACTTGTCCAGCAGGGTCCATAGAATAAAAGATTCAATGAGTTCAATGAGCCAGTGGGAAAACAGGTATTTAGCTGGAGGGGCACTCAGTCTCCTGAAGCAACTAAAAAGAGTTTGATTAGGTTGGTTAAAAAAACCAGTAACATCAAGTTTGCAAATCATGTATATAATCCATCACCCCTCAATGACACCTGGCCCTGACGGAATGGAATATCATCCCAGAACAGGAAGGGATTCTACAGATTAACAATTAATTCAGTGTTTCATTTTATCAATGGGGAAACTAAGCTCTGGGGACAAGAGATGACTTGCTTAAGGCCACTCAAGGGACAGACAGAGGGGCTGAGAGTGGAATCCAGGGCTCCTGACTTCTGGATTCGTGACCCCTCCACTCTGACTCACTGCTCCCTCTATCGGCAAGCCTGAGACAATGAACTGGTGAGTATGAGCGCCATGTTGCATAGTTGGATCCCCATTCACCCTTCTGGCCCAGAGATGCAAAGCAACTGGAACATCAACAGTGGGCATGAGGTCAGCAATTTGGGGAGGGTGGAGATCCAGAATTCTTTTTTCCCAGAGCCAACGAGCCCTGAGTCAGAAGGAGAGAAGCTCTGAACCGAAAAAAACCTTGGCCTGAGGAGCCAGCTGGGTCTTCTCAGATAAATTTATTTTTACTCTAGTGTTTGTTTATTTGGGTTGGTGAGAAGGGGGAATCTATCATTTATTGGGCCATACCATGAGTCAGGAGCTCTACATCTATTGTCACATTTATTCCTTATAACTCCCCATTCTGATGAGGGTGCTAAAGCTTAGAGAGGTTAAGAAACTGACTCAAGAAGTCCCTACAAATCTAAAAAAAAAAAAAAAGGTTCTGCAGGTAGATCCATCTCCTGAACATGGTCCTAAAGTAAATCGCTTGAGAAAATTGGATCCCAAAGGTTACAGGTGGGGAATTTTGAAGTGTGTCCATATTTCACTGGAGATCAAAGAAGCCTAACTAAAAGAACTGTGGGCTGACTCACATGATAACTTCTTTTTGAAAGGGCTATTTTATCTTGAAGACTATGAGTTTGGAGGAACTAAGGTGATTGGCAGTGGAAAGAATCAGAACATGTGAAATTCCTTAAAAATTTATTGACTTAAATAACTTTGTCTGTTACACATAATTAAAAAAAAAAAAAACCTTTACAAAAAAAAAAGGTTCTGAAGAACCTAGGGGCAGGACAGGAATAAAGACGCAGACTTAGAGAACGGACTTGAGGACACGGGGAGGGGGAAGGGTAAGCTGGGACGAAGTGAGAGAGTGGCATGGACATATATACACTACCAAATGTAAAATAGATAGCTAGTGGGAAGCAGCCGCATAGCACAGGGAGATCAGCTCGGTGCTTTTTGACCACCTAGAGGGGTGGGATAGGGAGGGTGGGAGGGAGACGCAAGAGGGAGGGGATATGGGGACATATGTATATGTATAACTGATTCACTTGGTTATAAAGCAGAAACTAACACACCATTGTAAAGCAGTTATACTCCAATAAAGATGTTTTAAAAAAAAATTTAAAAAAAAAGTCCCTACAGAAAAGTAATGTGAGATTTTAGTGCGCCCCCTGGTGGATGTGAGAGAGGAGGGCGACACCCAGACGGAGTCTGGGGTCCCTGGGAGCATCTCAAAGACAGGGTACTTCTTGTCCCTTC
Source organism: Balaenoptera musculus (assembly GCF_009873245.2). NCBI lineage: Eukaryota > Metazoa > Chordata > Mammalia > Artiodactyla > Balaenopteridae > Balaenoptera > Balaenoptera musculus. The sequence goes on along the minus strand of NC_045785.1, from coordinate 58,108,879 downwards.
TTGGGCAGTGCTGAGAGTGGGTTTCAAGCCAGTGGTCCTGCTGTTGTCACCCTCTCCTACTGGTAAGAATACACTAAAAAGGAAAAGCTGTCCACTGCCTCTCTCCCTTCAGTCTTCTTTCTGCTCTGTCCTGTGGAAAATGATCTAAACTTAGTGAATGTAGCCTTTCTGACTTCGTTTTGTCTGAGAAGCAAAGAGTGAACAGCTCCCTCATAAACCATTATAAGAATTCTGCTGTCTGAAAAGGCTTTCAGCATCAAAAATAACTTGGTGAATGTAATCCAAGAAAGGACAAAAGTCTGATGCATTTGTGAATGCGTGCCCCATTTGTGTTTTGAAGTATATTATAGGAAAGGTGTTTCTGTGAATTGATAAATCATTTCCTCTTAGGACTTCAAAAAAACTACTGTACTTATAATAAAGCAATATTTTACTTCCCCTGATGCAAATAATAACTTTTAAAAAACTGTTAGAGCTTAGCCTGTATCAGAGAAGAGAGTCTGTAATCAAGATCCCTTGGAAAGCTGGGCAGTTTGAACACTTATTAGTCACAGCTTTATCTGTGAAGACTTTTTTGGTTTTTTTTAGTTTTGGAACACTGCTGACTTGGTTCTTGTTATTCGGGAAGATCTTTTGCTTTTCTGCTCCACCACCTATGAGCCACATGACCTTGGGCAAGTTATTTCACCTCTCTGAGCCTCAATTTCCTCATCTGTAAAATGAGGATAATTCTATATGCAGCATAGGCTTATTGGAGGATTCAATGAGCTAAGCTATTATCTTCTGTTAATTCTCTGCTAATTATTCTTACCTTTGTCACTGACCACATTCTGCTACCCAACCCAAATTCCCTGCATTGCATCTGGTACAGTATGTGTGACTAGTAAGCAAGGGAAAGCAACCTGTTCTGTCTGAAAATATCTCCAGAAATGCTGTGCCAGCCTGTGATGAGACAGGGTTGGGAAAGGGAAGGAGAGAGAGTTGAATACTGCAGCAAAACTAATCTTCCCATCTGCTGCTTTTGTATTTAAACATTGATTCTGAGGTTGGATACCTCCTATAATTATATAAGGGCCTCAGGCTCCTGGCAGGCAATCTTCCCTGGGGATTTACAATAGACCTTTGTCCTCCATCAATATAAACCAGGTTACAAATAATACTTTCTATTTTTACTGAATCCCTTTCATATTTCACCCCTTCAGTGCAATGTGATACAGGTTGGAATATTCTTCTTTCACCAAAGACAAAGACAGGGAGAAAGAGACCAAGTGAATGCACTGAATAAGCCGCTCCTGGTCTCAACAGGCTGAGGCTGTGCTGTAAACTGGTGTATGGGGCTGGCTCTTTTCTCTTTCTTCTTGACTTCTATGGTTTGAGGGTAGCTGTTTATCCAAATGAATTACTTCATTGAACAAGTGAATATAAAACACCCAGTCTTTTCCCCACCTTTGGAACCAGACGTCTCCCTATCTCTCTTCTGTCTTGCTTGTTAAGGCTCAGGAGACTCGCTGTCGTCCACTACAGGAGGGAGCTATGCAGCCTTCAAAATGGGGCTATCCTGACCCGAGACAGGCTGCTATCTGGAGGGTGAGCCCCTGGCCACTGTGCCATACTGGCACTTAGTAGACACACCAGTTGTCAAAGACATAGTAGGAAAAAAAGAGTGTAAAATAGCTCATTAATATTTTTAAAATCAATTACATGTTGAAACGATAACATTCCAGATATATCTGTAAGTAAAATATATTATTAGAATTGTCCACCTGTTTCTTTTTATTTTCTAAAATATGGCTACAAGAAAGTTTTAAATTATGCATGTGGCTTGCATCTGTGGTCTGCTTTATATTTCCATGGGATAGCACTTCACTAATGTGATCCTTTAAGCCAAAGTCGTGTCCCCAGGGGTTCTCCTGTCAAATGTTCTCCCACCCTTGTCCTGACTAACTTGTTCTTCTGGGGAGCTCCAGTATTAACTTCTTTTTTTTTTTTAGGGTCAGAAAACTTTAATAACACCTGGACAGAATCAATACTAACAATTTAAGGGGAAGTTTATACATGATATTTTCTAAGATTTTAAATATTCCAAAAGATTTTATCCTTAAAATTCAGTTTAAACAAACAAGCAAACAAACAAAAACTTCACCCTATTTAACCCTCAGCAACTCGACTGTGGACTCACTTTACCCACACCTGGAAATCCTTCCAACCAATTAAGAAACTAAAAAGCAGAAACTCCCATGGGATTCTGACTGCCAGGCCTATCTTTCAATGTGCAGACTCTCCTATCCCCTCTGTCCTCCTGATGTTCCATCTCTTAACTGCAGTGACTCACTCATTGCCTGAGCTCCACTTTGTTCTGTGGTTCACAAAGTTAGTCAGCTGCATAGAGAGTGGAAGATGCTGAAATCTGCAGTACTACATTCTGAAAGGTCCTCTCTGACTCCTCACCCCTTCCCCTGCCTAGCCATCATCCCCCCCAGCCGAACCTTGAACCCCTCCTTAACACCTGAGGGCCCTCACCATCCCCTTGCTATTTCTGTCCTCCTGCTGGACTGTGAACTCAAGAACATGGAGCCTGGACCTGGCTTGTTCACTTCCATATCCCCACATGCAGCACGGGCTCTAGGCCTAAAGAGGGGTTTTAATGTATTTGTTTGCTTGAATGAATAAATGAATGAGTGAATGAAGGAGTGAATTCAGCTCCATCTGCACACAGGTATTTCTCTTCCAGACCCATGGCCCAAACCACCAGAAAGTTTGTGACTTGCTATGATCGAGACAGTGAGAGGACGCTGAAGAAATTTACAGAGGAAATTGGAAAGGTTAATGTGGCTTTAACCCACCGTCATATCTTTTCATATGTCATCCCCATATATATTCGAGGTGACTTCCTTCTTAAAGGATAGAAGCTGTATTAACTGAAGGAAAAGTGTGCTGGAATCACGGATTGAAATGCTTTGTCAAAGCAAAGGAAACGGTATGAAAGTTTGTGCAGAAGGAGATGATAGAGGGAATCTGAGGGAAAGAATCGGTGACACTCCTCCCCCCCCTTAAAGGGCTCTAACCCAACACTGGGGCTGTTGGTAACACAGCAACAGTTTCTACCTGTTATTGCATTTACTGTTTTAACAACACCCAGGTGTTTTTCCTTGATTCATAGATTAGGTCCTACTTTTTGGCTTCAACATAGAAAGTATTTTTTCTCTTAAAAGCAACCATGGGGACCTCCCTGGCGGTCCAGTGGTTAGGACCCTGCACTTGCACTGCCAGGGGCGCGGGTTCGATCCCTGGTTGGGGAACTAAGATCCTGCAAGCTACGTGGTGTGGCCAAAAATTTAAAAATAAAAAATTTTTAAAAAGCAACTATGGCAAAAAATAGTACAGGATATTTTTGAGGAAATGGAGTTTTTTGGAGAAACCAAGGTGTGGGAACATGAGTAACTATGTGGGAACCAGAACATCAAAGGTCTCCTTTACCCTCAACATATTCCCACACCCACCTTCATAAATACACATGCATATAGATACATTCATACACATTCACACCCACACATATACACCCACACTCATACCCACATGTATCCCACACACTCACACCTTCACACTCACTCACTATGGAGGGTGAGTCGCATGTTGGAATTTAACACCTAATGTGATGGTGTCAGGAGGTGGGGCCTCTGCGAGTTGATTAGGCCGTGAGGGTGGAGCCCCCATGGGTGGGATCAGCACTCCCTAAGAGACCCCAGAATGCCGTCTAGCCCCTTCCACCACGTGAGGGTACAACGGAAGTCTGCGACACAGAAGAGGGACCTCACCCAACCATGCTGGCAGCTGGATCTCAGACTTCCAGCCTCCAGAACTGTGAGAAATTGATCTCTGTTATTTATAAGCCCCCAGTCTATGGTATTTTATTATACTAAGACACTCACATACATGCACAACATACATGCCCGCGCACTCACACACGTACTCACATATACACACCCACACACTCACCTCCCTCCCACGCATACAAAACTCACACGCATTCACACACATGTGCACTCACTCACGTATACAACACACATGCACACACACCACTCCAGACACGCACCTTCACACATCTTCAACTCCCTCCACACGCACCGGGGCTGTACCCATTCAGCACCAAGCTGTTCTCCCCTAGTGTAAACATCCTACAAAAACGAAAGGTCATCTCACTTTTCCCTATCTGCAAGAGAAACGTGTTCTCTCTGTGTTCACCGGCTGATGGGGTTTTACTTGGGGCTTCCTTTGGTGCCAAAGCCCCAAATTCCCCTTTGCAGTGGCGGGGTGTCCCCCTTATCTGGTTTCCCAGTATTGATCAAAGTGAAAAAAGAAAAATCACCCACCACACGCATGTCTTTGCTTCCTTTCCCCAGTGTGGGAAAGCCTCTGACTGAGGCCCCACCACAAAGCACTTGATCTGGCTACAGTGTTTCTTTCTAGCCTGGGGTTTAGATGAGTTCCTTGTGTCTTAGTACAGCCCCGTGCCTGAGGCTCCCAAGCCTGCCTAAGGGGGGGCAAGAGGAATCCCCAGGCGGATGAGTGGGAGAGGGGTGCTTCCAGAGGGCAGTATTTCCGCCCACGAAAGGCTTCCAGCACAAGCACCACATCATGGAATCCTCTCATGGGAAATCACTTCCCCTCCCTAGACCTCAGTTTCCATGTTTGTAAAACGAGTGTAGGAACTGCATGCTGCTTAAATGCCCTTTGGCTCTAGAGGTCTGGGATTCGTGGTTCTGGGGTCCAGAGCGGGACTGCTCATCTCAGCAACTCCAGTCGGGGTTTAATTGCCTCTCCCAGGTGGGTGCAGAGGCAACTGAAGAAGCCCAGGATTCGACAGAGAGGGACTAAATCCTGTAATGACCCTATAAAACTGAAGACTGGGTCCAACTTTCCTTTCTCAGGCTGGACAATCACTGAAGGTTTTGAAGGTGCCCTGTCACGACTACCATCTGGCACAAGGTTATAGAAGCTTCTAGTATTTACATTTTTGGTTTCTTATTCAAATCGATTCCAGTCCAAAGCATCCTTCTTGGGCCCACATTTCTGGCTCCACAAAAGGAAAGATTTTCTAACTTATCAATAAGAGATGCCATCAAGGCATGGGCTTCCTCCAAAGCGATTCTCCCTGTCCCAGAAGGTCCCAGACATCTGTCTGTCCTGACTGGGCTGGGAGCAACGTTTATGAGAGAAAGGGTAGACTAGAAGAGCTTTAAAGCCTCTTTGAATTTCAAGACTTCATTTTAGGATCCAAGCTTTGTGAGGAATAGGGACAGGATCAAGATGAGCCGCAGAGAGGAATTTGCATATGCAAGCTTGCTAAACATTACCTGTTGGCTAACAAATAGTTATTCTGACTTTGCTCTGACGCTGGCTTCAGGGTACCCTGCTCATGCCTGTTCTAAATTCTCTTTGTGACAGTATACACAGATATAGCACCAGGCATGTTGCTTACACTGTTAGGATAAAAATCATGATGCAGTACCATTTAATTTTTCCTTGGTGGCCCCCGTGATTTTTCTGGGTTTGTGTCTTCTCATTTACTGGGCCCTACGATGGCCTTGTCAGCTCTGCAGGTACCAGGATCATTACCCTCATTCTACCGAGAGAAACCCTAGAGTAGAGAGGAGTGAAATGGGACCAGAATAGAGCATCTTTTCAGATAACTGTAAAGTACATTTTGGGAGGAGGGATCTTTATGGGAGGAAGAATATTGGTTTTAACCAGTCGCTTACTTCTGAAAACGAAAACCAATAGCCAGGAATTGAGCTGGGTTCTTCTATACTATTTACAAATTATGGCTGCTCTAAATGCCTTGCTTTAGGAATAATCTTGCTATTAACAATGCTTTACTTTAAGATAAATTTTAAGCTGCAGTTTTAGTTTCAAAGAGAAGAACTTGATTATGACTCACCAAGCTATTTATAGTAGACTCCTCTTATGCCAGACATTGTGTGTGCGTGTGAGAGGGAGAAAGAGCTCATTTCTTAAAACCGAAGAAGATTGCAATTATCGAAATCTATCAAGCTAACCCCATCAGAGGACTTTATTACTCTGACTTCTGGTTTCATGCTCATCAGCTTCATAATTCCAAAACTCTTCATTTACCCTTAACTAGAAGAACTGTCATAAAAGGGATGTAGGTTTTGGGAAATAAAACCTCTTCTTATGAACATGCCAATCAGCAGCTCAATTCAAATAGTATTTTTTTGGACAAAGATGAGTCATGCTGTAGCAGAAAGAGCTCTGGATGGATTTCAGTCCCAGCTCTGCACTTAGTAGGTGGGTGACTTTGAGAAGAACCTCCTTTCTTGGACTCTCGGTTTTTCATGTGTTAGTGGGGATACTAGTATGTACCTCTTAGAGTTTTTGTAAGGATTAAGTGAAATGATAATGCCAGCTTTCAGTACTCTGTAAAACTTTTACATTTTGTAATAACATTAGGCCTCATTGTTTTCTGGAAGGTTGTTCAGTTTACTACTGTTTTACTACTATTCGCAAGGGCTGCTTTCTTTTCCTATTCCTATTATTTTCTACTATTATTAGTATTCCTGAGGTAGAGCAGCTTTTTTTCCATCCTTTCCCTTTTCAATGACCATAGAAAACATATTCTTTTCCATTTGATTTTTTTTAACATTGTTATTGGAGTATAATTGCTTTACAATGGTGTGTTAGTTTCTGCTTCATAACAAAGTGAATCAGCTATACATATACATATATCCCCATATATCCTCCCTCTTGCGTCTCCCTCCCATCCTCGCTATCCCACCCCTCTAGGTGGTCACAAAGCACCGAGCTGATCTCCCTGTGTTATGCGGCTGCTTCCCACTAGCTATCTATTTTACATTTGGTAGTGTATATATGTCCATGCCACTCTCTCACTTCGTCCCAGCTTACCCTTCCCCCTCCTCGTGTCCTCAAGTCCATTCTCTATGTCTGCGTCTTTATTCCTGTCCTGCCCCTAGGTTCTTCAGAACCTTTTTTTTTTAGATTCCATATATATGTGTTAGCATACGGTATTTGTTTTTCTCTTTCTGAGTTACTTCATTCTGTATGACAGACTCTAGGTCCATCCACCTCACTACAAATAACTCAATTTCGTTTCTTTTTATGGCTGAGTAATATTCCATTGTATATATGTACCACATCTTCTTTATCCATTCGTCTGTCGATGGACACTTAGGTTGCTTCCATGTCCTGGCTATTGTAAATAGAGCTGCAATGAACACTGTGGTACATGACTCTTTTTGAATTATGGTTTTCTCAGGGCATATGCCCAGTAGTGGGATTGCTGGGTCATATGGTAATTCTATTTTTAGTTTTTTAAGGAACCTCCATACTGTTCTCCATAGTGGCTATATTAATTTACATTCCCACCAACAGTGCAAGAGGGTTCCCTTTTCTCCACACCCTCTCCAGCATTTATTGTTTGTAGATTTTTTGATGATGGCCGTTCTGACTGATGTGAGGTGATACCTCATTGTAGTTTTGATTTGCAAGAAACCATATTCTTAAACATCCACAGCTTTAATTTCCCCCCAGATGAATAAGTGAGGTTGCATGGTCACTGTTGGGCATATTGTATGAATTAGAAGAGAAGGTGTAGTGAGTGGGGTCAAAGGGTGGACATGCTCGGGGATGGGAGGGAACCTTGATCTGACTGGAAGTGGGTGAGGGAAAGATGTGATTGTGTGGAGGCAGGAAGTCAGAGTTCTCACCCTTGTTTGGGAAAAATAAATGACACAGAATCAAGTATCATGAGGATCTGGCTAAGAAAATGAGCTCCAACACAGACTCTGAAGGCTCATACCAAAGCCACTATGGAAACAGAAGGTCTTTTTCTGGCCTTGAAACTTATCATTCAAGTATGTAATTCTCTTCATATGTCAGTTATATCTCAATAAAAACAAAACAAAGAACCCAAATCTATAATTCTCCTGAATTTTAAGTGGACACTGCAAACTTACCTTCCAGAAAAGAGAAATCTGTTGTCTATTGTAGTCAATGTTCTGTCTCATGTACCAGACATCTAATGTTCCAGTAGGCTCTGTTTTGAAGGGGAAAAAACCAGTTTCATATATACATATATATCTATACAACATGAAGACTTTAGAAGTCAATTGGTTATTCATTAAATAATTCTGGGGGAGTAGGATTATAGGATAATTTCAATTTTCTTTGTGTCCCAGTATCTTCCTTTTTCTGTTGTTACAAAATGAACATGTATATATCTTTGACTACAGAAGTCAGAAAAAACAAGGCTACCTTGAAGACAAATTTTAAAAAATGACGAGGAAATTAGATTCTTAACTTACTCTTAAAACGTGTATTAGTAAAACAACTCAAAGAAAGTACGTGTGGTTAGTTCTTTTTTATTGGAATGCAGAAAGAACTCTCAACAGAAAAATAAACGTAAATCATAAGGGAAACATTTTTTTGATCCTGTAAAAATACAAAATACAAATGATGAACTTTGTGTTCATCTCCGTTCCTGAACTTATGCTGGAGTATAATTATTTGGTTTTATGATCACTAGACAATAATCTATTTGTAAGGAAGCCTATATCATTCATCTTAATACTCCTCATACCTAGCACAGTGCTTAGAATGTAACAGACTCCCAATTACTCTTTGTTAAATGATGAATAAGCAAATGAACAAACCAGGCAATACTATATACTTGATGCTGAAACACTGGCTGAACTCATAGAAGAAATAACCACCAATCCACAAGACGATGGTCAAATATTACCTAATTTAATTTGAGAAAGTCAATCGAACATACTTGAAGAGAAACTGAATAATCAACTCCTGTGTCTAAGAGTGTGTGTGTGTGTGTGTGTGTGTGTGTGTGTGTGTGTGTGTGTATGAATGGGTAAAGTAGTTTTACTTCTCCCACTGTCAGACTTGTTCTGGTTTACAGCCAGGGGTGGAATCAGCAGAAGCAATCCCTGCAAACAGGCTTCAATTGCACCAACCTTACTTGTGTAACAGTGACATTCAGAGTGTATTAGGGTGAGGCTATCCTGGGGTTCCTTTTGGAGCAGCAAGTTCCATTTAACCAGATGGAAATTTCCAGAAATGAAGTCCCATCTGGAGAGCAGAAGACAAACAGCCAGAGAGGGGAGAAGAGAAAGAAGGACAGGGAGGGAGCACATGTCCCAGCACATACTATGGGCAGGCCATTTGTGGGCCCATTCAATTACATCTCCCGCCCTCCTCAGCCCCGTGATGCACTAGCTTCAGTGCAGTGGTTAGAGTGTGGGCTCCAGAGCCAGACCGTCTATGGGCAAATCCCAGCTCTGTGATCTTGAACAAATGTTTACCATGTCCTCAAGCCAGGTTCCTCATCTGTCAAATGAGGACATTAATTCTACACATCAGATGGGGCTGTTGTGAGAATGTAAATGAACGGAAGAGTGCTGACACATGGTAAGTACTCAGTAAATTTTGCTGCTGTGTTTTCTTCCTTTGAGAAGTGAAGTACTGAGAAGTTAAGGAACTTGATCAAGGTTCCAGAACTAATCATCGGAGAAGCCAGGCTTTGAACACAGCTCTGTTGTATCATGTAGCCTGTGCTCTTTGCTCTGCATCATGCGGTTGCCTGGCTCTGTGAAGGCTTATGATTTCTCTATAAAACTTACATCCTCCATCAGGTACACCTTTCTATTCTCTTCCTTTGTCACTTCCTCTTCCTGCCTCTCTCGCCTTTGTCTCTCTTTTTTTATTTCTAAACATTCACTTCTTTTCTTCCCCTTCTCTTCTCACCAGTGGTAGTATTTACCCTTGCAGCCAGGAATTAGAAGTAAGAAATGTGTACAGAAGACATTCTGAAAGTGCTCTCAATCGTTCAGGATTACAGGGACCCAGGAGTCAAGCTCAGAACTTTTTTTCTGCTAGTCCAGATGCATAAAAGGAAAAAAGCACAGGCAACAGAAGGAAAGGGGGCCTGACATTTATTAACCACCTACCATGTGCCAGGTAATCTTTGGACACTTTATATGCATGATCTCACTTAATCCTCACACAAGGCAGAGGGTACATGTGATTATACCTGTTTTGCAGCTGAGGACAAGGAGGTTGACAAATGCTAAGTGATTTACAAAAACCGTGGAGCTGGTAATGGCAAAGCTAAGAGCCAAGCCCAGGTCTCACTGTCTCCAAAGACCCCGCTCGTCCATTACAGTCCACCGTGTTGAGCAAAGATCTGAACACTCCACAAACTATATAATCCAGACATTGACTACATAATCAGGATTTAGAAACTTGGGTGTGCTCAGTGTCAAAGCCAGTGGACGTGTTCCATGGTGCTAAATGTCTTCAGTAAATTACATATTGGTAAGAAATTTAAAGGGAATACTCATTGCCTCATTGTCTCTCATTGTCACTCATTGCTTCTACAACCTACCAGATTATTACAGAGCTAAGAATCAAATTCTAGAGTCATATTTTCTTCAAAGGATAAATTGCAAGTGAAGCTGAAATTTTAATGGTGCCCACTTGCAGTGTAAGCTTCTATGGGAGAGAAATCATTAGCCAAATCTGTATGAGTGTCAAGTGTAAAATTTCATGACCAGGAATGTCAAACCACTGCTGCTTAGAGCAACCTAAGGGCTAATATTAGAGAGAATCTTTGACATTCAACTGTCATAAAATCACTGAAAGTCCTAACCTCAGTGTTATCTAACAAAAGACAGATAAAACTTTTATGGGTAGATGAGAAAAGGAAAGTCAAAGGCCCATATGTCCAAGTGACCAAAAAAAGATGGGTACAAATGATTAAAAATATGAATATTGAGAAATGGAAGTCAGTTCTCCTGAGATGAATGTACCTTCACGGTAAAGGAAAAAACCATAGGGTTAAAGAGGAGGGAATCACCAATATGAATAAAGGAGGACATCCTAAATTAAGCAGAAGATCAGCTTAACTGACCTAACTGACCTCGAGGGTTCTTTCAATCTAAATCCCAAGATTCTAGGATTCTATGAAACAGTACATGTGGTAAGTAAATCAGGGCCAAGCCATGTGCTGCTTCTGAGGTTAGCATCTGTCTCTGAAGCCAAGGCAAGTGCAAGGGCGTGAACAAGAGCAATTGAATTGCAAGTGGAAAGCAATCCTTCCACAGAGATTTTAGCAGGCAGTGGAGTGGAGTAGAAAGATCTCTAAGAACAGTGAAAACGGAGAATTTAACACAAAGCAAATATGAAAAAGGAATATCTTGAGAGATTTCAGGTAGTGGGCTAAATCGAACCCATGAGAATATTTTGGTCCAAACCATGCTCCAAGCAGGATAAGATAGAGATAAGTCATTTGCCATCTTGGTTCCTCCATGTCCACTCTTTGGGCTGTGATACATTTCTCTAAAATCTAGTTTCAAATAACTCAAACAGATTTACAAACACCCATTTGATTAAACAATTTTTTAGTGGTATACTCTTGCCTTTATATGTTACCACCTGCTATGTCTCCATGGGAAGCCCTACACAGATGCCCCCGCCCTTCCTCCTCTTTGATAACTTTCAACACTTGGTTCACTCTCTTTCCACTCCTTTCTGTCACTATTTTTGGTGGTTCATCATCCACCCTGGTGTTCCTTCCCAATGGCTGGTACTGTCCCTCCCTCCACCTGCTCACTTCCAATGATCTGATTCTCTCAACTTCTTCACTGAGCAAAAGGAAGCAAGCAGACAGGGATTCCCTAATCTTTCCACCCTGGAAACTTTCAAACTTCCCCATCAATTCCCTAACACAGCACCCCTACTGATTTTACTGTGGATGAAGCATCCCCACTTCCATCAAAGACCAACCCCTTGAGTTCTGGATCCCATCCTCTTGCTGCATCAAGGATCTCTCTCCCACCATTATCCTACTTCCTGTATCATTAATGTCTCCCTCTCTGCTGGGCCCTTGTCATCACCTTGCAAATATACTGTATTATCTGTGATCCTAAAAGCAAAAACAAATAGGGAATTTCTTAATACCACATCCTGCTCCAGCTACTGCCCAACATCTCCGCCCTCCTTCACAGAACTTCTTGAAGAGTTGTGAATTGTCACTGTCTTTATTCCCTCACCTAACAGTCACTCTCAAGCAATGCCAACGGATTCTGTCCCCATCACACTACTGATGCTGCTCCTGGTCGGCAATGAATGCTACTTTGCCAAATCTAACGATCGCTTCTCTATTCTCATTTCATTGGATTTATTGGCAGCATTTGACATAGCTGAATACTCCACCATCTTTTTTTTTTTTTTAAAGAAACATAACCTTTCAACATCCAGATCACAAGTGAAGAGCTTGTTTCTTAATAGAAGCAGAAACGTTTCATCCATACTAAAGTCAATGGAGGCCTCATGTTAGAGTGCCAAGGGAAAAAAGTGAGTTGCAAAAGATTACATACACATATAATTTTGATTAAGCTCAAAAATACGCAAAACTAATCACTGCTCAGAAATACATACATTTCTGAAAGCTACGAGAAAAAGTATGAGGATGATATAAACACACAGTCCAGAATAGTGGTTACGTATAGGGAAGCGTGACACGGTAAGAATATATTGGTAATTTTATAGCATTTAAGCTGAATGGTGGGTTTCTAAGTGTTCATTTTATTGTTACGCTTTGTATGAGAAAGTAGCTTAAACTAGGATAGTCACAGTAGCAATGTAAAGAATGAATGCATTTTGAATATGTTTTAGAAGAGTCAACTGCTGGTATGAGGGGATAGGAGAAAAGGAGAAGTTAAGGATGATTTCTGCATTTTTGACTTGAGTAGCTAGGAAGATGGTGGTGTCAATTACCATGATAGGAAAGATTGAAACAGAGGCATTTTGGAAACATTTTGCTTTGGAGAAAAAAATAAAAGTGTCTGTTTAGGCTATGTGAGGTTTAGAATGTCTGTTGACATCTAAGTGAAGATATGGAATAGGTGATTGGAACACAAACCTGAAGTTCTGGAAAGAGTCCAGGACAGAAACTATGTTCTATCTTTCTCTCTCTCTCTTTACCTACCTATCTAGTTTTAGAGCCATGAGACTGAATGAGGTCAGCTGGGAAAAGAAGGGGGTCCAATATAAAGCCCTACAGATGGAGATTAAAAAGAGAAAGATGGCCAGCAAAAGAGACCAAGAAGAACTGACCAACATGGTAGAGTAAAAACCAGGAATGAGGGATTTCACAGAATTCAAGAGAATCAATTACTTCCAGGAGGAAATAGCTCTTTTCTTCTACTGCAATAACCTTGGAGACCACATGTTCCAGATGGAGGAAGGCCACAAGATTCCCTTTGGACTTTGCAGGGTTTTCTTGGTGTCATCTCTTCCAGGAATCTTTCCCTGATGTTCCAAGATAGACTATAAGCTCTTGAGTCTGAGGATCTAACTGGTTACCATTATGTCTGAGCACCTGGCATAGTTCCTGATATACACACATTCCTCACAGATCATCCAGAGAAGTATTTTTTTCCCCCAGTGGCTTCTTTTGGAGGGCTTCATGGAAAACAGTTCTTCCCATTTGGGTGATCACTACCTTGTCAAATAGTTAAGCTCAGGCACTTACTTCTTCCAGGATAGGTGTTGGGCTTAGAAGAGACCACAAGAAGAAGAAAAAAGGGTAGGGACACTCACTGGATCTAAAACATAACATTTTCCCTCTAATGAAAATGTTTGTAGGTAAATCCCTTTAGAAGGTAAAGAACCATTCAGTCTCATTTCCTGAAGCCTTAGGCAAAAAGATGCAAGTATAATAGTTTCAAGTTTAGCTAGTTTAGGAGTCAGCAAACTATGGCCCATGGACCAAATCTGGCTGATTCCTGATTCCCTGTTTTGGTATAGCCAGTGAACTAATAATAATGGTTTTCACATTTTTAAATGGTTGAAAACAAGTCAAAAGAAGAATCATTTTTAGTGACATGAAAATTTTATAAAATTCAATTTTCAGTGTGCAAAAATAAAATTTTGGACACAGCTTTGTCTATGTATTTGTATACTGTCAATGGCTGCTTGCCTGTGATAACAGTAGATTTTAGTAGTTGTGACAAAGATCATATGGTCTGCAAAGCTGAAAATATTTACTATACGGACCTTTATAGAAAATGTTTGCTGACTCCTAAGCTAGACTTACCATCTTGCTTGCTAACTAAGATGGTAAAATAACCTCTAGTATTTAACTGTTCACACCTAACTTATCCTAGCAATAGTTCAAAATCACAAATGAATGAATAATTGTCTAGCTTCTTAATGTGAAGATGGGTGGCTGCAGCTGGTAGCCCTGCATTTTCTCCCTCTTTGGGATCTCTCACCAATCACCTGTGCCATCACCACAGTGGGGGAGGACTCCTCCTTTGCTGCTCTGGCACTAGTATGAGCATTTAACACTTCCTTTATTAATTGTCCACAGTCACATTTAGCAAGACCAAACATATAAATAAGACTGAAAAATGGTGAATGAACAGACAGAAACATCTAACTGATAATACAGCTCTAAGGGATAGCTCATTCATCTTTATTTTGGAGTCTCCTCCTGGGCGTTCAAAATGATGAGGGAGTGCCTTCCCCCCAACACCTGGGCATATTCTCAGGCATGTTTGGACACTATGCAGCCCAAATTCAGACTGTTTTCCCACTAGAAGTAAAATATGATTGCTTGTTTCCCAGTATCAGGCCCACTGATGGTTACTGATTGCTGGACTGTCCTCCTAAACATAAGAAAGTAACCTCTCTCCTTCCACCCCTTACTTAGTGGTCATTTAAAAAGTGTTTTTCATGGAGGACCATGACAAGAGTTGAATTTAATGACATGGGAAAGGGCCATATGGAGTGAATAATACCCTCATTCTCTGCTGGAGTGCTATAAATAACTGTGCCCAATCCACCAGGAGATAACATATTGCTCTGTTTTGAGTAGCCAAGGCTGCAAAGAAAAAGCTCTATCATAAGATCATTCAGTTTTAGACAGTAACTAAAAAAAAAAAAAAAGAAAAAAGCTTACTAGTATTTTTTTTTAAATGCCAAGTTATATATGCATACACATCTCAGGGGTTAAAAGGAAGAAGTGTTAAAAAAAATTCACACCTTTCAGGTTTACATCAGTTGGTGTTTCATACAGAAACTGATGACAGGAACAGCGGTAAGAGGTGAAAACCATGAAGCTTAGAGTAAGAGAAAAGAGATCCTACAACAACCCGCAGAAAGATCAAACACAAAAAAGGGACATTCAGACACTGAAAGGAAACCAGCAGAGCTTGGTAGCGTGGTGTATCTCAGAGAATGGGTTTCTCTCTTTATGAATGTTTGCAATTACTCTGAATAAGCCAGCTTCCTTGGTTCAATTCATAACCATCCACGAGTTCATAACTGTAACAAGTTGCTGCACTCATTGTTATGATGGTGGTTTATTTTATAGGATATGAGAAAGTTACCATCCTGCCTTGATGGGTTTTTAATGCAACAGATAAACACTTGAAAAAAAAGAAAGAAAGAAAAACCTTTTCACACATCTCTAAATGGGTCATTATCAAGTGTGAGTAAAAATGACAAGAATTTACAAGCCCAGAGTTTCCCTAGTTTATACTTTAGCTTAATGTGATATAACTTAAAAATTTTCAGCCTATTTACTACCTTGGACTTGGACATAAAATATGGCCTATTTCCAAGAATTTTATCTGTACTATGTATAAATAAAGTCTAAAAATCTATGAGGTATTTTAAAAATGCATTACTTTGACATTGTAATAAAAGGATAATAAGAGTAAGCTCCGGATTATAAAAATGACACATATTTAAACAGAGAAAAAGTGGCTCAACATTAATTTAAGAGATTTTTATCATAAAATGAGAGGAATAAATTATAATTTGCTGAATGAATTCATTTAAAAATATTTTTTAAAAATAGCGAAATGCAATTATTGTCAGAAGAAAGGAAGAGTATACAATTATTCTACAATTTATATATTATTTATTTTACTAATAGTTTACATCCTTGAAAGTCACTGGAGTATCACTGATAAGTGTCATCAGTTACCAAAAATCACTAGTAGCTCACAGAAAATGAATGTAACTTAATCATTAGGCTAGTTTACATGCACACATATCTATAAGTTTCACAAATAAGGATTTAGCTTTTCTGACATTAATGCTTCAAAATCTCCAGATAATAAAGCAACGGACTATATGTCAATTATTTTTCCTCTGAAACAAATTTACATAAATTATGAAGCTGTATACTGTATCACTAACTGAGTGCTTTTGAAAACTAATATTCAGATGGTTATTTCTTATGTCTCCAAAGATTTAGTATTGTCATAAAGTTCATATAAGCATTTTTGCTTTTTCAATTATACTTTAATAAAATTGTCTTCCCAATAATTACCAAAAAGAACAGTCCATCAGACTTAAAAATACATTTGATCTCCTCTTTATAGCTATGGGCAGTCTACTGGTACTCATGTGAGCAGTGAGTATCAAAGGTTTGAAGAAGTGCAGTGCTGTAACATTGGGAGGAGAGAAGATTGCCAGATGTTAAACTTTATTTTAAAATGTTGTCTCCAGAGTCTACCTTTTTCAAGCTTTTAGTATGGCTTATAAAGCCATATTAATTTTCATAGAATCCAAAGGGTAAAATGTATCAACGTTTAATGATAAAGGAATGAAATTAATTACTGGTTGCAGCTTTGTGGAATAAGAGAAAGTAACTGAGAAAGTAAGTGAAATAGAAATAAGAGATATAATCAAACGTTACTGAGGCATAAACTTGTAACCAACGTGATAACGTGTGGCAAACAGGAGTAGGACTTACCTAATGTTAAAAAATTTTTAGCAATATAAACATATCTCCCTGGACAGCTTCAATACTTAAGTCAACGTCAAAATGAGCTTGTTAATTAATGCACTCATACTCTTTGATTCAGTATCAGTACTTTAGAGATTCTATTCCAAGGAAATCATTACATCTTCCTCTCGCTCTCCTGTCTTTCCTCCGCTCTAGCCACCTCCCTCCCCTCCATTTTTTTTTTAGACACATACCTTCTTCTGGTGTTTGTGTTCTCAATGATTCACTCCAATCACTCCAACTACCTTTATAAAGATGTAACTTAGAGGAAACCTGAAATTCATATTCTGTAAAGGGTTTCAGATCCAGCAAATCATGTCTTCCTTTGGCATTTGTGGCATTAACCTTGAATCCAACAAGATTTTAAAAAGTGCCTGTTAATACTAAATTAATTTAAATAAAGGTAGGAAAACCAGACCAGATAACGCTTTTTACTTTTCAAATCTGTCATTCAATAAGAAGAAATATCAATGACTGGGTTACTGAATACACGTGATGTTAATCTGAAACAATAGCTTCTCATTAATAAAACAAAAAACTCCTGGGTCTAAGAATCCATCTATATGGATTCCAAGGGGGATCCCAAAACCAGCTGAAAAACAAGATTGAAAACTACCAGTTTTCAAAAGGGCCTTGAAGAAGCTTGTTTCTACACTAGAGATTATTCTTTATTTGGTTACAACTAGAATGTGATGAATGTTTTAACACAGACATAAAACTGGTTCCAAACAGGAAAATTTAATTATATAAGAAAATTATATAGGAAAAATTATAAGTGAAAAATTTAATTATTTTACCTCTCTACATGTGGAACTGATCCTTTGTTATTATTATAAGCCATTATATTTTACAAAAATACTGGAAGGAATTATAATCTTACATTTTTTATTGTAAAAAATTTAATGTTTAGGGAAATCCCTGGTGGTCCAGTGGTTAGGACTCCGTGCTTTCACTGCCGAGGGCCTGGGCTCAATCCCTGGTAGGGGAACTAAGATCTCACAAGCCACGTGGCATGGCAAAAAAAAAAAAAAAAAAATTAATGTTTACTATTACATCAAAGTGTGAAGCTTTATCTTTGGAATATTCAATTCAGATAAGCCCCTCTTTGAACATTCCCTAATATTTCTCTTTCCAATATGTTAAAAAAATTACTAAAAAGTAATAATGGAAGTAATAATGGGGTAGGGGGGTAAAATAACAAGGAAAAATGACTCACTAGAAATAAACTGTAGAAAATTAATGTGGATTTACAGAAGCCTGTGGCTTAAAAAATTTCGGAATCAGTGATCAAATTTTAAGATATTTCTTAATAAACAGAAGTGTAAGTGACTGGTATGTCTCAAATGTGTATGTGTACTTTTGGGCTAAATATTCTTAAACTCCATATTTTGCTGGTATGAAAAGAGAGATCTGGGCGTTGCTACTAAGAACCCCTCCCTGGTTTCCCCTTCACTCTAGAGACCATTACCATATTCCAGGACCTGCTGTGAATGGGCCGATATCTGAGTCGATTAAGCAGCACCAGCCCCTCATCTCTCCACTGAAGGGTACACCTGCTCACGGAAGCGTTTACAAATTTGATTCTGATGTCCCACGGAGGAAGAGGCCTCACTGGTAACCAGGGCAAAAAAAAAAGTGTGATTCAGGCTCCATAATTGGAAATTGTCTTACGTATTGACATGGGCTTATAAAGAGTTGAACAAATCTCATTTCTAAGATGCATGGCCACTAAACTTGGTGAAATAGACAAGAGAGTAGTCCCTGGCTTTTAGAAAGAAGAAAAAGTTGGATTCACTTCTAAATCATTAAAGTAATTCCCTTTAATCTACCCTCATTTTTACTAAATAAACTATGATGAACATCAGTAATAATCTCGATTCCATTTAATTCAATGATTTAAAGAAAACCAATGTGCCAAAACCCAGGAGTTCCAGTGGCTGAGAAGGTAGAGGTGTGGCTAGTGGTGATCACCTCAGAAGGAGAAGAAATGTTGGTAGGAAAAGCCATAGGAAAGAGAGCAACAGAGGAACAGAAGAGAAGAATAAGAGGGAAAGAAGGTGGCTAGAGATGATCAACGTAAAGAGATGGAAGGTAGAATGGGCAGAACTTTGACAGGAAAATGTAGAGTAGGTACCAGTGTTCAGACTCACAGTTAGCAGTATGTGTGCAAAGAGGTGCTTTGGGAAGAGAGAAGAGAGACACATGGTATGAGGCCAGAACTTCAGGCAGGCCTGAAGCCCAGTCCTACATGGGATGTTCAGACCTTGGGAATGCCTGGGATTGGCCTCTGATTCAACTGGGCCAATTACATTTGCTCAGAAATGTGCTGGGACTGGCTCACTCCAGCTCCCAAGCTGATGAGACGGGTGGAGGTAGGTATTCTCTGAGGAAGATGGATTGGTACAATGATACACTTTCTTTACAGGTGGCACTTGGCTGCTCTAGCCCTGCAGGCCCACCTGCAGCCTATCTCAGAACAATGGAGTAGCCATGGGGGTGAAAAGACACCTCCACCAGGAAGGGCTTACACTGCGCTTCCTGAATAACCTCACATGACCCTTGCCTCAGTCAGATGGTATCACTGGCAGCCAGTGCCTTCATGGGATTTGAGGCCAGGGGACTCTTATTTCTCCAACAGAGAGGATAATGTTGAATATCCCATTTTGAACATCTCTCTATAGCTCTAGAGACATACATCCTTTTGCTTGCATCAAAGAAACATCTATCCTTTGCCTATGCCTACTGGCCACTTTCCATGAACCACTGTCCCTTTTGAAACAATCACACATAGAACATTCAAGTGATTTTAAAAATAATATTCACGTGCTAAAGATTGACACCTACAAAAAGTGAAATAATACATACCTATGTCCAACAATGTGAATGAGGATGGAAATGAAGAAGCACTCCCAAGACTATTGATAGCAGTAACCTTGGCTGTGTAACTAGATTCAGGTGATTCAGGGGTTAGGTTAATTCCAAGGTCCAAATGATCACAATAGTGATCATTACATTGTTTCTGCCAAGTTAAATTTTTTGGTCCATTTAACCTGTAAATGAAAGACGATTGTGTTTAGCAAGATACTTTATGTGCTGTTGCCTTCTTAGCACAAAGGAACAAAATGTTCATATATTTAAAATTCCTCACATTTTTAAGGTCAGTTTTACTACTAGGGGATACACAATGGGAATATTTGTATTCTGTGGTCGTAAATAGGACCATACTTCACCCCTCTCTTTTTTTTTTGGTAGGACTGAGACTTTTTGACATTCGTATGGATGAGTAACCATCTCTACACTGCCTGAATTCCCAAAACCCTGGCTGACATCTTAGCTCCTCAGGACAGATCCAATCATCCAAAGGATCCATGGCCACCTTGGCATTTACTGCACAGAAATGCCAGCTGCTAGTACAGACCAGAACCCTGAGCCCCACTGCCTTTTCCTTATCTCCTACTCACTTAGGCATAGTGCTACCAGCGGGATCTTTGGAGAGGATTACAGAATCAACTCCAAGGAAAAGAATCTCCCAGACTCTCTCTTTTTGTGAACTCTCAGGTCAGGCAAAGGTGCTTTAAAAAGAAACTCCTCCAAGACTAATGGAAAGCTACCACAAAAAAGAGTCTATTTATAGACTCTAAGAGTCTATACCATGACCCTAAGAGTCCACAACTGCAGAAAAGGGAAGGGATATAATGCAGCCAGTTTAATCCTATAGAGCAGGGAAGAACGTCTACAACGTGGGCCTTGGATGCCCTGAAGAGAACTCTGAGTTAGTCACACTTTAGATGAATAAACCAGTTTTACTTGATGAACACTAGAATTTTTTTTTTAAGTATCTAATTATCTAGAGGTGTTTATTGCTTCTTCTCTCTGGTAAAACTAGAACTGTTCGATACTTCTAAATGTCATCTAAGAGAAGACCTACCAAAAAAGCTGCAAAAATTCAGTCTCACTCACTGTAAAGTATAGGCAGTATACAGGTGGGTGTCTTGTCCTCTATCCCAGGTGCAGCCCACGGTCCCACGTTCTCCCTTCTGTATACAAGATAAGTTTTGAGGCTGTTCTGGAACAACTTTAAAAATAAATAACAAAACCACCTATTTTAAATAGCACACAGGTGATACTTCAATTACACTGTTATTATTTGCCAACAAGATAACAATACTCCCCCTATGTCTCCTATACCCAGAGGAGCTGGGAGCTATTTCAGATCCCATGAAGTTCAAATTTGCCTCCTAGGCATGAATTTCTTCTAATAACAATGGCAATAATAGTGAATATGGATCAAACAATTACTATATGCCAAGTTCTATGATCAGTGTTTTATGTGTGGTTTTTCTCAACTGGAAATCATAGCAGCTACATCAAGTACCTACTATTATTATCCTCATTTTATCAAAGAAGAAACTAAGACTTAGAGATGAAGTATCTTGCCCAAGATTACAAAACGATGAAGTGGCAGAATCAGGTCTCCAGCCCAGGAGTGGCTGACTTGAATCCAAGCCTTTCACCACCATATTTTACTGTTCTCCCTAACAGGTGAACATCCAGTGCTAGCTCCATTACCCCAGGTGATGATGAGTTTACTTTTTTAGAATGAAGCCCATTCAAATATTAGAAACCTTTAAAACTGAGGGGCTTTCTTTCTCCATTGACCTGAGATTTGTTGCCAAGGCACTTTTACCCACTGGCCCTTAGTCATGTCTTCCTGGGCTGTACCACCTAAATCTAATTTCTGCAGCATCACTTGGAGCATTTAATGAACATGTATAAATTAATGCTTTATGTACACGGACACTGAGAACCTTCCATGGGCTAGGCAGTGTTAGCTGTGGAAATGCAAAGGTGAACAAGGCAGGCATGACCCCTTCTATCATAAGGTGTGTATTTTTAAATGAAGCCGTTTTATAGTCAAAGACAGAACTCAAAGCTAGGAGTTTCTCAGATTTAATGGAGATAAGAGAAAATACTCTGTTACCGGGTCATCTCATTCTACCCTACTACTGAGACCCAGATGTAGACACAGGCTTCCTTTGGGTGAGATAAAACAAGGGTACCACCGAAGCCCTAGACATTGTCTGCTCAGAAAAAAAAAAAAAGCAGTAATTGATGGAATAAAAGCTTTTTTTGTCCTTAGCACACACCATAGATCTGGGGACAGATCTGGGGACTACCCACTGTGTGATCTTGCCCAGATGAGCTTCTCAGAGCTTCAGTTTCTTCATCTATAAAGTGAGTGTAACAATATGTAGCTCATAGAGTTTTGTTTAATGGAATAATAAACTCTTTCTTTTCCTAGGATAATAGACTCATATGTGTATATATAGATATACATATATACATGTATACATTTATATGTATACTTTATACATCTGTATATACAACCACTTATGACTAATACTATGTTAACTTCTCATTTTATGTACAATTTCTTGTTTATCTTGGAGGTAGTCATTTTCTTGTTTTTCCATTTGTTTAGTTTCCTTATTATTAATATAATTCCAAACTTTCAAGTCAATTATCTGAATCACTGTTCAACATACTCAGAAGCACTGACAATTCTATTAGTTTCATCTGCTTGGAGACCAGTTTCCTGGAGCCTTGTGAACTTTCCAGTAAGATGGGTTTGCCTTTATGCCTGTACACAGCTATCTTTCTGGAAATGCCAGCCCTCACTGTCCTGGAAATTCCTTCTCTTTTTTTTTCCCTGTGTTGGATCTCCTGTTTCTTAGATCTAATGTTTTCTTCTTTCTTGATTTAATTACTTGTGTTGGTGGAGTATATCCTCCAGTAGTTCCCTGGGAAAGGCTGCAGGAGAGGAAATATTTTGAACATGGCTAAAAATGTCACTATTCTACCCTCACACTTGACTAATACTTTGGCTGAGTATAGACTGTGCTTAATGGGGTCTCTTTTCTTTCATTCTTATGGATTCTCAAAGAGTTCATAACTTCTGGTGACTTTTATTTTTTATTTTGAGAAACATTTTTGAATTATTTCTCTGATAATTCTTATCTGTTTTTTCTTTCTAAAAATCCCTAGTTTCATAGGTTGCACCGTCCTCTCTAATTTTGTATTTTATCTCCTATATTTTAAAACTCTTGATCCTTTTGCTCTAACATGAGGAAAAAACCCTCCTCAGTTTACTTTCCTTCCCTCCTATTGAGTTTTTCATTTCCACTTATTTTTTTGGGGGGGGGGAATGTTTTTTATTCTCTGAATATTTCCTTTTTATAGCATCCTATTTTTGTTCTACATGCAATATTTGCTCTTAATTCCTAAGTGTATCAAGGATAGGTACACTATCAAGGATAGTGTTAAGGATAGATTTTGTTCCTTAACATTTCTTCTCCCTGAATACATCTGTTTCTTCCACTTTGCTTCTATGCTTTGTTCCACATGTTTGTTTTGGTTTCTGTTCTCCATGTTAGGCATTTTCCTCAGATCCTTGTTTTTTTTGTTTTGTTCTATTTTTTTCTTTTTGGCCACCCTGTGTGGCTTGTGGGATCTTAGTTCCCCAACCAGGGATTGAACCCAGGCCCTTGGCAGTGAAAGCGCTGAGTCCTAACCACTGGGCCACCAGGGAATTCCCGGATCCTTGTATTTTTACTCACATATAGGAGGGGGAACGCTACATTATAGATTGGAGCTCTGCGGGTATGTCAGTTGAGGGACATTTGTTGACTCTGGGTTTCACTCCAGGGTGATCTGACTAGGGTGTCTTAGGAACCTCTATTGCAAATAATTTTAGACATTTCCTCTTAGCCTGGTCTGATTTCCAGAAAAGGATTTTCTAATCTGCCAGGAGGAGGGTACAGGTCTGAAGGGAGCCATATGCCAATGTCCTTTTCATCCCTCTTTTTCAGTACATACTACCAATCTCAACTGAATGGGCTGAAACTAGCTCAGTGGCCCTCTGATACCAGGCCTCCAGGGCTATGCCAGTGTAGAAAATCAGCAAGTAACTGGATACATGAAACTGGGAAGGGAATCTGAGAATCTGCTTTGTAAATAGATTTTTCAATCAAAATCTCCCATTTTTATCCCCACTGCTACCCTCACTCCCAGCAGTATATGGTATCACCAATTTCCGTCTGTCTGGGGTGGGAGCTTCTGCATTAAATCAGGTTGCATCTTGAAGTTTCTCACTGCCAGCTGTAGGCTAAGCCAATTATCACTGGCCCACCTGTTTTCCAGCTTCCAAAACTTTGTTGCTGTGTCTCCCCTCCCATTCCTGTTGTCCTTTAGGGTTTGTGCCTCTAGAAAACTTTTTTGTACTGCATCTTGGCTTTATTTCACAAGGAATGAAAGTAAATGCATGTGTTCAAACCACCATCACTACCCTAACGCTTCATATGGTCTTTTGATGACCAAATGAGATAAAGTACCTGGCACTTTTGCTTAATGAAAAAGTTAGTCTCACCCTCACCTTTACTCCTAAAAGTCTGCAGAGCATCTCATTTTAAAGACCACAGCTCTTACCCACAAATCAAGTCAACTTTCTCGGTGTGAGTTCCCTGGACCATGAAATCAAGGTGTCTACTTCAGCCCAGGACTTGGTTTGGGCAGAGACTGTCTGTCCCAGGAGAAACCAGATGTGATTCTCTTCAATACAAATATATAATAGCTGATGCTAAGCAAAGGTCAGAAATCAAAGTCTCTGAAAATTAAAATGGTTTACCATGTAATGAATTGTTATGCGTATTATGCTTGTTATTATTTTTAAAAGCCCTACTTACTATGTGAAATAAAAAGTCTTAGAAAAACAGCTTTCAGAAATATCAACAGCTAAACATATATTGAAAACAACTAAGCAAGAATCTACTGTCTTTCATTTATTTCCTTGATTGTCCAAACAGTCTGTGGCCCAATCCTCTGAGGTTACGTAGAGCACTGGTTGTTTAGTTACCGCACAGTTTGGATGAGCTCCGGGCAGCAGAGCAGCACAAGCCCAGGAAGGGGCCAGAAAGAGAAGGCTTAAAGGCCATTTACCCATTCCCAGTTCTGAAGAACCAGTCAACTTTATGACAGGCCCACTCAGGGTATGCAATGGCACTATGGGCTACCGCTTATCACAAAAAAAGAAAATGGGCTGCTCACTCCCTCACTAGATAGGTTTAAGCTTACTACACTGGGTGAAACCAACGTTCACTGTGTCTTTTCTTGGAATGACTAGCCATACTCAGAGAAAGGTGTTGCTTCCAGTCAGTCCTTCATCTCAAAGGTGCTAAACTTGTTCAAAGAGCGGCCATTTGATAGTGTGGTTACCACCTGGGCACGCTGCACAAGCAACATTCCAGCAGCGCCGCCCAACTGAGCTGCACTGGGGCAGATACTCCTCACCATCTCCCTAGATCTCCTGATGCTGCGAACTGTCACAGATGCATCCACAACCTCTGGATGGAAAAGTAAACAGATGAAAAGGGGTGGCATCACTCTCATGCCCCTGAGCAAAGATAGAAAATGGAATGGAATGGCTTAAGGACATCTGCAAAGATACTGACTTTCAAGGCCATTGTTAGCCCCCTAGAAAAGAAGAAAACACCTGCAGCACTGTGGACACCTGGAACTGACATCACAGGGCTGAGAATGTCTGATAGCAATATGGTATGTTGGTCTGTAAGATGGTGAATTACCTGGATGAAATATTCAGGTGTTCTGAGGACAAGGGAGGGGAGGACTAATGGTGTTTTTAAGAAAAAAGTTTCATTTTGTCTATAACCAATGCTTATACTTCCTTTCAAGCGAAATATGCCCAGCCGCTCGGCATGCTGCACACATGAAGAAAAGAGTAAAACCGATGGAACTGCAACCCTAGCGCTCATCCCTTAAGTGCCTCCTATGTGACCGGTACTAGATTAAGCACTTTGCATACAAGGTGTCATCTAATCACTACAACCATCTTATGAGGTAGGTGTTAGTATCTTCATCACACAGATGGAGAAACTGAGGCTCAGAGAACTGAAATTGTCTAAGAGTCCACTGCTAGTGGCAGTGTTGAGATTCAAAGCCCAGGCACCTTTTACTACACCTCAGGCTATCAGAGCTGAGAGTACGTGACCCATAAGTGGTGTGAACAGGAGCCCCTGAGCTGGAAGAGGAGCACAGGACCTAGTTTATGCCTCCGTACCCACAAATGATTTGCTTAGACATTTGCTTGGTGTTCTGCTCAATGCTTGTGGTTGACTTCCAGGAAGACCGCCTGGCACCGACCACCTCCTTATAGGTCACAGAGAAGAGGATGGAAGCCTCTTCCCTAGAAGAGGGAAAGAGACTCTTTCCATCCTGAAGAGTCTCATTGAGCTCTGTATCACTCTCTTTATGAGAGGGACCCTGTCCTTGCATCTTGGTCAGTCAGCCTGCTGCAGCAATTCCTCCCACTCTTCTTACGCCTCTCACCTGCCCCTTCGGAGCTTCCCTGGATCCACAGAGGCACAGAGTGCCGTGGGATTGCTCAGGGCCTATGTATGCTCACTGGCTTGCTGGGCTGAGCCTTTAAGGCTGCAGGCTGCAGGCTGCAGGAAGGCGTGCTGTTGGCTCACCCTGAGCACTGTGGCTCAGGCTGCAGACGCCAACTCTGACATCTTAGTTCTTACTCCCCACGGCTGCGTGGAGGGACCCACAGTGCAAGCCAGCAGTGCCGGTGAGTTGGTGCTCTGTGGGTGAACTTTGACCGATGGCAGACTGTTAATTCTTTCACCTGTCCCTCTATTTCCATATGTTCTTTCTGGGGATGTCGCTAGTGACCAAGAAACCAGCTGTATCTTCTGTTGATGCCAAGGCCAGCTCAGTAACTTAACCACCTCATGTTTGCTCTGCTCCTTTCCTAGTTCACTCCCGCACTCTTGCTTCTCTAGAATTGTACAACTCCCCTCCCCCCATGAAGTCTTAGCACGTCAGTTTTGTCTCAGGCAGTTTTCTAGAAAACCCAGGAAAAGATACTAAGTATGATGATAGTTCTCTCTTAACCTCTGCTAAGTCTGATAACCAGTGGTCAGGAGTGAGGTGGATGGAAGAACTATTTTTTGTGCATTAAGTCAGAGAGAGGAGAAGTGCTCAGCCTTGGGTATCAGACTGGGCTGCATAAGTCAAAAGAGACATCTCTCTTCTTTTTAGGGGGCAGTGGCTTTGAACAATTCTCATAAGGCAAGAAGGCATGAAGACTCAGCTGTGGAGAGCCATTGGAGCCCACGGGCAATAGGTAAATGGTCTTAATGGCCAAAAAGAGGAGAGGAAGAGAGAGGGGAGGAGAGCGGTGGAAAAGAGAGAAGAGGAGAAGGAAGAAGAGACTTACTAAATGTGATCCCAGTTCTACTGATTTCTGGACTTCTTACATTGAGGTGCTCATGTTACCATCAAGATTAAATATATCCGGGACTTCCCTGGTGGCGCAGTGGTTAAGAATCTGCCTGCCAATGCAGGGGACATGGGTTTGAGCCCTGGTCCGGGAAGATCTCACATGCCATGGAGCAACTAAGCCCGTGTGCCACAACTACTGAGCCCATGTGCCACAATTACTGAAGCCCACGTGCCTAGAGCCCGTGCTCCACAACAAGAGAAGCCACCGCAATGAGAAGCCCACGCACCACAACGAAGAGTAGCCCCCGCTCGCCACAACTAGAGAAAGCCCGCGCGCAGCAACAAAGACCCAATGCAGCCATAAATAAATAAATAAATAAATTCATATTTTAAAAAAAGATTAAATATATCCTTGTGGTGGGAGAAGAAAGAACACTGTCTTCTACTTGGATTTCTGCTTAATCATGACAAATACCAGAAGATCACCAATTTTTAGGAACTCAGGATGGAATGCTCACCACCAACGGAGATCTCTGCCCCACATATTCGAATCTCGTCATTACTGCTACAGGCCAGTTTGCAGACAAACAGGGTTGTACCCAGGGGAAGACCTGTGACTTGCGAGCTGAGGGAGCGACCATGCTGAAAATAGATTCTTCTGTCAAACTTGTAGAGGATTAACTTGTTAAAACTGGAGAATTGCAGGCAGCCTTGTTTGGTCTTCAAAGAGCACGAAATGTTGACAGCTGACCCAAGTGAAATTACATGGGAAGGCTGCACAGTCACATCCCCTCTCTTGCACACATCTGCAATAAGACACAAATGCAAAAGACCTAAGATGGCATATAAGAAACCCATTGCAAGATGGAGGGTTTGTGTAATTCCCCAAAGCTGGATAAAACTAACCCTGTCAAATGATGGAAATATACATAAGCTACATTGCTCTGGCTGTATTGGTGAAGCACAATGAGGAGAGAAGGCAACCGTATTAAAGTCTAACTGTATTTGAATTAAAATATATATCCTTCTCAAAACAGTAATACTATAACCAGAACAATATATAGGAAAGTGGTGAGAAAATAGGGTTGGAAGAACATTCAGGAGCACAGTTCTAGGAAAAACCAGTCTCTCTTATATGCAAATTATTCAACAGACTACTAAAAATTACTTCCCAGAATAAATCACATTTGTTTCCATCCCCATTTATGATTTATAACACTTACTTCAATACTCATACCAAAATGATTAACAAGCTATTAGAAATGTTTAAAAGGCTATTACAAATGTTAAAGGGTAGATTTGGGAATAATTCCCTCTCTTGCTATATTAGAGGTATAAAGTATGTGTAATCTATTGTTTTATAACAAAGAGAAAATATTTAGGGGCTCTGTATGTGTAGTTTGCATCAAGGATAGAAATTAGGTCTTACCACGGTATTGCTTCAAGATGTAAGACCCTAGGTAGGATGAACCATTGCCCAATACAGCTAATACAAAATCACATGAATGTATTCTTCTTTTAAAGAGTTCTCCATATTATTTTCTATATGCCAGGTCCCACAATAAACTCTTTTTTTTTTTTAAAGGAATAGAGGGAAGTATCCCAAATGATATTTTAATTTTAATTTTTTTTTTTAAATGACTTTATTTATTTATTTATTTACGGCTGTGTTGGGTCTTCGTTTCTGTGCGAGGGCTTTCTCTAGTTGTGGCAAGTGGGGGCCACTCTTCATCGCGGTGCGCGGGCCTCTCACTATCGCGGCCTCCCCTGTTGCGGAGCACAGGCTCCAGACACGCAGGCTCAGCAATTGTGGCTCACGGGCCCAGCCGCTCCGCGGCATGTAGGATCTTCCCAGACCAGGGCTCGAACCCGTGTCCCCTGCATTGCCAGGCAGATTCTCAACCACTGCGCCACCAGGGAAGCCCCACAATAAACTCTTAAAGAGAGGTCATTCTTACTCTCCAGGATCAGGGCCTTTTTTGTATATGTATATAGGACAACTAATCAGAAATTAGCAGTTTTGGGTAGTACTCAGTACTGCTGATGAAAAAAAGAAAAAACCCTCAGAATTATACACTCACCTTGAATTTTTAGATGTGATATAAAGCCTCCACTGAAAGCCTTTTTTGGTAATTATAAGATTGCTTGGATCAACTACCATAAACAAATTGGTAAAAAAGTTATTCAAATCAAATAAAGGAAATACTGAATTCTGAAAAGTTTCCATTTTTATTTTCAGAACTAAGTCTCTTTCTCTCTCTTATCTTACTTATATTTTTGTTTTCTGCTTCTTTGATCCTAATGGGCCAGAAAGTAAAAAATAAGATGCCAATAAAAACAGCAAAGAAAATGCCAGCCATTTTTTTTTTAGCAGAGCTGAATCCATCCATGAATACCCTCTGTTAAAATGCACTATAATGTAAAACATTCATTCATGATGCCTAGCTTGATACCTAGTCATTTTGTTAAGAGGAAAATATATCACTGGACTCTTAATCATTAGTATTAATGAAATAAAATACATATTAGTAACAGACATAGAACCAGACTTATCCACTTAAACTTGACAGAAGATTGACTACAAAAGACCAACTACCAGAACATTTACCACAAATGCATATTTCATCTATAACTGAGAATTTAAACCAAAAATCCCTCCACAGATTAGATTACAGAAATATCTTACCTATTTTTGCTTTAACTAACAGCCACATGATGATAAAAATAAGTGCCAATGAGCACCCGTTAACTGTATGTGCCATGAACAGTCAACTCTGGAACACACCTCTGTATTTTTCCTTGTAAAAGAAGACAAATTCATTCATGTTAAATACATTCAGAAAATACCAGAACCAATATTATTCAGAGGGCTTAAAATGCCCCTTTAATTTTCTTCACATTGTTAAGATTTTTTTTTTTTAATGAAGTTTACCTTTAAAACTAGTAAACTGAAAATCTTAGCCACCTCTAACCCCCATGTCATTTAAGCTTCTTGGGGTCAGCAAAGGGTGGGGGAAGAGATCTGGCCTTTGGAGTCCTTTAGAACTGGTTTAAATACTTTGAGACTATTGGGCAAGTTAATTAACCTTCTGAGCTTCAGTCTCACACAAAACTCTTTTCTTCCAAACAGGGCTGCATCATCATAGTCAAACGCAGCAGTATTAAATTCCAAGAGTACTGAGAATTTCTTTCTTTCCTTTTTTTTTTAATTTTTAAAATTTAAAGTCTTTTACTGAATTTGTTACAATATTTCTTCTGTTTTATGTTTTGGTTTTTTGGCCGCAAGGCATGTGGGATCTTAGCTCCCTGACCAGGGATGGAACCCACACCCCCTGCTTTGGAAGGCGAAGTCTTAGCCACTGGACCACCAGGGAAGCTCCAGTAGTGAGAATTTCTGATCTAATTATGTGCTTCTGGAAGTAACAGGAGATTAAAAAGTGGCTCATAACCACACACCCCCCCGCACCAAGAATTTAGTAAAAGATTGATCTCTTTGGCAGTAAGAAAAGAATTCCAAGGGTTCTTAGGGGGCTGTTTGGGTTTTCTATAGAAGTTCAATTTGGTTTGTTTGCTTGTTTATTCATTATTTATTTATTTTACTGAGTATTTTTATCTTGAATGATTTGGAAAATGCAAGCTGGTGATCTCTGTTTGTTTCCAAGTTTAAACTTAAGGAATGGCTTTAGTAAATTCCCTAAATTCTATTAAAGGTGGGCCAGAAATTCATGAAGCAGGCTGAAAAGTTGTGTGATGTTGGGCCACTGGCAACCAGCCAATGCAAATGTTCACCTCGTATTCCCATACCTAGAAATGGGCCAGAACGTACTGGAGAGCCTCAGAAAAATTCATTTATTCATTCAACAGTGATGGTTACCTTTCATCTGCCAGGCACCGTGTTAAGTGCTAGAGATACAACAGTCCTGCTCTGTGGGCTTCTAGAAAGTGTCCACTTCCTCTTTTGACTCCTCTGCCTCTAACCCAATCATCACTCAGGGAAGCCCCCAGATAATATCAGCATCTTTTCAATAGTCTTTTCTGGTGGTTCTTCCTCCTCCTCCTGACTGTTAAGTCTTGGAGGACCTCAGTGTACTCAAGACATTTTTGTCTCTATTTCTACTCTCTCCCGAGGGATCTCATCTGGTCACCTGGCTCTAGATACCACCTGTATGCTAAAGACTCTCCAATGCTTACCTTCAACTCAGACATTGCTCTGAGCTCTAGTCTCATACGTATGTCTCCTTGGCATCACTTCTTGGACATCTAAGAGACTGCTCAATATTAACACGTTCAAGTTGAATTTTTGGTCTCCCTTCTCCAAACTGGTTCTTCCTCCAGCCTTTTCTACCTCCGTGAATAACATTTTTATCCCCTGAATTGTTCAAACACCTAGACATCATCCTCGATTCCACCCTCTCTCTCATGCCCCACAGCCAAACCATCACTAAGTCCTGTCCATTTTTTCTCCTGAATACATCACAGATCAGTCCACTTCTCTCCATTTCTACCATCCTCACCCCAGTCCAAACCACTGTCCTCTCTCCCCTAGATGAGTGCAGTAGCTTCTTAATGTGTCTCTCCATCCATCTTTGCCCCTTTCTAAGTCATTTTCACATAGCTGACTACCTTTTAAAAACATAAATCGGACTACGTTACCTGCTTCATATCACCTCTATTTAAAACCCGTCAACAGGTCCCCATTGCTGTTAGAAAAAAAATCCCAAGTCCTTACCATACATGACTCTCTCAGCCACTGCATGGCTTCATGTCTTCTATCTTGCCACCATCATTTGCTCTACGTTTTTGCCTTGCCAGCTCTGCTTCATTCACACTGGCCTTCAGACTGTTCCTTGAACAAGACATGCCCTCTGCTGCTCCGGGGACTCTGCACTTTTCATTTCCTCTGCTAGAATCCTCTTCCCCTGGCTCTTAGTGGCTGACTGGCTTACATCTTTCAGACCTCAGATCATGTGTCACTTCCTCAGAGAGCCCCTCCCTGACCACTCAGCCAAAGTGGTCTTGGCCATCTCCTTTCTACTCATCACCTTATTTACTTAATGATACAATCTGTAACTAGCTTGTTTATTTATTTGATTGTCTTGTTTGTCATCTATCTTTGTGCTAGAATTTAAGCCACCATGAGAGCAGGAACATTGACTGTCTTGCTCACTGCCGTATGCGAGCACTTGGCATTGGGAAAGAGTACTCAATAAGTCTTTATTGAACGAGAGAAGGGAAGGAGGGATGGAGGGGCTATAGAAAATTCCCTATAAACGTCCCTGTGGTAGGCAGCATAATGGCCCACAAAAGATGTCCATGCCCTAATCCCCAGAACCTGTGAATATATTATGTTGCACGACAAAGGGACTTTGGAGATGTGACTAAAGTTAGGGACCTTGAGGGGAGGCGATTATCCTGGACACCCAGATGGGCCTGATCTAATTATGCGAGTCCCTAAAAGTGGGTGAGGGAGGCAGAAGGGTCGGTCAGAGAGCTGTGGAGCGAGGACTGTGCTGCTGTCTTTGAAGATGGAGGGAGGGGGTTATGGGCCAAGGAAGGTGGTGCCTCTGAAATCTGGAGATGACCCTCAGCTCACAGATACTGTAAAATGTATTCTCTGGGTCTTGGTTTAAAATGTTTGAGAAACACTGACCTAAATTGAAATCTGACAGTTTCGCTCTCCCTAAATCATGAAGGCCCAAGTCATGGCACACAGTGGCTTCTGTGAGCTAATTCCTGTCTTCATCACCAGCCACAACCACCACTGTTGACACTATTGTCTAGTAACACTGAGCTGCACATTCCATGCCAATACCTGCTTCTGTGTCTTTGTTCATGCTATTCTCTTACCTTTCCACTGTTCTTAGACTGGCTAAGTCTTTTTTTTTTAAGCGAATGGTATTTTTTTTTTAATTAATTTATTTTATTTTTGGCTGTGTTGGGTCTTTGTTGCTGCACCCGGTCTTTTCTCTAGTTGAGGCGAGCGGGGGCTACTCTTTGCTGCGGTGCACGGGCTTCTCACTGTGGTGGCTTCTCTTGTTGCGGAGCATGGGCTCTAGGTGCGTGGGCTCTAGAGCGCAGGCTCAGTAGTTGTGGCGCATGGGCTTAGATGCTCCACGGCATGTGGGATCTTCCCGGACTAGGGCTTGAACCCGTGTCCCCTGCATTGGCAGGCAGATTCTTAACCACTGCACCACCAGGGAAGCCCCAGATTGGCTAAGTCTTACTCATCCATCCCAACTCAGCTCAGGCACCTTTTATTCAGTCATTTATTCAACAAATATGTATTTAGCCGTTGCTATGTGCCAAGGAGTTGGGAGAGAGTGGAGAAAAAGACAGACAAGGTTTTAGGTCTCATGGAACCAACATTCTGGAGTAGGTAGACAAAAGACAAATAAATAACAAACAGATATCTTCAGATAATGACGAAAGAATAAGAGAGGCTAAGGGGAGAGAGAACCTGGGGAGGAGAGAAGCCAGTCAATGAAGGTGTTTCTAGGAGGTGAAACTTGAGCTGAGATTGGCACAGGCCAGATGAAGACTCAGAAAGACTTTTCCTGACAGAATAAATGTTGAGTGCAAAGCCTGGAGGCAAAGGAACAAGCTTGCTGTGGTTGAGGCATAGAAATAAGGTCAGGGTAGCTGGGGAAAGTGACTCTGGGGAGAATGGTATGAAATGAAATTTGAGAAGAAGGTAGGAGCCAGATCTTCAATGGGCTTGTTTGCCATGGAAGGGAGCCTGGATTTTACTCTCCAATCTATGGGAAACCATTGGTATATCATTAGAGGTTTTATTTATTTATTTAACTGGGTTTTAACTAGGGTATCACAAGATATGAATTACATTAAACACACACACACAAATACAAAAGCAAACAAACAGAAAAACTAGTCTTGGCTCTGTGTATGGAGGCTGGAGTAGAAGCAAGCAGATCAGTTGGGAAGCAACTGGGGAGGCCCAGGTAGGAAAGGATGGTGATGTGGACCACAGTGATAGCAGCAGAGATGGAAAGAAGCAGCCAGGTCTTAGCCTTATTGATGTCTTCAGGTAGACTGAAGCCTCCTACTAGTATCTTCATAGCACCCTGGCATCCTCCTATCTTAGCACCTGCTGTGTTAAATAGGCCTAATTTCTTTCGGTATCTGCTTGTCTCCTCCATTAGCTTGCAAGTTCCTCATGGGCAGAGGCCACAATCTGTGGCACATAAAAGGCATGTGCTGAACTGAATGAAACTTAAATGGTTTTTCTGTTTTTTACTTCTGGTTTAGTTTAATATAACTACAATACATTAAAAGTACATTAAATCTCATTCTGCTACATGGTGCTCGACATAATTAATAAGTCATTTTTTATTGTAGCTACCTTAGTTTAGTTTAAAATTCGTTAGTTTTCATTAAGCCTTGGAATAGTCTGGCATAAAGGAAATTATGGATTGAATTAGAAGATAACTGAATGAACAGATATATAGGGATTAAACAGGTTTCTGCTTCTTAACTGCAAAGGGTATCTACAGGGTATCTTTCAATGTGCCTTGCAACTTATGAAGTGATAATATTCTCCAAATAGTAAAATATTCAATAGTAAAACATTACTTGGTTATTATAAGAATTTTTAAAATGTATATATGTGAAATATGTATATATATGATAGATATATACACACACCTATATATGAAATAGGCAAAATAGAGGATAAATTTGAGTTTATATAGCACATTGATTCAGACACAAACATGCTCATTTTCTCTGAATGACCAGGTAAAATAGCTGCTTCATTTATAAGAAACTCAGAACCCCAAAGACCTTCAAGTAAATGAGGTATCTTCCAATAAAATGAAACCTCCTATCAACTGTAAACATCCTTCATACAGCCTGCCTGGAGGGTCAATATTAAAACTACAACTCTGTCTTGAATCAGAAAATCAAAGAGTATGCTATGTCACTGACTCATCACTCAAGTGGTGACAATTTCCAGACAGTGAAAACAACATCTCAATGAGGGGGGCGGGGACCAGCCAGAAATAAAGCAACTGGCAGGAGGGCAGAGACAATTCCCCCTCAGTGAGCCTCTCTTTCCCCACTGCTCCAAGAAGAAGCACAAAATAAGCAGCTAAAATCATATTTGACTAGGCTAGGAAAAACCCTTACCACAGGTAATTTCATGTAGGCAGGAACTCTTCCTACTTCCACATCACTTTTCTTCTGTAGCACCATAGTAAGCTCAAGGGGCAGCATGGTATTGTGGAAAAGAGAAAGGCTAGTGAATCTCAGTTCTACTGTGTGCTGTTAACTGTCAGGGTGCCATTTCCTCATTCATGCAATGAGTACAGGAATACCTACCTAGACAAAGTTACTGGGAGGATGAATATGCCAGTGTCATGGACCCATGAGAATACCTAGCACAGGGTAGGCACTCCACTGAGGCTAGCTCCCATTTTCCCTTCTGGGTCCAGCTTTTGTATCTCTTTTCTAAATCGTTTACGACTTGCATCAACGTATTGGAATTGTACGTTTTGTTAGACTAGGTAAAAGGTCATATGTTAGGCAACCTTAACCCTGGCTATCAAAGAATTTAATAACTCAGAGGAGGAAGGAACCTCAAAGGTGAGCCAATAATTACCATGCCCTACTGCTCCTTTCCCCTCCCAAAAGCTGACATTTGAGTCTGGGCCACCACAGAACAACCAAGTGATTGTTCTGAATGTGCATTAAGGCTGTCTGCCTTATAAATACATGCCGTTAATTACCCAGTTGACTCAATGAGCCAGGGTACAAAATCATTCTCTTCTGCCACCAAAGCTACTGACAGACATACCTTACTGGTGGCAGATCAGTATAGAGACAACACTTTGGAGGTCATGTATTCTACATTCCTCATTTTATAGACAGATAAACTGAGCCCTAGAGAAAACAAGGGACTTGCCAAAGGTCACATTAATAGCAGAATCCAGATCAGAACGGAGGTGTCCCAATTTCTAATCCAAGATTACTTCTACAGGTAAGATTGCTTCTGATCAGTTGCAACAGTAGCAGCATAAAACTAGAAATAACACTAATATTAACAGCACCCTTAATACTAATGCTACAGTTTGTTGATCTCTTATTATGTTTGATGTACATTACAATCTTTATGATACCCATCTAGTAAAGCACTTACAATGACTAATGCTTTAGTTTTCAGAAGGTTGAATCACCCACCTCCCTCAAAAGAAGATCAAACAATAAAACCCATTGTACATACAATATGTAACCATCTCTAATGATCTATTCCACTCTGAGGATGGAAGAGGAAAATCAAGTCCACCAAGTAGCTAACTTGCAACTCAGCCACTGGAGCCAACCTTCTCTTCCCCATACCTTTCCATGGGCTATGTCATGAAAAAGAAGAGTTTCCTGACCAAAGCATCATCTCCTTTTTGCTTCTGAGTCTACCATTTGTTGAAAAATCTAACAAGCCATAACACGGACAAACCCTGGCCTGCCAGCCTCAGATCATCAAATCACCCCCCTCATAATGTCATGTCAGATGGCTTAAAGGGGAAGGAAAGTAACCACATCAACCCCTTCTGCTTTTTCTTCTTTCTAGCCAACAGTTCCAACCCCCATTACATGAGCCGAATTGGACGCACACCTGTTTTCCTTTCTTACGCAGCTGCTGAGGCTCTCTTGAACTTTCTCTCATCTCACTGGTTAGCATTTGTAGTCCTAATTTTACTCAGTTACAGGAACTTTCTTCTCTTGCTTGAATTCAGGAGACTTCTGAAGTTTGGGTCCCTCTCTCTCTCTTTTTTTAAATTTTAGGGTGTTTTCTCCTTTCCCGCTTTATGACCTCTTTATCATTTTTCTTAACAAAGATCCCCTTATGCTTTTCTCCCTTCTTTCCTGTTTTTCTGGAATGTTCTGTCAGACCTATTCGTCTCTATTTCCAATTCAGATATATCACCCTGGACATAATATACGGGCTCCTGAAATGTTGTGTGTAAACAAATTACATTTAAAATGCATTAGGGAATCTTATCAGGCCCCAACCCCAGAATCATGTGTACTGTGAACTGTCTTATAAATTGAACAAGCATTCCTACAATAGAGCAATAAACAGGAAATAAAGAAAGAAGAAATAAGACGTGGATGGAGTCTTGAAGAAACAAGGTACTTTCAGATCAGTTGGTGTTATTTGCTATGTTTTTTCTTTCTTCGATTAGCTTCACAAGGCTACAATTTTCATGGCACTTGTTCAATTAAGTTTCAACAATCCAATCTTCTCTATTTTCACTCTCTGCATCCTTCAATAGCTATAAATAAAATAAGCCATCTTTTACTGAAAAGGATATACTGGAAAGAGTGATATACTGGAAAGAGCCTGGTATTTAGGGCCAGAGGATCATCCTGGGGCCAGGTGTCATCCTGGTTTCTCCACTTCTACCTGTGTCATCATCACAAGTAACTCTGAAAAATGGCAATCCACATTTATTGAGAAAATTAACTAACTTTTCTTCCTTAGTTTATTGGAAAGGTCTCTCCTTTGACACATTTAACCTTGAAGTCTCTATTCGTGGACAATGGCATGGGAGTGGCAGGTTTACCCTTGAGTCTTGAGTATTGTAAAATCCTGGCAAGTTTTGTAGCTTCAACCCCTGAGTCTTTTCTTAGTGCTATAAGGCATTAAAAATATTAAAGCACATTGCAATTACTTTGTTTTAAGAGTTTTCTCGGAATTTCACAACTATCTTAATGTAATTGGAGGCACCCTGGGTCGAGGGGGGCAGACAAAGACTAGTGATCACCATGCTACAATATTCCTCAAGGTTTCTTCTATAAACTAAAAATTCAACCGAAATCTCGACACTAATAATCCCATGTCTCAGCATCTCTACCTGATGTTTTACTTAATATTTTCCTTTTCTTCTGCATATTACTGCAAAAGGGATGTAAATTAAGATTCTAATCTTGATAATCTTTTATAGGCATTTACTTAGCAATTTATCACAATGCAGAGCATGTGACTGAGTTGTTAACATTTGGTCTTCTACTAAATAAAGTAACTATTGGTATCTCTATTCTGCAGGTGGAGAGATCTGCAGGTTGATCACGATAATAACAGAAAAACCAGAAGTAAATTCAGAATTAGATACATTAGAAGTAACTTCCATGCTTGAGTTTCCTCAGTTGTAAAATAAAAATAAAAATAGCACCAAACTCACGGGATTATTGTGGGAGTTAAATGAGAAGCTCTTAGCAAAGTGCCTGGTATATAGAAAGAGCTCAGTAAATACTATCATCCATTATTATTATTATAAGAAAAAAGATAATACCACTTACTTATCAAGGACATTGTTGGAATTAAGCTAGACAGCCTCGCTTTTTGACCTCTCTCTTGGCCCATTCATCTGGCTCATCATTGAAGAATTAATTTGATTAAAACTAGATACCATACCTCCTTCATAAAAGGTGACTTCATGCCACTTATAATTTATGACATACGAAGTGTTCTCATAATTATTGTCTTCCTAAACAGTTTTAACTTTTTTGAGGACAGGAACTGAGACTTAGGTTTCTTTATATTACAATGACCAGCACAATGTCTTGAACATAACAGATGTTCAATACATATTTATACTTTAAAAAACATTGTTACTATCAGCAAAGAGCACCACAATGTTCCAAGAACAAAGGAAACTGGACAAAGCTTCTTTGGGATTTGGCTTTCTTTCCAGATTAGCCTGAACAAATGTACATGCAAAAGTTGAGAGCAGTGCTGTGAGTGCAATTGCAAAGATGACAAATAATTGGCCAAAGAGCAAAGCAGGTACAATTAAAAAAAAAAAAAGTCCACAACTGAGAAATGATGTACAACATCTACTGTACTTATAGGATTCTTCTCCCATAAAATAGGTGGCATGACCCTGACTCACATCTGCTTTATAATTTTTTCCACACTAGAACTCATTCTAATGTAAGAAAGATTCAAAACTTGCCAAAATTTGGGAATTTATGTAAACATCATGACAGTCAAGAAACATGATACGTGATAAAAGAATGCTGCAAACTCTTTTGGAGCCTTTTGTGCCCAAGAAAGTGACAGTAATGAATTGAGAATTTCACATTAAAATGGAGGGAAAGAGTATCAGCTCTCAGCCACTAAGGTCCTTTGAGTTATATGCTGGACAGAGAAACAGGGCACTGTACCATTCCTTGTTAATGGGAACAAGAATCTAATGTTTGTTTGCCCAAGTGGATATAATGTTTTGAGTCAGAGGTGCAAAGGCAAGGAGCACAGAGTCTGGAGCCCAAAACCTGTAACTCACTATCTCTGTAAAAGTGTGCAAGTTTCCACATCTGTAAAACGGGAATACTTATAACCAGTTCACTGGGTTTTTAAAGAATTATAGAGGATAACAGTGATACCCAAGGGCCAAGTCCATAGTAGGTGCTCAACGAAGACTTTTATCCACACAGGATATACACGTAGGGGATTGTAACAGACATTCGGAGCTTTGCCTTGTTCTTTAGAGTTACCAGGAGAAAACTTTTTGTATGCATTTGGATTGCTATTCATAAGACCTAGATCTAATCGCAGGGATACTTAATCTCTTCCAATGTTTGTATTTACTGCCCCTCAACCAGGTGAAAAGAGCCTCTCTAAAGAGACATTTCACAGATGAGAAAAGAGACTGGCCAGGCGGCTCGCCCCAGAGCATTCTGCTAGTGACTAGACAGGGGGGGACTCTGCGTCTACAGAGGCCCCAGGAAAGTGCTGCGGAGAAAAGGACAATTCACCCCCATGCAAGACTAAGTAAGACTCCTCCATATCTTATTCACAGAAGATCCACTTTCGAGCCGCGAGTCACGCCCGTGGGCCTGGACCCAGGCTGGCTCCTGACGAGTGCCCGCTGCCGTTTCCAGACGCCAGCCCTCCCCTCCTCACGCTCCCACCGTTCTGCGAGCTCCTTGGAAGCTCAATCTGAGCGCCCCTCCGCTCCATCTGGCCAACCGCGACCCGGCACCCTCAAGCGAACGTCCCGCCCAGCGTGAGGACCCTGATGAAAAGAGGCCGCCCCCAAACCCCCCTCCCCGGGAGAAGCGAGGCACGAAAGCCGGGGGTCCCAAGCGCCCGCACCCCACCGATCCCCCGGCCACTCACCGCGCGTCTCCAGCCCGCAGGCCCGCTGCGGGGCGGCGCGGAGCCTGCGGCTCGGGTGCTGCGGAACGCACGTGCCGCGCAGGCAGCGTGCGCTCCGAACGTCCTGCACGTCCCGGACGTCCCGTGGTGGGCGCTCCGGCGGCGCCGGGGCGAGCGCGGACGTGCGTCGGGCGGTGCCCGGACCGAGGAGGTGGCCGTGGCCGTGGCCGTTGGCGGAGGGAAAGCGGCTGCACTGTCAGCTGTCGAAGCGGGCCGGCCAGGGTCCCGTTCCGCCCCTGGCGGGCTGTGCCCGTGCCGCCCGGAGCAAGGTAATTACCGCGGCACACGTCGGGTTCCCCTTCTATACAAGGCGAGTAGGAAAGCCTCGCTCCTCAGCCAGGGTGGTGAGGTGAATTAAGCACCAGGGTATGAAAAGCACGGCAGTATCATGTTCCCGCCTTTCACGGCCACAGGGAAGTGGAACTTCGTTGACACTCTGTAGAGAACTTTCCTCAGAGATGTTCTTCCTCTGTGCTTGCTCAGCACTTACCACACCCTAGTGCTGCGGTCTCCAAAGTGGGCTGTGTGTAAGACTGGGTGTGAGAAGAAAATACTAGAACTTTCATTTGTGTTTGTAACTAAAAAGTAAGAAAGAATTCACATTTAATAGGTGGCATGACCCTGACTCTAAATGGTCCCATGTTCCATGTGTTATAAGTGGGATTCTGAGGGAAGAGGGAAAACTGTCCAAAATGCAGAGGGGATGACAGCGGTGCTTTTACTTATGACAATATTTCATTGATGCTAGGAATTCAACTCTAAGACATACTATTTTTTATACACTAGTAAGAAATAAAAAGAACTGTCTTATAAACTTATGACATAATGCTTTCTTGTCACTTAGAATATTTTTAATTAAAATTCTTATTTTTATTTATTTATTTTAAAAATTTATTTATTTTATTATTTTATTTTATTTATTTATTTTGGCTGCGTTGGGTCTTCGTTTCTGCGCGGGGGCTTTTCTCTGGTTGCCGCGAGCGGGGGCTACTCTTCGTTGCGTTGCGTGGGCTTCACATTGTGGTGACTTCTCTTGTTGAGGAGCACGGGCTCTAGGCACGCGGGCTTCAGTGGTTGTGGCACGTGGGCTTCAGTAGTTGTGGCCCACGGGCTCTAGAGCGCAGGCCCAGTAGTTGTGGTGCACGGGCCCAGCTGCTCCGCGGCATGTGGGATCTTCCCGGACCAGGTCTCGAACCTGTGTGCCCTGCGCTGGCAGGCGGATTCTTAACCACTGCGCCACCAGGGAAGCCCCTAAAATTTTTATTTTTTAAAAAATATCCCTTTTAGATTTATTAGACATATGTGTTTGCTATCAGTCTTGTTCATTCAAAAAGAAAAAGGAAAATAGAAGCATAATAAATTTGGTTAAAATATTCTTTAGATACATTCGCATTCAGTCTGCAACACTCCTGATCACTTTTTTGTTTCACTCAATATCATCTTCAGTGACATGAGTATTAATAAAGCCACATTTCTTAAAAGAAGGTCCCACTGTTACCTCTGGGATGTTCTTCCCTTCCACTGAAACCAGTCCAGGCTTGCTGAGTATGTGCAGAGCCAACTCCATCACCATACTGTTTGGGCAGTAAGCATAAGACACCTCCCAATTTTTTTTTAATCGTTATTGGAGTATAATTGCTTCACAATATTGTGTTAGTTTCTATTGTACACCAAAGTGAATCAGCCATATGCATACGTATGTCCCCATATCCCCTCCCTCTTGAGCCCCTCTCCCATCCTCCTCCCTATCCCACCCTTCTAGGTCATCGCAAAGAACGGAGCTGATCTCCCTGTGCTATGCTGCTGCTTCCCACTAGCTAACTATTTTACATTCAGTAGTGTATTTATCTTGGTGCTATTCTCACTTCGCCCCAGCTTCCCCCTCCCACCCCGTGTCCTCAAGTCCATTCTCTATGTCTACATCTTTATTCCTCTCCTGCAACTAGGTTCATTAGTACAACTTTTTTTTTAGATTCCATATATATGCGTTAGCAAATGGTATTTGTTTTTCTCTTTCTGACTTACTTCACTCTGTATGACAGACTCCAGGTCCATCCACCTCACTACAAATAACTCAATTTTGTTTCTTTTTATGGCTGAGTAATAGTCCATTGTATATATGTGCCACATCTTCTTTATCCATTCATCTGTCGATGGACACTTAGGTTGCTTCCACGTCCTGGCTATTGTAAATAGTGCTGCAGTGAACATTGTGGTACATGTCTCTTTTTGAATTATGGTTTTCTCAGGGTATATACCCAGTAGTGGGAATGCTGGGTCATATGATAGTTCTATTTTTAGTTTTTTAAGGAACCTCCATACTGTTTTCCATAGTGGTTGTATCAATTTACATTCCCGCCAACAGTGCAGGAGGGTTCCCTTTTCACCACACCCTTTCCAACATTTATTGAGTCTAGATTTTTTGATAATGGCCATTCTGACTGGCATGAAGTGATGCCTCATTGTAGTTTTGATTTGCATTTCCCTAATAATTAGTGATGTTGAGCATCTTTTTATGTGCCTCTTGGCCATCTGTATGTCTTCCTTGGTGAAATGTCTATTTAGGTTTTCTGCCCATTTTTTAATTGGATTGTTTGTTTTTTGATATTGAGCTCCATGAGCTGTTTATATATTTTGGAGATTAATCCTTTGTCTTTTGTTTCATTTGCAAATATTTTCTCCCATTCTGAGCATTGTCTTTTCATCTTGTTTATGGTTTTTGCTGTGCAACAGCTTTTAAGTCCTATTTGTTTATTTTTGTTTTTATTTCCTTTACTCTAGGAGGTGGGTCAAAAAAGATCTTGCTGTGGTTTATGTCAAAGAGTGTTTTTCCTGTGTTTTCCTCTAAGAGTTTTATAGTGTCTAGTCTTACATTTAGGTCTTTAATCCATTTGGAGTTTATTTTTGTGTATGGTGTTAGGGAGTGTTCTAATTTCATTCTTTTACATGTAGCTGTCCAGTTTTCCCAGCACCACTCATTGAAGAAGTGTCTTTTCTCCATTGTATATTCTTGCCTCCTTTGTCATAAATTAGGTGACCATATGTGCATGGGTTTATCTTGGGGCATTCTATCCTGTACCATTGATCTATATTTCTGTTTTTGTGCCAGTACCATACTGTCTTGATTACCGTAGCTTTGTGGTATAGTTTAAAGTCAGGGAGCCTTATTCTTCCAGCTCCGTTTTTCTTTCTCAAGATTGCTTTGGCTTTCAGGGTCTTTTGTGTTTCCATACGAATTGTAAAATTTTTTGTTCTAATTCTGTGAAGAATGCCATTGGTAGTTTGATAGGCATTGCATTGAATCTGTAGATTGCTTTGGGTAGTATAGTCATTTTCACAATATTGATTCTTCCAATCCAGGAACATGGTGTATTTCTCCATCTGTTTATGACATCTTTGATTTCTTTCATCAGTGTTTTATAGTTTTCTGAGTACAAGCCTTTCTCCTCCTTAGGCAGGTTTATTCCTAGGTATTTCATTCTTTTTGTTGCGATGGTAAATGGGATTGTTTCCTTAATTTCTCTTTCTGATTTTTCGTTGTTGGTGTATAGGAATGCCAGAGATTTCTGTGCATTAATTTTGTATCCTGCAACCTTACCAAATTCATTGATTAGTTCTAGTAGTTTTCTGGTGGCATCTTTAGGATTCTCTATGTATAGTATCATGTCATCTGCAAACAATGACTGTTTTACTTCTTCTTTTCCAATTTGTATTCCTTCTATTTCTTTTTCTTCTCTGATTGCCATGGCTAGGACTTTCAAAACTATGTTGAACAAGAGTGGTGAGAGTGGACATCCTTGTCTTGTTCCTGATCTTAGTGGAAATGCTTTCAGTTTTTCACCATTGAGTATGATGCTTGCTGTGGTTTGTCATATATGGCCTTTATTATGTTGAGGTAGGTCCCCTCTA
Organism: Balaenoptera musculus; assembly: GCF_009873245.2. Classification (NCBI taxonomy): domain Eukaryota; kingdom Metazoa; phylum Chordata; class Mammalia; order Artiodactyla; family Balaenopteridae; genus Balaenoptera; species Balaenoptera musculus. The sequence goes on along the minus strand of NC_045785.1, from coordinate 58,064,639 downwards.
TGCCCATTTTCTGGAGGGGTTTTATCGTGAATGGGTGTTGAATTTTGTCAAAAGCTTTTTCTGCATCTATTGAGATGATCATATGGTTTTTATTCCTTAATTTGTTAATGTGGTGTATCACATTGATTGATTTGCATATATTGAAGAATCCTTGCATCCCTGGGATAAATCCCACTTGATCATGGTGTATGATCCTTTTAATGTGCTGTTGGATTCTGTTCGCTAGTATTTTGTTCAGGATTTTTGCATCTATGTTCATCAGTGATATTGTTCTATAACTTTCTTTTTTTGTGATATCTTTTTCTGATTTTGGTATCAGGGTGATGGTGGCTTCATAGAATGAATTTGGGAGTGTTTCTCCCTCTGCAATTTTTTGGAAGAGTTTGAGATGAATCGGTGTTAGCTCTTCTCTAAATGTTTGATAGAATTCGCCTGTGAAGCCATCTGGTCCTGGGCTGTTCTTTGTTGGCAGATTTTTAATTACAGTTTCAATTTCATTACTTGTAATAGGTCTGTTTATATTTTCTAATTCTTCCTGGCTCAGTCTTGGAAAATTGTACCTTCCCAAGAATTTGTCCATTCTTTTGTGGTTGTCCATTTTATTGGCATATAGTTGTTTATAGTAGTCTCTTATAATCCTTTGTATTTCTGCGGTGTCACTTGTGATTTCTCCTTTTTCATTTTTAATTTTATTGACTTGCGTCCTCTCCCTTTTTTTTTCTTGATGAGTCTGGCTAAGGGTTTATCAATTTTGTTTATCTTCTCAAAGAACCAGCTTTTAGTTTTATTGATCTTTGCTATTGTTTTCTTCTTTTCTATTTCATTTATTTCAGCTCTGATCTTTATGATTTCTTTCCTTCTACTGACTTTGGGTTTTCTTTGTTTTTCTTTCTCTAGTTGTTTTAAGTGTAGGGTTAGATTGTTTATTTGAGATTTTTCTTGTTTCTTGAGGTGAGATTGAATTGCTATGAACTTCCCTGTTTAGAACTGCTTTTGCTGCATCCCATAGGTTTTGGGTCATTGTGTTTTTGTTGTCGTTTGTTTCTGTGTATATATTTTTTTCTTCTTTGATTTCTTCAGTGATCTCTTGGTTATTTAGTAGCACACTGTTTAGTCTCCATGTATTTGTGTCTTTTACAGTTTTTTTTCCTGTAATTGATTTCCAATCTCATAGTGTTATGGTCAGAAAAGATGCTTGATACGATTTCAGTTTTCTTAAATTTTCTGAGGCTTGATTTGTGGTGCAAGATGTGATCTATCCTGGAGAATGTTCTGTGTACACTTGAGAAGAAAGGGTATTCTGCCACTTTTGGGTGGAATGTTCTATAAATATCAATTAAATCTATCTGGTCTATTGTGTCATTTAAAGCTTATGTTTACTTATCTATTTTCTGTTTGGATGGTCTGTCCATTGGTGTAAGTGGGGTGTTAAAGTCCCCTACTATTATTGTGTTACTGTCGATTTCTCCTTTCGTGGTTGTTAGCATTTGCCTTATGTGTTGAGGTGCTCCTATGCTGGGTGCATAAATGTTTATAATTTTTATATCTTCTTCTTGGATTGATCCCTTGATCATTATGTAGAAACACCTCCCAGTTTTGAAGATGTTAAATATGAAAAATGTGCATCTTAGACATGACAAAGTACAGTGGATTGCTTTTATGAGACTGTGACATGTTGTAGTTTACATACTTCAGCAATTTATCTACGTGAATAATTTGATAAAAACAAATCCTTAAATTGTAGAATCTTAACATCACTGCCTAGTGAGCTGGTGAGTGACTGTGAAAATTATTTGCAACAAAGGTAAAAGAATCTAGTTAAAAGTGAGCTATTTTTTTTTTTTTAAACCAAAGAAGGCAAATATTTTAAACTTGCTGATCTTTTCTGTAATGATGTGTCTCTTAGTAGTATGTTACCTAATAGATTTTTTTGGAAAAAAATAAAACACAAGGCTTGTTTGTCCCTTCAAGTAAAGATAACATTTCAACACTGAGTGTGAAAGTGCTATAAAGAGAACATTTGAAAACAAATATTTCAAAACATTACCACTATTGTGGGCTTTTTTTTTTTTGCTAAAAATATGTAACTTTGTCACCTACAAAAAAATGCTTTAAAAAGCTTGGAAACAATTTACTATCTTTTTCAATCTTTGAGCTGAGTAATTGAGTGAATTTTCAACCCATGTGTTAAAAAATATGAAAATGCAGCAGCTTCTGCTCAGTTTGAAAGGATGACTAATCAATATCAGGAGTAATAAAATTATGTAACCAAATGTTAATAATAAGCTTATATAATTCATTGATTAGCTTATTTTTCTATAATTTTTAGTGAGAAGAAAGTCCTCTTATTTTGTTAATAAATTATTCAAAAAATGAATTTTACTCTCATTTTAAAATTAATTTATATTTTTGTGTACATTTTACAATATATATGTTGGAAATACATATTTATAATATATATTTATGCATATATAAAATTTTTAAGTAAATTTTTTAAAAAGCTGAACATATATTGGGGATGTATTCTCAAGTCCCTTTTTTCTTAAGGCATGAACAATCTAAAATGTTTAAAAACCACTAGTCTGTTAACTTCTAACTGCAGCATGTTATAAAATTGCTAAATCAGACACAAGATTGTATTCCAGTACATCTGAGCCATTTTCTGTAGGGGAACAGATGAGAGGTATTGGAGAAAGGACTTGAATCAGTTAAGCAAGCAAAACAAATTATGAGAAAACTATAAGATGCAGGCAACAATGATAGCCTTCATTATTCTCTTCTTTTCCCTGGATGCAAATAAATCAGAAGATGACTAATCTTACATAAGCATTATTAGAGAAATTATCTTCTTCTAAGTTCATCAGTAGATCATTCAATTTAGGGTTAAATATTGAATGAAAGCTTGTGCTAATAGTTATTGATAACAGGGGTTCTCCCATCCTCCCTGCATCCTTCCTGTTATTGTAAGCTCCAGGACTGCAAGGAGTCCTGTCTTGTTTGCCCCCTTATCTCCAGCACCTGGCACAGTGAGCGGCACAGAACAGGGGCTCAACAAATACTTGTTGAGTTGAATTGACTTGTTCTGGAGAGATCTTATTCTCTTTGGTCAACCAAGGTTATAAGTGGTATTGAATCTTCAAACTTTCAACAGAGTTAAAAAAGAATAGTTGGAAAATTACATATAGTTTTGCTTAGCATGTCAATGACCCTTCCATATGGAATTTAACCATCTGTAGAGGTCTTTCTGTTTTCTTTTTTCCTTTCTCTTCCTTTCCTTCCTCCTCTTCTTTGAATATCTGGGGAGTTTCCCTAGTAGATACATGGTAGTTGTCAGTGGTTACCTATCTAGTTAGAGAAAAAAAAATCTTGCTTCTGTATTTTCTGAGAACAAGCCCTAGACAGTTGAGAAAGCCTGGTGAAGCAAGAGCCTAACATACAAACCAAACTATCAACCTATGATGGTTAAGATGATTATTTTTAAGTCTATGGCTATGAGATGGCCATCTGTGTAGCTATAGCACTTGCAAATCAAAAGCTCAAGTAAGTGAATAACCACAGTGACAGTGACAAAGACTTTTCTAGGAAATACCAGTTCAGTTTCCATTTCTGGTATTTTTCCATTCCTTTAAATGTCTGTTTTGGTTCATTGTTGATACCAGAAGTCCTGAAAATACTTAATCATACTGTGCTACGAACAACTGAGTGTCATTTGTCAGAATAAATATTAAGAGATGGTTGCCAACATAGTGATTTAGTGCATCAGACAAATGCTGGCACCAGTTAAGCTTGGTAAGAAGTTTTGACATACATTTTAACCTTTTACTTTAATAAGAAGATTAGAATCTAAGATTAATTATTCATTCTTACTGCTTCACTTTGCAAAAGTTCCATTTCTGAAAGTTTTTGCTTAATTATCAATTTTATTCATCTGTCCAAAGTGTTACAGTGATAGGACACCAATGTAACTCCTAAATATACTTGTAGTGCCATATGTTGAAAATATAAAATATTGTAGTGCAAGATTCTTAGATTATTTGTAATCCCCAAAGATTCTTAAAATGCAGAGCTGTAACTTTTCCACAACTGACAGTCAGCAAGCACAGATGTTGTTTATAGATGAACAAACCACATGGAAAATGCCATGTCTTGGATAGGAACAATGCATTTACAAGAGGTTTTTAGGTTGCCAGAAGCCTTATTAAATGAAGATAAAGCTTAAAGAGTAAAATGAGACAGGAGGCAAATTTAAAACACTGACAGCCACAGGCCCTGCACAACATAAGTTTGATTCGCAGTCTGGCTTGGCTATTCTCAACAGCTAAATCTAAGAGACATATGACATACAGGATTCACAGATCCCATCATATAATGGCTTGTAACCTGGGCCTCAGAAGCAGAACTTTCGGTGGCCCAAGAGAAAGTTTTTAGGTTCTTCTAAAGAGGAGAGTGATTCACATAAAAGACAAATTTCTCACAAACATTCCTACACAAAATCACACAGTAGATTCTTATTTATTTATTTAATTAGTTAGTTAGTTATAGATTTGCTCAATGAAAGTCTAATGAAGGGCACTCTGGAACATAGATGCTTGGTGAGCATTAACATTCTTTTCTATGTATCAGTCTTTTAGACTCCAAATATCTCTTTACTCCATGCTTTCCATACATAAAAAATACTCTCTGGAATGGACTTGAGGACATGGGGAGGGGGAAGGGTAAGCTGGGACAAAGTGAGAGAGTGGCATGGACATATATACACTACCAAATGTAAAATAGATAGTTAGTGGGAAGCAGCTGCGTAGCACAGGGAGATCAGCTCTGTGCTTTGTGACCACCTAGAGGGGTGGGATAGGGAGGGTGGGAGGGAGACGCAAGAGGGAGAAGATATGGGGATGTATGTATATGTATAGCTGATTCACTTTATTATACAGCAGAAACTAACACACCATTGTAAAGCAATTATACTCCAATAAAGATGTTAAAAAAAAAAAATACCCTCTGATTTCTGTAGTGAGATAACCTCCAATCCTGTCCCGTCAGTGTATCCAGCTCAGAGCCAAGCTTTCTGGGTAGTGAGCAGCAGTGGCTGCCTAGTGGGCTGTGACTCCTCTGGTCCACTGCCTATAACCCCCAGACACACATTACCTGCACCCCACTCCCTCACGCATGATGTAAAGTGGTGGAACAGGAACAATGAATGCTCCCCTTTGGAAGGGAGAAAAATGTGAGACACCAGAAGTCATTGGTCTGAAGCACTGCTATCTGCTGGGTGATGTATTAGTGTTTTTGATTTTAGTCTACAGGACCTCTGTTAAAACTAAGACAGAAAGAATCTCAATTAAGTATCCTTTGCTACAAGTCAAACACAACAGAGTAATAATAGGGTAAATTAATAATTTGGCCTTTCTTTCTAAGTCCCTCCCTCCAAAGTATAGTTTTGTGAGAATCCTTTCCACATTTTCTTCATGCCTTTATAGATGTATAAAAGCATGATAGGTTTTTTTTTCCTGCTTTAAACAAAAATTGTCATTCTATCTATCTATCTATCTTTTGTTTTTCTTTACCGCATGGCATAAACTTCATTCCACAACACACATAATAGATCTAATTCATTTTTTCAATAGCTACAAGTATTCCATACTACTTATACACTAAGATTTAGTTGACCCTTCTCTTATTTATAGGTCTTCAGTTTTTGTCCTATTTTCCTCCAAACAAAAATACAACATACTCACCAAAAGAAAAATATTCTTAAACATAAACATATACAAATGTATAGTGTGTAGTAGAATCTCACATGTGGCTTGTTGAATCAAAGGGTTTGAGCTTTTTCTCTTTAATGTATTATGCCGGATTATTATCCAAACTGTAGTAATTCACACTCTTACTAACATACCACATCATCACTAACAATGAATGCTATCCATCTTCTGTAACTTTTATCAATATAACAGGTGAGAAATGGTATCTCATTGCTTTAAACTGTATATCCTTGACTACGATCATCTTTTCATATGTCTGATAGTTTTTACAAATAAGTATTATTAATTTATCTCAGCCTACCTTCAAATAATGTATAATGCATGAACTTTACAACAGTAGACTTCTATCTTCATATCTTCTGTGCTATTCCATTGCACATTTTACCTTCATACATATTACAAGCCACACATTACATTATTACTACTTTTGCTTTAACTATCTTTTAAAGAAATTTAAAAATAGAAAACAAAATTTTCTATATTTCCCACATATTTTTCATTGCCAGCACCCTTTATTCCTTGGTAGAGATCAAAGTTTCCACTGGGTATCATTTCACTTCTGTCTAAAGAAATTCCTTTAACATTTCCTGTAGTGCAGGTGTGCTAGTGACAAATTTTCTCAGCTTTTATTTGTCTAAAAATGTCTATTTCACCTTCATTTTGGAGTATTTTTCGTGTTGTATATAAAATGACAGGTTTTTTCCCCCATAGCATATTAAAGATATTATTCCATGGTCTCTGGGGTTGCGTTGTTTCTGATGAGAGTCAGTGGATTTCTTATCTTGTTCTCCTATATATAATGTCCTTTTTTCCCCCTTGATGTCTTCAAGATTGTTCTCCTTATCACTGATATTCATATTATATTATGATGTGCTTTGGTGTGATTTCCTTGGTGTTTATTCTGCTTAGTGTTTGTTGAACTTGGTAGATCTGTGGGGTTTTTTTGTTTTTGCCAAAACTGGAAAAATATTCAGACATTGTTCCTTTAAATCTTTGTTTTTTCTTTTTTTTTTTTCCTCTTTTTGCTTCAGCTTGGATAGTTTCTATTGCTGTGTCTTCAAGTTTATTGCTTTTTCTTCTGCAGTGTCAAATCTGTTAAATCTATCCAGTTTTATTTATTTATTTTTGGCTGCATTGGATCTTCACTGCTGCATGTGGGCTTTCTCTAGTTGCGGCGAGCAGAGGCTACTCTTTGTTGCGGTGCACGGGCTTCTCATCATCGTGGCTTCGCTTGTTGCAGAGCATGGGCTCTAGGCGCGCAGGCTTCAATAGTTGTGGCATGCGGGCTCAGTAGTTGTGGCTCGTAGGCTCTAGAGCGCAGGTTCAGTAGTTGTGGCACATGGGCCTAGTTGCTCCGTGGCATCTGGGATCTTCCTGGACCAGGGCTCGAACCCATGTCCCCTGCATTGGCAGGTGGATTCTTAACTGCTGCACCACCAGGGAAGCCCCCTATCCAGTTAGTTTTTGATAAGATTTTAAAATATTTATCGTCTTTAGAAGTTCCATTTGCTTATTTTTTAATAGTTTCCTTTTCACTTGTTATCAGTTTTTCCTTTTAATCCTTGAGTGCATTTATAATAGTTGTAGTGAAGTCCTTGTCTGCTATTTCTTTCATCTTTGCTATTTCTGATTTTATTTCTATTGCCTGCTTATGAGTCACATTAATTGTGCTTCTTTGCCCATGTAGTAATTTTTTACTGAATCCTAGATATTGTAAATGTTACAGGATCTACAAAGGCTAAAATATTTGCTATCTGGTCCTATACAGAAAATAAATTTGCTAACCTTGCCCTAGATGTATAGAATCGTGTTGAGTATAACTGTCAGAATATGGAGTACACAGCATGCAGTTGTCTTTTAAAATCCTACCCCACCCCCACCTTTCTTCTTTCTTTCTTTCTTTCTTTCTTTCTTTCTTTCTTTCTTTCTTTCTTTCTTTGCGGTTAATGCATCAGTACTTTTTTTTTTTTATTTAATTAGGCAACAGTCAAGAATACAAGAGTGGAGAGCAACATAAACAATGCCCTTTGTTCCCCACCCTCATCACAAACTCAACAATTATCAAATTTAGTTTGGGGAGATTTTGGTCCTCTTATAATATCTATCAGTCCATCCAGACCATACTTTGATAGTGACACTTTCTGTTGTTTGAATTTATGCAAAGTCCCAAGCAAACACAACTTCTAGCTGGGTCTACTGTTAACAATTTCTAACCTCTACACCCACTTTCTATTCATTGTATTCACAAACATACACCTTTCTTTGTGTGGGTGCATTTGGGACCATGGTATACATATTGGTCTTTTCTATCATTGTTCATCTTGGAGTTCTTTCCATGTCAGAGTGTGTAAGCCTATCTCATATTTTTCTTAAACAACTTCATCACATCTATAACACAAATAGACCACAATTCATGAACTAGTTTCATTTTAATGGACATTCTTATTTGTAATTTTCCATTATCACACATGATATTGCAAGAAACATACTTTACATAGTTTATATACTCATTTCTGAACATTTGTGGCTATTTCATGGGATAAATTTTGGAAGTAGAATTTAAGCATCAGAAAAAGTGCATGTTTACAATTTTTATTGAGATATAATTGACATATAACATTATATTTATTTCAGGTGTACAACATAATTATTTGATATATGTGTATATTGTGAAATAATCATCACAGTGTCTAATTAATATCCATCATTCCACAGAGTTACGATTTTTTTTTCTTGTGATGAGAACTATTAAGATTTTCTTAGCAACTTTTGAATATGTAATACAGTATTATTAACTACAGTCACCATGCTGTATACATCCCCAGGACTTATTTATTTTATTTTATAACTGGAAGTTTGTACCTTTTGACCACCTTCACCAATTTCACCCACTCTCCATCCTCTGCCTTCAACAAACACCAATCTGTTCTCTGTATTCATCAGTTTGGTGTTTGTTTGCTTTTTAGATTCCATGTATAAGTAAGATCATACAGCATTGTTTTTCTCTATCTGACCTATTTTACTTAGCATAATGCCCTCAAGGTCCATCCATGTTGCTGCAAATGGCAGTAATTCCTTCATTTTTATGGCTGAATAGTATTCCATCATATATATACGTATATATCTCACAACTGATCCATTTGTCCATCAGTGGACATTTAGTGTGTTTCCATATGTTGGCTATTGTAAATAATGCTGCAATGAATTTGGGGGTGCGGATACCTTTTCAAGTCATTGTCTTTGTTTTCTTCCCTGAAGTAGAATTGCTGGATCATATGGTAGCTCTAGTTTTAATTTTTTTGAGGAGGCTCCATACTGTTTTCCATAGTGACTGCAGCAATTTACATTTTCGCCAACAGTGCACAAGGGTTCCCTTTTCTCCACATCCTCTCCAACACTTGTTATTTCTTGTTTTTTTAATAATAGTATTCTAACAGATGTGAGGTGATATCTCATTGTGGTTTAGATTTGCATTTTCCTGATAATTAGTGATATGGAGCACCTTTTCATGTGCTTGTTGGCCATCTCTAATATTATCTCTGGAAAAATGCCTATTCAGATCCTCTGTCCATTTTTTTAATTGAGTTGTTTGTATATATTTTGGATATTAACCCCTTATCAGATATATATGACTTGCAAATTTTTTCTCCCATTCAGTAGGTTGCCTTTTCATTTTGTTGAGTTTCCTTTGCTGTGCGGAAGCTTTTTTAGTTTGACATAGTCCCACCTGTTTACTTTTGCTTTTGTTGCCTTTGCTTTTGGTGTCAAAGCCAAAAAATCATTGCCAAGACCAATGTCAAAAGTTTACTGCCTGTATTTTCTTTTAGGAGTTTTATGGTTCCAGGTCTGATGTTCAAGCCTTTAATCTGTTTTGAGTTAATTTTTGTGTAAGGTATAAGAGAGTGGTCTAGTTTCATTCTTTTGCATGTGTCTGTCCAGTTTTTCCTGCACTATTTATCAAAGAGACTACTTTTTCCCCCTTGTATATTCTCGGCTTCTTTGTCATAAACCTACATATGTGTGGGCTTATTTCTGGGCTATCTATTCTGTTCCATTGATCTGTGTCTGTTTTTATGCCAATATCATACTCTTTGATTATGATAGCTTTGTAATATAGTTTGAAATCAGGATGCATGATGTCTCTAGCTTTTTATTCTTTCTCAAGATTGTTTTGGGTATTAAGGGTCTTCTGTGGTTCCATACAAATTTTAGTATTGTATATTCTATTTTTGTGAAAGAATGCCATTGGAATTTTGATAGCAATTGCATTGAATCTGTAGATTCTTTGGGTAGTATAGACATTTTAACAATATTAATTCTTCCAATCTGTGAGCATGGACTATTGTTCAATTTGTGACTGCTTCAGCTTCCTTCATCAATGTCTTATAGTTTTCAGTGTACAGGTCTTTCACCTCCTTGGTTAAATTTATTTGTAAGTATTTTATTCTTTTTGATGCAATTGTAAATGGGATTGCTTTCTTATTTTCTCTTTCTAATAGTTTATTATTAGTGTATAGAAACCTCACTGATTTTTGTATATTGATTTTATATTCTGAAACTTTACTAAATTTGTTTATTATGTCTCAGTTTCTTTGCTTTTTTTTTTTTTTTAGTTGAGCTTTTAGGGTTTTCTATAATAGTATCATATCATCTGCAAATAATGATAGTTTTACTTCTTCCTTTCCAATTGGATGTATTTTATTTCAGTTTCTTGCCTAATTGCCCTAGCTAGGACTTCCAGTACTATGCTGAATAAAAATGGCAAGAGTAGGCATCCCTGTCTAGTTCCTGATCTTAGGGGGTAATACTTTCAGCTTTTCTCCACTGAGTATTATGTTAGCTGTGGACTTGTCATGTATAACCTTTATTATGTTGAGGTCTATTCCCTCTGTTTCCACTTTGTTGAGAGTTTTTATCATAAATGGATGTTGAATTTTGTCAGATAACTTTTCTGTGTCTATTGATATGATCATATGATTTTTATCCTTCTTTTTGTCAATATGGTGTAACACTTTGATTGATTTGTGGATGTTGAACCATCTTTGCAGCCCTGGAATAAATCCCATTTGATTATGGTATATAATTCTTTTAAAGTATTGTTGGATTTGGTTTGCTAATATTTTGTTGAGTATTTGTACATCTATGTTCATCAGGAATATCGGCCTGTAATTTTCTTTTCTTGTAGTGGCCTTTTCTGGTTTTGATAGTGGGGTAATGCTGGCCTTGTAAAATGAGTTTGGAAGGGTTCCCTTCTCTTCTATTTCTTGGGAAGATTTTGAGAAGGCTTGATATTAGTTCTTCTTTAAGTGTTTGTTAGAATTCACCAGTGAAGCCATCGGGTCCTGGACTTTTATTGGTTGGGAAGATTTTGATTACTGATTCAATCTCCTTACTAGTAATAAGTCTGTTCAGGTTTTCTATTTCTTCATGATTCAGTCTTGGTACTTTGTATGTTTCTAGGAAATTATCCATTTCTTTTAGATTGTCCAATTTTTTGCGTATAATTATTCATGGTAGTCTCTTATGACCCTTTGTATTTCTGTGGTATCAGTTGTAATGTCTCCTCTTTCATTTCTGATTTTATTTATTTCAGTTATCTCTCTCTTTTTTTTAGTGAGTCTAGTTCATACCCCCTTTTAACTTTTTGTTTTGTTTACTTTTATTTTTCCTTTCTAATTGTCTATCTCCAGTCTTATTACTTCCTAACTCACTGACACTCTCATTTATATAATGTATCTTTCCAATTTGCATTCTGTGTGTTTATTCACATACTTATGAATTTATGATAAATATCTAACATTGTTATGTTTTAAAAAATTTAAATGAATGGTATTGCTTTATAAATTTAATACTGTTTTTACTTTTGTTTCCCTCTCAACATCGTGTTTTTATGATCGATTCATGTTGTTACAAGTAGCTTTGGTTCATTGTTTCAGCCTGTTGCATAACATTCCTTCAAAAGCATAATCCACATTTCCACATTCATACTCATATTGATGGGCTTCTCAGTTGCCTCGAACTCCTTGCTGCCACAAATAATACCTTGAACATCCTCGTGTATGTCTCTTGTGCATGTATGTGGATGTTTCTCTAAGGTGTGCACCCAGAAATAGAAGTGCTGAGTCATAAGTGATGCACATGCTCAATTGAACTAAGTACTACAAGATTGCTCTTTAAAATTGGCTGCACCAGTTGGCAGTCACATGAGTGGTATGTGAGGATATCCATTTCTCCTCATCTTTTTCAGAATCTTGTATTATACAATTGTATTAGTTTCCTGATGCTTCTGCAATAAATTGCTACAAGGTTGGTGGCTTAAAATAACACAGATTTTTACATTCTGAAGGTCAGAAGTCCAAAGTGGGTCATACTGAGCTAAAATCAGTTTGTTGGCAACATTGCTCTCTTTTCTAGAGACCCTAAGGGAGAATCCATTTTCTTGCCTTTCTCAGCTTCTAGAATCTACTCACATTCCTTGATTCACGGCTCCCTTCATCTTCAAAGATAACAATGGTCAGTCAAGTGTTTTTCACATCACATCACCCTAACTCTCCCTTTCCTGCCTCCCTCTTTTACATTTAAGGACCCCTGTGATTACATTATGCTCACTTGGATAATCTCCCTCTTTCAAAGTCCACTGATTAACAACTTTAATTCTACCTTCAACCTTAATTCTCTTTTGCCCTGTAACCTAATATTTTCACAGGTTCTGGGGATTAAAATGTCAGGATCTTTTGGGGGGGGCATTTTTCTGCCTACCACACCAACTTTATAGTTTTTGCCAATTTGTAAAGCATCTCATTGTAGCTAAAATGTACAAAACAATCTTATAAATTGATAAGAAAAAAATGAATAGAAAATGAGTAATGGATATAAATAGACAAGTCACAAAAGGAAAAACCTGAAATGTTAATAAATATATGGAGAGATGCTCAACTTCACTCTTTATAATAGGAACGCAAGTTAAAACTACACTGAAACCACTTTTTTGTAACAATTTGAGATATTTTTGATAACAGTTTGAGATATATTGAGATATAGTTATTATACCATATAACTCATCCATGTAAAGTGTAGAAGTCAATGGTTTTAGTATATTCATAGCGTTGTGCAACCATCACTATAATCAATTTCAGACTGTTTTCAGCACCTACCAAAGAAACACTGTAAACTTTAGCTATCACCTCCAACCCTTCCAACCCTCCTGACCGGAGGCAACCACTAATCTATTTTCTGTGTCTGTAGATTTGCCTATTCTGGACATTTCATATAAATGGAAAGATATAATATACAGTCTTTGGCAACTGGCCTTTTTCACTTAGCATGTTTTCAAGGTTCATCTGTATTGTAGCGTGTATCACTAACTTTATTCCTTTTTCTGGTTAAATAATATTATTCCATTTTATTGATATACTTCATTTTGTTTATCCATTCATCAATAGATGGACATTTTGGTTGTTTCTATCTTTTGGTGGAATGATGCTGCTATAAGCTTTCATGTACAAGTTTACGTGTGGACATATGTTTTCATTTCCCTTGGGTATATTCCTAAGAGTGAAATTGCTTGGTCTAATATAGCAACTCTATGTTTAAGTTTTTGAGAAGTGTTCAATCTGTTTTCCAAGGTGGCTGCATCATTTAAAATTCCTACCATCAGCAGTGTATACAGGTTCTTCACCAAAACTTAATATCTGTCTTTTTATTATAGCCATCCTACTGTGTGTGAAGTGGTATCTCTTTGTGGTTTTCACGTGCATGAGGCCATTTTTTACCTATCATATTAGCAAAGATCAAATTTTGAAAAAACACTGAGATGGAGAGTATATTGGGAGAAAACAGGCACTAACCAACATTGCTGGTGGGAATGTGAGTTAGTGCAACCTCTAGGGAGGTTTTTTGGCTATTTGGCTTATTTATCGATATCTTAAATGCACATAACCTTTGACTTAACAATTCCTCTTCTAGCAATTTGAACTTGAGATACTTTTGCATATGGAAATGTGGAAAGTGATTTATGTACAGGGCTTTTCACAATAGCATTGTTTGTACCAATATTAATTAGTATGGGACTGGTTATGTAAATGGAATGCAGTGCTACACTTTAAAAGAATGAGGTAATTTCATATGTACTAATATGAATTTATCCCCAAGATATATTGATATGTGAAGAAAGATGGGGTGCTGAGCAATGTTCCACTATGCTGTCATTTTATAAAAAAAAAGAAAGAAAAATATATATTTGCCTGTGTATCCCTAGGATATCTCTGAAAGAATGCATAAGAAACCAAGAGTGATTTACCCTGGAGAAGGGAATTAAGTGGCTGAGAAAGGGTGGGAGGTCATTTTTAAATAATATTTCTTTCTTTTTGTATTTTAAATTCTCAAACTATATGTATACTTTAGTTATTTTATGAATAATTTTTACTTAAAAATTTCTGTACAAAGCTCTGGCATTACTTATGTTAATTCCAACTTTATTTTTTGTTATAAAAGAAATATTTTTATTATGTTTTTTAATTGGAAAAAAATCTTTTTATTATGTTTTCTAATTGGATATTGCTGGAACCAGGGGGCACTAATGATTTTTATATACAGATCTTGTTCTGATAAATTATTATAACACTCTTTTATAATAGTTTATCTTATTGGTTATCATGGTTTATCTTTTTTTAATGTAAATGATTGTATCACCTAAAAATATGAAATCTTTGTCACTTCTAATTCTTATACTTCTTATTTTTTTAATTGTCTTATTGTGTTGGTTTGGTGGAGTTTTCCTTGACGCATTTTCACTAACAGGTCAACCTTGAGTGGTTCACAGAATTATTCAAGCTTTCCATCAAACCTGGGTCTGAGGCTATGTGCTTCTTCTTCTCACAAGTAGTGAAACTCCAGTCCCAAAGGTCTGTAATTATTTCCTTCACCCCTGTGAATTCTGCTTTAGCTCCTACTTAGTGGTTTTACTTTGGGCCTCTCTTCATTTCTGGCAAATGAGGTAGTTCTTTCTTGCTTTTGGCTTGGCTGTGTATTTTAAGCAAATTTTTAAAAAAAATCAGAATTTCAATGTATTTGGAGTTAGAGACAACTTCCTATATCAGCTGCTATATTATTATCAGGAAGTCTCCATCTGCTTTGGACAGAATGTTTGTGTTCCCCCCCAAATTCATATGTTGACACCTTAATCCCCAGTGTGATGGTATTTGGAGGTAGGCCTTTGGGAAGTAATAGGTTTGGATGAGGTCATGTGCGTAGAGCTCCCATCATGGGATTGGTGCCCTCATAAGGAGTTAAAGAAACCTAAGCTCTCTCTTCACATTGTGAGGGAACCAAAAAGAGAGCTCTCACAGGAACCTGACCATGCTTTCACCCTGATCTCAAACTTCCAGGCTCCAGAACTGTGAGAACTAAATATTGTTATTTAAGCCACCCAGTCTCCAGAATCCTTGTTATAGCAGCCCAAACTAACTAAGAGACCGTCTGACCACCACCACCTTTTAATACCCATTTTTGTCCGTATTTCTTTTCCCAGTCATTCAAATATGGATATATCAATGTTTGTCAGAAATTTTGACCCTCTTTGGTTCTCTTCATATTCTTTTTCCATTGGTGTATTAGTATTCTACTGCTGCATCACAAATTGCCACATAGGTAACAGTTTAAAACAATATATATTTATTATCTCAGAGTTTTGGTGGGTCAGGAGTCCGGGCATGGCTCAGCTGGGCTCTCTGCTCATAAAGCGTCTCACAAGGCTGCAGTCATGGTGTTGACCCGGGCTGTGACATTATCTGAAGCATGCTATCCTCTTCCAAGCTCACAGGGTTGTTGGCAGAATTCATTTCCATTCAACTGTAGAACTCTTGGTGGCTTGTTCCTTCAAGCCAGCAGAAGAATCTCTTTGAACTTGGGGAAGGCCTCAGTCCCTCTTTTAGAGGGCTCATCTGATAATCTCCCTTTTAACTGACTCAACGCTAACTGATTTGGGACCTCAATTACACCCACAAAATACCTTCACCTTTGCCACATAAGGTAGCATAATTACAGGAGTGATATCCTACCACCACTACCATTTTCTGTTGGTTAGAAACAGGTCACAGGTTCCACACTTAAGAAAGGAGGATTATACAAAGGTATGAATACAAGAGAGTGAGAATCATGGGACTATCTTAGAAGTCTGCCTATCACACTTGGTAATCTTATACTTGAATACTATTTGAAATTCACTCTTTAGCAGGAATGAATCTCAAGTCTGTACCTTAACTTCAGTTTCTTTTTCAATAACCATTTCAACCATCTAATGAACATCTCTGCTTCTGTGGCCCATGAGCATTTCAAACTCGATACAGTAAACCTTGATCAATGATGTATCTAATTCTCACATAAGGAGATGATTGAGTTCATAATTTAAACTTAGTCTTTAAAGTCATTAGTTTCCTCTGCACATACCCATTCCACAAGCTGATCTTTTTCACTTTTTTAGGGCTAGTGCATTAAAAGTTGAGTTTCATTGGCTAGGCACTCAGCTGGGCTAACTACTAAGTCACTTGCTGTTACAGAGCACTGCCTCAGGCTTCAGCATCCTTAGAAATTACACATGTCATGCTCCTCAAGGGTCTCTCTAGAGTAGTCAAAACCACGCACGCTATAAGGTGTTTGTTCTGTATTTTTAAAACCCGACTTCCTTCTACTCCTCTAAACCAACTATTTTTCAAGTTGTTCATAGGTTGCTTAACGCTATCACCATCCTCCAAACCATCCAGTCTTACAACTCTAAAGTAGTGGTGTGTGAACTTAAGCGGTGATATTTAAGAAAGGAAGGAATCTCCTGATTTATTATGCAAAGAAGCTTTTGCGAATGAGCATATGTGCATTTTTTTCCAGGAATGATGTCCTTAGCTTTCTTTAGATTTTCAAAGGCGTGCATAACTGAATAAAACTGACTTAGAGTTAATTTTGTTTTTTCTCTCTCCTTTTAAACTTTGGCTGGGTTGTCAATTTCTTTTAACATTGCCACCTTGATATTCTTAGTATTTCTATCATCACTACCAGCATCCTAGTTCAGGTATTCATTGCCTTTGTATTATATTCCTAATTACTCTTTTGCCAATTTAATCTTCCTAAAGCCCATATTTGAACATGTGTAGCCAGTCAACTGTTCATTCAGTTTACAGTGCCAATTGCTAAGAATACCAAGATGGGTAGATATTTCATATCCTCAATCTTCTCCCATTTTGGTGAAAAAAACAGATATAAAGATATTTTTAAACAACAGCATATGTGCAAGAGTAAGTTTTACTATGTGTATACTGCTATGGGAATAATCAGAAGAGTATCTAACTCATCCTGAGGGAATAAAAAACAGTCACAGGATGTGACACTCACGGTGGGCCTGGAAGGATGAATAGGAACTTTGCAGGTCCAAAGGAGTGTGGAAAGATCATCGATGGAGATGGATTGTATGGTTAGATGTAAGGAGTCAAAGTGTAGGTTGAGCTCGGGAAGGTTTGAATAATTTCTACTAATCATAAAGATGCACGGGGTGGAGTGTGGGAAATGAGCTGACATGTAGGGTTGGTCAGATTGGAAGATTCTCATTTGTCTTTTGTGAGGACCCATGAAAGATTCAACCGTCCATTCCATTAATGGCAATTTGTTAAATGCCTGGTATGGATTGGGTGTTATGATAGGCCCCACAGGAAAGAGGTGATAAGAGACACAAATTGAAATTTGCTAAAAGAGTAGAACTTAAATGTTCTCACAAAAAAAAGGAAAAAAAAGGTAAATATATGAGGTGATAGATGTGTTAATTAACTTGATGCAGGGAGAATCCTTTCACAATGTATGTATATATCAAATCATCATGTTGTACACTTTAAATATCTTACAATTTTATTTCTCATCTATACCTCAGTAAAGCTGAGGGAACAAAAGAGATGTGTAGATAAGTAATCTTAATAGAGTTTGATGAATTCTGTGAAAGTGGCCATCTTGTGAAATGGGGAGGCAGATCAGGGAAGCTTTTTGAAGGAAGATATATGAGCCCAGGGACTTCCCTGGTGGTGCAGTGGTTAAGACTCCGCATTCCCAATGCAGGGGCCAGGGTTCAATCCCTGGTCAGGGAACTAGATCCCACAAGCATGCCGCAACTAAGAGTTCACATGACACAACTAAGACCAGGTGCAACCAAATAAATAAATAAATAAATATTAATAAAAAGAAAGTGTTATTAACAACTGCAATGTATAATAATTCTACTTTAAAAAAAAAAAAGGTACATGAGCCCAGCGTTTTGCACATAGAAGGCACACATTAAAGTTTCTTGCATGATTACATGGACAAGAGACTGGCTGGCTGATATGACAGGAGGGGTCTTCCAAGTAGAGGACAAAGGAATAAGCATGTTATGTTTAGGGAGAGAGAATTATCCTGAAGTATATAGAGAACTGTTGAAGCACTAAAAACATTGACCTAATTCTCTTTTTAAGTCTTGAAATAGAGAGGAGAGTGACCTGGAGGAAGGAGAGACTGGGTACTCTGTGAGTGGGGCAGAGATGCAGAGGAGAATATGGAATTAAGAGACATTTAGGAACAGATTCCAAAATAGGATTCAACCAGATTATGGAATGTCACATAGAGGAGGATTGTGAGTTCAGCTTTGGACAGGCTGAGTTTGAGGCAGTTTGGGGTTATGACGGAAGATGTCTAGTAGGCAACTGGCTATATAAGCCTGGTACTTTGAAGAGAGATCTAGCCAAGACATATAGAAGGCATCAGCACGAAGGTGGTAATTGAAAATATGAAAGTACATGAGATCATCCAGGGAGATTTTATAAAGTCCTTGGGAACCTTAGAAACACTAGTCTTGAAAGAACGTGAGAAAAAAAGGGGTAGACAAGAAACAGTAAGAGGTTGGGGAAAAATCAGGAAGAGAAAGAGACCATGGAAACTGAGGGAGGAACTAACTTAAAAAGGCAAGGAACTGCCCAAAATGATAAGTTCTGCTTCAGAGGAGTACTTTTAGTCATTAAATTCATTTGTAAAATATTTATTGGGAACCTAGTCTGTATCAGGTTCTAAACATTAAGAATAGAAGCAATTCTAAATATTAAGGATAGAAATTCAGAGTTTGGTGGCTTACATTTTGGTAGAGGAGTATTTATATAAGCAAATATGTACAATGAAATATTTAAGGTGTTTGATCAAAATTTCCGTAAGGTATACCAAAAAACACCAATGCAACAGAGACCAGTTCTACCTATGGAGTGCAAGGGAAATGGAAAGGATTCATATAGAAGGTGACATATGTGAAAGTATTAATTGGATTTGGCAATTACCTGCATAAGAGGAATTCTTTAGAGGTAAGGAAAAAGGTCAAATTGTAGTTGGTAAGGAGTAAATGAGAAATAAATAAATAAGAAATGTAAATTATCCTTTCAAGAAATTTGGCCCTGAATACAAAGGGGTAATTTCAGGTTCTGTCTCCTTCTCTCTCAGCTTCTCTCTACTGCTTCTGCTTCTGGTGACTTCTGTCTGTATGTCTGTATTGATCATGTTTTTATTTATATATTTATTTATTTATTATTGAAGTATAGTTGATTTACAATATTGTGTTAGTTTCAGGTGTACAGCAAAGTGATTCAGATATATATATATATATATTTATGTATATACATACATATCATACCATTCTTTATTCTTTCATACCATATCTTTATCCATTCATCTGTTGATGGACACTTAGATTGCTTCCATGTCTTGGCTATTGTAAATAGTGCTGCTGTGGACATTGGGGTGCATATCTTTTCGAATTAGAGTTTTTGTCTTTTCCAGATATATGCCCAGGAGTGAGATTGCTGGATCATATGGTAATTCTATTTTTAGTTTTTTAAGGAAACTTCACACTGCTTTCCATGGTGGCTGCACCAAATTACATTCCCACTAACAGTGTAGGAGGGTTCCCTTCTCTCTACACCCTCTCCAGCATTTATTATTTGTAGACTTTTTGAAGATAGTCATTCTGACTAGTGTGAGGTGATGCCTCATTGTAGTCTTGATTTGCATTTCTGTAATAATTAGCGATGTTGAGCATCTTTTCATGTGCCTGTCGGCCATCTGTATGTCTTCTTTGGGGAAATGTCTATTTAGGTCTTCTGCTCATTTTTTGATTGGGTTGTTTGTTTTTTTGATATTGAGTTGTATGAACTGTTTGTATATTTTGGAAATTAAGCCCTTTTTGGTTGCATCATTTGCAATTATTCTCTCCCAGTCCGTAGTTTGTCTTTTCATTTTGTTTATGGTTTCCTTTGCTGTGCAAAAGCTTATAAGTTTGACGATCATGTTTTTTACTTTCTGTGTTTTATGATGCTTTGACATTTTGGGGCCTTGCAGACCTGGGGAGAGACCTCCCCTCCCAGGACTAGCTAATTCCTAAGATAGTAAGCAATTTGCCTTCAAACACTCTTCATATACAAACCAACTGTCTTAGTCAGCTCCAGTTGCTATAACAAAATGCCATAAACTGGATGACTTAAACAACAGACATCTACTTCTCAGAGTTCTGGAGACTGGGAAGGTCAAAGTCAAGGTGCCAGCAGATTTGTTCCTGGTGAGAGATCTCTTCCCGGCTTGCATACGGCTGCCTTCTTGCTGTGTGCTCACATGGCCTTTCCTCTGTGCACTCTCATGGAGAGAGATTTCTCACTCTCTTCCTCTTCTTACAAGGACACTAATCCCATCAGGAGGGTCCTACCCTCATGACTTAATCTAAGCCTAATTACTTCCCCAAATCCTCACCTCCAAATACTATCACACTGGGGACTGGGGCTTCAACATATGAATTTTGGGGGGACACAAACATTCAGTCCATAACACCAACTAACCTAAAGTCCATATCCCTGAACTCCTCCTTTATACAATTTCCATG
Source organism: Balaenoptera musculus (assembly GCF_009873245.2). NCBI lineage: Eukaryota > Metazoa > Chordata > Mammalia > Artiodactyla > Balaenopteridae > Balaenoptera > Balaenoptera musculus. Next base: position 58,043,954 of record NC_045785.1, on the reverse strand, counting down.
AGTCAAGTCAGTATTTCCCCTTCCTCAGACCACCCCACGTCCGAGTACCAGACGACTAAAGACTACCTCTATAGCCCAGAGTCCACTGGGATTATTCAAACTACCCAATCCTGAACTTGCTCAAACTTGCCTGCCCTACCCCGCTCATTCCTTCCCATGAAAACCCCCCAAAAGGCTGTAGGCCATGTTCTCCCCTCACTCTTTCTGCCTCCTGACCAATCCTGGAACTTCCCTGTGTGGCCCTGCATGGTGTGGTGTGCCCCCTTCTCTTGGGAACTGTGAGTAATAAAGCTCACAGTTTTTACAGTGAGGTATCACCTCACACCGGTCAGAATGGCCATCATCAGAAAATCTACAAATAACAAATGCTGGAGAGGGTGTGGAGAAAAGGGAACCCTCTTGCACTGTTGGTGGGAATGTAAATTGATACAGCCACTATGGAGAACAGTATGGAGGTTCCTTAAAAAACTAAAAATAGAACTACCATACGACCCAGCAGTCCCACTACTGGGCATATACCCTGAGAAAACCATAATTCAAAAAGAGTCATGTACCAAAATGTTCATTGCAGCTCTATTTACAATAGCCAGGACATGGAAGCAACCTAAGTGTCCATCATTGGATGAATGGATAAAGAAGATGTGGCACATATATACAATGGAATATTACTCAGCCATAAAAAGAAATGAAATGGAGGTATTTGTAATGAGGTGGATGGAGTTAGAGTCTGTCATACAGAGTGAAGTAAGTCAGAAAGAGAAAAACAAATACAGTATGCTAACACATATATATGGAATCTAAGGAAAAAAAAAAAAAAGTTCATAAAGAACCTAGTGGCAAGACGGGAATAAAGACACAGACCTACTAGAGAATGGACTTGAGGATATGGGGAGGGGGAGGGGTGAGATGTGACAGGGTGAGAGAGTGTCATGGACATATATACACTACCAAATGTAAAATAGATAGCTAGTGGGAAGCAGCCGCATAGCACAGGGAGATCAGCTCAGTGCTTTGTGACCACCTAGAGGGGTGGGATAGGGAGGGTGGGAGGGAGGGAGCTGCAAGAGGGAAGAGATATGGGAACATATGTATATGTATAACTGATTCACTTTGTTATAAAGCAGAAACTAACACACCATTGTAAAGCAATTATACTCCAATAAAGATGTTTAAAAAAAAAAAAACAAAACAAAACTAAAAATAGAACTACCATATGACCCAGCAATCCCACTACTGGGCATATACCCTGAGAAAACCATAATTCAAAAAGAGTCATGTACCACAATGTTCATTGCAGCTGCATTTACAATAGCCAGGACATGAAAGCAACCTAAGTGTCCATCGACAGATGAATGGATAAAGAAGATGTGGCACATATATACAATGGAATATTACTCAGCCATAAAAAGAAACGAAATTGAGTTATTTGTAGTGAGGTGGATGGACCTAGAGTCTGTCATACAGAGTGAAGTAAGTCAGAAAGAGAAAAATAAATACCATATGCTAACACATATATATGGAATCTAAAAAAAAAATGGTTCTGAACCTAGGGGCACGACAGGCAGTAATAAAGACACAGACGTAGAGAATGGACTTCAGGACACGGGGAGGGGGAAGGGTAAGCTGGGACGAAGTGAGAGAGTGGCATGGTCATATATACACTACCAAATGTAAAACAGATAGCTAGTGGGAAGCAGCCGCATAGCACAGGGAGATCAGCTCGGTGCTTTGTGACCACCTAGAGCGGTGGGATAGGGAGGGTGGGAGGGAGACGCAAGAGGGAGGAGATATGGGGATATATGTATATGTATAGCTGATTCACTTTGTTATGAAGCAGAAACTAACACACCATTGTAAAGCAATTATACTCCAATAAAGATGTTAAAAAAAAAAAAACCTCACAGTTTCCTCTCCATATCATCACTCAGTCACCTCTATGAAATAAATCCCAAGTACAATCAAGACAATGTCTCGGATTTAATACTAATGGGAGAAGTTGTGATTAAATTTGTTTGTCACTGTATTATTAGTTCCTTAAGGCAGCTATAAAGAATTACCACAAACTAGGTGACCTAAACAATGGAAATTTATTCTCTCCCAGTTCTGGAGGCAAGAAGTCTGAAATCAAGGTAGACCATGCTCCCTCTGAAGAGTTTAGGGAAGAATCCTTCTTTGCCTCTTCCTAGCTTCTGGTGGCTCCCGGCAGTCCTTGCAATTCCATGGTTTTGGCAGCATCCAGTCTCTGCCTATTTCTTCACATGATGTGTTCTTATGAGGACACCAGTCATTAGATTTAATGCCCACCCTAATCCGGTATGACTTCATCTTAACTTAGTTAATTATATCTGCAGAGACCTTTTCCCCAAATAAAGTCATATTCTGAGGTTCTGGATAGACATGAATTTTGGAGACATTATTGAGTCTAGCACAGTCACTCTCCAAACTGGTATGAGGCAGAGTTCTCACATTAGGCTGCTCACATAGAGAGCTTATGCTGCTGGCTGAGCTTACATGCAACAACCCAGCTTCAAGATGGAGTTTCCTATCTAATTGAAACATACACAGATTCAGAGGAGGAATTGTTGAAAATAAATGCTTTCAAAACAGTGATTCTCGGGACATCCCTGGTGGTCCAGTGGTTAAGACTCCACGCTTCCAATGCAGGGGGTGTGGGTTCAATCCCTGGTCAGGGAACTAAGATCCCACATGCCAAAAAAAAAAAAAAAAAAAAGATTCTCTAGAGAACATATTTTTAAGGCTTACTTGTCCCCAGGTGTACACTCCTGCCTGTGGGAGAAAGTTAAGATTGGTGATGGGGCTCCTTGTTGAAGAGGCAGTACTACTGGTTCCAAGAGGCACCTGAGCACAGCTCAGTGGACCAGCCAGTGTGTCCCAACAGTGGGACCCTCTGAGAAAGTCAGCTTCTGAAAAGCTGATTCTGGTTACCTCTTCCCATCCAAACCTGGCTGGCAAGAGGCCAGGGAAGACAATGAGAATTTGCAGGAGCAAGACCTGGAAGTAAAGTCTAGGTATGTGAGCTTGGCATTTGGACTCTTTCCTTTTAGAGATGCCAGACAAATGTGTGACTGAGAAGTTCCTTGAGAAGCCCCAGGAGTTATAGGGACAAAAGAATGGAGCTCAGAAAATGTTCCCTGGTAAACTCTCCAGGCATTCAGTTGGGATCCTGAAGGGCTTCAGCCTATGAGTCAATGGGAGTGGGAAATAGGCTTCACAAGAACTCCAGCCTAGCTTTGCATTATTTTAATCCCAGGTTGCATTAAGATGATCTACCTCTCGCCAAACTTCCTGCCAAAAGTAAAAGTCAACCCAGGGCCCCAAATTGCCTTCATATTTCTTCATGTACAATGTCTAGAATTCAATAAAAAAGAATGAAGCCTACCAAAATAATAATTAACCTAAACCAGAAAGAAAATATGAACAGAGCCACAGGAGATACAAATGTTGGAGTTTTTAGACATGATTTAAAAATAACTATGAGAATGTGTTTAAGAAATTAAAGAACAAGGTGAATAATTTTGTCAAAGAACTGAAAACTATAAAAATGAATCAAATGGAAGTTCTAGAACTGAAAAATAAAAAGTAAGCACTGAATAGATTGATTTAATAGTAGATTCGATGCAGCTAAAGAGAAAATAAAATTGGATATATGTCAGAGTAAAATATCCAGACTGAAGCAGGGAGAGACAAAAGAGGTAAGTGACATGTAGAACACAATAAAAAGGTCTAACATACATGGAGCTGGAGTCCATTGAGAGAGAAGAAGGCAAAGAGGACAGAATCCAGGCTATATAAAGAGCTTCTAGCAGCAGACAACTCAAAAGAAAGATGGGCAAGAGACTTGAAGGCACTTCTACGGAAGAGGGGTTATGGGCTGAATTATGCACCCCCTCCCCCAATTCATATGTTGAAGTTTTAACCCCTAGTACCACAGAATGTGACTGTATTTGGAGATACTCTTTAAAGGAGGAATTAAGTTAAAATGAGGTCATTAGAATGGACCCTAATCCAATTTGACTAGTGTCCTTATAAGAAGAAGAGATTAGGACACAGACATACACAGAGGGATGACCACGTGAAGACAGGAAGAACATAGCCATCTACAAGTCAGAGAGAGGCCTCAGAAGAAAGCAACCCTGCTAACACTTTGATCTCAAACTTCTAGCCTCTGAAATTGTGAGAAAATAAGTTTCTGTTGTTTAAGCCGCCTAGTCTGTGATACTTTGTTATGGCAGCCCCAGCCAGCTGCTGCAGAAAGTATTCATAAGGCCGGTTAATACACGAAAAGGTGTTCAACCTCACTAATCATCAGGGAAATGCAGATTAAAAACACTAGGATACCACCACACCCACCTGAATGGCTAAAATTTAAACGTCTGACAGTGTCAAAAGTGTTAACTATTGCTATAATTGTCGACTCAGTTTACAGATATTTGTAAAACATTGTCCCAGGCACTGTACTAGAGAAAGGGACTATAAACAAGGTAGACACTTTCCCTACCCTCCTTGAACTTGTGGTCTGGGAGGGAAGACAGACAGCTAAATTAGTTAACAAATAATATGTGCTAAGTGCAATGATTATGAAAGTGTGGGATGCCTTGGGACACACAGCAAGAATATCTAGCCTAATATGGGAGTAAAATCAGTGGCAATTAAGAAGAGGGGTAAGCATTGCAGGGCTCTTCTAATGAGAGTCAGACTGAGATTCGTGGGCTCCACAAGCAGCCTAATAACTGGTGTTCCTTCAGGGAGATGGTTTTCAAATAGATATTCAACATTTATTCAAAGATGAGGCTGAATCTCTTTGGGGAAAGAGCAGAGAAGGACCTCAGGGTCTGCCTCAGCCTGTCCCCTAGTATTCACAGAAATCCTGCGCTGGCCACAGACTCATCAAAACAGAAGCCTGCAATCAAGCCTGGCTTCATGGATGTGTGACCTGTAAGGATGCACAGGTCCCAAGCTTAAAAGAGTCTTGCGCTTGGTTTAATGCTCTGCTGTCACCAGTTTTTGAAATTCTTAATTTTGAACAAGGAGCTCCAATTCATTTTTCACTGGGCCCCTTAATTTATGTAGCTGGCCTGGCCTGTAACTAACAATGCTTGAGATCCTTAAACAGTAGTTTAGCATGCTCCTTGGGAGTTTTATATGGCCAGGATTATTGTGAATACAGACTCTCTGTCTGTATAATTCTGGGTCCACTCCAGACCTCCTGAATCAGAATCTCCATTTTAGAAGTTCCCTGGCAGTTTAGTGCACATTAAAGTGGGAGAAGTGTTCATTGATAACACTTTGTCCCCCCTAGGTGCTGAGATTGGAACTAACCCCACCCCTGACTCCTGGGCATGTGACTTGGCCTGGCCAATGAAAGCATTGCACTCCCTAGCAACAGTGATTAATTAGCTTAGAGATAAGTATGTGATGTGGGTTATTCCAGGCACCTTAATTGTTGGAATTTGTGTAGGAACTGCTCAGCTGAGACCATCTCTTTTTCCCTGGGACTGCTAGCAGTAAGAGTGACCTGATGGTGGACACCATATGAAGCTTGAAAATGAAGCCAACAGTGTAGAAGGACAAGCCAAGAGATGGGGGAAAACTAAATCTTGATGCCATTACCTTAGCTCCTAGATCAAGAGGTACTTAAAGTTAAATCTACCCTTGGATTTTTTTTTTTTTTTACCTGATGCAATAAATTCTTATTTTCATTTAAGTTCATTTGAATCAGGTTTTCTGCTCTTTGGTACCAAAAGAGCCCTGATGGATAAACCCCTCTCTGTTTAATTTTATATAAGGTGACCCTCAGAGGTAGAGAGATATGTTTTGCTACAGTTGTGTGTACTCATCAATAGATGCACTTTTTTAAAAAAATTTTATTGATTGATTGATTTTTTTGACTGTGTTGGGTCTTTGTTGCTGCACGCAGGCTTTCTCTAGTTGCGGTGAGCAGGTGTTACTCTTCGTTGCGGTGTGCGTGCTTCTCGTAGCCGTGGCTTCTCTTGTTGCAGAGCACAGGCTCTAGGTGCGTGGGCTTCAGTAGTTGTGGCATGAAGGCTCAGTAGTTGTAGCTCTCGGGTTCAGTAGTTGTGGCTTGCGGGCTCTAGAGCGTAGGCTCAGTAGTTGTGGCACACGGGCTTAGTTGCTCCACGGCATGTGGGATCTTCCCGGACCAGGGATTGAACCTGTGTCGCCTGCATTGGCAGGCAGATTCTTAACCACTGCACCACTAGGGAAGTCCCAATAGATGCACTCTTTGCTTGAACTATCCAGTCTAGTAATCAAGTTGCAGAAATTCACCGGATAATTACCAAATTTCCACTTTGTTTACTTTAAATGACACCAGTCCTGGATCAAAAATATTTTTTCTTTGTGCTTTTCTGCTGTTTCAAAATATGCTATTCAGTTGTAGCTATTAATGGAGGACCAGTAAATTCCAATGTGTAATAACAGGTTTCCTTCTGGGGTGTAACTTCCTTAGGTGGTTCACTGAGCAAACAATGCTAAGAATGAAAAGGTCCTCTTTCTCCATCAGGAATCTATGGCTAAAAGCACTTCTCTAACCAAAACCTGCCCTTCTCCCCATGTTCACTATCTCCTCTAATTGCAGCTTAAGTTCCATTATCTCAAGGAAATGATTAACCAAGCTTTTTCTTTAATACAACATCAGTCCTTTTTCCTTCAAAGCATACTAAACTACGTTTTAGTTGTCTCTGACTTGTCTACTAGGCTAAAGGTTATAAAGTTTCTTAAGGTTACAAATCGAACTCGAATATAGAACATGAGAGCTGGAAAGGACTGAAAGATTCTTTAGGTGAATCCTTTTACTTTCGCTGTCTCTCTCACTGTCTCTTTCCCTCTGCTTCTCTCTCTCTCTCTCTAGTTGCAGGACAGGAATAAAGACGTAGACATAGAGAATGGACTTGAGGACACGGGGTGGGAGGGGGAAGCTGGGGCAAAGTGAGAGTAGTATTGACATACGTACACTACCCAGTGAAAAATAGATAGCTAGTGGGAAGCAGCCGCATAGCACAGGGAGATCAGCTTCGTGCTTTGTGACCACCTAGAGGAGTGGGATAGGGAGGGTGGGAGGGACGCTCAAGAGGGAGGGGATATGGGGACATGTGTATGCATATGGCTGATTCACTTTGGTGTACAACAGAAACTAACACAGCACTGTGAAGCAATTATACTCCAATAAAGATCTATTAAAAGAAAATTATAGGGCTTCCCTGGTGACGTAGTGGTTAAGAATCCGCCTGCCAATGCAGGAGACACGGGTTTGAGCCCTGGCCCGGGAAGATCCCACATGCCGCAGAGCAACTAGGCCCGTGCACCACAACTACTGAGCCTGCACTCTAGAGCCCGTGAACCACAACTACTGAGCCCGTGTGCCACAACTACCAAAGCCCGTGCACCTAGAGCCTGTGCTCCCAACGAGAGAAGCCACCACAGTGAGAAGCTTGCTCACCACAACAAAGAACAGCCCCTGATCGCCTCAACCAGAGAAAAGCCCACGTGCAGCAACGAAGACCCAATGCAGCCAAAAATAAAATAAAATAAAATAAATAAGTTTAAAAAAAAAAAAAAGAAAATTATAGATACGACCAAAGCCCACCCTATCCTTCCCTTCCTCCTCCCTCCCGCCTAGAGGTTAGCTCTATGGTGAAGCTGGTATACATCGATCCAGTATATGTTTTTGTACTTTTATGATGTATTTTAGTGTCTGAAAATTTGTATAAAGGGAATCAGATTGATGTATCCTTTTGCAGTGTGCTTTTTTCCCCACTCACTCTTATATTCTTGAATTTATCCCTGTCGATAATGTGGATCAGCTCTGGGACAAGCTTGCATGTGAGCACAAGGAAACATGTATACAGCTGCTCATTGCAGCACTATTTGTGATGGTGAAAAAGTTGAAGCTACCCCATGTAGGGGAATGGATGAGCTGAGGTTTATTCATATAATGGAATGCCAATCCATAATTAAAACAAATAACTTCTGTATTTTACATGGTCCAGAGAGGTTATGTGAAATGGCAAATGTCACTCAGTGAACAATGGGAAATCTGAGCCTGAATCCAGAACCCTGGGTCTAAACCTAGGGCTCTTTTTATTTATTTTTATTTTTATTTTTTAATATCTACTCTTTTGTGTGTAAGTTTTTAAAATAAATTTATTTATTTTTATTTTTGGCTGCGTTGGGTCTTCGTTGCTGCGTGCGGGCTTTTCTCTAGTTGTGGCGAGCAGGGGCTACTCTTCACTGCGGTGCGCAGGTTTCACATTGCGGTGGCTTCTCTTGTTGCAGAGCACGGGCCCTAGGCGCGTGGGCTTCAGTAGTTGTGGCACTCGGGCTCAGTAGTTGTGGCTCACGGGCTCAGTATTTGTGGCTCGCGGGCTCTAGAGCGCAGGCTCAGTAGTTGTGGCGCACAGGCTTAGTTGCTCCTCGGCATGTGAGATCTTCCCCGAGCAGGGCTCACACCCATGTCCCCTGCATTGGCAAGCGGATTCTTAACCACTGCACCACGAAGGAAGCCCATAGGGCTCTTTTTAAATTAATCTTATATTTTTAAATAATTTCAAACTTACAGGAAAACCATGAAAATAACACAAAGAATTCCCATATACCTTTACTGGATATTTTTAACATGTCACTTTTGTTTTGTCATCTCTCTCCTATCTCTCTTGAGACACAATTTCTTCACTAAGCCATCTGAGAGAGGTTGCTTGCATATATTATTGCCCTTTAGCTAAAATACTCCAATGTGTTTTCATATAAATATTTTTTTAAGTATTCACAGTGCAGGTATCAAATAGAGGAAATTTCAACATTGATACAGCATTTTAAAAATAAACTGCAGCTCACATTAAAATTCTGCTGAATGTCCCAATAATAGTCTTGATAGTAAATTGCCCCTCATACTTGCCCTCGGCATAGGATTCAGTCCAGAATCATGTGTCGGTTTTGGTGGTCAAGCCTAGTTTGTTTTTTTTTTTTTTTTTTAAAGAATTATTTATTTATTTATTTTTGGCTGTGCTGGGTCTTCGTTTCTGCGCGAGGGCCCTCTCCAGTCGTGGCAAGCGGGAGCCACTCCTCATCGCGGTGCGCGGGCCTCTCACTATCGCGGCCTCTCTTGTTGCGGAGCACAGGCTCCAGACGCGCAGGCTCAGCAGTTGTGGCTCACGGGCCCAGTTGCTCCGCGGCATGCGGGATCCTCCCAGACCAGGGCTCGAACCCGTGTCCCCTGCATTGGCAGGCAGACTCTCAACCACTGCGCCACCAAGGAAGCCCCAAGCCTAGTTTTTAAATGACTTATTATTGCTGCATCTGAACATGTTTCACAGGTGTGCTTTTTGTAATTGCTCTATTACACACACCTGCTGACTTTAATATACTCTTGGTGTAATCGCTATATTCTTGGTGCTGTGTACAGTATTACTACGAAGAAGAAAACTCCAGTCTTGCGTAGCAAATGTTAATTTAAAGAAACAATTTAAACCACAGCTGAGAAATTCACAGTAGAGCACAGTGCTGAGTTAGGCACATGGTGGGAGTGAGTGACCTATGTTCAAAATCTTACAAGCTAGGTGACCCTGGCACAATGCGGCAGCTCTCTGACTCAGTTTCCTCAGCTGTAAAGTGGTGATGATAATACCTCACAAGTTGTTGGGAAGTTAAACAATGTTTGGGAATAGCCCCATATGAATTCATAGAACTCATTTAGAGCAGATCGGGTTTGTTTTTAGTTTGTGCACTGAGATTTAGCTTCTGTCAAGTTTGTGTTAATGGTTATGACACCTAGAAGCCCTTAAGCCTATTCACAGCAGGAGAAGTGGGCAGTGACACAAGTCATTTCTTCCCCAGTTTATGACAAGGTTACCTGGTTTCTGCACAAACACAGATGTGGTGCTTTCTCTTTTACACATTATACCACATAAAACTTGGTACTGCCCAGAAGATTTTTGTTTACGTAGTCATAGAAAAGGAAGTTTTCATCAGTTAGTTTGAACATTTTGGTTAGCCATACTTTACTCACATTCTGAAATTCAGTCACATAATTTAAAGGTATTTTCCTCTTCTCAAAGAGCGTGCAATATCTTTATCAAGACATAATTGTTTGAGATGGAAAGACGACAGTTATAAACATTTATATAAACAAAAACATTAGAATTTCGTTTCTAATTTTAGTCTTCCAAATAGGAAGTACAATGAGTTGATAATGCAATCCAGTGGTCCCTCACAGGCTTTTAAAATTTATGGTGTTTTTTAAGCTGAATTGCATTTATGGCCAATTCTTCTGTCTGTAATTGCAAAGAGGTTGATCTAGGAAGAAGTTGTCAGGATGGCTTGAGGTTTAACTCCAGTTTACTAAAAATTTACTGAAAACAACACCAAATATATGTTTGTGCAGTAGTCCCTATCCAATTTCAGGTAAATTAGTGCACAAGATAAACACCACTATTGCTAATCATTATTAAAACCATATAGATTCTGGGAGCAAAATACAAAGCTTTAATTCTGGAGGGTTGTATTAGGACTCTCAATTACAAATAACAGAAATACAACTCTAAGTAGTTTATGCAAAAAGATGACTATGATAAAGTTTTCTCTTATACTGTAGGTCATGAATGTAATTGAACCTTGTTAACAATTAAAACCAGGGACTCTGATACACTTGGGGTTCTCATTCCATCTCTCCTCTTTGCCCTTTTCTGTTCATCTGTTTATTCTTCTTGCTCTCTGCAAACCATCCTCCTTTTTAAATTCTAGTCATGTGAGAAAAAAAACATAACAGCTTCTGAACTCTGCATCTAAACTTCTGTCACTGGAGAGACTCTGTTTCTCCAGAATTTCTGGGGAAGGCCTTTCATTGGTCCAGCTTAGGTCAAGTGTGTACCTCTAGCCCAACTGTTACAACCAGAGTCAAGTCCTAGGAGGGCATTTTGTTGGCCTGCCTTGGATTAGGGTACCCCACACTAATCAACTGCAGCCTGCTGACCAGAGTGACACTGAAGGAACATGTGGAAGGGAGGAAAGGGGCAGTTCCCAGAAAAGGGGAACTGGGCAGACGATAGATGGCCACCATAGGGGTGTACTCCATCCTTTCGTAGAAAAATTAATTTCTGATTACTTATTTCATCCATAATGATTAACTCATATACAAGTATCTAGACTACCAGTAACAGTGAGTTAAAAACATTAGCCTTGCCTAAAAATAGAGGTAAGTTCTCCAGGGCAGCCCCTCAAAATCATCAGGGACGTGGGCTCCTTCCATCTTTCTGCTCCACTGTCCTCAGTGTGTGGCTTCTATCCTTCAGGTCATCTTACAGTCCCAGATGGCTGCTGGAGCTCTAGCTATCATGTCTATTTTCCAGTCATCAGGAAGAAGGAAGGGGGAAGAAAGGAGTAGAGGTTTCTTCATGTGTCTGTCTCCCCTTTTAAAAAGACTTCCTGGAAATCCCTCTAAAAAGTTTTATGTAAATCTCATTGGACAAAACTCAATCACACGGCCACACGTAGTGGTAAGGGAGGCTGGAAAATGACTTTTAGTGGGGTACATTGGTGCTTCAATTCTAGAGAGGTCCTGATAGTAAGAATGTGAGAATGGATGCTGAAGAGACAACTAGAAGACTCTACCACATTTACGATGAGCCAGACACCGGTAAACAGGAACGAGGTGGGTGTGATTTATAAACAGTTAACTATAGCCAGTCCCTAAGGAGGCACAAGATGAGGGGGCGAGTCCAGTGCCAGGTGGAGACAGTAGCTTGACAAGGGAAAGGTGTACTTCTTTTGCTTTATGGAAGTAAGGAGAGAGGATGGGGGAAAGCAATTTGTAGATGAGGTGGTGGTGCGGAAGGGGCTCCATTGATTGGCGTCTGTTGTCCCTGAGAAGAAGAGGTCATGGAAGAAGTGGGGATGCTGAATAATAACAGACAAAGGCAAAAAGCTCCTTTTTACAAGGAAAAACATTTAAGTGGCTGGTTCTGAACCCTGGCAGGGCACAAGATACCCCTGATGAACCTTTAAAAAGGTACTGACGAGGCTGGCGACCGTGATCAGGCTTCAGGAGGTTTTGGTTTTTCTTTTTTGTTTGATTTTTCAGTTCCTCGGGTGATTCTAATGTTTAGGCAGGTAAGAACTACTGGTCTATTTCTTTCTTTTTCTGAATTGATTAAGCGTTTTATTTTATCAATATTTTACTTTTTTATTGAAGTGCAGTTGCTGTACAATATTATATAAGTTACAGGTGTACAATATAGTGATTTACAATTTTTAAAGGTTATACTTTATTTATAGTTACTATAAAATACTGGCTATATTCCCTGTGTTGTACAATATATCCTTGTAGCTTATTTTATACCCAGTAGTTTATACCTGTTAATTCCCTACCCCTTTATTGCCAGCCCCCTCACCATTGGTAACCACTAGTTTGTTCTTTAATCTGTGATTCTACTTCTTTTTTGTTATATTCACTAGTTTGGGTATTTCTTAGATTCCACATGTAAGTGATATCATACAGTATTTTTCTTTCTCTGTCTGACTTATTTCACTTAACATAATGCCCTCCAAGTCCATACTACTGGTCTATTTCTAAGCAGTTAAGTTGGTTTAGGTGGTAAAAGAACCCTGGAGTAGGAGTCGGGAAAGTGGATGTGCCCCCAGCTCTGCCACGCTGCATAAATCACCAAGCCGACCCCAGCTTCATTGAAAAAATTAACAGGCTAGATTGAAACAAAATAGATGGCATTTAGAAAAATAATAAGTAAGTAAGTATATTCTACGTATTATCTCTACTTGACTATTTTAGTAGAATATAGTGATTTTTTTTTACACCAAAGTTCCTATCGACGAGAATGCCTGGTCTTTCAGAATTCAGCTGGTGTTTTTTTTATTAGTGAGCTATTTAATGGATGTCCTGTAAGGTGAGCACACCTGTTGGTTTGCTCATTTTCTTTAACACACCACACAATTTTTCTGCTCCTGATTATCAGAGAAAGCTGTCTAATTAGTGTGTTGGCTAGAAACATTTTCTCCTGAAGAAATAGAAAGTATTGTTTGCTCACTGGGGTGTTATTAACTCTGCCATATGAATCTATTTGAAGTAAGGAATTCAGTCAAAAGTTAAAAAAGTGGTTGAAAGTAACTGCCATGTTGAAATGATCCAAGGAAATAAAAGAAAACTGCAGAGTTGAAAAGAAAAATGCATATTTTTACACTGTATCAGTGCTTTCTCATCAGTTATACTGTGGCAGCTTAGAGAGAAACAACAATGATGATGATAAAATAATAGACTATATGGAAGAGCCTCAGAAAACACACTGAGGCCTGAAAGTTCTCTGATGCCTTCATGTAATATTGTTTTCCTTCTCATGGGAAACAGATGGAATTAATAAATTGTGTCATTGTCTATTATTCATTTACTCTTTTAACAAATATTTATTGAGCACCTACGATGTGCCAGGCACTCTTCTAAGCATTAAAGATTTGGGGGGAAAAAACAGACAAAATTTCTGCCCTCCTGGATCTTACATTGTAGTAGGTGACAATGAACAATGTATGAAATATGCAGTATGTTTGATTTTAGATGGTGGTGAGTACAATAAATAAAGAAAAGGGAGGGGAGGAGAGTAGGAAGTATGGGGGGCAGGTTTCCAATTTTAGATAGAGTGACCAGGGAAGGCCCAGAGGTAGTGTGCTAGTGAGCAATGCAACAACCTTGGGGAAGAGCATTCCAGGAAGAGGGAACAGCAAGGCAAAGGCCCTGAGGTGTTTGCTAGGTGGCCAGGGGACAGAGAGAGGTACACCAGGTAGGGCTTCACAGGTCACTGTAGTGACTTGGACTACTATTGTTTGTGGGATGGGGAGCCATTGACAGGTTTTGAACAGACAACATTATTTTAGCAGGATCATCCAGTTACTGTATTGAAGATGATCTGTAGGAGACTTTTGCAATGACCCAGGCAAGGGATGATGGTGGTTTGAACTAGGGTGGTCGAGCAGAGGTAGTAAGAAGTGATTTAATTTCTGGATATATTTTAAAGGTGGGGTGAATGGGTTTTCCTGAAAGAGTAGACATGAGGAGTAAGAGCAAAAAAAAAAAAAAAAAAATCAAGGATGACACCAAGATTTGTGAGCAGTACTATTTACTGAGATGGGGATGCCTGTGAGAAGAGAAGTCTTGGGAGATCATCTTGTATTGGGTCTTACAGCCTGTGAGGAGGTGCAAATGGACATGTCAGACAGACAATTGAATGTATGAGTCTGGAGTTCAGAGTCAAGGTTGGGCTAATCTGTTTTCCTGACATGTAGATAGTGCTTTAAGCCACAAGAATGGATGAGATCACCAAAGGAGAAACAAAGGCCTGAGCTGTGGGGCCTCCAGCATTTATGTGACAGAGAGGCCTAGAAGAAACCTGAAAAGGAGGCTGAGAATGAGTAGCCAGAGAAAGAGGTCATGGGCTAGCGGTGTCCTGGGAGTGAAATGAAGAGAGTGTTTCAGGGAGGAGAGAGTAGTCAACTCAGTCAAATCTTCTTCTGCAAGGTACACCAAGATCCGTGTCCCTGTCCCAGAAAATAGGATGAGGAGAGAGAACATGAAACTCCAGTGATTGCCCAGGGTCACACACTTGGCATGTGATGGATTTGAGATTCAAAAACCCTGATTGTTTGACCTTTATCCAAGCTCTTAAAGGGAAAATAAAACAAAGTGTAGTCCACCTATTTGCAACATCAGTTGTATTTGTAGCTCTACATGCTTTTCTGCAAATTTTTTGTTAAAAAAATTTGGATTTTTAACAGAAGGATTTCCATGCTTAGTAAAACAAAGGAAACAAAATGGGGAAAAAATAAGAGTTTTAAAAATTGCTTTTAAAAATCATCATTTCATTAAAGTTATGAGAATAGGCTGAAACCAACATCTAGCATTTTTCCAGAGTGTTTCTGGGTTTGTTTGTTTGTTGCATTCAGATTGGTTTTCTGCATTACTCTGGGCTTTAGTGAGCTCCTTCCCCATCCCTCACAAGGTTCTACGTATGCTGCCTCTGTTCAATCAAGTAGAATCTCCGAAGTAGCATGCTGGATGGAATGTGCAATGAATACTAAAAAAGGAAAAATGAACCTGCAAATACTTGGCAGCTGGCAGCTTCTTAAAATCCTAATCTCATTTAATGAAATACAAGTGATTTTCAATTTTAGCTACTAAAATAATATTCTATGTTGAATACCAAAGTAAAATGAGTGCTGAACTTTGTTTAAATCCAGATGAGAAGAGGTTTTAAATAAGCATCACATCAGCCAGTATCCAATGAATATCAAATTTTGCATGTTTACCATGAAATCCTGAACACTGAAACAAAACAGCAGGAGTATGATGAGAGTTTAGGCCCTGAGGGTTGGTGTTGTTTACTAGGTGGACATGAGCAGCCTGCACTACCTAAAATGCATGCTTTTCAACTTTTCTAGTCCTTTTTCCTCCTCTTCAGTCTGCAAGTCTAGTGACACTTCCTGCCTCTCCTCTCAGGTACCTCATATTCCCATTCTTGCTGTCTCCATTTAAGTATCTATCCCTTCCCCCAGACTCACATATGTGTGTACAGACATATATAAGAGGATTCATTACAGGAATGGGTATACTAGTGAAAAATTGGAAACAATCTAAATGTCTGTTAACAGGAGAATAGGTAAATATATTAAAACACATTTATTCTATGGAATACTATGCAACTGTTTAAAGGAGTAAGATAAGGTTAAATATAATGATGTAAAGATTTCCAAGATACATTGATAGATGAAAATAACAAGTCACAGAATAATACTATATGTTAACCACTTAGGTAGAAAACATATTGGAAAGAACACCATTAACTTGTTGAGAGTCACTATTTTTGATGATGGGGATGACACATGGGAAGCAAGGGTGGGAAGAGGCACTGTCACTTTTCATTCCATTTACATTGGTATTGCTTAGATTTGTTTTTTTCATGTATAACTGTATAGCTTAAAACTATATATATATTTTACTATTGTACTCTTTCTTTCTCACTCACTTCTAATAAAATTCTCAGGCAGGATGTGAACAGAAAGAAACAGGTTTATGGACTTCCGCATCTCACACTTGGGTTCCAGTGTTTGACTATTTATGATTTCCTTCCTGTGCTCTGACAGAGTCACTAATTTTAGGTATGCCTTTATGGTTAGAAACAGCATTTTGTTTTGCTTGAATTTTTGAACCAGTGATCGCAAGAACTGTGTTTCTGCAACACTTGCTTAGTGTATATATATATATATACTATATATATATATTTTTTTTTTCCTCATAAAGCTAGGCCTGAATCCTCTTCCTACCCCAAACAAAAAGGGACCATTTATGAATAAGTTCTTAATTTGTTGCTAAATGCTAATTATGAGAATTAGATAATAAGTTGTTTTCCTGTCATAAACATAAAGGAAATGCATCTTCAGAAAATCGATGTAAATTCTGTATATAAAAGATGCAGATTATTTATCCTAAATTAAGTTCAAAAGTGAAATTAGCAAAATGGCTAGGGTAGTCCTAACATGAAACATTAATTGGGATTTAATGGCGATAATCTTAGCAGTAGGAAAGAGACATAATAACATTCTATCAAACCTTTGTTAGATATCCTTGTAATATTGCCTTAACGATAGCATCCAAGAAAGTTGCACACAATCCACTCCATGAATCAGAATCCAATTATTTTATATTGGTTTCATGCTTTTACCCAAGAGAGATCCATAAATTGTTTTTAATCACTTCTTTTATCTTAAATCAATAGTGTCTGCCAAGTGGGTAATGTTTTCCATTAAAACATCATCTCCCTATAATTGGTATGATTACTTCATAAAGAGATAAACTGCAGCACAATTTGGCAGTCTTTGGGTTTATAAAATCTAATTATATTCACAACACAATATTTTATTCTTAGTAATCACAAAAAGAACATAAACTTGAACAAAACCCAAACATTTATGATGAAGTAACTGGAAAGAAACAAGTTAATTATTGCATATAGTACCACCTCTATTAGTAGTCTCCGAGAGAAAGCTTTTTACAAAGTCATTCAGAGTGCAGGGAGGTTCGAGGGAGTTCTGGTCCCCTTTGCCTGGTGGCAACCTTGTGGCTGAGATGGGGAGTTTAGTGCAATCCTGAGGTCCAGGCTTCTCAAGGCTGGGCTAGGACCCGGATCACCCAGGTGTGGACTAGAAATTCCCCAGCCTTGGATTTTCATACACAAGCCTATGCATGGATGCATAGGCTGCTTCAGCAGCAACTACAGAGGAGGGGTAGTGGGGACAAGCATGAACGTCACCCTCTGTTTCAACAGAATACTTGCTTTCACTTGTTTTATATTTGGGGCTTCTGCAACAGATTTCACTTGGAGAAAGGGGATCAGTTGCTAAAATTTATTTTTGAAAACCTTTGCCCTATGCCATAGTCATGTTCTGCCTCTATGTCAAAGGGACTAAAAATAGAAGGAAAGGAAAGAAGCTGGGAACACCTTCTGACTGAACCAGGAGGGCCAAACAGCAACCCATGTTACCCAAAAACTGCATGCTAAAACTCTAAAGCCCTCTTATAGCATCAATATTATTTCTAACTCTGGCAAAAACAAATTCCTAATTTAATAAAGGGTAAAACACACACACAAACCAAGAAGGTACCCCCAAATTGTACTTCAATTTTTCCTCCCCATATTGCTTCTGTGTCAGAAAAGAGAGGTAGGAGGCAAAGAAGATTCAAGAACAGGAGGAAATTAGATATCCCTTAATCAGCTTCAGTATTGTCCAGAACCAAGGTGTTCCATTTTGCTTCAGCATCACTGCATATTAATCTACCTTTCTTTCTTTATATTTCTCTCTCCTTCTTTCTTCTCAATGGTATCTCGAGGGGCTTTTTCTTTCTTTCTTCCTCCTTCTCCGTAACCCACACCAATAAGTATGACACGTTCATTTAGGAAGCAGCAACTTAGAAAGATTGTGAGACTCAGAGAAAGAAAGTTAATAATAAGCCCAAGGGCTAGATGGAAAGATGAAAAGATACAAAGTTGTCCCCTAAAGCTACAGAAAATTCTGACTGAGGAAGGGACAGGTGGCAGAGGTCTGGGGTTAGGGGCAACTTGTCCAGGAGGGAAAGAAGTAGAGATGTTAGCTCTGGAGAATTCTTCTGTAAAAGGGACTTATCAGTTGCAAGCTGATTCTCACATGCAGCTCCTACCTGTGATTCAGATTGCAATGTCCCCTCCTGGGAGAGACCTTCCCTGACTGCCCAGCTCAAAGTGGCCACCAAGTCCTTCTCTATCACATTATCCCATTTTACCTCTCTACATGGCACTCATTATCTGGTATTTTTCTTCTTTATTTTTTTCTGCCTCTCTCCATTTCCTATCCTCACCCTCTTCCCCACCAAAAGCTCCCTGAAGGGCAGTGATTTGGTTCCATGTGCTATCTGCTTCTTGCAGATAGCTCTAAGGCTGCAGGGACTTGGCTGGTTTTGTTAACATCTATATTGGTTCAAAGTGCCTTACACATAGTAGGGGCATTCAGCACTTCAGTGAATACTTGTTGAATAAAGAATCACAGAAAGATGGGCTTCCCTGGTGGCACAGTGGTTAAGAATCTGCCTGCCAATGCAGGGAACATGGGTTTGAGCCCTGGTCCGCGAAGATCCCACATGCCGCGGAGCAACTAAGTCCGTGCACCACTACTACTGAGTCTGCGCTCTAGAGCCCACAAGCCACAACTACTGAGCCCGCATGCCACAACTACTGAAGCCCATGCACCTAGAGCCCATGCTCTGCAACAAGAGCAGCCAGGATAATGAGGCGCACCACAACAAAGAGTAGCCCCCGCTCACAGCAACTAGAGAAAGCCCACGCACAGCAGCGAAGACCCAATGCAGCCAAAAATAAATAAAATAGATAACTTTATTAAAAAAAAAAGAATCATAGAAAGAAAACCCTTTGCCATTTACCAAGGTTGCATTGTGATGAAGCAGTTGAAATTTTCTCTGAGTTGGGGCAATGGCAAGCATATTGCTTTGTTTATAGGTATAGCCTCAAATTTTAGTCCATTGGGACCAACAAGGGCCAATGGCATGGATGGAACTAGAAGTGTCTCCTCCATTCTTAATGTGATGTGGGTGTGAGGAGGACACTATAGGAAGAGAAAGCAGCCCCCTTCCTGCTCCAGGGGGACAAGAAGGAGATGTTCTAAAGGAAGCACTGACTGCATTGAAAGCACACACAGAAGATCAAATAATGCTGCAATCCTATAAGCTTGACAAAAGCTTTTTTGATGTGTGGCAGGTTACAGTTATACTGAAATACACTATGAAAATATTTTTCACTTGTTAACAGATGTCTTCAGCAGATTGGTAAACATCAAAGATTCATCTTGGTCTTTTGTTATTTCTATCTCAAATACTACCTGCCTCTTTGCTTCATTATATTCTCCCACTGGATAAGGAATAACACAAAGGCATATGACCATTTACAAGTCAAGATATTTAATATTAGCATTTCATTAGTGATTTAAAATATACACCTTTCAGAATATGTGAAGTACAACAAATATATACATATTTTAGGGTAAACAGAATAGAACTTCACAGCAGGAGATACATTTTTTACACTAATATTATGTTCATTTTGGAGCACAATGGCTTTAGTAAATGATATAAAGTAAAATAAAGAGGACCATCAAGGCAAAAAAAAGAGATGAATTGTGATAAATTATTTATATGTTGGACATTAAACAGTCTTCATAGACAGAGTGACCAAATGATTTATCATCCAAAGGGATGTTTCTGAGAGGGAAAAGGCACACTGGCCATAATTAACACTGGGACAACAGACAAAAACCAGGATAAACCAGGATGTGTGGTCATCCTCCTCATGGGGACATTTAATGACAACAAAACTGCTTTTGTGGTTTTTTTTTTTTCAAAAGCCAAAACAAAACAAAATAGCTTGCTCATGTGCTAACAACCGATCCTTTTTTGATTAACTGCTTTGTTTGCTAAAATAAAACTATTTAATCTGAATATAAATTATTGCTGACAACTGTTAGAAGAGGAAGAGAAACTCAATGGGTAATCTATTCAATTTTCAAATTGTTCTGATCATTAGAAAAAAGTTCCCCCTGATGTAAAAATTAATCATAATAGAGAAGTCTGCTGGGTACCATTTCTCAATTAAAATATGCATTTTATATTTTTAAGATCACCCACTTCCAATATTGACCTGGTTGGCAGATAGAGTTCATCTCCAGTCCCAGCCCTTATTGACTGCGGCCATCAGGAGCACTGTGTTGAGAGGATTCTGAGACCACCTTAGGGCTCAGCAGAAAGGCACACATGGTGGTGAGTTGGAGATGTTTACAGGAGACCTAGGATATGGGGCAGTGACAGATGTGGCAAGCATTGCCATCCTAGATTTGGAAAAATACCTGGTTTAACAATAATTTTCCGACAGATATCTAATACAAAAGAAATAATTACACCTTGTTGATCCTGCATCTTCTACCTCAATAAGTCTACTACAGTGTAATTAATACACCAACTACATCACAGGAGAAGAATGCCATCACTCTGAACTGGAATGAAGACAACTATCTCGTGATTTCCACACATCACTGTTTTACAACTCTCTCAGTCCAAAATCAAAATAAGGAAGATCAAATTCTTAACATCTGAATAGAAAGTAGTAGGGCAAAAATCCAACACAGTAAACATGCAATTAATTGTTCCTCTGTTTCCATCCCTTACCTATTTTGTTGTCTGTGGGCTGTATTTTTATCTACTCAAGAGAACACTAAGTAATAAAATGAAAATTAAACTTGCTTTTCCTCTTGTAAGCGAATACTAATATCTCGATTTCAAAGAACGATTTTCAGCATTTATTTCACTACCATATATTTTGTATTATTTATCCTTCATACAAAAGAGAGATCTGTTTTGTGCCTTGTAATGAGGAAAATTAAAAAAGATATAGTTGATACATCTTCTAAAATATAGGAGGCGTCCCTAATATTGTTGCTGCTTTTGTGGCCATGAATTATGTTCCATCTTTGGATCTTAATTCTCCAATTAAAAAAAAATAGGGCAGAATTAAATTTGTGTTGAGGGAGAGAGCCATCTTCAAATTGCAAGGCAGCTTTTGACTACACAGCTCTACTTTTCTAAGAGTGTAATCCTGTTGAAGTGGCTTTCCAAAATATTTTGTGGAAAATAAGAATTTATAGATGGTAACGCCTCGTTCATGCTCCCCAAACAGGTGACGAATTCATCAGGCAGCAGGGTCTGTTCTGGAATAGTTTCATTTGGTGATGTATTTTCCAAAAGCATGGTGGTTTCCCCCTCTACAGGGCTTTGCATGTCTGGAGGACTGCATTCTCCTTGATTTAAAATGAGGCTTAATTCTTCAAGAAATAGTGTGTTGCTTAGCGAATTCATACTTGAGACAGAGAAAGAAAAATTAGGATATTTTTTAAACCTGGCATTCTTTCCCAGGTTTAAGCAATCAGCTGGTGGTTCCAGAGCTGAGGAGGCTGTTTCATCATTATTGCTGAGATGGTTTCCCCCAGTGAGAAAATTTGAAATCTGGGGTTTATACCCAGTGTTGAGATCAGGAATATATACAACTGTAGTGTTGGTGAGTAGTGACTCTTGCAGGCTGTCATTTGTCTCCAGGGATCCTGTATTCTTTTCCCTCTTGTAGTCCATGGGTTTTTCTTCTGGGAGAAAGATTTCTATCTCTGTAATCACTGGATCAACATATAGGACCTGTTCGCTGGAATTATTATTCATAAATTCACTTTTTTCCTAGAAAGAAAAGACATTGTTTTATTTTACAAAAGAAGTTTAAAGGAGCCAACTGGATAATTGAGGAAGGACTGGAATTTTGCTTTCCCTCAACTTTCCTTTCCCCCTCATTTTTCTTCATATTGTTTCTCTTCCCATATGATTTCCTCCTTTTGTCTTTTGTTATCCTGCTCCATTCCAAATGTTTGTTAAATTCTCCCAGGAGGAGACTGAAGGAAAGGAGTAATAAAAATAATCCATGCTGTAAGCACATGCCTTTATTTAAAAATTTTAAAGAGAAAGAAGCCTCTTTCATATTAACTTGCAAATTATTTCAGGGCCTTTTAAAATTTTGGACTATTTCTTAATATTATAGTTCCTTTCTACAAGAAAATACTTTGTTGCTTAAATAAAAGAAAGTTGGCGGGGGTGGGGGTAGTGCGTGGAGAATCCTATTTTGCTTCCATTTGAGAATAAGGTTGTAGTAAATGCTTTGTGCTGTGGTTCTAAAAGTGTGCAGCTAGCTGCTCACAATTCAGACATGTCTGTGATGATCAATCAGGAGGGTAGGTGAAGAAAGTTTTCATTTGTATAAAAGCCTGATGACTCTTCTGGTAAGAAAAGGACCCGAGGCCTTCCAGCTGATGGCTGGTGTCCCAGGGCAAATAACTCCCACCCAACACAATTACAAAATTGTAGCCACTTGCTATGGACTGAATGTTTGAGTCCCTCCAAAATTCATATGTTGAAGCCCTAACCCCCAATGTGATGGTATTAGGAGGTGGGGCCTTTGGGAGGTAGTTAGGTCATGAAGGTGGAGCCCTCATGAATAGGATTAGTGTTCTCATAAGAAAAGACACGAGAGAGCTGATCTCTCTATCTGCCATGTGAGGACACAGCCAGAAAGCAGCCATCTGCAAGAGAGCTCTCACCAGGAACCAGATCTGCTGGTGTCTTGATCTTGGACTTCCCAGCCTCCAGGACTGTGAGAAATAGATGTTTGTCATTTAAGCCACCCAGTCTATGGTATTCTGTTGGAGCAGCTTGAACTGACTAGAACACTACCCCTTAGTCTTTGGGCGGAAAACAAAACCTCATCTGAAGGAAACCCTAAGGTTCATTTCTAATTCCAGGAGCCCTGAATGGGAAGGAAGTTTGACAAAGATGAAGACCTTGAATAAAGCAGCGTGAAGGGTCATTCAAATTTTCTTCGGCTCTGCCTCCCCAAGGCACTTGCCAGGTTTGGGTTGGGAAGGGCAGATATGTAGTCATGGGTCAGATGAAGTCAAAGGAACTAGAGTTGCTATAGTAAACTGAGAGGAAGGGGGTGTTTTCCCCTCTTCAGGCTGGCAGCTGAGTGGAGAAGTGGATGGGAGTCAGACCATAGTGAAGGACATGGAAAAGCAACAGGGACTATCCAATGTGAGGACAGTAAAAGAAGAGGAGAATCTGATCACAGTGAGGGCAGGGACAATTCTCTGAATCACAGAATGTCCCCAGTTCCCTAGGATAACTAGTGGGGGAGCAAGACAGAACGACTAAGTGGAATGAATATCAAGACCACAGTATTTATTAGTTGTAGTTTGGTGACTATGTACTTGTCCTTCAGTCAGTTGTTAACTATGTACTTTATTCTATATGTGGGTTCAGTTATTCCAGACCACCCATCTACCGTGTAGGCAACATTACCTCCTTCAAAATCAACCACGTCCACACCCTTTCTCTCCTTCAAGGATCCAGAGACAAGGATCCCTCCTCTTGCTCCAGGTGAGCCTTTCCTCCTCATCCCTTCATAGTCGTGCTT
This sequence comes from Balaenoptera musculus, assembly GCF_009873245.2. Classification (NCBI taxonomy): domain Eukaryota; kingdom Metazoa; phylum Chordata; class Mammalia; order Artiodactyla; family Balaenopteridae; genus Balaenoptera; species Balaenoptera musculus. The sequence goes on along the minus strand of NC_045785.1, from coordinate 58,020,318 downwards.
GATCAGTCCCCTCCCTCCCCCGCACCCCCCCCCAATACTAGTCCTCTCAAGCCCGTTCAATTTAGTACAAACACGCTTCTGAGTCCATACTGCTCTGGAGCTACTGTTAATACATTCATCGCATCAGTATTGAGAGTACTTGATCATGTGTCAGCATAGCCCCTTTCTTACTTCCCTTCTAGTCTACACTCATCAAAAGATGTCTCCACTCTCAGTCCCCTTCCATTCACTTCTAACTGAACCCCTGGACCGGGACCACCAGTGACCTGCTCCTTGTCACGTTCCACAGATGCATTCCACTTCTTATGTTACAGACCCTCTACAAAGACAGCACAAGGACCCTTGCTTCTCGACACTTGGCCCACGACTCACGATGCTCATTTCTCTACCTTCCCATTCTGCCTCTTTCCTAGGACCATTCCTATTCCAACGGACACCCCCTCACTGACTCCTCGCTGTCTTTAGCAATAGTTTTCAACCCCTTAACAGTGTTCTCAGCATGGGCTGTGTAGTGGAATCACTTGGGAAGCTTTGGAAAATGCTGAGGCCTGGGTCTCCCCCTGCCCTCCCTCCCCCAAAGACCCTGGGTTGTGGCCTGGGAATCAGGATTCTAGCATGCAACCAAGGCTGAGAACTGTTGCCTTAGAGACTCACCTGGGGCTAGGGAAGGAGTTGGTTAATGGGCTCACTAGATCTCCAAATAGAGCCACTTTTTCTTGTTTTACAAATACTTGTCTTCCTCACATCATTTGAACAAAGGGTTCCTAGGCTAAAAATAACTTTTTTTTCAAGTTTGAAAACTACTGATTGGCAGAATGAAGTCTGAGTTCCATAATAAGGCCTCCTGTGAGCTGATCCCACTCTGCATTCCCACATTATTCCAGCCACTCCTCACATCAAGTGTTTCCACAAAGCAACACCCAACATGCTCTTCTCACCTCTGCCTTTGCTCATGTAGCCTGTCTATTTTGAATGTCTTTCGTTTCTCCTGAGCAACTCCTTCCTGTCTTTTAATATGTTTCCTCTATACTCGCGTCATGTTTGGTCTCATCTCTGTCGCTGTACTACGTCACTGCATTGCAATGCTTGAATGATGTGTCTGTCCCATCACCTGAGTTTTGAACCCCTTGACAGCCAGGCTGGAGAGCCAGAAAGTGTAGCAGCACACATAGCAGATGACTTCCCCTCTTCCATAATCAGCAGCAGCTCCTCCATAACCGGCAAAGTCCCCTGTAGCCTCAGGGCCTTCCTGGGGCACACTTCTATTCTTTGCTAAACTGGAAACCTGGCCCACCCCTGGTGACGCCATCTGCCATAGTCTCCTCACATTCATCTTCTCGAATTCCACTGGGTCTCAGGAGCAAAGTGGTGTCCTCCTTGGGCTCCACCTGCTTCTGCAGTCTCTTGTAAAACAGAAGCCCCTTTGTGTCTCTGAGGCTCGATCTATTGAGATTTTCTTCCCTCTTCCTTTTGTCCCTGAAGACACCTTCCAATTGCTTGGCCACCAAGTGGCTCTGGCACCTGGCTTACAATCTTCCATTCACTCTTCTCTTTTGAATGGCATTGCTTCTCTCTTTCATCTCTCTTTTCTTCCCCTAGTCCATTCTCTCATCTCTCTTAAGTATGATTTGAAATATGTATAATTTTATCTCTACATAAGCTATACAGTTGTGCAAATATGCACACATATTTCTTTATTTGAATGGAAATTCTTCTCTAATTATTGGACTGCACTCTTGGTTTCAGCTGCCATTTAGTTTGTATTTGATGGTGTTTGGTTACCTGTAGCATTTTCACAACATTGCTATTTTCTATATTAGGTATATCTTCATAAAGCCACTTCGGTATTAGCAATAAGATTCTTCTTTTAATTCTAAAAAACAAAAAATGACTAAGAATAAGCATCTTACTTGAGGGTTGGTGCAGGCAATCATCTAGGAGATTAGGAAATCAACTAGAATGGAATGCATAATTAAAACCAAACTTTCCGATGCAGAAACTAAGATTTCCATCCCTTACTTTAAAAAGTTATGTGGGAAGTTGATTCAATATCTTTTCAGATTTTCCTCTCCTCTCTATTGCTCTGCCTGTCTCTAATAAGCCAGAACATTACAGAACACTCACACTAGATTCAAGATAAATGGGAGAACCACCCAGGAAGTGAAACTATACACATGTTAAATATGGCAAACCATTATAAGCGGAGATGTCAGTGTGGAAAAGTTTGTAAAACCTAAGGGATGTTTTGTAAAACTTTCCAAGGGGACCATAACCACAGAGAAATATTAAAGAAGAGAATGTCATATAATAAAACTATAATATTTGAGCTCCTCTAATTGTAATGATTCTAAATAAGGTTGAGATGATAGTGGTGGCTCCAGACTTTCCTTATGTAGTTGGAGCAGGAGTCCGGGGAAGTTGTCTTGCAGTTGTGTGGCATGGTGAGAACACCAGTTTTTACTTAGGCTGTGTGCTTATTACGGATCTCTGGGATCAGGTGATGGAAGGAAGAGTGAGAAGCTGTAAACACCTCACTTTTCCTCCTAAGCTACCCCTTGGCACTGCCACTGTGTTGAAAGCACTTTCTGCATTTACGTAAAAATTGATTTGAGCAAAAATGTTGTCCTGGGAGCTTCAAAGAGACTACACTGATCTCTGGCACATTATCATGTGTTAACAATGCACCACAACAGATCAGACTCTTGTATCTGTTTATGCAGCTTCTCTAAGAACTTTTACTAAGTAACAACCAAACTAGCTGCATGGACTTTGCTTGCCCAATTTGACCTTGAATTGTAGGGTTTTTAATTTCTTTACACATATTTATACAATGTTTTATAGTTCAGTTTTTTAAATAATTCACACTCCCTTTATATACCTAAAATTAGACCAAATTAGTAAGTTCATGCTATTGAAGAAAAGTTTTTATACAGCATACTGATACAGTGAGAAAAATATATATGTGTGTGTGTGTATATATATATATATATATATATATATAGATACCACTCTTGTTTTCATTATATTTAAAATTGTTTTGCTCTCCATTTTCCAGTTCTGTTTCTGAAATAAGGCTTTTATAAACAATGTAAAGTTATAGTAAAAACAGTATCTGCTCATATGTAAAATAGTAATATTGGAATTATCTCTAGTTTTATCTTTTTAAAAAGAATGCTTATTTAAATAATTAAATTACCAAAGAATTGTTTTATTTTCTTATTTATTGTTACCAGTAGGAAGTTAATTTTTAGTTCGTAACAAACTTAATGTTATTTAAAATTTTACACTCTCTAGGACATCTTTGGATAATAACACAAATATTAATATGCTTATGCACTACAAGTTGGAACATTAAGATATTTCAAAGGGTTTTATAATCAAGTATATTTTAAAACAACCTAAAATAAAGTTCCATATTAGTTTTCTCACCTCACAAGGGTACCAGGGATATATTTATTAATGTGTAATTTAAAAGCTTAGGTTTTGAGGAAAAAGCCTACGTAAATTAAAAAAAAATATCACTAGTGTACTTTATTCACAATAGCTCATTCTGAATCTCTCTACTGCATTTTGATTATAAATTGCAAAGAAAGAAGGATTATCTCATGAAGCAAGTGATGGCAAGAAATAGAAACTCAGTACCAATTAGGCAAAGAACATTCACATGTGTTAAATTTGTGCGTCACTGGACGAACTGGGGGACTGCCACATCAAACAACTCTGTTAACCAATTAGAAATAGTGCATCTGGTAAAATTTAGGGTGTCAAAGGCCTTGCTTCCCTCAAAGTCTCATTTTAAAATAATTAGGCATTGATCTTTATTATACTGATACCATACTGGAAAAAAATGACTGAAGGAGGCCAAGAGGAATGGGCATTGGGGCTGGATGCTAAAACACTAACACGATTGGTATCAAAGTGATGAATTCACACGTTGCCACACTTCTCTTCACATTGATTCAGGGGATTTGCTTGGGTAGAACTTGAGGTAGGTTACGACTTAACTACTGTGAAGAATTCAGGCACTGTAGACAGACTTGAGGGCACAATGAAAAGGCTGGGTAGGGAAAGAGAGAACATGGGCTGAGACGTCAGCTGCGTCTGGACTCCTGGCTTAGTGTTTGGTGACCTTGGGCTGAGCACTTAACCTCTCTAAGCCTTGTGTAAGTCATCTGTAAAATAGGCCACTGAGCTTTTCTGGCAGGATCTTGCAAGGATTAAATGAATGACGTTTGTAAAGAGTTTGGCATGGATGGGTACTCATTAAACAGTTTCTTCTGTTTTGTCTTTCTCTCAAGAAAAATGTTGATGAACTTTTCTAGTAAATCACAGAATTGACTACATTTTGATGGTACCAATATATGTCTAAATGAGAAAACAAATTGTACAAAAACTTACTCAGTTCTGAGCGATCTGTTAAATATCCCAATCAAAGAAAGAATTGATAAAATAACGGCAAAGAAAACCATTCCCAATAGAAGCCCAATGTCTTGTTGCCTATTGTCTGAAAGGAAAGAAAAATAATTTTAGGTATAATTTCCATCTATGTGACGCCAGAATCATTGTTCTCTCTACTCTGCTCCAAGTGAAGGTCATTGATCTCAAAGGAAATAGGAAGGGGAAATAAAATTAACCTTTACCTTGGGCTGTAAAGTGACTGCCCTTCCAAACTGCACGACAATACCTTTTGTTTGAGGGAATTGGGCTGCATGTATCTGATGTCAGTGAATTGAGTCTCTGGCAAATGCGGTCAGCATTAGGCATTTTTCTGAGCTTGTGCTTGCATATTTTATATAAAAAAGGTTTAGTGATAAACATCATTAGGTTTGTTCGACACAAGTGAGAATTCCCAATTGCTTGCGACAGAGTCTAAAGCTGGCCACAGTCACAACTGAGTAGTTTTTTTTTTTTAACCTTTTGTACAAGACAGAAGTTATGTACAACTTGTCACCATTCTTCGAAATTTATTGTTCATGAATTTTTTCCTGCTGAAAAAGAACATTCACTCTACTTAGAACAATATATGTTATAAGAGAGAAATCCAAATTGCCATATATCTTACACTGACATTTTATTTTAAAAACAATGCTTTTTTTGAATTTTGAAGTGGAATTAATCACCTGTAATCTTTAAATAATTATTATATTCAGCATGTGTTACCTACCAGGCTCATCCCATTTTCTCCCTAGTACATGAAAAACCCTATTTTCTATTTTCAAATGTAAACTTTAATTTGGACATGACTTGTCATGCTGGAGTTGGTTCTGAGCCATGCTGGGTGTTGGCCCCTTCCATCCTCCTTCCTCCCTCGCTTTGGCAGACGTTTATTGGATACTTACCACGTGTCAGACACTGAATTGGCCCTGCCCTAGTTATTCCCCAGCTGCACCTAACATACACTTGGGCGTCTCCACGCTGTCCAGCCCCTCTCCTAAAGCCACTGGTGGGCCAGGGCCAGTGTGGCATGGAATTAGTGTTTTCCTAGGACTAAAATACTATTGCTAAGGATTTCAAGCAACTAACGGGAGGTACTGGCTTCCACATATCCTTGTGCATTAGTCCTGGAGGAGGATGAGGAATTCCCAAGTTAACATGGGGCCAGGTAAAGGGGTTTGAGGAGTAGAGCAGAGTCACCAAAAGAATAACCTGAGAGATACCTGGGTTCAAACTAGATGCTGCTGCTTATCAGCTCTGTAACATCAGAGCATAATAATGAACTTGCTGAAGCTCAAGTTTCCTCTTCTGTAAAATAATACCTATCTAACAGAGCAGGCATTAGTTCGTAGCCTCCACAATTCCCACAGAAATATCAAGGTGCAGGTCTGTGCAGGCATTTGTAATTAGGGATCTGTGCTGAACCTAAGCACTTGGCCCATAATTGATTCACAACACAAATTCAGAGTACCCTTACATTGCTTCATTTCCTTTATAACACTTGCTGCCACCTTCCTTTTCTTGTTTTGTTTGTGGTTTCCCCCACTCCCACCCCACCCTGTCTGTCTGGAATGGAAGCTCCATGAAGACAGGGGCTTTGTTCATTTTTTTCACTGCTGATTCCCCAGTACTCAGAATAGTGCCTGGCACATAAAATATGTACCTGGTAACATAGAATATTTTTTGAATAAATAAACAGACGTCCAAAGAATATCAATATCACCTGCCAAAGTTTTTATACTATTCTTGCCAGATTTCTATGCAAGGAGATAAATGCTCTACAACCTGATCTAATATCTTTTTTATGCCTAAAACATTTAGGTATGCTTATCAATGGAAAATACTAAGTCATACTAACAAATAAAATGGGAGCTGGTTTGTATAAGAGAAAGAGCACAGACTTCAGGATTTGAAAATTGGATTTGAATTTTAGTTCAAACAAGTTCCTCAACCTCTCTGAGCTCCAGTTTTCCCATCTGTAAAATAGATACATAGCACTTACCTCAACAGGTTGTTTTGAAGATTGATAAAGATTTTGAAGATTGAAAAAGATGATGTATATGAAATTCCTAGCACATGGTAGACACTCAAATAATGGTATTTTTTAGGAAGAATTTTTGAGGTCTTGAGCCCCAGCACCAATTGAAATGAACATGTATCTAACCCAGAGCAAAAGCTGGCAAAATCTACCTAAACCAATCCTTAAATTCAATTTTAAGCAGATTTTTGTTTGATTATTTTCCTATGGAAAGCATGTGGCATATCTTACTGTCAAGAAACTTATGGCTGACACATGATTTTTCAGTGTGGAGCATTCAAATGGATGATTAATAAAGACTACTCAACAAACCTAAGCAGTATTTTCTTACCAGAAGTAAGGTGTCCTTCAAAGATGGAAGCAATTAGAAGCCCAGAATTCTGAGTATCATGTTGAAATGATTGCAGTGTGACCTGGGGAACTTTTGAACAAAAAGAAAACAGTGTCAGCTTTTTACTTTTTGCACTCGGGTTACCCAATTTCCTAAGAGAGTTTCTTCACTTGTTTGGAGATGATTAAAGTAAACCAGTAACTTTAATAGGCTGGAAAGATGGAGTAAAAGCAAAAACCTGTGTGTGTGTGTGTGTGTGTGTGTGTGTGTGTGTGTCTTTTCTTCTTCTTTTTATTAAATTAGGTAAATCCTAAAGGAGGAAACATTCAAAGGACAATAAAAACTACCTAGGGTTTGTAAGACTTGAAGGTGTGTCCACTAATTTCATGAGGCTTCTAGGCAACAAATTCCAAGGAGCTTTATTTCATTCAGCGAGCCAGAAAAAAACACACAACTGGTCTCTACTTGATTCCTTCCAATAGATGATGCAATAAAGTTTAGGTTTCCTTAAGAACCTCCAAGATGTGTTACTTTTGCCTTTGCACAGTCTTAGAGATGCTGTTCGTGAACAGCCTCTTGGCTTCATATAAGAAGCCCAGTTTTGATTAGCAGACACTTTGAGGTTATAACATAAGGGTGGAATGCCATTAACGACTTCCCTCTGCTCCTTCCCCGTGGGCAAGGATCCTGGCCAGCCCTGTCTACCCATAAAGCCTGTCAGAACACTGCTAATGAAATCTTCTGACCAGGGTGGGGTCAGCTGCCTTGGTAGCTAACTTGTTTTCAGTCTGAACTCAGAAGAGTCCTGGATGGGCTTCCCTGGTGGCTCAGTGGTTAAGAATCCGCCTGCCAATGCAGGGGACACGGGTTTGAACCCTGGTTGGGGAAGATCCCACATGCCGTGGAGCAACTAAGCCCGTGCACCACAACTACTGAAGCCCGCGTGCCTAGAGCCCATGCTCCACAACAAGAGAAGCCACTGAATAAGTAGCCCGCACACCTCACCTCAATGAAGACCCAATGCAGCCAAAAAAATAATAATGATAATAATAAAATAAAATAAATAAATTTATAAAAGAAAAAAAAAGGAGTCCTGGAGTTTCCTTACCCACCTCCTCCCTCCTGATAATTAAAAGCTGCCAGAGGTGACTTCAAGGACACAATTCTCCCAGCTGACAGAAGATATTCCTGAAAATGGTTCTAAGCTCTGGACCTCCAAGAGGGCCTCAAGCCCTATTTATTCAGTCATTCTGATTTCAGTGTTCAAATTCTTCTATTAAAAGAATTACTTTGGGGGCCAGGGAGAAATCACAACTTGAGGTGTCCTTAACTGCTATGGAGATATCATAGGCTTGTATAACATGCTATGTGGCCAGGGCAACTCTCTTTGAGAAAAATATCACAGAGTTCCGATAAAAAGATTCCTATGGATCTTTGGAAATGTTTTAAAAAGGCTGATCTGGGTGCAAACACAGGCTCGATTGAAGAGTAGTTTTCTAAGAACAATGGGTAGGGAATTTTAGAAGATGAAAACATCAGAAAAGCCAAAAGTTCTTTCCTGTGTTTTTATTCTCACTTCTCCACAGCAAGAGGGCAATGTTTCACTGTGAATTGTGACGAATCAGAAACTCTTTCTGGCTCCTCAATGCTTCACTACGTCTCTTTTTTCCATAAGTATGTGGTTCCATCCCCAGTGGTCAACAGCCAGGTTTATTCATCTAAATTAGTATTTTACAGGCTTATGTTCATTCTCAAGGAGCGCAAGCAGGAGTCTGCATCTACATTATTTTACAATTTTAAGAAAAATATTACATTAAAATGTAACACAATTTTGCAAAATCATGGGTTTATAGCATATGTTGCTGGATTATTTTTGTTTTCACTTTTATTATTTTAAAATTAGCATTTTTATTAAAAAATAATATGTGGTGCTGTTGGCTTTTAATACAGGTTAATATAATTCTGTTGTATAAACTACAGGTGGTTATTTGGCAATGAAACATCAGTTATTAATTTGCATCACATAAAAATAATTTTCATATCTGACTAGGGCTTTATTAGCCCTAATAGAGAACAAACATAATCTTCCTTTAGAGTCTTTTTGTTATTATAGTTGCAAATCAACTAGGTGTATTAATTTAAATTAGATTAAAGTCATTTAAAAGAGATGCTTAATTATAAGAGGGTAATTTCACAAAGAATCAGATATCTGAAGTAAGACAATTTATAAACAAAACTGTCAGAGAAGAAATCAAGCCAATGACAAATTTTTTTTATTAATGTTTATTGGAGTATAGTTGCTTTACAATGTTGTGTTAGTTTCTGCTGTACAGCAAAATGAATCAGTTATACGTATATACGCTGTACCTATATCCACTCTTTTTAGATTTCCTTCCCATTTAGGTCACCATAGATCATTGAGTAGAGTTCCCTGTGCTATACAGTAGGTTCTCATTAGTTACCTGTTTTATACATGGTAGTGTATATATGTCAATGACAAAATTTTTAAGCGAAGGACTGAAATGAAGCCATATAGACTATTATCTTCATGACATACTGCCACCAAGTGGCTAGGTCATTTCTTCTTAAATCATACTTAATAGTTTTCATTATAAAAGCAGTAACTATAGTAGGAGAAAATAATTTTAATACGAAAAATAAAAGAGAGAGGGAAAAAAACTCTAATATATCCCCTTAATCCACCTGCCATGACTGAAAAACATTGTTTATATCAACACTAATCATCAGTGTATTGCCTAAAATGCTAGAAAAAAAATCTCATGGTATTTTCGTTATTTATTTAATATCTGCGGTGTTATGTCTGTAAAAAGACAGTTCTGTCCCTGCAGTGGAATATTAAATTATGCTTTATTACTCTCACAGCATATATTTGAGTATACTCAGAAACCCCAAATCATCTCTAATTTGGTAAGAATTTTTATATAACTTATACACACTGACATTGGACACTAGAGTTAGTCTTAACAGAAGACAGTATGTTTATAGGGAGTTTAGAATGGTTTTAAAAAAAGATGTAGGGGCTTCCCTGGTGGCGCAGTGGTTGAGAATCTGCCTGCCAATGCAGGGAACACGGGTTCGAGCCCTGGTCCGGGAATATCCCACATGCCGCGGAGCGACTGGGCCCGTGGGCCACAATTGCTGAGCCTGCGCGTCTGGAGCCTGTGCTCCGCAACAGGAGAGGCCGCGATAGTGAGAGGCCGGCGCACCGCAATGAAGAGTGGCCCCCGCTTGCCGCAACTAGAGAAAGCCCTCGCACAGAAACGAAGACCCAACACAGCCATAAATAAATAAATAAATAAATAAAAATTTAAAAAAAAAAAAAAAAAAAAAAAAAAAAAAAAAAAAAAAAAAAAAAAAAAAAAAAAAAAAAAAAGATGTAGTTTCTTGTTCTTGGACAAAACTAGAAGCATAACTACATTCTTTGGCCTACCAAATACCAGCTTAATTTAATCAAATCCACTCAAAAGGAATTAGTTTTAGCAATAATGTATTCCATCTGTTTCTTAGGGATAATGTCAAATCAGTCTCCTCAGCCTTTCCCTCTACGTCTACCATGGGGCAAAGTGTGTTTTGTTATTCTTTTAAAGTGATGATTTATCGAGTACTAGTTATGTTCCAGATACTGTACTAGACTTCACATGCTTTCTCTCATTTAATCCTTACAACAACCCAATCAGGTAGATAGTACTATTGTCCTCATTTTATGGATGAGGAAACAAAGGCATAAAAAGGGTAAATGACTTGTCCAAAGTCACCTAGGTAGAGGTCCAAGAGTGAAAATTCCTACCTGGTTCTGGCATGTAATTTGTGTTGGTCACTGGCTCCATTAATTAATAATCTCACTTTTGTAGCAGGATGGCTCCAGGTGGGGTAGCTGAGTCAGCCTTGCAAGCAGTGCTCCCATGCTGAGACTTAGCCATTGCTCCCTGGAGGCTGGGCAGTGTGTTGGAGCTGCCTGGCCTTGTAGGGCTCAGAACCCACCACAATGGACGATGGTTGGGCTAACCCATTGAGCACTGATTCTCAGACTCTTCCAGCCTAGAGTTATCTTCTTCTGAACACCAACTATTTCCCTTTTATACAAGCAATACATGCTAATTGTAGGATGCTTGAAAAGTATAGAAGAGTATGAAAAAGAAAATACAATTTTACATTTGTTCACAAACTAGAAACAATCATTTTTTTGCATTTGTTGACAGTCTTTTGTGTATATCTGTACCCTAGCTGAGATCATGCTCTTTACTAAATACTGTGTCTGGGATTTTAAAATTTAATATTATATCATGAACATTTTAAAATTTTATTAAAAATTGTTCAGAATCATCATACTAATGGCAATTTAATATTTCATGATGTTTGTACTCTGTTTATTCAATCATCCCCCATTGAGAAAGTGTATAGCTTGGTGATTTCAAACACCAGCTTTGGATTCAGATGAAACTTAGTTCAAATCCCGGCTCTACCACTTGGAGTTGCTAGACCCTGGGCAAGTTGCTTAACTGCTTTGTGACTCAGTATCTTCATTTGTAGAATTGGATAATAACAATGCTTCATTCATCAGGTTTGATGAGATAGTTCATACAAAGCGCTTAGTACCATGCCTTATACAAATTAAAAACTTAATAAGCGTTAGCTATGGCTATGATTGGACTTTCAGATTGTTACCAAATTCTTACTTTTATAATTAGCTTTTAAATAAATATCATTGTACATAAGACTCCTTTCCATAGCTCTGCTTATTTCCTAAGGCTAGATTTCTATAAGTGGAATTACTGGGCCAAAGGGTATGGATATTTATAAGGCTCCTTTGTTTATTTTTGTCCTTGCCAGTCTTGGTGTCAGAGCCACACTAATCAAGGCCTGCATCTTAGAGGTTTGACCAGAGCTGACACAGGGACCTTTCTAGACCTTTCTCTTTCAGAAGTTTCTAGATATTTAAGAAAGAGGAGCCATATTAAAGGTGTGTTTTTCAAGTTAGTGAAGGTTTTTTTTCTATCTTGTTTTTCTTAAAACACAAACATCTCCTTTTGATTTCTTTCTTCTATTCTCCTTCTTCTAATAATCTCAGCTATTCACAGCATTTACATGCTATCTCGCTAGGCCAGTTTAGCTCTATGGTTGGAATTCAATATTATTGGGCCAAGGGTGAAGATTTGACCCCAGTCCATGTCAGATGGCAAAGCAAAAGACAGTGGCCAGACCTATCAAATAGGCACCAGAAGCCCAGGGCAGAGAAAACAATACATCAGAACAAACTCTTTGCCACACCTCGAAAAACAAGTCAAACGATGAATCATTTCATGAGTTACCATGTTATCCTTGTATATTAATGATAGGAGGTCGTGCCTAGGCATATTCAAGGGACCGTCTTCATGCTTATATTCCTAGGCTGTAAGTACTTGGTACATAGAGAGTAAAGAAGGTAAGAAATATGTATATGGCAATCATATTGTTAAAGAGAAAGAATAAGAGAAGGAAAAGGTAAAAAGCAGCAGCCACCTAGACATTTTCTTGAGTGACATGGACCACACAGAGGTGAGGGTCTGATGTCAAAGTGTAGCAAAATTCTATGTGCAAGAATGGGCAGCTTCCAAGTTTTACCCAGTGGTTTAGGATTCTTCAAAGGTGCAACCTTGCTGTCAAGCCAGCATGTACCTGTTCCTGAGTCTGAACAGTCTAGTGGACATTTGCCATTTTTCAGTTGCCCAGCAGCAGGACTTACTCTGTGGACATCCTAGGGTAGGTAGGAGGCCAGTAGGGCTTCCCACTGTGGTAGCCTCAATGGAGCAGAGACTCCCTCTCCCCACAGCCAGCAAGTAGCTGCAAGCAGATGACCTAAGCCTAGCTCATCAGATGCCCTCTTCCCCGCCTCGCACAAGACACACAGCTCCAGGAAATCGCTTAGAATCCAATATGAGTGCAGCAGCTATATCCAGGGTCTGGTAACAGCAGCACCAGTGGAGCGTCCAGGGCACAGGGCAGGCAGTGGCAGTGACCACAGTGCCAACCGCAGTTCTCACCAGATTCTTCCTAGGCTGCGATTTTGGCTGTGGTTCTAGTTCCTGCAGTCCCATGGATCCTGCTCGTGATCATTTTGCCAGCCTTTCTACCACTTTCCAGCTATCTTTCCCATAATTCCCTTCCTGCTTAAGAGAACCAGATTTTATTTCTTTTGCTTGCACCTAATCGCAGTGAAAAACTGTGTAGTTGGTAAAAATTGCAATTGTTGGTAGTGGGTGGTTAGGTGAGGAGACATGGTAGGACAATAATGACCCCACAAAGATGACCATGCTCTAATCCCTGGAATTTGTGTAATAGATTACCTTATATGGCAAAAGGGATTTGAGATGGAGAGATGATCCTAAATTACAGGGGCAAAATTTCAAGGGTCTTTATAAGAAGGAGGCAGAAGGGTCAGAGAAAGAGATTGGCAGATGCTATACTTCTGGCTTTGAAGATGAAAAATGAGGCTGCAAGCCACGAAATGCAGGCAGCCTCTAGAGTCTGGAAAGCACACTGAAACTGACTCTCTCCTAGAGCTTCCAGAAGGAACACAGTCCTGCCAATGCCTTGGTTTTGGCCCAGTGATATTTATTTTGGATTTCTCACCTCCATAACTGCTAGATAATACCTTCGTATTGTTTTAAGTTACTGAATTTATGCTAACATTTTACAGAAGCAATAGGAAACTAATACAGAAGATTATTACTTCCTCATGAAAAAGCATAATCTTTATTCTCTATTACCGGATTGCAAACCTCAGAGAAATTGTGAAACTCTTATGAATTGCTTTCTATTCTATAAAACCCTGGTGGTTTATTGGGGACAGGACCCAAAGATTAAGTAAATCCAGATGAAGGGTCTAAAATGATTAGTATTTCAAGGAACATTGTGTATATGTTTAACCCAGTTTAGTAACCACAAATCTACAAATTTATAATCCATCTCAATATGAATGAATCAGAAATCTCTAATTACAAATGACAGAATTTTTGCAAGAGTACATTCTGTGGGCCACTCCTAATTTGCATTATATTTAATACCACCTATATTTGGTTCCATTGATATAACATTTGTTTTAGTGGCTAAAAAGCCACTAAAAGTCCTGGAAGATTAGTGAGAATCTTTGAGTCACTGGTAATGCAACAACAAACAGTATTTTGTGAGAACAAAGTACGATGTGGTTTAATATCTTGCTTATACTTGCCTTCCTCTGGAGAATTGTCAAAAAAAAAAGGAAGAATATGATTTCTCTGGGAAACTTTTCTACTGCAAGTTGTAATTCAAGCAAGTTAATTAGTCATTATGAAATGTGACTGCCCTTCCCTCAGGCTTCTGACTTGTCTTTAAAGGGATTATAGAGCCTCTACCTTTTCTTCATTAAAAAGGGATCTGTATTACAATGCAGAATTGAAAAACATTCCTGCCAGGAAGACCTCTTCTCACATTGATAGTAGGGAATTCATGTTCACATTTTCAGTGTTGGTTTTTTATGCTGACAAACCATCTTCTCCCCTTTGGGGCTCTTTCTGTACTGCTTAAAGACCCCAGGAATTTTTACAGCGACTATCCAGGTTGGTGGTCTAGAAGCTGCCATTTCAGCAGCCCCTGGAGGTCTTCAGAGCCTCTGCTGAAACCTCACACCCAGAGGCAGGGGAGGGTGTAGGCAGAGGGGGTAATGTGGGACGTGATGGTTTACTGGAGCCTCGGTCCTGCATCCCGTGCTTCTTGGGATCTTGGGCTGCCAAGAGAGTTGGGGTGCCCAGTGACTGAGGAAGCGGTGGGCAGGAGGAAAAGGAGTAGAGAGGGAACCGGACAGTACTAGAGAGAGTGGCCTGAGACTCTCATGTACCCACCCTTTTCTGGCCCCCAGAACCACTCTTACCAAGGCAATGGCTTGGGCACTCTGTTCTCCCCCTTTCTGTCCACATTTCCTACCCACACCCTTCATGACACTTCTCCCTCTTAAAGGGTGTGTCCAACTTCCAGAATACTGGTTTTTACACTTTGCTGCAGAAGTATCACTAGACTAGAGGCTGAGGAATCTGTATTTTAAACTAGTACCAAGCATTTCTAATGTAGGTGGTCCACAGACCCCACTCTGAGAAGCATTGCTTTCAAGACATTTTCCTGAGCCAGGGCCAGCTGGAAAAACACACTATGCATTTCCCTGTGGTGCCTTGTCTTGGGCAAGGTCACCTTTCCCATCTATACTTTGTCCTCATCTCAGACTGCACTGTCCTATCCCAAGGTTTCTATTGTTTCATTCTCATCACTTTAACCCAAACGTGCTTCCACATCTTGTATTCATTGCCAAAGTAGAAATAGTTGATAGCATCTTACAGTTCCCTCTTCTCTCATTTATTTGCATTTCATAACAAGCATTACATTAAATGAAGTTATGTTGGCATATTAGCTAATGTGTAGAGGAGAATATGGTTAGGTGGCCCAGGGGAGGTTGACATGGCACCCTCCTAGGTCTCTTAGGGAGGAGACCAGCAGAGCTACAGGGTGAGTGCTGGAATCCTACAGCCTGAGCTCTGCCCTGGCCCTACCATTTCCCAGCTTTATAATGTTCAGCCAACTGCTTAACCTCCCTGAGCCTCATCTCTTCATCTGCACAGTTGGAATAACAGTTTTATAGGGCTGCAGTGATGAGTAAAATCCTTATCGCTCCTTATCGCGGTGCCCAACACATAATAAGCATCCAGTAAATGTTAGCTATATTATTTATTATCCTGAAGTCACCTGGATGCAGTCACTGAATTAGCCTCTTGTTATTATACCAGTATAGAAAAATGTGAGTCTCTAATCTAGAGAAATTTCTCCTATGTGATTGTTAAAGCCCAAGAGTAAGTAATCAACTAAGGTTGGTTTTTTTTTTTTTTCTTTTTTAGGACAGGAGTCCCCCCTTATCCAACATTTTGCTTTCCTTGGTTTGTTACCTTGGTCGACTGGGTCCAAAAATATTAAATGGAAAATTCCAGAAATAAACAATTCTTAAGTTTTAAATTGCGCACCATTCTGAGTAGTGTGATGAAATCTCACGTTGTCCAGCTCTGTCCCACCCCAGATGGGAATCATCCATGGATCTGGCCTGTTAGTCACTTAGTAGCTATCTTGGTTATCAGAACACCGTCTTGGTTATCATGGTGCTTGTGTTCAAGTGACCCTTATTTTACATGATAATGGCCCAAAGTACAAGTGCAGTGATGCTGGCAATTTGGATATGCCAAAGAGAAGCCCTAAAGTGCTCCCTTTAAGTGAAAAGATGCAAGTTCTCGACTTATTAAGGAAGGAAAAATAATCCTATGCTGAGGTTGCTAACTTGTACGGTAAGAATGAATCTTCTATCCTTGAAATTGTGAAGAGGGAAAAAGAAATTTGTGCTAGTTTTGCTGTCATACCTGAAACTGCGAAAGTTACAGCTATAGAGTGTGATAAGTGCTTAGTTAAGATGCAAAAGGCATTAAATTTCCATAAGATATTTTGAAAGAGAGAGACTATGTTCACATAGCTTTTACTATAGTATATTGTTATAGTTGTTCTATTTTATTACTAGCTATTGTTGTTAATCTCTTGCTGTGCCTAATATAGAAATTAAACTTTATCATAAGTGTGTATGTACTGGAAAAAAAACATAGCATATATAAGGTTCAATACTATCTGTGGTTTCAGGCACCCACTGCGGGACTTGGAATATATCTCCCACCTGTAAGGGGGGACTACTGTGTAAGGCTTTGTTTTCCATTGAAGTCTAAATACTCTAAGGAAGGAAAAGGTAACACGTCATTTAACCCTTATTATAATTGAGTTCCTTTGGTTTCTTTTGGAGACCAGGTTTTTAAAGACCAAGGAAAGGCACTATCCAGAGGGAAAGTGATACAGAAGAATGCTAGGGGCCTGCAGGAAAAGCCATACCTACTTCATGATTTGTCCTGCTGTGCCATCTGGGCATAATTTTGAAAACACATTGTTTCAGGATGAATCAATTTAGTGATACACATATGAGAATTTTAGCGAACAAAAACAGGAAATTCCTGCATAGAGGGTGAAGTATTGCCTGGGCTGTGTTTCTTCATAAATAAATAAACCTTAATTACTGGGAAAGTTTAGCCAAAAAACCCCATTATTAAACAAGTTGGTTATGAAACAATTCAAACTTCAGTTGTGAGGTTTGATTCTTACTGCTTGTATTTCTATATTTATAATGTTATATACTTTTTATTATACTTTTGTATTGGCTGTCTTCTCTAGAATTAAGGGATCTTTGTCTCCTTTGCTCACTGAGGTTCTGCAAGTACCTAGCAAGTGCCTGGTGCATGGTAGAGGATACATGAATACTTCATGAACAACTTAAATGAATTGCTGTCTTTTCATGGATACCTTTTTAAAAAGAAATTGATATTAAAGATTTACTGAAAAGCAGTTTGGCAACTTGCATCAAACATCTTAAAATGTGCTTAACTCTTGATCCAAAAAGACCTAAAGACATAAGGAGAGTTCATATACAAAGCTATTCAAAGAAGTTTATTGATAACGGAAAAAATGCAATAACCTAGATATTGTTTAAATAGAGAAATGATTAAATGGTACTACATCCATAAACTGGAATGCACCCATTAATAGGTTTTTAAATTCAACAAGGTAGATTAAGTAAGAAAGTCAGGATATAAAACAGTACATATACCACAGCATCAACCATTTAAAAAATACGTGCATAGGAAAAAACTAGTATTAAATCCTTTAAAATGTAAACAACACATTTCTAGGTTGCATATTACAACAGACTTGCATTGCTTTTACAAATAGAAAAAAAGAGATAAGTTTTTGAAAAGATTTAATACTAGCACTTTCCCTAACACACTTTCCCTGTTTCTTCTTTAATGTGTCCTAGAAAGGAATTTGTACCAAGAGAATAGTTTATGGTTCCTCTTAGCTAACATGTTAAACATGGATAGATGCAAGTTTTCAGGGCTATTTCATCTTAACTGGCATTTTTGCCTCTTAAGTGGTTTTTTCCCCCTTAGAAAACAAAGACTTTACGTTTAGAATTGTTGCAGGGTAGCTGATGTTCCTGTTTCTTCTATGTGAGGTTTACGGCCTTTACTTTTAAAGGAGAACATTTGTGGTCCTATACGGTAGTCCCTTGGTATCTATGGGGGATTAGTTCCAGGACCCCTCCCCCCGCGGATACAAAAATCCGAGGAAGCTCGAGTCCCTTAATTAAAATGGAGTAGTATTTTCCCATAACCTATGCACATCCTTCCGTATACTTTAAATCATCTCTAGATTATTTATAATGCCCAGTACAATGTAAATGATATGTAAATAGTTGTAAATACAATGTAAATGCTATGTAAATAGTTGCTGGTGTGAGGCAAATTCAAGCTTTGCTTTTGGAACTTTCCAGACTTTTTTTCCCCAAATATTTTCTATCTATGGTTGGTTGAATCTGTGGATGTGGAACCCATGAATATGGAGAGCTGACTGTACTTAACCTATAGGATATTTTAGTAAGCTGTTCCTCCACTTTGATGTATAGTTGACCCTTGAACAACACAGAGGTTGGGGTGCTGACCCGCCACACAGCCAAAAATCCCCGTATAATTTATAGTTGGCCCTCAGTATTCTTGGTTCCACTGCATCCCAGTTTTGCACCCATGGATTCAACCAACCACAGATTGTGTAGTACTGTAGCATTTATTGAAAAAAATCTGTGTATAAGTGAATCTGCAGAGTTCAAACACATGGTGTTAAAGGGTCAACTGTAATTGGTTAAAGAAAGAAATTGATGAGATTACTGAGGGCTGGTGGTGAGTAAGAAAACTCGTGTTCTCCTTTAACTGCTGTTTACCCACTAGCAATGAAGCAAATCATGCTTCAGTTTCCTCATTTGTAAAATGATGCCAATTATACTACCAAATATGACTAATGTAAAGATCAAACAAGCTTTTGTATAGTAGTACTTTGTGAGTGGTAAGTAAATGTTAATTATCAATTTGAATAATCTTGCTAAACAATTCTAGATTTCATTAAAATAGATTATCAACTAAATTCTGACTATTCTAAAATGGCATCTAAAGTCCTAAGAATTTTAACAATATCAACTTAAAACAGAATACCTTAAGTTAAAAAATTACTTTAAAAAAAGAGAACTGATAACCAGTATTGTAAATTATTCCCTTAATAATGTGTTTCTGAGATTTTGGCAGTAGGGGGCACCAAAAGAACTTCTTAGCTTGTCTGGCTCTTGGCACCTTCTACTTATTTGGTGTCCATCAATATTTATAATGTATGTCAAAGTGTTTTGAAAACATAAAACACAATTCCAAGATGTTGTATTATAGTAAGAACGATATTAACAATGCTGTTATTGCAATTAAGTACTTCAGTTCTGAATAAAAAATTTTTAATCTAGTGTATAAGCTACCTACAGTAAGGAGACATCTTCAGGATAATGGGGCCACTATGGAGTATTATGAAAATTACTATAGATTCATTTTATTATTTGCTTACAATTGAGTCTATTTGGCTAAGATTTTATTGAATCACGTGTAAATGACTAGAAAATTAAACGAATAATATTAAGAGCAGGAAAATACCTAAAGATAATAGCTCAGCTAGATTTTATTGAGAAGAGAATAACGTAATCCCATGCATACTAAACAAGCACCCCCAGGTGGTTTTTATTGGTTTTTATGCCCTGGAATGTTTGAGAACCATTACATAAATTATAGTCAGCCTTAACAAAATCAAAGGAAAATGACATTTAAATGTTATCACCTGCCCTAGAATAGTTTTGTCGATTTTGATAGAAATTAAGGAGAAAAAAATATATACTTAGAAAAGAGACAGAAGTCAAAAGAGAAGCCTAAGAGATTAAATATGTAAATACACTCACCTATTTCAGGAGTTTTATGAAAAAAGGGTGAACTCCAGGACTGCCAGTACCTTTTAGCTTTTTCTTGACATCTTACTTGAAATACGTACTTAGTGTTTGGCTGCAAGTAGAATTCTGACTGTTGCACATATGTAAAATTGGTGTCAAATTCTTTAACCTAAAATGGATGAATAACCATAGTGAAATACCATAAAGAAATGATGCAGTGTGCTTTTAAAACAATTATTCCATTTAGCAGAAATGTATGGACACTTACTATGTTCCAGGACCCTGGGAAAACAGAGAGGAATAGGCTACTTTGTATAAAAGATGGCCAAAGATAATCAAATACATGTTATTTAACCTTAAAAGTGAAATACATGTTGCTTAGTGTTTGACAACTCTTTCAAGCTTTTAAATATCAAGAAATTCCAAAATGTAATATAGTCTTAATTTTGGAACAGCTGATTTTAATAGGGTGGGAGAAAGGGGGACATAATAGCAATTGTTTGAATTCAGTCTTTCTTCCCTCCTCTCTCTCTCTCTCTCTCTCCGCAGTTGCATATTTAGATCAATAGTCCTTCCTGAATGATGAAATAATTTCACTTGTGAATGATGACTTTTGGAAGCAATTACCTACAAACTAAGCTGTTAAATTGGTCCTTATTGCAGATCTATGCATTCTACAAGGATATATGTATCCTTTCTCATATTATATGGGAAAACAAAACAAAACATTTAAGACTGTTGAAACGTGAAAATCCAATGGAAGATAAGCAAGAAAATAGCTGAAGGATAAACTTAAAAATCATTTTTCTGGGACTACAACCTGCTATAAAATATGATGAAAAAGGACCCCCAGACAAGCTGGTTCAGATGGGAGAGAAAAACCAAGGCATTTACACAGTGCCTTAGTGTGTTGTAATAGTGGATCTACTGAAAACAGTGAAGCACAATTGAAACATAAACAAAAAAAGTCTAGAAATGCATTTATTCAGCAACTGGGAGAAAACTGTTACCATGAAAGAGAAAGTTAAAACTATCACGATTAAAACACACACACACACACAAAACAAGGTATACATGTCATTTAGAGATTCTAATGTTTTTTGTTTTTTTTTTTAAAGGTCAAGTTTTGTTTTTTTTTGAATTTATTTATTTATGGCTGTGTTGTGTCTTCGTTTCTGTGCGAGGGCTTTTTCTAGTTGTGGCAAGCGGGGGCCACTCTTTATCGCGGTGCGCGGGCCTCTCACTATCGTGGCCTCTCTTGTTGCGGAGCACAGGCTCCAGACGCGCAGGCTCAGTAATTGTGGCTCACGGGCCCAGTTGCTCTGCGGCATGTAGGATCTTCCCAGACCAGGGCTCGAACCCGTGTCCCCTGCATTGGCAGGCAGATTCTCAACCACTGCACCACCAGGGAAGCCCTAGAGATTCTAATGTTAAAACCCAGTCTTAACATAAATCTTTAAAACTTGCAATGCATTGAAAATGTAAAAATCATAAAAATATCTGTTTTGGGCTATCACGTTTCCTGAAAGATATCATTCAGAGTTTCCGTAAGCCACATTTCTACCCACGGCCCTTGAAATTTTCTGCTCTTCTAAATATGACTGAAGGCCCCTAGAGTCTACTGGGATCCAGGAGAGATTTTATTAGTGCCAAAAGTTTGACTTCCATATGCACCCTGCTTCATATGAGCTTCTTTTGGAGGGGAGTTGCTGTTCTCCAATATGTCTCTTGCCATTATGTTTATAGATAAGTCCTCTAAGAAGAGATATACCCTAAAGTACAGCCAGAATTCTAAAATAGAAAGAAGAATTTTATGGAACTGTTAACAGTTGTTTCTACTAAGAGGCCAACTAGGTGCCTGCTTAGGGCCTTGCAAGCTGAATATGGTACCTTCAAAATGACACTTTCAGAGGCTACAATGGACATTGAGAGAGCTGGACCTAACTGTGTTCCTATGCAGAGGGTATGACCTCAAGGGCCAGAAATATAACTTTATTTTTATAGCAGCTGCTTTCTTTTTAGAGCCTCAATTCTGAAGGCGTGAGGCCTGGAAACTTAATCTCCATCATTTTGAGGTACCTCTTTTCTTAGGGTTACACCTAAATTTCTGGGAGCACCCTTGGGTGAAGGGGAGAATCTCAACCTATTCAGAGCTCTATAATCCCAACTTCCTCTGACTCCCAACCTGGGGCATGGCCCAGAATGAGGGGTCCTGCTCAGTAACCACCCAAGTCTAAACTCTTTTTGTTCTCCCCCCTTACCAACCTCTTCCCCTCACCCATTTCCGCCTCTCTCTGCTCAGGAATCTTTATCTAGTGTTTGGTGTGAGAGGGAAGGGGGATGGGGATTGAGAAACCCAGTCATGACTAATCACATGTTCTTACAAGTCTTCTGTCCTATACTAGCATTGACACTTTTGAAATGCAAAGGCCAAGGATTTGAACCTTGGCTATCTGCCTGCTGTTCTAGTAGCCATTCCAGGAAAAAAATGAATGCTTGGTTTTGTGCAGCCCATGAGCTAAGAAGAGTTTCTACATTTTTTAAATGGTTGAAAGAAAATCCAAAGAAGATTATTTCAATGATGCATGGAAATGATCTAAAATTCAAATTTCCGTGTCCAAAAGTAAAATTTTACTGGAACACAACAATGTCCATTCATTTACATATTGTCTATGGCTGCTTTCATGCTACAAATGCAGAGTTGAATAGTTGGGACAGAGATCTTATGGCCTGCAAAGCCTAAATTGTTTACTATTTGGCCCTTGAATAAAAAGTTTGCCAATACCCTGGTCTAGCTTAATCAGAGACTCGAGTCATTGTTAATCCACTCACTTGAACTTCTAGTCAAGATTTCCCTACTTTACTATCACTGCTATTGGCACCATTAAAGGCAAATAATAATACTACTAATAGCTAATGTGTCAAAATATTATCTGTGGGAACCAGACATTATAAATATCAATGGAAATACAAAAATGATTGTGGAACAGTCCTGTCTTCCAGGGGCTCATAGTTGAAGGATGGGAAAATACACGTGTAAACACGTAAATACAAACAACATGGCAAATGTTCCTGAAATAAGGTACACAGAAGTGGGCAAGAATGCCAGGGAGGTAGGGAGACAGTCCATGAAGATAACCAACAAGTAGATATTCTCCCCATGGTGTCAGCCTTGCAGGTTCACCGGAAGGACTGGCTGATACCTCGTAATCTATATGCAGCTTAGCTAAAAACAGCTGAAAACACCCTCAATGCACTGATTTTGATTTTCAGGTGGGCATCCTTGGCTCGACCACACCTGCTGCATGGCTCTCCTGGAGGTTAAGATGAAGCGGAACAGTAACAGCCAGCATTTACTGAACATTAACTCTATTCCAGGCTCTGGGCTAGCTTCTTCCATCATTTGATCACCCCCCAAACCATATGAGGTAGGTGCTTATCTTATCCCTCTTTTAGGTGTGGTAATAATGAGTCCCAGAGAAGCTAGGGAACTTGCCCAAGGCTGCACCACCAGAAAGTGGCAGAGCCAGGCTTTGAACTCTAGAGTCTATGTGCTGAGCCACAAGGCTTTCTGCATAGCTGTCTGCCGCTTTGAAGTAAAGGGCTTCCCTCCATCAGTTCTCTGATGCAGGCAGAGCTGAGGTGGAAGAGCAGATCGGTAGTCCTTTGTGTCTGCCCACTCTTCCTGACTCTCGCTTCCTGTCTCCTTACAAGGAGGTAAAGACAACATTTTATGCATGATCCAGATGAAACTGACGGGTAACAAATGTAAAAAACAAAGCATCATTCTGGCTGTTACCAACTGGACTTGGGTCATCTGTGTGAGTAATTACATTTGGAGGAATCATGGTAAAAGGGATAGGATACAGATTTTGAATTGAAACTGGTTCCTTCATTTTCCAAACGTTTTTGGGGTGCCCAAAGTGATGCAGGGTCTGTAAGAGGCACTAAGTTACTAGCGCTGTAAGCTTGGAGAACCTGGCTTAAGCTTTTTTCAAGCCCTATGTCCTCATTTCGATGATGGAGCTGATACTACCTATCACAAAAGATTGTGATGAAGATGAAATGAGGTAACAAATATTCTTTCAGCTCCTTCATTTGCCTGCTTCTGATAAAGAGAAGGTTTTGAAAAGGGAGCTCAGATTTACCTCTGAGTTACCAAGTCTCACAGTGGCATATGTAGCACTGCCAAGGGGAGCAGAGAACAAGAATTTCAACAAGAAAACAGTTGGTTTCTGAAAATCTATTCAGAGATACTGATACTGTAACTCCTTTCTATTTTCTAAACATTCTTATAGCTTATTACTTCCTCCTAATTATGCCAAATAAAGAAATTTCATGTTCTCAATATCATCCTATGACCCTGACACTACCCAGGTGTCTTATTAGAGTAAGGCCTCATCCACTCAAAATCTAGGATGAGAGTTTCATTTGGGTTGTTTTCAAATTTACCTAAATTCCACATATGCCGAAGATTGTCTGTGAAGTTTTTAATCTTGCTTGTCCTAGGCTTCAAGCATGGGGTTGCTGTGCACACAAATGCCGCAGTTATTTAGTCAACGAGTCCAGCAGAATCTTCATTTGGTTACTGACCAAATGTTGCAGAACATGGACTTGCATCCAAGTGTAATCTAAACAACTAAAAGGTCACATTTCTCAGGTACATTAACAAAGGTAAATAAACAACTTGGCATCGGGGATTTCTTTTTAAAGAGCAGTCTTTAGAGCATGTCATGAAATCAGTATAGTTTTACCCTCATTTTCTTGACACTCTTTAAACATATTGTTCTGCAGCAAAGCCAGTATCGTTCATGTTCAGAATGATGAAGACTTTGGAGCCATGCTAATCACCAGAGAATAAATACATATCATTTCACTTAACTCTCTGAAAACTGGTAAATTCATACATGACACATAACTATTAATTAAGCAAAGCCATAAACTCCATTCCGTAATTATTTTGACTAAATGGCAGTTTATTGTACTTAAAAATAATAAAATGGCATTTGTTTTCAAATACACTAAAATTGGTACTTTTTCTTCAGTCAGGCTAGTGTTACCCTGTAGTTCAAATTAGTGAGTTTTTATTATAATGTTCACAGGTGCTGTCGTGTGATGTGATTTTATTAATGCACCTTGTACCTATGCCTCTCCTAAGACACTTGCTAACTTATCATTGGTATTTAAGGATGGTTAGTTTGCCTAGACATTCACTTTTTACCTTATGCTCATCTAAGACTAATATAGTAACAAATTTTACATTTTGGATTGAACATTTTTCATTTAAAAAGAGACACCCATGAATCTGAAGCTTTTTGAACAGATTTTATTTCCCCGAATGGCTGTTAAATTTCAGCATAGAATACTTACATTTTATATTCATAATCACTGATATAAATCTCACCCTAAGAGACAGTGAATTACAAGGAGCTAAACAGATGAATCTGTCCTAGTTGGACATTTGTCTATTTAGCAGTTTACAAAAGGCAAGAGACCTTTTCAGGAAACACCTCTCTATTTGGAAGCATCATTATTAAAAGTAGAGTGGTTTGAATATTACATGAACAATCAGATAAAAACATGTAAAATAGATCATTATACATCCACTGTGGTCACTTGACTATTGGCTGGCTTTTCTTTCACTCACTTACATGCAAAAGAATAGTGAAAGTTAGCTTACGTTCCAAGTTTGGTTTGTTGCAGCCTTGTATCTCATTTCACAGGAAACCTTTTCAATTGATGTTTGACTATTCCAGTGGATTACGGTTTTGGGCACTGTAGTATTTATATCCTCAGCCCTGGAAATAATGGATGCAGAAGGTATCACTAAAGAAAAACAAAAACAGAAATCCAGCAGCTTAAAACTTGCCTAGGGAGAAATCAATATTTTTTCATCAATATTTAGACATGTTAAAACTCAAAGTACCAAAAAAAAAAACAAACTCGTGATCTAATTAACATGAAATTTTTCTTGTTTTCTAATCTATTATGTAGGAGAAAACTGCTGTTCTTAAGTAAAATTCTATTCCACCCATTCTCCATTTCTGTTAAATGGAGCTCTGTCTTGTCCTTTCCCACCTCATACTCCCCTGTATTCTGAACTAATGAAATTCTGAAGCCTGGCCTATTAACAAAAGAATGTGAAAAGGAGGTAAAGAAGATATCTCTTCTTTTCCGCATCTGTTTAGGGAGAAATGATGTTTTGCAACCTAAATTTAGTTCAGAGTATCTAATTTGGTAAGATGTAAAATTAAGATCGTTCACAATAATATTTTTATTCTCTTGTGTCATAGGGAAATTTGTATGAATATTTATATCTATTGCTAACTTGTTTTGTTATCTATTAAAATAAATCTGTACTTGAAAGTATGATTTGAACAAGGAGTCTTACAAGACTCTAAGACTTTACAAATTATTGCTGTGTTCTGTGATTATGATTTTCAAAAGGAAACTGAAATTCTGATTGGTCATCTTACTAGTTATTTTTTGTACTAGGTGTAATGGTGTAACTGGAAGCTCTGTATTTCTAAACTGCGTAAATTCTTGTAAATTTGTTCTGTCTGGACAGAATAAAATCATGGGCACTTCCCATTTCTCCTATATGCATAGTAGAACAGTGAAAACCTATAACTGTGTTAGACGTATTATTTAACAAAGAACTCAAGAACCTGTATGTGTGTTTTTAGAGGCCATTATTACAGCTTAATATTCTCTATGAATTAGTTTCCTTTTTGTTTATTCTAAGTTTATAAAGTATTCTTTGGGAAATTTGTTTTATTTTCAATGAATAATATTATCTAAAATTATGTGCACAGATATATGATTTATAGAAAAATATAAAAATTAAAGATTTGCTTTCTAGTAGCACTGACCTAAAATAAAATCCTTGGGCTAAACCCAGTATAGAACATAAGTAGTAGTAGCAGGATTAATCTAATTAAAGAGCTTACCATACTGAAGTTTTATCATCTGAATTCCATAGGTGGTTTCCTTTTGCTAGTTTAAGCTTCTTGTAATGAGAATCAGAATTCAGAGATTTCTAGAGTCAGGGAAGTGGATCTCCAGGGCTCTGAAACCACTTGGGACCATTTAAGCACCCTCAAGGCTACAAATTACCTACCCCCTCCTGTCTCCCACCTCTGAGTGTGACCTGCCACAGACGTAACAGCACAAGCATTCCGAGACCCTTTTGCAGAAAGAAATATTCTGGGGAGGAAGCAAAAGTCTGCTTAGTCCTATGAGAAATGCGGATAGAACAGTAAGTCTGGTCTAAGATAGAGTCTTAGCACAGAGCAGATCAATGCAATAGAGATCTGATGGTTTAGGTTTGAATGAGCTTATATTTTTCAAATAAAAACATGTTATGTAATATGTACTTGAACATTAGTTTGTTACACAAGACTCAGAATGTTGAATTTTTGCTCTCATTGCTTTGGTTTCATACATTCCCATTAGATCTTACATTTTTTTAAAAAACCGTCAATTCCATCGTAGATGCCATATCTTTAGTTTCCACTTATATTGAAATAAAGAACCATATTGTAGTTCTTTGGTATCTTTCTAACAACATGTATTTACTTATAATTATTCAGTGGGGAGAACTATGTTCAAAATGGCAGCCAGAAGGCACTGCATTTTCCGTATTGAAACTTACTTCTCTATAAGAGAAGTTTAAGCATTCCTCTCACATGTCATTTTGGCAGTGTTACTGCACTATTAATTCAGCCCTGCCTTTCAGCATATCTTCCTAACTTAATTAAAGACCAATCCCGTAGCCGTTATGTGGAAATTGCTCCCAGGAGAGTCCTCTGTCTTCAGTTTCATAGAACAGTTCATATATCTAACTTGCAATGTCTTATTCTTAAAGTGCCACAAATGAATATAGTTCATCCGTTAATAACCTAGGGGTTCTGTTGGGAGTAGCCTCCTACACTGTCAACCTGTGCTTTTCAACCTGAGTTTCTAAGAGTCCATTTTGGGATACTGAGAAAGGAGGAGGAGGAGGAGGTGGAGTAACTCTAAACAAGAGGCTCCCTGGTTCAGTGTGAAAAGCAGATTTGGAGGTGACAGCCAGATGAGATTTTCCCTTTATGGGAGGTGGGGTGGTGGTTAACTACAGCAAGTCGGCAAGTCTGAGATGAAATCTGGCTCTCCTCCTTACTAGCTATGTGCTCTGAGCAAATTATTTTATCTCTTTCTTCATCTATAAAATGGGTACAGTGGTACCATGCATGATTGTTTTCAGAATTAAATGTGATTTGCATGTTAATTGTCTGGAACACTATAGGTGTTCAATAAATGGATGCAGTGACACTAAGGTCATAATAAGATAACAATGGTAATAATAGCAGTAATACTAATAGTAATAATCTCATTCCTAAAAATGATACTGCCAAAATGATACTGAACACGATAGCCTTTAAACATCATTAATCCATTGAGGGGAACCTGTTTTTAAGATAAGGGCATGTTATGGCTATATCCTACCTCAAAATGTAAACTTACAAAAATGTGGAGAACTAACTCCAAGAATATACAGCACAATGGAGTTACTATTCATCACCGTAGTCAGCAGTGCTTGTTTTCAAAGCCAATATTCATAGCATAAGGACAGATTTTTAGACCAATCTTATTAGTTGAGATAGTTCAGTTTAGTTGAGACGTTGAGATATTAGTTCCAATAGAAGACCCCAGGAGTCCCCAAAGGATACCCATGTTGTGCCCCAAGAGGTGTCACATCCCCTAGAACATTAATCAGCAGGAAAGTTGTCAGACACATTGCAGTGTGCTTTTAAATAAAGACTGAGGATAAGAGTTGAGGATACTAGAACTAGAGGCTTCCTAGCTCTGCAAACTCAACTTCTAATGCCACCTAGCCTTGGTTTCCTCATGTATAAATTATAATCTCTTCTACAAAATAGGACTGTTGTGAGGGTTAAATAAGATAATGTATGTAAAAGCAGTTAGCACTGAAGAAAGTGTGCCATAAATGTTAGCTACTGAAATCAACTTTAATAATAAAAACAGGAATAATTGGCACTAGAATCTCCAAAGAGAAGGTGATTCACACTTGGTGCTCTTTGGCTGAACTCTGGCTTTAGGACTAGGATATAGTTGTAAAAGGCTCAAGGGCAATCACTTTTTGGAAGTTATCTTAAGGAAAAAAACAACTACTATGCAAAAATTCAGCCAAAAGATTGTCCGTGGCAGTGTAGTTTATGATGGTGAAAAATTGGGAACAGTAATAAGGGACTAATTAACGATATTAATTAAAAATAAGATTATAGATTAAATTAATAGAAATATGTATTCTATATTATTATTTCTTTAAAAGGCAAGTTCTAAAATACCTGAAACAAAACATGTTAACTTTTGTTGAATCTGGCTGGTGTACATAGAGATGTCTACATAATTCTCCACAATTTTCTATGTTTTTTGTAGAACTTTTCAAACAAAATCAAATAAAAACATATCTTCCAAAATAGCATGTACAGTAGAATGCTTTAGTATGCTGTACTTCTCACAACATAAGACTCATCACACTTTATTATAATCTTTATTTCTTTCCCTCTTCCCTGGTAGATTGCAAGATATTTAGGACAGGAGGTATCTTCCTTGTCTATCTCATTCTCCCTAGCCCTTAGAACAATGGTTAAACATAAGAAGTTCTCAGTAAATATTGTGAAAAGACATACCCCATGTAGAAATAAGACTGGAAGAATATACAACACAGTGGCAGCCTTACTTATCTTTGGCTTGTCTCAGACAGTGGCTTATGGGTAATTCTTGTTTTCTGTATCATGATCTTCAGGAACTTTAGGGAAATTCTTTTCAGATCTCAACTTCATTTGATTAGGTCAGAACAAATTAGTTGTTTATTTGTAAAGCCATTACAGAATTTCTTATTCTTTACCTATATCGTCCAGGTGAATTTGCACTTGTTTTGACTTCTTCGTGCCCAGTACATTTGAAGCTTGGACCCAAACCAAATACTTCTTGCCACCTTGCAATGAATCAGTGGAGATGTTAATATAACTTGAAGTGAGATACTCTTGCTCTTCTTCTGTCTCTAAACTTAAAAAAAAAGATTATGATCACCAGTTATGTTGGTTTGAATGAATTATTCCTCAATTTTTTTGATGCTATCTTTTTAGCTTTCTTTCAGAAGGCAACCTTTTACTTAAAAATGAATCAGAATTGGTTTCACTTTTAGAATTTTTTAAAACAAAGTCAAGACCATCCAGGGCCATAGTATGACTTTCATGGGCCCTAAACACTTTTGCCTTCATAGACCCCTTCTTCCATTAACATAAAAAAGTTTATATGTGTGTAGGTATGTTTATGTTTATATATATATATATATATATATATATATATATATATATACACACACACACACACATATATTCATATAGATTATGTTTCACAACTGCTGATATAAAAGCAACTATATTAATATCACATATTAAACCATTTTCTTTGACCTAATGGTTCATTTTTTCCTGTGATTTTAAATGCAATTAAACATCTTGTAGACTCCTGAAAGTATGGCGAGCCCTGGGTTCTGTGCCTACTGTACCTCTTTGGGAAGGGCAGCTGTGGACATGGCTTGAACTAAATGGGCTCCCTCTGAGAAGGAGCATTGCACAGGGGTTCCATGCGAGGGCTTTGTAATAAGGACTGCTAACTTCATGGTAAATAAGTATTGAAATGTGAAAATAAGAGAACGGCAACTATGTGTAAGTAGTAAGTAGGGCATCTTTGAATATTTTCCAGTTAGAGAAAACCACATACATGTTGTTAATTGGTTTGTGGCTAATTCTTTTATCACACGTATTGAGACCACAAGTCAAAATGGAAATGTATTCTCAAACCGACATTAACCATAGCTACTAGGTAATCTAATTCTTCTTTTAAAGTCTACCCCTCATATCAGCACCTAGACCACAAAGCACTATTTTAGATGAAGAATCTAATTGTAATGACTGACTATATACTTTAGGACAATTTTTGCATACAACTGTATGTTACAAAGTTTTTTAAATTTCTTACTTCTATTTCTTTTTTTCTTGTGCTAATTAATACATAACAGATTATTTGTTGAAGGGAGTCAGCATGATTTATATTTTTCTGAAGTTTCCATTCCACCTAATCCTAGTTGTAGTTAATAGATTTTTAATAAACACTGCTGATTTGTGGTGATAATGGTGAACAGTATTTTTTAATTTAATCATTCATTCAACAAATATTTATTTAACAGCCACTATATTCCAAGCACTACTTTAGACACTGGGGCTACCACAGTGAACAAAACAGGTAAAGTCCCAACCTTTGTGGAGCACACATTCTGGTGGAAACAAATACATATATAATATGTCTTGTGGTGATAAACATTCAGAAGAGAAAAGAAAGGGGTTAGGAAATGCTAGGAGTAGGTGTGGTGGTATTTTTTTTTTTTTTTTTTTTTTTTTTTAGGGAGATTGGGAAGACCTATCTGAGCATCTGAGAAGGTAACACTAGAGCAGTAAAGAATCAGGTCTTGTGGCTCTTTGGAGGAAGAGCATTCTAGGTGATATGCAAAGGCCCTGAGGCAGGACCTTGCCTGTCCTGTTCAGGAACAGTAAGGAGGTCATTGAGGCTTGGTAGACTGAGGGATGGAGAGGGATGAGATGATATCAGAGAGTCCTAGAGGAGGGGGAGATTTAGAAGGCATTGTAAGGTCACATAAGGCCATGGAAGTGTGCTGCCTTTGATCTCTGAGTGAAATGGGAGATTTTGAGCAGAGGAGTGACATCTGATGTGCATGTGAAAAGGATTACTCTGACTACTTGTGAATAATAGACTGTAGCAGGGCAAAGGTGAAGGCTAGAGCACCAGTTTACTAACGCAGGTGAGAGATGATATGTCTTGGACCAGGCAGTGAGAAATCAGTTTTTTAAAGACAGAGCCAATAGGTTTTGCTGATCAGTTGAATGGGGGGCGTGTTAGAGAGGAATCCAGGAGAACTCCAATGATTTTAACCTGAATACTGCAAAGGATGGTGTTACCACTTACTGAGATAGGGAATGCGAGTCTGGGGAAAGGAAACTGGGTATTTGGTTTTGAAAGTGTTAGCTTGAAAATACCTTTTGGACATCTAAGAGGAAATATTGAGTAAGATGTTAGATAAATGATGGCTGCATTTCAGGAGAGATATCTGGACTGGAGATATAGATTAGGGAGTTTTACACCATAAATTTGGATGAGATCTTTTAGGTAATGAGTGTAGATAGAGATAATAAGAGGTCCTAGGATAGAGCTCTGGGTCACCATTACTTTACTGGAATAAAGGGGAATTGACAAAAGAGACTGAGAAAAAGCATCCAGGAAGGTAGGAGGAGAACCAAAAGGGAGTGCTGTCCTGGAAGCCAAATGAAGGAAGTAGAAAGCTAAGTTAAATGCTCCTGAGAGTAAATCCTCCTGATAAGGAGGGTGGGGACTGAGAATAAACCATTGCATCTGGCAATGGGGAAGTCATTAGTGACATTGTTAAGACCTGGAGGTGGAGGGCAAAAATTTGACTAGATTAAAGAGACGATGAAAAGAGAGGAAGTAGAGGCAGAAAGTACAAACAACTCTTCTGAGGAGTTTGCCATAGAAGGAGCAGAGAAATAGATTAGTGGAAGGCAAGGACCAAGGGAGGGTTGTATTTTCAAGAGAGCAGATGCTACAGCATCTTTGAAAGCTGATGAGGAGATCCAGTAAAGATAGAAAAGGTGATGATACAGAAGAAAGAGAGGAGTATTGTTGGAGCAATGTCCTCTAGTAGGCAGGCAGGGTAAGATCTAGTACACAGTGGAGAGCTGGCATCAGGGCAATGGTAGTTCATCCACAGTACTAGAAGGGAAGACCAAGTATGTGGGTACAGATGTCAGTGTGTCAGCAGATGAGGGAGGCTGTGGTATTTCTCATTACTCCTATTTTCTCAATGAAATAGAAAGCAGGTCATCAATAGAGTGAAGAAGGGGAGAAGATGTTGGAGACCAGAGATGAGAGAAAGAGTAATGAAATAATTACCTGGTTAGTGGGGGAGTGACTTGGCCAGTGAAGTGCAGTAGGACTACTGGGTGGCTACCTGGGTCCAGTTGAGGTGAGTGGTCATGAATATAAAGTAATATCAGTCAGTAAGTTTGTGTTTGTCCCCAGCCACAATTAGCTCTCCAAGCACTGGTGCAGAATCGGTGAGGAGATGGATTTTAACATATGAACTGGTTATTGAACTCAGTAGAAATATAACATCACAGCCTCAAATACATTTGGAGTTATATCTAAGAACTCTGGTTATAATGAATATGCATATGGAGAGGAAGATGCGGCAAAAACAAGCAGGCCTTGTGAACTGGAAGAGTAGGCAGTTGTTTTTAGGGGTCTCATTAAAACTAAAAGACCCTATTGGTCTTTTATAGTACCTGAAAATTCTACCATTGGTGCTGTTCTAAACAGTTTATAAACTTGTCGTGCACAGACACGTTGCGTATTTAAAAAAATTTTCTAGCATTTAACCTAGTTCCAAGAAGACATGAAATACTAAATAAATATTTGTTAAATTGACTTGAATAAAATAGAATGAAGGGCCATCATGTACTTATTTTCATTCAACAAGTTATTTATTGAGTAGACGGTACTGTGCCAGACATTGCAAGAGTATCCAAGATAAAGAAAGAATACATTTACATAAAGCTGTTGAGCGTAATGGGACAACAGTAAGTAGATATTTATTAGCAGAGATTCATTTTTTTTTTTATCACCACCCACTGGTACATAGCAAAATACAAAGGGGTTGAGGAGTGTATGTGAATGGACATGCAGCTCTGCTGGTGGGGTCACCACAAAAGTTCTGGGGAGAAAGAAGACTCTTGAAGCAACACAGACACAATTCCTCTACCTTACAACTTCAATCCAACACCAGACGGAGGCCCTGATGGCCCCTATGCTGCCATAGAGGGAATGCCATCAACTGCCACTGTGGAAACAAGTGGGTGGGCTGAGGTGAAATGCCTCTCTATATATATGATTTTACTGGAAAACAGAACCACATGAGTTGGAAGTGAAACCTTGCAAATGCTGATCTCTACCTATCTGCCCAAGTGGAAAATACCCTGAGAACCCAGGATCTAGAAAAGCCTTTTAAAATCTGATACCACTTCAACCACAAAATTCATTATAACTCACCTTTTTCCTAGGGGGAAAGGCCTTCTTAACCATAAGTTAGAAAAATGGATTTCTCTAATTTTTCTCAACTCGTGGGTGCATTTTTAATTAATTGTAAGACAAACAGATGTTTATTTTCTTTTCCAATTTGTCTGTGATTATAGGAGCTCATTCTTTGAATTTGCTAGAGGAGAACATTGTTTTTATGGTAACCCTTCACATCTTTTATGATAACGTATGATAAAGTTTTTAAAAATTCCATTAATCTGGACTCAATCAAGTCAGAATTTGGGTTAGGTTTGCCTGAGTTTGGCTATAATTTGCTCTTGGTTTCAGAAAAGACAGTAAAAAAAGTTTTTTTAATATATAGGACCTTGTAGTATTATTAGTTAACTAGATTGTGAAGGGAGGATGCAGGAAATGTTTATTTCTAGTTATCAGAATAATCACTCAACGAGTGTTTATTGAGCGCTTACTATGCACCAGGCCTCATCCTGGGCTCAAGCAATATAGCAATGAACAAAACAAACAAAAATTCTTGCCCACATTGGGTTTACATTTCTAGTTTGAATAAATGAGTGACT
Source organism: Balaenoptera musculus (assembly GCF_009873245.2). Classification (NCBI taxonomy): domain Eukaryota; kingdom Metazoa; phylum Chordata; class Mammalia; order Artiodactyla; family Balaenopteridae; genus Balaenoptera; species Balaenoptera musculus. The sequence goes on along the minus strand of NC_045785.1, from coordinate 57,985,828 downwards.
TTACTACTGACATATGTACAACAGCTAGAAAATTAGTCTTACTTATTAGAGCACATTTAACAATCTTTCTAGATAGTCATCTGTCCAAAATTACTGTTACTTGAAAATAACGTAAATAAAGTTACTGTTTATAATATCCTGTAAGTGATCATTTTTTATGGCTTTACATTAATCTTGTCTCCCAAATCAGTCAGGTTTTGATTTTGGAACAAATCAAACAAGTCTAGAGAGCCAGCCTTGAGTTTCACCCTGATGTTCTAATATTCTAACATCGCCTTTTTGTCAGTTTCTAAGCATTTCCAATTTGTGAGCCCTTTCTTAGAATTTGCTTTCTTGTAAGTTTTATAACACTCAGTATGGTATTACTTATACTCATTTCTCAGGAGGCTGAGGCTTAGCAAAGCTAAACAAATTTACCAAGATCCCTCAGCTAGCAATTGTGGCAGATACTATTAGATGACAGTACTGAACTCCACCCGTAACACCCCTCTCTGAGGTTCCCATCCTGACAGAGTAGACATGTAACTCAATTCTGGCCAATGAGATGCAAGTGGAAGTCCATGGGAGAATGTCCTTTTCCCTTCACCTCTTTCCTTCCTGAAACTTGGATGAGAAGCCTGGATGTGTAGCATCTGAGGATTAAGGCCAACACAGTAAAGGCTGCAGAGGAGAAAAGTGGAAAGAGCCTGGTTCCTTGGGGTATCATTGAATTAACATGCTAGCTCCGTACTACCTACCACTATGGCCTTGTCTGTTTAAGTCACTGCACTTGGGTTTTCAGATATTTGTACCATAAAAGACATCTAACTGATAAGTCTCAGAACTGGAATTCAAACATAAAACTCTAAAGCCTGCGCTCTTTCCAATGGATATTTCTGACAGTTTGCTCTTTAATAAATCTATTCTTAAGACTTTCAAAGTGACTTTTTGGGTACTGAGAACAATTTCAGTACTCATAACTACTGCAAGTATTCCTCACTTGATAAAGAAGATGTGTCGCTCAGAAACCATGTGTAAATAATTTAGACAGATATAATTGTTAATGCATTAATGGCTTTTAAAAGAGATATATAATAATCATAAAATATTAGGAGAACATTTTTATGATACTAAATAGGAAATTAGGGGTAGCCAACAGGTAGCCAACAGGCACATGAAAAAATGCTCAACATTGCTAATCATTAGAGAAATGCAAATCAAAACAACAATGAGAGGGGCCCTGGCGGTCCAGTTGTTAGGACTACGCGCTCTCATTGCCGAAGGCCTGGGTTCAATCCCTGGTCGGGGAACTGAGATCCCACAAGACGTGTGGCATGGCCAAAACAAAACAGAACAAAACAATGAGATACCACCTCACACCTGTCAGAATGGTTATTATCAAAACGTCTACAAATAACAAATGTTGGCAAGGATGTGGAGAAAAGGAAACCCTAGTACACTGTTGATGGGATTGAAAATTGGTGCAGCCACTATGGAGAACAGTATGGAGGTTCCTCAGAAAACTAAAAATAGAACTACCATATGATCCAGCAATTCCACTGCTGAGTATATATCAGAAGAAAATGAAAACACTAATTCAAAAAGAGACATGCATCCCAATGTTCATAACAGCATTATTTACAATAACCAAGATATGGAAGCAACCTAAGTATCCATCAACGGATGAATGGACAAAGAAGATGTGGTATATATATATATACAATGGAATATCACTCAGACACAAAAAAGAATGAAACTATGCCATTTGTAACAACATGGATGGACCTAGAGAGTATTATGCTTAGTGAAATAAGTCAGACAGAGAAAGACAAATACTCTGTTATCACTTATATGTGGAATCTAAAAAATAAAACAAATGTATGTAACAAAACAGAAACAGACTCACGGATACAGAAAACAAACTAGTGGTTACTAGTGGGGGGGGCAAGATAGGAGTATGAGATTAGGAGATACAAACTATTATTTATAAAATAAATAAGCAACAAAAATATATTGTACAGCACTGGGAAGCAGAGCCATTATTTTGCAATAACTTTAAAGGGAATATGACCTATAAAAATATTGAATCATTATGCTGTACACCTGAAACCAACATAATACTTTAAATCAACTATACTTCAATTAAAAGAAGCAGTATGGCAGTTCCTCAAAAGTTTAAACTGAGTTACCATATGACCTAGCAATTCTATTCCTAAGTATCAATATATGCTCAAGAGAAATGAAAACATATGTCTATACATAATCTTATACATGAATGTTAGTAGAGCATTATTCATAGTAGCCCCAAAAATGGAAACGACCCAAATGTCCATCAACTAATGAATGGATAAATGTGATATATTCGTATAATAATGGAACATTATTCAGCCATAAAAAGGAATGAAGTACTGATACATGCTACACCATGGATGAACCTTGAAAACCTTACACTAAGTGAAAGAAGCTAGTCATGAAATACCACAAATTATATGATTCCTTTTATATAAAATGTCCAGAGTGTAGGCAAATGCACAGAGGACGCCTAGGGCTGGGAGGGTTGAGGGGAGATGGGGAGTAACTGCTAATGGAGATGGGGTTTCTTTCTGGCATGAAGAAAATGTGCTAATATTGTGGTGATGGTTGCACAACTCTTTGAATATACTAAAATCATTGAATTGTACACTTTAAATTGTATGGTATGTGAATTATACTCAATAAAGCTGTTATATTAAAAGAAAAAGAATTAAGCAACTAATCAAGATCAGTGGGTCCATGAGATAGTAGAAGTTCCAGGAGATAGCAAAGCCTAGGCATTCTCTGTCAATCTGGCACTATCTAACTTTTCTTTGAGCTTAAACTGTGGTGTTTGCTCCCATACTGCCTCCATTTTCACATTCCTAAAGTTGCCTTTGCAATGAGATTCTTGTCCTCATGGACTCTTTTCATCTCAAGGGGGCAAGGAGGATTGGTTAAGTCTTGGACACCTGTTAGAATCCTGGCTCCCTTATGTCTAAGGGGAAGTAACATAAGCTCTGTAAAGGGGACAATTCTAATAGTTACTGCACAAGGTTAAGCTGAGGATTGAAGATGTAAGGCACGTGAAGTACGGAGCGCAGTGCTTAGTATATTATATATTTGACAACACAACCCATCACTGGTCTCAGTGTTTCCATCATCCCTTTGCTACCTGACCATACCTCTACTTAGTGAAAGATGTGAGCTTCTTGCCCATGACATGTAGCCAGTAAGCCCAGGCTTAGCAGTGTATTCATAAAATCTGTCTAGTTTTTATACCCAAAATGTCTTGAACATAGAGGTGTTACTTTTTATGTTTCACTTAATCAAAGTTATTCTGAGTACCTAACAGATGGAGAGAGAGAGCAAGATTGGAAGGTTATTCTTTCCCATAATGGTGAGACCTGGATAGCATCTCTCAAATATGCCCTGTGATCTGGGTTTCCACACCACTTCAGCAGAAAAGACTAAACTAGGAAGAAAGCAGTCAGGCCACCCCAGATTCAAATCCCACCTCTCCCTCTCATAGCTGCGTGGCCCTGGATGCATCACCTAACCTAGCTAGGCCTCAGTCACCTGTCTACAAAAATCGGAAAAATAATCATATGTACCACACAAGGTTGTATAAGGGATGAAATGAGGTAGCACATATAAAGCTTTTGGCCCAGTGCTTGGCAAACAGTGGAAATCCAATAAATAATTTTTTTTTTAAGTATAAAAGAAAAAGTAGTTTGTGAAATTTTGAGCTAGAAAAAACGTGTACTTCAAATACAGTTGACCCTTGAACAACATGGGTTTGAACTGCTCAGGTCCACTTATAGGTGGATTATTTTCAATAAATATATTGGAAAAATTTTAGATTTGCGACAATTTGAAAAAACTCACAGATGAACTACATAGCCTAGAGATATCAAAAAATTAAGAAAACTTAGGTATGCCATAAATGCATAAAATATTTGTAGATGCTAGTAGATACTAGTCTATCCTTACATAGACATAAAGTGAGTGATATTTAATATAAAATTAATAATGTGTTAGTTTTCTAACTGTTCTATAACTTTGCTTTCAAAGAATTACATTATCATACAGTATGCCTGTTTTTCCTAATCAGAGAAACTGCGTATCGGCCTATCATCACAGGTAAGTGGTTTTTAAAAATATGTAACAAAGTTTCCAATGCTGTATTATGAATATGACTGCAATATTGTATGCCATAAAAATTTTATAATGATTCATTCATTAGTGTATAGGCTAGGCTACTATGAAGCAATCATATCAGTTATACTAGGCTATTATAAAGCAATCATATTGCTGCTTCTTCCCTATCAATGCATGAATTGTGACACCTGTAAATAAAAATGAATTTCTTTTTCACATGATCTTTTCATTTTTGATGTCGGTACTAAGAGATGATTAATCTTGTAAACAGACAGCATTAACTTACAGTATCAAGAAATACAGTACAATATTATAAATGTATTTTCTCTTCCTTACGATTTTCTTAATAACATATTCTTTTCTCTAGCTTACTTTATTGTAAGAATACAGTATATAATACATATAACATATAAAATATGTCAGTCAACTGTTTATGTTATCAGTAAGGTTTCTGGTCAACAGTAGACTATTAGTAGCTAAGTTTTGGGAGAGTCAAAAGTTACACGAAGGGATCAGCACCCCAACCCCTGTATTTTTCAAGGATCAATTGTACAAAACTAAAGGCATTCTTTAAAAAAAAAATAAATGAAACAAAACAAGGATAGGGTGACCAAGGTAGCCCAGTTTGCCCACAATTTTTTCCCCCAAATTAATGGTATTATTTCCATCTTTAACACTAGCAAAGGAGTCCAACACAGACTGACATACATGGATATAGTTTAGATGTAACAGTGAAACATTTTTTTTTTAAGGTATAGAAGAGAGTTTTATTCAAGCCAAACTGAGGACTATAGCCCAGGAGACAGCCTCTCAGTAGCTCTGAGGAACTGCTCTAACAGTGAAACATTTGAACTATGTACATTCAGGAAGGAAAAGATTTTTTTCACATCAACCTTTTCCTATTTTGCAGTTTCTGAATAGCAGAAACTAAAGATACCTTTCTCCCAATTTAATTTAGTATGAGGTAATATAACTTTTATGATCAATTATTTGTCTTTAAGCATAAAACTTAAGAGATTTTGGCTGCATGGTTGTCTGGCTCCTGAAGTCTGGTTATTGTTAGAACGTAACAAAAGAGCGTTTCCACAAAGCCCTCCTCAACTCCAATTAGAAAATTATTACTTTCATTCAATTATTACTTTCAGTTTTAAAAGTGAAAGTCCTGTGTCCTGATAGCTCCCTTAGTCTCAGGCAAACCAGGGAAGATGGTCAAACTACACAGACACCAAATTTAAGATTTGGGGGTCATTATTAATAACTAATAGCTTCCATGAATGTAGTGCTGACTATGGACCTGGCACTGTAATACACACTTAAAAAACCAAATTCCACTTAAATAATTAGAATTACCCTGTGCATTAGGTTTTATTTTTAAACCCATTTTAAAGATAAAGAAATGGCAATTTGGAGAGATTAAGTTGCCTAAACCCTAGAAGGAGGATAGAGCTGGGATTTGAACAAAGATCCTTTTAAAACTGTGCTGTGCTGTATCCCATTAGGCCTTTGCCCCCAATTACCTCCAATGAGTAAAAAGAGTAGGAAGATTATGGAACACATTGTCCCACAGAGTGAAAATATTAATGGCCTGAAAAGGGTTTTGGTAGCTTCCTTGATCATAATTAGGGAGTTGGTGATAAAAAGGATGCATTTAATATTTAAAGTTGATTTCTTGGATCTCTGCTGGAGGCACAGCATGGGCTGGACTGGAGTGGAATTGCTCAAGTTAGACTGTTAGGAGGGAACCTACCTCTGCACGTACACCACATACTTGGTGTCTATGTAGGTGGGCTTCCCAGGGTTCCAGGTACAAGTCATGTTGCCTGAATATTCATAAATGACACAGGTTACTTTGTCAGGGACATCTGGTGGATCTGCAACAAAATATATCACTTAGGAGCATAGAAACATAAAGTTTTTTATAGTTAGTTGATAAACTTTCCATTTTATTTGGAAAACCAGGCCAGGTGGTACACAGCACCTCCCCCATTCCATCCCTACCAGCTCACCTTGCAACCCACTTTGCCCTTAAACATTGCTGCTTTCCTCCATATACTTTACTATATTCTCCCCTCCTTTGGGGATACTAAGGTGATCAAGTTCCTCCCATCCAAAAAAAAAATTCCTCTCCAAATTGTCTCCCCTCAGCTGCCAACGTATCTTTCTCCTTTTCATAATAGCTTTGTTTTTTAAAGTCCATTATACTGGTCTTTTTCCTCAACTCCCATTTACTCTTGAACCCCAAACAATCAAGATTCAGACCCGCAATTCCACCAGAACCACTGCTGTTAAGGTCATTGTGACTTTCTAATCCACGAATTCCATGATTTCTGTGAAGTCATCATTAAGCTTGACCTCTGCAGCATTTGCTATTTTGGTCACTCCCACCTTGAAACCTCTCTGGCTCTTGTGAAAGGGTTCTCCATGGTGTTTTTCTTCTACTCTGGCAACTATCTACTTCTCCAGCACCTATTCCACTACCCACTTTAAAAGTCTGGTGTTCATACATACAATGGAGTATTACTGAGCCTTTAAAAGAAAGGGAATTCTGACATGCTACAACATGGATGAACCTTGAGGACATTATGCTAAATAAAATAAGCCAGACATGGAAGTACAAACACTATATGATTCCACTTATAGGAGGTATCTAGAACAGTCAAACACACAGAGACTGAAAGTAGAATGATGGTGGCTGGGGAGATGGGGGATATGGGGAGTTGTTGTTTAATGGGTACAGAGTTTTGGGTTTGCAAGATGAAAAAAGTTCTGGAAATGGATGGTAGTGATGGTTACACAGTGATGTGAATGTACAATATGCTTAATGCCACAGAACTGTGCACTTAAGAATAGTTAAAATGGTACATTTTACTACAATAAAAAAAGATTAAAAAATTTTGGCATTCACAGAATTCTATTTCTAGTTTCTCTCTCTTTTACCCTTCTCCCATGCCCTCAACTCTTTCTCCGAGTGGCCCTATTATGGGGAATATTGTTAGTTTTTGTCTGCTACCATCTTTCCCTTTGAGAATTGACATCTCCCTCACTCTCAACCTCATCCCCACTCCACCCCTATGCCAAGGGCTGTCAATCACACAGAAGTGTACCCTTGACCTAGGCTAACTAATCAGAGTATTTCCCTTGGGAATGAACACATGACTCAAGATGACCAATCAGAGTTATCCAAGGATCTTCTTCTGGAGCCATTGTAAAAGAGGTGCTTCTCCCCCGCTGAAACTGCTATCTCTGAGTAACATGTGAGCTGTGAGTTGTTGATGGCCATCTTGCTGTCATAGTGAAACAGTCTGTTTAAGAATGAAGCCAACACAGGGGAAAACAAAACCCAAGAAATGAGAAAAGGTGAGAGAGTTCTAATGACATTGTTTGAGCCTTTGGAGCCTCTGAAGCCTGTGAAACCCCAGCAACTATAGAACTGCATCTGGAATTTCAGATGCATCATCCAATAATAAATTACCAAGAATCAAGATAAAAAAGAAGTATGGAAATACTGAGTGTTTACCGTATGCTCACTTTTCAGGTGTGGCTCTCTCAGCTTGTGCCTACATTTGCAATACTGCCTGGGAAACTTGACGACTCAAAAAATGACAAGAGGGATTTCCCTGGTGGTCCAGTGGTTAAGACTCCACACTTCCACTTCAGGGGGCGCAGGTTTGATCCCTGCTCGGGGAACTAAGATCCCACATGCCTCGCTGTGCGCCCAAAAAAAAAGGAAAAAAAAAAAAAAAAAAGAAAATGATAATTCTTTCCCATTAAAAAAAAAAGGAAAGAATGGGGGCTCAGAAAGAATAAAAATACAGACATTTATGCACCTGAAGTTATACCCAAAGCTTTATCTTAAATACAAATATGTTCTTGCACTTCACCTGTAAATCATCTACCAAGAATACTACTTATAAAAGAAGAAATAAATATATGAAAATTTTATCCTCATTGCAAATTAAACCAATAATAGATGTCATTTAGATCTATCAAATTGACAAGGATTTTGAAAAATGTTAATCCACATTATTGGAATGAACTCAGGGAAATCCTCTAACACACTGCTGGTGGGAATGCAAATTGATACAACCTTCATGGAGAGCACTTTACATATCACAATCTTTAAAAGTGGGAGTAATATCTTGCGACCTAGCAATTTTAAATCTAGGAATGCAACCTGATTGAAATGTTCATAGATACACAAAAATATTTGGCTAAAAAGGGTTTGCCTCTTAAAGTGTTGTTCCTAATAATGGAAGAATTGGAGACCACCTTAACACCCCAAAATACACTCCTAAAATGCATCCAAAAACAAAGTTGTAGAAGACAGTTTAAGTATATGGCCTTTGGAAGGCACTAGAAATATGTTTAATTAAGTAAGTAAGGTCTGGCCATATGATAAAGTGAAAAAAATAGTATAGTATAGTGGTCTCATTTGAGAGACTAACAGAGAGATAGAGAGGGGGAGAGAGAAAAAGACTGAAACTTGAAAGACATATTCCAAATTATTAAAGAGGGATTCTGTTAGTAGTGAGATTATGGGATTATAGAAATGATGGGTATTTTTTGTTGGTCCAAAATTTTAAAAACTTTCTACATGAATGCAATTTGATTTTACAATTAAAAAACGTATTTTCGGGCTTCCCTGGTGGCGCAGTGGTTGAGAATCTGCCTGCCAATGCAGGGGACATGGGTTCGAGCCCTGGTCTGGGAAGATCCCACATGCCGCGGAGCAACTAGATCCATGAGCCACAACTACTGAGCCTGCGTGCCTGGAGCCTGTGCTCCGCAACAAGAGAGGCCATGACAGTGAGAGGCCTGCGCACCGCGATGAAGAGTGGCCCCCACTCGCCGCAACTAGAGAAAGCCCTCGCACAGAAACGAAGACCCAACACAGCCAAAAATAATAAATAAATAAATGATTTAAAAAAAAAACAAAAAACATATTTTCGAGGAGATATGGGGATATATGTATATGTATAGCTGAGTTACTTTGTTATAAAACAGAAACTAACACACCATTGTAAAGCAATTATACTCTGATAAAGATGTTAAAAAAAATAAAAATAAAAATAAAACTGTAACTTGGCCTTCTCAAAAAAAAAACACCAAAAAACCGTGTTTTCAAACAGTAAGAACACACTAAAATGATTTAGAATATTTTGGTGAGTTGTAGTATCAAGTTACAATGGGGAGAAACTGGACTCCAAGTAGGATAAAAGAAATCTTTAAGTTTTCTTTGAGCCTTGAAGGAGGTAGCTGTGGAAACATAAATTTAAATCATTTTGGATATTGATTGAGTTGGGGTCCCTCAGTGATCTGTGCTGAAGTTATTTTTTCCCTCTGGTTTCAGACAGAGTATCACTGATTTGGCCATCCTAAAAGACAACTGTCAGTCTTTTGGGCTATGTTATTCCACAGCATTCTCTCTGAAGTGTCTGGTAACTAATTAACTTTGCAAAAGAGCAAATAGATTATATACACACATGCAAATATACGCACTATTTGTTAATGTGAAGCTATGTAAAGAAGGGAATGTGAATATGATTATAAGAATAAGACCGAATTGTTTTTAGATCTCATTGCCAGGTTATTCAATGTCCATGGATAAAAACCTTCTGTACAGCCAGATAGCAGAAGACACTCTGCTCTCTCCTACTAATTGCACCTCTCCCCTACCACTGGGTCCCTCACTATTCACAGACCAGGTTTCTTGTTAATTCAGAGTTTAGCCAAGTATCGTTTTCTACTGAGAGCTTCTTGAAGGCACTCTGTGATCCCCTCTTCTCTGAATTTCTATCGTTTAACACATTTTTGGTGCATACCAACCACTTAGTAAAGTTTATTTCATGACTTGATTGGCTTGATTAATAAAATGACAATGAGAAGAATTTAAAATTAAAAGAAAGTCAATACTTCTGGCAAAGATCACTCCATAATTCCTTACCTAAGGAGCGCACAGACCAGCCTATTGTGTCACTAATGAGACTTAGTAGCAATGTTAAAGATGCATATTCAGTGCCTTCTACTGGATAACACAATGACAGATAGAGATCAAAGATGGTTAAAATTTAAGTCAAAGATATTTCAACTTTTAAATAAATGATTATGTGGAAATATGACTGTTTCATGAATAGTTTAATCTGGTGTTTCTAAATGAATAAAGACATCTTATAGTATTTTATCCCGTGATTGGTGTGACTCTGATAGAATACTTTTCATAATATGCATGCATTTAATCACAGATAAGGATCTAGGAAGTCTTTAAGATTATGGCTAAAAATGAAAACTGTGATAATAATAGTTTGTATTTCACAAATTACACATTAAGGTACAGAACCTTTTAAATATGTTTAGATATCTTTTTAGGAACAGCAACGACTCATTTATCTTCTCTTTGTCTTTTATGATTTGTCTCCAGTTTAAAAAAATACACAGTCATTTTGTTCAGAACAGTGGTGATAAGTTGACACAGTAAAGCTCACAGGATGAATATCCTGTAATCAAAGTGATCCAGTGAAAGCAATGTGATTTCTAGAATACCACAAAACCCCTCAAAAACCTTTGCTTGACCTACTTAAATAGGAAGTTCTGTTTGCTAAGAGTGCAGAGCCTGAGAACACAGGGGTTCTTGAATCCAGGGGTTTGAGTACACCCTTACATGGTAGTTACAATTTCACGCTCATAACCAGAGGTCTATGTAAGAAGTTCCAACTCACAAAGTAAATAAGTGGAAAGGGTGATCTTTCTAAGCAGCCATCAGCAAAAAGTATAAGTGCTTCTAATATGCTGTCCTAGAAGGGGAGAAAAGGCCATTCCCTGGCCCTAAACATCACCTGGTGGTTGTGTTTGAGGGCAGAGGGCCTCAGGCAACACAGGGAGAGCGGTTGGCAATAACCTGTCACCCAAACTGCAACAGAGGGAAGGAGGCGTACTTCTTTTGCCTCCTTTCTTACTCTGGCTTTAATTAAAAACTAACCTTTCCACACAACTGTGAAAGTTACTCATTTGCCCTCTAAAGAAATATTCTCTCAACACCCCACCACACCCCCAAAGAATAAATAGGAAAGTATTTAAGCATGAAGGGTTATTTCTGTTTCCTGAGGATGTGGACAAGCTAAGAAGTCCTTAGATATCAGATAAGATGTCTACTTATGGTTTCAATTCCTACAATTTAGGGCAAGTTTAGCATGTTAGTATTATCTTAAGGCATAAGTTTTTTCTTTGACTCCAAAACCTACTAATTTCCTTCCTTAGTTCACCTCTACCACTTCCCATGGCTCTTCTCTCTTGAAAATCATAGAGATCAGGAGCCCAGCAGGACGATAGCCTTACTTGAGAACAAGGAAGCCTCCTGCTTCTCAGACATCCCCTCAAGGGGCAGGTAGAGGTGGCCAGGTGGGCTTGCTCTGTCTAGCTGAGGACTGGAGATGAGGAAGAACTCAGATTTGATTCTCAAAAGTATGGAGAAAGGGAGCATGACAAAGACCCAAAGCCCTCTATCTTTCACTGAAAATGGGCCCAGATGCTGTAGGGAATGAACCTCTGGGTTAAAACTGTGCTGAACTTACTGATTTTTCCTTCATAATAGTAGAACCAAGAATTAAATATATAATTATACAAGCCAGCCCATATTACTATAGTAACTTAAACACCTTCAGAATACCATGAACACAAATTGAACTTACCAAATATTTAAAAAATTAACTTAATTAATTTTTTTCTTAATAATTATAATAACAAACACAATTATTCACAATTGGGGCAGTGACATTAGGAGCAGGGAATTGTATCAGAATCTCCCCATGTTTTATCAAAAGGACGCATTTAAAAGGGTTTAGGCACATTAATGTTGTAGTTTAAAGTGTATAATATGCTTTCAAATAAATTATTGAAATTTGATGCTTACGATAGCCAATATAATTAGCCTCATTTTACAGACATGAAATTGAGGCTCAGACTAGTTAAGCAACTTGCCCGAGGTCACACAGCTGGTAAGACGTATAGCAGGGACACAAAGCTAATGTTGCAAATGTGTTTTTCCTTCCTAAATCTTAGCCTCAAAATTTTTCAGTGGAATCTGCTTCAAGGTTGATATTATTGAATAGTTTGGAAAACAATGTTAAGTAAAAACAGATGAAAAGAGCAACAGTGAAAATCTGAGGATGCTGCCCTTCATATATGCTGTGCTTGGCCAGACTAGTGTTGAAAAATTATTTTTGGAATGCATTGGCATACAAACATTTAAAGTTTGTAGAGTTCACATTGAAAATTTACACTTCTGTCTTCTTTTGAAGTGTCCAAAGATCTAGGGATACTGGGCCCTCATAGATGCTGAAGCTGGGCAGTGGCTGAGCCCAGTAGACCATCTCTGTGCTTTCCTCTCTGCACGGATCCCACCAGCCTCCTTAACTCACACATTTCACCAACCTGGCCCCTGGAGACATTTGAATTTGCAACTCCTACATTAAACTAATAGAAGAAGTGAACTATATTAATTTGCCTCTATTTTTAGACAAGATTGGTAATTACCAGTTAATTGTTAGACTAACTTTCATTTGGATTTTGAATGCACCTCAACACTTACATCCAGAAGAAATGTCTTTTCCACATATCAGTGTCTCTTGAAAATATCCGGGACATTCAGCAGTACAGTACATAAAGGCTTGTGGCTCCAGAAAGTTGTTATACCAAAGGCGAGCCGTTGTTTTATTAATTCTTGTGATTTGAAATCTTTCTTTGATGCCATTTTTATAAAAATAAAGTTTCCTTGGTTGGCAGTTCTTAATTGCTGCTTGGCAATATATAGAGATATTCATACCCATCTTAAAAATTGTGGCTGGTTCTACCCAGATGTGTCCAGAGCAGTTTATATTTGTAATTCCTGGAAAACAAATAGATAAAATTTAAAATTCCATGTAAAGCATTAAAACCAGAGATTCAGAAGAATGTGCTATTGCATTTAAAAATTTTTTTCGATTAATTGAATAATTTCCATTGGAAAAGAGTTTTAGGACTCAGAGTATCATTTGTTTAGTTTATCAAAGTGTGTTTTTACCATGTTCTATTGATGTTCGGCAGCATGACACAAGACTAGAGTCAGCTTTCAGCCTTTAAGTTTCTCTAGCTGTCTAAAGAGCAAATATGATTAGCTCTCCTATTTTAAAGGTGAGGACTGAGACATTGTGAGTCTACCTGATTTTTCAAAGGTAACATTAGGAATAAGAATTGGCACTGCAGAATCCAAGCCCCATTCACCAGCTACTCAGTCAATCTTTCATTCTTTGATAAAAGTTACTTTTAACAGAAAACTATGAGTTTAATGAGTAAAATCATACTCTTACTAATTGCGAAAATTTATTGCTTGACAACCACTTAAAATTCATCATTTTTAAGTTGAAAAGCAAGTTTCAAAACAACATATTTAATGGAGGCTCAATGTTAAAAATAACTCGATGAATGAATTAAAGAGAAATACATGAAGATATTAACAATGATAATCTCTGTGTTTTAGAGTAATTTTTTATTTTTAATTGTATATTTTGTGTTTTAAAAATTACATAATAACATTATTTTTATAACCAAAAGACAATAATTTAAAGTCATTTTCATAAACTTGAATGACAATGCAATGCAATATCAATTAAATTAAATTCACATCAAGGAAAATTTATTGTAAGCTTTTTCTGGAAATACCTGTATCAGAGTATCTTAAAACCTTATCAAAATAGTGATAATTAAAGGTCAGTATTTGATTTTTAAAAGTTCTTATCTTTGGGGGCTTCCCTGGTGGCGCAGTGGTTAAAAATCCGCCTGCCAGTGCAGGGGACACGGGTTCGAGGCATGGTCCGGGAAGATCTCACATGCCACGGAGCAACTAAGCCCGTGCGCCACAACTACTGAGCCTGTGCTCTAGAGCCCGAGAGCCACAACTACTGAAGCCCGCACACCTAGAGCCCGTGCTCCGCAACAAGAGAAGCCACCGCAGTGAGAAGCCCGTGCACCGCAATGAAGAGTAGCCCCCGCTCGCCGCAACTAGAGAAAGCCCACGTGCAGCGATGAAGACCCAACGCAGCCAAAAATAAATAAATAAATAAAATAAATTTATTAAAAAAAAAAAAGTTCTTATCTTTGGAATTCAAAGCTTAAAGAATTAACTTTTTTATAATATAAATGTAATTGAATATGGCCATTTATGTAATGAATATTTACATATAAGTTATAAATATTTAAATGTTGAAGTAATGATAAAAATAATTCCATCATTATCAATAGGGAATTGAAGGCAAAGACATGAAAAGAAGTTTTAAGAAAGCATCTGACTGCTTTAAATAAGTTCAACAATTCAAGTTCAGACAAACTGCATCTTGAGCACCTTAAAAAATATGTGAATACTTTCATGAAACCATTACAAGTAGTGTTTGAGGATACACAGAAAATATCAAAAATGTCAGAAGACTTCAGATTTGGACAAATATTCTCCTGGTTTTCAAAAGTGGAATGAAGAAGAACCCCAGAAACACTGGACCACTGAGCTTCACAACATTCAAGAATGAATTAGTAAGTTGATAATTTTTCAGTACATAGAAAAAAATCAGTAATTGGCAGGAATCAACATGGATTATTTAAGAATAAGTCATATGAAAAATTGTCAATTTCTCTTTTTAATATGTTAAAATAAGTCATATAAAACATTAATTTCTTTTTTTTAGATTGGTCAGAGGAATGCTAAACGTAGTATATTTTTTATTCAGCAAAGCTGTTAAAAAGGGGTAAAATATTGTTCTAGTAGAAAACGTGGAAAAGATAGTCTGGATGATATTAAAAATATTCATAGCAGATTGAACAATAATATATAAAATAATTTTTAATGGACAGCTGGTAGGTCTCTATTGCCACATGACACGGGCTTGTCTTATTTCTCTATGCTTTATATTAATCACTTGGATATATAAACAGAAGTCCTACTTATCATTTGCATATTTCCAGAAGCTGGAAAAAGTAGCTGGTGTCTTATTTTTACTAAATCTTCTTGGATAGCTGTTGGTCTGACTCTGGAAGTGTCCAATATCCTGCTGGAAGGATTCTAGTTCTCGAGGTGGGACTACTTCTATATCTCTAATATAATGTGTCCCACCTACAGAAGACAGTTTTGCTTTTGTCACTATTCTGAGTAACTTGCATGATTTGCAAAGCTTCCTTCAAGGTCTAGAACCCTGCCTTGGTGTTGCTTATCTCCTAGTAAATGAATCCCTGTCACCTGCCCAGGATGCTATGCAGAAACTCTCAAATGCTGATGGCTGCCCTGCCTGAACTTCTTTCTGATGATCTCCCTCCTGGACTCCTAAAATCTGTGTATGCCTTTGTCATAATGCCAGATGTTTATGTGAATTACAAGATAGGAATAATAATAGCACATAATACTACTGCACAAAGGAATACAAGGCTTAGCACAGCACCTGACATGCGGTAACCGTCAATAAATGGTTTGTGGAATTGAATTAAGTTGAAATGTTTGATGAGTTATCGTATAAGTTAAATTTGTTCAAAGATAGAATATGCCAACTCAAAATAATAAGCTCTTTCGTGGAAATGTTGGTATAAGAGTTAGACGTCTGTCTGTTAGGATGCTTGATAAATGAATACTGCATTAGGAGGCAGGTTGGACTTTATTTCATTCCACATGATTTTATGTGCATATAATTTTTTTGCATATAATAAGTTTTTATTCTTCAGAGATCCTAGCCTAATGCCATGAACATCATAAACACTCAATATTTTATCTGAATAAAAAATAGCAATAGGTACTCAAAATACTGTACCTCCATGACACCAATTGAAGAAGATGTAAAGAGCTATTGCCACGTCCCATTGAATTGTGACCTGATTCATGCCTGAAAGCAGGAAAAAGCTCTTTGTCGCCCTCTAGAAAAAATATGAAAAATGTTTAAATTGTAATATTTTAATAAAATAACAATAAAATACTAAAAGGATAACACTTTTTCTAACAGTTGTTTTTGATGAGAATCTTTAATTAGGAAGAAAAAAAGGAAGGAAAGAAGGAAGGAAGGGGGAGGTGAAGGAAACAGGGCAAAGACGAGTTACTGGAGTGTGAGGAGGTATAATACAGGTGGAGGAGTGAAGCAAAAGTATGGAATTTTATACCCTCCAAAAATCACTAGGAATTACCTTAGTAAGACATTTTGACCCTTGATAAAATATAATTCCTCCTAATCTTGTCTCTCTCATCAGAAATCTCTTTCTGCTCTAACTCCTGGTGCTCAGTTCTTTTCCTGACCAGGATTACATGCCTATCAAGCTCCAGAAATATTAGTCTTTGATAAGTAAAACTCAGGAAAAGCCAAAAATGTCAGAACTTCCAGAAAAAAAAGCATTCAAAATGAAGAAAGAGAAAGTGAGACAAAGGCTTATGTGCTATCACCAGTTAAATCTACAGAAAGCCCTTTTATCTGTAGAGAGTTCAAAAGAAATACCTTATAGAAATTCCAAACAATATTGCCATTAGTTTACAACTGGAGTTACATTACTCAGTTAATCAGTTACCTACATTATTGAATAAATTATTCAATAATCAACATTATTCAGTTATTTTTATCTCTTTACTAAAATCTGAGCCTTTCATATAAAACAACAAAACTCATGACTGATCAAATAGCACACGATATCTGATAACACTTTTAAAAACTGGGGTCCCGGGTCTTCCCTCGTGGCACAGTGGTTAAGAATCCGCCTGCCAATGCAGGGGACACGGGTTCAAGCGCTGGTCCTGGAAGATCCCGCATGCCGTGGAGCAACTAAGCCCATGCGCCACAAATACTGACCCTGCGCTCTAGAGCCCGTGCTCCGCAAGAGAAGCCACCGCAATGAGAAGCCTGCACACAGCAACTAAGAGTAGCCCCCGCTCGCCGCAACTAGAGAAAGCCTGCACACAGCAACAAACACCCGACACAGCCAAAAAATAAAATAAAATAAATTAAAAAACAAAAAAAACAAAAAAACTGGGGTCCCCATGACTTCTGAATATAAGGATCCCTTTCATAATTTGTTAACAATAATAGGTCTTCACTTTAGAAATAATAGGCAAAACAAGCCCTAAAATATTCCTAGTTAGGAGTTAACTACTCACTTAATAGAATATATGCAATAATATTATTCAAAGTGATGTGATAGACAGTATTACAGATTCAACTTCCATCAGTAACCACTGTATGAAATACCACAAGAACTTATAAGAGAAGACAACTTGGCCCATGTATTTCCAAAAGAAAATATAGCTGTTTTTGAGTATTTAGATGATCGTTGTCTCTTTACCTTTCAACCTGTTTGAAGCACATAATTCCACTTCAGAGCCAGGCTGTCTCCTGTGTCACATCTTCTTTCCTCACTGCCTGCCTGTCAACGATCACTTCAGGTTTTCAGTGATGAGGCAAATGGAAATGTCAGCGAAGCGCCGACCTACATTTCAGATTCTCAAAGAGGAACTCAAACCATCCAATTCAAAATGACTGGCTCTTATGTCACTATTTGGGAAAACCCAGATAACTGAAAGTGAACTGCTTTGTCAGTGCTTTTTTTCCCTCATCTTAATTTAAAATAATCTGTCTCATCCAAGAAGTAGAACACATATATATGCTTTATCTATCAAAATCTTTGACACCAAAGATATGATGCTTAGTTTTCATTTGCAACCAACATTGATATCCATTATAAACCCATTTCTTAAGAAAAGAAAGTTTAAATGCTACTGTTGACCATTCATTTATTTAACAAGCATTTTTGAGCATCTAATATGTGCCAGGTATTGTTCGGGGTATTAAAGATATAATGGTGATTAATCACAGAACATCTGCTTTATTGTATTGTTTACATGATAAAATTACAGATTAGTGGCTTTGAACTATTGTTCATGGTTAAGCAGGATCTTACGACCAAATAAAAAATTATCAAATTATTTGGTTGGTTTATAGGAAACATCACCAGGAGACTTCTGCGACACACCTTTTCTTGCCTCCTTATTTGTTCTACATGAATATCTTTTCACTCTATGTACTCGTTTATATTGTAAATGACAATTAATTTATTCATTTCCTCCACAGTGAATTTCTTGAAGTTAGAAACTCCGTACTGTCTTTTTAATTTTTATATCTTTAGTACCTAGCACATTAGAATACTCTGGGGGAATATTTAAAACATTCCTGTGCTCAAATTTATTGTACCCAATGAAATCAGAATTTCTGTGAGTGGATGTTTGTACATCGATATTTTTAAAAAGCCTCTCCTGGTAGTTATAAGGAACAGCCAGGGCTGAGGACCACTGGAATACAGGAATAAGAGTGTCTTTGACTATCAACTGGGTTTTAATCACCAGCAACAATTTTCTAAACTGTGAAGGAGAGGGTATGGGAGAACATTTCACATACCAAGAACAGAAGGTGCAAGTAAATTGTTTGGGACTGGCAGGTTGTTTCTCCAGGTTGAAGGGAAAAGGATTTGAGCTGGAAAATTAGGTCAGTGGCAGAATGTCATGGGCTTTGTATTTCTGTGTATTCCTGTCCGTCCTCCCATTCACCGAGGTGCACATCGCCACCTGGCCGTTGCTTGTCAGGCTACACAGCTGAAAAAAAACCAAAACAACAACAAAACAACCCAACTTCCTTTATCAGAAAGTGTCAGAGATAGCAAAGATTGTTAGGCAGAGAAATACATAATCAAGTTGGATTTTTAGAAAGATAATTCTAATTCCTGTGTGGAGAATTGAATGAGGGCGAGAGTCCAGTTAGGAGGCTATGGAAAACCAAAGTCTGATGAAGGCCTAAGGCAAAGCAAAGGCAGTGAGAACTGAGAGGAGGAAACACACCTGAGAGCTCTGTGGAGGCTGGTTCAACAGCTGTGCAGTGAACAACCGGTGTGTGGGGCTAAGAATTTGGGAGCTTAAGGATTGACTCTGTGGCTACTTTTGCTGACTCAGCAGATAACAGCATTAACTGAGCACACAAAAGGAGGAGTGAGGGTGGGGAAGTAATGAATTTGGTTCTGATCATGGTGATTTGGAGGAGCTTACAGCATGTTCAGAGAAGACTGTCTGGTAGGATGTTGGAGACATGGGTAAACTTGAGAGAGAAGTTTGAGCTGAAGATCTAAATGTAGAAGATTTCAGCATGTCCATAGTATTAAAAGCAAGATTAGAATAAGAGAACTCAAAGAAAACATCCAGGGAGCTAAGGGAAGGGAGTAGGTGGCCAGAACCAAAAATCTTGACCAAAGGACAGAAGAAGAGATATGAGAAGAAGTGTGTGACTAGTGTCAAATTGTCACAGATTAAATATGATAGGAACTAACAGGTAGTGTTGCATTTGACAAAAGTCTGTCTTCCCTGAGAATAGTTTCAGAAAAGAAATGGAGGCAGAAGGGAGATTGAAATGAATTAGAATAGAAAATAAAGGAGAGGACATCATCTAATCTTTCAGGAATTTAGACAGTGGAGATGAGATTGATGGACAGCTCAGTGCAAATCAGGATTCATTTATTTGTTTTAATGGGGGCTGGTGGTACTTCTTAACCATCTTTTCAAAGATATTTGCCATGCATATCTCTTTTTTGGTGAGCAGTCTGTTCAAATCTTTTGTCCATTTTTATTGGTTTATTATGTTTCTTATTACTGAGTTTTGAGAGTTCTGTATGTGGTTTGGAAACTAGTTCTTTATCAGACATACGTTTCACAAATATTTTGTCCTAGTCTGTACCTTATCTTTTCATTTTCTTACCAACATCTTTTGAAAGAAGTTTTTAATTTTGATTAAGTCCAATTCATTAATTATTTTAGTGATTCTTTCTTTTGTTTCTTTGTCCTGTGAGTCTCTGCTTACAATTTTATCGATGGATCAATACGTAATATTGCTTTATGTGTGTTTCTGTTTAAAGATAGTTTATATTGTTGACTCATTAACATTGAACTTAGGGCCAACAGCCCTATAATTCATATCTGAACAAAGCTTACATAACACGGGTGTTCTTTGTAGTGTACATTGCAGACTTCTTACACTTAAGAGCACTAGACAATACTACAGGACTATACTTGGGGGCCATGTTAAACCGCAAAATCACCAAAAAAAAAAAAGCACAGAATGTGAAAAATGTAGCACTAAATAGACTTGAGAAAGAACACTTGATTACAGTATCATGCCAAAACAAGTTTCTCAGCTGGGAACTTGCACATTGTGTGACTCAAATCTTTCGCCACTCTGTAAATCTCAGCAAATGACTGACAAAGTGCAGCAAATGTTGACTTTGGGGTTACAAATAAATTTTAGTTAGTAAAAAAATTCACAAATACAGAATTGGAATGATGAGGATCGACTATATAAAATCTTGTATGTAAATGGTTTGACTTCACTTGCTAATCAGAAAGCGTCAAAACCCATTGTCTTGGCTTTCTTTCCACAGACAGGGTTGCCATCTGGGTACCCTGGGACAGTCCAATTTAAACTTGTCCCAAGGTAATTACACATAACACTCCATTTTACTTTCAAAATTATTCCATTTTGGAAGATATCTTGTCACCATCTTACAAGCCTGCAAGTAATAAACCTTGTTTATTTTCTAAAAGTCACACAATTTCAAGTTTTTCTCTAGCATTTGGTAAAAGTTTGGAATGGTTGTTGGCTGAGGGGATGAAAAGGGTGATTGAGTGTAAAATGCATGATCTTGAAAATATATCATATTAAATTAGTAAGTATATTTTGAGTTAACACATCACAGGGTAAATACATTTAATGCAACATTTAGCTTTTTTCCAACTTAAAAAAAAATCCACTTTAGGGAACTTCAGAACAGAAGAAAACAGCTAGAACTGTAGTCCTTATGCAATTGTGCTTTTCTATAAATTTACCTGCCTATTGTGGATTGAAAATATCTCCAGTTTCCCTGTCCGGTGGCAACATTGTCATAAACCAACTGACTACTAGAAGGAACTCCTTGAAGTGGATTGGTTAGGATCTTCCAGTTT
Source organism: Balaenoptera musculus (assembly GCF_009873245.2). Taxonomy (NCBI): domain Eukaryota; kingdom Metazoa; phylum Chordata; class Mammalia; order Artiodactyla; family Balaenopteridae; genus Balaenoptera; species Balaenoptera musculus. The sequence goes on along the minus strand of NC_045785.1, from coordinate 57,964,653 downwards.
AAGAAGTATAGCTGGACCAAGACCTGGAATGTTAAACTGTCGCCTAGCAACATTGGTATAGCATTGGGGAGGAGACCTAGAGGGATCTATCTTGCCTCAGAACTCAGATGCCCTATATGGGTTGGGAATGAGAAGAACAAGGAGTGGACTGTTGATCCCTGAAATGGGAATTTAGTGACTCCCTGACTCTGAATAGAGGTGGAAAACCTACCACCTCTATATAGGGAGATGATATGGCAGCCCCAGCATTTTTAAATAGGCCTGGCTTAGGGCAGATAATCTGGTTAGAGAGGAGGACTAGGGAACTCTTGAATTTGTGCTTGCATAGCAGGTACACTATTTCTACTTTGATTACTGCGTTTCTTTGAAGTGGCTTTAGTAGGGGAGAATGTCTGAATATTATCATGTGTAAAGCTCCTAAGCCATCCCTTTGAAGGTACCACTAAATATGCAAATCCCATTAAGTAGACCTGATTTGGGAGGCTTAAAGTTTTGTGCCATAGTAATCTAGCAATTCTGTATGGAAAAAGGAAATCAGTATTATGGAAGGGTGGGGAGACTGATGGGTGTTTGGATGAATTGTTTTTTGAAGGAGAGAAGGTGACAACGGCTACCCATAGAGGCCAGAGGAAGTCCCCTAATATATGGATATGCTCAGGGCAGACATTTGTACATATCTGCACAATTCTTGGTAGCTAGGATACAGTGGTACAGCCCAGTCTCTCTCTACACCGTGTAAAACAGGTGTCCCCATTTGAGAGGGCTTGCTGTACTACAATGACTAAAGTGTGCCTGGATCCCTCCTCACTCCCTGCCAGGGGCAAGACATGTATCCACTCTCCTCCTTGGGCAGTCACAAATCGAACCAAGATGACAGAAGAGGGCCTTTAGAAACTGCAGCACAAAGATAAGACAGAGGGCTTCTTTTTCCTTAGGCAAATAACAGCAGTTATGATTTGAAACAATTCCCCAGTTCATAGTGGAATAATAGTCTAATTGTTTAATAGACGTTTGGCTAGGAAAGTGGCTTCCTCCTCCCAATTTCTTCTTTAAACATTCAAAAGAGAGACAACTGCATGGGTGGGCCCCCCAAAATTTAGGATGAGAGAAGAAAAGCCCACTCTGACTGTGGATGGACTCGTGCAGGGGCAGTGAGCCACTCCTCAGGTCTATTTAAGGTGGTTTCTGTATATACTGCAATAAGGGGCTTGAGCCTGGAGTAAAGAACCATTTTGCACTCTTCAATATACTGACGTTTGCATGTGCAATTGAAGACTTATTTGGATAACTGACTGTGTCACCCTGCCCTTCTGTTGTTACAGGCCAAATAAAGGGGCCTTAAGTGCCTTCTGTGCACCAGCATAGACTGGCTAAGTGTTGTGACTACAGAAGAGGATGTTAGTGGCTTTCAAGGACCCTGAAGTAGGAAAGAAGATTGTATTTAAAAATTACAATAAAAAAATAAAATGCTAGTAGAAAGATATGAAAACAGTTAGGGGATCAGAGAGGAATATACAGGAGCCTCAGGTTCACACTTTTGCAAGCTTCAGCCCTGAATGCCAACTCCTGTAGGGCAAAGTTTACCTGATCTGGGTCAGTGACTCAGGCTTGGTTTCTTACCTGTTCCCTCCAGTTTGATCTCACTCTTGTGACTCTGAACTAGATTTTATGGTATCAAATAACTCTGGTTTCTCTTCAGATCGTGTAAATCTTTTGCCTTTTTATGGTACCAGCATTCCTCTTTCAACTGCCTGTACTTCTACCCCATCATCCTCCAATGGGTGTGTACCACACCATATCACTTTGCTTCACCAACAGTGCCCAGCTCACTGTCTGGGCCTGCCCTGCTTTTCAAAACTCACAACTGAGTAATTAAGAAAAGTACAATTTCAGTTCCACAGTCTTAAGAATGTAACAGACAGTATTATTCATTTCAGAAAACTTTTTGTCAAAAATGTTGAACTTATTTTTGTAACTTCATGGCCTTGAGGTTATAATTTTCTTGACGATACTTTTACCTGGAAAAACTCATTCTTCTAATATGCCAGATAAAAGAGGTGTCACTTTATTAATTTTCTCAACTACTGAATTAATAATCCCATTGTTCATAAAGGGTTATGTAGACACTTTGAAGAGAAATAAATACCATAAATCTCTTGACTCATCCAAAGGACCCTACATGTACCCTACATGCATCTGCTCAATATTTCTCAGTATCAAATGCCTTATGGCTCATTCAGCTCTATCAGAGGAGTGGGTGCTACTGGCTGAATCATCACCATTTCCTGTGAGGTGTGCATTAAAGGTCAACTTTATCTTATTTCCTGTGAGCTTCTTAGAGACTTAAGAATGCTCAGAAGTGGAGGTGAACTCAAAACCTTCAGTGTACAACTGTAGCTCTTGGAGACTTCATGCATACTCCTAAGGAGATCAGTTTCCAGACTTCCAACTTCCTAATGTGCACTTTCCTACATTTGATTTCTCTGAGAATGAGCCTGGGTTCGCAGTAGTCATTCTTTCGCTTCTTAAAGGATGGTATCCCTCCATCCCAAATCTCAGTGTTGTGCATGACCCTGGGTATAATTAGCTCCAGGGTACCAAACAAACAGAGAAATGGAGATACTGGTTTCAGGGAGAACTCTTCTGATTACTAATCAAGGCGTGTTAAACTCATAAGGCTTCTAATCTTTTCCTGCATTGTATACATTTTTTAGAAAAGTGAAGCTTACTAAAATACTTGTATTTCAGCCCATGTTGATGTACTCTGAATTTTAGCCAATTTGGGGATATTTGGGCTCATTTTGGAATAGTCTGAATGCTGAGCATCAGAAGTAATATGGGGGACTTATGGTTATCCTCTTAAATGTAAATGAGATTTTTGATGGACTGTCATATTTTTTCTAGACACATTGGATAAAATTCATGTGTAACTACCTTATCAACAAAGTACAGCAAATCTGAAAGAAATCAAGTAAAATTTTAAAGGTTTTGTTATCAAACTATATCATGGCATATTTGGCCCTATTACAGCCTTGTCTCACTTATTTCATCTTATAAAACATTCAATAATTTCTATTTAAAAGGAAGTAAACTTTTTTAGACTTACGTTTAATATTTTAGACATTAATTTAAAAATATGCAATAGGATACCTAATTTTTAAAGTTTATTTTAAGGGTGTTTAAGGAAACCATTTGGAAGACCACTGTACTAGTGCTCACCTATACTAGCCAAACAAATCCGTATGTGGAAAAAATACACCAAAATATTAATAGTGGTTTCTTTGGATTATGGAATTATGGTTACTTTTTCTTCCTTTTGCTTTTCTATAACTTCCTATTTTTTAGGATGAGTATATTGTATATGATGATTTAAAAACATTTAAAAAATACTAAACACATTAAGGATGGGAAGTCTTTAAAGGGAGGGATATAAAGAGGAGATTACTTCCTAGTCGATTCTAAAATATGAGGCAGCTGGAGGGAATTATTGATATGTCTACTGATGTACACATTTATTTATGCAAGTTCAACTCTAAGTGGAGGGGGGGAAGAGTTTTTATCCCATTAAATTCTCCTTCATTCTTCTACCATCTTCTTTAAAAGAGGCCTTAAGTCTTTAGTGACTCAAAGAAAAGAAGGCCATACCAGAAATGCAATAATAATACATATTTTTTAAATTGAGGTATAATTGACAAATAAAATTGTATTCAATATATATTTAAAATGTACAATGTGATGATTTGGTATATGTATACATATGTTAAATGATTACCACAATCAACATAATCAGTGCATTCATCACCTCACATAGTTACTCTTTTTCTTTCTTTCTCTCTTTTTTTTTTTTTTTCTTTGTGAGAACACTTCAGATCTACTCTCTTAGCAAGTATACGATATGGTATTATGAACTATATTCACCATGCTGTATGTTAGATCCTCAGAACTTATTCATCTTATAAATAAAGTTTGCACCCCTGGATCAACATCTCCCTATTTCCCCCACCCCACAGCCTCTGGGAACTACCATTCTACTCTCTGTTTCTATGAGTTGCACTTTTTATTTTTTTTAGATTCCTCATATAAGTGATACCAAATAGTATTTGTCTTTCTCTGTCTTGTGTATTTCATTTTGTGTCCTCCAAATTCATCCATGTTGTTGCAAATGGCAGGATTCCTTTCTTTCTCGTGGCTGAATAATATTCCATTGTATATATACATCACATCTTTTTATCCATTCATCTTGTCAGACACTTAGGTTGTTTCCATAGCTTGGTTATTGCGTATATTGTGTATAAAGGCAATGAACATGGGTGTGCAGGTATCTCTTTGGACACTGATTTCAGTTCCTTCAGATATATACCCAGGAGTGGGATTGTTGGATCATATGGTAGTTCAATTTTTAATTTTTTAAGGAACCTCTATACTATCTCCAATAATGGCTGTACCATTTTACATTCCCACCGACAGTGTAGAAGTGTTCGCTTTTCTCCACATCTTCCCCAACATTTGTTATCTCTTGTCTTTTTGATAAAAAAGTCATTCTAACAAGTGTGAGGTAATATCTCACTGTAGTTTTTATGTGAATTTCCCTCATGATTAGTGATGTTGAGCACCTTCTCTGTTACCAGTTGGCCATTTGTGTATCTGTTTTGGAAAAATGTCTATTCAGTTCCTCTGCCCATTTTTTAATCAGATTGTTTTTCTGCTATTGAGTTGTAGGTTCCTTATATATTTTATTTTATTTTATTTTATTTTATTAATTAATTTTTTAAAAAAATGTTTGGCTGTGTTGGGTCTTCGTTTCTGTGCAAGGGCTTTCTCTAGTTGCGGCGAGCGGGGGCCACTCTTCATCGCGGTGCGCGGGCCTCTCACTATCACGGCCTCTCGTTGCGGAGCACAGGCTCCAGACGCGCAGGCTCAGTAGTTGTGGCTCACGGGCCCAGTTGCTCCACGGCGTGTGGGATCTTCCCAGACCAGGGCTCGAACCCACGTCCCCTGCACTGGCAGGCAGATTCTCAACCACTGCACCACCAGGGAAGCCCTCCTTATATATTTTAGATATTAACCCCTTATCAGATATATAGTTTGCAATTATTTTCTCTCATTCTATAGGTTGCCTTTCCTTTGTGTTGATTGTTTTCTTTGCTGTGCAGAAGCTTTTCAGTTTGATGTAGTCCCACTTGCTTATTTTTGCTTTTGTTGTCTGGGCTTTTTGTGTCATATCGAAAAAATCATTGCCAAGACCAGTGTCAGGGAGCTTTTTCTCTGTGTTTTCTTCCAGGAGTTTTATGGGTTCAGGTCTTACATTTAAGTCTTTAATTAATTTCAAGTTAATTTTTTTGAATGATGTAAGATAGGGGTCTAATTTCATTCTTTTGCATGTGGAAATAACTGTATATATCACAAAGCTAAAGAATCTTAAAGCTAAAGTACGTCTTAACCTAAAGGATGATCAAATTCAACCTGTTGGCCTTTTGGCAACAAATATTTTGACCTTTAAAAAAGTAGCTGACTCATTTGCCCAATGTAATTTAGGGATTTAATTTCAGTCAAATGATGGGAAATGATTGAAATATGAACCTCCAGCATAAAGTAGGTGGATTAGAGTAAACATGGGCTTACTTGGACAAAAGAGGGGATCTAGTTTTAACTCAGGGGTTTGGGTGAGGGACCACTTAATTCCACAAATATTTACTGAGTGCCAATTATGTGTAAGACACTTGAAAGAGTAATTTGGGAAATGCAAATTTGATTAGGAGACTGTCTTTTTCTTCAGAAAGATTACAACAGAAAAATAGAGAGTAACACAAGTAAAGTGTGATAAGAGACACAGAGAGACAGAAATACTTTATGGAAGTTCAAGTTAAAGAAAGTGATTCTCCACTGGGAACATCTTAGATGCTCCATAGAGGACATGACATTTCAGATAGCCCCTGAACTATGGGTAGGATGGGATTTGACAGGTAGAAGGTATAATATGGCCAAGGGCCCCGGTGTGAGAAAGCTCAGGAGTATGTTTCACTGGTGGGTGTTTGTGTCCTCAAACCACTGTTATTATCGTCTATATTTCTTTCATTTTTTTCTCCCAAAGTGGAGAAGCAGAGATTGCACAAGAAATTATGGGTTTGAATCCATTAAGAAAATATGTATATATTCACACATACTTCCCATCTTCATGGCAGCATTATTCACAATAGCCGTGAGGTGAAAGCAATCTAAATGTCCACTGATGGATGAATGGATAAAGAAAATGTGGTATATACATATAATGGAATATTATGCATCCCTAAAAAGAAGGAAATTCTGTCATATGTTATGATGTGGATGAACTTTGAGGACATTATGCTAAGTGAAATAAGCTGGTCACAAAAAGACATATAGCTCATAATTCCACATATATGAAGTATCTAAAGTAATTAAACTCAAAGAAACAGAAAGTAGAATGGTAGTTTTCAGGGGAAGGAAGGATGTGAAAAAGAGGAATTGTTGGTCAGTGGATATAGAGTTTCAGTTTTACAAGACAAAAAAGTTCTAGAGATCTGTTGCACAACAGTGTGCATATAGTATGCACTACTGTACTGCATACTTAAAAATGGTTAAGATGGTAAATTTTACATAATATGGTTTCACCACAATTTTTTAAAAAAGGAAGAGAAAAAATGTGTATGGGTCAATACTCATTCAATTGCAAGAGACTAAACTCAGCCAAAATAGCTTAGTCAAACTAAGGAGAAATTTATTGGTTCAGAGAACCTAAGACAGGTTAAGGATGCAGTGAGGCCTTAATAACTGCAACCAGGGACTCTAATGAGCCCCTAGGTGTCGCTCTTCACCTCCTGACTCATCTTTCTCACTGCAGATCTGCTTTCTCCACAGGGCGGCCAAAATGGCTGAGGATAACTCCTAGGTTTTATACCTTAGACTTTCTGCCCCAGGAAGAGCGCCCCCATGTTCTCCCTCCAAGTTCAAAACATTGAGAAGAGCTCTAAGTAGCCCAGTCTGCCTCTGGACCAGCTGTTGACAGCATCTTGTACGAAGATTACAAAGGGTCAGGTTTGTAAGAAGAACTTGGTAAGTTCTGTGAGAACCATGTGACTGGGAGTGGGGTGTGGTGGGAGGTAGTTAGTTAGCTATTACCACTTTAGTGCTGTCTAACAAAGCACCCCAAACTCGTTGTTTAAAACAACTATCATTTATTTCTACAGATCTGCACATTGGCTGAGGCAGCTCTGCTTTAGGCTGTGGTGACTAGGGTGGCTGTATTCTACACACTGGTCATCTACCTCTTGGAGCAAGCGAGGTAGTCACGGCACATGGGAGGCCTCTGAAGTTTAGGCTCTGAACCATCCTGACACTGCCACTCCCACTCACATGCTACTGATCAATGCCAGCCACATGGCTAAACTCTAAGTCAAGGGGCAGAGAAACACTTTCTGCCCACAGTGAAGCTATAGTCAGAGTGGGATACAGGGGAGGGAGAAGGATGGGGCTAAATCATTTAATCTACCACAAGGTGTGAATGTGAGAAACAGTTTCCAGAGGAAATTTGGATGTTGGGCAAACAAGACAATAGGAGTCCTGTATAGTATTATTACATAGATACAAATACAGTAATATCAAGTAGTAGGTTTTATCAATCCCCAAATGCTAAAGTAGAGAGCATTGGAAGAGAATCAGTTATCCCTTACAATGTTATGAGCAGTATACTAGGAATTTTATAGCTATTATCTCAAAGGAGAAGCAATAAAAGCTATCATTAACCTGAAGCAGTGTCATTTTGCACATAAACTCTCTTAAGTTGCAAAGAAAGTGTCCTTGAGGATTCCAAGTGAATAATCTCTTTTCCAGTTGGTGCTTCTTTAAGAGTAGGTCATGCCTATTAAACTTTCTAATCTTTATGTCTGTGAAACAAATGCACCAGCATGGAATAATGGGAAAGAGAAATATTCTGGAGCCAGAGAAACCTAAGTTTAAATTCAAGTTCGGCCACTTACTTGTTGAATAACCTTAGACAAGTCACAAGCCCATTTTACCATTAGTTTTCTTCTCTGTAAAATATGGGTAATAATACATACCATATAGGATTTGGGGGAATATTGAATGAAATCACATCTATAAATGTATATCACAGTGTCTGGCACATAATTATGCAATAAATGTTAGTTTCTTGGTATGGTGATAACAAATGGAATAAGGCAAGAGTCCTGTCTTGAGTTCAATGCTGTGTTCCTTTCCACACTAAAATCGAATACTATTACAGAATGGAAAAAGTCTCAAATAAAATGGAGCACAAGTTTACACAGGAGAAAAAAAGTAAAACATTGAAGTCATTGGCACTGTACTTGAAACCAAAATTCGACTGAAAAACAAAAAAGCAGTTGTTTGTTTTGTCAGCTATTTCTGTCAGGAGAATCTTCTGGTAACCTAACTGTGAGAGTTTTGCTTCACCTCTCAGTCAGTAGTGGAGCACATGTAGCTTCTTGTTAAACTGTTAGAGTACGGTGGTCTAAACACTGAGGAGCTTAACACAACTTTCACTAACCACAATTTACAGGTGTGATTCAATTTTTTTAACATAGGAGAGATGTTAACTTTATCGTCAGTAGCTAACCAACTTTCTCTTTCAAGATATTTCTTCCATGTGCCTCCTTTTCTTCACAGTATTGGGAAATCAAAGTGTTCACACTTGTAAATACATTGTAAAAAGGCAATTTATAGTATAAATTAGGTTGTCAATTTTCTACTTTCCTGTTTGACAGAGTATATCTTGGAAGATTAATTTAATTAATTTGTCTTCTTTAGATACCTTTATACTTTACGCATTTCACAAGTGGTCCTTGCTGCAGCCTTGTTTACAAGAACCTTTATATTTTGCTGAGATTTCCTTCTTAGTTTAATACTAATTAGCTGTTAAATAAAAGAATGATTTAATATGTTATCATTAAACATTTGTACATGTTTTATGCTATAAACCAACAAAAAACTTCATTAATCCAGAGCATAGTATTATTCAATAGTAAAGAATTCTCAGAGTTTCATTACTTCATATTGTATCGTGTATCTTTTCTTTTCTGGATGGCAAAATTATAGAGAATTTTTTTTTTAAAAAAACCAAATTTTCAAATTGGAGTTGCAAGAGAAAATGGGAAAGCTGAGTAACTTTTAAGATTGTCATTTTACTCCAATGAAGCATCCATTTTTCCCTAAATTTTTCCCATTACAAAAAACTCTGAAAATCTAATTTTCATTTCTTAAACAATTTGTTAAGCTCATCAGATTGTGGCAACCACAAATTATATACCATAGCACATTGATTTCTTATTAGGTAACTCTTTAAATATACTTCAACTTCAGCTCTTTTTACTTTAAGACATTTTCCCATTATGAATATAAGGCAGATAAATTAAAAACAGGAAAAAATATTTTTATCATTTTGGTGTGCTTGTATTTGCAATAGTCAGAATTTTTTAAACTGTAACTGCTAGAAATCCAACTTAAACTACTTAAGTAAAAAAATGGGAATTAATGGGAAAAGCATGCGGCCCATTATAGAATTGATGGAATTTCTGTGGGGAGCAGGTAACTTCAGGTATCTCAGGGAGAGAAACTTCCAACTTGACGTAACTAGGACTTAACTCTCTTTCATACCATTCGTCTCTCATCTGCTTAATTCTTCTAGGCTTTATTTTCTTAAAATATTTTCCACATAGAAGCCTAGGACTACAACTTTCTTATTTTGTGCCTCAAGAAAGAAGGAGTCTTTTCCTGAAAAAAATCTCAGAGAACAACTCTGCCCTGTCTTGGGACCTGTACTTATCCTTTAGAATAATCCCTTTTCCTAGAGAGATGGGGTACTATGATTGACCAGAACAAGGTCATGTTCTCATCCCTATAGGCCAGGTGGAGTGATGTACTGTAGTTGACAGTCCAACCAAAACTAATTGGAGGGACTTCCCTGGCGGCACAGCGGTTAAGAATCCACCTGCTGATGCAGAGGACACGGGTTCGAGCCCTGATCCAGGAAGATCCCACATGCCGCGGAGCAACGAAGCCCGTGCGCCACAACTACTGAGCCTGCGCTCTAGAGCCTGTGCTCCGCAACAAGAGAAGCCACAACAATGAGAAACCCGTGCACCGCAACAAAGAGTAGCTCCCGCTCACCACAACTAGAGAAAGCCCAAGCACAGCAACGAAGACCCAACACAGCCAACAATTAATTAATTAATTAATTTTAAAAATTAATTGGAAAGGGGGAAGGGCAGTTTCCCCAAGGAGAAGGGTAGCTTTTAGCAAATGAAAGTGGGAAGAGGAGAGGTATTCTGCACTTAAACATATGAATGAATAAATATCTCCAGTCGTAATTCTACTAGAATCTGGGCATGTTGAGCCTCTTGGTTTCAGTCTTCTCTGGTTATGTCTGAAGGTCTGGTGGGGTTCACACCCTAGGATCTGTATACATGAAGGACCTTGGTGCCTCGTTGGAGAAATTTTAATCCAAGGGAAGGGAATGTCACGGCACAGAAGTATGGCTTAAGGACAGTGGGCCAGGATAAAGGAGGAGAAATGATTATGAATGTGGCACTATTTCTGTCTGTCTATCACTCAGGTTATTTAGTGGCCCATCCCCGACGGATTCATGCCTGAGTCCTAGAGTGAAAGGGACGCAATAAAAATGTGATCAGATCTGAAGGGCTTTTTCACAATGATCTCTGTGGGATAATGAAGTGCAAGAGGTTAGCAGTATTCATGACAACAACTTCTGTAGTGACCTGAGACTGCACCCCAGTGTAGACATCTGCACTCTCAACATCAAGTGCCGGCAATGTTAGCATAGACATTGGCAGGCACTGGTAACTGTGGCAAAGACTTAGAAGGCAGCAGAATTGTCACTTTTGTCATTACACACGTAGAAGACGTGGTCACATGAAGCCAGAATAGGAGAGAAGGAGATGACTGGGCTAAGCTGAAAGGTTCTTCTGTCCTACATGATGTTGACTGGAGTTGCAGCTGTCTGTGGCTCAACTAGTCTGGAACATCCAAGATGGCTCATTCACATGGCTGGCAGCTTGTGCTGGCTGCCATCTGGAAAATCAGCTGGGACTGCTGACCAGAGTGCCTCAGTTTTCCTCCCTATGTCATTGCCGTGGTTTGGACTAACCACAGCACACTGGTTGGTTTCCAAAAGGGAATATCCCAATCAGAAAAATTGGAACCTGCAGATATTTAAAGCCCAACCTTAGAAGTTGCACTATATCCATTCTTCCACGTTCTATTGATTAAAACTAATTACAGAGCCAGTTCAGACTCAATGTGGGAATTGTTCACATAAGGGTGTGAATACTGGGAGACATGGTTCACTGGGGGCCATCCTTGCAAACTAGCTACCACAGCAAGAGAATGCAATTTTGCGACTATTTTAGTGATCTTGTGTTGTCTGCAGTTTATCTAGGAAACACATTATAGCTAAAAATATTATTCATTCATTCATGTATTTATTAATTCATTCAGCAAATATTTAATTATCCAATAGTGCCAGACACTGTGCATGCATGGTAGTGAAGATATTAACATGAATATGACAGTTAGTGAAATGAACACAGATATAGGAAAAAAGAGCTACAATGCAATGGCATAAGGGCTAGAAGAGAGGGAGGCCATGGGAGCACAGAAAAGAGATGGAATAAAGTGTCAGGGAAGATTTCTTCCTGAAAGGCAACAACTAAGTTGAATTTCAAAAGATGCATAGGAGAGGCATTCCCAAAAGGAGCAGCATGTTAGAAAGCAGAATAAGGGGAATGTGGGGACCTGAATGAAATGAACATGAGGTTGAGGGGAGTGGCCTGTGAGGTGGGTGTTATCAAGCTTGTCAAGGATCTTGCGGCCCTTGCTGAGAAGACTGGCTGTTATCTGCTGGGGAATGGGAAGCTGTTTAAAAATGTTAAGTAAGAACAGGACATTAATATAATATTATTTTAGAAGGGTGACTCTAGCTGCACAGTGGAGTATGGATTGGAGATGGTTGAGGATGGAGGCAGGAAGATGAGTTATTTAGAAGGATTTAGGAGCTGTCCCAATTAGAGAAATAATGAGGACTTAAGAGAGGAAGAAGAATTAAGGAGGAATGAAAAGATTTGGTAATTGGTCTATCTGATGCGGATAGTGAAGGAGAAGGAGGAATTTATTGGCACGTCGCTTGTATCAGTCAGGATAGGCTAGCATACACAGTGATAACAACAAACTGAAATCTCCGGAACTTACCACAAAGGTATTTTTCCTTAACCATATGGCGTCTCCTCCAGCTTGTAACTATGCCATCTGGAATTCATGGCTTCTAAGGTTGCCACAACTGAGGGAAAAAGGGATTGAGGGGAATACAATTTCTTTAAGTGCCTTGGCCTGGAAGAGACACACATCACTTCCATTCCCATTTCATTGGCCAGAACTAGATAGATGATCCCAACCTAGTTGCAAGGGAGGTGAGAAAATGTTTAGACACATGGATATTTGGTGCTGCTCCTGTTAAGTGTGGGTTAGCAGTATGGACTCTGAAAACACCGAGTTTACATCTCAGTTCCTCTACTTACTAGCCATGTACATGTAGGCAAGTCTGTTTCCTCATTTGTAAAATGGCTTTAACAATAGTACTTACCTCATAGGCTTGTTTTGAGCATTAAATAAGGTAATGCATATAAAAGACTCAGAACTCAATTAATAATTTTAATTATTATTATTATTATTCACATTAAAATGACTCCAATATTTCATTCTCAGTGACCAAGTGAAAGGGCAAAAGGGTGCGGGATGGAACAAATTTAGGAAGGGACATAAATTAACAAGTAGACATGTTGAATTTGCAGTGCTTGTGGGACCTCCAGTGGAAATGTTTAACAGGCCATCACAAAATGAATGGAGCTTCAGAGAGAAATGGGGCTGGAAAGATAAACCTAGGTCATAAACCTATGGTCATAGTTATCAGCTTTTATGATGATTTTTTTTTGTCAGCATTTTGATAAGAAAGACAACTCCTCTTACTGAAAGAAAAATCTTCCTCTTTCTGTAAGGAATGCCAATGTAAGGAGACAAATCAGGCCTCAGTAGCAGCAAAAAGTAAAGAGATATACAAAGTAAGAAAGTGGTTTAAGCATTCATTCAATAGTTTCACGGCATTATAATAGTAATTTCATGACTGTTATAATAATATAAAAACGGGCAGGGGCTGGGGCAGAAGGGACACATTGGAGAAAGAATTTTTCTGAAAAACCTACAATATAGTAAGAGTAGCTTAATCTCCAACTGGAAAATGACACATTTTGGGGAAATTGTTTTGCAGCCATTATCATGAGATATTTAGTGTCCTTTCAAGTCATTACTACTATTTTTTTAGTTTCAATCATCTAAACTTTTGTATACTGCCATCAAGTGGTAGAAGGGTGTGTGAAATAAGAGAATATTGTTTTTCTCTTCATTTTATTCTTTGAACCTACTTCTGAAACTGCATTTTATTCTACTAAAGTTACACACACACACACACACACACACACACACACACACACACACGCAGTTATTTACTGGACTCTGTTGATGTCCTACTTGAATCCCCTCAATTGACTCTTTTTTTAAAATTTTTTATTTATTTATTTACTTATTTCTGGCTGCGTTGGGTCCTCGTTGCTGTGCGCGGCCTTTCTCTAGTTGCGGCGAGCGGGGGCTGCTCTTCCTTGCAGAGCATAGGCTCTAGGCGCATGGGCTTTGGTAGTTGTGGTGCATGGGCTTCTCATTGCGGTGGTTTTTCTTGTTGCGGAGCATGGGCTCTAGGCACATGGGCTTCAGTAGTTGTGGCTCACGGGCTCTAGAGCGCAGGCTCAGTAGTTGTGGCTCACAGGCTTTGTTGCTTCGCGGCATGTGGGATCTTCCTGGACCAGGGCTTGAACCCGTGTCCCCTGCATTGGCAGGCGGATTCTTAACCACTGCACCACCAGGGAAGCCCCTCAATTCACTCTTGATGTCACTTGCAGCTTCAAGAAGAATTGCTTTATATGCCAAGAGCATCTCACCTCAAGCATCTGTGTTTTTCTGCCTAGAGACTTTCTCTGGCCTCAGGAGTGAGCTCAGCCCACTTGTGGGGCAGGGTCGAAGTGCCAGGAATATAATGGCTCAGAATAACCATCAATCAGTGAAGGATGAGTGTTGTGGATAAACCCTAGCTTCCTCACCCATCGTAGGGACAATTATGTCGTCGGTTCTACATCAATTCCATCAACTCTCAGAATTACCCAGGGAAACTGAGCCCCAGTTGCCCACAGCAGTAACCCATTCATTAAAGCATTGACTTTTCTTCTTTCCTTTCCTTGTTTCACTTCTTCATCACACTTTGTGGGATCGCCTCCTAAATAAAGTCCTTATACCAAATCCTTGTTTTCGCTTGGTCTGCTTTTGGGAGAACCCAAGTAAGACAGCAATTCACCTTTAATTTTACTTTTAAAGCAAAAATCCTTCCCAGCACTATATCCTAAGTCATGCTATTCATTGCCAAACAATCTAAAGATTGTTTATCTATTAGTCTGTAAAATTTGTCTTGTGTCACAGATAGGATATTCACTCTGCTTAGGTTTTGCCTTTGAAGCACATGTATAGCCTTTGATTTTGTTTTGCTGTGAGGTGGAGTAGAAAGCTCCTGGCTTTGAAAAAAAAAAATTTACCTCTTTCTACCTAAGTAGCTTTGTCAAATTACTTAACCTGTCCAAGTGTCAGTTTTCTCATCTATGAAATGGGGATAATAATACCTACCTCTTAAGCCTGTGGGGAGGACTAAGTGAGGTTATGCCCTGAATACAGGGTCCAATTAAAAGTGGTTCATTCTTTTTTTTAATGTATTTTATTTTTATTTTGTTTCTTTATTTATTTGGCTGCGTTGGGTCTTAGTTGCGGCATGCAGGATCTTCGTTGCGGCATGTGGGATCTTTGGTTGCGGTGCGTGGACTCTTCGTTGCGGTGCACAGGCTCTCTAGTTGTGGCAGGTGGGCTCCAGAGCGCGTGGGCTCAGTAGTTGCAGCACATGGGCTTCTCTCTAGTTGTGGCGCACGGGCTCCAGAGTACCCGGGATCCGTAGTTGCGGCGCACAGGTTTGTCTCTAGTTGTGGCGCGCAGGCTCTAGAGCACGCAGGCTTAGTTGCCCCGTGGCATGTGTGACCTTAGTTCCCTGACCAGGGATCAAACCCGAGTCTCCTGCATTGCAAGGCGGATTCTTAACCACTGGACGACCAGGGAAGTCCCAAAAGTTGTTCATTCTTAATATTGACATTTGCAGTGACATGGATAGACATATCACGTGAAGCAAGTCAGACAGAGAAAGACAAATGTTATATGATATCACTTATGTGAGGAATCTAAAAATAATACAAATGAATTTATTTACAAAACAGAAACCAACTCACAGACATAGAAAACAAACTTATGGTTGCCAGAGGGGAAAGGGAAGGGGAGATAAATTAGGAGTTTGGGATTAACAGATACACACTACTATATATAAAATAGATAAACAACAAGGACCTATTGTATAACACATGGGACTATATTCAATTGTTTGTAATAAACTATAATGGAAAATAATCTCAAATATATATATATATATAAAACTGAAAAAAAGTGGTTCATTTTTTAATGAAATAAATAGATAAAACATCTAGCAAAATACCTCGCACATGTGTCTTACTTCCTTTCTCCTTAACTTCTTTCCCTTAAAGTATTACCTTCTTTCTCTAAATAGTACCAAAAAGAAGAAAATAACAAAAGAGCTATCTAGGGCATATTCTTATTTGTACCATAAAACCGTCATGATTATTTTTCCTTATTTAGACATAAATTATTTATTTGCTCTTTAATACTCTTCCCTCATATTCAGTTTATTCTTATTTCTCTCTCTGTCCTTTTTATCTTTCTCCTACCTTCCCTGCCTCAGTTTAACTTTGCCTGGTTTGTCACTGGTCTACTAGGACTATAATAATAATATTTTTCCTATTTAGTTTTAGGGTATTTTTGAACAGTTTAAAGTAATAAGACAGATTTCCTAGAATTTTCCTAAAAGTGACAGAATCCCTTGCAAAATATTTCTAATAAAACATATATTTAAAAATCACAGCCTAGGGTTCATGTCCCTGTCCAGGCACTATGGATGTGTGTTTGGGACTTCCCTGGTGGTCCTGTGGTTAAAAATCAGCCTTCCAGTGCAGGGATGCGGGTTCAATCCCTGGTCGGGGAACTAAGATCCCACATGCTGTGGGACAACCAGGCCCACGTGCTGCAGCTGCAGAGTCCATGTGCTCTGGAGCCTGCACGCCACAAATAGAGAGAAGCCCGAGCGCTGCAATGAAAGATCCCGCGTGCTGCAACTAAGACTCGACCCAGCCAAAAAAATAAAATAAATAAGTAAATATATATTTTTTTTTTCAAGAAAGTAAAATAAAAATAAAAATCACGTTAAACTGGTTTTCTATCACAGTTGTAGAAAAGTTGAAAAACTGATTTTGGAATTATAATAAGATTCCCAGCACTAAGTTCATCTAAGCAGGAATTCTGAGTTCAACTCAGCATAAGAGATTGTATTAATTCAGTTGAGTGTACCCTCACTAGTTTTGAACAATAAAAATGTTTACATCTGATGTTATAAGTCATAGGAGCAACTAATCTATTATTTCCACTCTAGGATACAATCTATATTTAGGAGTCTTGATGTCAGAGTTAAAGTGTCTTGACCATTTCAGATTTTTCCTGCCTTAGGATCAAAGCAGATTGCTGTATTGTATTTGTAAAACATCTTTGAGAGTAGGCCAATTGGAGGGGCTCCAGCTCTTATTCACACAAAAGTGTCTTGACCCCTCCCTCAGGTAAAAGTGCCATAGCCTGGAACAGACAATAGAAGCATTTTAAAGGGGATTGCTATCAAATTATCAGCAATTTTCCTCTTGTCTACACTCAGCTTTTTTTTTTTTTAATGTATTTATTTATTTATTTGGCTGCATTGAGTCTTCGTTACTGCACGCGAGCTTTTTCTAGTTGTGGTAAGCGGGGGGCTAATCTTCATTGCGGTGCACAGGCCTCTCATTGCGGTGGGTTCTCGCTGCATAGCACTGGTTCTAGGCGCGCAGGCTTCAGTAGTTGTGGCACGCAGCCTCAGTAGTTGTGGCTCGCAGGCTCTAGAGCGCAGACTCAGTAGTTGTGGTGCATGGGCTTAGTTGCTCCGCAGCATGTGGGATCTTCCCGGACCAGGGCTCGAACCCATGTCCCCTGCATTGGCAGGCGGATTCTTAACCACTGCGCCACCAGGGAAGTCCTACACTCAGCTTTTCTATTTTTCATTGGTTTATCCCTTACTTTTGAAATCGTTAAATTATTATTTTTTAAATCTTTAGCTTTATGTACTTTTATTCAAACTTTTTTGAATGCCAAATGGAAAGACATTTCAAACTTTTTTTCAAAGAGGCTCTTGCCTTTTCACATTTCACAAGAAGAAAAAAAATTGGGGGCCATATTGAAGTATTTTAATAACTTGGATGCAAATATAATACATATTCATATGTAGTCTCTACTACGCATTAGTCTTCTGTGCATTTAGAAAATGGAAAAGAGTACAAAGTAGCAAAAAAAATTCCAAGGAATAGTTTTACCACCCTAAGATAACCATCTTTTAAGAGTGTTTTATTGCAGATCTTTTCTGTGAACATAGACCCATACTTTGTTAAAAAAATAATAATAATTCTAAATGTAAATATGTAAAGTCCTATAATCTGATTTTTTTTTCAACTAACACAACATCATGAACAGTTTCCTATATCATTAAGTATTCCTTTACATCACTTTCAATAGCTGCATCATATGTAACATCCTATGGCTGGACAAAAGCTTGACAAGAAAATCTGAAAATAGTAGTAAAGATTATAGGCTTTGGAAACAGATATAACTGGGTTTAAATTCTGAATCTGCCACTTACTAGCTTTATGATCTTAACCAAGATACTTAAAGTCTCTGAATCCAACTTGTAATCTATAAAATGAAGAATAAATGAGACAATATATGTGAAATTCAGTATAGTACTTGATACATAATACATTTAGTAATTGAGAATTCAATAAATAATAATTAGATGCTATTATCCTATTTTTTATTTTTCACACCATTATAAAGAATGTTACACTAACAGCATTGTGCCTAATTCTTTGTGCATTTCTATGATTAATTTCTAAATATAAATTCTTGAAAATGGAATTGCTGGGCCAAAGTTTACATATATTTTGAAAGATTTCCTACAAATTGTAAACCACCATTCTGACAATTCATACTTCCACTGGTACAGCATAGGTGTGCATATTTCTCTGTTTCTTTCCCCAGATTGCCAATAGGATAAGGAAAAAGTTATATTTTGTAGATTTAATGCATATGGCTTTGAATATTTTGTTGATAATTAAAAATATAATTAATGGTCATTTGTAGGTATTCTTTTGCAAGTGGACTGTTTATATTCAACACACATTTTTTTCCCATTATTGTGTTTGTCCTCTTCTTAATGATTCCTAAGATTTTTGAGATACTTTTTGTTTACACATGTTGGGTAGTTTTCCAAGTTTAACATGTTTTGATGTTTTTTGACATGCAGAAATTTTAAATATTTATGAAGCCAGATTTTACAATCCTTTACTTTAAATATTGTGTTTTTGCATGTAAAGCAAGCAAAACATTTTAAGATACTATACAAAGGAATATGTTTAAAGTTGTGGTCTTAAAAAGGAGGAGAGGATTTATGGGGGAAAACTCTAGGATTTAATAATTTAAATATTTGAGAATATGTACTTTCTTAGTACTATAAAATCAAGTTCAGGTGGCAGTTTTGAATTGTGTTGTGTGGACTTTGTGGAGATAGGGAGGAGGGCTAGGGGCACAGAAACATAATGAAAGTTTTGAGAATCTGCTTTTGTTAGGCACTGGGCTTGGTGCTTCAGATTGGTAAATCATTTAATTCTCAGACCAGCCCTATGAGATCATTAATCTACCTATTTTACGGTTTCCATTCATTTGACAAATATTTGTTAAGCATAGTATCAGTTTTTAGATTTCCTTTTATAGGAAGTGAAAAAATAAATCCAAACTGGTTTGTACACAAAGAGAATTTATTTTATCCTGAAAAAGTCTGGCAGTAGTTCTAACTTCCATGGTAGCTTGACCCAGGGCCCTAAGTGGCCTCACGTGAGTCATGTGCCTCTCCCTGAGTCAATCACTGTGGTCAGGGGGTACAGTCAGTGGTCTCATTGGCATGGCATAGACAACATGTTCTCCCCTTGGAGCTTTGGGATTAAGTTCCTCTAAAGTGTCTGTACTGAGGGAGCAGCATAAACAAAGGCACAAAGGTATGAAAACCTGAAACATCTGAAAAATGTACATGAACAGATAAGGCTGTCATTTTGTATACCAAGGATTGGCTGAGATTTAAAAAAAAAAAAAAATCAGAACTCAGTTCAACATAAACTGGACTCAGATGGTAGAAATTTCCATATCCATATTCTTTGCTGTGTAATTTGGACTGTGTTCTGAGGGCAATGTCAAGGCCAGGAAGGGAACTGGAACCGCACACCTCAGATGGGACTTGAACCCAGCCAAAACTCAGATTGGTACTTGAACCCCTGGGCTGAGACTCTTAGCCAAAACTCTAAGACTTGAACCCGTGGGCTGAGACTTTTACTCAGCCAAAACTCAGATTGGAACTTGAACCCACGGGCTAGGACTCGAACCTACTGTCTTTTAATTGAGATCGGACACCTGGTCTCAGGACTTAGTGAAGCTCAGGTTCTTTATGTCTCAGTGCAGAAGGAATTCAGCAAGAGGCAAATTGATAGGTAAGAAGTGGATTTATTAGAAAGATACACATTCCATAGACAAAGTGTAGTCTGTCTCAAAAGGTGAGAGCAGCCCCGAGATATGGGGTGGTTAGTTTTTATGGACTGGGTAATTTCACGGGCTACCAAGTGGGAGGACTGTTCCAACTATTTTAGGGAAGGGCTGGGGATTTCCAGGAATTGGGCCATCTCTCTCTTTTTGGCCTCTTATGGTCAGCCTCAGAACTGCCTTGGCGCCGGTGGTTGTGTCATTTAGCTGATGTATTACAATGAGTGCATAATGAGGCCCAGACATCTACTGGAAGTCAAATCATCTGCCATCTTGGGGCAAATCGGTTCTAACCCATTACGTTGTATCCTCAACAGCTATGTCATTCTTTTAAAGGTTGTGCCCTGTCCCCTTCCCTCCTGTTTCAGAACGAAGGAAGATAATAACAGGAAAGAATCTCAGGGTAGAATAATATTTGAGGAGTGAGCAGAGGAATAGGAGTCCATAAAGGAGAGTAATAAGAAAATTCTCAGTAAGGCAGGAGAAGTAGGCAGGAGAAGTAGGAGAGAGTAGCATCCCTTGAAGCCAAGGAACATTTCAAGGAGCCAGAAGTCAACAGTGTCAAATTCAAAACAGAGGTCAAATAACATAGGGTCTGAAAGATGTCCATTGGATTTTCAAATAAGAAAGATGGAAGTAAGGGGTCACTAAGGGGCCAAAGAGCCCATTATCTAGAAGTAAGAGAGGTGATAGGCTAAAGGAATGAGAGTTTGTGATCTACGGTGATCTATTAAAGCTCAAGATTTCAGAGTTTCAGTTTTAGTGGACAATGAAGTAAAGATAGCTTTAATCTGGGAGGTTAATGAGTGTTGAGGTGAAACTATTGACTTCATAAATTTAATATAGAGACTGAGACCGGTCCCAAATCCATAAAAGTGAGAAATGGCTGGGAATTTATTAATAAGTAGGTATGGAGAGATGGTTGGCACAAACTTCATAAAAGGAAGCCTTTCCTAAGGAAGAAGAAAAATAGAGGTATGAAAGGGACAATAGGAAAGTTGAAGAATAATGACACTTCTCCCAGGCCTCATGATTTGTGTGGGGCAAGAAAAGAAATGCTCCCTTTTCTAGAGAGGACAGAAGGTGGGGAAAGACAGGATTTCACCATTTCTGAATGGCTAAATAAAAATCTGGATATTTTCTGAACAAGATATAGTCAGTATGTAGTAAAGAATCTCTTGCCCCAAAAGATGCTCTGGACTTTGCCCTTGGCTTCTGGGAGGTAATCTCTGGGTCCTAGGAATGTTGTGCCTGATAGAGTGTCTTTGTTTGCCTGGGGGCCTTGGGTCACACTGGATAGTCCAACAGTGCGATTTAGGGTGGAGGGCTGGCTCCTCCCGCATAGTCTTAGGGGTGGGGAATGACCACTCCAGAAAGACCAACAATGTGACTTAAAGTGGGGGCTTTGGATCAGTCAACCTGGAGACTGAGATTAACCATGTGTGCAATTAATCAGTCAATCATGCCTATATGATGAACCTCCATTAAAAACTCTGGGCACAAAACTCAGGTGAGCTTCCTGGGTTGGCTGTGCTCCTTATGCATTGTCATAAGTCGATACTGGGAGAGTAAGCTGTTCCTGACCCCAGGAAAAGGACAAAAGAAGCTCTGCATTTGGCACTTCTCCTGGACTCTGCCCTATGTGTTTTTTTCCTTAGTTGATTTTAACCTGTATCCTTTCCCTGTAATAAACCCTAACCTTGAGTATAATGGCTTTCAGTGAGTTCTGTGAGTCCTTCTACCTAATTATTGAACCTGAGGATTCAAACTTGGTGTCAGAAGTGAGTGGTCTTGGGGAAGATGCCCTCTAACTTTGTGGTTGGCCTAAACACCTTGCAGGAGGAAAAAGTCTGCAGATACTACTTTCTTTGCTTTCTTATATCGGTAGAGTACAGTTTACGTTTTAAGATAGTGTTGTTTGTTTATGTTTTAAGACATTGTATACTTTTAAAATAAAGCATTCATTAGACTCCTTTACCCAATATTTATCTATAATAGGTTCATGAGCTCATTCAGTAAATATCTGTTGACTTTAACTGAGAGCAATTAAGGAAGTTAGGAAAAAATCCATTTAAATTGTTTCTGGTGTACATTTTATCAAATGTTTTTTATTAAAGAGAAAATACTTTATGTTATATTATGCTTAAGAATTGTATAATATTGGGCAAATCACATAATTTCTTTGCGTTTGATCATTTCTAAAATTGAAGGTAATACCTTTCTCATACATACTAATTAAAGATTAAGGATTAATGAAAGATGAAGGATTGAATGAGCGATGTTATTAAAAATTTCTAGTCTAGTATCTGGCACATAGTTGTGTTCCATAAATATTAACTGATATAATGATAATATTCTAAGAATTTTATATAAGATTCATGTTTTATAAATTTTACTGAGTAAAAATTGGTAAGTGGCTAACAATTCTGAACTCAATTCTCCTTTATTTAAGAAGCTAATTTCACCTTTGTGCAAATTTGAGGTGAAGGCATTATAATAATATTAGTTAAATGTCCACTAGATTCTATTTACCAATTCCATACAAATCATTGTACTTGAATGGATATGGTTTTAAAAATATGATAGAATTAAACTACCTTATACTTTTATCATTGAAAATCTTATATTTAAATAAATTGATTCCAATTTTTTCATACATTGGCTATGAATAACAATTTCTAGCTCAATTTTTATTACTACATAGTTAAAACTACTTTTTTTGCAAAGTTCTGTCATTGCCACTAGCATGGACTTGTATTGTGATAATTAATGCTGTTTTCTAAAGCTTTTACTTCTATTTTGATTTGCATCAGTTAAGGCACATTCCTGAAATAGTTATCAACATAACTTTTGACTAAAAAATTAATCATTGTTGTAGAAATGCTCCACTGTTCTTGAGCGAATCAAGAATGTTTTCAAGTCAGTCATTTTTAGATTATGATTCTGTGGTGTGTATGAATGGTGTAGGGTGTGTGTGTGTGTGTGTGTGGCCAAACCTGCTATACAACTTGTAAAATACAAGGGTGATCTTACCAATCACATGGGCGGTTTCTTGGCCTCAGGAATAAGAATGGGTTTTCTTTTGTTTGTTTGTTTGTTTAATGTCATAAGTCATGAAAGCAATCTTTCATCAAGCATTCAAAAATAAATTGTCAACTTCCATTCAGAGCTGCAAACTGCATGGAGGAAGCTTTAAGCTTCTTTTTGAAATTCTGCGTTTCCAAGAAAGTACAAAAGGAAGAAGGAAATAAAGAGAAGCAAAGTCGCTGCTCCCCAGTTCTTTTTGCTTGATTTTCTTCTTTCCTTAACCTCTCTCTCCTTACAGTCTTCAGCATAGTAGTTTTTATATCCCTAAGGATTTGGTGAGTCATTTTGGCTTTTAGTGACAGAAGTATGGGGTCGAAAACCCCTTGGAGGAGAGAGAACTCTGCTCTGAAGACCTTTTCAAGGTAGGGAAAGCTCAGGAAACTGTGTCTGTGGACACAGGACGCATTGCCAAGGGGCTAAAGCTAGCAGAAAAGAGCTACCAGAGCCAGAAGAGAAAAGAAAGAAGTAGATGCAGTCTGGGGAGGTAGAGGCGCTGGAAGGCTGGAAATTAAAATTTGTATGGAGATGGAAGGCGAAATAAGAAATGCATAGTTTTGGGGCTTCCCAGGTGGTGCAGTGGTTGGGAATCTGCCTGCCAATGCAGGCGACATGGGCTCGAGCCCTGGCCCGGGAGGATCCCACATGCCGCAGAGCAGCTAGGCCGGTGTACCACAACTACTGAGCCTGCGCTCTAGAGCCCGCGAGCCACAACTACTGAAGCCCGCATGCCACAACTACTGAAGCCTGCACGACTAGAGCCCATGCTCCCAACAACAGAAGCCACCGCAATGAGAAGCCCGCGCACTGCAACGAAGAGTAGCCCCCGCTCGCCGCAACCAGAGAAAAGCCTGCGTGCAGCAACAAAGACCCAGTGCAGCCAAAAATAAATAAATAAAATAAAATAAATTAATTTTAAAAAATAAAGAAATGCATAGTTTTATTAAGTCTTAGACCCCTCCTGCCCTGGTTGCGGTAATTTCTCCAGCGAGATCTGACTGGGGAGGGATTGGGTGAGAGGCGTCACCATCACGCTGGGTTGCGGGCTTGCTCTTGCCACGCTTTCTCAGGTGAGTGTGGGCTGCAGGTGGGAGGCCGGCCTCAGGGGCTTTTCCCAGGTTCCTTGAAAAGACCTTTGCTTCTTCTATACTTAATTTTAAGGAGCTTCCTCAATCAAAACATCTTTGATATTTTGGCTTCCTATTTAAGGATCGTAGGCACAGAGTGAGCGGGGCCCTTGTATTCCACGTGCACCCGTGCCCCTGCGCCCCGCCGGCGGTTCCTGCGGTGGAGGCTCCCTGGGGAAGCAGAGCTGGAGGGCAGGCATGTGGTGCAAGCCGAGTCTGGGCTGCATAATTGGTGCACTTCGAACTTCCCAAAACAGAACGGGCCTGGACCGGGCTGGCTGGAGTTGATCACTCCTGCAATAATTGTGGTGGGATTTCGAATTTGCCAATGGATTCTTCCAATCGTTATCTCATTGGTTGCCCACAGTAATACTCCCCAGAACATATACATCATACTTTTAAAACATCTTTGATATTTGCCATTAGAATCTTACCATCCAACCTCAAATTGGTTGACTGGCAAATTTTAGTAATGTTTGAAAAAGAAGAGGCAATTTCCTCTCCCGCTCTCTTATAACAAAAAGGGGACAAGAAATTATACGGTGTGGATCTATGCACGTAGGCCAGCTTTAATAATTAATTCTTCTAATAATGAGTTTTTAAATTAGTTCTCGTGATTTGTGTGCTGTATTAGTTTTCTGGGGCTGCCATAACACCATACCACAGATGGTGTGACTTAAACAACAGTAATTTATTCCTCACAATTCTGGAGGCTAGAAGTTCAAAACCAAGGTGTCTGCAGAGTTGGTTTCTTCTTAGACCTCCCTCCTTGGCTTGCAGATGGATGCCTTTTCCCTGTGTTCTCACATGGTCTTTCCTTTGTGCATATTGTCTACGTCTTAATCTTTTCTTCCTATATGACACTAGTCATAGTGGATCAAGGCCCACTCTAATGACCTCATTTTAACTTAATTACCTCTTTAAAATAAAGGCCCTCCCTCCAAATACATCCACATTCTGAGATACTTGGGATTAG
Source organism: Balaenoptera musculus (assembly GCF_009873245.2). Lineage (NCBI taxonomy): Eukaryota > Metazoa > Chordata > Mammalia > Artiodactyla > Balaenopteridae > Balaenoptera > Balaenoptera musculus. The sequence continues at coordinate 57,939,534 of NC_045785.1, read as the reverse complement.
GGCTTCAACTTACACATTTGGGAGTGACATAAGTCAGCCTATAATATGAGTCATTTATCAACATTTTAGACTAAAAAAAGAATTCCCTTGTGTGTGTACTTGGAATGTGAGGTAAAGACATTCAGCCAGTTATCTCATTATTGAGCAAAAAGTAATCATTTAACAGAGTGCTTACTCTGTGTTCAATACAGTGTTTAGTGGACTGTATCAGGTACAAGTATAAGACAGAGGCCTTGCCTGCAAGGAGTAAACATTTGAACTGGTAAACCAGGTAATGGAGTAAATTTTAATTTGAGCCTCCCCATTTTCTAGATAGTTGCTCAGTCGTGCTCTTTAGTTTGTGAGTTTAGAGCCACTTTCAGTTTTCCTAAGTTCTTCCTTTAATAGGAGACATTTGCAGCTTGCTGAAGAAGTCTTCTTAGCAGAGCTGATTATGTTGGCAACGTTGGGCTTTTTGTTTGTTTGGTTTTTGACTTTTTTTTCAAAGTGCTAACTGTTAAAATGAATTAATGCTCTTAAAAGTAACTTTTTAGTTTGGTATTGTTATTTTTAGTAACAACTCAGTCTCTGATGTGCTTATAATGTTGGCCTTGCAACCTTGAAATTGTTTGTTGATGTAGCCAAGTCTTCGCAGTGAGCCCCGTGGATGATTTACTATGAGAGTGACTGGGGATTTTATTCTGCTCTAGTTGGCAAGTTCTCTATTTCATTGTGTTCTTTTTCAAAAAACCGTCATTACTGAGCCAGTAATTAAGAACATAAATCCAAGTTTCCTTTGAAAATAATTTTACTGAGTTTACATTTGGCAAGAACCAAATTTTATAATTCACTCAACTTCATATTTCATCCCCAGTAAATCATCATGAATTAATATCATCCATTACAGATAAACTGGGATTACTCCCCCTAAACCATTTTACTCAGAGACATCTCCAAACTAAATTATAATTTTCAGATCCCAGTTAGGTATAAAATCCTTTGCCTGGTGCTGAGATTCAAAGGTAGGTAAATCAATTCTTGCTTTAAATGACCTTTTAACACAGTGAGGAAGAAATTTGTCAAATGGTAAATCTCTGTAGCACAATGTGCCAAGTTCTATAATGAAGGACAAAGTATGATAGGAGCACACAAGAAAATGAAACTGTCACCGGGACAAAGAATGAAAGAATGTCAAGCAAAGTCTCACAGAAGAGGTTGCCTTTACATTAGGAGTTGAGAAAGAATAGGCTTTTGACTGGAAGACATGAGGAAAGAACATCCCAAGTGGAAGGAAAAACAGGAGTGAAGGACATGCTTGGAAAGGGGCAGGATGTGTCTGGGGAATAGGAGTAGTAGAATATGGCAGAAGAAGATGGGTTATGGTGGGAGATTAACTGGAAAGGTAGACCGAGCCAGGTCCTGGACTGTTTTCTTGAACTGTCTTTTATGTCATCTGCAGAGTTTGCGTGTTATTCTGCAGGTAATGGGGAGCAAGCCGAGGTTTGTGGGCTGGAGCTGGACCTGATCAGTGTCCTGTTTAATAAAGACAGCTCTGATGGCATTTTGATGGACCAATATTTGAGGGATATTGAGGAGGAAGGTTAGGGACTAGCAAATTAGGGAGATTAGAAGCGTAGTAACTGAGAGGAGGGAAAATGAACACCTGAAGGTCTGAAGGAAGACGTGACAATGAAAATAAAAGCAAGGATCAGAAAGGTCTTGTCCATTTGGGGTCAATGTTGCCTTACTCTTCATGGAATCATGTGAAAGACTATTGACCCATCTTAACCCCAAGATTCTATGGGTTAGGTTTCTGTGACCACATAAGAACTCTCTATTCCAGAAGGGAGGATTTCCCAGCAACCGTAAGTATATATAAGAATGCTTCAGATATATCGATACATAGTTAAGAAGTGAGATCATCTCTTTCACCCCTAGTTAATATATCAGTTGAAAGGGGGATGATTAGATCTATTTACTTGAACACAAACTAATTTTGTTTTTTGATGAGTCTCCAGTATGGCAACATAGTAATGCTTATCAAGGTAGTGTCCCTAAACAGTTACTATGTATTCAAGACCTACATAACACTTTATGGGGCAATGAGTTTTAGTTTCTGTTCACTGAATTCAGAATAAGAATTTAATAAAAAATTGAGAAGTAAAACTATGAGAAAATTAGAGAAGGAAAGGAAACAAGGTAATAGATGACATGGTACAGAAGATACTGAATTACTGGATTAAAATAGAAGATACTGACTTGCTGAATACTTATTGTTTCCCAAGTTCCAAGCATTTAGTACAGGTATAATTGAAGAAATATACTGTGAAGGAAGCAAGTAGGCCACAAGACGTATGGAAACCATTGGTGATTGCATGGTGGCAGGTATGCAGAAAAAACCAAAATGATATGCATATGAGGAACATGCATTTTGCAGAATTTATACGTAATCTCACACATCTTAACCCTAACTGGTAAGTGTATCATTACTTATATTACTTCTTTTCTTATCAAGCACTTAATGTGTCACCTGCATTCACTCAATTAAACCTCATAACCCTATGAAGTAGGATCTAGAAGAACCTCAACAGGACTCTGTCAAAGATTTATGTATACTCATAAATGTAAATGCAGGATGAAAGCAAATGTAGCATTTACTGTTTTCCATTTCCTCTATGGCTGATGGTTAATTCATTTATTTAGTTTGTTAGGTATTAGGGATGCAAAGATGAATTAGACATGGTTCCTGCCTTCAAGAAACAGTATAGGGGGGAATAAAGTATATCAAATGCTTTAATAAAGTGTGATTAAGTACTAGGATAGCAGTATACGTTGACTATCATGTGAACACAGACGTTGGACATCTAAATCACAGTGTATCAGGGAAAGCCTCCCAGCGGAGGTATTACTTGTGTTGGGTCTTGAGAGATGAATGGGACTTAGAAATACAGGGAATAGATAACAGCATTGTAGGCAGAAGGAACAGCAAAGACAAAGCAACAAGTAAGGGAAAATACAACACATTCAAGAATTGCAAGTTATTCATTAGGACTGGACTATCAAAAGTATACGTGAGGGAGAGGCAGGTGAGGTTAAAGGCTTAGTCAGAGGCCAAACCATGAGCCTTGCATGATAAATCAAGGAGCTTGACCTTTGTCCTGAAAGCTATAGGGAGGCATTGAAGCTGCAATCAGGGAGGCATGTGATTGTATTTTTCTTGAAAAAATAATTCAGGCAAAAGTGAAGAATAAAATGGATAGGATGGAACAAATGTACAGACATATTTTGAAACTACTACAATAATCCAGACAACAAGTTATGGAATCTTAAACTGAGGCAATAGCAATGTGAATGGATAAGAGGAAAAAAACTAAAAAGATATGTAGGATGTAGCATATACAAGAGAAAGTGATTGTTGTATATTTAGGGAAAGGGTGGGAGGGAGTTTTCCAGTAGAGTGGTGACAAAATTCTGGTTTGGGGAACGGCTGCATCAGAATGGCTCTAAAAAATAGATCCCGGGTCTTTACCTCCATAAATCCTGACTTAGTGGATCTGAGGTGGTAACTGGGAATTTGTATTTCTTCAAACCGTTTGAGTTCATTCTGCAGTGTAACTAGGATTGAGAACCATTACAACTCCTAAGTTTATGGGCTGGATGCCTAAGATACAACCTGTGTGATAATAAAGAGAAGCCTACGTGATAATAAAGGTTGGAAGAGATTTTCGGCTAAGGGAGCAGAAGAATGGATTTACTTTTAGACCTACCTTTGGGCTACCTGTGGGAAATCTGGATTGAGTGAGGTATATAGGTTTGGAACTCAGAAGAGAGATTTTCTTTAGAAATAAATGGTGGTAGATGAAGCCATGGGTTTGGAAGCTCATCCTGGAAGAATATATGGAATAGTGGAAAAGATGGCTGAACATTTAGGAACACTAGTATTTAGGAAGCGGTCTGAGAAAGAAGAGCAAGTTGAAGACATTGGCAAGGAATGTTCAGAGAAGGTAAGAAGATGTGACTGTTGTCACAGAAACCAAGAGAAGGGAGACCCATAGGAAGGGGTGGTCAACATTAGCAAAAGTTATAAAAACTCAAATAAGGTAAATAAGAGCAGAAAAGTGCCCACCTATGTATAAGATGGTGACCCTCGTGACTTATGAGAGCAGATTTAGAGGAATAGTTTAAGAGGAAGTCAAATGATGGCTGACTGAGAAGGAAAAGAGATGTAAAAAATTAGAAAACCTAAGTATAGACAACTAGCTTAAGAAATTGGGCAATAAAGGGAAGATGAGAGAGAATAATGGCTAGTAAGGTTAGAGGAGGAATTTTTTCCTTTTTTCTTTTTTTAAATAGAAGAGACTTGAGCATGCTAAGGAGAAGAAACTGGGGAAGAAAACCAATGAAAGATAGAGGAAAGAGGGGATTAAAAATGGAAGTAGTTCTTTTAGGAGGCCAGAGGTAGTAGAACCTAGAGTATTTGGGAGGGATTATCTTTGGATGGGAGAGGAAATACTTCTATTAAAATTAAAATACAGGTGAGATGAGAATTGATGCCGATGAGACTTTGGTATGAGAAGTGGAAGTTGAAGAAGTTCTTACCTGAAATAGGAGAGACTATTTGCCTTGCCTAGGAAGATGGGTGTCACAAGAAAAATGTCTGCCAGGTGCCAACTTACTCAATAAATTTGGTAGAATACCTAGCATAGTGTCTTTCATGTAATAGAGTTAGTAGCTGGAGGCCAAATGAAATGTTTATCTTTAAATGAAAATGTATCCTCATAGAAATAGGACAATGAAGCAGAATTTATGCCCATAGAAGTATAAATATGAAGCAGAAGTATTAAGCCAATATGCTGGTTTAAAATAGACATTAAAAAGTATCAATAAAAGATTAAATCAAGAAAGGACTGAAACAGAAGGTCAAATTGAAGAACGTTTAGTACAGTAGATGCATTTTGCATCAAAAGATTAGTTTTTACTTCATGCAAAAGCAGTTGGTATGCATCATCATATTAGACCTGATGTTCCTTTGCTCTCAGCATTTACTTGAAGAGACACAGCTAGGTCCTTGGAACCCTTGGTATGATGATGAAAGCAAGCAAGTTAGTCTGTAGTGTTAGTCTCACCTCTACTTTCTCCCAGTGCCCTTCCTCCACTGGGAACCATTGGCACATTGCCAAAGACCTATAAAAACATTTGCAAACTTAAAAAGGAAGTATTGGTTCCAAAATATGAAAATAAAACTGCAAAACTGAAACTAATAACATTCCGTCAATTTCATTAAGTGTCAAATTTCGTATTCTTCACTTCAGAGAAACTCATGATATGCACAGTGATTTGCCAGAAATCATATCATAGCTAAATAACTTACTCATAGCAAAATAATTTTAAATCAAAAACATAAAAATTCTTTCAAATTGCAGCTCTGTGTGCGTGTGTGTGTGTAAAAAATGGGATGATGTGGTATAGCTTAAAATATCTGATGTGATGTTAAAGATGAGGGACTCTAAAAGTAAGAGGCATAAGACATTTTACCTTTTAAAAGGACCTGCTTTCCATCCCTTTCACAGTAAGCAGCATGTCTCAGTTCCCTCATGTAATTTTTACCTTCCCCAAACTTGGAAATGCATTCGTTTCAATATGCCGGTTCCTCTAGGTATTTACCTCTCTCTCTCATTTAGAAATAGAAACCTTTGTCCCCAATAAAATAAATTTTGGTGAGAAATATAGCATCCTTCCCCATACTTGAAGTCATATTATGTTTAAGGGAAACACAGAAACTAAAATTCCTGAAGTTGTTTTTAGGATATGTAAGAGGGGTGGTTCCTGAATCTGAAAAGACAGTATATAGCGTCCAGATAATCTCTATTCTCTTCCAAAATCTCTCCCCTCCTCTCCTGTAGGAGACCCAGAGAGTCTGAGGCATTCACACTGTGCTAACACCCTTGCCCTGCATCTCTCCTTTCCAACCTGCAACCCAAGGTTATGTGGTTCATAACAAGGCAGGCTATCTGCCCGCAGCCTCATAGCCCACAAAAGCCCTTTGTCACATTGGATTACATCATGGGACAGAGGTGAAGTATTTAGATGTAGCAAAATATCAGAGGGCATGCTGGGATGGAAAGACACTAGGAGAGCACCAGGAATTCACTCCCAGGGCAATAGGTAGTAAAGGAAAGAAAGTAGAAAAGAGAGCTAAAAGAAACCAAGTACAAAATAATAGGAGCTTTTGGCATAGGATTCTTAATTCTTGTCTTTTCATGCTTTATTGTCTCTGTGTGATATTGATTGAATAATATACAATATGGGAGACATCGCATAAAATTTTTTTGAGCTAGAAAGAACCTTAGTGTTGACATTGATGTTCATTAGAAATATTAATGAATTCAATACTTTCTGTGAACTTTTACATTTAAATGCCGCTGGAGCCCATTCAATTCACTGAGCAAAAATACGTCAAATGCATAAATGTCTACTCAAATTTTAAAAATAAATAAAATAGAGGGAGATTTGGTTTAATATTCCTGATCCTTGCCTCCACTCTGCCCCTAGCTATTTGTATTGCATTGTAAGGTACTTTGTGGCTTTTAATTTTCTCATCTGAAAGTGGAAATAAATTAGACCAGGTCCTGATGGCTAACACTCAGGTCCCCAAAACTAATGTGGACCATCTGACCCCAGATGAAATTTTCAGCAAATTAATTAACTGGAAAATAAGAACTATTATGGCAACAGAACCTCACCAGTTTGGTTGCTGCTCCTTCTGTGTGACTGATTGTCTTCTAAGTGCTGTATTAACAGTTTTGGATCATTGACCAATTTAATTGGAATGTAATTAATTCTATAAATGTGAGCTCTTCTTATTTACTTTCATTAAAATTAAATCATGACAAAAAGAAAATAGGTATAAATCAAGCTGCATGCCCTGGCTTCAGGTATCAGTCACATCTGGTTCTCATACAGTAATCTTGAACTTTCTCCAACTCACCTTTATCATACATTTAAAAATTCCTGGGGCCCACATGCTTCTGGGAATTCTGATCATATGAGCTTCTATCTAAAAAACTTGGGTTCCTCTACAATTCTGTGGTTTATTCCATGATCTATACAGTTCTTTACCTAAAACAGTATTGTAAAGGTGGATCTCTTAATTTATGCCTAAATAATTGATTATATGTTTAAATTTTAATTGCTTTGGAGATTTATTATTTTTCCCCTCCTTTTAAAATAGGAATTTACTGACTGACAATGGCAAAAAAAATCTTAGAGAAGTTAGATGTTCTGGATGAGCAAGCAAAGACACTCTTGGCCATAAGAGCAAAGGTTTGTAAAATATAGGCTAAAATTCAATTTTCCATTAAAAGGTTATCATTTCAAATGTGAACGAGTTTTACTTTTTAGTTAATGATGCATTAGTATGAGGCTACAAACCAATTTGTAAAAAACAATTATATTAGTTGAAAGAGTCATCTATGTAATACTATAAAGAATTAATTAAATATACAAGGTAACTTTTAGGTAGCTGCTGTATTTGGTTATGATGTATCTAACCTGCTTAAAAAAAAAAAAAATCCTGGGTTTCCCTGGTGGTGCAGTGGTTAAGAATCCGCCTGCCAATGTAGGGGACACGGATTTGAGCCCTGGTCCGGGAAGATCCCATGTGCCACGGCTCAGCTAAACCCATGCACCACAACTACTGAGCCTGTGCTCTATAGCCCACGAACCACAACTACTGAAGCCCGTGTGCCTAGAGCCCGTGCTCTGCAACAGGAGAAGCCACTGCAATGAGAAGCCCGTGCACTGCAACGAAGAGTGGCCCCCGCTCACCGCACTAGAGAAAGCCCGCGCGCAGCAACAAAGACCCAACGCAGCCAAAAATAAATAAATAAAATAAGTAAATTAAAAATAAAAGAATCCTAAGCAGTCAAATAGTAAATGTGACTACTCCTATAGTTCTTACTAACCTGTTAAACATAAAATCTTGTTTAGCTGGTTCTTTAAAAGGAAGGAAATATTTGGTATAGCTACCAAATTAGAAATAAAGTTCATAGAAAATAATTAAACTAAAAAGGGTGAGTCTCTTATAAAATCCAATATACAATATTAATAAAGAATACAGTTCTGAAACACCAGATTTTTTACCATATGTGAGCAATTTAATTTGGTTGCAAAAAGACTTGTAAAATAATATAACAATGTGAATAAATGAGGCATATATAAGGAACAATAGAGTCTGAGAAATCAAGGAAGACATCACAGAGAGGAACTCTTAAGTGAATGAACATATTTGCAATTTGAAAATGAAAACGTTAGTGTTTGAATAATAATTTGGTTTTTTTTTAATTTTTCATAATTATCTCCTTTCAGAAAATAAAGGAACACTGAAAAATGGAATAAATTAATTCTGTTATAGCTATCAAAATTTTGAATAGCAAACCAGGGGTAACTTAACTAAAGCAAACCTTTTAGGCTTTGACACCCTAAAGTTTATTGCTTTTTTATTTTTTGTTTAAAATGAATTTTAATATATTTTAAAAAATATAATCAGAGATAAATCTATTAAATTTGTCACAAAATTCCCTTTTACATAAAATTTTAAATTATAATTAGTAATAATAATTCTTACTTTTCCTGGGAGCTTCCTTTGGGCAAAGCATTTCCACATATTTTCTCATTTTGTGTTACTATTCATGTGTTACTGATAGAAAATTCTCTGGAGATTCTTCTGGAAGTATATATAATCATTTTTAAAACCTTTTCTTAATTTTCAAATTACACTGTTGGAAACAAGTTAAGCAACATATAGATATGTATAAAGAAAATTATACAAAAGGAAAATTATATAAAGAAATATTAATAGTCTTTGGCCTCTTCCCTCTAATCCTTTCCTCTGAGACAGACACATTTTAGCAGTTGAGGTTTATTCATCCACATCTTTTGTACTCTTACGAAGATATACAAGTATGAATATCTGTATGTATACATACATTTATCTTTACTTACAAATATCCATAATATAAATATACATGTACATATAGACATACATATACATTTATGAAAGTGGATTATCTATTTTTTCTATTGACAAAAAAATGAAATACAGTATATAAATCACTTTGGTAATTGTTTTTTAATTTTTTAAAAACTTTTATTTTGAAATAATCATAGACTCACAGGAAGTTGCAGAAATAGTACAAAGAGTTCCATGTACCTTTCACCCAGTTGACCCCATCGGTGACATCTCACAGAGTTGTAGTTCAGTAGCAAAACCAGTATGAGTCACATCCAACATTGACACAGGTGTATTACTGTTAACTAGACTACAGACTTTATTGAGTTGTCACCACTTTTTAACCTTCACTCATTTGGGTCTGTAGTTTTATGCAATTTTATCCCACTACAGATTTACGGAAATCACCGCAATCAAGACACAGCACACTTCCATCCTATAAAAGTACTCCCTCATGTTACTTCTTTATATTTGTATCCATGCCCTCACCTCAATTCTCTGTCTCTAACCCCAGCAAGGACTAATCTGTTCTCCATATCTATAATTTTGTAATTTTGAGAATGGTATATAAATGGAATTATTCAGTGTGTAAAATTTTCAGATTGACTATTTCACTATGCCCCTGAGGTCCATCTAAGTTTTTGCATGAAGCAATAACTTTTATATGATAAATAATATATAAATTTTATTGCTGAGTAGTATTCCATTATATGGATGTACAGAGTTTCAACTGCTCACCCACTGAAGGACATTTGGGTTGTTTTCAATATTTTGCTTTTAAAAATAAAGGTGCTGGGCTTCCCTGGTGGCGCAGTGGTTGAGAATCTGCCTGCCAATGCAGGGGACACGGGTTCGAGCCCTGGTCTGGGAAGATCCCACATGCAGCGGAGCAACTAGGCCCGTGAGCCACAACTACTGAGCCTGCGCGTCTGGAGCCTGTGCTCCGCAACAAGAGAGGCCGCGATAGTGAGAGGCCCGCGCACCGCAATGAAGAGTGGCCCCCACTTGCCACAACTAGAGAAAGCCCTCGCACAGAAACGAAGACCCAACACAGCCATAAATTTAAAAATTAATTAATTAATAAAATTTAAAAAAAATTGGGTTGGCCAAAAAAATGTGCCTTTAAAATAAATAAATAAATAAATAAAGGTGCTAAAAAAATAAGATGAAGTAAAACTGCTATGAATATTTGTGTACAGGTTTTTGTATGAATGTAAGTTTTCATTTCTCTGGGGTGAATGCCCAAGAGCGTGATTGCTGGTGCAGGGTCTGTCTCTCAAACTCAACAAGGTCAGAGCCACAAGCTTTGGTTTGAGTTCCCCCTCCCTGCGCGTCAGTCCAGAAACTGCCTCCAAGAAGTAAGCTAGGCTATTGTAGGGTTTACCTAATTTGTTTCCCTTTTTTCAGGGATCATGGTCCTGCTCTGCCTGTTTCCTAATGCCTGATTGTAGTTGCTTTCACATACTTTGTCTGGTTTTTCTACTTGTGTATAACAGAAGGGCAATTCCTGTAGCACTTAATCCCTCACTGGCAGAAACAGAAGTTCCCATATCCTTTGACTTCCTTTTCAAGTTTTTATCTCTTTATTCCTCTGTGCTGTGCTCTGAGAGAATGTTTTAAAGAAGATTTTCGGCTCCTTAACTCACTCTTTAGCTTTACCCTTTTCCCTCTTCAGTCCATCTGTATAAATATGTGAACAAAGTTCTCTTTTGATTGCTTTCTTAACTCTATTTCTGGCTCATGTTCCACCATGTGTGTGGCTCCAGGGAGAGGAGCAGGTTGGAGAGAGCTGCCAGCTATAGTTCCAATAACTACGTATCAATATTGTCTTTGCTAAATATATAGGTCGTTCTTAAATTCTGGACTTTAGAATTTGGAGGGAGACTTCATGATCATCTAGACCAACACCCTCATTTCATAGATAGAAAAAGAGTTGGTACACAAGGCCTCCAATTTTCAGTCTGCGTTATTTTTCCATTGTTGCCTGCCACATAAATTCTGTGTGTGAGTGTGTGTATGTATGAAGTGAGATTAATTTTGTCCTTTCCATACCGGATTTTCCTTATATGAAAAGTGTTCCCTTTTTCACTGAGTTATATTTTGGATTTGCTGCAGAAAAACTGCCTTCAGAGTGAAGTAAAGAAAAAGATTTCAACGATACCCCTGACATTTGATTTTCAGTTGGAATTTCAAAAGGATATTGCTACTTCCATATCTGAGGCAGAATCAAAGATCACAAAAGACAGATCATATGGCATTAAAAAAACAAAAAGGTAATCATCATAACTACCTCAAACTTTCAGTTTGAAATTTTAAAGCATTATTTTATATTGTCTTAGATTATGCAATCTATATTAAATGTAAGCTTAGTCAAACAGGTATATTTCATAATGGTTATGAGGTACAATATGCTAGATTAGCATTCTGAATATTCCTAGTTTATAAAATATTTATTATAATATTTCAGTATTGCAGATGATAATTGTATATAGTAATTATAATTCCAAATTTTTAAAGAAAGACTTTTTTTTTTTATAAATTTATTTTTTATTTATTTATTTATTTATTTTGGCTGTGTTGGGTCTTCGTTTCTATGTGAGGGCTTCCTCTAGTTGCGGCAAGTGGGGGCCACTCTTCATCGCGGTGCGCGGGCCTCTCACTATCGCGGCCTCTCCTGTTGCGGAGCACAGGCTCCAGACGCGCAGGCTCAGTAGTTGTGGCTCACGGACCTAGTTGCTCCGCGGCATGTGGGATCCTCCCAGACCAGGGCTCGAACCCGTGTTCTCTGCATTGGCAGGCGGATTCTCAACCACTGCGCCACCAGGGAAGCCCCTAAAGAAAGACTTCTTGAGCTTTATTATATCGCCCCAAATTAATGTCAGGATTTATTTTAAACTTTAACCAATATACTGCAAAAAAAAAATGGTAGGCCTAGAAAACTAAGTAAGGCAGTTTCTCTGTGTACTTACAAGGGGTAGCCTGAATATGTAATAATTGGTCCTTCACTGGCATTGTGTATGTATGTAATGCTATATAATTTTCTAGGCATCAGAAATGTGGAGGAGAGCCCAGAAAAAAGAAATACTCAGGTGTAGAATCAATAGGACTTCAAATCAATTGGACATTGGTGGTAGTGTGTTCTTACCTCATTTATTCTGTAGTAAATCAGTGTATTAAGTGCAGTTTTACAGATGCCAAACCCAAGTCTTGATGAGGTAAAATAACTTGCCCAAAGTCACAAAGCTAACAAGTGGCAGAAGCTGGATTTAGACATAGCAGTCTGATTTCTGAGCCTATGCTCTTATCACTACCACATTCAACAGAACGATTTCCAGCTTTTGATCTTGGTGACTAGATGTACTTTGGTGTTTTGTACTTAGGTGGAGATCATAAGATGAAAAGCAGATTGGAGTGGATAAGAGATTAGAGTGAGAAATGCTGAGCTTTATTTTGGATATGTTAAGTTTTAGATGCCTGTGGGGCATCCAGGTGATAGTGTCTAGAAGACAGTTGGACAAATATGTCTTAATCTAAAGTAAAACAAGATCATTTAGACTCAAAATACAGCTTACTCAGATTTTTGTTGTTTATGATTTACCAGGATGTCAGAACACGTTTCCATTGTGCAGCCATAAGAAAAAGGAGTTTGTTTCTAACACAAATAAATATTAGTGGTTTATGTAATTCAGCTTTATCACAAACTTCTTTCACTACAACTTTGTTTTTATGTAGACACAGCCAATACTTTTACTTCGAAATCATTTATAGAACTATCCATGTTAAAATAGAATATTTTAATAATACATAGAAAAAGTTGCATAAAATGGAAGTTGGGCATGTAGGGAAGGGAAAAATAATATCTTATTATATATTATGTAGTATATAATTGTAATTATATATATTTTATATTTGTATATATTTATATTTTTGAATTTATATATATGTATACCATTATGTGATAGCATAATATATGGCTAATGACCCATTAGACACATTTAAAGATAACGTGCAGTGTGTTTTATGACAGTATTTTCCAGGATGATACTGTTGCTTTCCCTTTCCTGTCTGTAGTTTGTAAGTAGTTTATAAAGGCATCATTGATCCTGTCTTTAATGATGTTATCAATAGCTGAGTAATGTTCTTTTGAGTTGTTTAAGTCTGGCTGAGTTGAAGTTTGAAATCAGAGTCTAAAATAAAGACAAACAGGCACATAGTTTCAAGATTCAAAGATCAAGTAAATTTTGCTTGATCGGTGCTCAGAGGACCAAAACTATCACACACACACACACACACACACACACACACACACACACACAAGTACAGGAAAATGTCAAGAATTTAAACAAGAATTAAGGTGCAACCTAGGCCAAAAGAAAGAAAATTTGGTTGAAGAAATTAAGAGGATCTAGTACATACAGATAAGTCCAACTGGCAGCATATCTAGGCTCTGAGTTTTGCTTTTAAGACCACTTCTAACATTTGCCTCTCTTCAAGTAACTTTGTGGCAATTTTGTACTGTCACTCATGCTTGAATGATTGGCCCTAAACCAAGTTCAAATAAAAAATTCTTACAGACAACTTCATTTTAATTTTTGTTAACAGTAGCTCTGCTATCCCATATGACTGTAATTTTAATTTATTGATTTTCTTCTACAAGTGTTTACTGAGTGACTACTATACTCTGGGAATATAACAGCAAGAGTGAAATATATCTCTTCAATGGAGATTCAGATAAGCGAACAGACAAACATCAGTTGCCACAGAGAGATTCCTAATGTGAGGATCCGCAAAAGTTTCCTAGAGGAGATGGCCCCTCAGGCTATACAAGCCTACCTCAAGGAACAAGAAAAATGTCAAGTAAACAATCTAACCTTACACCTAAAGGAACTAGAGAAAGAAGAAAAAACAAAACCCAAAGTTAGCAAAAGGAAAGAGATCATAAAGATCAGAGCAGAAATAAATGAAAGAGAAACAAAGAAAACAATGGCAAAGATCAATAAAACTAAAAGCTGGTTCTTTGAGAAGATAAACAAAATTGATAAACCATTAGCCAGACTCATCAAGAAAAAGAGGGAGAGGACTCAAATCAATAAAATTAGAAATGAAAAAGGAGAAGCTACAACGGGCACCACAGAAATACAAAGCATCCTAAGAGACTACTACAAGCAACTCTATGCCAATAAAATGGACAACCTGGAAGAAATGGACAAATTCTTAGAAAGGTATAACCTTCCAAGACTGAACCAGGAAGAAATAGAAAATATGAGCAGACCAATCACAAGTAATGAAATTGATACTGTGATTAAAAATCTTCCAACAAACAAAAGTCCAGGACCAGATGGCTTCACAGGTGAATTCTATCAAACATTTAGAGAAGAGCTAACACCCATCCTTCTCAAACTCTTCCAAAAAATTGCGGAGGAAAGAACACTCCCAAACTCATTCTATGAGGCCACCATCACCCTGATACCAAAACCAGACAAAGACACTACAAAAAAAGAAAATTACAGACCAATATCACTGATGAATATAGATGCAAAAATCCTCAACAAAATACTAGCAAACAGAATCCAATAACACATTAAAAGGATCATACACCATGATCAAGTGGGATTTATCCCAGGGATGCAAGGATTCTTCAATATATACAAATCAATCAATGTGATACACCATATTAACAAATGGAAGAATAAAACCATATGATCATCTCAATAGATGCAGGGAAAGCTTTTGACAAAATTCAACACCCATTTATGATAAAAACTCTCCAGAAAGTAGGCATAGAGGGAACCTACCTCCACATAATAAAGGCCATCTACCACAAACCCACAGCAAACATCATTCTCAGTGGTGAAAAACTGAAACCATTTCCTCTAAGATCAGGAACGAGACAAGGATGTCCACTCTCACCACTATTATTCAACATAGTTTTGGAAGTCCTAGCCATGGCAATCAGAGAAGAAAAAGAAATAAAAGGAATACAAATTGGAAAAGAAGAAGTAAAACTATCACTGCAGATGACATGATACTATACATAGAGAATCCTAAAGATGCCACCAGAAAACTATTAGAGCTAATCAATGAATTTGGTAAAGTTGCAGGATACAAAATTAATGCACAGAAATCTCTTGCATTCCTATACACTAATGATGAAAAATCTGAAAGAGAAATTATGGAAACACTCCCATTTACCATTGCGACAAAAAGAATAAAATACCTAGGGAAACAAAAAAATGACAATCCAGGAATCTGCTATTCGGATGAATCATCATTTATATTTGAGAACAAAAGAGAGACAAGTTTTTGGACATGAAAGACTTTAGAATGTAAACTGCTTATTTATTCTTTCTGAGGAACTTGGAGAAATATTTTTATCCAAATTTAAATTAAATATGAATAAAATAAAGATCCAAACTGGGTATCTTTATTACACAAAAATGCATTTGAAAATTTCCCACAGTGTCTGAATGAAACTCTGGACTTCCATCTCAAAGTGGCTGTTCTATAAAAATATAAAACATTCCAAAGAATTACCAGGTAAAAGTGGTCCATAAGAGATTTCAAGTTGGGAAGAGGCAGCTTTAGCTCAACCCCCATCCTCCCATCTGAGCAGTACTTTTCTCTGGGTTTCCTCCTTTGTTTGCCAGTGCCACCTCAATGGTCCATCCCAGACACATGCAACAGCCTTCTTTTAATTCCAGCCCATGCAGCACAAATCAAGGCCTTTACTTGTATTCCCTTTAACTCAACTGCAACAGGATGTAATTTCACAGGGAATTTTTCTAACTATAAGACAAAAAGTGGGGGAGGGAAAAGGATGAATTTTTAAAAATTTGAGCAGCCCCAAACCAATACAACTTACAAAAAACAGATTTATAAATTTATGCTAGTGAACTAACCTACCAAATTTATAACTCCGGTTCCATTCGTCATATTCTATGAAAACCCAGTTCTAGGAACACAGTTTTTATTCCTAGGCTCGTATCCCTCCCATTCCTTCTTCCTACTGTTGGGGTAAAATTCTCCATGGGTCTCCTGTATTTCTGTGCATCTTGTGAGGAGAAGCACTGGCTGCCTTTGTTCTTATCTTTTCAAGGACGTTTGTATGACAGACAGCCTCGGAAGACAGAGAAAGAGCCTTCCTCTGAACAAGAACAGGAATATTACCGTCCATTATAAAAGATTTAGGTTCCCTAAACTCAAGATTCCATTCCTGTAACATAACCCAGTGTGTGTGCAGGTGACATCTGGCCCTCTGCTTGTTGCCCTGTGGAATTGGGGCTCAGAGAACTGACGCAGAAGGTGCTACTCCTGTTGCTGTGCATAATAAACTGTCCTTTGTCTCTGACCCAGGAGTCTCATGTCTTCTGCCAGAAGAGATGAAACTGTGGCAGGCTAACTTGTTGCTTTGTAAATAGGGCCAAATCTCCAACCTTTCACAGTTCTTCACACCTACTTGGAGGGAAGGAGCTTTGCGGGTAGAATGAGAGAAAACTTGTCGGTAGAATGAGAGCAAACTTGGACCTTCTCACAAACTGAGTGGTAAAAGTAGTTGTGGCTCATTTCTCAGTGAATAATAGAGCATCCTTATCCAGGACCCTGTGAGCCTAGAAGGAGCCTATTTATATACCCATTTTGTCTATCCTATAAGTCTATCTGCTTCTAGGTAGCAGGATTTATAATTTAGTTATACCTAAACTAAGTCCACAAAATTAATCCACATAATAAAATTTTTAAAAAGAAAGAAAACACCATGACAAGGGACTATGTAAACTAGAAAAGAAAGACGTGATTAGTTGGGGACAGAATTTGTGTAAAGTTAATTTTATAAACCAAATATCTAGAACTTAGTTCAATTTATTTTTTACAAATTATGTTAACAACTGATGGGAACATACTGTATAGCACAGGGAACTCTACCTAATGTACTGTGATAACCTAAATGGGAGGGAAGTCCAAAAGGGAGGGGATATCTGTAGGTATATGGCTGATTCATTTTGTTGTGCAGTGGAGGCTAACACAACATTGTAGAGCAAACATACTCCAATAAAGATTAAAAAAAAAAAAAGAATAGCAAAAATAAGAATTATGTTAAGTGTGCATTTACTGAAGGACCAAATATAAATGAATAAATAAAGCTGTCGGGGGAGACCTTCAAGATGGAGGAGGAGTAAGATGTAGAGATCACCTTCCTCCCCACAAATACATCAGAAACACATCTACATGTGGAACAACTACAGAACACCTACTGAACGCTGACAGAAGACCTCAGACCTTCCAAAAGGCAAGAAACACCCCAGGTACCTGGGTAAGGCAAAAGAAAAAAGAAAAAACAGACAAAAGAATAGGGACAGGACCTGCACCTCAGGGAGGGAGCTGTGAAGGAGGAAAGGTTTCCACACACTAGGAAGCCCCTTCACTGGCGGAGGCAGGGGGAAGCTTTGGAGCCACGGAGGAGAGCGCAGCAACAGGGGTGCGGAGGGCAAAGCAGAGAGATTCCTGCACAGAGGATCGGTGCCGACCAGCACTCACCAGCCCAAGAGGCTCATCTGCTCACCTGCCGGGGTGGGCGGGGGCTGGGAGCTGAGGCTCGGGCTTCCATCGGATCCCAGGGAGAGGACTGGGGTTGGCTATGTGAACACAGCCCGAAGGGCCTAGTGCACCACAGCTAGCTGGGAGGGAGTCCGGGAAAAAGTCTGGAACTGCCTAAGAGGCAAGAGACCATTGTTTTGGTGTGTGCGAGGAGAGGGGATTCAGAGTGCCACCTAAATGAGCTCCAGAGACCAGCGTGAGCCACGGCTATCAGCGCGGACCCCAGAGATGGGCATGAGACGCTAAGGCTGGTGCTGCAGCCACCAAGAAGCCTGTGTGCAAGCACAGGTCACTATCCACACCTCCCCTCCCGGGAGCCTGTGCAGCCCGCCACTGCCAGGGTCCCGTGATCCAGGGACAACTTCCCCGGGAGAACGCACGGTGCACCTCAGGCTGTTGCAACGTCACACCAGGCTCTGTTGCTGTAGGCTCACCCCGCATTCCATACCCCCAGCCTGAGTGAGCCAGAGCCCCCGAATCAGCTGCTCCTTTAACCCCATCCTGTCTGGACGAAGAACAGATGCCCTCAGGCGACTGACACACAGAGGAGGGGGCTAATCCAAAGCTGAACCCCAGGAGCTGTGCAAACAAAGAAGAGAAAGGGAAATCTCTCCCAGCAGCCTCAGAAGCAGTGGATTAAATCTCCACAGTCAACCTGATGTACCCAGCATCTCTGCAATACCTGAATAGACAACGAATCATCCCAAAATTGAGGCGGTGGACTTTGGGAGCAACTGTAGACTTGGGGTTTGCTTTCTGCATCTAATTTGTTTCTGGTCCTATGTTTATCATAGTTTAGTATTTAGAGTTTATTATCATTGGTAGATTTGTTTATTGATTTGGTTGCTCTCTTCATTTTTTTTTTTATATATAGATACGTATGTATTTTTCCTTTTTCTCTTTTGGTGAGTGTGTATGTGTATACTTCTTTGTGTGATTTTTTCTGTATAGCTTTGCTTTTACCATTTGTCCTAGGGTTCTCTCTGTCTTTTTTTGTTTGTTTGTTTTTAGTATACTTTTTAGCGCTTGTTATCATTGGTGGATTTGTTTTTTTGGTTTAGTTGCTGTCTTCTTTCTTTTTTTTTCTTTTTCTTTTTTTTATAACTTAAAAATATTTTTTTTATTTTTAATAATTTTTTTAAATTTTTAATTTTAATAACTTCCTTTTCTTTTCTTTCTTTCTTCCTTCCTTCCTCCCTTCCTCCCTTCCTCCCATTCTTTCTTTCTTTCTTTCTTCTTTCTTTTTTTCTTTCTTTCTTCTTTCTTCCTTTCTTTTTCTTTCTTTCTCCCTTTTCTTCGGAGCCTTCTGGCTGACAGGGTCTTCGTGCTCTGGCCAGGTGTCAGGTCTGTGCCTCTGATGTGGGAGAGCCGAGTTCAGGACATCGGTCCACCAGAGACCTCCCAGCTCCATGTAATATCAAATGGCAAAAGCTCTCCCAGAGATCTCCATCTCAACGCTAAGACCCAGCTCCACTCAATGACTAGCAAGCTCCAGTGCTGGACACCCTATGCCGAACAACTAGCAAGACAGGAACACAACCCCACCCATTAGCAGAGAGGCTGCCTAAAAATATAATAATTTCACAGACACCCCAAAACACACCACCAGACGTGGTCCTGCCCACCAGAAAGACAAGATCCAGACTCATGCACCAGAACACAGGCACCAGTCCCCTCCACCAGGAAGCCTACACAACCCACTGAGCCAATCTTAGCCACTGGGGCAGACACCAAAAACAACAAGAACTACGAGCCTGCAGCCTGCAAAAAGGAGACCCCAAACACAGTAAGTTAAGCAAAATGGGAAGACAGAAAAACACACAGCAGATGAAGGAGCAAGGTAAAAACCCACCAGGCTAAATAAATGAAGAGGAAATAGGCAGTCTACCTGAAAAAGAATTCAGAGTAATGATAGTAAAGATGATCCAAAATCTTGGAAATAGAATGGAGAAAATACAAGAAACGTTTAACAAGGACCTAGAAGAACTAAAGTGCAAACAAACAATGATGAACAACACAATAAATGAAATTAAAAATTCTCTAGAAGGAATCAATAGCAGAATAACTGAGGCAGAGGAAAGGATAAGTGACCTGGAAGATAAAATAGTGGAAATAACTACTGCAGAGCAGAATAAAGAAAAGAGAATGAAAAGAATTGAGGACAGTCTCAGAGACCTCTGGGACAACATTAAATGCATCAACATTCTAATTATAGGGGTCCCAGAAGAAGAAGAGAAAAAGAAAGGGACTGAGAAAATATTTGAAGAGATTATAGTCGAAAAGTTCCCTAACATGGGAAAGGAAATAGCCACCCAAGTCCAGGAAGCGCAGAGAGTCCCATACAGGATAAATCCAAGGAGAAACACACCAAGACACATAATAATCAAACTATCAACAATTAAATACAAAGAAAAAATATGAAAAGCAGCAAGGGAAAAACAACAAATAACATACAAGGGAATCCCCATAAGGTTAACAGCTGATCTTTCAGCAGAAACTCCGCAAGCCAGAAGGGAATGGCAGGACATATTTAAAGTGATGAAAGGGAAAAACCTACAACCAAGATTACTCTACCCAGCAAGGATCTCATTCAGATATGACAGAGAAATTAAAAGCTTTTCAGACAAGCAAAAGCTAAGGGAATTCAGCACCACCAAAACAGCGTTACAACAAATGCTAAAGAAACTTCTCTAGGCGGGAAACACAAGAAAAGAAAAAGACACACAAAAACAAACCCAAAACAATTAAGAAAATGGTAATAGGAACATACATATCGATAACTACCTTAAATGTAAAAGGATTAAATGCTCCAACCAAAATACATAGACTGGCTGAATGGATACAAAAACAAGACGCATATATATGCTGTCTACAAATGACCCACTTCAGACCTAGGGACACATACAAACTGAAAGTGAGAGGATGGAAAAAGATATTCCATGCAAATGGAAATCAAAAGAAAGCTGAAGTAGCAATTCTCATATCAGACAAAATAGACTTTAAAATAAAGACTATTACAAGAGACAAAGAAGGACACTACATAATCATCAAGGGATTGATCCAAGAAGAAGATATAACAATGGTAAATATTTATGCACCCAACATAGGAGCACCTCAATACATAAGGCAAATGCTAACAGCCATGAAAGGGGAAATCAACAGTAACACGATCATAGTAGGGGACTTTAACACCCCACTTTCACCAATGGACAGATCATCCAAAATGAAAATAAATAAGAAAACACAAGCTTTAAATGATACATAAAACAAGATGGACTTAATTGATATTTGTAGGACATTCCATCCAAAAACAGCAGAATACACTTTCTTCTCAAGTGCTCGTGGAACATTCTCCAGGATAGATCATATCTTGGGTCACAAATCAAGCCTTGGTAAATTTAAGAAAATTGAAATCATATCAAGTATCTTTTCCAACCACAATGCTATGAGATTAGATATTAATTACAGGAAAAAAAATCTGTAAAAAATACAAATACATGGAGGCTAAACAATACACTACTTAATAACCAAGAGATCATTGAAGACATCAAAGAGGAAATCAAAAAATACCTAGAAATAAATGACAATGAAAACACGATGACCCAAAACCTGTGGGATGCAGCAAAAGCAGTTCTAAGAGGGAAGTTTATAGCAATACAATCCTACCTTAAGAAACAAGAACATCTCAAATAAACAACTTAACCTTACACCTAAAGCAATTAGAGAAAGAAGAACAAAAAATCCCCAAAGTTAGCAGAAGGAAAGAAATCATAAAGATCAGATCAGAAATAAATGAAAAACAAATGAAGGAAACAATAGCAAAGATCAATAAAACTAAAAGCTGGTTCTTTGAGAAGATAAACCAAACTGATAAACCATTAGCCAGACTCATCAAGAAAAAAAGGGAGAAGACTCAAAACAACAGAATTATAAATGAAAAAGGAGAAGAAACAACTGACACTGCAGAAATACAAAGGATCATGAGTGATTACTGCAAGCAACCATATACCAATAAAATGGACAACCTGGAAGAAATGGACAAATTCTTAGAAAAGTACAACCTTCTGAGACTGAACCAGGAAGAAATAGAAAATATGAACAGACCAATCACAAGCACTGAAATCGAGACTGCGATTAAAAATGTTCCAACAAACAAAAGCCAAGGACCAGATGGCTTCACAGGCGAATTCTATCAAACATTTAGAGAAGAGCTAACACCTATCCTTCTCAAACTCTTCCAAAATATAGCAGAGGGAGGAACATGCCCCAACTCATTCTACAAGGCCACCATCACTCTGACACCAAAACCAGACAAAGATGTCACAAAGAAAGAAAACTACAGGTCAATATCACTGATGAACATAGATGCAAAAATCCTCAACAAAATACTAGCAAACAGAACCCAACAGCACATTAAAAGGATCATACACCATGACCAAGTGGGGTTTATCCCAGGAACACCAGGATTCTTCAATATATGCAATCAACCAATGTGATAAACCATATTAACAAATTGAAGGAGAAAAACCATATGATCATCTCAATAGATGTAGAAAAAGCTTTTGACAAAATTCAACACCTATTTATGATAAAAATAACCCCAGAAAGTGGGCATAGAGGGAACTTACCTCAACATATTAAAGGCCATATATGACAAACCCACAGCCAACATCATTCTCAATGGTGAAAAACTGAAACCATTTCCACTAAGATCAGGAACAAGACAAGGTTGCCCACTCTCACCACTATTATTCAACATAGTTTTGGAAGTGTTAGCCACAGCAATCAGAGAAGAAAAAGAAATAAAAGGAATCCAAATTGGAAAAGAAGAAGTAAAGCTGTCACTGTTTGCAGATGACATGATACTATACATAGAGAACCCTAAAGATGCTACCAGAAAACTATTAGAGCTAATCAATGAATCTGGTAAAGTAGCAGGATACAAAATTAATGCACAGAAATCTCTTGCATTCCTATATACTAATGATGAAAAATCTGAAAGTGAAATGAAGAAACTACTTCCATTTACCATTGCAACACAAAGAATAAAATATCTAGGAATAAACCTACCTAAGGAGACAAAAGACCAGTATGCAGTAAACTATAAGATACTGATGAAAGTAATTAAAGATGATACAAACAGATGGAGAGATATACCATGTTCTTGGATTGGAAGAATCAACATTGTGAAAATTACTGTACTACCCAAAGCAATTTACAGATTCAATGCAATCCCTATCAAACTACCAGTGGCATTTTTCACAGAACTAGAACAAAAAAAATTCACAATTTGTATGGAAACACAAAAGACCCTGAATAGCCAAAGCAATCTTGAGAAAGAAAAACAGAGCTGGAGGAATCAGGCTCCTGGACTTCAAAGTATACTACAAAGCTACAGAAATCAAGACAGTATGGTACTGGCACAAAAAAAGAAATATAGATCAATGAAACAGGATAGAAAGCCCAGAGATTAAACCCACGCACATATGGTCACCTTATTTTTTTTTTTTTTTTTTTTAATTTATTTTATTTTTGGCCGCATTGGGTCTTCATTGCTGCGTGCGGGCTTTTTCTAGTTGCGGTGAGCGGGGGTACTCTTCGTTGCAGTGCGCGGGCTTCTCATTGTGGTGGCTTCTCTTGTTGCGGAGCACGGGCTCTAGGCACGCGGGCTTCAGTAGTTGTGGCACGAGGGCTCAGTAGTTGTGGCTTGCAGGCTCCAGAGCGCAAGCTCAGTAGTTGTGGCACACGGGCTTAGTTGTTCCGTGGCATGTGGGATCTTCCCGGACCAAGGCTCGAACCCGTGTCCCCTGCATTAGCAGGCGGATTCTTAACCACTGCGCCACCAGGGAAGTCCCTGGTCACCTTATTTTTGATAAAGGAGGCAAGAATATACAATGGAGAAAAGACAGCCTCTTTTCTGGGAAAACTGGACAGCTACATGTAAAACAATGAAATTAGAACACTCCTAACACCATACACAAAAATAAACTCAAAATGGATTAAAGACCTAAATGTAAGGCCAGACACTATAAAACTCTTAGAGGAAAATGTAGGCAGAACACTCTGACATAAATCACAGCAAGATCCTTTTTGACCCAGCCCCTAGAGAAATGGAAATAAAAACAAAAATAAACAAATGGAACCTAATGAAACTTAAAAGCTTTTGCACAGCAAAGGAAACCATAAACAAGATGAAAAGACAACCCTCAGAATGGGAGAAAATATTTGCAAATGAAGCAGCTGACAAAGGATTAATCTCCAAAATTTACAAGCAGCTCATGCAGCTCAATATCAAAAAAAAAACAACCCAATCCAAAAATGGGCAGAAGACCTAAATAGACATTTCTCCAAAGAAGATATACAGATTGCCACATGAAAGGATGTTCAACATCACTAATCATTAGAGAAATGCAAATCAAAACTACAATGGGGTATCACCTCACACCAGTCAGAATGGCCATCATCAAAAAATCTACAAACAATAAATTCTGGAGAGGGTGTGGAGAAAAGGGAACCCTCTTGCACTGTTGGTGGGAATGTAAATTGATACAGCCACTATTGAGAATAGTATGGAAGTTCCTTAAAAAACTGAAAATAGAACTACCATATGACCCAGCAATCCCACTACTGGGCATATACCCTGAGAAAACCATAATTCAAAAAGAGTTATGTACCACAGTGTTCACTGCAGCTCTATTTACAGTAGCCAGGACATGGAAGCAACCTAAGTGTCCATCAACAGATGAATGGATAAAGAAGATGTGGCACATATATACAATGGACTATTACTCAGCCATAAAAAGAAACGAAATTGAGTTATTTGTAGTGAGGTTGATGGACCTAGAGACTGTCACAGAGTGAAGTAAGTCAGAAAGAGAAAAACAAATACCATATACTAACACATATATATGGATTCTAAAGAGAAAAAAAAAAGGTTCTGAAGAACCCAGGGGCAGAACAGGTATAAAGACGCAGGCGTAGAGAATGGACTTGAGGACACAGGGAGGGGGACAGGTAAGCTGGGATGAAGTGAGAGAGTGGCATGGACATATATACACTACCAAATATAAAATAGAAAGCTAGTGGGAAGCAGCTGCGTAGTACAAGGAGATCAGCTTGGTGCTTTGTCACCACCTAGAGGAGCGGGATAGAGAGGATGGGAGGGAGACGCAAGAGGGAGGAGATATGGGGATATATGTATATGTATAGCTGATTCACTTTTTTATAAAGCAGAAACCAACACACCATTGTAAACTTTGGCTTTCCTCTCATAAGCACACTGAATCTTTAACAGCATTTTGCAAAATTAGCAGGTTTAAGACCTCCTCAAAGAATGTTAAAATGACCATAATTTAAGAAATTGAAGAGAAGAAACAGACAACATAAAGGCACAATATTAGTAATGAGAAAGGAGCTATGCCAATGGACGTAGAAGAAATTAAAATAATTATAATGAGTACTTCATATAACTGTGCTGCTTTGAAACATGAGTCAGATAGTGGATAATCTGGGAAAATATAAATGGTGAAAATAGAATCAACAAGAAAAAGAAAATGTAACTAAATCAGTAACTAGAAAATTTTGAGAAATTGTCAAAGAACTATCTTTTACAAAAGCACCATCTTGAAGCTGTGTCAGGGTGACTCCAACGTTTCAAAGAACTATTTAAGTGGTTTCTGAGCATAGAGATGGAATAGTTCCAATTCTTTTTATAAAGATAGCTTTGAACCTCAAGTCTGACCACAAGAATGTAAAACCATTGCAGTGTCTCGCTTATAAATATAGATTTTTTTAAAATCTAAAATAAAAATATTAGCTTAACTGTTTCACTGCCTTTCTCAACTTGGGAACATATAACATAAAGCAGTTTTATATTTATTTCTCCAATTTCACTCTGATCATTTTTGGTTATTAAAAGTCTGACCAGTTTAGTATTTTGATCCCGTGTATTAGTTGAGGTTTCCCCTTCCCCCATATAAGCCAGTTTAGTGACCTGAAATGAAAAGGGGTATGGCCAGCAATTTGATTCTTCCTGTCCTGACCTGTAAGTGGGAGATGGGTGTGGTCTTCCTCTAGCGCACCTCCTCTTCTTCCCTCTTTTAATCTTTTCTTTTCTTCTGGTATGGGATCATTGGTGTGCTAGAGCCAGCTCCCAACAATTTGTTAGAGGTGATTGTTGAGTCTTCAGGGATTGTGTTAGATGGTTATTAAACACAGTCATTATTTAAATTAAATATGTAAACTAAAAATTCAGTGACATACTAAAAAAGATAAAACTCATCACCTCCTAATTATTTTATTACATTTCACTATTATCTAATGTTTTTTGTTTGTTTGTTTGTTATTTGAAGGCCCAGTGTTTGATTTTATTTCATCCAACAGAAGGTTCTATTTGTGGTAGCGAACAGACGCTGGGGATTGGGGCTGAGAGGGGGCAGGAGAAGGGGAAAAAAGCCACATCCACTCCCACGCATAGGTTTTCCCCGAAATTGCCACGTGGAGATGAATGAGTGATTCTGCAATTTATCACCTTCTCTCTCCTCCCTTCCTCTGGCTACCGCTGGGTCTCGATAACGCTCATGTCTTCAACAGGAGGTCCCAAGGCGCGGGGCAGTGGGGAGATCCCCGGGGCAAAAGGCTTCACCTCGCGGCTGCAGTGAGCGGCGGGTGCCTATCTAATGTAAATAATTCTTATACCCCAAGAGGTAAATATTACCCTCATTTGGCATATGAGGGACTGAGATTCAGAGAAACTCAATATTCTGCAGAAGTTTACATAGAGTCTAGATGCAAAGTATGGTCTAACCTCAAAGCCCATGCTCTTTGGTTCACTGTAAGGAAATCCATATCTGAACATCTCTATATATTCTGCAGATGTATTTGAAAAAATACCACAGTAAGATAAGTATAAAAAAATCATCTCCTTAACAAGACTATATAGCCAACAACATTAGGGTGGAATCTTTGACACATTCCTATTTAAATTAGAAACAGAGGGATGCCCATTCTCACTAGTATACCAAACTATTCTGGAAGTACTTGCCAATGATATTAAATAACAACATAAGATACAAATTTAAATGTTTTGAAAGGAACAGATAATTTATTTTATGAAGATTAAATGATTGTTTATTGAAAAACCTAAAGAGAATAAACTGAAAACTCATTGGAAATTATAAGATTATAAGAGAGTTCAATCAAAATTTACCAAAACAACTCATACATTCAACAAGTATTTATTATACGTGTACTATGTGCCAGTCACTGTTCTAGGTGCTAGGAATACACAGTGACTAAAACAAAGACCCTGCCCTTAATTTGCATTCTAGGGTAAGGCGGAGAGACAGATAACAAACAAGCAAATGAATGTATAATATAAATTCACTAGTGATAAATGCTATGAAGAAAAATATAGTAAATTAACGGAATTAGGATTGATTCCCTTAATTTACTATATTAGACGAGAGGGGGCGCAAAAAGACCTTTCTGGAGAGATGGGAATTTGAGTAAAGACTTATGAAATACATCTCTTTTTTTTTTTTTTTTTTTTTTAATTTTATAGCTACTTTTTTTTTTATTTTTATTTATTTATTTATTATTTTTGGCTGTGCTGGGTCTTCGGTTCGTGCGAGGGCTTTCTCTAGTTGCGGCAAGTGGGGGCCACTCTTCGTCGCGGTGCGGGGACCGCTCTTCATCGCGGTGCGCGGGCCTTTCACTATCGCGGCCCCTCCCGTTGCGGGGCACAGGCTCCAGACGCGCAGGCTCAGTAGTTGTGGCTCACGGGCCCAGCCGCTCCGCGGCATGTGGGATCCTCCCAGACCAGGGCTCGAACCCGTGTCCCCTGCACTAGCAGGCAGACTCTCAACCACTGCGCCACCAGAGAAGCCCGAAATACATCTCTTATGATTTAAGTGAGCAAACCTTGCAATACCTAGGGGAAGAATATTACAGGCAGAGGGAAGAGCAAGGGTCAAGGTACTTACGTGAGAGCATAAGTTCCTTTCCTTAAACCAAACAGCCAAAAAACTCACTCTGCTTCCATGTGGAGGAGAGGGGTAAAGGGATGCACAGAGAGAGACCTGGAGGGCATTCAATGGAAGCTCCTCTACTTGGAAATACAAGAATTGGGAGGAAAGTTTCTGTCTTGCAATGAGAATTGTGAATTTCATTTCAGTGTGACAGGAAACAGTTGGAGGGAAATGACAGTCTCATTTATATTTTACAGGTGCCACCATGGTTGCATTGGGAAAATACTGCTGGGCACAAGAGTGACAGCAGAGAGAGCAGATAGAAGAAGATGAGGGATGTAGAGAAGTAGTTCAGATGAGAGATGAAGGGGCCTTGGACTAGGGTAGATGTGATGAGGAAGGAAGTGGTTGGATTTGGAATGTATTTCAAAGAAAGATCCAATGAGATGTGCTGAGATATCGGGAATGGGGAATGAGAGAAAGAAAAGTCAAAGATGATTGCAGAGTTTTTGGCCTAAGCCTCTGGCTGAATGGAAATGAGAAAACCTGGGGAAGGAACAGATTGGAAAGGAAGTGGAAGCAAACATTTGGTTTTGAATATGTTTGAAATTCCCATGATATAGCTAACTGCAGAAATCATGTAGCAGTTGGATATATAAATCTGGAGCTCAGGGAAGAGTTTGGGGTCTGTACTATAAATCTGGAGGACATCAACCTATAGATAATAAAAGTTGGGAGACTGGATGATATAAACTAAAGGTGAGTGTCTGAGATCTGAGTCATAGCATTTAGAGGTCAGAAATATCAAATTATATAATTATTATAATTACATACCATCAATAGTTAAAGAATTTAGTGGAAAAAAATTTCTGTTTACAGTAAATAGATTCTGTGATCCTATCTGGTATACTATTCTGGAATCTGAGCTGACCCTAACTGCATATCCCACCACTATGACTCAGCAATGTCCCCAATATCTCATTTAACAAATTTCCAATGTATTTTTCTAAAAGGGTTAATTAGCTTGTGAACAGTAGTTTCCTGAGTGCCCTCAATTTTATGACAACAGCAGTTTTCTCTCTCTGTTTCCAGTGATTACCACTAATATTTTCAGCTCCTGCTTAATCAGTCCCAATCTTTTACACTTTGTACTATAATATATTAAAACAATAACATTAAAATCTTTATAACTGGGACTTGACCACATTTCTCCAAATTTATTTTTAGATTAGTTTTGTAAATTTTCTGATTATTTTAATTTAGATTAATTTTATTTCTTTCAGATATGTCTCCTTCAAAAATATGCTTGAACCTAAAAAGAGTGATTTTGAAAAGTCAAATTTAAGACCACACTTTGCACCAACAAAAATAAAAATTCAAGAAATCAAGTCAGTAGGTAATGCTGTGTATATTTACCTCTGTTTCGATGTATTAATGAAGTGCTTTTATTACTTTATAATTTATTAATGGTTGTCTTATAAGTTCTTATAATTTGATGTTTCTGTTGAAAGCATTTGCTTGAAAGCCTATGGGTTATAACTGCAGTGTAAAAGATGTCAGTGAGCTATAAAGAAGAATTTCCTAAGAGAAAGAGATGATAAATGTCAGAATAGACATTTGTACAATTCACAAATTAAGAATATATTTTTATGTTTATTTTTCTGGAAAGAAAATCTTTGGATTTCCTTTCAGCTCAATCCTGAGTTTTCTTGTAATTGTTTTAAAAAAATCACTCAAGCTTGTACATCTTACTTAGTAGAAATTTACTTTACAGGAACTGTAAAGGAACTCACTTTCCTAGAAACTTAAGGAATCTGTGAGCTAGGAACCAGCGTTATAGATCCTCAGAAAATTTGAATGTTTTATGTTGTCTTTGTTTTTCTCTCTCTGGCATTATCAAAAAAACCATCTAATTGTGTCATGCTCATCAGCAACCCTGACTGAGGCTCCTTGAATCCACATCGCCCCATATTACCTCATTTCTGTGACTCTTCATAATCTAATTCCTCAAAAGATTTGTTTACGTATACTGTCTCCACTCCCTCAACTTTTGTTTAAACTTCAGCCTACTCCAAATTGGTCTTGCCTCCACCATTCTACTGAAGTTACACTGATTAAGAGTACCAGTGATCTCCATGTTGCTAAATCCAAAGGATATTTTTCTGCCACCTCTCAATACCAGTATAGTTAGTTGATCACTCCCTCCTGCTTAAAACTCTGTTTTTCTGCTATCTCACCCTTTCTCAGTCTCTCTTTTTAATTTCTCTTCTCCATCCTTAAAATACTGTATTTGCTCAGAGCTCAATCCTGAGCCTGCCTCTGCTTCTACATTGTTTCTCCTTGGGTGATCTAATCCAGTCTTACGGATTAGATCACCCAACCGTATTTTAAATCTCTATGGTTTAAAATACCGTAGAGATACCGTTAAATCCTTCATTTATATCTCAATCCAGACTAATCCTCTGAAGGGCAGGTGCCTACACTGAGCTACCTATTTGATATCTCCACTCAAACTTCTCATTACATCTTAAACCTAATATCCAGAACTGGTCTCGTGATTCCCTATCCTAGCCATCCTCTCAAACTTTCTCTCCCATCCCCTCCCCGCAACAGCATTCCATTCTCAGTACATTGGGCCAATTTGCGCCAACTGGCTCAAGTCTAAAACCTAGAAGCAATCCTTGATCTCTCCTTTCCCTCCTCCCCAAAGTTCAATATATCAACAAGCTCTTTTCATTCTAACTCATCTTGAATTAATCTGTTTTCACCATGTCTGCTGTCACCACCCTAATCCAAATCATCATCATCTTTGTGTGTCAACTATAGTAGCTTGCCGACAGGTATTTTTTCTTTCATTCTTGCCCTCTTTCTAATCACTTTCCTTTTTTATTAAACCATTTAAAATTATGAAATAACATGCATTATGAAAAGTGAACATAGCATAAAATGTACAGTATAATAACCAATTATTAAAAAAACACCTATATAACCATATTGCACATCAAGAAATAGAGCATTGCCAACATCACCACTTGACCTTTCCCAAATCACCTCTCCCTTCCTTGTCCCTAGGAGTTACTACTGTCCTGATTTCTGTGGTAATCACTTCCTTACTTTTCTTTAAATGTTTACCATCTATTGTTTGCATCTCTAAAGAATATTGTTTAGTTTGCTTGCTTTTTACTGTATATGAATGTAATCATGCCGTATGCATTCATTTGTATTTTTTTTCCTTAGCATTGTTTGTAAGATTCACTCATATTGTTCTGTGGAGGTGTAGTTGCTTCATTTTCATTGCTGTTAAGTATTCCATTGCATGAATATATCACACTTTGTCCGTACTACTCTTGAAATTTGGGGTTTTTAGTTTGTCAGTCATTGCAATGCTGAAATGAATATTTTTGTTTAGGCATCCTGCTGCATCTGTGTAAAAGTTTCTTGAGAGTGTATATCCAGGATTTACATTACCGGGGATGCTTATCTCCACCTATAATAGATAATGTCAACTTTCTAAAGTGTTTTTACCAATGTATGCTCCCATCAGATTTGTGAGGGTTCTTTTTGTTCTGCTTCCTAACACTTGGAATTGTCAGTTTTCCATTTTAGCAATCTACTGGGTATATAATAGTATATCATTATGGTTTAATTTGCATTTCTGTGATTACTAATAGGTTTGAGAACTTTTTCATAGACTATTGACAAATTGGATTTAAACTTTTGGAAATCATCCAAGTTTTACCTTATTTCAAAATTAGTTTTTTATCCTTTTCTTGTTGATTTTCAAATATATTCTTTTTACTAGTTCTTTGTTGGTTTTGTGTGTTGTGAATATCTTCCCCTTTTCTATAGGTTTTCTTTTCACTCTCTTTATGGTGTCTTTTTGATGAACAAAAATTCTTCCACTTTAATAAGGTCAAATATACCAAATCTTTTCTCATTTGATAAGTACTTTTTGTACCATATCTAAGAAATCTTTTCCTACTCTGTGGTCATGAATATCTTTTTCTATTTATCTTGCAAAAGATTTTAGTTCTTCTTTTTACCTTTAGGTCTAAAGTCTACCTGGAATTACATTTTGAGTGAGGTAAGAGTCAAATTTAGTTTTTGTTCATGTGAATACCCAGCTATCCCAGCGTGGTATTAAAAAGGCTATTCTTTCCCTAATGCTCTGGGCTCTTTGTTCTGGAGTTCTCATTATGTTTCATTATATTATTTATCCATTTCAATATGAATACCACACAACATTAATTTCTGTAGCTTAAAATAACCCTTGATATCTGGTAGAGCAAGTCTTCCCACCTTGCTCTTCAAGAGTATCATGGTTATTTTCTGTTTTCCATTATGATTTCTTCTTCTGACCCATTGGTTATTTAGAAGTTTATGTCTTAATTCAAAATATATGAGGCTTTTCTAATTATCTTTTGTTTATAAATTTTTAGCACAATTACATTGTAGTTTGAGGATATACTCCATAGGATTTCAGTCCTATGTAATTAGTTAACACTTGTATTTTCATCCAGCATATGGTCGATTGTTGTAAATGTTCAGTATGTGCTTGAAAATAAAGTATATTCTGCGGCTGTTGGGTGCAGTGTTCTACATATGTCTTTTAGGTCAGATTTCTTCATTGTTTTTCAACTCTTCTATATCCTTACTGATTTTTCTGCTTGCTTATTCTGTCAATTGCTGAGACGTTTCAGACTTATTTATTTTTTCCTTGTAGAGTTATCAAATTTTGCTTTACAGATTTTTAATATAGTTTAGGCTGTGTTATTAATTGCATAAAATTTTAGAGTTATTATATATTTGTAGTGAATTATTATATATTTCTAGTGAATTATATATTTCTAGTGAATTGAACCCTTTTAAATTACGAAGTGATTGTCTTGTTATCCAATATTACTGTAGTTACCCCAGCTTTCTTTTGGCTAACATTTACATGGTATATCTTTTTCCATCATCTTGTTGCCACATTTCTGTAACATTATGATCTCTTACATAAGAGACTTATCTCTTGTAAACATCAAATTGTTAGATTTAAAAATCTACTCTGTAATCTTTGTCTTTGAAATGGAGCATTTAGTCCATTTGTACTTAATGTAACTACTTATATCTTTGGATTTAAATCTGCCATCTTATTTTGTTCCTTCTATCTCTCCTGTTGATTCTGTGTTTCGTTTTATTTTCTCTTATGTCTTATTTAGGATTGAGTTTTTAAAATTTAAACTTTTACCCTTTACTAATTTGGTAGTTATGCATTCTGTTTCTATTCTTTAAATGATTACCCTAGAAATTACAATATTCATCCTTTCAAAATATATTGTTACCCTCCTTCTGGACAATAAAGGAATCCTAGAACATGTTAATTATTTTACTGCCATACTGAGTTTTATGTTATTACTAAAGTCCAAAGTCTCACCTAAATATCGTCTAAATCAGCTATGGTGAGACTCAAGATATGATTGATCCTGAGGCAAAATTCCTCTCCAGCTTGAACCTGTGGAATCAAACAAATTATGTGCTTCCAAAATACAGAGTTGGGACAGGAATAGGATAGACATTCTCATTCCAAGAGGGAGAAATCGGAAAGAAGAATGGAGTAGTGGTTCCCAAGGAAGTTTAAAACCTACTAAGACAAACTTCATGAGATCTTAAGGCTCAAGGATAATCCTCTTTGGCTTGATGCTCTGCCTTCCTGACCCACTGGGGCAGAGGTCCTGCTCTCACAACTCTGCTGGATCGAGGGTCACATCTCCCCCACTTCCCCACTGGGACTCTCCTAGGCCAGGATTTCATCCCCAGGACTATCTAGTGGGAGTGTTGGCCCACCCCCAAGGGCTCCATAGGCAGAAACTGAGGCAGTGGCCTCTGATTTTGAAACTGAGGCAGGCCTGATGATCTTTGAGTCACCTTCATGGTCATTCTTCCCTTGTCTTGAGGAATAGCACGTTTGCAGTGCATAGCTCTGTGATCCTATCCTGTAAAACCCAAGAAGTTCGACAGCCTTCCTTCATTTTATCCTGTCTCTATCCCCTTCACTTTAAACTGGCAGTGTCTCTGCTGGGATGGCTGATTAGGTCCATGTTGCACACCCATACCAATCTCCTTATCTCCTTTTCAAACGGTCAGTGCACCACAGCCTTAGTGTTCTCTTTTGAACGTGATTTCTCAGTTTTTGTAATATGAGAATTTTCTAAATTCTTAAGTTCTGGTTCCATTTTGCTTAACAATTTTGTCTTCAATTCATTTCTCTCGTCTTGCATTTT
Organism: Balaenoptera musculus; assembly: GCF_009873245.2. Taxonomy (NCBI): domain Eukaryota; kingdom Metazoa; phylum Chordata; class Mammalia; order Artiodactyla; family Balaenopteridae; genus Balaenoptera; species Balaenoptera musculus. Next base: position 57,905,719 of record NC_045785.1, on the reverse strand, counting down.
ACTACAAGCAGTCAGGAGAAATCAAGCCTCTTCTTTAACACTTTGCTTAGAAATCTCAGCTAACTATCCAATTTCATCACTCACAAGTTCTACCTTCCACAAAAAACCAGAACACAAACACAAGTCAGCCAAGTTCTCTGCCACTTTATAACAAGGATCACCTTTGCTCCATTGTCCAATAGCATGTTCCCCATTTCTGTCTGAGACCTCATCAGGATGGCCTTTACCATCCGTATTTCTACCAACATTTCTGCATATGGTTATTCATGTATTCTCAGTGAAAATGGAAGCTTCCTCAATGGCTCTCCTCTTTCTTTCTGAGTGCTCACCAGAATTGCCTTTAAAAATCTCTTCATGGCCATATTAGCTTTTTCTAGCATGCACCTCACAACTCTTTTGGCCTCTACCCACTACCCAGTTCCAAAGGTTCTTTTATATTTTTAGGTATTTGTTACAGCAGCACCCCACCTCTCAGTCCCAATTTCTCTCTTATTCAGGCTGCTATAACAAACTACTATAAACTGGGTGGCTTAAACAACAAATATTTATTTCTCACAGTTCTGGAGGCTGGAAGTCTGAGATCAGTAGGATCAGGTTCTGTTGAGAGTCTTCTTGGTTTGCAGACAGCCACCTTCTTACTTTATTCTCACATGGCAGAGAGAGCATTATTCTCATCAAGGGCATTCTACCCTCATCACCTCATCTAAACCTAATTACCTCCCCAAAGCCCAACTCCCAAAACCACCACACTGAGAATTAGAGCTTCAACATATGAATTGTGGGAGGGACACAAACATTCAATCCATAGCAACTACCCTATCTAAATTATACCTCCCTCTAATGCTGCCCCTCACCAAAATCTGTCTATGTCTGTCACAGCATGCATCTCAATTTATAATTGTTCACTCCTTTGTTTCTTTACTTAATTCTTTTCTGTACTATCCAATAAAATGTGTGCATCATTGGGCAGAAATCACAATTCCAGAGTCCAGCACCAGTGCCTGGCACATTGCAGGTGATCAACAAATAACTGTTGATTGAAGGAATACCAGATGTAAGTTTGTTACATCTATTATCTCATTTAATCCTCACAGCATCCCTGTTACATAAGTACTATTATTTCCACTTAACAGATGGGGAAACTAAAGCTCAGAGGGGTTAAATGATTTTCCTAAAGCTACATAACTCACAAACAGAAAAGTAGTTTTTGGTCCGAGGCTATCCACATCCAAAGTCTGCATGCTTGACCCTACGTTATACCTACTTTAAAAAAAAATCCATTATATGTTAATCCAAATTAGTAAAACTCATAATTGGATATGGGGGATTCAGGTTGAGGGGAATCTTTCTCTTTTCAAAGGAATTAATGAGAAGATTTATTTGACTATCAAGTATGATTCTGTTTGATTTAGAAATCATTTTTTTCTAAGAAAATACAGCTTTATTGTATAATAGTAATTGAATGTTATATTCTGTTAATAGAAATTCTTTTTAAAAGCAAATTATTCTAGAATATATTTAGCTCTAACAAACTACATTTCTAAAAAGTTTACAAGTAGAGAAAATGGTTTGTTGAGTTAAATTAGAAGTAGTCTAACAGTACAGAAATATCATTTATGTTTGGATTTGTTTCTTTAGAGCCAGTAGAAGAATATCTAAAATCAAGATCTATTAGATCTTTTCATTATCTTAAGGATACAACTGAGGTAGGTTTAATTTGCATGCTTACAATTATTTAATAGAAATTCAGATTATCACTAATAGTTTTATACATTTTTCTACAAATCCCAAATTCAAATGAATTTTAGGATTCAGAAGCATAAAATTTTAAAGTGATTTCATCTCTGATATTATGCAAAACTATATATGGCAATAATAGAGAAAATAATATGTTATTTGTTGGACAGGCAATACAGTGGAAATTATTTATTGAATATGAGAAGTACTAGCAGTTATCATAAAGTCAGTTAAGACAGGGCCTCATAGAAAATTATACATGCATAATTTAAATATTGTATTTTAATTTAGAATATGAAAATATACATCCATTTGTTAATCTTTTGATATATAGCCAAGACCATTTCTGTTATAGTTATTTAACTCACATAATTACAATAGCAATGATTATAACAGGTTTAGCACCAATACTATTGGGAACATTTTTTAAAAATTTATTTTATTGAAGTATAGTTGATTTACAATGTTGTGTTAATTTCTTCTGTATAGCAAAATGATTCAGTTATACATATATATACATTCTTTCATATTCTTTTGCATTATGGTTTATCACAGGATATTGAATATAGTTTTCTGTACTATGCAGTAGGACCTTGTTGTTTATCCATTCTACATATAATAGTTTGCATCTGCTAATCCTAAACTCCTAATCCATCCCTCCCCTACACCTCTCCCTCTTGGCAACCCCAAGTCTGTTCTCTATGTCTGTAGCACCAGCACTATTGACTCTTGCTAACAACCTGAGCAGAGGTACATGGGCATCCTGAAAAGTGACCAACCAGCCTTGACCATTGAGCATGCCTGGATTTTATTCAGGAGGTTTTATCCAGGAGACTAGAGAGAGAAATTAATACAGAGAATCAGCAAAGGGAAATCATTTAAGAGAGTCTCTTAGGTGTTAATTTACTTATTATTGGTATTATTATTTAATTAATTTATTTATTTTTTAAACACAAAAGGGAATTCATTGGCTCATGTACATGAAATGTCCAGGGCTGTCTAGCTTCAGACACAGCTGGATCCAGGGGCTGATATGATGCCATAATGGCTCAGTCTCCATCTCTCAACAATGGTTTCCTGCCTTGGCTTTCCACTCTGTGGCAAGATGGCAGCTGAAGTGCTGGACCTCCTTCCCCTCTTCTCAGCAGGCTCTTTCTTTTTTTTTTTTTAACATCTTTATTGGAGTATAATTGTTTTACAATGGTGTGTTAGTTTCTGCTTTAGAAAAAAGTGAATCAGCTATACATATACATATATCCCCATATCTCCTCCCTCTTGCGTCTCCCTCCCACCCTCCCTACCCCACCCCTCTAGGTGATCACAAAGCACCAAGCTGATCTCCCTGTGCTATGCGGCTGCTTCCCACTAGCTATCTATTTTACATTTGGTAGTATTTGTAAGTCCATGCCACTCTCTCACTTAATTTACTTATTATTAACCCTGTTTATTGCTAATTTGGAGAATGAAACATGAAGAAATACATACTTTGCACCATAATTAATAACATGTTATCATTTTATTGCATATTTATACCTTTTATACTTTTTAAAAATATTGACAAAATACACTGTCTGGCTTATTAGTTCTATCCTCATCTACCTGTTTTATATAGGTTTGTGTTTAATAAAAATCTCCCAAGAAATATAAATATATTGTAACATCATCATGATTACTCAGCACAATAAATTTACTAACATCTTATATAAAACATTTTAACTTTTAAAAAACAAATTAAAATATACATATGCCTTTTTAAATTAAATTATACAGAAAGGCTAATAAGAACACAAAGCCCTTGCACCCATTCTTCCTGTTCTAATTTCCTCTTTTCAGAAACAACCATGTTTAACCTTTTGGGGTTTCAATTCCTCTTATGATTAACTCTATAATTCTAAAGAATGAGCTTCTACTGCTAATTTTTTATTTTTTTATTTAATTTTTTTAATTTAAGCATTATCTACTGCATAATCAAAAACAAAGATTTGAATTAGTTTATTTACACTACATCTCACCTCTTTCCCTCTCTCCTCTTCTGTATCTTCGATAGTTACTTTTCTGCTTCTTCTGTTTTAACTTTGAAATAATATATCTAAATACTTTTTTCTTTTTTTTTTTTTTTTTAAATACTTTTTTCTTCCCTATCAACTTTAATCACTAACTCCTGATTCCTCTTTACATAAGATGAAAGATCTTAGCAGTTTTAGCCTTTCCTCCACATCTTCTTCCCTAGGTCAAGTATATCTTTATTTTTACATTTTTGAGGTCAATGATTATACTCACTTTGCAACTCTGATTAAGCCTTTATGTTTTGTCTATAGATTAATTTTAAAACTAAAAACGCTATAAACAGCATTTATATTATTACATTTTTGTAAATAATTGTTTATTGTAGAACAAAGTAGTGTGCTAGGACTATGTTTCTTCTCAATGGATACAGTATAAAAACAATAGGCTCTCTTTTCTAATTCTCCATCAGTTACTAAAAAATAATGCCATATATTAATTTCCCTTATGTTTAGATCTTGACTGTCTTGTATACTTTTTCTGGAGTTCCTAGTTGCCTTTCTTTTTTCTTGTGGTGAATGATAATAATAGCAAACATCTATGTAGTACTTGAGTGTGCCAAGCACTGTTCAAATGCATATATATACCCATATATTCAAAGATATATATATAATATATAATAAATGTACAATATATTCATTTATATGAAGTATATGTATACATGTATGATTTACACCTTCAAGAACCCAGTGAAATAAGTACTATTATTATTCCTATTTTATACATGAGAAAAAAGAGGCACAAAGAAAATAAGGAACTTGGCTGAAATCAAATTATAAGTAACAGTGCCAGGAAGAACCCAGCAGTCTAATTCATGCTCTTTACCCCTAAGATATGCCGCCTCCAATATGTGAATATGATTAAGTTTCCTTTCTCATTCTGTTTAGTGGAATCCATTCCCGTCTTCTTGGAGGAATTGTTCATGGAGCCCAGAGACTTCTTGCTCTACATTTGACTCACTGCTTTTAAGCCTGCTCTGCAGTTGTCACTGGGTCATCCCACTCCTGGTTTAGTTTCCAGGTTCTAATATCCCATGCCTTATTTCTGCTTGGATTTAATCTTTACTTTCCTAAACTACATCTTCAAGAAACTTCCCTAGAAATGGTACATGAATGTCTGAGAGTGTATTTATTTTCCCCATATACTTGACTGATAATTTGGCTGAGTAGAAAATCTTTTTTTCTCTAAACTTCAGAGACAATGCCCCACTGTCCTATACCATTCAAAGTTGCTAATGAAAAGTTCCAGGTCTTTTGTGAGTGATATTTTTTTCTCTGGAAAACTTTAGGATCTTCTCTTTATCAATGTTGTTTTGAAATGTCTTGAGGTTATGCCTAAGTGTGCTTTATTCAGGTCTAAAAAACGTCTTTCCATTACTTCTTTTATTTATTTATTTATGGCTGTGCTGGGTCTTAGTTTCTGTGCGAGGGCTTTCTCTAGTTGCGGCAAGTGGGGGCCACTCTTCATCGCGGTGCGCGGGCCTCTCACTATCGCGGCCCCTCTTGTTGCGGAGCACAGGCTCCAGACGCGCAGGCTCAGCAACTGTGGCTCATGGGCCTAGTCGCTCCGCGGCATGTGGGATCTTCCCAGACCAGGGCTCGAACCCGTGTTCCCGGCATTAGCAGGCAGACTCTCAACCACTGCGCCACCAGGGAAACCCCCTGAAGCCCTCTCCATTACTTCTTTTCCATTTTCCTTTCCACTATTTTTTCTGTTCTCTAATGGCCAAATACTAGACATCTTGGATTGATTCTCTACATCACTTTTCTCTATTTTTGTCTCTTTGAAAATTTTCCCTGTATTATGGAACATTTCCTTAACTCTTTCTTCTGGTCTTTTTATTGCATTTTTGTTCAGTAATCGAATTTTAAATTTCAAAATTTTCTTTATTGTTCTTGGTTATGTTTTTTTTTTAATTTTCATAGAATCCTATTAACATTTGTTCTCTAATTTCTCTGAGGAGAGTTCATATTTTCTTAAGTTATTTTCTGTTTCTTCAATTATCTGTTTCTTCTGGTATTCTTTTTGTTCTGTCCTTTTTGATTATCATCATATGTACCTTTGAAGTTGCTGATTTTTATCATATCTGGTAAATCTTCATTTGTTCATATTTAAAAATAAAGATATGAGTTAATTTTTCCATGAAACTGCCATTAATTTTATAAATAAGTCTCTCTCCAGAATTGAACACTAACTGTTCTGTGTATATGGTAGAGTTCTCAACCAGCTAGCTTTACTTTAGGATCAGAAGGCAGAGAGTAGGCAGTTTGCCTGGTAGCCTTCCTCCCAGATGCTAACATGTGAAGAGCTTTACTTTGGGGAGCCAAAACCCATACTAACAGAAGTTTATTAAGAGAAAGCCACTTATTTTAGCCTGGGATTAATTTCCTGTAACTCTCTACGTGGGATAGGGTAACTAGGAGATGGGGGAATTGGCAACTGGCTCAGAAATTTCATAACAGAATTTCAGTTAACGTGTCTCTTTTACAACTTTTGTTCTCATTCCCATCTTCAGTATCTGCCAACTTTAAGCTGAAAGATAGAAAGATAACAATTTTTTTTAGTAACCCCCCACTACTATGCTACTAGCTTCAATTAACTTTATGTCTTTCAGAAATCTGTTTGAACTCTCCCATGTGCTAACACCTCTCTCTTTCTCTCTCTCTCTCTCTGACACACACGCACGCACACACCCCTTCCTGTTCTCTTTCTATTATAGGTTGATTCTTTTTTTTACTCCTTTGCCACAATTGTAAAGGGCTGTCAATAAGATATGGCTGTAAACAGCATGGTCCATCACACTGACTCAGAAAGCCCCCTCCCCTTTAAAACTACTAACACCTTTATCAGTTCCCCTCATCTACATTCACACTGACTCCTGAAAGGCCTTGCTCGTTCAATGAGTTTTTGTTTGACTTTTACCAAAATACTTCTTAGACAAATGTATCATCTGTTGCTATATCTTTTCCATAAATCTACAAGGTAAGAGATGGTGAGGCACTGAACCAAAGTAGTAGCAATGGGAATGTAGTGGAGGGCACTGATTGGAGAGAAATAAAGTAGTTAGAAACTATATAGTGGGGTTTCCCTGGTGGCTCAGTGGTTAAGAATCCACCTGCCAAGGCAGGGGACACAGGTTTGAGCCCTGGTCTGGGAAGATCTCACATGCCGCGGAGCAACTAAGCTCATGCGCCACAACTGCTGAGCCTGCACTCTAGAGCCCATGAGCCACAACTACTGAGCCCTCGTGCCACAATTACTGAAGCCTGCACTCCTAGAGCCCATGCTCTGCAACAAGAGAAGCCACCACAATGAGAAGCATGTGCACCTCAATGAAGAGTAGCCCCCTCTCACTGCAACTAGAGAAAGCCCACGTGCAGCAATGAAGACCCAACACAGCCAAAAATAAATAAATAAAAATTTATTAAAAAAAAAAAAAGAAACTCTATGGTAATGTATGGAAACTAAATTTTTGGTGGTGAGCACACTGTAAGGTATACAGAAGTAGAAATATATGCTGTACACATGAAACGTATATAATGTTATAAACCAATGTTACCTCAATAAAAAAACATTTTTAAGGCAAAAAAAAAAAAAAGAAATTAAGTAGTTAAACTTGACAGAATTTTTTAAGTGACTGGATATGGTGCTTAGAATAATAATCCCCAAATTTCTTTTTTGGAGAACTGGAAAAATGATGGTGCCATTAACTAAAATTCCATTCATTTTAATATGTTATATTTACACTGTCATTCAGTTTGAAAAATTATCTAATTTCTTCCTTAAAACATGAATCCTGCAGAAGTGTGTTGTAGAAGTTCCAAATATTTGGAGTCTTTCTAGATATCTTACTTTATTGATTTCTAATTTTCATTGTGGTTAGAGAACATATTCTGTAGGATTTCAATCTTTCTAAACTTATTGAGACTTGTTTTAAGATTCAACATATGGTTTGTTTTATTGAAAGTATTATGTGCACTTGAATAGAATGTGTATTTGGCAGTTATAGGGTGTGTTCTATAAGTATATACTTATAAACATATGAATATATCTATATGTTATAGATGTATAAATATGTAACTATACCTATAAATTAGGTTAAGGTGATAGTTTTGTTCAGATCATCTGTATCTTTAGTGAGTGTTTAGCTAGTTATTCCACCAGTTGCAGAGAGATGGGTGTTAAAACCTCTATTATTATAAAGTTGCCTGTTCTCCGTTTTATTCTGTCAATTTGCTTCATGTATTTTACAACTCTGTTATCAGGTACATACATATTTATGAATTTTATGTCTCACTGATGAATTGATCATCTTTATCTCTGCAAATACTATGTCTTGAAGTCTATTTTGTCTGATATTAATAAAGCCACCATATGCATCCTGTTTACACAGTATATATTTTTCCAACAAGAAAGTAACAGAGTAAAAAAACAACCAAATACAACCAGATCTGATGCTCTTCAGTACTTCCTGAAGATATATTTCCATCTGTTATCATTTCCCTTTAGCCTGAAGAACTCCCTTAAGTATATTTTGTAGTGAAGGTCTGCTGGCAACAAATTATCTGTTTTCTTTTACCTGAAAGTGTCTTAAGGATATTCTGAAGGAAATTTTTGCTTGACACAAAATTTTGGCTGATAATTTTTTTTTCTTTCAGCATATTGATGATGTTCCAATATCTACTGGCCTTCACAGTTCTGACCGCCATAGTTTCTGATGAGAAGTCAGGGGTGTTTTGAATTGTTCCCCTGTGTGTATAACTTGTTTTTCTCTGGCTGCTTAAAGATGTTTTCCTCATATTTGGTTTTCAGCAGTTTGATTATGTGCTTAAGCATGGTGTTCTTGTAATTATCCTGCTTAGGGTTCATTAAGCTTCTGGAATTTATAAATTTATGTCTTTCATCAAATTAAGATCATATTTCATCTGACCACTATTTATTTAAATATTTTTCTACCGCATTCTACCCTTCCTCTCCTTCTGGGACTCTTGTTACACATATATCAGACTTTTCTTTTTTTCTTTTTTGAGTTCAGCAAGTATTTATTGAGTTCCTACAGCAGCCAGCCTCCTGTCCAGAGACTTGTGGCCTGAGATCACAGGGTAGGTGAGCAGGCTCAGACTTTTCATTATTGTTTTCTCACAGGGACACATATGTCTCTGAATCCCTCTAAAAAAAAAAATTTCTTCTCTCTTTTTTCATATTGGGTAACTTCTATTGGTCTGTATTAAAGTTCCCTGACTCTTTGCTCTGATGTCTCCATTCTGTTTTAAAGTCAACCAGTGAGTTTTTTTATTTCAGGTATTATATATTTTCAGTTCTAGAATTTCCATTTTTAAAAATAGTTTCTATTTCTCTAAGATTTCCTTTTTCTTCATTCACTGTGAACATATTTTACTTTTTTCATTGAGCATAATTATAATAGCTGCCATAAAATCTGATAATTCCAACATCTGGGTCATTTCAAAGTTGGTTTTGATTGATTGCCTTCTCTGTTGAGACTAGGTTTCATTTTCCTGGTCTTTGTATGTTAAGTTGGATTTATCCTGGACACCACAACTGTTATAATGTGGAGACTCCAGAGTCTGTTATATTCCTACAAAGAGTAATGATGTTACTGTTTTAGCAGTCAGCTAACTTGGTTGGGCTCAAAATATACTCTGTCCCTATAGCAGCAGCTCAAATTTCAGTTCAGTTGTTATATCATTAGCTGGGCTGCTTGCAGTTTTCCCTAAACGTGCATCGTTCATGGGTCAGCAAGAGACTTGGACAGGGTTTATACATTAAAGATGGGGCTATCATCTTTGACACTCTTCTTTCTATCATTCCCTTCTCATTTCCCAGAAGTTTTGGTCAGCCTGAACTTCTTCCTCTGGTTCTTCTGGCCAGAAAGAACTTAAGTTTTCTATCAGAGTTTTAGATGTCCTATACTTTGGCCTGCCTTCAGACTAAAAGCCATAAAAATAGAAACTTCACTCTACGCAAGTCAGTAATTCCAAGTTTCAATGCTTTTTCTTTGTCACCTGCTTTTGTTCATTCTCCAGGACCTTCAGGCAATTTGTGTGTGTGTGTATGTGTGTGTGTTTTCTAGAGTATTTTGTCTAGAGTTTATAGTTTTTATCTGAGAGAAGGTGGCTCTGATAGAGGCTTACTCAGCCATACTGAATAAGAATTTTCCAGAGTTTCTACTACTTCCATTATCTTTTCCTACTGCATTGCTCAATATTTCCTAAACATCTATAAATAATATTGATGATAGGTGTCACTCTTGTCTTGCCACACACTAGCGTATTGTCATTAACCATAATATTAGTTATTGGTTTTATATGGGTATAATTTTTTAAATTTTGCTAAGATATTCTTTATCATATTAAGAAAGTATTCTCTCTAGTTTTATTACAGTTCTTATCAATGATGGTTACTGAATTTATCAAATGTATTTCAAATATTACAGCTATTAAAATAATTACATTATTTTTCTCCTTTGATCTATTGGGAGACAAATTATAATAACTTAGAACTATTAGGAGCTTTTAGTTTCTTGATAATTTTGTTTAGCCATTACAAATTGTTCCATTAGTATAGTGTTGAGTAGTATTTTATTTTGAATTTGTGAAATCGCCTGAAGTCACATGTGAAATTAGCTTGTAGGCTTCTTCTGGTGCATGATCTTTTCAGACTTTGGTGTCAAGACTATGTCAGCTATAAAAAGAACTGAAAAGTCTTTGTTGTTATTTATTTTTTAATTTAACTGATATTATATTGCATAAGAATTATTTGTTGCATAAAAATTTGAAAGAACCTATGTATAAATCTATTTGGGCTGGGTTACTTTTTTAAAGGTAGTTATCTGAAACTTCTTTACATTTCTTTTAAGAATTATTGGTATGCTCAAATTTTCTACATCTTCTCAAGTCAATTTTGGCCATTTTTCTTTACGTTAAAGTTTATCTGTTTGACTTTGAAGACATCGATAGTCTATCCCTCTCACAACCATCCTTCTTGACTATTGAAACTTACCCTTTATACACAACAAATGATAAATACTCCCCTGCCCCACCTGGCTTTGAATATGCTGTTGACTGTCTTATGAATACCCTGGATGTATGTTGTTGGCCTCTCCTGATATGTCCTTATCTCCAAATCCCAGCATTAAGTTCTTCCTCACTGATGAAATGTTTCCTGTCTATTCCAGCCCTCTCTTCTAAACTCCTCCTCATTTATAGATTGTATTGATTGGTTTGGTTCTTAGTGATATTATCTTATTACATTATTTGCCAATGATTCATGCATGCTAATCATATATATTTAGAATGTGAATTCTTTATGGCCTGGATTTTTGTCATATTTTAAATTTTTATCTCATATTATCCAGAATGAAATATGTTCTGTGCCTAGTGTGAAAAAAAACTGTAGGTACTAAACAAATATTTGTTTGGTTGGTTGATGGACAGTCACAAGTTACGCAGTTTATATATATGCATCTTTATTTTGGGTATCTAAATAATTATATTTAAATAGAAATATACAGAGACAATCTGAGACACTAGGTAAAGCTGGATCACTTTTTTACAGTTTCTCCCCCTTTACTCAGAACTATTCTGCTATACCTGCTCTGTGTATGAGACAGTAAAGTTTCTGTTTAAACCAAGAGGGCTTTTTTCTCAGTATTTAAACTTAAGACTTTCCCTGCATTTGGAGAAATACATTTTATATGAAAATAATGGCTAAGTTTTAGAGACAAAGAAAATAAAAGTTAGTAAAAAGTGTGAGCATAGGCAAATTTTTTAATTTCTGTAGATTTGTTTCCTTACCTATGAAGTGGTAATAACATCTATTTCATAGGGCTTTTTTTTTTGAGGATTAAATAAGCATTATATTTGAAATTATTTAAAGATCTAGTCAGCTGTTAGTTATCATAATTAGCTATTCCAAATATGAATAATCAAGTATAAATTATTTATCAATATAGACATGGAAAAAATAATTTCTAAGATAGTTTCCCCTTTTCTTTATGTTTAGGCGGAACATGCTAAGCCCTTCCATGAACTGTATTCACAGCATAGACAACAACAATGTAGAAGAACATTGGGTTCTACAATCTTTTCTCCGGTACCCAGCATTCAGTCTAATGCTTATAAGAATGAAAAAGACTCTATTTACAGGTATACACATTGTGTGTTTATATTGAAATAACTGAAAATTAACTGCATCTAACTTTAAGATATAGTCATTAAGAAAATCTTTAGCCAAGGAATATCAGTATCTAGTCATATTACCACATTATTTCACTACTTAATAACATCTGAAGACTCTATAACAAAAATGGTAAAGCTTAGAGTCCTTAGTATGGCATATAATATCTTTCCAGTCGTCTATTCTGTCCTTTGCTTATACTGAGTCTAATCACAACAAACAGTCTGTTCCAAGTACTGTGTGATTGACCCCCTCTGTTCTTTATGCTCAGAACATTCTTCTTCTGATAGATTCCTATTCATCTTGAATAGTTGGGACACTTTTAGCTGCAATTAAAAGAAAACTAACTACATATGATTTAGGCAAAAAAGATATTTATAATCTCAAATAACAAGAAGTCCATCAGTAAGGCAGCTCCAGGTTAATTCAGGGATTTAATGATGCCATCAAATATCCAGCTTCTCCATCTTTCCTCAACTTGCCTCTACTGTCTCAGCAACTAACTTGTCCTCCTAGCCTTGCTGTACAAGATGGTGACCACTATTCAAGATAACTGGTAACAGCACCCACTGAAAAGGAGAAAAGCTCTTTGACCCTTTTTTTCTTTTAAAGATTTATTTTATTTATTATTTTTGGCTGCGTGGGGTCTTAGTTGGAACGCGGTATCTTCATTGAGGTATGTGGGATCTTTCGTTGCGGCGTGCAGGCTCTTCCTTGTGGTGCGCAGACTTCTCTCTAGTTGTGGCGTGCGGGTTTTCTCTCTCTAGTTGTGGTGCACAGGCTCCAGGGTGCAAGGGCTCTGTAGTTTGCAGCACACGGGCTCTAGTAGAGGTGTGCAAGCTCAGTAGCTGTGGCGCACGGGCTTAGTTGCACCGTGGCATGTGGGATCTTAGTTCCCTGACCAGGGATGGAACCTGCGTCCCCTACATTGTGAGGCAGATTCTTTATCACTGGACCACCAGGGAAGTCCCTCTTTGACCCTTTTGTAAGAGTGAGGAAAATGTTCCCCAAAGCCCTCCAGCAGACCTCCCCTGGTGTCTCCTTGGCTAGAATAGCTTCATACACTCATATCTAAAAACCAGTAAATCATTATCAGCTTTTAACACAACCCACAGTATGAAATACTTTTTATATCACAATGATTGATATCTATATCAATATCTATATGTATCTATCTATCAACCTATCTATCTGTGGAGCAGAAGATTCAGATTCATAGACCCCTAATTATTTGTCTTTCTGTTAGTTGAAATTGATTGCAGTATTTTAGTATTTTGAACAATTGTTACTAAGGATCTATGTGATACACTCTATTCTATTCTACTTTTTTAAATGTTGGTCAGGAGATGCTAAATTGATTTATTGTCTAAATTGATGGGTTGTAGCTCACATTTTGAAAAGCACAGGCTTAGATTATTCAAGATTCATTCCCTTGATTTAGGAAGGTGCTCAGCCTCCCTTGGAGGACAGGGTTGCTTGGAGAAAAATGAATAGGATCAGGGTTCTGTTAGCAAAAAAGGGGGGAAAAGGACTCTTAAGTAGGCAACCCTCTGTTTACCGCATTATCCTTTAAGTTCTACTCAGATGTCACATTTTCTCTGAAATGTTCCTTGATAGCAGTGGCGGGCTGTTTAACATGTACCCTTATGTGTTTTGGCCCCTGACACCTGTCTCATCTCATCTTACTCCACTCTCCTCATCACTACACTCCAGCAACACTGGCCTTCCAGTGAGCATTCCAAGCTGGTTTCACACTCACACCTTTACACTTGCTTTCCCCCAGCTCTTCACCTGGCTGCCTCCTTCCCTTTCTCAGATTTCAACTCAAATATCCCCTCCTGAGAGAGGTCTCCCATAGCCACCCTAGATGAAGCGTCATGTTTATATTTTTCTGTAATACTTACAAGTAGTTGAGATTATTTTATATATATGTTTTGTTGGTTCGTTTGTTTGTCTTTTGACTATTTCCTCTCTCTAGAACAGAGCTTCCTAACCAATAAACTGTGGTAATTTTGTGCTCAGAGAGGGATATAGGTGTGCTGAAATGTTGATCCTTCAGCCTTCAAAACTGCTGAGTTGGCCCCATGGTAGCCAGGCTACAAGTGTTCTCAAGTGTTTATCTCAGTGTACTGAACAAAGACTATTAACTAATATGTCTGTCATTATGTGGAAAAGGTTGAGAAACATTGCACTAGGATACAAACTACTTGAGGACAAGAAAAATACTGAATTTATTGCCAACAGCATGTGTGCCTGGGAACATGTTTAAGAAAGTAGAGAAATGCTGGAGTGGCCAGCAGGCATATTCGGAAGAGTTCTGCCTTGGACACTTTATTCATGCCAGGTGGCAAAGTCTGTTTGGCATGTGCTAACTGACCTCTCTCCATACCAAGTGTTTAACCATCTGAGGCTTCCTGCTGGCTAATAATGACTTTACATTTTAGAGAGATTTGCAAATTTGGGGATGCCTTTCTTCAACAAAAATCCCCAAGACCAGTTTTATGTTAGCCAAACATTAGATCCTTGATCTCAGTCTTTTCCAGTTCTATCTTGTTCACTTAAGAAGTTTTTACTGAGTAGCTACTACAGATCAAGCACAATACCAAGTACTTTCCATGTTATTTTATATTGAAAAATATTTTATGCAAAGTATTTTCTAAATGCCATAATATATATGTGTCTTTTATGAAAATCTTTTATAATTTCAGCTCAAACTGAAAATAAAAACCTAGGGGATCATTTGATTTGGTTGGTGACTTAGAATATTAAGTTAATAAAAGGTAATTTATTTAAAATTTTTTATTTTATTTTGTTCAAAGATGTTTCTAAGAAGAAGAGTTCTGCCTTTTATTTTCTTGTAGACCAGAATGAATTTATTCTGGCTTATTATGGCCATCTAGGCCCATACTACAATCCAATGACCATTCTAAGACTGCTCAGCTAGTCACATTCACATTCAGACAAGGTCATACACATGTGACACAAGGTCACATTCAGACCTTGAGCACATGCTCTATCTGCTGCAAGTTCACAGTCAAATGGAGAGGAAGACAATGAAAAATGAATAGAGAGAATACAATTGCATTTTTATAGTAGATACAAATTTAATTACAGTACAACATGGATGTGAAAAAAAAGTAGCTTTTTATTTTTATATATATATAAATATATATATTCTGATACTTCTCCTGAGATCCTCAAACCCTGTGTAATGAAAAAAATTCATATTAATCCATTGTGTTTTAAACTTTGTTTGGAGTAAAAATGCACAGCCTCTTTAGGTTTAACACAGTCCTTCTGTTTCTTTCTACCATGGTATCTTAGTATATGAGTGAGGGGCTCACTGGACTTTGTGACATTGAGGAAAAGGTACTTGGCCAGGGATCTTGGTCAGTGCCCTTGTACTGCTGACCTCATTCCTAGATGTTCTGTGGCTACTGACATTTGTGCTTCATGAACATATAGTCTATTCTCTCTGAACCTGGATAGGGTCCACTCTAAACTATCACTAGTATGGTAGAACTCATTTAGTTCTTGTCATGTCTTCATCTCTTCTTAGACTGTCTATTTATACCTCACTCATGTCAAGCCTTTGCTATGGGTCACTGCACCCCTGCAATGACAAGCTTGTTGGCAAGCCTAATCTCAGTGTCCATGTCACATGTGGACCAAGGGAGATCTGGAATGAAAACTATATCCTCTCTCTGCCTAACCACACCATTTCATCCTGATAACAAAGCTAGGGTCACCCTGTGTTGGCAGGAAGCTGCCCTGCAAAGCACTTTCATCCCAGAATCTCAACAAAGGATGCGGCAAATATATCTCTCTTCCTTTGTTGTTCTCCTCAACCTACATAATATACTTCCTCTCCACTCAAAAACCAAAGAGGCACACATACTACTGTCTTGCTTCCACCCCTGCTTTTGCTATTTTCCCCCACAAACCAAGCAGGAAAGGATGGTTTTGTCAGGTTGAAAGTATGGCAGAGGGTTTGAGGGAGATGTTAGCAGTAGTGATTTTTTTTTTAATTGGGGTATAGCTGTTTTACAATGTTGTGTTAGTTTCTACTGTACAGTGAAGTGGAGTTTCCTGTGCTATACAGCAGGTTCTTATTAGTTACCTACTTTATACATATTAGTGTATATATGTCAATCCCAATTCATCCCACGCCCCCGCTTTCCCCCCTTGGTGTCCATACGTTTGTTCTCTAGCAGTAATGATTTTGAGGAATGGGAAAGGCAGACAAGAACAGACAAGCTGAAATCAGCCCTATAAACATTTATGCTGAACTTGTGTTCATTTTCAGAATAAAATCTCCTCCAGAGATGAATGATTTTAGTACAAAAGAAAATAAATCCATCAGAAATGATCAATTAAATGAGTATTCAGTAAGAAAGAAAAGCTTGCTCCCCTTGTGCTTTGAGGATGAACTGAAAGAGCCAAATGCCAAGATAATCGACATTAGTCCAGCAAAGACAGCAACTTCTTACACGGTAATAAAAACATCTACTACTGTTCAGTAAAAATGTGTATTATTACTACTTGTGGGAATGTCATATTCCAGTGCCCAGAATCTTTGATAAATTCTCCTTACCTCTTGGCTTCATATTCTGAAGTGACAACAACACACATTCTTAGTGTTCTTTTTAGAACCTCCACCCCAAATCTGGGGATTCCTCTGCACCAGCTGAAAATTTTGTGTTTTTCTTTATAAAGAACAATTTATCAAATTTTCTTGATTATAAAAGAAATATAAAGATGGTATTTTTTTAAATGACTGGATTATGTTTCACTTTTCTATCAATCTATTTTAACTGTTTCAACCAGAAAATACATTTATTAAAGGCCATCTGGTAGCTCAGAGTCTCTAGGATGCTGGAGAGACAATCTGGCTTGAAAGCTCTCCAATCAGGACTAACCCTGTTACAGCCCCAGATTGCTCCACTGGGGCCCATGCTGTGTCACAGATAAAAGTTTACAACTCTGATTCTGGGCAGGGGGCACTGTTTCTAAGATCTTTGCCAGTGCTGCCCTTCAGCTAGATATATCTACCACCATCCTCGCTAGAATAGTTTTCACAATGCCTACTTTTCAAAATGCTTGCTTTTTCTGAACTGAAGACTGTCTTAGGTGTGTCTGAGTGGCAGAGCCTAGGTCACACACCTACACCCTAACCTCAAGGGAGGCTGATAAAATGAGTTTTTGCCTCTACCTAAGTGTACATTGACTCGGAAGGTGGAAAATTCCCTAAGGTATTGATTAGACAGACCAAAAATTTGACAAACCTCTACTACTATCGCTAAATAGGTAACATTGGCATCACCAGTGGACTGCAAAACTAGATCTTTTGTCATTTTTTCAGTAATCATATGCATTAATAAGCCTTTCACACTAAGGACACTAATATACAATTAGATGATCCTAATTTCTTACTTCATTAATTATATTTCTAAAGGAAAAGTAGCAATCATTGACTTAAAGTTTACAAGCTAAATACTAGTAATACTCATATTTGTTGAGTTTCTGTGGAGTTAATCTTTTTTCCTTATAATGGAAATGTGGAAAAGAGTTCAGTGAGTAGCTCATACATACAGATTTTGCTACTACTGTGATAAAAGTAATCTATTTTTAAGTCAATCTATTACTTTGGCTACTTTATTCCACAGATATATATTGAGCACTTTTTATTGGGCTAAGTATTGTGCTAAATGTTGGGGTATAGTAATGAATATAATTATTTTAAAGAAAATTTTACACTTTCTGAACTTATTAGGATACTCAGACTGTAATTTTGGCTTATAATCAGTTATATTTCTTTTGATTTTTGACTCAATCCATTTTTTGGTATGCTGCTTGTTTCTGGACATGGAAACCTAAGAAATGACAGAACAATGTTCCATCCCACCAACTATCATGTTTCCCAGTGACAACACCAAACATTTCTTTATATCTCACTCTATTTCAAAAAGGGTTTTAGGAGGCCAAAAGTTCAGATTTTACTCCTAACATCTCAACAGAGTGTCAAGAGAAAGAAGTGTGTCACATACAAGGACATCTTTTTTATATGTTTAAATACCATTATTGTTTATATTAAAAACTTCTATGTAGTCATTTTTAGAATACTTTACCATTTTATTTTCATGTTTTAAAAATTATAGCCTTCTTGCCTCAATAGACTGATGATGAATACTCTTTTCTTTAATCCACAGGAACAAAATGATACAAACCCCATAATTTTCCATGAGACTGGATATGTACAAATGTTACTTTTGACAAAAAATAGGCTTCCTTCCCATTCTATGGAAAATGGAAATGGTTACCCATATAAAAGATCAAATATTGTTTTAGAAAGAAATTGTGAAATGCTCAAATCTGTAGCTAGAGGTCAATCTATTACTCCTTCCAAACCCAAAAGAACTCTGCCTACAACACAGAAGAAAGCTATACAAGCAGTATCTTTTGAAGTAAGCCGTAGAGTTGTAGATGATAAACTAAGGAAGAAAACTAGCAAGCAGACATTTGAAAACATATCTTGGAATAAACTCTATAACTTTTCACAGACTTTTTCCAGCCTAACAAAAAAATTTGTGGGTTTCCTTGATAAAACTGTTATTCAAGAAATGAGTGCTAAAACTGGCAAATTTGAAAAAATGTTTTCTACAGTAAAACCAATGAGCAAATTGAGTGCCTCACCTGTCAAATATTGCTCAAAGCCTTCAAAAAATATACTCAAAGTCCATAAAATAAATAATGTAACACCATTGGATGATTTGTTAAACTTGTCAAGTAAAAATTAAGCACCTCATAAAATATTGTTTATACAGCAAAATTTGTTCATACAGCAAAAGCAAATAAAGTTCCAAGATCACAGAAGAAATTCTTGTCTAAATGGTAATGTTCTAGTGGATGGTAGAAGAAAACAAAGCATAGAAATTGGAATTACAAACCAACAGTGGTATACTATTTTTAGTAAATAAGAGGACAAAATTAGGAAATAATGATCAACAAGAGGAACTAGTTCAGGAATTTCTCTTATCTCAGTTAGATCCCTCAATCATCAGCATTCCTACAGTAAAGTAGATTCAGGACCAAGAATGGCATAGACTGACTCTGGAAATTTGCTATTGGAAGCCAAATAACGTCAATAACCTTGCTCCATAATTGGATAACAAACAAGACAAATATACCATTACTTGATGCATATGGAATTAATCATCGTAGCAGCATTTTGGATAATCATTGGAAACTAGTATTACATTAGCAATTCATGCAATTAAAAGACTGTAAAATTTCAAATACCTTTTTGTTAGTAAACGTTGGAACTTCTTTACTATATAATGCCTTTACCAAGTATAACTTTGACTTTTTTCTGAATTGTTAAATAATTTATCTTTAATAAGCTAAATAATTTTGTAGCAAATCCTTAAAGGATTAAAAGTTTAAAATATATTATTACATTGCTATTTTGTCTACTCATTAACTTCTCATGAACCCAAACACTGTAAAGACGGAATTCACCTTAGAAACAAGTTGCATTTGAAGAGTTCATTGGTAATCCGCTAGTTTAAGGACTTTGAAAAAAAAATCTTAACTGTTAGTACTTGAGGAGAAGTAGGTTCATTAGAAGCATTTCAGTTAAAGGAAGGTTTTGGAGGTCTTTTGGAAACTTTCGAGGGTAAGGAGGTAAACTTGTTCAGGTTTCTCTGTTTCCACTGACTGGAGGTTTTCTTTATTGCATGTCATCAATGTTACTCTTGGGCATCTTTTCACAGTAGAGGCAGATTTTGGCTCTCAAATAGGATGACAAGGAGAGACAGAGATGAAGGAAAGATAGTGTAACTGGAGACTTTGTAAATGAGGGAAGAGCAAGAGAAAAAGAGTTCAAGATAAGGTGGTGGGTTCAGGTATGTAGGAAGTAGTAGGGTGGAAATGCACAGGCTTTCCTGGCTCTTTACCTTTCTTTTTGTAACTGGCTGGGGAGGAGAGGCAGCAGCAGCAGCAACTCGAAGTCATGAAGTCCTCTTTCTTTCTTTCCAGAAGACAGGGATTGACCCTCTTGCTCTCTTTGCTTGCTCCTATCCATTCTCCCCCTACCTCTACCCCACCCCCATATTCACTCCTCCCTCGCTCACTGCAAAGCAAAATAGTTTCCCTAACTACCCTGCTGGCTCAGAAGAGAAAACACAGACTCTTCTTAACCACTAACAATACAAATGATAAGAAATAGAAAATATACCTAATAATAGCCCAAGTAATGATGGTAGGGTTTCCTGATATTCAGTACAAGAGAAACAGGTGTAGGCCCTGGGTTTGGGCAGTTATGAGTAAACCTGGGCAAATAATGTAAACTACCTGAGTCTCACTTTTCTGTATCCCTGCCTTAAGATGAGGACAACAATACCTTATTTTACTGTATTATTATTTTTAAGATTAAAACAACAGTGTGGAGTATCTTGAGTATGGTAAGCATTCATTTAAAATTCCCTTTTTAGTCCCATCCTTTCTCCTGCTCTTAGTGTAAGCATAACATCTTAAAAGATGTTCCCAAAAGTGTCTTACTACCATCTTTTCTAAATTAAATGCTAAACCTAACTACAATCAGTGTCCAGACTTCAGCCCAAAGTAGACTCAAATTAGAACTGAGGATTTTGTATGTTATTTTTGGAAGTTTCTGCTGGAGCTTGTGAGTTTTATCCTTTAGAAAGGCACTAAATCAACTTAAAAATTCCACTTGGCTGAGGATTGGCCATTGACATAGCTGGACAGCAGGGAGCAGTGGATTCTGGGAAGATGGTGACATAAGCTCAGCACCTTTCTCTTCCACTCTCAGATTTAATCTATTATCTCCTCAGCCAAATAGATGCTGGCATCTGCAGGACATGGGGTGCAAGGTTAGACATGGTTTCTATTCTGATGCTGAGATCTGAATATGGCCCTGGAAACCAGTCTCTGAGTTAGAAGGTAATAACGGAAGTTGTGCTGTATCCAGGGACTAGCTAGCAGTTGGGATCTATGGATTACCCCAGAGAAAGGTTGTCTTTGGTCCTGTGTAATTAAGTGTTCCTGGTCTCATTGGTCCCCAGGAGACCAACAAGGAAACTGTAAACCTATGAAAAAACTGGGAAGTCAGAGGTCCATGAATTTTCCTTCAGATGCCTCAACAGGGGGTCGTGTTCTGCTTGCTTTTATAGTACCAGTCCATAATGGGCAGGACTTTACCTTCTACCAGTTACATGACTGTGGTCACTAGATATTGCAAAAAACAGACCTGAGCTTCCCTGAGCCAACTAAGAAAAACAGCAAGCCATCTAAAGGGGCACAGCAATTAGACGGTGGCCAGCCAGGCAGGATGTAATGGAGAAAAGGGCAAAATTATGAGAATTGCCAGAGGTTTCACCTAGGGATGGGGAGGAATAAGCAAACACAGTAATTTTGTAGGATTAGCAGTCAGAAAAAATCTGAAAAAATAAAGTTTTTTCCTGTTTGCTCATCCTGCCAAGTCCAGCTCATTCAGCAATCAGCTATTAAATAAATAGAACAGATAAAGATGCTAGAGGAGACAGGGATAATTTGACAAGAAAAATAATAAAAGCACTTAAGTTGATTCAAGTGCAGTACCCCCCCCCAGACACACACACACTTATTACACTATTTTTTATAAAACACTGGTTGTATGTATTACTCTCAATCGTAATCTGAATTGATAGAAGAGGTAACTGTTACCTGAATAGAAAATATAAGAAGACTTCCAAAATTAGGAGAAATGGAATTAATTTAAAAATATATAGAAAATGAGAAAGAACAAACATAATATCATAAAAATTGATATCAAGTATCTGTCATACTACATTTGAATTGGTTGAATTTTCTCTTTAAGAAACAGAGGAGATAGGAGGGGCAAGATGGCGGAAGAGTAAGACGCGGAGATCACCTTCCTTCCCACAGATACAGTAGAAATACATCTACACGTGGAACTGCTCCTACAGAACACCCACTGAACGCTGGCAGAAGACGTCAGACCTCCCAAAAGGCAAGAAAATCCCCACGTACTTGGGTAGGGTAAAAGAAAAAAGAAATAACAGAGACAAAAGAATAGGGACGGGACCTGCGCCAGTGGGAGGGAGCCGTGAAGGAGGAAAGGTTTCCAGGCACTAGGAAGCCCCTTTGCGGGCAGAGACTGCGGGTGGCAGAGGGGGGAAGCTTCGGAGCCGCGGAGGAGAGCGCAGTCACAGGGGTGCGGAGGGCAAAGCGGAGAGACTCCTGCACAGAGGCTCGGCGCCAACCAACACTCACCAGCCCGAGAGGCTTGTCTGCTCACTCGCCGGGGCGGGCGGGGGCTGGGAGCTGAGGCTCGGGCTTTGGTGCTAGCCGGGAGGGAGTCCGGGAAAAAGTCTGCAGCTGCCGAAGAGGCAAGAGACTTTTTCTTGCCTCTTTGTTTCGCGGCGCGCAAGGAGAGGGGATTCAGAGCGCTGCCTAAACGAAATCCAGAGGCGGGTGCGAGCCGCGCAGCTATCAGCGCGGATACCACAGCAACAGGGGCGCAGAGGGAAAAACGGAGAGATTCCGGCACAGAGGCTCAGCGCCGAGCAGCGCTCACGAGCCCGAGAGGCTTGTCTGCTCACCCGCTGGGGCAGGCGGGGCTGGGAACTGAGGTGCGGGCTTCGGTCGGATTGCAGGGAGAGGACTGGGGTTGGCGGCGTGAACACAGCCTGAAGGGGTTGGCGAGCCGCGGCGAGCCGGGAGGGAGCCGGAGAGGAGGTCTGCAGCCGCCGAAGAGGCAAGAGACTTTTTCTTGCCTCTTTGTTTCGCGGTGCGCAAGGAGAGGGGATTCAGAGCGCCGCCTAGACGAACTCCAGAGGCGGGCGCGAGCCGCGGCTAACAGCGCGGACCCCAGAGACGGGCGCGAGCCGCGGCCATCAGCGCGGACCCCAGAGACTGGTAGGAAACGCTAAGGCTGCTGCTGCCGCCACCAAGAAGCCTGTGTGTGAGCACAGGTCACTCTCCACACTGCCCCTCCCGGGAGCTGGTGCAGCTCACCACTGCCAGGCTCCCGTGATCCGGGGACAACTTCCCCGGGAGAACACACAGCGCGCCTCAGGCTGCTGCAACGTCACGACGCCTCTGACGCCGCAGGCTCGCCCCGCCTCCTCCGTACCGCTCCCTCCTCCGGCCTGAGTGAGCCAGAGCCCCCGAAGCAGCTGCTCCTTTAACCCCGTTCTGTCTGGGCGGGGAACGGACGCCCTCAGGCGACGTACATGCAGAGGTGGGTCCAAATCCAAAGCTGAACGCTGGGAGCTGTACGAACAAAGAAGAGAAAGGGAAATCTCCCCCAGCAGCCTCAGAAGCAGCGGATTAAAGCTCCACAAACAACTTGATGTGCCTGCATCTGTTGAATACCTGAATAGACAACGAATCATCCCAAATTCAAAAGGTGGACTTTAGGAGCAGGATATATTAATTTCCTCATTTCCTTTTTTTGTGAGTGTATATGTGTATCCTTCTGGGTGAGATTTTGTCTGTATAGCTTTGCTTTCACCATCAGTCCTAGGGTTAGGTCCGTCCATTTTTTTTTTTTTTTTTTCTTAAAAAAATTTTTTTTTCCTAATATATGCTTTCTTAATAATTTTTTCCGTATTTTCTATTTTTAGAAATTAAAAAAATTTTTAATAAGTTTTTTCATATTTTTTTTAAAAAAATTTTTTTTTCTTAATAAATTTTTTTCTTAAAAATTTTTTCTTATTTTTTACTATAAAAAATTAATAAATCTATTTTTAAAAATTAAAAAAACTTTTTTTCTGAACACATTTAATAATTTTTTTTCTTATTTTTTATTATAATAGCTTTATTTTATTTTATTTTATCCTCTTTTATTCTTTCTATTTTTTTCTCCCTTATATTCTGAGCTGTGTGGTTGAAAGGCTCTTGGTGCTCCAGCCAGGCATCAGGGCTGTGCCTCTGAGGTGGGAGAGCCAACTTCAGGACACTGGTCCACAAGAGACCTACCAGCTCCACGTAATACCAAACGGCAAAAATCTCTCAGAGATCTCCATCTCAACATCAAGACCCAGCTTCACTCAACGACCAGCAAGCTACAGGGCTGGACACCCTATGCCAAACAACTAGCAAGACAGGAACACAGCCCCATCCATTAGCAGGGAGGCTCCCTAGAATCATAAGGCCACAGACACCCCAAAACACACCACCAGACGTGGACGTGCCCACCAGAAAGACAAGATTCAACCTCATCCACCAGAACACAGGCAATAGTCCCCTCCACCAGGAAGCCTACACAACCCACTGAACCAACCTTAGCCACTGGGGACAGATACCAAAAACAACGGGAACTACGAACCTGCAGCCTGTGAAAAGGAGACCCCAAACACAGTAAGATAAGCAAAATGAGACGACAGAAAAACACACAGCAGATGAAGGAGCAGGGTCAAAACACACCAGACCTAACAAATGAAGAGGAAATAGGTAGTCTACCTGAAAAAGAATTCAGAATAATGATAGTAAGGATGATCCAAAATCTTGGAAATAGAATAGACAAAATGCAAGAAACATTTAACAAGGACGTAGAAGAACTAAAGAGGAACCAAGCAACGATGAAAAACACAATAAATGAAATTAAAAATACTCTAGATGGGATCAATAGCAGAATAACTGAGGCAGAAGAAAGGATAAGTGACCTGGAAGATAAAATGGTGGAAATAACTACTGCAGAGCAGGATAAAGAAAAAAGAATGAAAAGAACTGAGGACAGTCTCAGAGACCTCTGGGACAACATTAAACGCACCAACATTCGAATTATAGGGGTCCCAGAAGAAGAAGAGAAAAAGAAAGGGACTGAGAAAATATTTGAAGAGATTATAGTTGAAAACTTCCCTAATATGGGAAAGGAAATAGTTAATCAAGTCCAGGAAGCACAGAGAGTCCCATACAGGATAAACCCAAGGAGAAACACGCCAAGACACATATTAATCAAACTGTCAAAAATTAAATATAAAGAAAACATATTAAAAGCAGCAAGGGAAAAACAACAAATAACACACAAGGGAATCCCCATAAGGTTAACATCTGATCTTTCAGCAGAAACTCTGCAAGCCAGAAGGGAGTGGCAGGATATACTTAAAGTGATGAAGGAGAAAAACCTACAACCAAGATTACTCTACCCAGCAAGGATCTCATTCAGATGTGATGGAGAAATTAAAACCTTTACAGACAAGCAAAAGCTGAGAGAGTTCAGCACCACCAAACCAGCTTTACAACAAATGCTAAAGGAACTTCTCTAGGCAAGAAACACAAGAGAAGGAAAACACCTACAATAACAAACCCAAAACATTTAAGAAAATGGGAATAGGAACATACATATCGATAATTACCTTGAATGTAAATGGATTAAATGCTCCCACCAAAAGACACAGACTGGCTGAATGGATACAAAAACAAGACCCATATATATGCTGTCTACAAGAGACCCACTTCAGACCTAGAGACACATACAGACTGAAAGTGAGGGGATGGAAAAAGATACTCCATGCAAATGGAAATCAAAAGAAAGCTGGAGTAGCAATTCTCATATCAGACAAAATAGACTTTAAAATAAAGAATATTATAAGAGACAAAGAAGGACACTATATAATGATCAAGGGATCGATCCAAGAGGAAGATATAACAATTGTAAATATTTATGCACCCAACATAGGAGCACCTCAATACATAAGGCAAATACTAACAGCCATAAAAGGGGAAATTGACAGCAACACAATCATAGTAGGGGACTTTAACACCCCACTTTCACCAATGGACAGATCATCCAAAATGAAAATAAATAAGGAAACACAAGCTTTAAATGATACATTAAACAAGATGGACTTAATTGATATTTATAGGACATTCCACCCAAAAACAACAGAATACACATTTTTCTCAAGTGCGCATGGAACATTCTCCAGGATAGATCATATCTTGGGTCACAAATCAAGCCTTGGTAAATTTAAGAAAATTGAAATCGTATCAAGTATCTTTTCCGACCACAACGCTATGAGACTAGATATCAATTACAGGAAAAGATGTGTAAAAAATACAAACACATGGAGGCTACACAATACACTACTTAATAACGAAGTGATCACTGAAGAAATCAAAGGGGAAATCAAAAAATACCTAGAAACAAATGACAATGGAGATACGACGACCCAAAACCTATGGGACGCAGCAAAAGCAGTGCTAAGAGGGAAGTTTATAGCAATACAAGCCTACCTCAAGAAACAGGAAACATCTCGAATAAACAACCTAACCTTGCACCTAAAGCAATTAGAGAAAGAAGAACAAAAAAACCCCAAAGCTAGCAGAAGGAAAGAAATCATAAAGATCAGGTCAGAAATAAATGAAAAAGAAATGAAGGAAACAATAGCAAAAATCAATAAAACTAAAAGCTGGTTCTTTGAGAAGATAAACAAAATTGATAAACCATTAGCCAGACTCATCAAGAGAAAAAGGGAGAAGACTCAAATCAATAGAATTAGAAATGAAAAAGGAGAAGTAACAACTGACACTGCAGAAATACAAAAGATCATGAGAGATTACTACAAGCAACTCTACGCCAATAAAATGGACAACCTGGAAGAAATGGACAGATTCTTAGAAATGCACAAACTGCCGAGACTGAACCAGGAAGAAATAGAAAATATGAACAGACCAATCACAAGCACTGAAATTGAAACTGTGATTAAAAACCTTCCAACAAACAAAAGCCCAGGACCAGATGGCTTCACAGGTGAATTCTATCAAACATTTAGAGAAGAGCTAACACCCATCCTTCTCAAACTCTTCCAAAATATTGCAGAGGGAGGAACACTCCCAAACACATTCTACGAGGCCACCATCACCCTGATACCAAAACCAGACAAAGATGTCACAAAGAAAGAAAACTACAGGCCAATATCACTGATGAACATAGATGCAAAAATCCTCAACAAAATACTCGCAAACAGAATCCAACAGCACATTAAAAGGATCATACACCATGATCAAGTGGGGTTTATCCCAGGAATGCAAGGATTCTTCAATATACGTAAATCAATCAATGTGATACACCATATTAACAAATTGAAGGAGAAAAACCATATGATCATCTCAATAGATGCAGAGAAAGCTTTCGACAAAATTCAACACCCATTTATGATAAAAGCCCTGCAGAAAGTAGGCATAGAGGGAACTTTCCTCAACATAATAAAGGCCATATATGACAAACCCACAGCCAACATTGTCCTCAATGGTGAAAAACTGAAACCATTTCCACTAAGATCAGGAACAAGACAAGGTTGCCCACTCTCACCACTATTATTCAACATAGTTTTGGAAGTGTTAGCCACAGCAATCAGAGAAGAAAAAGAAATAAAAGGAATCCAAATCGGAAAAGAAGAAGTAAAGCTGTCACTGTTTGCAGATGACATGATACTATACATAGAGAATCCTAAAGATGCTACCAGAAAACTCCTAGAGCTAATCAATGAATTTGGTAAAGTAGCAGGATACAAAATTAATGCACAGAAATCTCTTGCATTTCTATACACTAATGATGAAAAATCTGAAAGTGAAATTAAGAAAACACTCCCATTTACCATTGCAACAAAAAGAATAAAATATCTAGGAATAAACCTACCTAAGGAGACAAAAGACCTGTATGCAGAAAATTATAAGACACTGATGAAAGAAATTAAAGATGATACAAATAGATGGAAATATATACCATGTTCCTGGATTGGAAGAATCAACATTGTGAAAATGACTCTACTACCCAAAGCAATCTACAGATTCAATGCAATCCCTATGAAACTACCAGTGGCATTTTTCACAGAACTAGAACAAAAAATTTCACAATTTGTATGGAAACACAAAAGACCCCAAATAGCCAAAGCAATCTTGAGAACGAAAAATGGAGCTGGGGGAATCAGGCTCCCTGACTTCAGACTATATTACAAAGCTACAGTAATCAAGACAGTTTGGTACTGGCACAAAAACAGAAATATAGATCAATGGAACAGGATAGAAAGCCCAGAGATAAACCCACGCACATATGGTCACCTTATCTTTGATAAAGGAGGCAAGCATATACAGTGGAGAAAAGACAGCCTCTTCAATAAGTGGTGCTGGGAAAATTGGACAGATACATGTAGAAGTATGAAATTAGAACACTCCCTGACACCATGCACAAAAATAAACTCAAAATGGATTAAAGACCTAAGTGTAAGACCAGACACTATCAAACTCTTAGAGGAAAACATAGGCAGAACACTCTATGACATACATCACAGCAAGATTCTTTTTGACCCAGCTCCCAGAGAAATGGAAATAAGAACACAAATAAACAAATGGGACCTAATGAAACTTAAAAGCTTTTGCACAGCAAAGGAAACCATAAACAAGACCAAAAGACAACCATCAGAATGGGAGAAAATATTTGCAGATGAAGCAACTGATAAAGGATTAATCTCCAAGATTTACAAGCAGCTCATGCAGCTCAATAACAAAAAAACGAACAACCCAATCCAAAAATGGGCAGAAGACCTAAATAGACATTTCTCCAAAGAAGATATACAGATGGCCTACAGACACATGAAAGAATGCTCAACATCCTTAATCATTAGAGAAATGCAAATCAAAACTACAATGAGATATCATCTCACACCGGTCAGAATGGCCATCATCAAAAACTCTAGAAACAATAAATGCTGGAGAGGGTGTGGAGGAAAGGGAACTCTCTTGCACTGTTGGTGGGAATGTAAATTGATACAGCCACTATGGAGAAAAGTATGGAGGTTCCTTAAAAAACTACAAATAGAACTACCATACGATCCAGCAATCCCACTACTGGGCATATACCCTGAGAAAACCATAGTTCAAAAAGAGTCATGTACCAAAATGTTCATTGCAGCTCTATTTACAATAGCCAGGACATGGAAGCAACCTAAATGTCCATCGACAGATGAATGGATAAAGAAGATGTGGCACATATATACAATGGAATATTACTCAGCCATAAAAAGAAATGAAATGGAGGTATTTGTAATGAGGTGGATGGAGTTAGAGTCTGTCATACAGAGTGAAGTAAGTCAGAAAGAGAAAAACAAATACAGTATGCTAACACATATATATGGAATCTAAGGGGAAAAAAAGCCATGAAGAACCTAGTGGCAAGACGGGAATAAAGACACAGACCTACTAGAGAATGGACTTGAGGATATGGGGAGGGGGTGGGGTGAGATGTGACAGGGTGAGAGAGTGTCATGGACATATATACACTACCAAATGTAAAATAGATAGCTAGTGGGAAGCAGCCGCATAGCACAGGGAGATCAGCTCGGTGCTTTGTGACCACCTAGAGGGGTGGGATGGGGAGGGTGGGAGGGAGGGAGATGCAAGAGGGAGGAGATATGGGAACATATTGTATATGTATAACTGATTAACTTTGTTATAAAGCAGAAGCTAACACACCATTGTAAGGCAATTATACTTCAATAAAGATGTTTAAAAAAAAAAAAAAAGAAACAGAGACTCTCAGACTGAGTTAAAAATAACACTTAACTCTACGATCAGCTCTCTATATCCATGAGTTCTACATCTGTGGATTCAACCAACCACAGATAGAAAATAGTCCAAAAAAAAAAATATTCTGGAAAGTACCAAAAACCAAAACTTGAATTTGCCCAGCACCAGCAACTAGTTAGATTTACACTGTATTTATAAATATTTACATAGCATTTACATTGTATTAGGTATTATAAGTGATCTAGAAATGATTTAAAGTATATGGGAGGATGTGTATAGGTTTTATACAAATACTACTCCATTTTATATAAGGAACTTGAGCATCATGGATTTTGGTATCTGTGGGGGGCCTTGGAACCAATCCCCTGTGGATACAAAGGGATGACTGTATACTGTTTATAAGAAATATAGTTAAAGCAATAAAGAAAGCTTGAAAATAAAGGAGTGAGGATGGAGATACCAGACTAATGAAACAAAAACAGATTGGAGTGGCATTATTAATATCAGATGTTAAAATTTAAGATTAGAAACAGTAAATAAGACAAAGAAGGACCTTATGCCTTATGTAATAACAAAAACACAATATCTGAAAAAGATATAATAGCATCTTTGGTGCACTATATATGTACCAAACAACAAAACAGTTAGTTATATAAAGCAAAGGCTATTGGAAATCTCAGGAGAACTTAAAAAAAATAAAATTATTGTGGAAGACCTCAATTCACCTCTTTCAGAGTTAAACAGGTAAAAAAAAAAGTATGGATACGGAGTAATCATATAATGCAATTAATAAAATTGACGTGATGGATATAAACCCATTTCTTTGTTTGAAACAGAGAAAATAAATTTTTGAATTTGTCCATAGAAAATGGATTATGTGCGAGGCTACACAAAAACACTTAACTTTTTTTTTTTAATGAATGTAGAGACCTTTTAAAAAAATAACCCACTGTCCTAGAAGACAGTGACAAGCACCAGGACTAGATGAGTTCAAAAATAATTTTTCTTATTTTATTATTGAAGCCAATGTGGTAAGTAGAATTTCAAAGATGTCTCTCCAAGATTCCTGATCCTTATTTTTCAAACACTAGATACAGCTGTGAATGGACTTTGTAAATGGGTTTAAGTTTATTAACCATCTGACCTCAAATATGGAGATTATTTGGAATTATTGGTGGGCCTGATGTAATCACATGATCCCTTAGGAGCAGAGGAATGCAGAAGTCAGAGAGATGTGGCAGAAGAGAAGGTAAGAAAGATGGGAGAGAAGTAGAGGTTGGAGACTTTAATTCATAAAGGCAAAACTTTTAAACACTTGTTTACAATATTTTCAATTTGTTCACAATTCTCATTTCCTCCCTACCTTTTCCATGTGTCTCCATAGTTGGAGTGTATCTCTCTATTCCACTGACGTGGGCTTGGCCATGGGACTTACTTTAACCAATAGAATGTGAGTAGACATGACTTACATGATTCAACGTTGCTCCTCTTGCTCCTGTCCTCCACCATGAGATCAGCATGTCTCAAGTAGTGGCCACTCCTTGAACCTGGGTGCCAGTATGAGAAGACATTCGGAACCAAGGCAAGCCGAATCCTGCAAAGCCCAGAAGAGCCTCAACCAACCCATAGCCCTCATGTAACATGATCAAAAAATAATTTTTTGATATTGTAAGTCACTAAGACAATGTACAATTGTTTCCACAACAAGGTCAGACTATTACAATCTCTTTGGGACTTTAATCTTTGAATTTAATTTCTCACAAGAAATCTTATAGTTGGGGGAGTTGAATTCAAAATTGGGCATTTCTATGTTAGCATTTTATTATTGGAGTGTATTAATCTCATAACAGCGCCTCTAATGACTTTTGCTGGGCGATGGGCTGGCCATAATTTGAGATGGGAAATAAAATAGGAAATGAAATTTTTACTCTTGACACATCATGGTCTCCGAGTTAATTGAATTAATATAATTTTGTTACTGAGTCCAAGCTTGTACTGCTCACTGCATGACAGGTCAATAAATCGAGAGACAAGGTGTTGGAGCAAGGAATAGTGACTTTATTCAGAAAGCCAGCAGACCAAAAAGATGGCAGACTAGTGTCCCGAATTGCCTCTTACCTGAGTTAGAATTCAGGCTTCTTTTATACTAAGAGAGGAGGGGATGTGATAATCCTTTGTTCTTGCAGCTGCCCAGGCAGGTCTGGTCATGATGTGCCTATAAACCTCCAACAAGACAACTGTTATTCTGTTTTGCAACTTTATATGAATGAAAAGTGTTACACCTTTAAAGGTCAAGGGGGGCAGAGCCTTGAGGATGGGCTGTCGTGTAGTTTTCAGGTTACAGGCAACACTGTTTTACGAAGGTGCAGAGCCAGCATGATTAGGCGCAGGCAACAGAGCGCAAAGGTTAGAGCTAAAGGAATAGATCCAATACAGAATCAGGTTTGTTCTTCTCTGTTAAATAATGATTAATGTGTATTTCAGAGCCTTCTGAACACAATATTAACGCTATTAACCAATATTCCTAGGAGAATCCAAAAACGTACACTGTTGGAGCAATCTCATAAAGGTAGGAGCAGGACTTCCCTGATAGCTGCTAAAATCCTCTCCAAAGGGTACTAGACACACCCCTGATTGAACATAACTTAATGATTAAATTCAAAAGGTAAGGGAAAGTTAGACAAGAGCACTTATTCCCCCTCCCTTCTTGTTCCCCTGTGGAAAGAGGGACTTCTCTATGGTAACGCCCATGGTCTCCTGCCCCACACATTGCACCACTTTTCTCCACTGAGGAGTGAGAAGCCTCATTAGGGGGGGAAGCAATTAGCCCAGGTTTCTTGACTGCATAGGACTAATCTGTTAAAAGGCTGTAAACACTAGGGAATTGATTCTTTTCTTCCCTCTTTGACCCAATTCAGAGGGAGCAGCAATATATGGGGTAAATGTGTGCACTCTGCAGACTCAAACATTCCGTTGGGTGGGCAATCCCATCCTTGGAGACAGGGAAGCAGAACACAGTCCTAAACAAGTCCATTTAGTTCTCAAACCTAAGCCACACCCTCCAAACAGCTTGAACTGTGTTATGATTGCCATCAAACTACCTGCTGCATCTATTTCCCAGTTACTCCCAAATTTGGGTGGGGAAAATGGACCTTATTCTTTAGCTTCCTCAAATTCCAACATATATTTTCCAATGTACTGTCCCAAAATGCCTCTTGTCAAAGATGATGATTCAGTCACATAACATTGAGTGTGGATATGGATGCGGTGGCCGGGAGAGAACCACCAGAGCAATTCAAACTGCAAGTCATCAATCTTCCCTTGAGTCCTGAGCCACTGTCATGGAACTCAGTCTAATAGCCTGGGCTAGCATCAAATAGATCCCAAAATGGCTTAGGCCAAAAATGACTTCTCTTATGTCAAGAAACCCATGCTTGGTTTTCTTTCTCCGGGGACCCCCTACCTCATCTGCTTACAGTAGTAATAATAAATACCAGAACCTCACTCTCCTCTTGCGCTTTTGTGTCTATAATGCTATTGGCTAAAATCAATCTGAAGTCTGGGTTTAAGACAGGCCTGAGACTAGAGTGAGGCTAGAGAAGTGCCTAGGGCACCACATTTAAGGAGGCACTTTCTGTCAGGGCCTGAGAGTGAGTGCTTTTTTATATGTGGTGCCCTAGGTGTCTCTCTTGCCTCATTCTAGTCCCAGCTCTGAGTTAGGAGAGCCCACAAGGTAATCCATAGAAATCAACCTCCCAGGGCACAGAGCTGGGTGGTAAGTAGATTTAAGGATCAATTAGAAGATAGTACACACTGTCAGAAAGTTCTTTACTAATAATAAGTTAAAAATCTATGGGGAATCCCCTGGCGGTCTAGTGGTTAGGACTCAGTCACTGCCGGGGGGCTGGGTTCAATCCCTGGTTGGGGAACTAAGATCCCACAAGCCGCACGACACAGCCAAAAAAAAAAACAAAAACAAAAAACAAAAAAACCACTGATTTGTGTTTAAAAAAACAAACAAAAAAAGCTGATTAACATCCTATAGGGAAATAAATTTAAAATTTTGAGGTTATCTTTTCTACCAGAGGGAAATCAATTATATCTCTACAGATAAAATTTATTTGCACTGCTGTGAACAAGTCATTTGCATTACAGTTGATTTTCTCCAAGTAGAAAGCCCATCAAAGGTGCACACCCCTATAGAATTAATCTACCAAGGATCCATCCAACAATTCCCAGTGCTCCACTGCAAGGACAATCAGTAATCACCTTTCTTATTTCTACAGTTGGATAAATTTTTTATACATTCCTCCTCTTGCCTGGAAGCCATTCAGATATTTAAAGACATCAGAGACATCTCATTTTTCTCCAGGAGTCAGGTGCCCAGGATTAAGCACAGGTGAGGTATGAGCAACACGGTGTTTTATTTCAATTCCCAAAGGGAGAATCGAAACCACTCATTATTAAAACTGGGGTATATTATTAAATGTAAATCCCACTTACCGCCTATTTCACTCTAAAGAAAGCCTTCATTATATATATTCTCTGCCCAAAAAAGAAGTAGGACAGTATTTGTAGCTACAGCAGTGGGTTGACAACAGGAAAAAAAAAAAGAACTAGTCAGACAAGTAGTCACAATGTAGATTCCAAAGTGGCGTTTAGTTTGTCAACATGCTTAATTAATTTTAGTCAATAATTAATTTGATCTAAACACTACACTTCTGTGTGAAACAGAATCAAAATATGGCCTGTATGTTTCAGATTATGAACTATCTATGTTTAGTGGCAATAATTGGTAATTGATGCATCTAAAGACAATTCTATTTCATTGTGTTGCCTTATTTTTCTTTCTCTTAGCATCCTTACTATCTTGTTCTTTTCTTTCATTGATTTGCTTAGGACCTCAGAGGTTAAAAAAGGATCTTGAAAATCTTCTAGACCAGAGCTGTCTGGTAGAATGTTCTGCAATGATGGAAAAGTTCTATATTTGTGCTGTTCAACATAGTAACTGCCAGCCACATGTGGCCATTAAACACTTAAAATGTTTCTAGGGCAGGGTTTCTCAAACTCAGCACTATTAATGTTCTGGGCTGAGTATTTCTTTATCGTTGCCAACATTGCTGAGAAAATTCATGCACCATACTGAGTAGGTCCATGCACAGTCATCCTATTTAATTTCAACCTCATTCTCTCAGCTCTCAGCAATCTTCTTCTTTTTTTTTTTTTTTAAAAATTTTATTTATTTATTTATTTTTATTTATGGCTGTGCTGGGTCTTCGTTTCTGTGCGAGGGCTTTCTCCAGTTGCGGTAAGCGGGGGCCACTCTTCATCGCGGTGTGTGGGCCTCTCACTATCGCGGCCTCTCTTGTTGAGGAGCACAGGCTCCAGACGCGCAGGCTCAGTAGTTGTGGCTCACGGGCCTAGCTGCTCTGCGGCATGTGGGATCTTCCCGGACCAGGGCTCGAACCCGTGTCCCCTGCACTGGCAGGCAGATTCTCAACCACTGTGCCACCAGGGAAGCCCCAGCAATCTTCTTATTTAACTCCTGTTGACTTCCCTTTGCGCATTCCATGGTTGTTGTTCCAAAGTCTCCCACTCTGCTCAAACTCATGGCTTCACCCTGCCCACCAGTTCCCAGAATAGGAAGAAAGCAAAACCATTTGCAGCTATCATATGAGATTACTTCCTTGTGTAATCCTGGAGTTTACTTAAAATTTCCACAACAGTACTGATCATCTCTGAATTTCTCCATGCTATGAGAAACAGTACTGATCATCTCTGAATTTTCTCCATGCTATGGGGTCACTTGTATTCTTGGAGCAAAGAGAGGGAGCCCAGTGCAGTGAAAAGAACACTGATGAAGATACAAGAAGCCAGAGTTTTCCAACAGTTCTATTCATAATTCACATGGTTGATTGGGCAAGACTTTCAACCTGTCCAGCCTCAGATTTCCCACTTGCATACGAGAGAACACTTCTAATGATTTTTTCCCAAGATTTTAGATGACATTTCCAGGTCTAGACCTTTAAGATTCTACCTTCTTCCTCTTTACTGTTCAACTTTTAATCAAAAAATGTTTATTGAGTACTTACTATGTGCCATCACTGTGCTAGTTGCTGAAAATGTAACAATGACTAGGACTGACTCGGCTTATGCCCTCACAGAATTTGATGGGGAAGTGAACTACCTGTTCAGTGCTCTACCCTGAGAAAGCTCAGCGCTAGGGAAAGCAATCAATCTAAGCAACAGATTGCTCTGTTCTTAGGCTAATCCACGGGTACCAGGAGGGTGAGACTAGGCCTCCTCTCAGTTCATGATTTCTCCCATGCAGCTATGTCGACTGCTTAGTAGAACCAGGGTTATATGCAGAAGATTTAATAATGAGCACAGTACAGGCACTGGCCAATCAAACTTATGGCTGAAGCAAGGTATTATTCCTAGACTTGGTTGCAGGTTTGTGGGGAGGTCTGAGGGATTTCAGAGGAGGAGCTAAGGTGACCATGGCCGTAGGTCAAGTCTCAGAGAATCTGAGGAAGTTACTGTTTATCAGCATTTATAGAAATATTCCTACATTCTAACTGAAGAGTCGCCATGCTGGTGTGTTGCTACTGAATATCAGTGCGAAGTAGAATTGATGAGGCAGCATGGACACACAGCTATGTTATTTATCAACAACTTAGCCTTTCCAAAGTCATCAGGAAAAGCCTTCAGTACCCCAACATTTCTTAGAGATGCCTCCTTGGGTCTTTATATGTATGTAAACCCTCTATCTTAACTTTAGTTTCTTCTCTTGACTCTACTCAAGTTATCATCCAGGACCTCCTTCTCCTGGGCCATCTCATAGGTCTGCCTACTTCTGAGTCCTAACAGGCCCATCACCTCCTTGTATTGACATATTATCTTAATATGTGGAGTGGTTTAGGATCCTAGACTACCTCATTTGGCCCAATGCATTGTCCTTCCTTGGAAATAACTCTAAGGATAGTTATTTTTTGCCGAATGTGGAGAAGCCATATTATGCTTCTGTAATCCAAATTATGCAAAGAGCTACTCCACTTCTCCTCTGTCTCTCTTCCTTCCTTTCTCTCTTTTAACATATATGTATCATATGCCTACTTTATGTAAGACACTTTTCTAGGTATCAAGAATACAGCTGTGAACAAAAAAAAGTCTCCGCTCTTATGGACATGGACCTTGAAGTTGATGAAACAAGCTTCAAGCCCCTTTTTCTAAGGCTTGGATTATATATTTTATACATTTTATAAAATTTGCAGAAGATGTTTTAGCTGAAATTGGTTAAGAATGCTGTCTCTTTCCACTCCATTTTTTTTTTTTACCATCAAATTTCCCCTCATAGCAGATGACACTGAGTGGCAGAAGTTATTTTGGGAATCCTTCTAAGGAGAAACTGAATTAGGAATATATCTGGTCTGGGTTTAATAGGTTGTATATAGATGGTATGCAGCCACTTCTGTATGAAGTTAAGTTGTTTTAATGTAGGAATGGCTTCCAAGAATATTCCCACCATCTACTGCGCTACTTACATACCATGTGACACAAATTTACAGGTCCAGAGGACATATCATGAAATAAAATGTGTCCAATAGTGGCCAATTTCAAAACTTTGTGGCTATATGAAGAAACAAGATCTGTAACATACAGAATCTGAAGCTATCTATGAAACCTTCTTCCAGTCATCAAACACAATTATTAGCAGAGGATTTGAGTTTTATCAATACTTAGCCAAAACAGAAATCCTCTCTTATTGGCAAATACTCGGTAATGTAGTATACACTGTTATAAATGCATTTTTTTTCTGTTTTGATGGGAATTGTGCTAAATAGAACTTATTAGAATTTCTGTGTTTGTAGGGTGTGTATTTGCAATAGTACTACAGTGAGTTTGGGTGTCAAGATGCATATTTATAAATCCCATCTACCAATAATGATAACAAACTGGTCAAACCATGCCAAAAGAAAGACTGAATTATTTTCGTGTTATCTCTATTAAAAACATAGCACAGGGAGATCAGCTCGGTGCTTTGTGACCACCTAGAGGGGTGGGATAGGGAGGGTGAGAGGGAGGGAGACACAAGAGGGAAGAGATATGGGGATATATGTATATGTATAGCTGATTCACTTTGTTATAAAGCAGAAACTAACACACCATTGTAAAGCAATTATACTCCAATAAAGGTGTTAAAAAAAGTTATAAAATTTGATTACATACAGAAGCAGTCAAATAAAAATGCAACAAAAATATAGAAAAATTATAGAAATGTGACAAGCAATTAATAAAGATATAGTTTCTGTGAATTGTCAGATTTTAAAAATTTGTTCTGGTTTCTTATATTAAGTAGATATCCATTTTTGTACCTTATTTTACATTTCTAACTTTGCATTTTTTTCTTAGGAAGGACTCACAAAGCTTCAGGTTTCATAAAACTTGCATCCGCCCCTGCTCATGGAGCTAATATTTTATTGGGAGGAGACAGATAATAAGCTAATATAACATAATCAATAAGTGGCGAAGCTAAAAGAAAAGATAAGGTAAGGTTAGAGAACTGTAAGCCATAGGAAATATGACATTTTAGGTAGGTTGGTCAAAGAAGACTCTTAAAAAGAAAAAAACTACTAAACTAAGACTTTATTTGAATTTCACCAGTCTTTACACAATGTTATTTTTCTGTTTCAGGATCCAATTCAGGATACCACATTGCATTTCTTCACCTTGTCTTTTAAGTATCCTCTAATCTGTGACAGTTTTCAGTCTTTCCTTGTTTTTTATGATCTTGAGAGTTTTAAAGAACACTGGTCAAGTATATTGTAGAGGCCCTGAACTTAGGTTTGTCTGATGTTTTCTTATGATTAAACTAGGGTTGTGAGTTTCAGGGAAGGATACCACAGAAGTGAAGTGTCTTGCTAATCACATCATATCAGGGAGTACATGTTAACTACATGACAATAGCATCAAGAGGAATAAAATATTTAGCAATAAACTTAACCAAGGAGGTGAAAGACATGTACACTAAAAACTACAAAACATTGCTAAAATAAATTAAAGAAGACACAAATTAATGGAAAGATATCCATGTTCATGAATTGGAAGACCTAATATTGTTAAAATGAACATACTACCCAAAGAAATCTACAGTTCAATGCATTCCCTATCAAAATCCTATGGAGTTTTTTGCAGAAAGAGAAAAAAATTCTAAAATTCATATGGAACCACAAAAGCCTCCAAATTACCAAAGAACTCTTGAAAAAGAAGAACAAAGCTAGAGGCCTCACAATTCCTGACTTCAAAACATATTACAAAGCTACAGTAATCAAAACAGTATGATGCTAGCATAAAGACAGACATATAGACCAGTGGAACAGAATAGAGAGCCCCTAAATAAATCCATGTGTGTATGATCAAATGATCTTCAACAAGGGTGCCAAGACTATACAATGGGGAAAGGATAGTCTCTTCAACAGATGGTGCTGGGAAAACTGGATATTCATATGTGAAAGAGCAAAATTAGAGTCTTATATTACACCATATAGAAAAAAATCAACTCAAAATAGATTAAAGACTTAAATATAAGTCCATAAATGATGTGATTCTTAGAAGAAAACATAGAAGAAAAAGTTCATAACATTTGTCTTAGCAATGATTTCTTAGTTATGACACCAAAAGAACAGGCAACAAAAGCAAAAATAGACAAGTGGGACTACATCAAACTAAAAAGCTTCTGCACCACAAAGGAAATGATCAGCAGAGTGAAAAGCATCCTATGGAATGAGGGAAAAAACTTGCAAAGCATATTATGTGATAAGAGATTACTATCCAATATATATGAGGAACTCCCACTAATCACTAGCAAAAAAACAAATAACCTGATTTTAAAATGGGCAAAGAACTTGAATAGACATTTCTCCAAAGAAGACATTCAAATGGCCAACAGGTATATGAAAAGATGCTCAACATCAGGGAAAGGCATATCAAACCACAATAAGATATTGCCTCATACCTGTTAGGATGGTGATTATAAAAAACAAAACAAAAACAGAAAATAAGTATCAGTGAGGCTATGGAGAAATTGGAAACCTTGTGCACTGTTGGTGGGAATGTAAAATGGTGCAGTCACTATGGAAAACAGCATGGAGATTCCTCAAAAAAATTAAAAATAGAACTGTCATATGAACCAGCAATCCCACTTCTGATATTTACCCCAAAGACTTGGAAACGGGATTCCGAAGAAATATTTGCACTACCATGGGTTCACTGCACCATTATTCACAATAGCCAAGACATGTAAACATCCTAAATGTCCTTCAATGGATGAACGGATAAAGAAAATGGTATATCAATATAATGAAATATCATTCAGCCTTTTAAAAGAAGGAAATCCTGTAATATGTAATAACATGGATGAAACTTGGACATTAAACCAAGTGAGATAAGCCAGTCACAGAAGGACAATTAAACTGCATGATTCCACTTATGTAAGATATCTAAAGTAGACAAACTCATAGAAGCAGAATTTAGAATAGTGGTTTCTGGGGGCTGGGGAGAAGGGACAATGAGGAGTTGCTCTTCAATAGATACAGAGTTTCAGTCATGCAAGATGAAAACGTTCTAGAGACCTGTTGCACAACAATGTGCATAGATACAGTTAACTATACAATACTGCATACTTAAAAACTTGCTAAGAGAGTAGATTTCATATTATGTGTTTTTTCCTACAATGAAAAAAAAAAACTTGCTGCCAAATCCATGATTACAGATTTTCTCCAATGTTTTCTTCTAGAAGTTTTATACTTTTAGGTTTTATATTTAGATCTATGATCTATTTTGAGTTAATTTTTATATAAGGTATATGGTATGTGTTGAAGTTCATTTTTGTTTGTTTGTTTTTGTTTATGGACATCCAACTGTTCCAGCACTATGAAAAAGACTATTCTTTCCCTGTTGAAATTGTGTATCTTAGGCAAAAATCAATTGACTGTATTCGTGTGTCTATTTTTGGGCTCTCTATTCTACTCCACTGATCTATATGAATATGCTTATGTTAGTATCACACTGTCTTGATTACTGTGGCTTTATAGCAAGGCTTAAAAATGGGTAGTGTGGGTCTTCCACCTTTCCTAATTGTTTTGGCCATTCTCATTCATTTGCCT
Organism: Balaenoptera musculus; assembly: GCF_009873245.2. NCBI lineage: Eukaryota > Metazoa > Chordata > Mammalia > Artiodactyla > Balaenopteridae > Balaenoptera > Balaenoptera musculus. The sequence continues at coordinate 57,865,004 of NC_045785.1, read as the reverse complement.
TTCCATTTACATTTTAGAATCATCTTGTCAACATCTATAAAAAAGCTTGCTGGAATTTTGACAGGAATTGCATTAAATCTATAGATAAGTTTTGAGAGAATTAACACCTTAACGATATTGTATTTTCCAACCTATGAACACAGTATAGCTCTTCATTTCTTTAGTTCTTCTTTCATTTGTTTCTTCAGGGTTGAGAGAGACCACTTTGATAAGATGAAATTTGAGTGAAGACCTGAATTAAGGGACAGAATGAACCATGGAGATATCTGCAGGAACTGTATTCTAGGCAAAGTACAATAAATTCAAAGGTCCTGAGGCGGAGTGGACTTCAAGGGTTCTAGGAACAGCAAGGAGGCCATTGTGGCTGAGTTGAGGGAGGTGGAGTGGAAGGGGTAGAGGGTGAAATCACAAAGGTAACAAAAGGCCAGACCACGTAGGGCCTTGTAAACCATTATAATGTTTCGAATTTTATTCAGAATAAGATGGGAAGTGATTGAACAGTTTTGAACAGTGGTGTGATATTTGACTAAAATTTTAGGTTACTTTGGGTGCTTTGGGGAGAAAGGATTAATGAGGAATGGTGAGTACAAGATAAAAGCAGGGAAACCATTGAAGAGACAATTACAATATTTTAGCAAGAGCAGATGGTGACTTGGACTAGGGGGCCAGTAGAAGAAGTAATAAGTGTTGGAATACGGATGGACAGTCAGCCCTCCATACCTGTGGGCTCCACATCTGTGGATTCAACCAACTGTGGATAGAAAATATTCCAAAAAAAAAAAAAAATTCCAGAAGGTTCCAAAAAGCAAAACCTGAATTTGCCCACACTGGCAACTATTTACATAGCATTTACCTTTTATTCGGTATTATAAGTAACCTAGAGATAATTTAAAGTATGTGGGAGGATTAATAGCTTACAAACAAATACTGTGCCATTTTACATAAGGGATTTGCACATCTTCAGATTTTGGTTTCCGTGGGGGTCCTAGAACCAATCCCCCTCAGGTACCAAGGGAAGACTGCACTTTAAAGATACAGTTGATGGGATTAGCTAAAAGTTAGACATGGGCTGTGAGAGAAAAAGAGGAGTCAAAGATGACTCCGAAGTTTTGGACCTAAGCAACTGCAAGAGTAGTTTCCAACAACTCAGTTGGGGAAGACTGTGAGAGAAGTTTTGGAAGGTGTTTATCTGGTTTGGAAGGCATGAGCAGGGGAAAAAAAGATTCTTTCTAAAATATTTTACACCTTTGAATTTTAAGCACAGAATCTAAGGATTTGCAGCCTATGATCTGCGTACATTGCAATGGCAACCATCTGTAGTAACCGGCAGCCTGTGCATTGTGGTCTGAACATGAATGGTAGGGGGAAGGCAAGAGGCAGAGAGTAGGAAAAGACTATTTCAATGAGTAACTCAGTTTATCATGTCTCTTTTTTTTTTTTTTAAAGGAATTCCTTTATTTTTATTTTTTATTTATTTATTTATTTTTGGCTGTGTTGGGTCTTCGTTTCTGTGCGAGGGCTTTCTCTAGTTGCGGCAAGCGGGGGCCACTTTTCATCGGGGTGCGCCGGCCTCTCACTATCGCGGCCTCTCTTGTTGCAGAGCACAGGCTCCAGACGCGCAGGCTCAGTAATTGTGGCTCACGGGCCTCGTTGCTCCGTGGCATGTAGGATCTTCCCAGACCAGGGCTCGAACCCGTGTCCCCTGCATTGGCAGGCAGATTCTCAACCACTGCGCCACCAGGGAAGCCCTATCATGTCTCTTAAAGAGCATGTAGGAATGGGTGTTACCTGAATCTGTGGGTAGGGAAGACCTCACTGAAGAGTCTCTCTTTTATTTGAGACTTGAAGAAGTTAGCCAGAGGAGGGAGGTGGGGTTTGTGGGAATGGGGGTTTAATCTATAAGTTAAGTGATGAGCAGGGGCAAAGATCCAGAAATGAGAGGGTGTATTTGAGGAATTAAAGAAAGTCAACCATGAATTTAGAGCAGGGAGAGCCAAAAGGAGAAAGCTGTGAAGTGAGGCAGGAGATAGATTTTATCCTGATAATTAGATCTGCGTTTTACAAAATCGCTGTGGCTGCTGTGTAGCTGCTATGTAGAAAGTGAATTGTAGACCCACAGTCATCTGGCTGAAGACTAGTCACGATGTCGTTGCAGCAGCCTTGGTGAGGGATGAAGATGACGGCAGTGGGTTCAGACTTGAGAGGTATTTAAGGGACTATATATGGCAGATGAGAAGAGAGAGGCCCTGAGAGTAACTACTAGGCTTCTAAGGTGAGCAACTTGGTGAATGGTGGTTCCTTTTACTCAAATGGGGGCGCCAGTTGTTAATTTATTGTCTCTCAGCTCCAAACCTTGCACTAGGTTTGGACCACCCTTCTCTATTCTGCTTTGTGAAGCTGGTGCTTGTATTTTGCAAACTACGCATCTGCTTTGCCAGCTGGCTCTGTGTCAGGCCCCGCCATAGGTGGTGCTAGAGGGAGATTGCAAAGCTGGAGGAGCAAGAAAAAAATGTCCTTTCCAGTCTGCCCTCTGTTAGCAATGCTCCAGCAACAAGTCTTCAGCCCAGGAACAGCAGGTCCTTCGCATAGCAGCAGGTGAAAGCCATTTGCGGTCTTCCCTGAATTTGCAGAACCAATCTATTAGTGCCTCCCAGAGCCCACAGCAGCAGCCAGTTGGTGCTTCCTCCTCAAAGGTCTGGATCCCAGGCTTACGGGGAGCCTTTTCTAAACTAAAGATTCTGGTATCAGCTGAGCAGCATCTCTTCCTCAGAGGTCTGTGTTTTAGCTACTAGGGTTCCTCCTATAGGTTTTAATAATTCCAGTCTCCTCCCGTTATTCCCCCTTCCCTTCCTGCAGTGGCTACCTCCATGATACCTTGGAGGGTTTTTTTTTTAAACCTTGCATTTGATAAATTTATTTTTATTTATATTATTTATTTTTGGCCGCGTTGGGTCTTCGTTGCTGCGCGCGGGCTTTCTCTAGTTGCAGCGAGCGGGGGGCTACTCTTCGATGCAGTGCGAGGGCTTCTCAGTGCAGTGGCTTCTCCTGTTGCAGAGCATGGGCTCTAGAGCACAGGCTCAGTAGTGGGCTTAGTTGCTCCGTGGCATGTGGGATCTTCCTGGACCAGGGCTCGAACCTGTGTCCCATGCATTGGCAGGAGGATTCTTAGCCACTGCGCCACCAGGGAAGTCCCTAGTTAATATTTCTTTATATTAGATTCTCTCTAATCAAATAACTAGTGTTATTTCTGTCTCCTAACTGGACTCTGATTGATACAGAAATTGTTACTAGGAGTGGTTCCAGGAAACAGACTCTAAAAGATGGGATTTGGGGATTGGTTTGGTTTTGTCCTTGGGTTTGAATGTAGTGCTGAGCTCCTTGCTAATGGGAAATGAATGCTGGTTACCCATGTCATGCAGAAGTAGCATGATTGATTAAATAATCACCTGTAGTTGATTGTGAAGAAGTGCCTGCTGACCCAAGTGCCTTGGAGCCTGTGCCTGCTGCACTTGACTGTTACAGCAGTAATTATGACCATGAAGACTGTGGTGTGGGATAGATTCTTCTGAGTGGACTAAAACACTTACAGAAAGAAAGTATCAAACTCAGGTCCTTATAGTCTGCTTAAGTTTCATCAGAGAGCTAGAGAAATTCTATGGCAGCTCTAAAAGGATCTCTCATTTCTTGCAGCCACAGGACTGGTGTTCCTAAAAGTGAATAAATATATACTTGTCCAGTTTACAGAATTTACATCAGTTGAATTTACAGCTTTGCCATGTCTCTCATGGAGAAGTTAGGAAAATGACAGGGAAGCAGAGGGACCCTAAATCTTGAAGTGGGGATACATCTGGCTGGATTTAGATCAAGTTGAGAATTTTGAATTCTCAGGTCACTCTGAACCTCTTCTAACAGTAGAAGCAGCTTGTCCTCCTGTGCCTGATATTAGCCTTTCCTTGCTCGAAAACTATCTACTATCCCCATTAGTAGGGTCAGATATCAGTATGCTCCAGGGGAACAAGTACAAAGTCTGACCCAGGAGGAAGCAGTTGATATACCAAAAAAACTGCAAGATTTTCCTAATTTATATCAATATAAACCTGGAGAATATGTATAGGGATGAGTTTTAAGGAAGATGGACCATAACACTGGATTGGGCCATATGTATTGACATGAGTGCTTTTAACCAGAGGTTCTGGATTTAATGTTTTAGCTCATGTAGGTGGAAATATTCTGACAATTTATAGTTAGTTAACTAAGACCTGGGCTCAAAAGTGGCCTCTGTTTAATGAGATCGAGAGACCAGAACCTCCTCCATTATAATGTAGATGAAGGAATTCCAAGGTTTAGGGAGATAGGAATATTGGAGGGCTTTTATCATGAATAATCTACATACCCATCTCTCAACTACATGTTGAGAGGACACGCCCATCATCAACACGTTGAGAAACATCTTTTTGTGTAGAGCATGTACATCCTTGAGAAGTTCTGTCATGGCTAAGCCAAGCATAAGGGTGGGAAATTTCACTATTTAGGTGGGCTCACTATTTATAATAGAGATGATAGAAGTCCTGGAGTATCAGAGGCAAGTAGCAGTTCTTAACCACCAAAGGCGAGATGGGCATATTTACCATAAAAGGAAAGCAGTAACATAGTGGTAACCAGAATGTTTTAATCCCCAGGAATCTTTGGCAGTGGCTAATTGATTACAACATCCCTAAGAATGTAATAGCAAGGCAACCTACTAAAATGGTGCTTAATCTATATAACAGGAAAAGCCAGACTGACAGCAAAAAAATCTAACTTGAGTTTCTAAAATGGAGACTCACAGTCTCTCACTCAGTTTCCAGACATAAGCCAGTTTATAGAACCAGAACCCTTTGCACTGAAGGGGGTGTCAAGTGTCCTTGAGGAAGGCTCCTGTATCATGGTACAAGTATACACCATATCTTCCTCCGAGTCTTCCTCAGAGGGACCTGCAGTGATTTACTAGAGTGACTGTGTACTGGGCGAAAGGACATACACAGACCTTTTGGGGATTATGGAACACTGGCTACTTGATACTAATTCCTGGGCACCTATATCACTGTAAACTACCAGTGAAACTGGGGGCTGAGTCAGGTGGCAACTGGAGTCTTAGCCCAAACCTGAAACACAGTGAGTCCAGTGGGTTTATAGAGCCACTGTGTGGTTATTTATCCAATTCTTGAATGTATAATTAGAAGAGATACATGTTTAGACATAACAGATATACTTGGCAACTAGCAAAATCCTCACAATGGCTCTTTGACCCGTGGAATAAAGACCATAATTGTAGAAAGTGAAAGCCTCTGGAACTTTCCCATCCTACCAGAACAGTAACAAAAGGGAATAGCATATCGTTAGGGAAATTGCAGAGGTTATTGCCATCATCAAAGACTTGGAAATATCCATGAGTGGTGATACCTATCATATTTCCATTTAACTCACCTGTTTGTCCAATACAGAAGGCAGATCTTGACAAATATCTAAGAATGATTATAAACTTAATCAGGAGGTGACTCCAATTTTAGATAATGTTTCACATGTAGCATCTTTACTGAGGCAGATCAACACTACAGCTCCTGACACCTAGTATGCTGCTATTGATATGGCAAATGCTTTTTTCTCTTCATCAGTTTATTAGGACTGACTAGAAGCAGTTTACTTCTTAAATGGCAGGGTCAGGAGTACAACATCACAGTCTTGCCTCAGGGTTACATCAAATCTCCTACTCTCTGCCATAATATAGTCCACAGAGATCTTGATCATCTGAACATTCTCATACAAAATCAACTGGTTCAATATAGGGATTGAAATATGCTAATTGGATCTGATAAACAGGAAGTAGTAAATTTTTTATTTTTATTTTTTTTTGGCCAAGCTGTGCAGCATGTGGGATATTAGTTCCATGACCAGGGATTGAACCCATGCCCCCTGCACTGGAAGCTCAGAGTCTTAACCACTGGACCGCCAGAGAAGTCCCAAGGAAGTAGTAAGTATTTTGGATAGCTAAGTAAGACAGCCAGGATCTCAGCTGGTCAGAATTCATTACTTGATACAATGGGGAACAGTGGAGGAGAAGCAGTTTGCTGGTGTTCAGGGGATAAGGATGAATTTTAGAATTTTAGTTTTAGACATGTTGAAGAGCCTCAGAGAGAGTCATCCAAGTGAAGATGTTTAGGACACGGTTGGATATACAAACCTGGAGTTCAAGAGAACACACATGAGTAGATTTAGGAAGTGTTGATGGAATGTTAAATCATAACTGAAGCCATGGAATGGGATGAGATTATTTAGTGAGAATATGTAGAATCAAATGAGAAGACCCACGACTGAGCCTTGAGGCATATGAAACTTTTATTTTAAAGATATGGTAGAAGAGGAGGAACCAGCAAAGACGAATGAGAAGGGGCATCCAGAGAACCAGGAGGAGTTGCAGAGAGTGTGGTGTCCCAGGAGTCAAGGGAAGAGAGTGGAGCTAAGGGAAGGGAGAGGGTCAGCAGTGCAAATACTGTGAAGTGGTCAAGCAAGAGAAGGACTGAGAGTCAGCTGGGTTTACTTCCATGGAGGTCATTGGTGACTTAGGGGTGACCAGCTTCAGTGTAGTGGAGGGGATAAAACTAGTTTGGTCCGAGTTGAAGAGTGATTGGAGGTGGTTGTAGATTGGGCAGAGCCATGTGAATAGGTGGATAGTGAGGCCAGTCAGTTCACAGAGACAGAAGATTCAAAGCAGCTGACTTTGGATAGATTTGTATGAGGTTCAGTTGTAAATAAATTGAGTTTGAAATGTCTCTGTATTTTCAATGCCTAAATTGATGTCTGGTGTGGTATTGTTGTGAATGGGTCATGAGTGACAATGATTTTAATAGACTGATGTTCCTATATCCTGATTATTCTTCTTCATAGCATTGCTAAACACTAAACTTGGCAACTGAAGGAGGTAATGGCATTGGGAGAACTTTAGAAGCAAGTATGTCCACCTACCCCAAATAAGGCAGGGGTGTCCAGTGGAGGACCACAAACTAAATGTTGAACGGACTAGGGCCAAATCTGTACAGTTACTTAGAGCTGTGAGACTCAGGGCATGCCTAATACTTCCCCTAGGCCTTTGTTTTCCTGTTTATAAGTTGTTTCACCATACCTACTTCCTAGAGTGGTAAGGATGCAATGAGATAATGAATTTCAATCGCAGCACATTGCCAGGCCACCCATCAGTGGTCATTGAGGTCATTTCTTCCAGCCCAACACAGAGAAGTATGAGGCAGTGCAGAGAAGCTGCACGCTCCTTCTTTGCACTTCGGTTCTCAGAATTTTAAAAGCATTGTTCAAATAGGAAACACCTATGACCTTTGCTCCCTGGCTATAGCATAATCAGTGGTATAACACAGTAGGCTATTGGGTATGATCTAGGCTGGCTGATCTAGTGAAACAAGAAATTGGTGAACACCAAAAAGGCCAAATAAATTCCAGTATAGGAAAAGCAAGTGAGCCAGGGCAAATTGAGAAGTGTAGGGAAGAGTACTGATCAATTTCCTTCATGAAGAAACATGATGGCTAAAGCAAAAGACATGATTTAAATACAAAGAAGATTTTTCTGCTAGTAATTACACCTAGCAAGATATAAAATATATCAACCTACAATGTTGACATTTCCAACTAGAGTAGGCTTGTATATCAATGAGAACATTTAAATCCAGTCTTTCCAATCTTGTACAGCTTTTAAAGATATTTTTTAAACTTTATTAAATTTTATCAGATAATGTATAAATTTCCCATATATAATTCTGTGATTAATATTACTAAGGTTAGGAAAGAGGTTTGAGTACCTAAAATACCTAAAAGTCTAATTCTCTATAATAATACCCTACTACAGTATTGGTACATATCTTTTCTTTTATTGGAGTATAGTTGCTTTATTTTTTCTTTTTATTTTTTTAAAAGATTTAATTTTATTTATTTTTGGCTGTGTTGGGTTTTTGTTGCTGCGTGCAGGCTTTCTCTAGTTGTGGGGAAAGGGGGCTGCTCTTCGCTGTGGTGCACGGGCTTCTCATTGTGGTGGCTTCTCTTGTTGTGGAGCATGGGTTCTAGGCACGCGGGCTTGAGTAGTTGTGGCATGTGGGCTCAGTAGTTGTGGCTCGCAGGCTCTAGAGCGCAGGCTCAGTAGTTGTGGCGCACAGGCTTGGTTGCTCTGCGGCACGTGGGATCTTCCCAGACCAGGGCTCAAACCCGTGCCCCCTGTACTGGCAGGCGGATTCTTAACCATTGCGCCACAGGGAAGCCCCTTAGTACGTATCTTATCTCTCATTATCTAATGAGAATGCGTGACTCCACTACACTTCACAGCATTCTACTGAGGCTCCACAAATCATTACTGGAGTTGAGAAAACCCAACACAGTTCTTGGCCTGTCTATGGTAGGTCTTAGTGTATACTTGCTAATAAATTACATAATCATGCTGAGAAAAACAACAGTAATTGCTTGGATCAGTACTTTTTAGGAGATTTATTTTCATTTCATTTTGTGTAATTGCAATTGATTTGTTGCAGAAATTTGTACCTGGCATTTCATACTCCATAGAGTAGCACTTGAACTATTATCTGGCCTCTTTCACTGGTTTCCATTATCACCATCTGACTTTATAAAAGGAAATTTCCTTTTCATACAGTGTTAGTGGTAATATAAAATTGGTACAACCTCTTTGGAGATCAATTTGTTCATTCTATTAATTTTTTTTAAAAGTAGTCTTTTTTTTTTTTAATAAATTTATTTATTTATTTATTTTTGGCTGTGTTGGGTCTCCGTTTCTGTGCGAGGGCTTTCTCCAGTTGCGGCGAGCGGGGGCCACTCTTCATCGCAGTGCGCGGGCCTCTCACTGTCGCGGCCTCTCTTGTTGCGGAGCACAGACTCCAGACGCACAGGCTGAGTAGTTGTGGCTCACGGACCTAGTCGCTCCGCGGCATGTGGGATCCTCTCAGACCAGGGCTCGAACCCGTGTTCTCTGCATTGGCAGGCCGATTCTCAACCACTGCGCCACCGGGGAAAGCCCCTAAGAGTAGTCTTTAATTAAGCAATTCCACTTCTAGAAACTGATACCTGTACAAAGTTGAATGGACAAGGATAATCAAAGCTGCATTGTTTATAAACTGAAAAAATGGCAACAACTTAAAAATGTCTATAGGATGGACCACATCAATCATGATGCATCTAGCTGATAGAATTCTCTGCAGCCATTAAAAAGAATGAGGTAGAGTTTCTTTACTGCCACAGAAAGGCCTTCAAGGAATAAAAAGTGAAAAGAGAAAGGTTGCATAATCATAATGATAATAATAGTAATTATTATCATTAGGAACACTTGTAAAGTGTGTACTATATTCTAAGCATTTAACTTTATTAACTTACTTAATTCTCATCACCACCCTATGAGGTGGGTGCTATTGTTATCTCCATTTTACAGATGAGGGAACTGAACCACCGTAACATCAAGCAACTTGCCGGAGATCACAAAACTAGTGTCAGAGGCAGTATCTGGTTTGAGCATCAGTGTTTTTACCTGGTTCTCTCCATTTATGTTAAAAAATGTATAACAATACATGTCTGTAAATATATGTGTATGTATGTATATGCATATGTGTGTGTATATGTATTTGTATAGGCACAGAAAGTGGCTCTAGAGCCTCGAGATGGTTAGCAGTTGCTTTCTCTGAAAAACGTGTTGGGGTGAGAGAGGAAGAGAGCAAGGTAGTTATGCGATACAAGTCTCTTTTGCTTGTTTGCTTTTGTAATGAGGGACATTATTATTTTAATAATTATTTTTTTCACAAGGGATGTTTCTCAAAATATAACTTTCTAGTTATTTTTCTTCTGCTGCCAGCAGTTAAGGAAGAAATTTGGCCACTTCTTTCATTGCTGAAAAGTTATACCATTCGCTGATTCATTTAGCAAAAACATCTGAAGTGTGCTAGATGTCCCTGCCTCACCCAGCCCTCAAGGAGCTCACTGTCAAGTGGAACAGACTGACATGTAAACATATAATTCCAGAGCCTCTATAAAGGGGATGCACAAGGATGCAGTGGGAGAAGCACAAAGGAGAGATGTCATTTCTGTGGAGGGCAAGGAGAGGCGGTGTGAAGGAAGGTGCCCAGAGAGGAGATAATATTTTGCCTAAATACTGAAAGAAAAGTAACAGTTCTTCAGGAGACAGTGGAGGAGAGGGAGAGAAAAAGCACCCCAGATGTAGGGAATATGGGAGTAAAGACACAGAAGTAAGGACACAGGAACCCACATTATTCTTCAGGGAACTGGGTGTAGTTTGATTTAGCTGAAGCCTAGGGAGGAAAATGTAAGGACGGCAGGAGCCATGTCACCTAAGGCCTTGTGGACTGTGTTAAGAATTTCATCCTGTGTGCCAGTTTTTCCTAAGGAGCAGTCAAAGAACACAAGTGTCCCCAGGATAACATAAAATATATAAATCAAAAGATATACATACAATGGAATATTATCTAGCCTTGAAAAGGAAGGAAATTCTGACACATGCTACATGTGGATGAACCTTGAAAATATTATGCTAAATGAAATAAGTCAGACACAAAAGGACAAATACTGTATGATTCTACTTATTTGAGATACCTAGAATAGTCAAATTTATAGAGACAGAAAGTAGAATAGCGGTTACTAGAGGATGGAGGGAAGGAGGAATGAGGAATTATTGTTTAGTGGTTTCATAATGTCAGTTTGAGATGACATGAAAGCTCTAGAGAAGGGTAGTGGTTAAGAGTTGCACAACAATATGAATGTACGTAACACCACTGAATTGTACACTTAAAAAGTGTTGAAATAATAAATTTTATATTATGCATATTTCACCATAATAAAAACCAGGTAAAGATGGTAAATTTTGTGTTATGTATATTTTACCATAATTTTAAAATATGGAAAAATGTTTTAAAGATATGGACAAAATATTTAGATAAATAATTCAAAGTTATTTTTCTGTCGACATTAAAATTAGATATGTCATTTCTTTGTTTAAGCTGGTAATAATGATTTGTTTCTCTTATATAACAATGTCTACTGTTTACTGAAAACCAGTTTTATTTCCAGAGATGAGGAGATGTAGGCTCAGAGAGTTCAACTAACTGACCCAGGGGCACACAGCTAGTGAGGGGGCATTTCTAGGAAACGCAGAATTGGAACTCAGCCCTAACACCTTACTCTTTCACCTACCCCCAAGCCACTTTATTATCTTGCTACTTTTTGGATATGGCAGTACAATCTCAAAGACAGTATTGTATGGTGTTTTCTGGGTTCAGAAACCGTAAGAAATCTGAGGCAACGCAGACTGAAATATCGAACAGTTGAATGTTTACTCTTGATCCACATCTGATACTTTTTAAGGGCTTCGGCCCTGTGCAAGAGAGACCAAAATAGCGTTCGAGTGAGGCTAGACCCACGCACATTGTTAACTACTCAGCCAGCCACCTGTTACCGATTGGAGGAGGGTCTGTATTTTGTTTGCGGCAGTTATCTGGAAAATACGGCTCTCAGCCCCCCAGCCGCCAGCCTCCGCATCCCAGGTACGCGGCCCCCGAGACACCCGGCGCGGGCTTGCGCGCAGGCGCTATCCGATCGTTTCCTTCCGCGAGTGTGTTGTGCTGCTAGGCGTCCTGGTGTCCTCGAGTGGTTCCCCCTAAGGTTCTTCTCCCTCTGTCCGGGACTCAGGGTCGCCACTGCCCCTTCTCCGGGCCCTCTCCGAGCCCTGCCCAGGCCGAGCCAGGCGCGGCCCCTCCCCTCTGACCCCGCGTTGCACAATGCCCGACCAAAGTCCCCGGGCGTGTGAACCACAGCGTCCCTGCCCTTGGGCGGGCGTGGGCGGCGGCCGCGCGGGGAGCCGAGGCGGCGGCCGCAGCCGGCTCAGTACACCGGCCGCGGTCCCGCGAGTCCCCGCGAGCTGCCGCCTCAGACCCCCGCGCTGCTCGGCCCCGCCGCCCGCCGCTCCCCTCGCAGGCCGCCGCCGCCGCCACCGCCGCAGCCATGGCGGAAGTTCATAGACGTCAGCAGGCCCGGGTTAAAGGAGAAGCCCCCGCGAAATCCTCCACACACAGACATGAGGAGGAGCTGGGGATGGCGTCGGCCGAAACGCTGACCGTGTTCCTGAAACTGCTGGCCGCTGGCTTTTACGGCGTGAGCTCCTTCCTCATCGTGGTGGTCAACAAGAGCGTGCTCACCAACTACAGGTAGGGCCGAGGCGGCGGCGACCTAGGCCGCGGAGAGGAGCGGGCGGCGGCGGAGGCGGCTGGGCGCCGGCTCCCTGGACTTTGCCTGCAAAGTTAGAGCTGAACAAAGTTGGGCGGGAGCCGGGGAGGGAGGTTGGGCGGGAGCCGGGGAGGGAGGGTGGGCGGGCGGCTGATACGCGGCCGGGGCGGCGGAGCCGGCTTGCGCGCCGGCCCGGAGTGGGAGTCCCGCTCCCGGCGCCGAGCTCGGGAGTGCCGGGCGAGCGTTCGGGGCCGCGTTCGGAAAGCGCCTGCCCTGCCCGCCGTGCAGCGCCCTGGAAACCCTGCCCTTCGGAGAGACGGAGCGGAGTTGCTTCGTGACTTTTTTGACTCCTGTGCATGCCAGGCTGGGAGGCGGGAGAGGGATGCCCGGCCTTCCCCGCAGCCTGGGCTAGGGTCCGGGACTTCAGGGTTCTCCGACTTCGCTGATAGACAGCCTCTGGGGACCTACGCATCCTCAAGCCCATTTAAGATGATTGTGATGCTGCCACTGGGACCCCGAGGCAGAAGCATTTTATTTTTTAAATGTGTGAAACTGTTCAAGAGATGTATGTCTTCACTTCCAAGAAAAATCCGTTACAGGCAGCCGACTGAAATTGTAGAATCGGACAAGATGAGACAATTGGCAGCCCGAGGCTACAAAATCAGCGGTGTTGCCTGACAACCGGCAGGGGTTTTTCTCAGATTGTCATTTGGATGAGGGGTAGACGTTGGTGTGTTTTGTATCAAAGTGCATTGTAAGGTTGCCGATGTGCAAATTGAATTCACCGAGCTCGGGTTTTTCTGACCCTGTGTTTTTTTTGTTTTCTCTACCATTTTTGTAGATTTCCCTCCTCACTATGTGTTGGACTTGGCCAGGTTAGTTGGAATCTTCAGCATTACGTGGTTTGTGTCGTTAGAACTTCTGAATGTGTCTTTATATGTAGAACAGTGAATCTGTGTTCTCTGTTTACAGATGGTGACCACAGTGGCAGTACTCTGGGTTGGAAAGGCACTCAGAGTAGTCAAGTTTCCTGACTTTGACAGAAATGTACCTCGAAAGGTAAAAAAGAAAAAAAAAAAAGTAATAGTTTATGTTCTGAACAGAAGTCACTATATATATTTTTCATCAGTGCCTTACATATTTAAAAATTGCAGCCTTGAAATTGCCTAATCCAGAGTGGGTATAATGAAGGCAAAGAATAAATGTATTAATATGTGTTTTTAAAAAGTCCCACAGTCTCTTTAAAGTTAAGAAAAAGTGCCCCTAGATCTTGTGTTCTGTTTTAATTATTGAACACTTGCTGGGATTACAATCATTTTGCATTTTCTACGTCCATCTGATCTAGCCAGTGTATCCTGCATTCATTATTCTTTGGGTTTATTTTCTTATTCTTCCATCTGCCTCTGCTTGACTCCACCTGAAGATGAAATGCCTTTCCTTTTTCTGCTGACATCAGAAAAATGGGCTCTACATTATCATATTGTAAAGAAAGATGTTGTTGTCCCATATGGTTTGATCATATTCATATTTGTGTTTCTTTTTTCCCCTCCATTCTTTCTGCAGAGAGCTATTTATCCAGGAGTAATGTTGTTTGGGTGCTTCATGGGGGCCAAAATTGTGTGTGAGAACTAATCTTGTGTTTTAAGTAGAAAGAATTTGATCATATAAACAAAACTGTTTCTGTTTGAAAAGGACCTTGTTTTAGCTGTCTTTATTATTGAGTTTTGTTATCCCTTTTTAAATTTTCTAGACGTTTCCACTACCTCTCCTATATTTTGGGAACCAAATCACGGGACTGTTCAGCACAAAGAAACTGAAGTATGGATAACTTTATTTTACTAGTGAGGTTAATATAATGTGTTCTTAAAATTGTACTTGAAAATGTCAAATGTTTAACACATTGTTAATGATTCTGGAAAAATGAAAGGACCTCTAGAAAATCTCTTAAGTTTGAAGAGAAAGGAGTTTTTTGTTTGTTTGGGGTTTTTTTTTCCCTTCACTTTGATGATAAAAGTCTTAAAATGTTGTAAAATACTGTGATGGGAGATTTTCATTATTTTTCCAGACCTATAATAGTGAAGGATATATGTTAGGCTTCTGAGATTTCAATTCGTTAGTACAATTCATAAATAGTATATTTTAGGCAAATTCCACAAGTAAAATTAGATGGTGGATATGAGAACTTTTGTAGTTTTTCCTTTTTTTAAAATTTTTAATAGTAATCTTTTATTTATTTATTTATTATTTTTATATTTATTTTTGGCTGTGTTGGGTCTTCGTTTCTGTGCGAGGGCTTTCTCTAGTTGCGGCAAGTGGGGGCCACTCTTCATCGCGGTGTGCGGGCCTCTTCACTATTGCGGCCTCCCTTGTTGCGGAGCACAGGCTCCAGATGCTCAGGCTCAGTAGTTGTGGCTCACGGGCCTAGTTGCTCCGCGGCATGTGGGATCTTCCCAGACCAGGGCTCGAACCCATGTCCCCCGCATTAGCAGGCAGACTCTCAACCACTGCGCCACCAGGGAAGCCCTGTAGTTTTTCTTTTAACATGAGATAGTTAAAATAGCATCAGATGGAACCCTGATACAAATATGATCAACATTTTACACATGGCCATATGATTGTAGAGGCAGCATTTTCACTTTTAGAAAGAAGCAGTAGCTCTCTACTCCATGACAACACTTATTATCCTCTAACTTCCCAATTCTTGGCTTTTCCACTTAAAGAGTGTATGTATCAGGTATATGTGATGTTAAAAGTATACACTTAGGGAAACCATTTAACAGAAACCCATGGCTTCACCACTGTCACGTGAGCTAAACCTCTGGCATAATGGGTGATTGTAAAACAGAATGGAGAGATCTCTGAGGGTAGAGACCAAGCTTTTTTCATTTCCTCAGACCCAAGAAACTTGACAGAATGACCACGATGGTATTTCTGGGGAAGGTTCCATGGAAGTCAAATTTATCATGGGTGGGGCATCCTTTTACATCTCATTACCCACTTGGAAAGAAATGCAGACCTGCTGCAAAGTGCTGCTTGTATATAGAGTTTGCTCTTTTTCATCCATTGTCATCCATCCATCCATCCATCTATTCACACCCTATCTTTGATTGCCAGTTAAGTATAAGGCACTTTGGGGTGAGATGAGATAGATTCAGAAATAATTATGTTGCAAGAGGCTGTATGTTTGATAAGTGCAAGCAGAATGCTCTAGGAATTTAGAGAAAGACAGGATTACTTCCACAAAAGGGCAATCAAGGAATGTTTTATGGGGTAAGATTATCACCGATGTTATTTGAAGGTTAGGGGTAGGAAGGGAGGTCAGTCTAGAAAAGAAAGGTCTTTTCTCTTAAAGACTAACATGATTACTGTTCAGGGTGTTTAACATAATAAGCAGGGTAAAATTAAAAGTGTCTGTTATCAGTCTTTGTTAATAGATGTATGTTTTCTACCATTTTATAATTAGTTTGGTGTTTTTCACTTCTGGTAGTTTTATAAAAGCAACCCTTTCAGGCTTTCAAATACTTTCTAGAGAGAAATAAGGATTTAATTTAGTCACAGATTAATCAGCATGGAATTTCCATAATGGAAGGAAGAGATTAGCATTATTTTAAAATACTAATTTTAGAGAATCAAATTTTATTTTACCTAAATATCTTTGTTTTTTTCCTGCAGCTTGCCAATGTTTACAGTTCTGAGAAGGTTCTCCATCCTGTTTACAATGTTTGCTGAAGGAGTTTTACTCAAGTGAGTTAAATTTCTAATATGTCTAGTCTTTAACCAACTTTAATCACCCTGAAAAGGTGCCCAGCATATGTAAGATATTACAATTATTTGTGTTTCTACTTTATCTTTTGAGAAGTTTAAGCAACTTTCTCCCTTTGCTGTAGGAGTTGATAGTTTATGGCTTCTTTATGGAAGCCTGTCTGAACATGAGATATACTTTCAAGAATTCCTATACCTACTGATGCCACTGGGTGAAGCTGGGTCAGAAGATCAGTATAGGCTTTAAATAGTGTTCATGTCTTGGCTACTTTTACTACAAATGTGTGTGACCATTTTCAACTTAAAGAAATCTGATTAGCAAAAATTCAAACTCAATAATAATAATAACAAATGATAAAAGTAAGAAAAAATAAGTATACTTACTTATATAAGAAAGTAAGTTTTTGCTTCATCAGAGGGGTTCTTTTAAATATCCAGTTCCTTGGAATCATTTGTGTGCAACTTTTTAAAAAAAAACATATATTTTTTTTGCCTATGTTGCAAAACAAGTCTTTGTAAATAACTAAAGCCACATGTATGTATTTTTTAATTATTTTATTTTGTAGGAAGACTTTTTCTTGGGGTGTTAAGATGACTGTATTTGCAATGATTATTGGAGCCTTTGTAGCTGCCAGGTAAGATGTGGGCCTATATAAAATCTATGAGAGTACATTAGAATTTATCAATAATTATTGATAATAAATGATCAATTACCAATAAAGAGATTTTTTTATAGGCTAAATAAGAATCATGTTTTTGAAAAGTAAAAGACTTTTAAAAGTTAAATCTTTTTGGCTGTATGAAGATTAAGGCTAGCAAAATCAGATTCTTGGGATTCTTAAAAGTTAAATTCATTCTAAAAGTTCATTCATTCATTCATTCGAAAGGTTAAATTAGAGTTTATTATGCTATCTTCTATTTATTGAGCATATACCATGTGCCATACAATATGTTTGGTATTTTTACACATATTATTTATGTATTTTTCACAACCACTCTGAAAGGTATGGGTATAATTTTCCTATTTATGTTGAGAAAACTAAAATCTAAGTTCAGTAGCTTGCTCAAGGTCACACAGCTAGTAAATGGCAGAGCTGGAATTTGAATCTGTGCCTGACTCCAGAGCCTGCGTGCTTTTATAAACCACGTGACGTTCTTTTCCTTTGCATGCTGCTAAAGAAAATAGTGTCTCAGAGAAGGCAAATGATAATAAATTATTTGCCTTATGGGAAATAAATAATAGAATTGCTTTATTTGGTTTCACCTAAGGTATCACAAATGCCGTAACTTAGATATTCTATTAAAGCTTTTTTCCATTGTTCTTAAGTTTTAATTTTAAAGTGAATGGGGAAAATGTATACCCAAAGACTCAGAAAAGTGAAATGATGAGTGGAAGCCTTCTACAACATTTTACTCAGCCCAGACCATGCATGTGTGGGTTTGCTAATGCCGCAAATTCTGTCTGACTTTGTATTTTCCATCTGGGAGTTCCAGTGTGCTTCTTGAATTGGCTCATTAACCTTCATCATATCCCTGTAGTGTAGGTGGGGGGAAAGTACTATAAGTCAATTCTACTCCACCCTAACTCTCAAAGTGAAATTTCATTCAAAAAAAAAAAAATAGAGTAGTTAGTTACTAGAATTGCGTTATATAGCTGACTGCTTTTCCCTCTAGGTAACCTTCCTCCTTGGAGAAAAATTCTATACGAGCCTCCTACCTTTCTTTTTAAAGGTACCCTACTAATCTTTGAAGCATTTCATTGAAGCTGGTGCTATCTAAAATAGAGCAAAACAACAGGAGTTTCTCAGGGCTAACTCTGGCCTGCAAAAAGTTTCTGAGGCAGATTGCTATCTGGTAGAACCTTTTACTTGGGAAAAAAATTTGGAGGAAGAGAGTCTGGAGTTAGAGGGTTGTCAGGCTGCTTGGAAGAGGGGTGGGTCATTAGGTAGTTCTGCCCGAAATTGCAGTGGCATAGAGCTCCTCAGAAGTCTGTCCCATGTAGTAGTTTAGCTACAAATAGATAGCACCTTTGCAGAATCACAGAATGCGGGGCCCCTGTTTTAGCTAGGGTGCTAAAGTATGCTGAAGGCGTACTTAGATTTTCATTTATTCTGTTCAGTTTACTAAGGTCTTGTGCCTGGTGCTCTGCTAAATACCAGGAAACTTCAGTTTCCCTAATCCCACTAGTTACACCTAGTAGGCTCATTAGGCAATTATTTTAAGTATTTGAGTTCCCACTATGTGCTTAGACACTGATGTAGCCTGATCTCAGAACTAACCACCATCCAAACTTCAGAAATTCCACCCAGTGGCCCAACCACCTGTGCAAGACAGCCCTACCTTTTGTGTGAACCTTTGAAAAATGATGTGTTAACAACTTCATTCTCCTTTTGTTTTCCTTATCTGTGAAATTGAGCTCTGATACCTTCTGCTTGCTTCAGATATATTGTAATGGTGAATTTGGTTGGTTCTTTCTTGTTGTCCGACTTTGAATTCAGAGCAGTGTGCTATTAACTGACGTGGTTGATTATTGCTAATGATTTTGTGTTTAAGTGTTAGTGCTTCTCATTTCTGAAGACCCCCTTACTGATTATGAAATTGCAAACTCTAACCAGGAACCAAGAAATACTAGTAGCTGATAAAATGCCTAATATTCACTTACCTAGATAAGCATATGTTCTTAGAAATATTGTAGTTCAGACTTATTTAAAATTTAATGCATGTTCTTTAAATGTTAGTTGTTATTAAAGTGTTACTTATGTTTTGCAGCTCTGACTTGGCATTCGATCTGGAAGGATATGTTTTTATTCTGATAAATGATGTCCTGACAGCAGCAAATGGTGCCTACGTAAAACAAAAATTAGATTCAAAAGTAGGTAGCAGTCTCACACTTCTTTAAGAGATGTTTACTGATGTTGGGATTGGTCATGTCAGTTCATCAGGGGATAAAGTGGGGAATAAGGAAAAATACTTACGAAAGATGGGAAATGCCTGTACCTTGGTGCTCACGTAAGAAACTTTATTTTCTAATTAGCAATTAGATTTTACTGTTGGCTTTTCTGGAAGGGACTGGGTGAATATTGACTTTGAGAGGGATAGTGATGTAAGTAAGGGGTGTTCATTAGAGAAAAGTGTCATAAACGTTCATGGCTGTGTTCTAGAGGAGTTGGTGAGGGACCTGGACAAGAAAGAAGTATCTGGAAGCTCTTGAGCAGATTTCAGAAGTGAGTTGGAAGTGGCTGCAGAACAAGAATGGACTTTGCATATTTGTCCTACAAATATAGTAGTCCCTCAATATCCGTGGGGGATTGGTTCTAGGAACCCCCGAGATTAACAAAATCCTCGGACGCTCAAGTGCCTTATATAAATGGAGCAGTATTTACATGTAACTATGCACATCCTCCCATATACTTTAAGTCATTTCTAGATTACTTATAACACCTAATACAATATAAACGCTATGTAAATAGTTGTAAGGACAGTGTAAATGCTGTGTAAACAGTTGCCTGCGTGGCAAATTCAAGATTTGCTTTTTGGAACTTTCTGGAATTTTAATTTTTTTTTTCCGAATATTTTCCATCCACTGTTGGTTGAATCCTCAGATGCAGAACCCATGGATATGGAGGGCCAACTGTAATGGGAAACATAGGCAGTATTAGAATCTCTCTCTTTCAGGGGCAATACCAAGTTTCCTGGCCTAGATCTCATACACCTGAACTTCATATACCCCGCTCTTTTTCCTTCAACTGCAGCATGCACATGAAGGCTTTAAAGATATTTTTATTTGTCTAATATATACGTTGAATATAAACACACCAAATTTTATTTTGAGGTCAAGCCAGACCATCAGAAAGCTGAGCACTCAAGCCATATTACTTGTACTACATTGTGGTATAGGATTGCATTATTGTAAGGAGAAGCTACATGGAACTCAGCTTTATATATCATAGGGTTGTTATTGAAGGAGTTGTCCTTTCTATTATAATGGATCCTATATGAAGACCCACATGAGATTGTTATCATAGATACCATCATAGTTTTTCCTAAGCAGCTGGTGTATTTTTATCTCATATTTAAGTCTTATAACTTGACCATAGCTTTATCTTATTTTCCTACCCCTGTGTTCTCATCAGTCAGATGACCATATCTGCTTAGTTTTTAGTTGGCTCTATTATATGTACAGTATTTCTGAAACTACTTCAGGTCCTTTTTTGGGGTTCAGATCATAAATACAAATGCCCTACCTGCTTGATAGTAGTATTAGTATAGAGTTTGTATCATCTTGGCGGGTGGCTTTGCCTTCTTCAGAAAGAACCGTAGAATATATGGCCATCCCAGTAGTTTTCATTATTTTGAATAATCTAGAATGTTTATTTTGAATAACCTGGAAGAACTAGGGGCAGTATAGATCTAGTTCCAGCAAATTTTCTTTGAATATACCCTTTATGTCTTCTCCGTTTATTTGCCTTGATGACTCTGTATGATGATTGCATTTTAATGGAAGCTACTATTAAAAAACTTAATCTTTGTGCAATAGCTAGAGAAAAGGGAACAGTCAGAGATTTAGTTTTACTCTGGTTTTTTGCTGCTTTGGAAATATGTAGTAATAATAACATTTCATTTCTCCAGTAGCCTCAGCTGTCTAAAACAGTACTGTCGAGTACAGTTCTATGATGATGGAAATCTGTTATCTCTGCTGACCATTAATGGTAGCCACTAGCCACATGTAGCTGTTGAACACTTGATAAGTGACGGCACAACTGAACTGGTAGTTTAATGTAATTATAATTAAATTGAAATAGCTGCATTTGGCCAGTGGTTACTATATTGGATAGCACAATCTAGAATACATCCTAGAACCTAGAAAAAAAGCAAAGAGGGTTTCTGAGTATTTTATTCCCAGGGGAGCCTTTTAGTTCCTCACTCAGAAATGACTTATGGCTTACTTATATTAGAACTTTTAAGCATATTGATCTGCTTTTCACAGTTCGTGGATTAGGAGCAACAATCCTATCTGGAGGCAGAGGCTTATCAGCGATATAGAAGCTCAGCTAATAACAAGAGAAACAGGAAAACTGTGAAAGTCAGATGGAACTACTCAGAGATGGACAACACCATATAAAAACACAATGCAATAATGCATGCTAATGGTGATGCCCTAAATTGTAGTCAGTGTGCTCTGTTTAAGAAAACGGGAAAAGATATTTAAAACAGTTCTAACAAGTGAAAAGAAAAACAACAGTTTGGCATTTGTCAGCTGTCTGGATGGTGTGTGTGTGTGTGTAGGCATCCTCTACTTCCTGGATAACACTCATGTCTCTTGCTGTTGGAGCACCTGATGTTAAAGGTTGTTTTGTCCTGCTGTGGCTTTTTTCTTGCTGCCTTAGAAATCAGGCACACCTTTTCATTGATGCTGTGGTGGCCATAAGCAATCAGTTATTTGGTTTATCCAGCAGGCAGTAGGGCCACAATGAGATGCTTTTAATCAGGAGTTTTATTACCTATCATTTCAGAACTGCTTATAATCATGGTCCTTTTGAGCATGAATCACATGACATAAAGACTTAGTGCTGCATTTCAGACCTGAATGCAGCTACTGAATTTAAAACACTTTTAACTCAAAAGAAATCACACAAATAACATGTATTTATAATAGTATTAGTAGAAAACATAGATAAGCAAGAGGAAGAAAATATAAATCTTTCTTAATTCCACCATTGAGTGAGAAGCACTGTTTTTTGGTAGATACCCTTTTGTAAGAATGTGTGTTTGTGTGTATGTGTGCATGTACACACTTAACTATGAGAAAAACTTAAAAGAGTGATGATATATAATGTTTTCTAACCTGTATTTTTCATTTAGTACTGTTTCATGAACACTTTCCTCATCAATCAGTATTAAACATATTTAGTGGCTGCATAATATTTCATTGTATGGTTGTATCATAGTCTAATCAACTAGTTTTCTGTTGTTGGCTATTTGTTTCCAGTTTTTCAAAGCTGCTTTTGATATAGCACAGGGAACTCTGCTCAGTATTCTGTAATAATCTAAATAGATACATAAAAAAGAATAGATAGGGGCTTCCCTGGTGGCGCAGTGGTTGAGAATCTGCCTGCTAATGCAGGGGACACGGGTTCGAGCCCTGGTCTGGGAAGATCCCACATGCCACGGAGTGGCTGGGCCCGTGAGCCACAACTACTGAGCCTGCGTGTCTGGAGCCTGTGCCCCGCAACGGGAGGGGCTGCGATAGTGAAAGGCCCGCGCACCGCGATGAAGAGCGGTCCCCGCACCGCGATGAAGAGTGGCCCCCGCTTGCCGCAACTGGAGAAAGCCCTCGCACGAACCGAAGACCCAACACAGCCATAAATAAATAAATAAATAAATAATGTAGCTATAAATTTAAAAAAAAAAAAAAAAAAAAAAGAATAGATACATGTATATGTATAACTGAATCACTTTGCTGTACACCTGAAACTAACACAACATTGTTAACTCTACTCCAATATAAAATAAAAATTAAAAAAAAAAGCTGCTTTTGAGAAGGTAGTTTGACTTTTCATATCACTTGGTGATCTTTCAGTCACAGAAGTTAGGCAGATATTATGCCCCTGTCCTCGCTATTCCTTTACCCCCCCTTTACCCTCCAAACTCAGGCCTACTTTTTGAGGTGACTGCTTCCTGCTGAATGTCCCAGAATTCTGTGAATCAAAGGTGGACCCACAGTTCTCATAGACTCCCTGTGTTTGAAGATGTGTGTGGTCTTTTGTTGCTCCCCAGTAGCTGAGGGCACAACTAGTCATACCATATTTTGGGAATTGTAGGGTAATCTTTTTTTTTTTAATGTTTATTTTATTTATTTATTTTTGGCTGTGTCGGGTCTTAGTTGTGGCACGCCGGATCTTTTGTTGTGGCGCTCGGGCTCTTTGTTGCGGTGCGCGGGCTTCTCTCTAGTTGTGGCGTGTGGTCTCCAGAGCGCATAGTCTCAGTAGTCGCGACGCATCGGCTCTCTAGTTGTGGTGCGCAGGCTCCAGAGCATGTGGGCTCTGTAGTTGCAGCACATGAGCTCTCTAGTTGTGGCGCACAGGCTCAGTAGTTGCGGCGTGAGGGCTTAGCTGCCCCATGGCATGTGGGATCCCAGTTCCCCGACCGGGGATCGAACCCGCGTCCCTTGCATTGGAAGGTGGATTCTTAACCACTGGACCACCAGGGAAGTCCCTGTAGGGTAATCTTAATTTTCTTTCTTTTTTTTTTCTTTCTTTCTTTTCTTTTCTTTTTTTTTCTTTTTTTTTTTTTTTTTTTTCTTTTTTTTCTTCTTAATCTTCATTGTACTTCCCATATACATTTTGAGAAATACTTCACTGGGAAGTCATGTCTGTCTGTGTTGGTCTAGGTGTGAGTCTTTGTGTCTGTTAAATTGCACTCTGTTATAGTTCTGAAAAGCCCAAGACTAACTTGGTGACTTTTATTCTGGTCTGGAAAGGGAAGGGCTCCAAGGACGTGTTTCTATAGAGAGGTATGTTTGTGTTCAAAATAACCTCTTTTCTCCTTGCTGTTTTGAGGCAACCAGTTGATGTCATTTTTATTTCTCTGATCTTAAGCACTCAAGGAATTTATTTCAAATAAACTTGAAATCTTGCAAGTTTGCATTTTTTTTTTTGAAAGCTTAGGTTATTTCTTAATGTTTGCAAGACTTCTGACTTGACTAATTTGCTGTGTATGTTGTGGGGGAGGGGTGCGTGTTTGTAATGGGGGGTGGCACTCTGTACAGGGTTGTCTCTCTCTGTCTACCGGAACCAAATGAAACACCTAATTTTTTACTCTCCTAGGAGCTGGGAAAATATGGTCTGCTCTATTACAATGCAGTGTTCATGATTCTGCCCACCCTAGCCATTGCATATTTTACGGGAGATGCGCAAAAGGTAGGACTTTCTAATTATGGCTTCATGGCTTATGTTTTTGAATTTTATTTTTATCTGTATGACCAAGAGATAGACAGTTGGGTTGTTAAAAAGTAATGTTCTTAGTAAGTGACCAAAGACTGAGAATTTACTTTTTAGCTTGCTAATGTCATGCTAACCTTCTTGGATAGTACTAAAATAGCTTAAAATAGCTCTGGCTGTCGACATAAAAATAGTGCATGCCAACTAGTGTCCTTCTCTTACGTGCCAGAAGGATAGAGGAAGGGAATTTTTACATTTCTACTAAACTACAAAATAGGAATAGTAGCAAATTATCCTTGAGAAACAAAAAATCCAGAGTAGTAGAATTCTTCAAACCTAACAAAACGCTTGGTATCTCTAGAAGCTCTCAGTTTTGATGTACAATTGTCATCCTGGCTTAAATCCCAAGCTGTTTTTTTCCCCTCAGGAAATATTTAGCCGTGTGGTGACTTAACCATATAAATAGCAACGAATATAATAGTTTACTCATTTTCTGCAAATGTTTAGCTAAATCAGAATAAAGTAGCAAACTAAATCCAGACAAGAATTTTTCTCTGAAACACATATTCATAGGATAAAAATTGGTAACATTTTGTTAGATTCACAGA
Organism: Balaenoptera musculus; assembly: GCF_009873245.2. Lineage (NCBI taxonomy): Eukaryota > Metazoa > Chordata > Mammalia > Artiodactyla > Balaenopteridae > Balaenoptera > Balaenoptera musculus. The sequence continues at coordinate 57,840,424 of NC_045785.1, read as the reverse complement.
ATTTTACAAACTTAATGGAAATCTAGAATTCTGCCAAGGATTTCGGTACCAAGATTCCTCCTAATGATTCCCCTGGCTAGTAGTTTCTTCAGAATAAATGTATTGATTATTTATTATAATGACAGTGACAAGTTCCACAAATCAGTGGGGACCAAAATAAAGAAGAGGTTTTTAGAAGTAGTTAGGCTGTTAAAAATTGTTCTTGAATCAGAGGTAGGAGAAGACTGACTGCTTATAAAGCTGTTTTGTTTTTTTCATCAAGAACTCTTTCTTTTAAAACTGGCAAAGAACATATGTAAATGTTTTAATGAACTGTGACCTGGCTATCAGCAGGCCTAGAAATGACTCCAAAGCAGGAAACTACTGTAGAGCTGTTGCTCTAAAAATAAAGGTGTTGAATGAGTTTTTTGTGGCTGTGAAAAAAGTGGGAAGAGAAACTAACATTTATTGAGTCCCTATTATGTGCTAGTCACTTTATATATACCATGTAATATAGTCCCCATAACAGCTGTAGGAAGTTTGAATTAACCCTATTTTACCAAGGTGGAAATAGAGGTTCAGAGAGACTGAATAACTTGCCCAACATCAGACTGTCAGCAGGTAGTAGAGTCAGGATTTAAACCCAAGCCTGACTGCAGAGGCCATGGTCTTTTCAGTGTTCTGCCTCCTCTAGCTGACTCTGGCAGAAGCACCCTTCATTCTTTAGCTTTGGGGTAAGAATGTAATGTAAAATAACCAGGTACCCCATGGCAGCACAGATGATTCCAAATCTTGAGGCCAATCTGTACATGAGAAAGTTGGAAGAATTAATGTGATTAGGTATTCTACAGACTCGGCAAAAATGGAATTTTCATTAATTTGAAACTTTGACTAGTAGCTTGTAGCTACTTGAAAACACTGACTGAAGGAGATATTTCTTCATTCCAGAGTGATGATCATTTAACTAGAAGTTATCTGCCAGGTTGTAGCAAAATTCATGCGTATTTTGAAGTTCACTAATACACTTTCAATTTTAAATGCTTCGATATAATTACAGGTGTTTACCCATAGTGGAAAAAATGACTTTGCCACCTATATTGGGATGAGATTTAGATTTTACTCTTTTATTCTTCTTTTCTTCTTTTTTTAAGCAGAGGAGTGGAATTTGAGTAATCTTTTTGTTTTTTCCAATGAAAATGCCAAGCAAAGGTCAAGAAAGGCTTATTTTGAAAGAACAATGTTTTTTAAGAATGACTGAATTTATCTAAATGCTTTCAAGTTGGGGTGATAAACTATTTATGGAGGCTAAACTCATTGCTTTGTGATCAACCCCATCAGTGTTTTGGGTTTTACATAAATGTTTGTTCATCCTTATTCTTATTATTAATTAATATGATTCTTATAAAATATTTATTGGGGTACAGATGGACCTACTGGCTGGCAGGCTTACAATCTCATGCTCTTTTTCTTAACATTCTCTCCTTGACATACTCTCCCTCTAACATTCTCGAATAGTTATTAAGTGCTATTGTGTGTCTCACAGTGCTAGGCTCAGGTGGTAAGAAAGAAGGATGAATTAGGTGGTATTCTTGCCTTTGAGGACCATTTAGTTGTCTTGGGGAGCAGACCTGTCAACATCAGAGTCGTAATTGTTACCGGTTCTGTGGGAGAGGTGTTGGGGTCATTGTGGGTTGGAAAATGGAAGTGGGTCAATTCCATCTCCTTGTTGGAGAGGGAATGCCTATCTCATGGAGCTTTGCCTACAGAATGAAAATACAAATGATATGAATAATCAGTATTGTTTGGTAGGTTATGAATTAAATTTGGAACTTAGGAACTCCAAGAATTCTGAGTTTGATTCTGTTCCTAAATTCCTTTCTTCCTAAATTCCTTGTGTGCTTACTACAATTTCATTTTAAGTTCATTTCAGATTCAGTCAATTCAGTATTACTGAGCATCTTCCTTGTGGTAAGAAAGCCCTGTGCTAAGTTCTTTGGGGAATATATGAGAAATACAACATAGTCCTTGCCACACAAGAAAGACATTTGGCATGCTACAGAGATGGTGTAAGATCCAGCACCAAAGTGCATGCCCGTCAGTCAGTACTATAAGTATTCAGGTTAGGCAGAAACTGGTGTGGGTTAAATATCAAGCTTGGATTTTTAGAGGAGATAGGGCTTGGTTTTCTTATCCACCAACTGCAACAAGTAATGCTAACCTGTTCTGGGGGTTGTTGTTAGAGATACAACTTACAGAAGTGGTTGAATGGTTTGCTTTTATTAATCAGCACGGAAGCAGTGGGTGGAGGCCATAGATGCCCTGACGCATCCTAGAGGCTCATAGTATCCTACGAGAGGTTGCAGTTGATTTCTTCCACTGGAAGGTTCAGTTTCATAGTAGTCAGTGGGTTGTTTCTCTGAAGTTCTGGCAAAAAGGGTTCACGTTACAGAGTGGAATATGTGGCAGGATTTCAGGTAAGTGTTTTCTAGTAAGTCAGGTTCATAGTCAGTGTGTCTTTTAGGCTTGGGTTTTCCCTTCAAAATATGTGTACATATAAGTGGGCAAACATTCATATATGTGCATGTATTTTTTTAAAGAATGGACACTTTTGGCGTGACAGTTTATCTTTTTTTTTTTTAATTTTTATTTATTTATTTATTTGGTTGTGTTGGGTCTTAGTTGCAGCAGGCGGGCTCCTTAGTTGTGGCATGTAAACTCTTAGTTGCAGCATGCATGTGAGATCTAGTTCCCGGACCAGGGATTGAACCCGGGTCCCCTGCATCGGTAGCGCAGAGTCTTAACCACTGTGTGCCACCAGGGAAGTCCCAACAGTTTATCTTTAAATAAAGCTGTTCCCGTGTTAACAATTTCAGTCTACTTCTGACCTTCAAGTAATACTTCACCTATAGGGTATGATGCCTTGTACAATGCCTGATAAGATGCTTCCACATTAATCATTTTCCCTAATCCTCATTGTGTACCTGTGTGGTAGGTTGTTACCTGATATATAGAGGTTAAGGACATGCTTGAGGTTACACGGTGGCTGAGTTCAGCACTAGAACCAGTCTTTCTTTTTTTTTGGCCGCATCCTGTGGCTTGTGGGATCTTAGTTCCCTGACCAGGGATTGAACCTGTGCCCTCGACAGTGAAAGCACAGAGTCCTAACCACTGGACTGCCAGGGAATTCCCTAAAACCAGTCTCTCTGACTCCAGGGAGATCTCTTGCTGTTTGCCTGACCACATCTATCTCCCAAAGCCACTTGCTGCGTCCCTGACTTGTTTTTTTCCCCCGTTCAGGACTTCCATGCATACAGAACAAGCTACTGAATGGGAGAAATACCTCAGATTAGTATTAGAAGTGGCGTCCCTGGAGCTTGGCTTTGTTGTTACTTAATTGTTTACAAATAATTATTTCATTCAGTGAATATTTATTGAGTGCTTATTACGTGTCAGGTGCTGTTCTAAGTTAAAAAAAAAAAAGACATGTCTTTGCTTCAAAGGAGCTTGCATTCCAATGGGGTAAGATAGACTAAGCATAAATTGTGTAATAAGAGCTATGAAGAGAGATAAAACGAGGAGAAGAGTGATTGGGGAAGTGCTATTTTGGATAAGATGATTAGGGAAAGCATCTTTATAAGCTTCGTTTGAGCAGACACTGAACTGAATGGACTGAGAGACCAGTTTGTGTGGCTCTTTGGAAGGAGTAGTCTAGGCCGAGGGAAGAGCAGGTTCTAAGGACTGAGGCAGGAGCTTGTTCACAAGGAGCATTTTCTGGAGTGGCAAATATCAGGAGAAGTCAGAGCGGGCCTTGGAAGATGTGGAGGCAGAGAAACAAAAGGTACGTTCCAGGTGGAATTAATAGCGTGGGCACAGGCCCAGCCACAAGGACCAGACTCTTCCACGTGGTTAGAAGGTAGAAGTCAACGACTTTGGAGCCCTTAGAGGATTCCTTGGAGAGCGTGTGGTTCCAGACCCTTATTTCACAGATGAGGGAACTGGGCCCAAAGAGGGCTCAGGGCTAGAGCCCAGATTTTCTGGCTCTACGACTAGTGTCTCCTTCTTCCTGCCACACCACACCCCGCTTCCTTCCAAGTTGGGACTAGTGCCAGACACAGGAATTTGCAAGTTACTCTGCAGAAAGTGATACGCCCCTAAAAGTTTGTGACATAAGTGGTACAGTGGAGAGGACTTGGGGCCAGAATGCAAAAGACCAGCAAACTCCAGTTCTGTTTGTGACCACTGTCTGACTTTGAATGAGTCCCTTCTGCTGTCCAGGCCCACTTTGTCATGTGGTAACCGAGTACGCTGGGTCCACTGAGTTGGTTGTTTCTCTAGGTAGGGCGTGTTTCGGGGCTGAGACAGTGTTTCTGAGGAGTAGGAGGCACGCCAGTGTGGAGACTGGGCTGCTGTTCTGACAGCTGGCATGAGCCCAGCTGCTCCCTGCCTCCTGATAACCTACGCTGATAAACTGCTCTCATCTGCTGGACTCTTGGCCTTTCTGACCCAGAGCTTTTTTGATTGTAAGCTCTCTGTGTATTGAATGAAAAGATCTCCAGGATAAATTGTTGAATGAAGAAGCACAGTGTAAAACAGTGCATATGGTTTACTAACTTCTGAGTCAAATAAAAAGGGAAAAATAAGAATATATATATACATTCATTTAATTTACTTACTATTTAAGTAAAGAAACTGTGGAAGAACATGCATGAAACTAATAACGTAACCACCAATTTGTGTGTGTGTGAGAGAGAGACAGAACAGGGTAAGTGTAGAATAGAAGTGGGAGGGAGACATTTCGTTATTTGTCTTCTTATATTTTTTTGATTGTAGAACCATATAAATGTATTTTAAATTACATTTTATAAAAGGAAAATAAAAGATAAAGTTTTTTTTAATAAATAATGACTATCCTGTGATGAATTATAAATTTTAAAATAACTGGGGGAGGTGGGACAAATAAATTTGTTCTCATTGTTCAGAGTTGCAGACTCTTGACGCAGGATTCAAACTGAAGCAAAATCAGATGCAAATTATTTTTCTCAAAATCCCACTGTTAACCTTAGTAGGGAGAGGAGGGAAAACTTCCCTCTGTTAGGGCAGGAATCCAATAAGAGGGCTCTGAAAGGTCAGCTCCCCAGGGAAGCAGGAGTTACATAGAGCAGTTGATGAGCTGGCACAGCCTTTAAGCAAGAATGAAGGCCAAGGAAGAAAAAACTAAATTACCATAAAAATTGAAAGGCAAGATGCAATTGAACAACTCATCCCAGTGAGCACTAATAAGGTCCTTGGCAAAGCATTCTGAGAAGCCAAATGTGTGTGTGTAATTTTTCAAAAAGTTTAAGTTCTCAGCGTCCCAGGTTTACCAGAAACAAAGGAACCAGTATATCCAGCATTTAGTTTTTTTAGACACATGTCTTCTAACTTTAAAACATTCTCCTTTTAAAAAAAACTATGGGACTTCCCTGGTGGTGCAGTGGTTAAGAATCTGCCTGCTAATGCAGGGGACACGGGTTTGATCCCTGGTCCGGGGAGATCCCACATGCTGTGGAGCAACTAAGCCCGTGTGCCACAACTACTGAGCCCACAAGCCACAACTACTGAAGCCTGCACACCCTAGAGCCCACAAGCTGCAAATACTGAGCCCCACGCACTCTAGGGTCCCCGTGCCACAACTACTGAGCCTGCATGCTGCAACTACTGAAGCCCACGTGCCTAGAGCCCGTGCTCTGCAACAGGAGAAGCCACCGCAATGAGAAGCCTGCGCACCTCAACGAAAAGTAGCCGCAACTAGAGAAAGCCCGCGCGCAGCAATGAAGACCCAACACAGCCAAAAAAAAAAAAAAAAAAACTGTATATCACGCAAAAGCCACATTACTATTAACCAAAGATATCTAGTTAACGTAGTTAAAGGCAGAACAAGCATCAGTTGACTAATGACTTTCCAAAGGACAGACTGTGTTTAAACTTGTTAGTCACTGCCTCCAAAAGGGAATGTCTGTACCACAAAGCCAGTGATTCAGAGTCTCAGGAATTGGAGTCTGGCTTTCTGACAGCACGCCCTGCTAGGTGTTCTCACGTAGGGATAGGAGAACAGACCCCTTGCTGTAGCTCTCACAAAGCCAGCACTGTAAGCACTGGTACACGGTATAATGTCTTCATTATATCACTGGTTAAATTACATGGCTCAGATGAGTTTTACGGGAAAAGTTCCTGCACAGATCATCTCCCGGGAGGTGTAGCATTACTAAGCATTACTACTAAATAATGAAGAATTTTTAGGCTGTTGCTTTAGCCTGTCTAGCGTTATTAATCTTTTCTGGGTCCCTCTGTGGATCATTACAGACTGATTCTCAAACCCTGAAGTATTCTTTCCACATAGAGACAGGACCTTCCGGCTTTCTGGGCCTTGGTATTCTCAAATGTAATATAAGTGGGTTGGATCAGTTATTTTTTATTTATGACTGACTAGATCTTTCTCTTCGCCTGTATATTGTTTGACAAAGTAATGTTTTTAGCCATTCTTGCCTTTGAGGATATGCTTTTTTCAAATAAGAGTAAGTGACCCCATTGACACTAGTACTGGAGTGTGTAGTTTTGACATGGTATGTAGGTTTTAACATAGGCAGCGGAACCTAGCAAGAAGGGGTATTGGAGATATGTGGGTTCCTCTTCCTTTTCTGAACTAGGAGCAGGAGGCAGGCAGATGGTTACAGTAGTGCAGAAGATGGGGTGCTAACTAGGACCACTGGTTGCGTGAACTTGTCTGACTTTTCCAAGGTCGGGGGGAACCATGCAGATCATTTACACCACGGACATTGTCTTCTGCCTTAGCAAGTTTCCTGGCAGTTTACTTTCTAGGCTAAGGAGTCACTATTTTTCTCAAGAGTTTTTTGGGGAATGAATTTTCAAAATAGAATTCATTAACCTTTTTTTTTTCTTTTAACCATGAAGTCCAAAGACTAAGTGGTTCGTTTATTTTTAGTCTTTATAGTAAGCAGGGAGGTATCCAGACACATAAGAAAATGTCTCAATGATGCTTTGGATTTTATTTCAAATCTCAAGTAAATTGGCAACTCTTTGCTTAACAAATTTTCCTGGGAGTGAGAACGGTTGCATCTAAGACTCAGGTACATGTTGAAATTATTCCCTGCTTTTCACTAGATTAGGGTGGTGATTTGGTGCTAATATTGCATTGTAGACATTGCCAAGTTGTCCCAGCACTTTCTTGCTAAGCCTGCACATAGCCTCAGACTTTTCACCAAGATACTGGTCCAGATAGGCAGATCCATGGATTAGAGCTAGTTGATTAGACAAAATCTGATTGTATTCCTACACTAGATTTTCTTTTCTTTTTTTTTTTTTTTTTTTTTTTTTTTTTAAACTGAAGTGTAATTGACTTACAATATTACATTAGTTTCAGGTGTACCTTCACTAGATTTTATTCATTATGTTATTGATTACTGCCTAATCTTACTCAGAGTCTCCCTGTCTTTCTTTATTTCCTTAACCTAAGCAACTAAAGAACACATTTTTTTCATTAAAGTTTTTTTCTAAATATTTTTATTTAACTAAAAGTCTTATTTAAACCAAATGCCTAGTTTTAGGAAATGGTAGTTCCATATGACCTGTTTGCCCATTACTTATGCCACATTCTTTTCATGCCTGTGGTGTGTATTACATTACACTATCAGCACCTGTAGAACCAGAGACTTCATTCAAAACAGAAGGAAAGCCTCAGAAAGCACGTTTGTATGTTCAGTCTGTAACCACAGCCCGCGCTCAGCCAGCACTGAACATTGCCGGCCTTGTGTCAGAGAGCCCATCTAGTTCTGTGCCACACAGAATGACCAAGCAGCTCATTTTCTTCACAATAGCTCTTTATCAGTTTTCTCTAGAGGCAGAAGTTCTGTTTTGTTTAAAAATTGAATAACATAGTACATTCTCACCGTGCCTTCTTTATTTCCTATCTTAGGGAAAAGAAAAATTCGCTTGTAAATCTATCACTGAGAGATAACAGTGATAGCAGTTTAAGTGAATAATCTCCCTGAATGTAAATTATGTATACATTTAAAGAGTCTGTATTTTATTCTCTCAATTGATTCTCACAAGAGACAGATGGAGTAGTTTTCTATATTTGTAATATAGGTAGAGGTTTAGAAAGGTTAAATGACTTTATGATGGCCTCACAGAAGATTAATGGCAGAGATAGAGTTAGAACTTTCGCTTTTTGACTCAGTAACCATGTGGAACCATCTAGGAGAAAATTCAGAATATATTGCCTTGTCTTTCGTTTTCCCCAGTAGTCCAGATAGCAGGATGAAGGTTATGGAGCTGAACAGGTATTTACTAGCTGAATAATTTTGGTAAAGTTACTTAATATTTCTGAGCCTAGAGCATAATAGCTTAATAAGCAGTAGCTTTTATTGTTTTTATTATGCCATCTTTATGGCATAATAAAAGGAGAGTGGACTCCTTTGTACTGTAGGACTGTTTGGGTCATATTTATCCTGCAGCTATACATTCAAATGTCTGCTGCTTGCCAAAGATCCATTCCTGTGGCAAAGCAGGGGAATGCAACAGGCTGCCTGTCCCGTTGACTGGCTTTCTCCAGAGACAGGCTGAGTATTTAGGGAAAGAAAAAAATCCCGTGAGAATTTTCTATTTTTGAATTATTTATAAATGGAATTATGTCCTTGAGATTTATTTTAATATTCTATATAGTTATTATGTTCCCAAAGGGGACTGTGCACTAAATATTTGGGGCATTTTTCTGAATAAAATTCGATGCTCCGTGTAGAGAACATTGGGCTTTGAAATATGTTAAGTCTACCATGGATTAGCTGTGTTACCTGAAGTAAGTCACTCATTGTCTTCTGGGGATAATAAGGCTTGGCCTTTCTATTGTAGGAATCAAATGACAGGTCATGTACGGAAGCACTTTGTAAACTATAATGTGCTCCATAAATATAAGGTGGTGTGTTTTTATTGCTGCCGTTTGTCCCTTCACTATCAGAAAACCTGACTAAACCATCTTCAGCTTAGTGCTCTGAGGCCTACCATGGGGCCTGGCACATGATCGGAACTTAGTAGATGTCGAATTGTACATTGAAAGCAGTGAAGGACTGTTGAGAAAGGATGAGAAGAGAAAAGAAAGATATAAAAAAAGACCCAAGTGAAACTTTTAGGGATGAAAAATATAATCAGAATTGAAAAATAAAGCAGAAGGTATCAAACAGATTAGGTACTATACAAGAAAAGTTCAGTGAATTAAACAAATAGTAATAGAAACTATTCAAGATGAAGTTCAGAAAAAAAGACTAGAAAACAAACAAACAGATTATTAGTGACATATAGGATAATATTAAGGGTCTAACATTTGTGTAAGTATCGTCCTGAAAAAGGGGCGGGGTGGGGGAGAAAAAAAATATTTGAAGAAATAATGGCTGAATTTTGTCCAAATTTGATGAAAAGTCTAAACCTACACCCACAAGGAACTCAATAAACCTTAAATAGAATAAGCATAAAGGAAACTATACCATAAAGAGGGACATTCCATAATGCTAAAAGGGTTAATATTAGTGGGTATAACAATACTGAGTGTGTATGTACTTGATGAGAGAGCTTCAAAATACATGAAGCAAAAACTGATAGAACAGACCTTTCTGTTCTAAATAGACCAACCTACAATTATAGTAGAGATTTTAACATTCTCCTTACAGTAATTGATAAAACAAACTCAGAGTCATTAAGGATAGAGAAGACTTGAACAGCACCGTCAACCAAGCCGACCTACTGACGTTTGTAGAGCACTCCGCTCAATAGCAAGAGGATACACATTTGTTTCAAGTGCACATGGAACAATTCACCAAGATAAACTATATTCTGGGGCATAAAACAAGTGGTCATAGTTTAAAAGAATCAAAACCATACAGAGTATGTTCGCTGATCACAGAATTAAACTAGAAATTAATATGTATTATAAAAGAAGAAAGATTTAAATTCAGTGATCTAAGCCTCTCCCTTGAGAAACTAGAAAAAATAAGAGCAAATTAAACCCAAAGTAAATAGAAGGAAGCAGAAATCAATGAAATAGAAAACAGAAAAGCAGTAGAGAAATCAATGAAATTAAAAGCTGGTTCTTTGAAAAGATCAGTACAATTGCTAAACCATGGCCAAGTGATCAGGACAGAAAGTCAGAATACAAATACAAATAACCGACATCAGGAATGAGAAAGGGGCATCATTACCTAGCCTGCATATATTAAAAGGACAATAAGGGAATTTTATGAACAATATACCATAAACTCAAAAACTGAGATGAAATGGACAAATTTTTTTTTTTGCACAGACTGTACATTTTATTATGTATGTAATTCTATTATATGCAGAATATAAAATAAAGATCTTTAATCTCTTTAAACAAACAAACCAACCAAAAAAGATGGAGTTGAAAGTGTGACAAAGGCAGAAATGACTATAAATTTGGTCAGTTATATTTGAAACGGAACTAAATTTAACTTAGGGAAAGGAAAAACAATAATTGGAATTCTTTTTTTTTTTTTTATCAGTCATCAGTTTTATACACATCAGTGTATACATGTCAATCCCAATTACCCAATTCAGCACACCACCATCCCCATCCCACCGCAGGTTTCCCCCCCTTGGTGTCCATATGTTTGTTCTCTACATCTGTGTCTCAACTTCTGCCCTGCAAACCGGTTCATCTGTACCATTTTTCTAGGTTCCACATACATGCGTTAATATACGATATTTGTTTTTCTCTTTCTGAATTACTTCACTCTGTATGACAGTCTCTAGATCCATCCACGTCTCAACAAATGACCCAATTTCGTTCCTTTTTATGGCTGAGTAATATTCCATTGTATATATGTACCACAACTTCTTTATCCATTCGTCTGTTGATGGGCATTTAGGTTGCTTCCATGACCTGGTTATTGTAAATAGTGCTGCAATGAACATTGGAGTGCATGTGTCTTTTTGAATTACGGTTTTCTCTGGGTATATGCCCAGTAGTGGGATTGCTGGATCATATGGTAATTCTATTTTTAGTTTTTTAAGAAACCTCTATTGTTCTCCATAGTGGCTGTATCAATTTACATTCCCACCAACAGTGCAAGAGGGTTCCCTTTTCTCCACACCCTCTCCAGCATTTGTTGTTTGTAGATTTTCTGATGATGCCCATTCTAACTGGTGTGAGGTGATACCTCATTGTAGTTTTGATTTGCATTTCTCTAATAGTGATGTTGAGCATCTTTTCATGTGCTTCTTGGCCATCTGTATGTCTTCTTTGGAGAAATGTCTATTTAGGTCTTCTGCCCATTTTTGGATTGGGTTGTTTGTTTCTTTAATATTGAGCTGAATGAGCTGTTTATATATTTTGGAGATTAATCCTTTGTCCGTTGATTCGTTTGCAAATATTTTCTCCCATTCTGAGGGTTGTCTTTTGGTCTTATTTATGGTTTCCTTTGCTTTGCAAAAGCTTTTAAGTTTCATTAGGTCCCATTTGTTTATTTTTGTTTTTATTTCCATTACTCTAGGAGGTGGATCAAAAAAGATCTTGCTGTGATTTATGTCAAAGAGTGTTCTTCCTATGTTTTCCTCTAAGAGTTTTATAGTGTCAGGTCTTACATTTAGGTCTCTAATCCATTTTGAGTTTATTTTTGTGTATGGTGTTAGGGAGTATTCTAATTTCATTCTTTTACATGTAGCTGTCCAGTTTTCCCAGCACCACTTATTGAAGAGACTGTCTTTTCTCCATTATATATCTTTGCCTCCTTTGTCATAGATTAGTTGACCATAGGTGTGTGGGTTTATCTCTGGGCTTTCTATCTTGTTCCATTGATCTATGTTTTTGTTTCTGTGGCAGTACCATATTGTCTTGATTACTGTAGCTTTGTAATATAGTCTGAAGTCAGGGAGTCCGATTCCTCCAGCTCTGTTTTTTTCCCTCAAGACTGCTTTGGCTATTTGGGGTCTTTTGTGTCTCCATACAAATTTTAAGATGATTTTTTCTAGTTCCGTAAAAAATGCCATTGGTAATTTGATAGGGATTGCATTGAATCTGTAGATTGCTTTGGGTAGTATAATCATTTTCACAATATTGATTCTTCCAATCCAACAACATGGTATATCTCTCCATCTGTTGGTGTCATCTTTAATTTCTTTCATCAGTGTCTTATAGTTTTCTGCATACAGGTCTTTTGTCTCCCTAAGTAGGTTTATTCCTAGGTATTTTATTCTTTTTGTTGCAATGGTAAATGGGAGTGTTTCCTTGGTAAATGGGAGTGTTTCCTTGATTTCTCTTTCAGATTTTTCATCATTAGTGTATAGGAATGCAAGAGATTTCTGTAAATTAATTTTGTATCCTGCAACTTTACCAAATTCATTGATTAGCTCTAGTAGTTTTCTGGTGGCATTTTTAGGATTCTGTATGTATATTATCATGTCATCTGCAAACAGTGACAGTTTTACTTCTTTTCCAATTTGTATTCCTTTTATTTCTTTTTCTTCTCTGATTGCCGTGGCTAGGACTTCCAAAACTATGTTGAATAATAGTGGTGAGAGTGGACATCCTTGTCTCATTCCTGATCTTAGAGGAAATGCTTTCAGTTTTTCACCGTTGAGAATGATGTTTGCTGTGGGTTTGTCGTAGATGGCCTTTTATTATGTTGAGGTAGGTTCCCTCTATGCCCACTTTCTGGAGAGTTTTTATCATAAATGGGTGTTGAATTTTGTCAAAAGCTTTTTCTGCATCTATTGAGATGATCGTGTGGTTTTTATTCTTCAATTTGTTAATATGGTGTATCACATTGATTGATTTGCATATATTGAAGAATCCTTGCATCCCTGGGATAAATCCCACTTGATCATGGTGTATGATCCTTTTAATGTGTTGTTGGATTCTTTTTGCTAGTATTTTGTTGAGGATTTTTGCATCTATATTCATCAGTGATATTGGTCTGTAATTTTCTTTTTTTGTATTATCTTTGTCTGATTTTGGTATCAGGGTGATGGTGGTCTCATAGAATGAGTTTGGGAGTGTTCCTTCCTCTGCAATTTTTTGGAAGAGTTTGAGAAGGATGGGTGTTAGCTCTTCTCTAAATGTTTGATAGAATTCACCTGTGAAGCCATCTGGTCCTGGACTTTTGTTTGTTGGAAGATTTTTAATCACAGTTTCAATTCCATTACTTGCGATTGGTCTGTTCATATTTTCTGTTTCTTCCTGATTCAGTCTTGGAAGGTTATACCTTTCTAAAAATTTGTCCATTTCTTCCAGGTTGTCCATTTTACTGGCATAGAGTTGCTGGTAGTAGTCTCTTAGGATGCTTTGTATTTCTGCGGTGTCTGTTGTAACTTCTCCTTTTTCATTTCTAATTTTATTGATTTGAGTCCTCTCCCTCTTTTTCTTGATGAGTCTGGCTAATGGTTTATCAATTTTGTTTATCTTCTCAAAGAACCAGCTTTTAGTTTTATTGATCTTTGCTATTGTTTTCTTTGTTTCTATTTCATTTATTTCTGCTCTGATCTTTATGATTTCTTTCCTTCTGCTAACTTTGGGTTTTGTTCTTCTTTCTCTGGTTCCTTTAGGTGTAAGGTTAGATTGCTTACTTGAGATTTTTCTGGTTTCTTTAGGTAGGCTTCTATAGCTATAAACTTCCCTCTTAGAACTGCTTTTGCTGCATCCCATAGGTTTTGGATCATCGTGTTTTCATTGTCATTTGTCTCTAGGTATTTTTTTATTTCCTCTTTGGTTTCTTCAATGATCTCTTGGTTATTTAGTAACGTATTGTTTAGCCTCCATGTGTTTGTGCTTTTCACGTTTTTTTTCCCTGTAATTCATTTCTAATCTCAGAGCGTTGTGGTCAGAAAAGATGCTTGATATGATTTCAATTTTCTTAGGTTAACTGAGGCTTGATTTGTGACCCAAGATGTGTTCTATCCTGGAGAATGTTCCATGTGCACTTGAGAAGAAAGTGTAATCTGCTGTTTTTGGATGGCATGTCCTATAAATATCAATTAAATCTATCTGGTCTATTGTGTCATTTAAAGCTTCTGTCTCCTTATTAACTTTATGTCTGGATGATCTGTCCATTGGTGTAAGTGAGGTGTTAAAGTCCCCCACTATTATTGTGTTACTGTCAATTTCTTCTTTTATAGTTGTTAGCAGTTGTCTATGTATTGAGGTGCTCCTATGTTGGGTGCATATATATTTATGACTGTTATATCTTCTTCTTGGATTGATCCCTTGATCATTATGTAGTGTCCTTCCTTGTCTCTTGTAACATTCTTTATTTTAAAGTCTATTTTATCTGATATGAGTATTGCTACTCCAGCTTTCTTTTGATTTCCCTTTGCATGGAATACCTTTTTCCATCCCCTCACTTTCAGTCTGTATGTGTCCCTAGGTCTGAAGTGGGTCTCTTGTAGACAGCATGTATATGGGTCTTGTTTTTGTATCCATTCAGCAAGCCTGTGTCTTTTGGTTGGAACATTTAATCCATTTACGTTTAAGGTAATTATCGATATGTATGTTCCTATGACCATTTTCTTAATTGTTTTGGGTTTGTTTCTGTAGGTCCTTTTCTTCTCTTGTGTTTCCCACTTAGAGAAGTTCCTTTAGAATTTGTTGTAGAGCTGGTTTGGTGGTGCTGAATTCTCTTAGCTGTTGCTTGTCTGTAAAGCTTTTGATTTCTCCATCAAATCTAAATGAGATCCTTGCCGGGTAGAGTAATCTTGATTGTAGGTTCTTTCCTTTCATCACTTTAAGTGTATCATGCCACTCTCTTCTGGCTTGTAGAGTTTCTGCTGAGAAATCAGCTGTTAACCTTATGGGAGTTCCCTTGTATGTTATTTGTTGTTTTTCCCTTGCTGCTTTCAATATTTTTTCTTTGTCTTTAATTTTTGCCAATTTGATTACTGTGTGTCTCGGCGTGTTCCTCCTTGGGTTTATCCTGTATGGGACTCTCTGCGCTTCCTGGACTTGGGTGGCTATTTCCTTTCCCATGTTAGGGAACTTTTCGACTATAATCTCTTGAAATATTTTCTCGGGTCCTTTCTCTCTCTCTTCTCCTTCTGGGACCCCTATAATGCGAATGTTGTCATGTTTAATGTTGTCCCAGAGGTCTCTTAGGCTGTCTTCATTTCTTTTCATTCTTTTTTCTTTATTCTGTTCCGCAGCAGTGAATTCCACCATTCTGTCTTCCAGGTCACTTACCCGTTCTTCTGCCTCAGTTATTCTGCTATTGATTCCTTGTAGTGTAGTTTTCATTTCAGTTATTGTATTGTTCATCTCTGTTTGTTTGTTCTTTAATTCTTCTAAGTCTTTGTTAAACATTTCTTGCATCTTCTTGATCTTTGCCTCCTTTCTTATTCCGAGGTCCTGGATCATCTTCACTATCATTATTCTGAATTCTTTTTCTGGAAGGTTGCCTATCTCCACTTCATTTAGTTGTTTTTCTGGGGTTTTATCTTGTTCCTTCATCTGGTATATAGCCCTCTGCCTTTTCATCTTGTCTATCTTGCTGTGAATGTGGTTTTTGTCCCACAGGCTGCAGGATTGTAGTTTTTCTTGCTTCTGCTGTCTGCCCTCTGGTGGTTGAGGCTATCTAAGTGGACAAATTCTTGAATGAGACAGAACTGCCAAAGCTCACTCAAGAAGAAATAGATAACATGAATAGCCTTACTCTGTTAAATAAATTGCTCTATTTAATTAAAATAAGTAAAAGCCCTAGTTTTTAGCCCTATCTTTATTAAAGAAATTGAATTTGTAGTTTAAAACCTCCCGAGAAAGGAAACTCCAGGCCCTGATCACTTCACTGGAGAATTTTACCAGATGTTTAAGGAAGAAACAATGCTAATTCTACATAAAATTTTCCAGAGTATAGAAAAGAACACTTCCCAATTGATTTATGAGGCCAGTATACCCTCTACCGCTAGCTGACAAAAATTACAAGGAGAGAAGAAAACTATAGTCCAAAAATACAGCAGTATATAAAAAGGACACTAAATCTTGACCAAGTTGTGTTTATCTTAGGAATTAAGGTTAGTTTAAAATTGGAAAATCAGTTAATCAGTGTAGTTCATCATATTGGCAAGAGTAAAGTAGAAGAACATGTCGATAGTTTGAGAAAATGTATTTGACAAAAGTTGACACGCATTTATGAGTTTAAAATTCTCAGCAAAGTAGGAATAGAAGGGAACTTTCTCAACCTAATAAAGGACATCTACCAAAATAATGTATTGCTATTTTACTTAATGGTGAATGACTGAATACGTTTTCACTAGGACTGAGAACAAGGCAGGGATGTCTGCTCTCATATAATGTTTTATTCAACATTATACTCGAGGACCCCATCAGTGCAGGAAGGTAAGAATAAGAGATTAGAAAGGAAGAATTAACAGTATCTCTATAAAGACCATGATCATATATGCAGAAAATCCTAAAGAATCTAGAAAAGAGTGATTAGAACTAATTAGTTTAGCAAAGTTGTAAGATACGAGGTCAGCATATAAAAATCGACTGTACTGCCATATATCAGCAATGAACACTTGGCAACTAAGTAGATAATACCATTTATAAAAGCTTCAAAAGTATGAAATACTCAGGGAAAAATTTAACAAAATATGTCAATGTCTGTACACTGAAAACTTTATAAAACAGTACTGAGAGAAATTTTAAAAGACCGAAATAAATGATTTTTATATTTATGAATGTTTATGAATTGGAAAACTTGATATTATTAATCTGTCAATTCTCTTCTAATTGATCTGTAGATTCAACATCGTTCCAATCCCATAGCAGGATTTTTTGTAGAATTGCTAAGCTGATTTTGAAATTTATATAGAATTGCAAAGGACTTATCATAGTCAAATTTGAAAAAGAACAATGTTGGAGGACCTAGCGAATATCATACTAACTGAAGTAAGTCAGACAGAGAAAGACAAATATTATATGATATCACTTATATGTGGAATCTAAAAAATAATGCAAATGAATCTATATACAAAACAGACTCAACAGGTACAGAAAACAAATGTATGGTTACCAAAGGGGAAAGGGAGTCGGGGGGAGAGATATATTAGGGGTATGGGATTAACAGATACAAATTACTATTAAAATAAAGAAGCAACAAGGATTTACTGTATAGTACAGGGAACTCTTGCAGTATCTTGTAATAGCCTATAATGGAAAATAATCTGAAAAAATATATAACTGAATCACTTTGCTGTAACCTGAAATTAACACAATATTGTAAGTCAACTATACTTCAATTAAAAAAAAAACTAAAATTTTTAAAAAAGAAAAGAAAAATGTTGGAGGCTTTATCTACTTGATTTCAAGACTTTTATAAAACTGCTGTAATCAAGACAGTGTGGTATTGGATTAAGAGTAGACATAGACCAATGGAACAGAGCAGAGAATCAAGAAGTACAGATAGACCATTTGGTCAGTTGTTTTTGTTGAAGGTAACTAAATAAATCAATGAGGAAAGGATAGTCTCTTCAACAAATGGTGCTGGAACAATTTGACATCTATATGCAGAAAAATGAACCTTGACCCTTACCTCAGGAAATACACAAAAATTAATTTGAAAAGTATTTTGAGTTGCATTGTGTTGTTGCTCCCCTCAAAGTCATGTTGAAGTCCTACCCCCAGTATCAGGATGTGACCTTATTTTGAAACAGGGTCATTGCAGATGTAATTTGTTAAGATGAAATCATAATGGAGTAGGATGGACCCTAAATCCAGTATCAATGGTGCAGTTATAAAAAGGGTAAATTTGGACACAGACAGTAACATAGAGAGAATGCCATGAGAACATGAAGGCAGATACCAGAATGATGCCTCAGCAAGCTAAGGAACACCAAAGATTGCCAGCATATCACCAGAAGCTAGGGGAGAGGTGTGGAACAGATTCTCTCTCACAGCCCTCAGAAGGAACCAACCCTGCTGACACCTTGATCTTGGACTTCTAGCATTTAGAACTGTAAGACAATGCATTTCTGTTTTTTAAGTCACTCAGTTTGTGGTACTTTGTTACAGCAGCCCTAGCAAACTAATACAAAAAGGATCATAGACCTAAAAGTAGAGCTAAAACTATAAAACTAGAAGAAAACACAGAAAAATATCTTTGTGATTTAGGGTTAGACTGGGTTTCATAGAAAAGTCATAAAAAGCAAGAATTGTAAAACACGAAGTTGATCTTAGACTCCATCAAAATTAAAGTTGTTTTTCAAAAGACACCGTTAAGAAAATGCAAGCCACAGACTGAAAATACTTGTATAATCATATATTGCATATATTGCATTCATATATATTGGGTTGGCCGAAAAGTTCATTTGGTTTTTTCCGTAAGATGGTTCTAGTAGTGCTTAGTTGTCTTTAACTTCATTCAAAACAATTTTGTTAGATTGTTTTGTTAGATTGTATGACAGCTGTCTTATCAGCGTGCATTAAAAAAAAAACTTATCGAAATTAGTGAATTTTTGTCTAGTCATTTTAATATTGATAAGAAAGAAGCAACATTTTTGGCACATTATGCTTTATTATTTCAAGAATGGTAAAAACGCACCTGCAACGCACAAAAAGATTTGTACAGTGTTTGGAGAAGGTGCTGTGACTGATCGAACGTGTCAAACGTGGTTTGCGAAGTTTCGTGCTGGAGATTTCTTGCTGGAAGATGCTCCACGATCAGGTTGACCAGTTGAAGTTGATAGTGATCAATCGAGGCATTAATTGAGAACAGTCAATGTTACACCACGCGGGAGATGGCCAACATACTCGAAATATCCAAATCAAGCGTTGAAAATCATTTGCATCAGCTTGGTTATGTTAATCACTTTAATGTTTGGGTTCCACATAAGTTAAAGTGGAAAAAAACCTTCTGGACCGTATTTCCACATGCGATTCTCTACTTAAACGTAACAAAAACGTTTCGTTTTTAAAACAAATTGTGACGGGTGATGAAAAGTGGATACTGTACAATAATGTGGAACGGAAGGGATCGTGGGGCAAGTGAAATGAATCACCACCAACCACACCAAAGGCCAGTCTTCATCCAAAGAAGGTGGTGATGTATATGGTGGGATTGGAAGGGAGTCCTCTATTATGAGCTCCTTCCGGAAAACCAGTCAGTTAATTCCAACAAGTACTGCTCTCAATTAGACCAACTGAAAGCAGCACTCGACGAAAGCGTCCGGAATTAGTCAACAGAAAACGCATAATCTTCCATCAGGATCACACAAGGCCGCATGTTTCTTTGATGACCAGGCAAAAACTGTTAAGGCTTGGTTGGGAAGTTCTGGTTCATCCGCCGTATTCACCAGACATTGCACCTTCAGATTTCCATTTATTTCAGTCTTTAGAAAATTCTCTCAATGGAAAAAATTTCAGTTCCCTGGAAAACTGTAAAAGGCACCTGGAACAGTTCTTTGCTCAAAAAGATGAAATGTTTGGGAAGATGGAATTATGAAGTTGCCTGAAAAATGGCAGAAGGTAGTGGAACAAAAGGGTGAATACGTTGTTCAGTAAAGTTCTTGGTGAAAATGAAAAACGTGTCTTTTATTTTTACTTAACCTAAGGAACTTTTTGGCCAACCCAATATATATGATTAAGGACTTGTATCTAGAATATATTTTTTAAAACTTAATTTAAAACTCAGTAGTAAGAAGACAAATAACTTGAATAAAATTTGGAAAAGATTTGCACAGACACTTCACTAAAGAAACAGTACTGATGGCAAAATAGCACATTAAAAGATGCTTAACCTCATTAGTGATTAGGGAAATGCAAATTAAAATTACAATGATACACATAGGGAATGGTGGATTTGGGATCTGGATGCAGGTCTGACTTCAAAGCCAGTAATCAGTTTATGAAGGCTTTAAAAAAGAAGAAGAAACGGAACTTATAAGAGAGGAAAGTGCTACAAGTTTCAAGACAAAAGATGTTGGTGTCTGTGTGTGAAATAGAATGTATTCTGTTTCTTCAAGAGTATTAGGTCTGGGGACTTCCCTGGTGGTCCCGTGGTAAAGAATCTGCCTTCCAACGCAGGGGACTTGGGTTCCATCGCTGGTTGGGGAACTAAGATCCCACATGCCGCAGGGCAACTAAGCCTGTGTGCGCTGCAAACTACAGAGCCCACGCGCTCTGGAGCCCGAGCGCCACAACTTCAGAGCCCACTTGCCCTGGAGCCCACGCACCACAACTAGAGAGAGAAAAACCTGCACGCCGCAACTGGAGAGAAGCCCACATGCCTCAACGAAGATCCCATGTGCCGCAACTAAGACCCGATGCAGCCAAAAAAAAAAAAAAAAAGTATTAGGTCTGTAATACTTTTTACTCCGGTTTATCTGTGTGAGTCTTGCCATGTTGCCATGCTTCGGCCAGGTAGAAACTACAATTTTCATGTCAGTGTATAAATATTTTAAACATTTAACCCTAAAAATAACATTTGATCCCCTAGACCAATATTTCTCAAAATATTTGACTTCTACATACAGTTAGAAATAATAATTATATTGTGATTCAGTATACACTCCCATGCACACATAAATGAGGCAAAATTTCATAAAAAAATATTTCTTGTTACACGGAATACACCCTGTTTTCTATTTTGTTCTATTTTTTTTTTCAATGCTATTTGTGATCAATAAATTGATTCATGACCTAAAAAAAATTAAAATTATAATGAGCTACCATTTATTTAATCACTTGGATGGTCTCAAACAGTTCCAAGTGTATATATGAATGTAGAGCAGTGGGAACTCTCATAACAGTGCTGGTGGGAATACAAAACGTTATAGCTACTTTGGAAAACAGTTGGACGGTTCATTATAAAATTAAAGATGCATTTACTGAAAGAACCAAGCCATCCACATTATGTCAAGTGAAAGAAGCCAGACATAAAAGCGTACATACTGTACAATCTCATTTATATGAAATTACTGAATGGTGAAACTCTAGTAAGAAAGTAGATCAGAGGTTCCCAGGGGCTGTAAATGGGAGAGGGGATTGACTGACTGTAAAGGGGCAGGAGGGAACTTTCTAGGGTGGTAAATATTTCTTTCCAGCTTTACTGAGATACAGTGGACATTTAATATTGTGTAAGTTTAAGTTGTACAGTGGTTGATTTGATACAGTTATGTATTAGGAAATGATTACCACAGTAGCATTAGTTAACCCTGCCATCACCTCACATAACTGCCTTTTTTTTTTTGTGGTGAGAACACTTAAGATCTACTCTCTTAGTAATTTTCAAGTATATAATACAGTGTTGTTAACTATAATACCATGCTTATACGTTAGATCCCTAGAACTTACGCATCTTATAAGTTGTAAAACCAACCTCTCACCATTTCCCCCACACCCCGGCCCCTGGCAACCACCATTGACCCTCTGTTTCTGTGAATTTGGCTTTTTTAGATTTTACGTGTAAGTGAGATCAGACCGTGTCTGTCTTTCTCTGTCTGATTTATCTCACTTTGCATAATGCCCTCAAGGTCCATTTATGTTGTTGCAAAAAGCAGGATTTCCTTTCTCATGGCTAAATAATGCTCCATTGTGTGTGTCTGTGTGTGTGTGTTTTCCATCTTGGCTGTACAAATTTACATTCCCACCCACAGTGCACAAGTGTTCTCTTTCCTCCACACCCTCTCCAGCACTTGTTATCTCTTGTCTTTTTTTTTTTTTTAATTTTTTATTTATTATTTATTTATTATGTTTATTTTTGGCTGTGTCGGGTCTTCGTTTCTGTGTGAGGGCTTTCTCCAGTTGCGGTGAGTGGGGGCCACTCTTCATCGCGGTGCGCGGGCCTCTCACTATCGTGGCCTCTCTTGTTGCGGAGCACAGGCTCCAGACGCGCAGGCTCAGTAATTGTGGCTCACGGGCCCAGTTGCTCCGCGGCATGTGGGATCTTCCCAGACCAGGGCTCGAACCCGTGTCCCCTGCATTGGCAGGCAGATTCTCAACCACTGCGCCACCAGGGAAGCCCTCTCTTGTCTTTTTGATGACAGCTATTCTAACAGGTGTGGGGTGCTATCTCACTGTGGTTTTGATTTGCGTCTTTCTTTTGATTAGTGATGTTGAGCACCTTTTCATGTACCTGTTGTCCATTTGTGCCTCCTTTTGGGGGAAATGTCTACTCAGTTCCTTTGCCCATTTTTTAATTGGGTTGTTTGGTTTTTTTTTTTTTTTTTGCTGTTGAGTTATATGAGTTCCTTATATACTTTGGCTATTCACCTCTTATCAGATATATGGTTTACAAATATTTTTTCCCATTCCGTAGGTTGCCTTCTCATTTTGTTGATGGTTTCTTTTGCTGTGCAGAAGCCTTTTAGTTTAATGTAGTCCCTCTTATCTTTTGTTGTTTGTGCTTTTGGTGTCATAGCCAAAAAATTATTGTCAAGACCAGTGGTAAGGAGCTTTTCCCTGTGTTTTCTTCTAGGTTTTATGGTTTTAGGCTGAAATTTCTTTATCATGACTGTAATGGTGGTTTCATGACTATATATTTTTCAAGACTCATTGAATTACACACTTAAAATTGGTGAATTTTATTTTTTATATGTTATGCCTCAACAAAGAACTGTAAGCAGATTGAATGTCTACTGTCTGTCAAATACTGTGTTCGGAATGTGATTCAGTTAATTTGATGTGGTTCCTCCCACCAGGGAGCTCACAGTCTGTAGACGTGGTGTAGAAAGAGTTGCAGTTCAGAGAGATAAGAGCACTAGAGAAGTACTGCTGAGGCACAAAGGAAGGAGTTCTTGATCTGGGAAAGCCCCACGAAGGAGCTGCTTGACTTTTAGTTTGATGGGTGAGCAGGAGTCAGATGAATGTAGAGGGGAAGGGTATTCCAGGCAAAGGCATGTGAGTTTGAAACTGCAGGTTATGTTTTATAAACCACAAGGAGCCTGGTATTGCTGGAGCCCTGGAGCTGTGAGGTTTATGTTGAAGTGGCAAGAGTTGAAGCTGGACAGGTTGGCAGAGAGAGAAAAAGTGGAGCGTTTCTCATATTTGCCTGACAAACTCATATTGCAAGAGAAATTATGTACTTGAGAGACAAACCCTCTCTATTGGATGAGAAATGAGATGATCAATGCACCTGTCATTTCTATTCATTCCTTTGCTTTTGGCTTCGAAACAAACAGAACAACAGAAATCTTGCTTTTACAAAATCAACTGTTTCAAAATAGGAATTCTTCCTGGGCAGACCTCAGCTGAATTTGTGTAACTAAGACTGTACTTGAGCTTTCGCACGTTACAGGGAAGAAATACGTGTTAAGGTTTGAGAAAGCCTTTATTTAATACCAGCCATCTGGGAGAACTGCTGAGATTAGTAGGACATGGCTTGCGCCTTCAAGCAAATATCAGTTTCCTTGTACCAACAGGGAGAAGTACAAAATCTCCCTCACCTTACATATTTTGGAAAGGTGAAAACCTTACAAAACTGCTTGTTGATTCAGCTCCATGTATATGATGTTCTTGAACATCACTCTATACGCTTGGAGCGATGCAGGGAAATGTATGTATGTGGCAGAGTGTGGCGGGAGCAGGCGCACAGGAGTTTGGTTGATGAGTGGAACGGCTGATGTTGAGAGCCTGCTCTAAAGTCCGGGGCTTTCTTGTGTATTACAGGCAATGGATTTTGAAGGCTGGGCCGACACCCTCTTTCTTCTGCAGTTCACCCTCTCTTGTGTGATGGGGTAAGCCTTGCTGCCTTGTTAACAGATAGTTTTCCTAGACAGATTTGTTCTAGTGTCTTTTTGCCTCATTTCTTAGTATCCTGTCCTGTCTCTTGAGTGTATCAGCTTAGGATAAACCTCCAGATTCAGGTGGTTTCACCACCCTTGGGAATGTGCCCTCAGGGCTACCAAACTGATCTCAAAGTCATGCTTAGAAGGATGAAGGAAAAAAACTAATATTTACCCAATAAGCTAGTATGTGTTAAGCACCATTATATTTCAACATGCATTATTTAATTTTATTTCTACATTGACCATTTGACAGATATTGTTGTCCCCTTACGTATGAGAAAGCAGGCTCAGAATTCAAGTAAATTGTCTAAGTTTTCAGAATTAGTAGGTAGCAGTGGCAGCCTTTGAATTTAGGGCTGACTTCTCCCTGCCAGGTTGTAGAAGGCAAGAGGGTATCTGCACATGTGCTGTATCTGCCTCTTCTCTTCACCTCCAAATATCCCTAATGCTTTTTTTCCCTCAACCAGTCATTTCACTCGATATTTGTAACCGGATCTGGCACAGGCTAGGTACATAGTGATTGGATGCTTCAAAATAAAGTTGACATGATATCTTGGTACTGAGTCAGGCTTCAAAGCCTCATTGTAAAATCTGGGACTGCTGACTGCTGCCACTTCGTTGTTAAGTGAACTATATCCCCTCTTAAAGTAGTTCTCATTTGCTTTTCTTCCATCCTTAAGAATCTCTCTTGCCTTCACCCTGGTCTGGAATCATATTGGCCTCATGTGACATGCACATCTGAGCCAGGGTCTGTGAGACCTGAGCTTTCTGTCTGGGTTAGGTGAATTAGGACTATGATCTAAAAAGAGTATTCATGATTGTGAATGGTGGTTTCAAGGTTTCGGTGCGGTAGCTGGGAAAAGCACCTGATCGTTAAATGTACATGTGTTTCTCTTTAATGAAATTAAAAACAATCTGAAACTGCAGTATAAGCAGCAGTGAAGTAGGGAAAGCTCACAGTCAATCAGTGACTAGTAGAATGTACTGGCATGGCCAACACTTTCTCTTGGCTAGAGGTTATTATAAAATCAGCAGTTGAATCTTACTTATAAGATACCTTTTCCTTCTTTTTTCCAGATTTATCTTGATGTACGCCACAGTACTCTGCACTCAGTATAATTCTGCTCTTACAACTACAATAGTTGGCTGTATTAAGGTGAGTTGAAAAAATACTGTTCTCTTTTGGGTGCCTTCTTTATTTGAAAAGTGTTCCTCTAAAATAAGTCTGGCTGTGGCCGTAAGCCCCATCATTCTTATTTCCTCATGTGTTGCCTTGGTAGTTTGACGACTTGTGGGGTGGTTTCTAGAACAATCCTTAAGAACTCAGGGAAAGCATCATCTCTACTTTCAGGCAACTTAGGTCTGAGGAGTATGGGAAAAGGAGAATGTGTCATCTCAGAGCAGAGGAAGGAGAATCAGCCCTGTTTCTGACTAGCTTGGTACTGATAGGTTTGTCCCTTTAACTCCCAATGAGAATTGTTCTCTGCCTCGCTGAGTTCTGGCTGTTCTGTAGGAAAAGGATGCGTGCCAAAAGCTAATCAAGAGAGTTTTCCTAAGCGTGAGCCAAACCTTAAATGGCCCACTTTTAAAAGCTGTGTCTGACATTTCCAGTGATGTCATTTCCTCCTGATCCATTTTATTTGAGGGAGGCTCATTTGTCTTCAGCCAGGAGAGCCAAGCTGACTTGAATATTGAGCTGCAGTTAGTGACTTGAAGCCTGAGGCCTCTTTCATCTGACTTTGTGATTCTGGTGCTTTAAGATCCAAGAGGCCACAGCATCCCTGAATTCCAAAAGAATTAGTGAGGTAGGCTTGCTTTCTAAAAAAAAGCAAGATAGAGGTAGGTCCTGGATCATTTGGAGGAAAGAGTGCACTTGCCCTTGGAACTTACTTTCTGGTGCCCCATTTGTCAATAGCAAGGGAAGGGGTTTCAGAGGCAAAGTTTGTACTGTTCTGCTGTGTTTCCCTTTGCACCCCCAATGGAGCTGTGTCTGCCTGACCTCATTATAGAAACTAGATTTGGGTTAAAACTTCAGAAGGTCTGTGTCTTCAAATCATGGATTTGGAGTGCTTGGTGTGAATAGAATTCTAAATTAAACTATAGCAAATCAGTTGTGTGACTTCCCGTGAAAGCTAGAGATAGGCATTCAAAGGCCTGGCCTGGCTGAGACAGTTTCAGCCCCCAAATTAGCTCTCAGCCCTGTTTCGGTTTTTGTAAAGTGAGTGCTTCAAGAGCAAAGTAGATGACTTGCCTTTTCAGAATAAAAACAGTAGGAACATGAGAGACAGAACAGTTGGTGCCATGTTTTTAACCAAGAAGAAGGATGGTGAGGGAAAGTTATTTAGCAGATAACTAAACCTATTTGCTTAGAATTTCTTAGTGTACGTTCTTTATCATTATTAGCATGGGGTACAGATACAGTCATGCTCTCATTAACATAAAGTCCAGTACTTTTCTTTTGATATTTCCTCCTCCCCACAGAACTGTATGAGCTTAGTCCAAAGGGAGCAGTTTTACTTCCAAACTCTAGAGGGAGGGGAAAAAAATGGATTATCTGATTATAGTTGACCCTTAAACAATGCAGGTTTGAACTGCTCTGGTCCACTTAATACTCGGATATTTTTCAGTAGTAAATATTACAGTACTACACCATCTGTGGTTATTGAATCCACAGATGCTGAATCACAGGTAAGGGGGGCCATCCATAAGTTACAGTCGGATTTTCCACTGCACCCCTAACCCCTGCTTTGTTCAAGGGTCAGCTGTGGTTTAGAATTGCTGTCGCTTCTCACGGCCATGTGGTATTGCTATTAAAGGATGTCTGATATCTTCAGACAGACGGGAGTACCCTGATGTCCTTGCTGGTTTGGAGTGTCTCAGGCCACAGTGGAGCTTCTTTCATTAGCCTCCCAGTTACAACCCTTGTAGCTCAGTTACTGTTCCCAGCAGGCTTCAAGCTTCCTTCTGTGCTTGAGGATCCTAACCCCATAAACCCTTGGGTCAGCATTCCTTGTTTCTCCTGAGTGTGGTTGGAAAATTACTTAGGAGAGCTAGTTAAACATGGAAATTCCTAGGCTCACCTCAGATGTATTGAATCAGAATCTCTAAAGTAGGGTGTGGAAATCATCAGGGTTTCCAGCTGTGTCTCAGGTATACTGAAGGCTGAGACTGCAGTCTTAGTTTTGAGCTACCAGCGCAGACTCTTCTGTGCTTCCTGGTAAGTTCTACTTTGGGAGCATGAGTGTCTTTTCTGATAGAAAACCTTGGTTAGGATACCCTAATATATACTTGGAGTTTTTCTAACTTCTGGGGCTTCCCTGATGGTCCAGTGGCTAAGACTCCGCACTCCCAATGCAGGGGGCCTGGGTTCGATCCCTGGTCAGGGAACTAGATCCCATATGCCGCAACTAAAGATCCCGCATGCCAAAACTAAGACCTGGCGCAGCCAAATAAATAAATAAATATTTTAAAAAAAAGTTTTTCTAACTTCTGACTGATTTTGAGCAACAAGGGTTGAGTCCTTTCCCTTTCTGAAGTTCCTTGGGCAGTTTATGCAAATTAATCTCTCTTTTCCCTGGATCTCTGTACTCCAAGAGGTCCTGTTACACATTTTCCCAAGTTGCCTACCAGCCTTGTTTACTGTTACATGGTATTTAATTTTATTTTTTTCCTCTCAAATAATAAGAAAATCTGCTCTAAAGTAACATTCTGTCTCCATCCTTAGACCTAGAAGAGGCTGACATAATTTTGAATGCTCTCTCAAAGCGTACTCCATTAAAAAAATAATTTTGAAGTTTGTTTTTGGCTTCTTAAAAACACTGTGGCACTATACTTTCTGCTTCACAGGTCTAATCGGAGAGAGCCCAGGTACTAAAAGTATTTGTGACATTTACCGTTTCTGGCAGTTGTAATAGCACAGAGGGAGGCAGTGACTTAATGTGGAAGAAGAGAGGTTAGGGAAGAACTGAATAAGAGATGAAACTTTGGAAAACTTTATTTCACCTTTACGGTCTGAGGATAATTAAAAGGGAGCCAGACGCTTTCACTGCCCTGGGCCCGGTTCTATCCCTGGTCTAGGAAGTAAGATCTCACAAGCCAAAAAGGGAGTGAGATAAGCAGAAGATGTTTACACCTGGGAGTTTAAGGGAGTTGGGAGAGGTGATTTTAGGTATGCTACTTTGAGATGACTTCCCCTGTGGTTTTATAAGGTGCCAAGGAAGATTGCTCTAGAAACAGTCTTTTAGTTGGTAAATTCCCCACCATCCCTTTTTTCCTTTTCAAGAAAGAGGGGAAAATGCTTGCATGTAAGCAGATTTTCCTTCTTCACTCTCCCCTGGCAAGTCAACTGCTACCTCTACAGGAGGAGAAAAGCACTCTTCTCTGAGATTGCTAAACGTGGCTTGGTGTTTTCTGCCCCTAGTAATAGCAGTGCTTTTCTATCTAGATTGATAATGTCAGCCACAGGGCAGGGAAAGTTTGATAATCTTTTTAGTATTCTTCAGTATCGGTGAAAGCATTTAGCTTCCAGAGAGAGACTGGGAAGAGACTGATGTCATTGTTTTTTAATTAGTTAATGTTCATGCTCATACTACACTCGTTTTAGGGTCATTAGGTTTTTGTTATTTTCTGTTTATTTGTTTTTGTATTTTAAGGATATATGTTTGGGTCTTTGTATGGATGAGTTTATATGAATATTGAAAAAGTTCAGTTAAACCTATGAAACAGTATATTGCCATTTCTCTTTTTAGAATATATTAATAACTTATATTGGAATGGTCTTTGGTGGAGATTACATTTTCACATGGACAAACTTCATTGGCTTAAATATCAGGTAAGTAAAAATATTTAACTGTAACCACTTTGATTAGTGGATTTGGATTGTCAAATAGTCACAGTAAGCTTAGACTGTTACACAGCAAATTTGTTCATTTATTATTAGACAAACATTTATGGAGTGCCTACAATGTACTATATATATATATTTTATTAAAAACAATTTTTTATTGGAGTATAATTGCTTTACCATGTTGTGTTAGTTTCTGCTGTACAGTGAAATGAATCAGCTATATGTATACATATATCCCCTCCCTCCCACCCCACCCCATCTAGGTCGTCACAGAGTGCCTAGCTGAGCTTCCTGTGCTTTATAGCAGGTTCCCACTAGCTATCTATTTTACCCACGGTAGTGTTTATATGTCAATCCTAATCTCCCAGTTTGTCCCACCCTTCCTTTCCCCGTGGTTGTGTCCACATGTCCCTTCTCTTCATCTCTATTCCTGCCCTGAAAATAGGTTCATCTGTACCATTTTTCTAGATTCCGCATATATGCGTTAATATACGATATTTGTTTTTCTTTTTCTGGCTTACTTCACTCTGTATGACAGACTCTAGGACCATCCACATCTCTACAAATGACCCAGTTTCGTTCCTTTTTATGGCTGAGTAATATTCCATTTTATATATGCACCACATCTTCTTTATCCATTCATCTGTTATTGGACATTTAGGTTGTTTCCATGTCCTGGCTATTGTAAATAGTGCTGCAGTGAACATTGGGGTACATGTGTCCTTTTGAATTATGGTTTTCTCAGGGTATATGCCTAGTAGTGGGATTGCTGGGTTACATGGTAGTTCTATTTTTAGTTTTTTAAGGAACCTCCATACTGTTCTCCATAGTGGCTATATCAATTTACATTCCCACCAACAATGCAAGAGGATTCCCTTTTCTCCACAACCTCTCCAGCATTTATTGTTTGTAGATTTTTTGATGATGGCCATTCTGACTGGTGTGAGGTGATACCTCATTGTAGTTTTGATTTGCATTTCTCTAATAATTAGTGATGTTGAACATCTTTTCATGTGCCTCTTGGCCATCTGTATGTCTTCTTCAGTGAAATGTCTATTTATGTCTTCCACCCATTTTTTGATTGGGTTGTTTGTTTTTTTGATATTGAGCTGCATGAGCTGTTTGTATATTTTGGAGATTAATCCTTTGTCTGTTGTTTCATTTGCAAATGTTTTCTTCCATTCTGAGGGTTGTCTTTTCGTCTTGTTTATGGTTTCCTTTGCTGTGCGAAAGCTTTTAAGTTTCATTAGGTTCCATTTGTTTATTTTTGTTTTTATTTTCATTACCCTAGGAGGTGGATCAAAAAAGGTCTTGCTGTGGTTTATGTCAAAGAGTGTTCTTCCTATGTTTTCCTCTAAGAGTTTTATAGTGTCTAGTCTTACATTTAGGTCTTTAATCCGTTTTGAGTTTATTTTTGTGTATGGTGTTAGGGAGTGTTCTAATTTCATTCTTTTATATGTAGCTGTCCAGTTTTCCCAGCACCACTTATTGAAGAGGCTGTCTTTAAACTATACATTTCATGTCTTTCAATAATGCTTTTTAAGAAAAGGGAGAGACAGTGGTTCCATATTTTATCCACAGTTTTTGGGGAGTCTTTTCTGGAAGTTGAACCCCTTTTATTTAGCCTTCAAAGAATAATCCTTTATTTATTGTGCTAGATGTCAATGCAGTGTTCTCAAGAAGATTCAAGGCTAAAGAATACCAGCTCTGTTAGAGTTGCTTTATATGTGTCTAACCTTGGACATATCACTGCATTTCTTTAGACTTTATTTATCTTCAACAATGATGAGGGTGACTTGCATGAAAGATCTTTTTCAGTTTGAGAATTTTGAATTTCATGCTTTTAAACACTATTTATATGCTTTAAAATTCTCAGATTTTAAAGACCTCTGTCCTGAACTCAGACTTTTATATGTAGTAGCCCACTTGACATCTCTGGCTGACATGTCAAAAACTGAAC
This sequence comes from Balaenoptera musculus, assembly GCF_009873245.2. Classification (NCBI taxonomy): domain Eukaryota; kingdom Metazoa; phylum Chordata; class Mammalia; order Artiodactyla; family Balaenopteridae; genus Balaenoptera; species Balaenoptera musculus. Next base: position 57,809,864 of record NC_045785.1, on the reverse strand, counting down.
TCCTTTATTTTCTTCAAAGTCTCTTCCACCTCCACAGCCTCTGCATCTCAGCTGATGGAGCCTCCATCCTTCTAGCCTCCCAGTTCAAAAGCCTTGGAGTCATCCTTGACTCTTCCGTCTTATATGCAGTATCCAGTTTGTTAGCAAATTCTGTTGGTTCTGCCTTCAGAATACCACTTTTCACCATCTGCATAACTTCCATCATCATCTAAGCTACCAACATCTTTTGCCTAGATTACTGCCTAGTCTTCTGTACTTGTATCCCTGGTTTAACTCATCCCCCCATCCCACCCCTAGTCAGTTCTCAAGAGTTGACAGTATATTCCTTGTAAAAGGTAAATCAGAACATGTCACTCTTCTTTTTACTTCCCTTCCCCCATGTCTCTCCAGGTCCCAAAGTCCTGACAAGGCCCTACAAGATCTATCCCCATCTTGTCCTCCAAGTTCAACTCTTGCTTCTCTTCTCCCTCACCTCACTTCATCTACACAGACCTCCTTGCTGTTCCTTTAGAATACAGGGCATGCTCTCTCTTTAGGTGCTTGGACAGGATATTTCCTCTACCTGGAACATTATACTGCCAGATAGATACTTTGCGTGGCTAATTCCTTTATGCCTATAAATTTTTGCTCAGATGTTACCTATTCAAGGAGGTCTACCCCGACCACCTTATTTAAAATTGCAGCCTGCTCTTCCTCTTCTGATACTCCCAAACCCTCTTATTCTACTTTTCTGTTTCTATTTCTATATATTACCTATTTTCTATCTCCGCTGCTATAATGTAAGTTCCACGAGGGTATGGATCTCTGCCTGTATTCTTCCCTCACGTTCCCCAAGCTCCTAGAATGAATCCTGGTCATTGCTTAATAAATATTTGCTTGATTGGATTGCTGTATATTGCTGTATGGATTGGTAAAAAAACACTTTGGAAACTATAAAACTCTTTTCTAGAATATGGTAGTATCTTTTTTTTTAATTTGCAAGAAAGTATATAACTTCTCTTGAGCTTTTATTTCTTCAAATGTAAACAAATGATAATACCTATTCTACCTTTCTTATGAATCAATATGAGAATTTAATATTCCATACTAATATTATTAATAGGTTAGTAATTCATTGTTTCCCCTTCCCTGACATTTATTTGCCACTATTGTTTGTCTTTTAGAGGAAAAATCATTTTTTATTTGTGGGGTAGGAGTTGGTGAGAGGATGGGTATGTAAGCATACCTGAGGACTGCACGTTATAGAAGGAAGATGAGTAGCTGAGTCTCAGATCCTGGTCAGAGTCACACTTCTGATGCTTGCTCCCTGTGTGATTTTGAATGAGTTGTTTATCTTTTCTGAGCTTCAGTTTTCTTATGTGTTTGGGATAGAAATACCTATCTCTTTAGAGTTGTTGGAATGAAATAATCCAGTGAATGTAAAGTACCTGATTCATTGCTTCACATCTATGCTTAGTAAATATCAGTTTCTTTCATTAATAGCTGTGAAGAAGGGCCAGGATATAAGGATCAACATGGTGAACCAGTTTTGACTTTGGATGTGGCCTGAGTTTCCTTCATTTCTAAAAATCTAGATTAAAGAATCATTATGACATGTTACAGACCCGATTCAGAGATGCCCTGATTTTCTTTTTGTCCCCTTCAAATGAGAACTTGATAGTCAAAATGAAATAAAAGCTGCTGTTTGCATTTGCAGATATCTGCAGTTCAAATCTCTTATAGTATCTTATAAGAAATATTAGGGTTTTTTTTTTTTTCACGTTTCAGGCTACTTAAAAAAACTTCTAAGTGCCTGAGTATGCTGGAATGTTACAACGTATGTCAGCCTAACATATGTAACATCTTGAAAATTCTTCCAGTGGAATTTCTTTTTGTGTTAAGTAGTGCATTATAGTTCTGGTTAAACAGTACTGTTTTGCTAGCAAGGTTAGTTGATAATGATGTCATTGGTACTCTTCCCCTCTGTAGTATTTTTAATAATTCCTAATTGCTTTCACATTTTATTGTAATAAATTTTACATGCCGTATCTCTTTAATCTCTGTTTCATTATAAGATTAAGGACAATAAGTAGTATACTTAGTCACCAGTCAGCGTTCAAATTATTTGCAGAGTTGGGATTAAAATCCAGGTGACCTTCTGTTTCAAATACTCTTTCCATTACAACATGCTTTACAGCATTTGTAAAGGAAAGTATATGTTGCCTTTTTTTCCTTTCACTTTTTCTCTTTAAAATGAAAATTATGGTTTTATTGTTTTTTTGACTTATCTTCCACTAGTTAATCAGCAGACTCATAGGTTGTGAACATTACTTCTTTTTTAAATGTGAAAACCAAACTTAAATTGGCTACTTATTAGAGTTCACTTTGATTGGACATGGTGTCAGTCCATCCTTGGCTGATTGCACTTTGAAGGAAATCACTAATTAAACTGTACTCTTAAAGGATTCTCTGATTAAACTCAGATGCATCTAGCTCCCCTTCACCCCGCCTGGTTTCTTTGCTGTTTTAAGAAAAGTTTAAATAGCCCCCTCTGATACGATTCAATTCCAGGAAGCAGGAGGTTTGCATTGGTAGCTTCTCAGGCTCCATTCAAATTTGATACTGTGATTTATGAAGGCTTTTTTTGTTTGTTTGTTTTTTTCAGTAGGGCTCTGTGGAGAGCCTGGCTGTCTCTAACTCCCCTAAGTGCCTTTTTCCAGTGGCCAATTAGTGCCTGTTCACCCAAGCCCAGAAAAGCAGCAGAGCAAGTGGGGAATGGACAGTGAAGGGTGGTGACAGAACACGCTTCTGTACTTTCATCAGAGGCTGGGCTCTGGCCTGTGGCTTTGGTCCGAGTAACGTATCCTCTCCAGATAATGACATCATCATCCCCATAACTGCCCAGGCTAGAATTTGTAGAATCTTTGGAGCTTATCTTTATCTGTGATTCTTTTTTTTTTTTTCCCTTCCATTAAAAAAAAAAAATTAACATATGATTTAAATACAGTAAAATGCCCCCCTTTTCCTGTGCAGTTCTGCAAGTTTTGACAAATGCATACAGTTATGTAACCAACTATTACAGTTATGTAACCACCATATTCAAGGAATAAAATAATTGTATTACCCCCCAAAATCTCCCTATGTCCCTTTGCATTGAACCCCTCTCCCCTTACAAAGATCTGTTTTCCATCCATATGGTGTCCAGAATGTCATATAATGATACATAATATTATGTAGCTCTTGGTCTGACTTCTTTCGCTTAACATACTGCATGTGAGATTCCGTGTTGCATTTGAGATTCTGTGGTGTGCATGTATCAGTAGTTTGCACCATTTTACTGCTGAGTAGTATTCCATTATGGATGCATCACAGTTTGTTTACCCATTCATCAACTGAAAGTTATTTGCATAGTTAGCAGTTTTTAGGTGTTTTGTGTTAGCTGCTAAAACATTTGTTTAAAAGTTTGTGTATGAACATAAGTTTTCATTTCACTTGGGTAAATACTTAGGAGTGGAATTTCTGGGCTGTATGGTAAGTGTATATTTAACTTTGTTAGAAGTTGCCAAACTATTTTCGAAAGTGTCTGTACCATTTTGCGTAACCCCCAGCCATGTGTGAGAGTTCTAATTGTTCCGCATCCTGGCCCTTGGTATTGTCAGTTTGTCTTTGTTTTTCAAATTCTAGACATTCTAATAGATCTGTAGTGGTATCTCATTGTGGTTTTAATTTCCCTAATGATTAATGATGTTGAGCATCTTTTCATGTGCTTATTTGCCATCTGTATGTATTCTTTGGTAAAATGGCTATTCAAATATTTTGCTCATTTCAAAAACTTGAGTTGTTTTCTTAATGAGTTTTGAGAGTTCCTTATATCAGTATATTGTGGATACATGTCCTTTATCAGATGTGTGATTTGCAAGTAGTTTTTCTCAGTCATGGCTTGCTTTTCATTTTCTTAATCTCTTTTGAAGAGCAAAATTTAAAATTCTTGATGAAGTTTAATTTACCAGTTTTTTTTTCTTTTGTGGGTTGTGCTTTCAGTGTTGTGTCTAAGAAATCTTTGCCTAACCCAAGGTCACAAAGATTTTCTCTTATATTTTCTTCTAGAAGTTTTACAGTTTTAGGTTTTATAGTTAGGTATATAGCCTGTTTTGTAATGATTTTTATATGTGGTGTGAGGTCTGGATGAAGATTCTTTTTCCTGTGTATGTGTTTTTTTAAAATAGATATCCAGTTGTTCCAGTACCTTTTGTTGAAAATACTGTCCTTTCTTTGTTGAACTGCCTAATTCTTCATAACACTCTTTTGAAGTTCTTTTTTTATCACTGTTTTATAAATGAGGAGGCTGAGGCTTAGAAAGTTTGAGTTGAATGCATTCTGAAGGCATGCATTGAGCCTGTTTCTGTGTGCCAGGCATCGTGCTCCAGAGAGACATGGTGCATTCACTCATAGCTCTGCCAAGGTCACATAGCTAGTAAGTCATAGAAGGATTTTAACCCAGATGGGTTGGACTCCAGAGTCCAAGTTCTCACCCGGTAATGAATTTATCATTCAGTAACTGACTGATTAATTGTAATGTAACCTAAGTAAACCATATGTAGCCATTGTTACCTTAGATTCTCAGCTATTTGAGGGTAGAAATCACTTGTTTTATTTATAGTTGTGTCAGTATTTATCAGTTCCTGATCCATAATAGGCATCCAACCAGTAATAATAATAACAGAATACCAGACAATATTTTTTATGCTTAGGCATTGCCCTAAGTACTCCACACTTAATCTTCAAAACAGCCCTCTGAGACAGATGCTGTGAATATTCCATTTCACAGAGGGGCTGAGAAACTTGCCACATACTACCCAGCTGGTAAATATTCAATCCTTGATTGCCTTCCACATTTTCTTAACTGCAGTCTAGTAAATAGTGAATAGATGAATAAATTTATTTTCATATCCCTTCAGGATATGTCATCATACTGGTTATATAACTCTTAAGTCAGCCTCCTTTTGTGTAACACAACCCATTTTACTGTAGCTTCTGACACCAAACTAGAGTCTATGTAGTCTTTGGGGTGGGTCATGGTGCAGCTCAGAGTCTAGCTCCAGAGTTAGGTTCTGAGGACTTTGGTCTAGCTATCTCTGCCCAGAGCCTGAATCTACAATTCGTTCATTTTGGACTCCTTTGCCTGTTTCCTTAAAAGGATGTGTTGCTTCCTAATTCCAGACTCCTCCTTCTGAATAATTCTATCCTAGCAGACTCTCTTCTGGTTCTAGGCTTCTCCTGAAGTAAGGACATGAGCTTTTCCTTTACTTAGTAGCTCTCTCATTTGGAGAGAGAGAGGACATGTTTTGTAGTATCAGTTGGTTGCTGCTGCTGTAACAGTTACCAGGCTTTTTAGAGTTAAATAACTGGCATCTCACTAGAATAACTTGGACTTTTAAATAGGATGTAGGGAGGTTAGCTAGCCCTCGGTTATAGTATAATTCCTTACAGAAGAGCACCGAAATGGAATATAGCCAAAAAATGTGTGTTTTGTTATGGGTACTGCTGCTAGCTATTCACATATAGTTCACTTTTCATGACCTCGATTTTCTTGTGCTCAGTTTTTAAGCTAGAGTTGTCTATCCTAGTTCTGCCACTAAACTTCTCTGATTCACCCTGAGGAAGTCCTGTGAAACTATGTCATGTGGTCATTAGGTCTAAAGTTATTTTGCAGGAGACTAATGACATTTGAAGGAACTTCTTCCAGGTGTAGGAAACACATAAAATATATTATCTTTTTAAAAGTTCTGATGGGAGTCCTCTACCCACATTTTAAGGTGTTTCAAGAGGCAGAAAAGAAAAAGGAATAGAAGTAGGGGAGAAAATGATGGAAATGCTTGAGTAGTTTGGACTCAGCCCCGAGTTGGAGATCAGTATCAAAGGTGTACTGATTTCTTGAGGGCAGAGCAAGTGGAAAGGTCCTGAGGTGGGAGTGTGCCTGGTGTGTTCAAGAACCTGCAAGGAGGCCAGTGTGGCAGGTGGGAGTGGAGTGCCTGAAATGAGATGGGGCCATAGAGGTAATGGGCTGGGGACAGATTAGGGACAACTTTTAAGAGATAGGAAGAGAGTTGGAGGATTTTGAATAGAGGAATGACATGATCTGATTTAGTTTTAATAGGACCACCCTGGCTACTGTGATGAGATTAGACCAAAGGAGGAGGGGAAGTGTGAAATGTTTATATTAAGAGTAATGGCTTTCATTTATATAGGAATCACATAGCATTTATAATAACATTAGGCATTTATATGGCATTAATAATAGCAATGCCGAGGCCCTTTTAATACATTCCCTCAAAAGAGCTTTCAACAGCTATCATCACTCAAAGGTCACAAAGTATCTATCCAGACTGGCACCAGTAATAAAGGTTGTGGTAGTCTCAGGAACTAAAATCACAGAGTTGCTTGGGAGATTTCATAGTGGAAAGGCTACTTAGGCCAGGACTTGACCAGTGGGTAGGATTTGGAGAGGTGGGAAAGAGAAGGGTGGGTATTCCAGCCATGCAGTACTGCGTGAGCAGAAGTGTGGGGCTGGAAAGGCAGATGTTGGGTGGAGGCCGGGGAGGTGCTGGTAGGAACTCCAGTACAGCTAGAGCAAGACGTATTTCACAAGGGTGAAACAGGCCTCCCTCGGTATTTCCAGGGGTTGGTTCCAGGACCTTCCGTGGATGCCAAAATCTGCAGATGCTCAAGTCCCATGGTCAGCCCTCTGTATCTGTGGGTTCTACATCCGCAGGTACCGAGGGCTGACTGTGCTAGAGAAGTAGGTTGGTGCCCGAGTGCAAAGTGCCTTGAATGTCTCATAATGGGAAGGATGAATACCCAGCTAGGAAAATACTCTTGAGAGTTACTAATACACTACAGATGGTAGAGGTTAGGTCAAGTCTTGCTTACTCATAATACAATTAAGGCCTAATTGGGATGACCAAAACCAGGAAGGTTTTGCTATACTTAGGACTCCTTGATTTTCTGGATGAATAAATTGGTGTGCAGCCACAGAGATGGGGGAGAAGCGATAACTGCCAAAACCCCTTTCTTCTTTTTGCTTTTTGGCAGTATTAGTCCCTGGTATGCCTTAGCATTTTGACTTTTACCCCTATTGGATGTCTACTGTATGCTGATTAACCTTTTGAAAATGATCTGTTGTCCTATTAAGTCTATAATTTAGTTATATAATTTAACATATAATTATATATAACATCGTTATATAAATAAATTATATAATTTAATTCTCACATCAATCCTGTAAGGGTGGTATTCTAATCACCATTTCACAGATGTGGAAACTAAGGTTCTGAGAGTAACTTGCCCCACATTATAGAATTTTGCAAATGTCACAGAGTCCACAGTTAAATGCTTTCTAGTCAACCTTGTGTCACCTCTCTGTTTCCCTTTGTTCAGATAGGAGCTCTGGAAGATAGATGAAGAGGCAACATAGCTCTGCTTTATGTGCCTGGTGAGAAAGATGAGAAAAGGGTCCCCAGCAGCTGCTGTGTGGGGAGTGAAGATGGGGTGTCCCTGGTCACTGGAGGAAGAATGTACTCAGAGGCCCTGCCTCAATTATTCGGCAGAAATTGTGTGTATTAGGAAATCGCAGTAAAAGTCAAACTGTCTTGGTTCATAGGTTTTGATATTGGTTGACATATTTTACCCATGGAATATGGAAGGCAGGGTCTAATCTAAGAGGCAGAGCTACCTGGCTACACCTGTGAACAGACAGGTCAGCTGCAGGGGGAGATGGAGACAGCCTGTTCCTTCACACTCTCGTCCGCGGCCATGGAGCTGCTACATGGAGGGCGTTTTTAGTATACGTCTGTAGGATGGATTTCTAATTGTACGAGGCTGGTAAGTATGTCCATGGCTACGTAGGTCTCGGAGAGGTAGGTTGTACTTGCCTGATCTCTGGAAGTTCAGGAGTGGATCAGAGCAGGTGAAATGGCACTATCCAGCGCTTGCCAGCCAGCCTTGTGGTATTCTAACTAGACCCCTGTCTGCGGGACACTGTTGCTTTGTCTCTTTCTTCTGTCTCTTTCCTGGCTGTGTCTGCCACAGCAGGTCTCAGTGAATTAATAATTGGTAGTACTATGATCTGAATATTAGGCAGATGGAGAATTGCTTAAGATTTTAAAAATCAGTATTTAGGATTGTCGAATATATAAATACCAATTCCAAAGTATCAGAGGTCAACTTTAGTGTGAATATTTATAGAGCCAGTAGATTGAGAAGTTTTTTGAAGTAGCAGAAGATTTTGATTCAGAATCATTTGATAGTGATGTATAAAAATTTAGATATAGGCCTTTCCCCCCCAAATTGGGGTTTTTCCCTTTCTTTTCTCAGTCCTCCTCATCTCCTCCTTCCAGCTTCCCCACATTCCCAAAGCTTCTAGGAAGCAATTTATATTCTTTCCACAGCATTAACTCATCACTGCTTTTTGGCACATGGTGTCTTTGTTGATGAATATTTACTTCTTTTCAGGTGATTCAGGAAAGGCCATTTCTGAAAATGTAAACGTTTGATAATGATCAAGTCAGGAATAAAGATGAGATGAAAGCCTTTTATTATTGCCTCATGTTGGAACTTGTGATAAACTGAACAGTCTGTACTCTTTAATCTCCAGAGTTAAGAATAATGGTTTCTGTGTTTTGGTTTTGCTCTGGTTATTTAAACAACTCTGTGGTAACAAGATGCCCTTTTCTTGCATCAGGAATCTTCTTATTATACCTTATTATACCACTCTACCTTTTGTTAACAATGCATCTCGCCTCTAGCCTGTGAGTATTGGAGCTTACATGGAAGTGGGGAGAAGGGAATAAATATTTCCTGATTGCTTACTCTGTGTGCCAGGATTAGGGCCTGGTTCTTTATACGTGTTATGTCATTTATTCTTCAAACAAGTCTAGGTAGATAGTATTATTCTTATCTTTTTAGTACAGAACTAGAATCTCAAGAGAAATTAACAAATTTGCCCAGGGGCACAGAGCTAGCAGTTACATTCAAAATTTGAACCAACACCTAACTCCAGAGTCCATGTTTTTTGTCACACTAACTATGCTAGGGATATAGGGCCCCAGGATCACCATAAGGAGGAAGTCCAGAGTAAATTCCAGGGCGTTCTTTGTCTTCTTCTATCCTACATTGCTCCACTATTTCTATTTAGGTGAAATCGGCTTAACATGAACCTAATAGATGGTCTTGACAGGAGAAATAAAAGAAAGCATTGTTATGTTTTAGGTTGTCATGGGAGAGGGGATCTAGAGGAGGATAGGATGAAAGTAAGAAAGATCATTCCTTCTGCTTTTTTGTGGGGTTGGAAGCAAAGGGAAATTGACTATCATGTAGATGTACATGTGAACCTCAAAGAAGTTTTAGCTTTGATCGGGAAGGCTATGGTAAGCTGTCTCCTTGGGTCCTAGCCCAGCTACCAAGGAAATCATCTACTTGATGCATTAGATAAATAAGAAAAGTTTCCAGAAGAGTCGGATCAAATTCTGAAAGGAAAAAAGGAGAAGAAAAAAGAAATGGAAGAAAGCAACCAGATGAAGGAAAAGATGAAGCTCTGTGAACACTGGCCCAGGGATGGGTTCGTGAGGCTCCTTTCTTTGAATGGGGCCATAGCAGATATGCAATTCAGCAGTTATTTAATTGTGCTGCTACAAAGTGCCAGGCTGTGTAAGGCACTCTGTAGAGCTAAGAGTAAAGCCTTGGGAAATTCATAGGCTGATGGGAACAAAATAAAGACAGGTACCTGCACTGTCAAGTGGAGCAGGGGCTATAGGGAGGAAGCCGATTCAGTGCAGAAAATGAGACAGACTTGGGTTTTATTCTGGTCCATCATTAAGATGCTTTGTGACCCTGAGCAAGGTAACTTATGACTTCTGGGACTCAGCTTCTTCATCCCTAAAATGAGCACCTTGAAGGGATATTATAGTGGCAGGAGATGTATGTAAAATGCCTGGCATGTAGTAGACTTTAATAAATTGTCACAATTTGATTATTTAGTACCCTGAATGCCTGATCTTGCTTCCTTATTTGCAGGAGCCAAATCCAGGATGGAGACATCCGAAAGAGTGTAGGCTAGGCTGCCAGCTGGAGACCCTAGGGAGTCACAGGTGGCAGGCTCGACGGCAGAGCTGGTCAGGGCAGTGTAGCATGTCGGCTCTTTGAGCTCCTCCAGCTTGCTTTCAGTTTAGTGACTGGGGCAGGAGGCTATGTAGTCCAGGTGAGAGTACACAAGAGTAATCACTGTCGCGAAAGAATGAACGCTCCTGCCGTTAGGTGTGGTAGACAAGTGTGAGGGGTAGCAGCAGCCAGTGCAGAGCCTGAGGGCCCAGGTGACAGGTTCTCCACTGGGAACTTGACTGCAGTCGGAGAGAAGCCAACTCTGTGAATCTCCCCAGGGTCTGCATGTTTGCTTACTTACTGGGATGTTTTTCACTCTTATTAAAAATAATATTTCTTTGTCTTGAATGCTTATTTTTGAAAATGCAGAAAATACATATAGAAATCACCTATAACCTTACTGTCCAGATGTAACCATTTTTTAAAAATAAATTTTATTTATTTATTTATTTATTTGTTTATTTTGGTATTTTGTTTACCGTCCAGATGTAACCATTTTTTAAAAATAAATTTATTTATTTTATTTGTTTATTTTTGGGTGCTTTGGGTCTTCGTTGCTGTGCGCGGGCTTTCTCTAGTTGTGGAGAGCATGGGCTACTCTTCGATGCGGTGCGCGGTCATCTCATTGCGGTGGCTTCTCGTTGCGGAGCACAGGCTCTAGGTGCACGGGCTTCAGTAGTTGTGGCACTTGGGCTCAGTATTTGTGGCTCGTGGGCTCTAGAGCACAGGCTTAGTTGCTCCACGGTGTGTGGGATCTTCCTGGACCAGGGCTCGAACCTGTGTCCCCTGCATTGGCAGGCGGATTCTCAACCACTGTGCCACCAGGGAAGCCCCCAGATGTAACCATTGTTAATATTCTTGTTGTGTTCCTTTCAGACATTTTTCTATTATGATGCATATTAATATACATATTCATGTTCATTTAAATAAAATGGGGTTGGACAATACTTAATATTTTGTAAGATTACAAAATACTGTCATTGCCAGTTTTTATTTTATATCATTTAAATGGATGCATAGTATTCTATTGTATGAATTTATATAATTCCCTATTGTGGGACATTTATCCTTTAGCTAATTTTCTCCAATTATAGATTTTGTGGTAAATACTTTGTCAATAAGTCTATGAAGATGTATACAATTCATCCATGAAATGGATTGCTAGGTCAAAGGATAAGCAGAATTCTAAGGTTTTTATTTCAACAAATTGTCATGCAGGAAGGCTGTATAAAATTGGCACTCCTGCTGGCAAGTATGTGCAAACATTCATTTTCCCAAAGCATCAACAGCAGTGGATAATATCATGATGAGGGAAATGTCTCTAGTTTGGTAGATGAAAATGCTGTATGTTTTAGTTTTATGTGCTGTTGATTTGTAAAGGTAGCTCCAATGCTCACACCAGTCTCCCTTACATTTGCCATTCCTTCCTTCTTCTCTGATGGTGGTTTTCTATTTTGCAGCATTGCTGGGAGCCTGGTGTATTCCTACATCACTTTCTCTGAAGAGCAGCTGAGCAAACAGTCAGAGGCCAGTAACAAGCTGGACATTAAGGGGAAAGGAGCAGTATGACCAGAGGATTGCATCAACTACACAGGCCCAAGTTTTTGATCAGCTCGGAACACTGGCAGTTCTTATACAGATTCTGAGGTGTCTTGATTATGGAGAAAATACCATTCCTTTGCACTTGTACAATCTGAGGATTGATTGCTGCCTTTTAAAATTTTATGAGAGAAACTTATAATTGACTCTTTTAAATATGCCATTTGAATTAATTTATATCAGACTGGAAAATGTACTGGGCTTTTTAATTTATTTTTCTTCTATGCCAACAGTGAAACATCAATGTTTATTCCATAGTTTGATATCCAGGTGTCCCTGAGAGCTGCGTACATGAAGTGCTCCACCTGGAGCCGCCTCATTCACATCGTTGCCGCGTCTGGAGGCACTTTAGCCTTCCTTCTGCTGGAAATGCAGCCAAGGATCTTAAATTTCTCTTCTTTGAGTTTTCTTTCTTAACAATTGCATTTTCTTCATAAGGATATCATCACTGCTTTTGCCAAAGATGACGTCTTTGGCGCTAAAGAAATGTGTGCGGCTTTGAAGTGTATTGGTTTCCACGTTGGCTTCCCTAAGAACTCATGGGATGAACAGAGTGCTTTCCTTGAAAATATCCTATTCCCTCTTTGTTGTGTAGGATGAGGATAATGAAGGGACGGAGGAAGTAGGCCTTTTACTCATTTATTCGTCTGTCTCTGATTCATTCATTCAACTAAAATGTATTGAGTATGTAGTATGTGCCAGGCATTGTGCTAAGTGCTGGGGGTAAAGGGATGTTTTGGAGGTAGTTGCCTTGATCTCACTCCTGCGATAGTGACCGAAGGTTAGACAGAGAACTTAGCTCTGTTGATTTATTTAGAAGATGTTGTGACTATGAACAAGTCATGGAAAGTTTTTCAGCTCTCAGAAACTGCAGATCTATAAGTAGGGTTGGAAGCACCTGTCTACCAGCCCCACGGCGACGTGAAACCATGTGCTACAGTGTATGTCACATGTATGTGAAAAGCTGCAATTGTAAACCATGCAACTCAGCCTTTCTTCTCTGAGTGAGAATGGCATGCAGGGAAGGTGACCATCATCTGTTTCCCCATGCTGCCCACCTCTGGGTTTGGTTGCTACTCTTTTTGCTCGTCCTTGAATCAATAATGACTACGTCTTATGTTTTTGAGTGTATGGTTTGAGGAGAAAGGCTGGTTAGATGTTTCTACATTGTCGAGGCTTGGACTGTCTCTGGCAGTGTCAGTGTTAGAGCCATCACCTTCCTTTCCACTTCAATGGCACGAGCATTACCTATTTCCTTTGGATGCTCCCACCTACATCCCACGTCCGTTGGTCACTTGATGAGCGTGCCCGCTTCTCTCAAGACCAGTGCTGCATCCTGGAGAGCAGCTGTGGATGGGCATGCCTGCATTGCCTCTTTGGGTGGGTCAGGTGTTAACTCAGACACAGTAGTGTGACTTGGCTTAGAGACATACATTGACTTTGAAGATGAGTGTTTGCTCAGGCCAGCTGTGCAATCGTTGTGTAAGAGGCTGGGTACCTTTGTGTTGGTGCACACTCCGGCTTCCATTTCATTAGGTTTGCAATCTACTGGCCTTTGTTGACCTAAACAGTATTTTGGTGCCTCAACAGGGGACCTGGAAGGTTTTTGATTTCTTTTTATTTTTGAAAAACTATTATATTGAGGTCATTTCACATTCATATCTTTCCCTTATTTTGTCTTTATCGAAGCCTGGCCAGTGGTGCTGGGTCCCTAGAATTAGCCTCATGGCCAACTCCCAAGTTACAAGGTCCAGGTAAGGGGTCCTAAGGCTCACTTTTTTCCAGTATTATGTGAGCTGAGAAAATTCAAGTGGGAGAATAGGATATTATCTTGTGCAAGATATCTTATTGTCCCTGTTTTATTGATAAGAAAACAAGACTCAGAGAAAGTTAGGTGACTTGCTAGTAAGTCACAATTCCTGTGTTTTCCACTGAGCCATGCTGCCAATGATAACCTCCCTTCTCCCCTGAGCGGGTGAGGAAAGGGGGCTGCCAGCTAAGCTAGCTTGAGCTCTTTCAGGGAGGCAATCTGTTGATTGAATTTGGAGTCAGAGAGGAATAGGCTTTGCGAATCAGGGAGAATGATGGGTCAGTCTACATGCCTGAGCTTCTGTCTCACTTCCAGGCTGGCCTCGGTTGACATGCACTTCTGGCTGTGACTGCTGCTGCCACGGCCTGGTTGTGCCTGGGGACAGTGGGAAGTCGTGGGAGCTAATTTTAGCACTTCTGTTCCTCCTTCTATCAGCCACATGGAGGAGGGAACTTGGATGTTAGAAATAGTTTGTGTGCATTCAGAGGTGTTGGACTAAAACCCCACCGGGGTTGAACTGCTTCGTGGGGATCAGGTTCCCTTGAAGATCAGTCATCTCTCCAGGTTTATTTGAGGAAATCATGGATAGTTATAACTTCACTAGATGCACATGACCTCAGGGCTCCTGGCCTATGCTGAACTTTCTGGATGATTAGAAGCAGTAGAGTCGTTTACAGCTTCTGCTCTATCCATGTTGATTGCTGGATGCCCCCTTCAACTGCCACCAACATTTCAAGATAAGAGAAAGAAGCCTGGGGAAGTTGGAGATTGAATAGACTGGCCAACCATTTTTGAAGTTTGTTTTCAATTACGTGCAGGCTTGGTTATGGCACACACAAAGAGATTTACCTGGTATTCCAGCATCTTATAAGGCAAAAGTTCTTTGACCTGTTAACTACCTCTTGGAAGAAAGAGAAGACAGTATAGAGTTAAATGCTTAATTTGCCCTTTGAGACAGATGAGCTGTGGTGAGAATTTTGAAGACACATTAGTGACTAGTTGCTCCTCTTCTTGAGACAATGACAGTGATGTTGTCTTCGGCCAGTCTGTTTTTAAGGCAGTGCCAGATTGATTTGAATAACCCTGGTTGGCCAGGCTACACATTGCTAACATGTCAGGTGATTTTTAATACCCTCATATGGAAGTTGGCTGTATGAGTCAGTCATTTGTAGGATCCAACTTGCATGTAGGTTAAGAAAGAAAAGTATGTTTGCAAGTTTGTTGTTTGTAGTCCTAGTGTATCAGGAATGCATGGTAAGTTCACATCAGTAATGCTGATGTAGGATCTTCGTGGAAAGAATAGTAGAATTTCACTTTTGACTGGTTTGGGATGGAAGCCAGGATTTTGGGAGGGCCTGTCTTTGCTTTCATTATTATGGTGTCATTCAGTGAGCAAAGATTGACTGTTTTATTCCAGGCATTATGCTAAGCTCTGGGGCATCTGAGATGAAGAAGAGGGCAGGGTTCTTGTTCTCAAGGAATGTATTATTCTTTAGCCAGACCCCGATTGAGAGAAAGAAACAGATGAAAGGAGTCAGTGATTTATGAGTAAAAGCTGCCTGCACAATTGTCAGCACCGCTGATTAGGGGTGTCCCACCCACAGAGCTGAATGAAGCACTTTTTTAATCTAAGAGGAGTTATAACTCCTACTAGTCCCCCAGCTCTGAGATGAGTGCCAGGCCATTAGAATCCTGTGAATAGCCTGGGTCCCTCCTCCCTCTCCTGCATGTATTCTTGCTTCCTCATAGCTATAGCTATGTACTACTGGTTCCTCCTTATGAACAAGGCTGTAATTGATTTTTCCCTCCCTGAGGGGGGAAAAAATATTCAGAATAAATGAGATAACAGATGCAAACTACTCAGCACAACGCCTCCTACATATTAGGCACTCAGCACATGTTGTTATTGTCATTATTTCATGGTAAGACTATAGGCAAAGATTAAGATTCTTAATTTGTGCTCCTTAAATGCTAGAGGCTGGGCAGTGTATTTCTTTTAAAATGTGACCCTATACTTTGTTGCCTCTAGAATGCTTAGTTTTAAAGAAGAGTTTCTGCTCACGGTTAAAGAATGGTTTCTGCTCACGGCCGTCTTTTATTAAATACCTACTGGATATAATTGTGGATATTGTGTGATGCAGGTGAATCCATCTGTTTAAAAAAAAAATAAAAAGAAATTGCTTTCGTATTTTGGTAAATTAAAAAAAAAAATTATTTTCTACCTTAGAGGAAGATAATTACACTTCAGAATGGTGATTCCGTTAAAACTTCCCCAGTTTGTCACCTTAAGGTAGCTCCTGTATAGGTCAGACATTCCTTCTTCCCTTCTCCGAATTAAATGCATCAACTTCATGCTGCCTCTGTGTCCAGGCTTTTGTCAGTTGGTATTTGTGAACCTCTGGCACCATTGCTGTTTTCTAAACCTACCTTCTAGTTCTTACTGTTAGGATGCCACTTCATCATGGTATGAGGAGGTATTCTATGGTGGATTTTTTTTTAAGCTTGCTTTTTTGAAAATACTTTTTAAAAAAATCTACTGGTTAGATTTTTTGTCTCACAAAAATGTTTTTAGAGATTATTTTGTTCATAAATGTTTCTTTCTCATGCTGATGATCAACTGAGTTTGTCTACAAATGTTGGCCTATCACAGTATTTTTTCAATACAGATTCTATTTACCAAATGACCATTTTAGTGTTTTTAAAAGGTACCGAGGATTGAGATATGTAAATCAGGTGACATAATATGAAAATTATGTGCCTAAATATTTTTGTAAAGGTGTCAAATAAATACTTTTTCTTCAACACATGTATTAAAATTTCTTTCTAAGTGCCTACAAAGACAGTCAAGAGCCATAAGTATGCCTGAATTTAAGAGGATGGCATCCAAGTTAGTTACCTGAGACCCAGTAATAGAGAAAATACTGTTTGCCATTGTGATACTATGATTTATAATAAGAAATATACATTTGGTCTTTGTCCCTGTTCCTGGCACACAGCTCCTAAAACCCTTGTAATTTTCTATAAGAGCTATAGGAACATCTTTTGTTATAGTATTTAGTATCATTTCCAGTTCCTGAAATAGCTCCAGAGCCATAACAGTGAAATGGGTGTCTTTCGTTAGCATCTTTCAACCATTCCTGACTTTATGCTAATGAGGTGACTTTTGGAAACTCCCTAAGGCTGGGAGCTGGTTGCCCGGGGAACCAACTGAATGATTTATATTGGAACTTTCAACCTCCACACACCCACCCCCTCCAAGTGGAGGGGAGAGGGGCAGGAGGTTAAATCAATCACTAATGGCCAACGCTTTAGTCAATCATGTCAACATAATGAAGCCTACATAAAAATCCATGAACTTTGAGATCTGGACAGCTTCCAGATCATCGAACATGCATAAGTGCTGGGATGATGACGCTTCTGGAGAGGGCGTGGAATCTCGGCACCCCTCTCCATGTACCTTGCCCTCTGCATCTCTTCCATCTGCTGTTCCTGATTTGTATCCTTTTGTAATAAACTGGTAGTTTAGTAAGTAAACTGTTTTCCTGAGTTCTGTGAGCCACTCTAACAAAGTAATCCAATGTGAGGAGAGGGTGTGATATATAGCTGTTTGTTCAGAAGCACAGGTAACAATCTGGATTTGTGATTTGTGTTGGAAATGGGTTGGGGAACAGTCTCGTGAGACTGAGCCCTTAGCCTGCAGGATCTGATGCTAACTCCGGGTACATAGTGTAGGAACTGAATTACAGTGCACACGACCTGTGTAGCAGACTGGCTTGGTAGGGAAAAAAACACATTTGGTGACCAGAAATATTGTGAGTAGAGCATTGAGAAGAAGACCCAGGGGCAGTTTTTCCTTTATAACCATTCAGTGCTTTGCATGAATAGCACATATGACTAAATATCCAGTGTCTTTGGTGTACTTGTGGTAAGCTGAAAGGAAAAAAATGCTGATAACCTCTCTGCTTTTAAAATATTTCATCTGCTTAATCGTGTTTAGACTCTGAGTAGCTTTATTAGGAAATAACCCCAAAATAAAACATGCTGATTAGGAAGCATTTTTTGGTACTGGCACACTCAACAGAGGTAGAAGTATATTAAGGCATTAAAAAAAAAAAGTGGTAAAACACATAAAATTTACTATCTTAATACTTTTGAAGTGTACAATTCAGTCGTATTATGTATATTCACATTGTTGTGCAATCAGTCTCCAGAACTTTTTCATCTTGTAAAACTGAAATCCATAACCATTAAAGAGCTCCCTATTTCCCCCTTCCCCCTAGTCCCTGGCAGCTACCATTCTACTTTCTGTCTCTCTGAATTTGACTACTCTAGATAACTTGTATGAGTGAAATCATACAGTATTTGTCATTTTGTGATTGTCTTATTTCACTTAATGTCCTTGAGGTTCATCCGTGTTGTAGCATGTGTCAGAATTTCTTTTTTGAGGCTGAATAATTTTCCCTTGTATGTATATACCAGCTTTTGTTTATCTGTTCATCCACTGACGGACACTTTGGTTTCTTCCACGTTGTGGCTATTCTGAATAATACTGCGAAACAAGCCAAGCTGTCACTTTGGGTTGCTCTAACAAATTGCCATAGACTGGGTAAACAACAAACATTTTTTTCTCACAGTTCTGAGGCTGGGATGTCCAAGATCAGAATGCCAGCAGGTCTGGCATCTGGTAAGAGCCCACCTCCTGGTTTGCAAATGTCCATCTTCTCATATCCTCACGTGGTGGAGAGCAGAGAGGAAGCAAGCTGTCTTGATTTTTCTTATAAGGGCTGTAATCCTGAGTGTCTCCACCTTCATGACCTAATTACCTCCCAAAGGCCCCATCTCCAAATACCATCTTATTGGGGATTGGGGTTTCAACATATAAATTGGGGGAGGGGGATGGGACACAAAATCTGTAGGAGTGGGTGTGCGAATATGCTTTCGATTCTTTTTTGGAGTTGCTAGGTCATATAATAATTCTATTTTTAATTTTTTGAGGAGTTGCCATACTGTTTTCCATCGTGGCTGTGCTATTTTACATTCCCACCAGTAGTGCACAAGGGTTCCGATTTCAACACTTGTTATTTTCTGTTTTATTGATGGTAGCCATCCTACTGGGTGTGAGGTGATACGTTATTGTGACTTGTATTTTCCTAATGATTAATGAGCATTTTTTCATATATTCGTTGGCCACTTAATATACTTTCTTTGGAGAAATGTCTATTCAAGTCTATTTTTTTCTAATTGGATTTTTTTGTTCTTGAATTTTAGGCATTTCTTCGTAAATATCCTGAATTTTAACCCCTTGTCAAATATATTATCTGCAAATATTTTCTCCCATTCTGGAGGTTGCCTTTTGATTCTTGTTGACTGGTGTCCTTTGATGTAGTTTTAAATTTTGATGTAGTACAATTTGTCTATTTTTACTTTTGTTGACTATGCTTTTGGTGTCATATCCAAGAGATAATTGCCAAATCCATTGTCATGAAGGCTTTTGTCTACGTTTTCTTCCAAGAGTTTCATAATTTTAAGTCTTAGTTTTTGTGTATGGTTCAAGGTAAGGGTCCAGCTCTTTTTTTTTTTTTTTTTTCCATGTGAATATCCAGCTTTTCTGGCACCAGTTGTTGAAGAGACTGTCCTTAAGGCATGTGTTTTAATCAACTTTTAAATATCATCTTAGAGTTTTTTTCTTTCTAATTTGTGAGATACATGCTCTTTCACGCAGCCCCTTGCTGGTTTATCGTCTCGCTTGGCTTCCGCGCACAGGGCCGTCAGTTATCGGGGAGCAGCACGGAAGAGGCACTGTCGAGAGGGGCAGAGCGCAGAGCTGGGGACTTTGTGTATCCACAGCAGGTGAGCAGTGACCACGTGCCCCCAGGACTTCTTCCCTGCAGCTCTCATCACATCTGTTTGTTCATCCATCCATCGAGCAAGACTGAGCTCACTGAGGCCAGCGCGCAGCCTCTAGCAGAGGCCTGGCACGACCTTGTTTTACAGGTGAAGCTGAGGGAGGTACAGCTGTGCACTGTGGTTGTGGAACCCACATTCCAATCCTGATCAGTCCTTGCTCTTCCCCACCACACTAGATTCTTGTTTCTCCTCGTCTCCTTGTAATACACTTGGTGGTCCCAAGCTCATCACCACCATATGCCTGTCAGTTGGCATTCTTCATTCAAAGTTCACACACAGTGGACTTAAAGCTGGCAGGAGCTGGTGGCTGGTTGAGCTTGAGAAGGCAAAGCAGCCATGCTTTTCAGTTGTGCTGATGGTGCCCTCTTGTGGCCACAGCTACACTGGGGGACTCTATGATGGAAAGCAATTTGCTTTCCAAGAAGGAGAAAAGCACTATGATTTACTTATTTTTGCCTGCTATATGCTTTTACAGAGTTAGGCCTCTATCATGCGTTTTCATGGGACAATATTCTTGTACAAATGGTGGCTTAAACAAGGGCTGATAAACTGAAATCTGGACTTTGATTCCAAAACCTTTTTTCCAAAGAATTCCAGATAACATCCCTGCGTTAGGAGAATGCAGTAGGAGAGTTTCACCAGAGTGCGTCATCATGTCTGCTTATCCTTCAGGTAACTTATTTTTTTCAGTGGATATTTTTGAGGCCAATATCTACACATGATGACAGAATCATGAAATTATCTGAGCTATATGTAAGAATCTATGGGAGGAAGAATGCCATTCTACCTGGGAATGGTAGGAAAAATTTCTTGGGAGAAACGGCATTTGAGCTGATTCTTGAGGGACAACTAGGATTCAACTGAGAAGCTATTGGAGGGACAGGCCTCCAGCATTCCAGGGCCACTGTATCTGTTTCTGTCTGGAATGCACTCCCCCCTCCCCCCATGTCTTTATAGCACATGCCCCCATCTCTGTGGGCCTTCCTTGGCCAGCTGATCTGAAATGGTACCCCACCGTACTCCCTGTCCCCTTCCATGCTTTATCTCCACAGCACTTGTCTCCTCTTATCAAATTTAAGCTTAATGAAGGCAGAGATGTTGGTCTGTTTTGTTTGCTGTTGTGTCCCCGGCACGTAGAAGAGTGCTGGGTAACGTTGTAGGGACACAGTATTTCCTGAATTGAATACATCTAGACAAAGAGTAGCCAATTAGTAGCTACATTTTTTGAGCACAGCAAGGCAGAAACATAGCCTCTTCTTCATTTTAGAAAGATTATGCCAGCTGCAGTATTTGGATTGTATACTGTAGACTGACAAATTCAAATCTTACAGGGCCCAGGCAGGAAAGAAGTGTGAATCTGAAAGAATGCAATCAATACATACGACAGTGAGTGGTAGGGCTTGTGGTACCTACCTGCTTAAAGGCATTCGAATTAAAACAAATCTGCCAGGGCTTCCCTGGTGGCGCAGTGGTTGAGAGTCTGCCTGCCAATGCAGGGGACACGGGTTCGAGCCCTGGTCCGGGAAGATCCCACATGCCGCGGAACAGCTGGGCCCGTGAGCCACAATTACTGAGCCTGCGCGTCTGGAGCCTGTGCTCCGAAACGAGAGGCCGCGACAGTGAGAGGCCCGCGCACCGCGATGAAGAGTGGCCCCCACTTGCCACAACTAGAGAAAGCCCTCGCACAGAAACGAAGACCCAACACAGCCAAAAATAAATAAATAAATAAAAATTTTAAAAAACCAAAAAACAAATCTGCCAGCCAGGTTTGGCCCACTGGCTACCAGTGTGCCTAAATCAAGGAACTGCTATAGATCAGATTTGCACTATAACAAGATCGCTGAGGTTGCTGTGCAGATTACTGTCAGGTGGTGGTCAAAGAAGGGTGGGACTGTACAGGTACGTATGTCAGCTAGAGGATGCACAGTCCTGGTGAGAAATGATGGGGTCCTAACGTGGTTGTGAAAGCACGGCAGAGAAACAAGATTTGAGTTATTTTAGGAGGTAGAATTAATAGGTGATGATGAAATCTGTTTCTATTTTTTGTTTATAAGTAAAACTGTGGTGAAATTTTTTTTTTTTTTGGCCTAAATCTAATGTCTTCAGGAGACCAAACATGAACATTTTTAAGGTATTTATCTTAGGTTTCCAAGTGTTTTCCAAAAAGGTAAATTTGAAGTGTAGCCATGGAACAGAGTACATCCGCTACCCACAATAAAAATAAGTTTACTGAGCATTTGCTACATGCTAGGGAGGCATTTCTTCTTGGCACCTTACATATAGATACATTCGAATCCTCTAAACTGTTGTTTAATATAAGTCCTATTATTACATTTATTTTAGAGGTGAGGAAACAGGCACAGGAAGGTCCCATTGTTGGACAGTGGTAATTGTGAGAAATTCTTTGCTTTACAGAATATAAATTTGCCTTCCTGTAAGGCCTACCTTTTGCTCTGAGTTCTTGGAGCTGCAGTACACTGTAATGTTTGTGTGTGGAGGAAATGTCAAATTATTCTTTTAAATCAAATTACATGAGTCCCCATGTTGCCACTTGGCAGGATATTCAATCTCAGTCCTTCTCTAATGTTAGACAAGATTGAAGGGAGAGTCACCTGGTGCCTAGAATATAGAAGGGGGACATTCTTGTCTTCAGCCCCTCATGGTCACTGCTGAACTCATCTTAATGACTGACTCTAAGGTGTCCTTTGAAGGCAGGTGGCAGCACAGATTCCAGACTTCGGCACAGTGATATTTTCTCCTCCTGGAAGTTCCAGTGCCTCGAGTGCAGCCTGTCCTACACCCCATGCAGCCATTCCTTTGATGTCTTACTCAACGAGATTTGCATTCCAGCTTTTCCCAGAGCCTACCGACCATCTTTTCAATTTGGGGACTTTCTCCTTTCCAAAACTGACTTGTGGGAAACAGGCTAGGAGAAAATGTTGTTTGCAAGCAACATCTGCTTTTTACCCCAGAACACACATCTTCCCTGAACGCAAAGATCCAACTTGGAAAAATAGAAAGTGAACAAAATCCAAATGATTGGAAAGGTTAAGTCTTTCAGCTTCTCAAGGTGGCTTAGTTTCCCCATTTGTAAGTTGGGGGAAATATCGTTGTGAGATTGGTTTGTGAGTGTTTAGCACAGTGCATGTAACGGCAATCACTCAATAATGGTACATGTATTATTTGCAATAGGCTTGTTTTAGCTGCCTAATGACCCTTCGTCTGTGACCGGCACATGCTCCTTTTGAGGGAATGGCTCTTCCCCAACTGTCCTAGCCAAATGAATCCAAAAGGAGCTCCCACCTTATGAGTTGGCTAAAGGATGGCTAATAGTATCCACTTCCCTGGCCATAGGGACTGATTGGCCAAGGGTTGAGCCCATGGCCCTAGCCACGAATACCTACTTATATAACTATTAAGTGTTGTGAAAGAAAGAGACAGAGGGATCTGATCTTGTCTAAGAAGCTCAGTCTAAGGCTGTTGAACTTTGGACAAGTCATTTCTCCATTTTGGGCCTTAGGTTTTCCCTTCTATAAAATCAGAGGACTGAGTGGGAGGTTCCAGAAGGGTTACATCTGGGCTCTGGCAGGTTCCTCTCACCCACTTGCTGCTTCATGTACAGGCTTCTTGTTGGCTCTGTGGAAGGACCAGTGTACAGGGTTCTGTTGTAGCTGCCGTACCTAGCAAAGCACACCCTGCTATTTTACTTTCGGCTTCCTGTTTACCTTCCTCTTTGCCAGTTACATAACAAAGTAATTGGAATCAACTGCCAAGTGACTGCTACCAAATTTGAAGGCTACTTACAAGCCTGTAATTCTGAAATTCACATTGCTCTGAAAACCAAGTTTTTTCTTGAGTTTGTTGGCAAACTCATTTGGCAGCAGTATTTGACCTGAAATTTGTATGAATACGAATACATTTTATTGTGGACATAAGTGTTTTTACCATAGGTTCTATACCCTGCCATGGATCTTTTATAGAACAGATGTATTACCTCCCTAAAATCTGAAAAATTCTGGCTATGGGGATTTTGGGTAGGGGATTATAGACCTGTGCTACTACTAGGTCTTTATCTAGTACTTTCTGGGGATAAAAAAAAATTTCCCATGTGTGATTCTATAATCCCTGTGATACTGGCACTGTGGGTTATCATGCTTATTTTACAGATGGGCAGTTCAGCTGTTTATTTAGCACAAGATGTATGACAAAGTAGTGGCCAAATCAAGAGGAGAAATCTTGAAATATGGCTGAATTTGGATGAGTGGGATGGAAAGAGGTGGCATGGTGTAGAAAAGGCTGTGTTTGAATAGGAGGATTCTGAATAAAGTACAGTTGACCCTTGAATAGTGGGAGTGTTAGGGGTGCCTACCCCAATCGTGTGCAGTCGAAAATCCAAGTACTGCTATTTCTGCCTCCAAAACAAAGGAATTAGTAAATGACTCACCCAAGGGCAGGAAGCTGAGAGTTTGGATAGAATCAGGACTCAAACCCTAATTCTTTTGATTCCACATATTGTGATCTCCAATCAAACGCTAACCTTCCCCCACACTTCAAGATCTGTAAAATGAAAATACAGGTACTATATTTATTGGGAAAGGATACCCACATATAAGAGGACCCAATACAGTTCAAATCTGTGTTAAGGGTCAACTGTGCATATTTTAGACCATCCCTTGGTTGAAATGGAGGTATAATCAGAGATAAGGAAATCGAGTGGGTCAATCTTCTGAGAGTGTAGTCAGAAAACAGACATGACCCTTCCTCTCATGAGGCTTAGGATCACAAGGGGGTGATAATCCTACAAAACCAAAATGGCCCCTGTGACCAGTGCTACATAGAAGACTTAAGTCTTTAGGAAGAGCCAGACCAGTGTACATCCACCACTTAGAAATAACATTTTTGGCATACGGCCTTCATTGCTTTTCCTAACCATACATATGCATGAAATATATCCCTTGAACAAAATTGGGGTCATCCTGCTCTTTTCACTTAAAGGTATGACACAGGTTGTGGCAGATGAGAGAGCTAAATGAGGTGTTTCATCCTTTTTGGCCAAATATTAGCATTAGCCACTTAGGAGATTTGTAGACACAGCCCAATTGTGCTTATAGTATGTTTTTGAAATGCAACTGCCTGTCTGCTAAACACTGGAGGCAGATGCAGACAGCAATGCAGTAACAAGGCCACATGGCAAAGCAGTTCATGGAGCCGGGAATTCAGGCTGTTTGAAAGCTCAGAACCACCAGCCATCCAAATAAATTTCCACCATCTACAAATATGTGTTCAGAGGGGATTAATGGAGTATTCAGACTCAGAATGACTGGCACCACAGTAGCTCCTAGCGAGAGCTGGTTTCTCATGTTCACTCAGCTAAAGCACAACTGGTGACAAGGGTAGACTAAGGGTGAGTTCTTTCCCTCAACCCAGATTTTCTGGTCAGGAATTTATTTTTTTAATTTTTTAATTTTTAAAAAAAAATCATTTTTTTTTAAAAAAATTAATTTATTTATTTATGACTGTGTTGGGTCGTTTCTGTGCGAGGGCTTTCTCTCTCTAGTTGTGGCAAGCGGGGCCCACTCTTAATCGCGGTTCACAGGCCTCTCACTGTCGCGGCCTCTCTTGTTTCGGAGCACGGGCTCCAGATGCGCAGGCTCAGTAATTGTGGCTCACGGGCCCAGCTGCTCCGCGGCATGTGGGATCTTCCCAGACCAGGGCTCGAACCCGTGTCCCCTGCATCGGCAGGCGGATTCTCAACCACTGTGCCACCAGGGAAGCCCTGGTCAGGAATTTAAAGTGGCTCAGGAATTTTAAATGGCTCTGATGCCATTCTCTGCTTCATTTCTTTCAGTTCTGAAAGAAACCACCCTAATTCAGGGTCCAGATCTTTTTCTGCTTAAAAAGCTTAAGTGTATATTCTTCACATTAATTCAAAGTCCATCGTCTTTTGAAGAGAAAGAGCAAAACCATTTATTGTAGAACCTACCTGAACTCACTCGGCAAACACGTTCTTGTTGGTGTGCAGGAAGACACATTTAACCAACTCTACATTCAGTCAACCATTCATGTTAATGATGATAATAGCAAAAGGTGAAACTGTATAATCAGGCCAAATTTAGATGAGGCCTCACCTCTCCTCTTTCTTTAGGGAATCAAGAGCCTCCCCACCTTACAGTAGTGTTCCCTGGACGGTGAATGACAAAAGGGGCGAGTCCTGCATAATCCACAGCTGTTGTAATCAGCCCTGCAGGAAACGGTAAAAGTAAATGCTTTCTTATGGGACTCGTACATTTATTTTATGTTGCTTAATTTCTAACAGACATATTAAGTTCAAAGAAAATCTTATTTAGCTAGAATTATAGGGCATGGAGTCATTAATTCTTCATTTCCCTGAGATGGTGCCTACTCTTCCTCTCCTTGTGCCCTCCTTGTACTCAGCATGCACTTCTACTGTTGCACTTACCTAATGCCTTCTTGAAGAGGACATGCCACACCTCTGAAGCCATAAGCCAAGCATAGTAGCTTGCGTAAGTACAGGCCCAAATATCTGCTGAATACTGTATATGGAAACATGATGAAAACTTGTCACCACTGACTTTAAATGTAAAGAAAACTTTACCATCAATTTGGACAAAGGAGAATTAGAATTCAAGTCCAGTTTATATGGCAATTCCTCAATGTTCTTCACAGAATAAGTAGACTTTAAAAGTACATTCGAGTTTACTTCTTAGAACAAGCAAAATGACATTTTAAGTACAGTTGACCTCTGGACAACGCAGGGGCTGGGGCGCCGACCCTCCATGCAGTTGAAAATCTGCGTATAATTTTCAGTCTGCCCTCCGTATACAATTCCTCTCTCATCCAGTGTCCCACGTCCACGGATTCAACCAACCATGGATCATGTAGTGCTGTAGTATTTACTACTGAAAGAAATCTGCATATAAATGGACCCATTAAGTTCAAACCTGTTTAGTTCAAGGGTCAGCTGTATATTATGTATCCTAAATAAGTCACAGAAGCTAGTATAAAAACAAGTTAAGATAAAAAACAATCATGTTCGGAAAAGGAAAAACACGCACATACAGATGTCAAAGATGCCAGCACAATAACTAAGGGTAAATAATAAGAAATACGGTTATAGAAAATTGGTATTAGAAGACAGAGATTAATGCAGATATTTAAATACATAAAATCAGTCCATAACTGGGGGGGTATGACCCTTAAGATTCTGCAAAGGATAAACTTGATTATTAGAGAGCAGAGTCGATTTTATGATAAAAAGCTTATAATCAGTAGACTTATGTGATACAGGAAGGTCATTTTTAGGGAGAGAGATTCATATGGTTTTCCACATTGGCACTTTTCATGAATATGGAGTATAGTTAGGAAAACCTTTATTTCTGATTTGGTATTTAGTAGTGATATAGAGCCGGTTACACACCCCCTAGGGTCATCAGCACACATCTTGCCTATGAAAATTCATCAGCCCCAACTTTCAAAGAAGTGCGCACTCTTAATTTTCCATTGAGAGTAAATCAAATACTGTGACAAAAAAGTTTTTCTGCAAAATCATATGTGATACATACACTGCACTGCAAAAGAAGGAAACAAAATGTTTTTAATTAAATAGTTCAGAGGAAGAGAAACAGGTGAATAGAGGTCCACAGACCAAAGGATCTCTCTGGAGGAAAAAAAAAAAAGACAAAAATACATCATCCACCCATTTACCCATGAGGTAAAAGGGATCAGGAGCCACCGAAACACTACTTCACGCACTTCGTCCAGGAGCAGAAGGAACAGAAGTTGTATATATTTGCATTGTAAACAATGTGCATCATACAAACTTAACATCTATAATTAAAACCTACTCAACCTAATAAAAATCATTGACAAAGCATTATGTAGGCAAATATGTTTAAAAAAATATTTTAATAAGCATATTCAGAATGGCAGACAGGGAATAGGGGAAGGGAATTTCCTAATAGTGCAAAATTACTATGCATAAATTTTAAAACATCTAATTCATAATTTTAAATGCCTATTTAAATATTACTTCAAATACATTTGAAAGCTCAACAGATTTGTGTTGAACTGAGTTGCAAATTTTGAACTCTTTTGAAAGCACATCATAAAACAGAAAACCATTCCAAATGAAGACAGATAGATAGTGCTTTGTTGGGGGTAGGTATGGGGTGAGGGAGATTAAGTATTAACGAAGCCTTCTTTTCCCAATGCAATTTGTCAAGAGTTCAAGAGTTATGAAATGTACTAATTCTTAAGCAAATTAAATGCATGGTATTACTAAAAATTTTTAAAGTAGTGCAATGAATTATCAAGTTATAGTGGCTGCATTATGAAGAACAAAGTACTGTGTGAAATACCTGTATAAACATAAAATACAATTAAATATTTCTCTATGAAAAGCTGAGCATTATGTATTATAATAGTGGAATGTCTTTCATTAAGCATACTTTAAAAAGATCAAGAAAAGTAAAATTTCCTAACATGTATACAACATGTGCCGTATTTGCAAACATGCCTGAGAATTTATTTAAAATGTTCCTGTAATGTTTGTTAGTCTGCAAGAACTTCACAAACCTGCAAACAAAATGCATCTTTCAAAAAAAAAGGTAAAAATGGCAACTCTAATATTGCAACAACTTAAAAAAAGTTCATCATCACTATTTCTATCGACCACCTTTGACAAAGAGCTAGGATGCTTTGGATTCGTATAATAAAATCTGATTTAGAAAATGGATTGTGACCATCTGCTAAAAGCTGCCATTCTGGATAAATTAATGTTCTAGGTAAAACAAAAAACAACAAGAAGTTCACGCTTCTCAACACTTCCATCCAAAACTTTGATTTACTTGGATATGTATGTATGTAACAACAGTGAATCTACATCATATGAAGTCAAGTGTTGTAAAGTGGCTTTTAACACTGTTTGGGGAGAAAAAGTTGTTCACATTGGTGGAGGGAAGCAGTCTGAACATAGGTTAATAGTAATACTTCTCGGGGGATAAGGCCTAAACCATAATTTCTCAGTGCAAACCTCTACTCAGTTGCATTAGACAGTTGAGCCATTAAAAACAAGACCACAGAAGATTTATTTTAAAAAGGCATTGGCTCTTTGATGGCTGAAAATGAGTCAGTAGAAGCATTTGGGGTATGCCTGTGTGATAAAACAAGAATAGTTAATAATCTTTTATAAAAGTTTGGATATAGGTTGGTCTATCAGCTGTATAAAACTACATTTTTTAAACAAGAATTTTGCACTAAAAATAAAATGGCACTATTGCAAGGCTATGCAAATAATGGATGATCCTATTTGTAATCACACAGAGCAATGGTTGCTGAATATCTTATTTTCACTTTGGAAATACACTATCAAATCTGAAAAGCTGGATTGTTAACTGGAAGTCTAAAAACGTCTAACTTTATCACTTTTTCCTCATAAAATCAATATTGTTGCCTGCCAACTCCTTGTGTGTGCCAATATCTAAGTATCACTTGACCTTTTCCCCTGTTTATTTAATGCAAAAATGGGAAATTTTGTAATGCATATAAAAATAACTGAACAGGATTCTGGTCAGCATGATACATTTAAGCACTTAAGCCAACATTAAACTTTTGTCTTGCTTCAAAAATAATTTTGAAAATTATAGCAAATGCAAAACAAACTATGTGATCTAAGTATCATGCTTAATTTCAGAGTTCTCAAACTATTTGTCCTTAAGTAGAAACTTGAAAAAAAACAAATGTTCACAATCCTTTATGAATGCTTTTACCACCTGGATATAAGAAACATGACTTAGTTACTACACAAACACTTAAAAATTCATTAGAAAAACCTTAGCAAAATAAAATGAAAGCTGACAGACTCAGAATATCAATTCCTCTCATAAAAGTTTACCAACTGTACAAGTTAAGAAAATTATACAAGCTTTTGTATTAAGAAAGGACAGCTCAGTCAAGACATATGTACTGTAAAAATCTTCCAAAGGCTACAAAGAATCTGGAAAAATACAGAATGTATTTCTTAAGCCCAGATAAGAATATGGAAAGACATCATTGATGTCAACAATTTTACATATACAAACCTGACTTGGTTTATTTTTAAACTTCTATATATAAAAAAATCATGCTAGCATAACTTTCAGGATTCATAAGGGTTTCCTTAATAATGATAACTCAATTTGTATGGAGAAGAAAAATGTCTGTTATAAAAGACATTTCAAGAAACTCAGAAAAATTGGTGTTAATCAGAAATTTGAACTTGTTTTTTTCTTCTTTGCCATCAAACTAAGCAAAAAGTACCTTGTAGTGAAATTTGAGGATTAATACATCAAATGAGAAGGTACAGATATATCTTTCAAATTTACTAAACTATTTGTTATATATCCTTAAAAGGGCCTTCACAATTTTAAAGTAAAAAGTCTGCAAAAGGCAGAATTATGAAATCTTATTTACTAAAGTTAGGACAATTCAAATTTTCAAATTTTAACCAACTGCTTCAAGGAAGTCAACTTTTTAAGGTAACCCATCAACCCTGAAAACTTTAGTCACACCAGAATTTACTCCAAAGAAAGTAAAATAAGTCTAAAATTTAGTCGTCTGTGTTTTCAAGTTCTTCAAATTTTCCATGTGAGACTGCATCTTGGAAAAATTCAGAAGAACCCGGACTTTCTTTTCCATTGCTGTTCACCCTTCGCCTTTTGGCAGGTCTCTCACTTTTTTCATCAAAATCACTTTCATTTCTTGCAGTCGTATGGGCAATTTTTGGGTCAGTGGTAAGGTTATCTGTTTCATAACCATTAGTATCCATATCTGTGTGAAGTGGTTTCTTACTTCCACCTGTTGGTCCATTAACGTGTAACCCTTCAACTTTCACGTCTTCTTTGTTTAATGTTTCACCTGGTCCGTTAGATGACACCCCTAAGTTGGAAGAAACATGAATGAAACTGCTAATATTAAAAAGCTAAATTTGCAAACTATTATAACACAGCTATAAATAGCTGTAAAATAACTTTTTATTGAGCAAGTGAGGTATCAAATCTGTGTATACATATGGTTTGAATTCTGGCTTTATTTACTTTAGTAGCTGTGTGACCTTAGGCATGTTATTTACACTCTCTTGTACCTCAGTTTCATCACATATACAATGAGGATAACAACAAATTTATAAGATTGCTGTGAAGATTAAATAAGTTAATAAATGTGAAGAATTAAGAACAGAATTTGGCATATATTAATAGCATGCTGGTATTATACGTGGCAACAAATAAGCAATGGATCCAGCAGTCTAAATAAGCTGAGTTAAAGCAAAGATATGCATGAATTATTCAGATTTAGCAAAAAGGCCAAAACTTTCTAAAACCATGAAAAAATTATATTCTTTCTTTAGAAGTTTGAGTTTTCTACTGCCATATATAAAAAGCAAGATGACATGACGTTTTCATTCTTAATGTAAATCTACAGGTATTATGCTTTAAGGGTAAAGATCATACGCTATATTTATCTAAACAGATTTAAATAATCTGTCATAATGTTAAATTAATGCTTGCACTGTCCAAGCATACACTTGAAAATGCTAAAAGTAAACACAAATTCCTTTATAATAGATTGAGAAAAGAAAGAGTATAATTACTCTAATGAAGTGACAAAAGGTCATGTTAGAGTTGACTGCAAAATGGAGAAATTTTGCAAATACTTAATGTAAAATATAGAATGTGCCATTGGAGATAATTTAATTTTCTGAAAAATATTCACTATAAAGAACGAGAGCCTCAAATACACATTTTGGTCAAATAAAATATACTATTTCCCCAGCTCAAAGGTGCACTCAAGTCATGTATGCTTATGGGATTATGCGCCATATGACAGTGGAGGAGTGATTTTGTCATACTAAGCACAAGAAGCTTGGTGACACTCTCATTAGGTCAAAAAGCACTAGCAGCTTTCAAGACATGAATTAAAAGCCCCTTACAAAGAAAGACAGTTGGGTTGCAAAGTTCCTTCCTTTCCTTGAAAAACCTGGAAATCTTAATTGTACCTGATGTGAATGGCTTCTGGGCTGAGTAATCTGTAAGTAACTTATGAACACTCTTCCCTGGCTAACTGCATGTTATCATCAAATGGTTAAAAAACAAAGAAGGAAAAGAAAGGGAAACAATTTATTTGGTGTTATCAGCAAATAAGAAAAGACAGAAATACAGTAGTCCCTGGCATCTGTAGGGGATTGGTTCCAGGACCCCCTCGGATACCAAAACCCATAGATGCTCAAGTCCCTTATATAAATAAAACAGCATGAAAAATGCGTATGACCCATGCACTTTCAATCATCTCTAGATTACTTATAATACCTAATAAAGTGTAAATGCTATGTAAATAGCTGTCAGCACAGAGCAAATTCAAGTTTTGCTTTTTGGAATTTTCTGGAATTTTTTCTTTCTTCAAATATTTTTGCTATGCAGTTGGTTGAATCTGCAGATGCGGAGCCCACAGATACAGAAGGCTGACTGTACTACCAACCGTCTGCCTCCCTGAGTTTCCACCCCTAGTCCCAAGGTCAGTCTCAGCTTCTTATTCAACTTCAGGATGGATGTGATTGGCATTAGAAATCATGTCAGTGAGCCTTCTTGAATCAGGAAATGGCTGGGCCCTAATATTTGTTTGTTTGGCTTGTTCTCAGAGGGGAAGTAGTGAGGGAATAGAGAGGGGTCATTAAATGAACAAAGTATATTCACCACAGTATATTAAATGCCAGTGTGAGAGCAAAGATCAGAACAAAGTTCAAAGTCTTCACAGTATTCCTCTTCTAGTTTCTGTCAGGGGGAGGTTAGCTCTCCACTGGCCCTCCCCTAAAGCTGTTTCAGCTGTTTTAGCTCTCCACTGGCCCTCCCCTAAAGCTAAATCAGAAGGCAGGTGGGCAGAGCTTGTCTCTAATTCACCAGTTTCCTCCTAAAAAGGACTGGAGGATTTATTACTTTCTGCTTAGCAATGGTCTTACTTAAGACTATTTTAATTGAAGTAGAAATCAAGATAATTCTCTGACTAGGTCATACTGATCAGCTCAGTGATCCTTGGTCCACTGTATATTTTAAACAAGAACACTATCTGAATCTCAAACATATTAGTATGCTTTTTGCTTCTCTTTTTCATGGACACAAAAATGAATGTTTCTGTACAATATTAATGCACAAGCTGACACCTGCTTTATCTTTACTCGTCCTTCAAGGTTATTATGTTATCAAGGAGGAAAATATTTTAAAAAGTGCCCTTGTTATCTGCTTCTTTTCATTTATATGCTTAAAGCAGTTTCCTAATAAAGTGTTATAAGCTCTGAAAGTATTTCATAAATATCTGTGTATTTCTGATGTGAAATGGCTGGAGTTTCGGTCTAAGACTTAACAAGAATACTTATATCTAGACATTCCAACCTGATAAGAAAACAGATGCTATTTTCTTAATTTCTTAAAAGAAATGGTCACTGTTGATAGTATACTTTATTAAACATTACTTTTTAGTGGTATCAATGGGAATTCTTTCCAACTGACTTGTACATATTCTGTGTGTTAGTATATATGTATGCTGATACTATGTTTCATCTGGCATTTACAATTATGACTTTAGTTCTGCTTTGGAAGTTTAAGAGACATCAAAACTGAATTTTCCAAGCTACTGAAAGAAAAGTGCCCATCACTATGAAGAAATCTAAGTGTTTCTTTGGTTGCTTACCATTTTGATTACTATTGCTTATAGTGCCATCTTCTTTCTCAGACTGGCTGTTACTACTGTTTGAGGCAGTTGGGGGAGGGGATGGTGCTCGACTAGAAGCAGCACTTTCACTTTCATCTAGAAGACGATCCATGTAATCCCTTAAAATTGAGTAAAATAATAAGACAATTATTTTCTTATATTAAAAACAGCTGAAAATTAAAATTGACTGAGGTTAAATTTAGAAGGCTTTATTAGCAAATATATCCTAATTTTCACTTACATTTATTCCAGTGCCTCATCTATGACACCAGTATCTGAACATTTAAATGGAAAGCTCCTTTAGGTTACATGTTTGTAGGAAAAATATGTAAGTGCCCTACCCTAGCAAACTTTAGAGACCTATAGGCAGTTTTAAAACTTTAAAAACTGTAGGCAAGTGATCAGAGGGGCCCAACTAAAATCAGAAAATCTGTAAATGCAGAGACAGGGATGATGTCAACCAGAAGGAGTGCAGAAGAATTTCTGAACAGACACAGACTGGCGTTGTAAAGCTCGTAAAGACTGTTTGATGGCTACGGCAATGCCTGAAAGACAAATTAGGACCTAATAATGAATTACCTTCCTGTTGCCTTCTATGTTACGTTTCTGCTAGAGCTGAGCTATAATAAACTCACTAAGTTCCTGGGCTTTTCTGCCAGCTCTATCTGCCCATATATCGTTAGAGGTGAGCTTACTTCCTTCCCTAAGTCATTCCTGAACTGTATGGCATGGAAAGACATTTGTGGTAAGTGACATTGGGTTGAGGTTAGAAGATCTGAACGAAATACTTCTCTCTCTCAGGTCTAGTGTCTTTACCTATAAAATGCATGTAACCATACATGGCCTATCTACCACACAGGGCTGTTGTATAATATATGTGTAGCGAAGTGTTTTATGAACTATGAAGTGCTATGAAGTCACTAGAATGAAGGTCAGCAAACTATGGCCTGTGGGCTGGCCACCCATTTTGCGGACAATATTTTACTGGAACACAGCCACATCCATTCGCTTACATAGCGTCTATGGCTGCTTTTCACAACAACAGCAGAGCTAAGTAGTTGCAAGAGAACTTATCGCCTGCAAAAGCCTAAAACATTTACTCTGTAGCTCTTTACAGAAAGAGTCTGCCATCACCTGTGCTGGAATAGTTCCCTGAAAGCAGGGAGTTAAGTCTGCTTGATCACTGCACCACCAGTGCCTAAGTTGTGCACGGTGCAGAGGAGAAGTGCAATAAAAACCAAAATACCTTATTTATTTTTAAATTCCCTCAGAATAACAGAAATAGTAAGGCAAATCTTATCTTTTAGAATTTCGTGAGCAGGGTAATAAGCAAGGATGTGGACAAGAAGGAAAGCATGGAAGGGCTTGGGACTTCACTGAAAGTCTGTGCTAACAGTCTAGAACGGACGAGTAACTACAGTTTTAATCTCAAACTACGGGATCACGTTGTAGTTTATATACAGGGACATACATTATAAACGTGTAGTTTATAATATAGGGATGTAGAATCTGACCTCAAGAAGCTTCCAACAGGTTAAGAGTACAAACTAACACATATCAAAGAAACATATATGACCATGAACTACTCAATTTAACATTCTAGGCCTTATTTTCCTCATCTATAAATGGAGGGAATGAAATTTCATGGTCTTTTAAGATCTCTTTGGCTTTATGTCACTCACCATTACAGAACAATTATGTAACAAATCACACAGAAACAGAATGAGCATGATGAATGCAATGCCAAAGGGACTTCAGAAGCTAAAGCTAACAGAAACAGATGATGCATGAGGAAGAACTGTTGGAAATAAATTTGGCATAGTGGGAATGGGTAATGGAGGATGTTAAAAGCCACGCAAAGGAAGCTAGAACTGACTAGATATCAAAATTATTTTAAATTTCTGAATATAACAATGATATCGTGAAAGACTTATTACTATTATTTCTTAAAGGTTAATGGCATCCAGAATGCTTAAGAAAGGAAGAGTCAGGTAGACCGTACAGGAGGCTGGAGTAGCATTCAAATAGTTCGAGTTACGCTGAGTTAATTTTTACTTCGAAAAAAATTATTTGCAAGGCTGTTACAGCAAAATCTCCAATTTGTATATGGCTACCAATTCTTCCAGGTAGGTAGTGAATAGACAGAATCCACAGTAGGATCTTTCAAAGGTCATTTATAGGCAGAAAAGTGGCAATGTGCTTCATTCTGGTGAACAAATGGAAGGTAACAATGTAGCAGAAAAATGAGCAAATAACTTTCAGGATAATCTGCTCTTAACTATGGATTCTGACTAAGGAGGAAAATTTTTAAATTCAGTCCAATTTTTGTCTAAAGGCATTAACTTAATGTTTTGTGTGGTCACTTAAAGTGCAACTATTAATAGAAAGAGAAGGTCCTGGAAGCAAACTAGAAAAATATCTTCATGCCTACAGAAAACCACAATTTCTCCCCATCTGGAATATACAGTCTGGTCATGGCTTCTTATAGGAGATTTAACACAGCTAAAAGGGACGAGACGGAGTAAAAAAATTAGTTTTCAGTTAAAAAAACAAAAAACAAAAAACTTTATAAAAGACCCGGGAGGGGATATAACTGAAGCCTACAAAAACACAGTATTCTTGTCTAGGGGGAAAAGCATTTCTTCACTTCCTACCATAACACCAGGGAACATGCTGTTAACTCTTAAAGCCTGAGAAAAGAGAAGATACGGGATTACTTTTAACTGAGACTACTCCACCTACAGAATACTTAAACCTTAAGGAGAATCAAGGTTACAAATGTTAAGTATCTTCAAAAAGTTTTCAGAAGCTACGGAGAGTACGGAGAGATTATTAGAAAAACTAAAATGTTTGGCAGCACATCCCTACCTAACCTGTTGAGCTTGACATCACAGAGGACCAACTAAGCCAGCCCACAACACTTCCCTTGGTGATGCTTTCTGAAAGAGAAAACTGGATGAACCAGGGGTCTGACCCAGCATGGCAATTCTTATGTTCTTACTGCTGATGACGACAGATTGCCTGTAGTTCGTGTGTGAACATTATTTCTGAAATGGGTGAAAAAAATGAAAGATGTTACTATTGCTTTTCCCTATAGAATAGCTTGAAAACTGACTATTTTAAGATATACTCTGAAGACTAGATAGTTGTATCTAGTTCTACATCACTGTGCCTCAACACTACCAATAAATACATATTTAACTATAAATTGATAACAGGAAGCAATTATTTAAAATTTGGAATACTGTTATATATAAAATTCTACTCATTATGAGATTTGAACAAGGGGGAATGAGGCACAGAGTCCAATGTCTCATGACTTCCAGGGGCAATCATACCCATTTATTCCCTTTTAGATAATTTTGCTTTGGATTTTAGAGTGTTTGATCCTCCAAGGAAGTGACCAGCAGAGACACCTGTAAATGAACATGACCAAGAAATAGTACAGCCTAGGAGTTTGAAAAGCACAAGCAAATATGCATATAAGCACATCTTCCAAAGGCAGTTATTTGGCCAGGCTAGAGAACTTTAGTGGTGCATGGTGACCAAAGGAAGTCACAACTTTGCATTATTTTTATTCCATAAACATTAGGGAATACTCAAGGTATTGGCAAAGTTAATTGGTATATGGTAAAGTCAATTCCACCACCACAATTCATCAGCATTTTAGAGCAACTCAAGTGAAATGAAGGGTTCAATACTCTATGTACTATATATTTAAGTAACAAATTGCTAGTGGGAGTAGGAACAGTGTTTCATTCCACAGCTAGACTGAATGAAGCTAAGAGAATTTGGTGCATGGGGAATGGATTAGACATATAAGGCATTTTGCTTAAAAAGAGGATATAATAAACTATACTCCCTCTATCACTGGGAGTTAGCTAAAGGTGCATTACTTATTAAATATTATTTGTTAGAGGAAAAGGTTTCAGAATATTTAGGGAAAGGGAAGTCATCATGCACATGTGCACCTCTCTCTATAAAAAACTTGGTAATAAAAAAGAAAATGCAATTTTACCTGATTTATTATATCCCTATGTCTTTTCCCTTTGATATCATCTATATCCAAATCTGATTTTGGTTCCCAGAATCAAAAATAGATTGGGAAAGGAAAAATATTAATTTCCCTTCCTCTTTAAAGGGCCTCTATTAGGCATATGGCCCTATAAGTTTTAGAAAAGATAGTCTCTCCTATTCTTACTGCTCTCTCTCCGTGTTATTAGATTAAAACTGTATGTGCTTATACTGAATGGAATAGAATTTAACAAAAACATGCCTTCACAGCTGTTCTGATCCATTTCCTCTCAGGAATACTACTGAAAACATACACTCTTAACATTCGCTTTGATAAATTTGCTGTCTCAAATAAGATGAACTGTAGTTTACAATGTATTTATAAGACACTGAAAAGTCTAAATGCCCTATGAAGATGTCAGTAAATGGATAAATTGAAACTAATGTAAACTTTTATCCTATTAAGAGAAAGAAGATTCTAAAAATTACAATTTTCTCAAGAAAAATTTAGAAAAGCTTAGCAAAAATATGACTCAAAAGAAAAAATAGACTCACGTGACACCAGGATGAAGATTATATTTCTTTTTTCCAAATCGCGTTTGCTGAGCAAAGAAATCGTAACGTTCAGATTTTTTCCACATATAATAGAATGCTACACATTCACCAACTGACCTTGTTCGAACCTATAAGAAACAAATACTTGTTTTTAACAAGTATCTCCTCCTTAAAGGAGTTATCTCATGAAAAATACCTGAATTTTGAAAACAGATTTAGCTGGTCTTTAAGTAATACATAATACCACTAATAAAATACAACACTGTAGCAGCTGTGTTAAAAATTACTCTTTCTAAACTCCGATTAAGAAAAATAATACACTGGCAACAGGTCTTCAGATATTTAGCATTATGCTTTTTTTTTAACCTTTTAATTGTTTTTTTAACATCTTTATTGGAATATAGTTGCTTTACAACGCTGTGTTAGTTTCTGCTGTATAACTAAGTGAATCAGCTATACGTATCCATAGATCCCCATATCCCCTCCCTCTTGTGTCTCCCTCCCACCCTCCCTACCCCACCCCTCTAGGTGGTCACAAAGCACCAAGCTGATCTCCCAGTGCTATGCAGCTGCTTCCCACGAGCTATCTATTTTACATTTGGTAGTGTATATATGTCAATAGCATTATGCTTTTAAAGAGACTATCATATGTTCATTTACTATAAAAATAAATACCCCTTTATTGAAAATGTCTGGAAGTGGCAATTGAATTAAAATTAATGTTATAAACAATTTGCAAATACTTTTACTCACAGAACGCCTAGGGAGACTGCCTTTAAATTCCCATTTAAAGGATTCTCTTACTAATCCCAACACTGATCCAGACTCAGTTACTTACTTTCTAGAAAGGCTGAAAGTATTCCCCAGTGAGTTAAAAGCTATTATAGTAATGCTAATACTCTAATTACTCCAGTGGCTTACTGTGCTATACTTATTTGGGCAACTGAATGGCTCCCTTTACTAATACTAAACATATGAGATTGGCAACTGATGTTGACAAAAATTCCCTTTTTTGCTACTTTGCTTAGAGAGCTGGTAGGGTTGATGCATATAAAATACTGGGAGTTAAAAAGGAAAAAAGGTATCTGAATGAGTGTTTGGGATGCAAGACAATATGCTTTAACTCATAAATTTCTGATTCTGAAGAAGGTATCCGGTGGGACTGACTGCACCTAAGGTCAATTTTATGACATCCTTATTTTGTTATGCGACATATATTTTTCTTTCTGCCCCTCTGACTGCACTTTATGACTCTGGCCCATGTTGCTTTAAGACAAAGCTATCAGGGCTTTAAAAACAAAAACTAAAAACCCAGTCATCTTCTCAAGCTGTTTTTTGCCTCCTTTTTAGAATCTTATTTCTAGTAGACAATTGTCAAGTCAACTGTACGTTACTGAAAGCAAAAATTACAAACACATTTTGTGGCATGCAAAGTTAACATTATTATGAAAAATCCTCAATTAAGTAAGTGTACATAATACAACCTACGATTAAGATCCAAACTTCAATTCCAAGTGTAAAAACAAAGCCTTAATGTTTTCACTGGACTTCAATGTCTTCTCCTTCTTAAGAATTATTGTCCTCCCTTTGTTCACTGGAACAACTAGTGTACTAGGTATAGGTCAGATGACTTCTGTAACACTGAAATATCACCATCCCAAATATTTATAAAGAAATCAAGGTCTTATTTTCAATATTATGTTAAGACTTTTTTTGGCTAATAGTTTTAAGTCACCTAATAAGTTCTTATTCCTTAAAAAAGGACTGCTCCTGCCAGTTACATCAGCCAGTTACATCATCCCAAGGGTCCCTCCACAGATAATCCAGCACGGTTTGGTCAATAGTGTTTGAATTCAAGCAGGAATGCTAGAAAACTCTTTCCCAAAACGTTGTCCCTTTCAACCATGAGACAATTTGTTTTTTTTAAAATCAGAAACATGCATGGCCATTACATGAAACAGTCATTAGCATAATACACTCCTTTCATAGAGTATTCACTATATTGGAAATTATCAGATGATTTGGATACAACACCTTAATGTCGGATACAACATTAAGATGATTTAGATACACCTTTCACATCAATGCTAAGACTCAAAATTTCTCTCTTATTTATTATGTCTGATGTCAAATACCAAAATTCAACAAAATAATCAAGAATAAACTAAAGAACAAGAAAATTGAGAAAAATGAACTCACAGGATTTGTAAGCAACTATTTTATTTATGGAACATAAAATAGATACTGTTAAATATGTGTTGAAACAAATCAAGTGAATACCATCGGATCACATCCAGAGGTATAAAAAAGGAGAATGTGATGACAGACTATTTGAGCCTCAGAAGCAAGCCCACGTAAGCCCAGATACTTTCAGCATCATCCTAGATAAGCCATCACACATCTTACAAACCATCTTTAAGGAAACATGTAAAGCCAAGCTCCTTGTCATTTATATTTGCTAAAAATGTGATATTTATAAACCTAGAAATTACTTAATTTCCTATATTTACTTTCTGAGATTTTACTTTTGCCTGTCCTAATTTCCCCTAGGAACACATTTTTCTATTCTCTATAATTGTGTAGTTACTATTAAAAATCTTACCTGATTTCAGTTTAAGAGAATTAAACCTAAAAATAAATTTGCAAGTACTTATGAAGGTTTTTTGGGTATACATTGACACTGTATGATTGATATTATCCATATGGCATGATAAATTATGCTAAATTGTCAAATTATAAAATTATATAATGTATAATAAAGCTGACTTATTGAGATATTCTTCTGGAAAATTAAATCTTAATTAAATCCAAATTAAGTATCTGATTTTAGACCACTTAGGACTTAAGCAAATGTAAAAAACATTTTAATTATAAATAATGTCATGGTAAAAATGCTTTAAAGTTTCCAAGTAAGACCCTCCTAAAAAAAATCTGTAACAAGTTTGTGGAAAATAGCTTTAAGTAATTACAATGTATACACACATCCCATCCAGAAGCAGATGAACATATTTATAAACGTCTAATTCTTAAAGGCTTCCAATATCATACACTGAGAACAGTCACTTGGCAAATACATGCCAGGAAGTCTAGGCATGCTTATTATAATTTTCTAAATACCAGTGTATTAAAATATTCATTATTGAACCTTTAACATTAGAAAACATAATAGAAGATTTAATATAATCTAGGTTAACTAAATTTCTTTTAATAAAAGAGACAACATATATCATCACTTACTTTATTAGCCTGAATCAAATGGAAGTCCTTTCCATAGGCCTTCAACCCTTGTTCAAAATTTCTACACTCTTCCTCTGTCCAAACAGATAATTCCTCTGACAAAATTGGGGGGCGGGGGAAGGAGGGGAAACTGTTAAGCAATATTCTCCCAAATGCTGCATATAACAAACAAAGTTGTAAATAAAAATGTAACTTTCTGGTAACAATGAGGGAAGTATTTTACTCCTGAGTTCTATTATTGATGGCTGAAAAAGATAGTGACAAAAACTCCTTATTTAATAATGGATGATTTAGTCCCTGACTCTCCAACCTCAACTTATGCCATTTCCCCTTTATTCTTTATGATCCAACTAAACCAGCTACCTTTCAATTCCTTAAATTCATTATGTTCTTTCTTACTTTAGAGACTTTGTGCATGCTCTTCCCTTTGTCTAGTTATTTCCTGCCTCTTACCTCAACCCCCTTTCACCTAGCTATTTACAGCCCAGTAAAAATATCAATTTGTTCTAGAAGCTTTCTTTAACAGCCTCACTCTTTCCCCCAACTAGGTTAAGTCCCACTGCAATAAGTTTGGATTGCGCCCTCTAATTCTCCTTGGAAGAACTCGTAACTATTTTTCAGCTTCCCTACTACCTAGGCTCTAAGCACCGTGATGTCAGGGACCTAGTTTATAGTTATGTCCCCACGATTTAGTAGGCCCTCCAGTTCTGTTGAATGAATGATCTTTCATTTGTTAACATAATGATATATAAACAGTACTCTTAGTGAAGTGGGGTGGGAGCCAGTTTGGAGTAAAAAAGTGAAAAACCTGGATTTTAGTTTTGGCTTCATTATTTATGAATTATGCTTGCCTCAGCTAAGAGACCTCAGTTCTCATCAGTTTTAAAGTGAAGCTAACGTCTTTCGCCTTACTTAGCGCACAGGATCATTACCAAGATCAAACAGGAAAATGTTTATAAAAATGCCTTGAAATTGAAAGGCATTATATATTTTTATCTAAATGGCCTTATTTTCCCACAAAGGAAGGGCCAATATTAACCCCATTCCCCATAATGCCTTGTGTAACACTTGTGTTATATACAAGTTATTTAACAAGTTATAATAAGTTGTTATCCAGCAAATATTTACTGAATTCAGAGATTAGTATTATTAAATTTAGGATATACCTAGGTAAACTGAAAAGCTTAAATTTTAAATTTCTGCTATATCATGAAAACAAATAAAAAATTAGTATTTATGCTTACCTCTAGCTGCTTTTACATTAAATCTTAATCT
This sequence comes from Balaenoptera musculus, assembly GCF_009873245.2. Lineage (NCBI taxonomy): Eukaryota > Metazoa > Chordata > Mammalia > Artiodactyla > Balaenopteridae > Balaenoptera > Balaenoptera musculus. The sequence goes on along the minus strand of NC_045785.1, from coordinate 57,767,575 downwards.
TCTTAATGCTTCTTCTGTATCAAAATTGCATTTAACTAATTCATATAATGCCTAGAAAAATAAAAGGCTTCAGTATGTAACCTGGACTATGAACAATTCAAGGGTACAGTTTCTTAAGAGAGTAAAGTCTTTTCCAGAATCCAGTGTTTTCATCCTTTCTGGAGGACAAATAATTCTAGTAAATGCAACATAAAGAACACTAAAGAAAAACAAACATAATTCATTCCTGATAATTAACTGCCTCTGAATATGTAGAAGATAATGGATAAGCAAATACTCTACTGGTGCCCATGGTACTCTAGGAATTTATAAATAAAAAGAAATCATTTTATAATAATCACAAGTCCCTTCTTTTTGGTTTTTTGGGGTTCCTCTTCAAAGACAATTTAAAACAAATCAGAAAAGAAAAACACTGGTGAAAAAGGCAAAAAAGTATATAATGCTGCTATTAGGTTCATGGTAGGCACTGTTCTATTATATACAGAATAACATTATCCCAGACAGGTATTCCCAACTTGATGATATCCACAGATTCTATGGGATATGCAAAGGAAGTTCAGAAAGCCTAATAAAAAAATATATACAGGCAAAATAAAATATCAAAATTTTAATTTGAGCTGAAGTCATACCAATGAGTGTCTCAATACTACATATCTTATGCTGATTATAAACCTGAGACTCCCTGTTGATGACATTACAGATCTTCCTCTACTTACAGTGGGTCCCAAAAAACACATCCTAAGTTGAAAATACTGTAAGCTGAAAATGCATTTAATACACCTAACCTACTGAACACCATCACTTAGCCTAGCCTACCTTAAATGTGCTCAGAACACTTACATCAGCTTACAGCTGGGCAAAATCATCTAACACAAAGCCTATTTTATAACAAAGTGTTGAATATCTCATGTAATTTACTGAATACTGCACTGAAAGTGAAAAAGAGAATGGTTGTATGGGTACAGAATGGTTGTATCAGTTGTTTACCCTCATGATCACGTGGCTGACCGGGAGGTGTGGCTCTCTTCCACTGCCCAGACATCACAAGAGATATTCAACACTAGCCTGGGCAAAGATCAGAATTCGAAGTATGCTTTCTATTGAACGAATACTACTTTCATACAATTATAGAGTCACAAAATTTTAAGCTGAACCTTCGTTAAGTCAGGGACCATCTGTAAAGGAATTTTGGTGGATAGAATAGCACTAAATGTGACAGCACTTAAACTTATAAATGTATGTGGTTAATATACTTTGGGAATATTGTAAGTTATTTCTTATTCATGTACCTGTTCATTGTCTTTTATGTGAGATCCTTCAGGAATTGCTTCTACACCTTTCTCATCACCTGTCCTTCTAGATGCATCCTTAAGAAATACAATCACTTTGTCTTCCGGTAAGTACTCAGGGTCCCACAGGAGCTGATCATCATTTTCATATACTAAATTAGTAAAATAGAATGTTAAAAATAATGCCAAAAATTGATAGAGTTTGTGTTAAAACATATCACTGAACAAATAACCCATACTTAGAGCCAAAATGTTGAGAACTGAGTAACACTGCTTATTTCTTGGTGGTAGGATTTGGGACAATTTTTTCTTACATCTTTGTACTTTTCCATGATGCTTGAAAATATATTGTCATAAGCATAAATCATTTTCATAAAACAAGTCATTACTTTTTTTAAAAAAGCATTTAGGTTTCATCAGAATTTCCATTATAATAAGATTGAAGCCCCAATTTCATCAAAATTTTAAAAGTGAAAGAATGGAGGAGAAACTAAGATGAGAGCCTTGTGGAATCCTTAACGACAGGAAGATGAAAACACAGACAAAATTAAGAAGGAACAGTCACAAGACAGAAGAAATATCAAAAGTGTGGCACCACAGCAGCAAGGGGAAGAAAATGTTTCAGAGAGTAATAGATTGGTTAAATGCTGTTAAACAAGCAGGATGAAAATTGAAAAGGTGCACTGGATTTACTAACAAGGAGGGGAATGTTTCAAGAACTGTTTCTGTGCAGAGATGGAAGCCAAAGCCATACTGGAGAGGAATGAAGAGGAAATGGAAGGTGAAGAAATAAAGTAGAAAACTCTCCTGAAAAGTTCCATGGTGAGGGAGGAGACAGAGCAGTACAGTAGCTAGAGAGGAAGCATAGCTGAAGAAAGTTTTTGGTTTTGCTTGTTTGTTGGTTTTTAAAGGCATGAGACATAATCACTTAAATGCCAATAGAAAGGAGCCAGCTGGACAAAGACTCTGAATTTAAGAGACAAAGTACAGCTGACAGTGTCAAACTTCCTTGTGTTATGAAAAGGAATTAACAGCTAACAAAGGTACATCTCCTACATACCAGGTACTATGTTAAGTGTTTTCATATAAATTACCTTGTCCCCACCCACTCCCCTGCCACTACACACATACACTTTAAATTTTTCCTTAGTAATAAACCTTATTCCTTTTCTAACCTGTTGGTACAATCCTAGTAAAACTCCAAACTGTAAATACAATAAAACTCCCACGATAAAGTGAATTTGGATATACTGCTATTGATTTCTGGTCTGCGCTCAGCCTTTATTTGCCAAAGGGAGCATACCAGAGTTCTTATATTCTTGGAGTGGGAGTGGGAGACGGACAATGCCTTACAAGGAAACCCTGATTCAGGAAGAAGACAACGGAGGGTGGATCCCTGAGTCCCCAGTGTTCTCCCAGTTAGATACCCCATGTTGAGCCTATGAAACAAGCACAAACTACCTGAGAGATACTTCTGGAATCAATCTGGAAGTCCCAAGTCACAGGACACAGAGATATGCTTATTTAAACTGAGTACACAAACATCACCAGATGGCGCCAAATGACAAGCCAGGTTCCTAGAACTGTGACTAGCAGCCAGATAGGCTAACCCTGAGAATATGATACTTCATTTAATGCATATACTAAAAATGACAATGAGGTGAGAACAATTAGCATTCTCAGAGAATAAACCACACTGCCTTAACTGGTTCCAGAAACAGACCAAATTACTTTCCAGTTAAGTTTACACTCTAAATATGACTTTTGACTATGATCTAAATAAAAAAGGCAACACAGTTGATATTTATTAAATATCTACTATAGAATGACTAAACGCCAAGAGATCAGAAATTCAGGAAGAACACCATTATGATAAAACACACGAAAATACAGAGGAAAAATAATCTATAAATATGACATGAACCTCTATAAATATGACAGCAACAGAAGGAAAAAACAGTCTTTCAAGTTTCATGAACATGCTGGATTTTGAAAGATCACAATCACTGAACTGTAACAGCATCTTCTGAAACTATTTCATTCTAATGAATTACCAAGCCTAAATATTAGAACTTTTAAAAAGCAACCATAAATATATCCACCTTATACTACTGAAAGATACAATTTACAAATGATTATAAATAAATGAAAGAGTCTCAGAAGGCAAGAGCTCACCTAGTATATTAACACAGGTTGTTAACTGGGGAAGTGCTTTTTATGGTATTTTAAGTAATCAAAGTAAGTGTGTCAGATAAGCAAAAACGAGTTCAAAATAATTTAACAAAGTTCATTATATGTGTGTTGGGGGTGGGACTGGAGATGACAAATGTAGAAAACTGAGAAACTACCACCACAAAATCAAAAACTTCTGCACTCTGGGAAATTCCTAGTGAATAAGAATAAACGTGAATAAATAAATGAAGATATTTATACACCTCCAGTTTCTGTTAAAAAAAAGGTGTCATTCCATTTTCAATGCCCAAGTAAAAATTCTACCTAATCAATATATTATGAGAATGAAAATGCTGAAACATAATCAGCAAGGTGTAATAATGTGGTTTATAATAGTGATTTCCACATTCTTAAAAGGTCGCACTGTGATTAATGACATGAATTTTAAGTTGTCTCGCTGAGCTTTTCCTATGTGTAGATTAACTGAACTGCCTGTTTCAACAGTATTATTATCAACTAAGGGTAATACATGTGTTCATTTTTCAGTAAGCAACTTAAGAATCAATAATTCTTCTAATGTTCATTAGAAACAACAATTCACCTGGTCCTTTGCTATTCACTGCTTCGTAATTCCTAGCCAACGTTTACTTACTCTAAAATTTACGTCATGCAAGCATGAAAATCTGAGAATACCTTATTCCTTTCTCTTGACTTTTTTTCCTAAGTAGTTCATCTAATTCTCAGCTAATCTAGTAAAGGGTTCTCAATCTCAGCACTACTGACACCTTTGGCCAGATACTTCTTAGTCTGGGGAAAGGGGTCCTGTGCATTGTAAGATGTTTACCAAGTATTCTAATTATTTAGTATTATCACGAAGCTGCAGCGTTTACTCAGTTTTTAGTACATGGGAGAAACAAAACACCCACGTAACTTTAAAAATCATGTTTTTCATATGCCCAGCACTTTTTTGGGAATTAAACCCTTTTCATACAGTCTGAGCAGGGCTGACACTGCTCCCTGGAGCCCCAAGAGATAAACGAGCCAGGGCAAGCCTGAGTACGCACTCATCTCTTGGCTCACAGTAATTACTTCTGGTTGGGTAAGACTCAAGCTGAGTCAATAGAGGCTCTCTCTAGGACCTTTGCTGGAGCAAAGGGGGATGCGGAAGTTCTCATTTTTCCTGGTTCCTGGCTAGAATAGTGAAAAGTATAAGTCATGAGCTCCCAGTAGCCATCCTAGCTTGTCTGACAATAAAGGAAAGAGGGGGAGGAGAGACACCTGATATCATAAAAATCCCGAATCCAGTTTTATTTGAAGCCAGACTAGCCAGAACTTCCCAGTAAAGCAAACAGGTAAATTCTTTTTTGCTAAAGCTGACTGAACTCAGTTTTTGTCACCTGCAAGCAAACGAGCATAAATTTATACTTTCTGAAAATCTGAATAATAAAACCTAAACATAAGGGTAAGAGTAATCACCTTTTGGATATTAATGCCGCTTACTGACCATTTTCTATATGCCAAACACTATGCCGCTAAGCACTACACATAAAAACATCACATGTAAATCCTTGCAACGAGCTTCATAAATAAATAGGTGATTGCTATTTTACAGACGAGAAAAAAGTAGTAGTTAAGTAACACGTCCATGGCCAAATGCCTAGATACTGATTCAAGTTTACTGACTCCACATACGTTCTGTTTACACTATCTGCACCCACCTAATAACTCAGCTACCAAATGTTTACAAAGTCTTATGTGAAAAGGATCTCCCAAGGTATTAAGGATACAAAGATGAATAAACAAATGATTATAATACACTCATTGAGTATAAATGATCATTTACATACATTTAAGAGAAAAAGTTAATGTCTCTTTAGGATACTCAGTAATAGGGTTTCCTTTTAGCAATGAAAAATTCTAATCCAACTGCCGAATAATCCCTTACAGTTCAGATGTCAAGATATCTTAAGTTTTGTGGCACTGTTATCAAAATCACCCAAACCAAATGCTCTCCCTTTTGAATGTGATCACCAAACTGATGAAAAATACCCTGCGAAACTTTCGCTGTAAGGAAAAAAGGCACTAATCAGCACTATCCCTTTGACAGTTTTATTTCTAACAGTGTGGTTTACCTAATAGTTTTACAAGAATTTGGTCTGTGTGCACAGGTTAACCTAAGTGGAGACGAATTCTTGATATCATGACCAAAGTTTGAATTCCTAGAACTACAAAGATGAGGAAAGGGCCTGAACCATAGTGACTCCTCTAAGGCAGTAACCCTGGTAAATGCATCTGATCCTCATACGATATAACACGCTTAAATTTCTCAAAGTGAGAAAGCTTCATAAACCACAGCTTTTCTGGAAAAAAAAGAAAGAAAAAAAATATATATATACACACACATAAAATTGCTTTCTAAAGTGTTAAAATGGAAAACAGTAAATCAAAATTGGAGATTGTGATCACTTATTCACTGTGATATCTGACAATGCAAACATATTAAAATAAAAGATAAACATATTAAGAGATAATTAAAACCATCTTTAGCCATAATATTAACTTGCCACATATAAAAAAATACAAAAGCCAATGGATCATTCATTTTTGCACACAATTGCAATGTATTCACAAACACTGTGCACAGAATTTCAATATACAACAAGGTCACTCCATATTGATACCTTTAACATTCCTGTATGTTGCAGAAATTAACTTGAAAGCTATTACTGTTGTGTTAAAACATTTCTACTGTCACTAGAATTTACTAGCCTGTGGTGCTCCCTTAACTGCTTCTGATCTGCTGCTTTGCCCTGAAAGCAGGTGCATACTTAGAATATAAATTAAGTTTTTGGAGGGAATGCTAAAAAAGAAAACAAACAAGACGACTTCTACAACTCCCAAAGGCTCTGCATATGTAAGGTGAAGTGTGGAAAAGAAAACTGAAATAAAGAAATGATGAAAGAGTTCTAGCATTGAGTGATGTCACACTGCACATGAAAACTCATTAAACGTGCACGCGCACACACACACACTCTCTCATTCTGGAACTCTCCCAAAGTGGATAATCTGAAATAGACTTAAAAAAAAATCTTCAAGTATTCTGTTTTTGTTAAGTATTTATTATTTGTGGCTTACCTTAGCACTTTTAGACAAAATAATGAAAAAAGCCATGTAAAATTTAAGTATACAAGTTGTTTTTCCAAAGTATTTTAAATACACAAACATCAAAATACTCAATTTTAGTAATATTAAAAGTTTCAGAAGCAAATTAACTTTTTATATCAGCTGTTTACTTGTTTTTTTTTAAACCTGTCCAACAGCTTCCACTGAAACAAAATAACCTTTTAAAATATAAATCATAAAGGTTATAAAAGGGCATATTTTTCAGAGTACTTAAAATATGAAAAAAAATTAAAAGTTGGAATGTTTTAAGTCATCTAATAATCTAATACCAAAGAAGCATTCACTTTTCTTTCTTTCTTTTTTGGCTAGACTTCTATGGACAGAAGTGGAGAAACAGAAAACGTATTTCTTACAGATACTGGTGCAGAGGTCTTCTTTCATACATCAGTGGGGTAACAAACAAACTGTCATGTTCTTATCCCATTATAAAAACAGTTCATCAATTCAAAAGCATGAATTCAGCTATAAATTAGTAAATTTACTAATAACTCACCTTTTTCATTTTCTTTGTATCTACAAATGCCAACTGGAATCTCTGCTTGAAACATGGAGCCCACCATAATCTCCTATTTTAAAAATAACATAAAACATGAATAAGATCTAGTAACACAGATTTTATATCCATTTTCTAGATTTACCTTCTTGGGTTAACTGTTCTGGTTTCTGTCATAAAACACAGTCACAACCAATTAACCATCTCAGGGGAGTACTGTGAGGATGCATGAATTAATGATAGATAAGACCTTGGATATGACTGGATGAAAATATTAGTAATAATAATGGGGTGAAATGGATACAAACTTTACTTCAAAATATGGAGGAAAAGAAATAAAAATGAATTCTTATAATTCAATTATAAGATAACTCTGAAAAGCAGAAAGTCAAGTTAAAGTATTTTCAGAGCATCCCACTCTAAGCCACGGTCTCTGAATCAGCGGCATCAGCATCACCAAATGCAAATACTCAGGTCTTACACCAGACCTACTGAACCAGAAACTATGAGGATGGGATTCGGCAATTGTAAGTGTTTTAACAAGCTGTCCAGGTGATTCTGACACACACTGAAGTCTGAGAACCAGAGCTTTCAGGTAAAGGAAATAACGAAAGGGTTTGTATAAAGCTCAGTAGAGGCCAAACGAATGAAACTCCAAACCCACTGGACAGGTAATTAGTGCCTAACTTTCATTAAAACAATACAAGATGAAATTGTAACTTCTCCCAAATGTAATTAAATCTTATTTTAGGAAATCTGGTAATCAATCTATATAGTCAAAACACAGATTAGGGGAAACTGGCTGTTCAGAAAGACAATTAGAAATCGCCACTGATGAGATTTTACAAGACAGAGGGACCAAGATTAATTACATGGGCCCTCTTTTGTCTGTGGCTAAATGTTAATAATACAGTTACTACATTTTCAGAATGAAGACTTATGCAGGAAAGGTACAAAATCATGGTCTAGTAAGTTTAAATAACTCTTGGGATTTGAAAAGTTTCTCTCTCCTGTTATTGTTTCCCACTTTCGTTAGAATTTCATTTTATCTAGTACAACTTCAAAGACATGTTCTGTGTAATAAATTTATTGCTGCACCTGTACAGGAAAACCAGTTAGTTTTCTAAAAATACCACATTCACATTTTCTCTACTCATATATAGGAATTTTCTTTATGTCTTTCACTATAAAAAAGATTACTCTATTGTCACTTCTTGTGGCTCTTTTAACTTTACTCACCTATGCCTATCAGAGAATAAATAGTCAAGTTATCAACCCTGGCTAGGGCGCTTCTAAAATATAGATGTCTGGATCCATTCCAGACCAATTAAACTAGAATCTCTGGATGAAAGCCATGGTAATCAGTATTTAAAAGTTCTTTAAGTGATTCTAACATGAAGCCAGGGTTGATAACTTCTCGACTGGTATAAAGATAAGACACTTCCTTTTTCCTATTGAGTTCAGATAACTTCTTTTCACCTAATTTATTCTGCAGGGAAGGGAAGGAAAACAGCCGTTTAGGAGCATTGTGTACCAGGTATCTTATGCAAAATTTTCATTAAATCCTCACCAACTTAGACAAGGCTGAATTTGTCATTCCCATATTGTATTTGAGGAGATGAAACTCAACAAAATTAATTTCCTCAGGAACACACTACTAGTAAATTCTGAGCTAGAATTTGAACTCAGGTTTGATTTCAAAGCTGTTTCCCCTCTACCCTAGTTTCTATAAAAATTCAATTTCATCTTACAAGCCTTAGAAAATGAATCTCTGAATCCTGACACTTTTTTACAGATCTCACTAAAATAAGACAATCTGGATTTACTGTGGCCTACTTTATTACATATTTTTCCTGAGGAAGGGACTAATACTCCCTAGCAGTAAAGGCTTCATCTCCCCCATGTTCTCCCTCCTGAGTTTTTTTATTGCTTCATTAAAAAAAAAAAATTCAAGGCTTAATCAAATACTCTCTTGGGAAACTCCAGATACAAAATCAATTTATATTGGAGAAAAGATAGATAAACTTGAATGTGTGGTAGAAAATAACAGTTTAAGATGACTCCCAAGGTTTCTAGCTTTTTTTCATCTTAATTTCTGCATGATGTAGGAATCAGAAAAAACTGGATTGAAGAACACTTGCTCAAATAGGTCACACAAATGGTAACTTCTGTGATCCTTTTTTCTGTCTTCAGTCCCATCATTCATTCATTACTCACTCAAGTTAATTAACACATCCGGCACTGGGATAATCTTTCCTTACCACTCCAACCCACACTAATGTCTCTCTCTTCTAAACGTCTCTTTGGAAACCCATAAATAGATCAATTCTGGCTGAAGCCCAGAATCCTTGGGTAGCGCAGTCCAAGTTCATTTGAATACTTCATTCTTCCCAACTGAAACTCTAAATATAGAGATTTTCCCTTATTTTAATCCACAAGGAGGTTAGCTCTTTTTAAGTTTGCCCCAGGCATCCCAAACCAGACAACTTTAAACAAACTAAACAAACAAAACACAGGGAAGCCTCCAAAGTATTAACTAACTAAGTAAATAATCATGACTCAAAAAGTGCAGAAAGGCCACTCAATTTGATATTTTGGGTTATTCTGCTTCCAAATAAATGACTGCTTATGCCCTAAATTAAAAATCAGACCTATGAAAAAGAACACTAAAAAACCTCAATGGAGATTTTAAGAGAAATATCAGGTCACCTATCTCAACAAGAATGACATCATCTCTTCTATATAAATGATTTGCCCTGATCAATGCTATATAACATTTTGATAAATCTTCCTAATAAGTCAACTACTTTGCAACAGCTTAAAATTCTTCAATTTAACCATGTGATTAACTACACAATGTTATACAATTTTATATTTAAAGACTACGTCAATATATTATCTTTAGACTCATTTTAGAAATTAATTATGGATAGTTATACCAAAGCCCAAATCTGTCTCTTCACACAATATACTCTGAGTTGTAAATATCGACATTAATATGGGATGGAAAAACTTGTAATCTAACATATTAAACAAAATTTACTTAACAAATACCAAAGCCTCCACAACTGCTTTCTCAAGTATAAAAAAAAAGAAAAATCACGTGTGATACTTTTTATAGTGTAGCTAACAAAAGTGTGATTTGTAGTAGTTCAGAAATTTGGATTTCTAATCTTGCTTTGAGTACTGGCTTGCTCAACAAAGTCCAATTTTTTCTATACCATTATTTTATTTATAAAAAGGTAAATATTTTTCTCACCTGGATGTATTAAGGGAAAGTCTGAACATTCATATGTCACAGAAAGACTTACTTCAATTTTATCAATATTTATACTTAGTAAAAGAATAATTACACTTGGCTTTTTAAATATTTATTTATCTAAGTTTTGGGAAAATATGGCTCTAACTACCTTTTTCCAGTCTTCTGATGGTATATAATCTTCATCTTCTTCAGATTCTTCTTCTATTTCACTATCTAGAATAAGTAAGACAATAGTACTATAAAATGATTGCTTATCCTATCCATTCTTATATCTACCATCAAATATTTAAATATGCCAAAAGGTATTTGCAGAGGTAGGTCAAGATATTTTTAATCAAATAATACCCTGTCAGTTAAAACAAAAAAAAACAAAACTCATAAACCTTCTAGGACAATCTTCTTAGACAACTGTATTTTCATAAAATGATTTCCTACAAAAAATTTTAAGAAAAAATCTGATTCAGAGTCAAGATAATCTGTTTCTAAGCCTAATTCTCCTTCCAACAGCTTGGTGACAGAATAAATTATATGATCTCAGTTTCTTCCCTTATAAAATAAGAATTGGGGCAAAACAGTGGTTTCTGAACAGTGCTCCTTAAAGCACTGACAACTCTGTAGCACCACTTTGGGGGGAGCGCATGAAGAGAGGGTATGTATGTCTTCCCAACTTCTGTTTTATTCAGAGCAGGCAAGCTGCTATTTGTTTACATTTTGGACTAAGAATGTATTTACATAAAGGGGTGGGAAATCTGAAAACCATCAGACTGTCAGCATCTTCTCAACTCTAAAATGGCACACAAAATTCAAAAGGGTAACACTGTATACAGAAATTAATTCTTCCTATGGAAAAGCTAAGATAGGCAGTATATGTGTAGCTTCAATGCATACATCATAACTCAAATACCAGATTTTAATTATGAAATATTATTTCAAGAGGCAGTCACTTAGTATCCCACTTTTAAGCAAACTTTGGCAATGGATCTGCTCCTGGTTTAACTAAGGGAAAAATACCCCATTTCCCCCAAACAATTATCTCAGTAACTAATCTCTCTGTGCATTGATATACTTTTCAGATGGACCATATCTGTGATCAAAGTTCACAATAAAATTATTATTAGCGGCCCTACATTCACTTCTAAACAAACTGTGTAACAGAAGTCACTCATACAAAGAAGTAGCCATGTTTAATCAGTTATTACTTTACCACATTTCATGAGAGGTTATTGTTCTTCAACTATTTTCCTTTTTAAAGTATAGAAATTTAGACCACATATTTAAACTAATAACACTAATGGTTAACTTTTTCTATCTTACTTCCAGAGTAAGGATTCCTGCTTAGAATGAAACATTATGGAGCAGATGAAACATGCAAATATTCAAGATACATATATTAAATGTTGTCTTGACTACTGGTCATCTCTGACTAGATCATAAGTGTAGAAAAATTAGGAGAGTTCTTTGTGTAACATATTCCTACCTCAAGAGTCAACCACTTTTTGGACTTGGGAGCCACTGATTAGAGAAAGCAATGCTTATGAATATATCAAGGCTGAGAGGCAAAGAAAGCAGAAAATGGAAAACTGAGGAAAAGACTAGGAGAAATAAAAAAGATGACCATGAAACAAACTAAATTTAAAGAACAGTCAAGAAGGGAAAAAAAGGAACACACTCAGAATCGGGCATCACAGTGACACAGTAATTACTGTAGTATATTCATGGACAAGAGGGCCCCAGTACTGCTAAACTAAGAATCTACAACAAAATCCCATTACTGATGAGCAAGATTTCAAAATCAATGAATTCAAACAGAGTAGTGAAAAAAACCACTAAAATTTTAGGTCATATATTAAGCAGTAAAAATCATATCCAAAAAATAGTAACTAATAACACTTACTTGTATCAAAATATTTACATCGACGTGGACGGATTATTTCCTGGGCATCTTGAGAAGCAACAGATTGTGATGGATCATCATTGGAAGACTGAGTTTCATCCTCTTGACCTGAGGAATCTTTTATATTCTCTTCCTGTGGAATAATAAATTAAATCTCTAAGATAAAAAGAAGATTGCTGCAGATGAAAGGTCATAGTATTCCAAATACAACTGGAAGGCTAAAATAAATATACTAAATGGTGTCTTGGGCTGGATCCTGGAACAGGAAAAAGAACATCAGTGGAAAATCTTGTGAAATCTGAATTGTCTATAGTTTAATTAATAGTATGGTACCACTGTTGATTTCTTAGTTTTAATAAATAGACCATGGTTACATAGATGCTAACATTAGGGGTAGTTGAGTGAAGAATATACGGAAACTCTGTACTATCTTTGAGCCTCTTCTGTAAAGCTAAAATTATTTCAAAACAAAATAAAAGTGAATACAGAACTGCCAATTAGCCTTTATTACTTAAAAAAAAATAGCATTTTTTAAAAAGTTCTTACAAGTTTATTTAGACTAGGCATTGATAAGAAATCTGGAATGACACAGAGAAAACTATTACTTCTCTGGAGTAGATTACAGGGGACTTCCAATTTGTATTACGTATATCTATATATTAACTTTTTTTTTTTTAATTTTTATTTATTTATTTATTTATTTTATTTATGGCTGTGTTGGGTCTTCATTTCTGTGCGAGGGCTTTCTCTAGTTGCGGCAAGTCGAGGCCACTCTTCATCGCGGTGCGCGGGCCTCTCACTATCGCGGCCTCTCTTGTTGCGGAGCACAGGCTCCAGACACGCAGGCTCAGTAATTGTGGCTTACGGGCCTAGTTGCTCCACGGCATGTGGGATCTTCCCAGACCAGGGCTCGAACCCGTGACCCCTGCATTGGCAGGCAGATTCTCAACCACTGCGCCACCAAGGAAGCCCTATATGTTAACTTTTAACATTTAAATGTATTACTTTTAAAGTCAGAGTAAAAACAGATGACAAAAATAAGCAGTCAAAATGAATGTATTAATAAACTTTAACTTCAAGAGGAATAAGAATATATGTGTATAACCTTACTTTATTTTCCCCACTACAGCCACTGTTATCATCATTATCAGCATCTTCATCGTCTTCAGCTTCTTCTTCTTCCTCCTCCTCCTCATCTTCTTCAGGTAGTCGAATAGTACTATCATAACCATAAAGGCTGAGAAGTTCATGAATTGGCATGTCGCCTTCCTAAATAGAACAAAATAAAAAGTTAATTTCTGAATAGGTGATATTTCATATTCCTATAATTCACAAATCTGTTGAGTATACTCTTAGAACTGTTATGAAGAATTCTCAAATCATAAAAGGTAAAACTGAATATAATTCTGAAACCTAAGAAAATCCTAGGCTTTTACTATTCTTTTCTGCATCAATTCAGTGAATGTACACCAATGTTCAGTTAACACTACGTATGGATGCTCACACTTAGTAAGCGTACCATTCATAATTTGGGAGTGGGGAAATAGAATAATCAGAAAATAGACTGTAAACTAAGTTAACAAACCCAGAAAGGGAGACGAAATTCATAGCCCAGCCCAAATAAATTAAAACAGCAATGACATACATGAATGATACTGGATTACATTAGCTATATATTCTTTTCTAGGTTTATGCATAATTGTGTATAAAATCCTTTCATGGAATCCTTACTATCCATCTTACAAAACTGTTGTATTATCTCCATTTCATAGATGAGGAAATTGAGGCTGGCAGATTAAGCAATTTCTCCAAAAACCACACAAGTTACAAGTAATGAAGCCAGATTTCAAGTCTAATTACAAAAGCCCGTACTCTTACCATATACCAGGCTGCCTCAGCCAGGGACCTGGACCTTCCCCAACCATCACAAAAAACATACCCTCCTGAAGGTGAAATGAAGAAATATCCGTATGTAATGAAATGAAATCAGCTTTCTGCAGAAGGTACTCACTCTAATCAATAATCAAGCATTATAAAGTATCAGGGAAACATGACAGAATTGATTACAAAAAGGAAATTTTACACACACGCACACATACACACTCTGAAGAAAAATTTAACTGAGTCAGTCAGTTTAGAACCTAGAAAAAGGATAATCATGAAACAAGACTTTTGTATTTCTCCAGCAGTCTTGTAGCCTCATTCATGGATAGAAATAAGTCTAGCCCGTGTGTTAAATACACTGTTACAGTGGGCATTAATACATCAAACTGGACGATATAACCTGGTGACACTAAATACTTAGATCATACAGTTAACTCCCATCACTCAGAATTCGTGTGTAAAAAAGCAACTAATGATTAGAATTTGAAAAAATTTTCTTATAGAAATAGGAAGAAAATACTGTTTAACACTTCTATTTCATACTGTAAATGGATATTCTAGTTATAAATCAGTCTGTGAATCTGTTTCTGAAACAGAAATCAATGACAAGGGGGCATGCTTAATTGACATCTCGTATTGTGATTCTCAAAGTGCAATAACACAGACAGTGCTTGAAGTGTTCAAGGATCTAGTCCCTGCAGATACCTGGTCCAGTACCAAGCATCTGGTACAGGAGACAGAAATTTGGGAATTAGGAGTCAGGATTTAAGAAAACAGAACTTCAAAATCAAGAAAGAAATAAAATGAGAAAAAGATATAGAAAAGGTGGGTTATATAAACAATCATAACATATAGCTGCCATAAAGTGTCTTCTATATGCCAGGCATTTGTGATAAGTGCTCTGATTCCACTATCTTATTCTCTTTTCTTAACAAAAGCAGAGTGAGAATATTACACTACCTTATTTGATCTTTAAAAGTACCAGATGACAGTGCTACCTTTATATATGTAAATAAGAAAACCAAGCAGAGAGAAACATTATGCACTGACAGAGACTTTACTATAATACCTAGACCTCCTAATCCCAGCTCATACTTTCCATAAACTTCTGCACCACAAATCAGAGGCAGGTTTAACAACTGAAGTCACTTCTATGACCAAGCCACTGAAGTCACTATTATGAATAAGGGCCAAACCAGGAAAAACACTTTAGCGTAGGTTTGCAACTAACATTTACATGGACCTTGAGAATTCATAAACAGCTTGTTTCATAATAGTTATTTCATCTTTAAGACTACCTTAATATGCTACTACTACCTCTAAGTTTTACAACTGAGTTAACTGATACTTTGAGAGATCACAAAAAAGAAGTATGATTACCAATCAAATAAATGTCTTCAAGTTCTCTACCTTTGGTCTGTCTTATTCAAGGGCAAGAGAATCACCTTGAGAACTTATTTAAATAGACTGCTGAACCCCACCCCAAAGTTTCTGATCTAGTAAGGCTGAAGTGGGGCCTGAGTATCTGCATTTTTAAAGTACCAGGTGATATTGATGCTGCTGGTATGAGACCACCTGGAGAACCACTTATCTCACAGTTCTAGGATAAGATAACTGCAAATCAGCCTTTCCAGTGGGAGGTAATAAAGTGCGATCATTATCTTTAATAAAGCTTATCACTAACAGCTGATAGATAGTTAAGTTATGTGTCAAAAGGGTAAGTGATACACCAACTGCATGAAAAGATTTTTTTTTTTTTTAACCATTCTCAGGTAAGTGGAATATCTGACTTCCATGGTGAGGTCAAGATTTTTCCCTCTTGGATACATATCTGAAAAGTGTGACTTGCTTTATAAAAATTCATTTCTCAAAGAAAAATTTAGCAACACCCCCAATATTGATTGACTAAGCAGAGAAGAGAGTAGAGTCAGAAGCGGCTGATCATAGTGCATTTGGAAGAGAAGTGCTTGAATCTGAAAAACAGTAACAGAACTGGCAGAGAGAGCAGTCAGAGGAAATGACAACTGCACAAGCGTAGAAACAAACAATGAATAAGCAGGTTATCCTGATTAGAATAGAGGGTATCTGTAGTAACCAAAAAAAGTTAGGGCTGGTATTTTTACCTACTTTCTCTAGTTTTACTTAGTTTCTAAAGGGATCTGTTATACTCTACTTTTGATTCATGTGAGAGTAGCTGCTGAACAGTGATTGACCCTATGGAACAGCTTAGGGAAAATTATGCACATGACAAAATATTCAAGACGGACTTAGGCAGGGAGAAATTTAGTTTGCTAAGTTGGAATCCACTGTTATTCATGAGTATAATCAGAACCTAAACCAAATTAGTGGTTGTGGTACAGAAAAAACTCGAGACCCTGCAGAAGGAATCAACGGATTTAACCATGGGTTAAGAATGATCAAGAGGTCCTTGTGACACTGAATCTCTGGTTCCAGACATTACTTGGACCCAGATACATATTCGTATGACACCGAAAAAATAATAAAAACAATAAAGTTCTAAAAAAGTTCTAACAAACTTTTAAAAAGTTTATTTTCAGCCAAAGTTGGTTTTAGGTGGGTTTTATCATGTGTAAACAAAATATCCTTGCCTATTCCATCAAGAAAATTCTTAATATTGAAAACAAAGACTATATAGTGGTATTATGCTTTTCTTTGGAATTGACTTTTAATTTCTGTTGCCCTATATCAAGTTAGTAAGCAACAATCATGACCCACATAGTATGAAAAATATCTTACTTGATCTAAGGTATAAAGTGATGCCCTTACAGCAAACACTGGGCTACAACTACAATAAAACCTCAAATTAACTTTGCTGAGGCATCTCCAGTTTTAAATTCAAGTATCGTATCTTGTTGTCTGCTACCCAATCCTTTCTTTCTACTTCTACACGCATCTTTTTCCAGAAGTGTTCTTTCCTCCATTCCAAGCATGTATTTTGATTGAAAGCTTACCTCCTGGACCTCACAGTATCTAACCCAATTAGAATCACTGTATTCCCTGGCCATGCATTTGGAATGGGCACATGACCCAAGTTGGACCATAATTTGTTTACAGAATTTTACCAATAGCAGCTAAAGAATATAGGCTATATCTCAAGCAATAAATCTAGGAGCCTGAAAACTGACAACATATGAAGAAAACTGGTCTGAAAAAGGACACCACTATGTAAAAAAGCAGAAACAGAAAATATGTTCTGGTGGCACTTGAGTCCGTGAGGTCTAGATATCTCCCTGCCCTTAATGAAATTAACACGAGCCTTACAACTAAATCTTCATTTTGCCTAAGCTAGTTCAAGATGGATTCCTGTTATTTGTACCCAAATATTTGATATAGAAAATAATGCTGGGCTTCCCTGGCGGCGCAGTGGTTAAGAATCCGCCTGCCAATGCAGGCGACATGGGTTCGAGCCCTGGTCTGGGAAGATCCCACATGCCGCGGAGCAACTAAGCCCGTGCGCCACAGTTACTGAGCCTGCGCTCTAGAGCCCGCGCTGAGCCCGCGTGCTACAACTACTGAAGTCCGTGCGCCTAGAGCCCGTGCTCTACAACAAGAGAAGCCACCATGATGAGAGGGCCGTGAACCACAACGAAGAGTAGCCCCCACTCGCCGCAACTAGAGAAAGCCCGCACACAGCAATGAAGACCCAATGCAGCCAAAAATAAATAAATTAAATAAAATTTTTTAAAAAACTCAAAAAAAAAAAAGTAATGCTATCCCGTAAAGCAAATGTTCTTTGCTATTTCCTTCTGAAAAAAGACTAAAAGATGAATAAAATGTGGCTGACAGTACATTATACTAGGGCCCATCAGTCACCTGTTCCAGAGACTTTCTCATTAGCTTATATCGTCAAAGTCTATGTTCTACCAGGTACTAAGGGGCTTTCCCCAAATTGAAACATCACAATAAAGTGTCAGAGTGTTTTGTTCCCATTCATACAAGGGTTGAGAAATGGAAGGAGCAGAGTGAAAGAAAATTATGAGTCAAGTACAGTGGTTCTCCACCGTTCATTCGGGTGTTACAGATTTCTTTGAGAATTTTATGAATAACTATTAAGATTTATTGAGTGATTATCATGTACCAGACACTGTGCTCAATGTTTTACATATATCATCCTTGTAATAACACTGAAGCTTAATAATGTTAAGTAACTAGTCCAAAGTTACACTCTGAGTAAGTAGTACAGTCTGACTCACTGCTTTACAGTGCCCTTACATACATATGCATATACACTCCCTTCCTCAAAACCTGATCCTAGGTTAAGTGTACATCATTCTGATGGAGAGTGAAATAAGATGTGCTGGGTTGATAGACTATAAGAAGTAAGGGAAAGTAAGGAAAGAAGTTGAAGGAAACTTGGACATAGAAGACATATAAGAAGGAAAATGGACATAGTACAAAATGAATAAAAATCAGCCATGTGGACTATACCTACATATTGTGCTTTAAAAAAATAAGTTGTCTAAGTACTGTAACAAAAAGAGGGACAATCATGTCTATATAAGCTCACCAGAGACTAGCTGGAGGTGGAAAGAATATAGACTTTTTCAAAGACAAACATTGTATCTGAAATTAAATCTGTCCTTAAACTTCAAAACAATAGGGTAACGTTACCAAGCACCAACAGCAGTACTGTAAGGTCGGAGTGGTATCCGTCTCCTAGCTGCACAGGAGGTGGCCCCCTCTCCCTCACACCAGGGCATCAGTCATTTACCAATGACTGCACGTGGTACCAGGTGTTGGCCGCTGAAGGGCCATTTGGTGGATGGACGTAGTACTCTTTCTATACCTATTGTGACTTAACCAGTAAATACTTATTAAGTTGGGGGAAAGAAGGAAAGAGACTGATTTTCAGCCAGGAAGGCTTAAGAGACCACATCCAGATTGGACAAGAGTGCTGGTTCCTAAGGTAACCAACCTCTTGGGGCTGGGGCTTAACTACAAAATAAACTATGAAGAGATGAAGGCAGTGAACTCTTCTTTATAATCCCCATGCTGGAGTTTCTTTTTTTTATATGTATAATTCATGTGGTGTGTACACTTAAAAAAACCCTCAATCTCTCACATTTTAATCTTTATTCTCTAGCTCTGGAGAGTCACTGGGTGAAATGTGTCTAGCACTTTAAAGTGTTAATTATTAACACTGTTATAATGTGATTCTTCAAAAATATAAATACATAAAGATATAGCTGATCCTGATCCCTCTTCCCCCAAATAGACTGCTACTGTTCAAAGTGAGACCATGGGTTTTCAGAGTGCATTTGAAAAACACGAGTTAAACCTGCATATTGCCATTCCCAGAAAACCAAAGTTTACTATGGGAATGATTCTGACACTTCTAAGATCACTAATAAATTCTAACCTGTACCTCTAATTCTCTTAAAACATTCAAATGCTAAACTTACCTAAAATATTTTATATTGATAAGATTCATGCATACAACCATAACAATACACATAAAAGCTAGTTTACACTGAAATTTTAGAATTCACATTGAATGAACTTAAAACTACAGGTTATTGCAGTTACTGATAACTCCTGAATGAATCAACTGTCAAAATTTTGCCCCAATTACATCAAAGGTCCATTTCATGCAACCAAAGTGCCAGGCATAAACTACCTTACCAATTCCTGACACAACTATGATGTTTCACTTCTATAGAAGCAAATTAGTAATCAATGACAAAATCTTGCTCACCTTTTTAATAAGAACAAAAACCAGTTTGGTTTGGACCTGAAGAGTTTACAACTATAGGAAATCCAATACATTGGCCCTGTAGCTCAGCTCTAGGCTACAGATGAAAGCACTGGTGATTATGTGCTACTTACACCTAAGCCTTAATTACTCTGGGAAAAGTTATAAGTATTCTCTGAGAAGGTTTAAGACTGTCTGGTTGAAAAGAATGTAAAAGATTGGTTCCCTTGTCTTTCTCTCCCTTTGTATATTTTAATTACTTTTTCCTAAAAAAGGGTGATTTGAAAGCAAATTTTGGGGGGTTGTAAGGGACTGGGGAAGGAGGTAGAATAAAGGAGAAAATAGGAAAAGACCATAACACGACCAAAATTTTAGTGAAGCCCATTAGTAATTTTGTAGTAATTAAATATAGTAGCCCATTTTCTGAAATAAAACAATAATCATTCCACTTCATAACCTATTTTGACCTGTACTTGATTATCTCTTCTTGAGTAATTACTTACTCAATTACTTGAGTAACACAAAATGTGAAAAAATGGAAAATATACGATTTTCTTCCTTTACTTTTTATCCCATGGATGGGTTATTCAGAAAAAAGAAAATATATCTAAAGCGATAAGTTTCTGTGAAATACAGGCAAATAGTTGAAAATAATTGCATTTCCGCTTCATGAATATATGAAGCCACTGTGATTGACTGTTAAATCAATCGTTTCCTCTGATGTTCACCTAGGTTCTGAATCATCCAAGCAAATTATCCCAGTTTTTTGAATGGCTTTCCAGCCTCTCCTAAAGAATAGTTCTGACTCCAGATTCCTTGTGTTCTTTTTAACTCATCCTTGAAAAGCTTTTATAACAGCTCTACACCATTACCACTAAGATCAATTCTGTTGTCTGGCTTAATAAAATATTGAATTGCTTAGGTATTATGGATTAAGCCAGTTTTAATCACTAAATGATTCAAAATGGGATCACCTGACAAGATCTGACTTAATAAGACTACTTTTCCAGCTCTTTAACTGTACACTTTAAAAAGTTCTAAACTAAAATTCTGAAACATATAATCTTTACTACTGTAAAAGTATAAGAATTCATTTTTCAATGACATTATGTACTCCAAATGCTTAAAGGCTGGCATAGGTCTTATTTCTTATGTTCTTTTTGTCATGGAGTACAGCAGATTGTATACATAATACCTTTCAATGATAGCATACCAAACTGATTTATTCATTCATTCAAAAACTCTGAGTGACCACTCTTGCTAGGTGCCATGAAATACACTGGTGAATAAAACAGACTATCCCTCCTCTCATGGAACTAAAGGAGGATACAGACAAAAAAATTAAACAAACATATAATTACAAATTGTGTTAGGCATAAAGAAGGCACTGAATGGGGTACAGTGGTTAAAAAAAGCTGATTAGGGGCCAGGAAAGGCCATTCTGAGGAGGGAATATTAAGCCCAGACTTGAGAGGATAAGGAGCCAGACTCAGAAAGCACATACCAGAGAGTGGGAATGAGGTGAAAAGCCTTGAAGTGTGAAAAAACCAGCACATCTAAGAACAAAAGCAACTAGTGTAGCTATACAACTAGTGTAATAAATGGATAAAGGACCATGTCATGTAGGTGGCCTTGCTGGCCAGGGCAACGAGTCTGGATTTTCTTCTGGTGTAACAGGAAGCCACTGAAGAGTTTTTTAAATAGAAGGCTGATATAAACTGATTTATATTTTGAAAAGATCATCATGGTTGCTGTGGTAATATACTGGAGAGAAGAGTGGTAAAAGAGGACATGAAAAACCAGTTAGGAAGCTACTGTAATAGTCTAAGCTAAAAATGATGGTGACCTGGGCTTGAGGGCAGCAGCAGAGATGGAACAAGAGCCAGATAAAAGATATTTCTGGATAGAAATGATAGGTTTATTTAGGAATGGATATTGAGAATGAAGGAAGATGACTCCCTGGTTTCTGACTCAGGCAACAAGGTAAATAGTAGTACCATTTTCTACTGAGATGGAGAAAACAGGGAAGAAACAGGCAGAGGAAGGAGAACATCAATCAATAGTTCTGTTTAGACATTTAAAATGTAAAGATGTCTACTGAGATATCCAAACAGAAATGTCAAGCAGGTGGTTAGATAAACAAAACTGGAGACAGGGTATAGGTTAATGCTAGAAAAATAACTAAGAAATACTGAGCATACACAGACACCATGGGATTAAATGAGATCAACCACCTAACTTAGCAGTGTCTAAACTTGGTGTGCACACTTAGTGAAGATGTAGATTTGAGCTCCCCCTCCGCATTCTGATTCAGTGTGCCTGGGGGAGAGGCATACAAATGCACATTTCTTAGTAAGTCCACGAGTGATTCTGATGCAGCGGACCCTCATACTGTATTCTGAGGAGCACTGATCTACAAACAGAAGAAAACACAACCCAGAACTGAGAACTGGGAAATTCCGAATCTAATCCTCGAGGAAAGGAAGACGAGTCTGCAAAAGACACTGAAGAGGAACAAGGAGATCGGGAAAACGACAGTGGGTGCTCTAAAATTCAAAAAAAAAGAAGGGAATGGTAAATTGTGTTGAATACCTCTGAGAGTTAAGTAGAGAAAGAAGTGACCAAAGGATATAACAATGAAATCATTGGTTATCTTGATAGGAAAGGGGCAGAGACAAGCTAGGGCACTTTATGGAGTAAGCAGGAAATGAGGAAGATGATGACAACTCTTAAGAAATTTTGCTTCTGAAGGGGAGTAAATAAAAGGTGCAGTAATTGGGGGAAGGCAGAGGTATGTAAGAGGAAATTTAGTACCCTTTTTTTGATATTTTTGATATTTTGACTTTGTGATGTTTTACCAAAGTAACTACTGAATTCTAATTCACATAATAAAGTTCTTTTTAAAAAATTTCCAACTTTAAATTATCCCACCTATGACCACATAGAATTTTTCAGTAATTGATTATATATAATACCACTTTCCCCAAAATAAAGTAGAGAACTAAAATTTTGTGTTTCCTCTCTCCACAAAAAAGTTATAACCACTTCATTCTCTAGCTCTTATTGTTATTTACCCTTGCAAGATCCTCTATTTCAGAACTGAAGTTTGTTTCTCCTTCCATCATTTCTTCCTCTTCTAATGTGCGTTCATCATCAAAATCATGAACCAGCATGTCAGCTGATGGATCAAATTCATGGTCATCTGATGTTGCTGAACCTCCTGGTAAAGAATATTTTAAACAGTTTGGTAAACCAAATTATGTGTATCTTATTAATATTAATTTAATGTATATGTTATCTGAAGCTGGATATGTCAAGTAAAAGTACGAGGGAAAAGCTATGCACAAAAAGCTATGCACAGGAAGTATTATTTGTTGTTTTCTAAAATTCTTGCCCTTATTTATCACCCCCCACAAAATATCTTCTTTAAGGATTATTTTTTACCCTGTTTCACTTCTATATATTTACAGTGACAACCGCAAAATGAGGGGGGAGGTGGGGGGAATGTTTGAAGAGTACTGTAATCTTCCAACAAAACGTGAGTTGTAAATAATAAATGGTCATATCAAGTAAGAATGATCTTTTGTGTGAGAAAAATCAATTTGTAATCAATTGATTGATATTTAATAGAACCAATGAGTATGAATATATAGTCATGTGAAATACATAATCATCTGAATATAGTCTAATGAAAATACAGCTGAACTCAAATATTATTTTATCACATACCCACAAAAATATATTCTAATATAAAGGTAGTTGTCCTTATCTTACTTAGTTGAAATAACTCAGAGTATAAAAAGCAAAGTTTATTAAAATTACATACAAAACTCTTATGAAAGGCATTAAAAATAATCCAGTAGGGAACTGTTGTATAAGCTAATCTATTTTTAGCCTTGTGGCTGGGGAATACTGCTGTACTCAATAGGGTCAAAACTTGTAATAGGAGATAGCAAATGCTGGGCATATATAGTCTATAAACTATCCCCATATTTGGCTATTGCCAAACCTGGACTTAAGTTTACAAAAGCATTGTTACCTAATAAACAAATGAGTTACTTAACATTAAAGAAACCAAAAACAATTAGCAATTTATTTTTATCAATTTAAAGTGTTAAAGGTTATATTAATAGATGTACCTACCCTTCTATTTCACTCCACTAAGAAAACCAATAAGTAAAACAAAGAGATAGAGAGGCTGATTTCTTGAAAAATCAGACAATTAGGAATAAGGGGCGCCAAGACTCCAGGGTTCTTGTTACCTCACAATATTTTCTTATGTGCCAAATACTATGCTTAAGCACTTCACATACATTATCTCATTTAATCTTCAAACAATCCTATGAACAAAAAACAAAAACTTGAGGCTCAGAGAGTTTAAGTAGCATGTTTAAACTCACAGAGGCAGTAGGTGCCAAGAACGGAATTTTAATCCTGGTTCTGCCAATTCCAACGCCTTTGCTTTTACTGTGCTCCAAGGCTCCTGTAAGCCTGAGTTTCAGAAGCAGTAGATATTCTGCCTCAAAGAATACTTGAAAAGAGCCTATGTTCACAAAGATGAGTAAACTGCCAGCTAGGTCAGATGGCAAAGCACTGAGAAGTCAGTGTGCTCTTTGAGGAACATAACAAAATATTGATATTAAATATAAAATAACTAAATATATAATTGCTAAATCAGGTACCGTCTAACTTGTTATAATACAAATGAGTTATCAGAGTTTTAGAATGATTTATAAAATAAAAACATTTAGAAAAGTATATTACCTTAATTTCTTCTGGAAATTAAGAAGAATGTGGCATAATTTTAGTAAGGGATCTTAGTACTAGGTGAGGGACTAGACACAAGGGTTCTGTAAGAGCAGTTTGAGAATCACTAATTTATTTGTTGTTTCTTTGTCCCAATCATTATTCCTTCTTTCTGAGTTTTCAATGGAAATGTCCCAAAACTTTTCGGTTCACACAGCAATCGTCTAGGACACTTAGTCAATAATTATGTATTCCTACAGATGTTGCTCTATTTTTCTTCTCCCTTGTTTTAGTTGACTTCTTTTTACCTTGTTCTTTGAGACCAACTAACCATCCTATTCCTTTCTGTTAATTACTAAGGCCCAAGATTAGGCAATCTCCTAGGGAAAAGAATCCCAAAAGTAAATTATTAGGGTTAGGGAGTCTGGTGCTTTGTGTAAGTATTTTGCTTCAGAGTTAAGGCTAATATCACTGCTTCGTCATAGGATTCCATCCTACTGCAAAATCACTAAAAAGTACCTTACATCTTTGCAAAGACTAAAAAGATAAATTCAGTTTATAAAACATCACGTGCACTCATTTAATCATTTTATTACCTTCCCTTCCCTAAATCCCCACCTCTAATGGCTACTATATGTAACTGGTTTACATTAGTGGAGTCTATAGACAGACCATTTAGCCTGGGTCACATGACTACTATTATTAGCATCAATTCCAAAGTACAGATGTTACAAAGGACACAGCCTTTCACCAGTGGAGCAAAAATTTTTTTACATTAAGTTTTTATTCCTAATTTTTTCCTAATTGCCTACAATTAGTATTACTTAAAACAATAAACATTTCCTTGGACAGAAGCCTGATACTACAAATAATAAAATCTAAAAATAACTTTCTTAATTCACAACAACACTCATTTGTTGAATCTTTTATTTTACCTTTCCCTCTCTCATTAAATGCACTAACAATATTTTTCTCAAATACTTTGAGTTTCCCATACAAGCAAATATTTCTAAGCAGTTAATGTTTCCTTTTTAAAAATACACTTCAAATATACTTCAAATCAAACAGCAAATAAAAACTACACAAAATACATGCGGCAATTCATTAAAAAGAAAGAGAGAGAGAAAGAGAGAGAGAGAAGAAACCCACAGATAGTCACGAGGTTGAACTCACAGCAGCCTCACCTGTACCTTCATGGGCAGTCAAATATTTCATCCATTTCTTTTTCCCCAGAGAAAAGAAGCATTCAGAAGAAAAGCAAGTCAGATGATAGTCTAACTCCTCTAACCTTTATGTAACTAACAGGCCAAATGTTAGTCGAACAGAGATTATAAAAAATATAGAAAATACTTACCTGGACTTGAAGACTCAACAGACGGCTGAGTGGGGGAGAAAAGAACAAAAATTAGCATCTTTGTG
Organism: Balaenoptera musculus; assembly: GCF_009873245.2. Classification (NCBI taxonomy): domain Eukaryota; kingdom Metazoa; phylum Chordata; class Mammalia; order Artiodactyla; family Balaenopteridae; genus Balaenoptera; species Balaenoptera musculus. The sequence goes on along the minus strand of NC_045785.1, from coordinate 57,741,520 downwards.
TAGTAAATCTTTATAAACATTACAGGAATTATTCAATGACTGATATAAACACCAAAAACTATAGTTACGTTTTAATGTCTGAATTGTCTAAGACAAACTAAAACTTCCCATATAATCCCTTCTCTGACATTATGTTAACTTAAGCATAGAGAAAAATCTAAAATGTTCCTAAATCTAGAAACAAAGACAATAACATGGAATTAGATTCAGATTTTAAAGGCAAACATGTATCTCATAATATATGTGGTTCAAGAGATATGATTCTAGATCCTGGAATTCTCTAAAATATTATTTCCTTATCAATACAGGGAAAACCCAAGGTTTGTTATCAAGCTGGTCTCTGGCTTAAAATGAGTGTGAGAAGGGAGGCAGAAACAATTTAAAACGTTGTTTAAAATAAAAATTTCGTTGTAAGAAAGCAGAAGGAAAAATTTAAGTGTTACTTCAGCACCAGACAGTACATTAGGTTAACTTTACTAACACAAAACATACTTTTAAATTACCACAGAATTAACAACCTTTCAAGCTCAAATCTGGGAAGGTTAAGTTATCTAATGGAAGATCACAAAGATTCCCAATTATAATGTTCCTTCTACTGTACCATTCTACCTCTCATAAATTTAACCACAAGCATCTGGAAAATTTAAAGGTAAAATTGTTAGCAACTTATTTTAGTGTTATCACCACTTGACAGTCTGTGGCTGTGTTTTATCTTAATTCAGTTAATTCACAATTATAAACAAGTCATCTGCAAACATCAACTCCTATAAGACAAATTCAATAACAGAAATTCAAAAAATGCCTCAAATGACATAAACTTTATAACTGAAACCTTGCCTATTCATTTCAAGCTCTCTATTTCATGCTCATTATAAGTCAGAGATGCTGGAAGTCCAAAAGGACTAGCAAAAAGATAGAGATATTCTAGTGTTTTCCTTCTTTGTACTAAGAAATGGGGCAGAGAGGCAAGAACAAAACTGAAATGAGCAAAGTGCCCGATTTTTCAAAAGCTAGGCATCTAAGACAAATTCTTATAAGGTGTTAAAAGTCCATTTTGAAAACTGTCCACATTATGCTATTGCAGTAAGTATGCCATTCTAGAGTCCACGTGGTGACTTAGATTGTTTTGAGGCATACTTTTTCAAGGGTCCTATTTTTTCCTTTTAATTCTTACAAAAGAATGGTTCTTGCCTATAGCATTGTCTCATTCTAACAAAAGACCAACAGTATTCAGTATTATATATTTTCAAGCGTCCCACCACCATCTTTACTTAAAAGTTACTCTGCCACAACAGAGTGAAAACAGTGCTACTGTTAAATTTGGTGCCTCCAATGGGAAGCTGTAGAGCAGGGTAACAAAGAATGTAACCATAAAAAGGGTTTTTAGCTTGCTTAACACCTTTTGAACAGCTATATACTTCTAGCTCAAAATAGATTTAACCACCACACAAATTATTACACAGCAAATCAGTATTTTAAAATATTAATCCACTTCTACTTCACACTTTATTTCCCAAGTTTAAGCACAACCTCTGTTCAAGGCTACAGCAAAGTTAATGACTATCTTCATCTGGTCCCAGGTTCACTATCCACAGAGTAGCCTTACAATGCTGTTTTTCCTTTTTAGTAAACTTCTGAAATTGGTTTGCATGGCATAAACAAACAAAACCCAGGACTTCTTTCAAATTAGCTAAAAAGAAATAGCTCTTTGAGCATTTGGCTCTTTTTGAACACTTCAATAATTATTCCGTTTAACAATCTTCTGATAAAAAAGGCTGATTAAAAATAAGTTATTCTACTGAAGAATAAAAGGTACATTTTCACTGATGTTATTAGACATTGGCAATAACAGAGATACTGAATTGCGACTAGCATCTGTATTTGTATTTGCGTTTGTAAGACACCTCAGACTGCGCTAAATGCCAATAAACACCACACTGATTGTTGTTTTATTGGTAAATAGTTACTTTAATGTTCTGAAAAAGGCCCGAAATATCTTCCATTTATTAAAATACCAAATGTTTAGAGGACTGATAGCATTTGTAAGTATAGCTGGCATAAGGTAGAACACCCAGTGCTCAAAGATAGCACTAATCATATTATGTAAGACATACTAGAATGTTTTAAAACCATGATTTGATGGATGGTATATCTAGATTAGAACTAGGGGAGGGGAAGTAGGAATGGTTTGCCTATAGGTACATATTTTAGTATTCTATGTTCAAAATAAAATTCTACTGTATCGGTTTGATGAAGACAGGAGTGAGACCGGTTTCCTGAAAGTTAATTATATCCAATTAAATCAAAGACGGGCTTCTTGAAAACAGGCATTTGAAAATAGTGTATACTGTAAACATTACTTCTGTCCAACCAACAAACTAAATGATTATCTTTCAAATGAGATATGAGTTTAGTATCATAATACAGGAAACTTTAGTATGAAATGAGGGCATTTTTTATTTAGGTATTTAAAAGAACAGCAGAACCAGCTTATGTTCATAGAGCACTACATATTTTCAAATGCATAAAGTTACCTGATCATAAACCTGGCAATAAAACCTGCCCCACCTACCTCATTTTATAGATTAGCAAACCCAGGGAGATAAACTGACTTGATCAAGGTTCCACGGTGGGTGGTGAAGGTAAAGCCTAGGATCTGATTCCTTCTATACTTCCCAAGGAAACAACTATGTTAAAAAAAAAAAAAAAATCTTTACCTCTCTCCTCCTTCCTCCTTACTTTCTCTTTCTTTTTAAAATGGTTTTCATCTATCCAAAGCATGTTTAAAAATGTGACTGCAAGTTGTCATCTGTCATGTCAGACTCTTTTTTATGTCACATTAGGAACTGGTATCTCTAACAATACCCTCTAGAAAAACCTGCAACATCTACCGTTAATGACTACAGTAAATTAGAAAGGAAGAAGGAGGGGAAAAATAAAACTAAAGCTAAACAGGTACTCATTTGTAGCAATACCTATTTTTAGCAAAAGCTCAAATTATAAAATGTAAGCAGTAAAGAAAATTTTTACATTGGGGATTAAAATGTACTTAAAATGCACTCATACATTACTGGCAGAAGTATGAGTTAGTTTAAGCATTCTGGAGATCATCTTGCCAACATGAACTTACCCTACTGATATGCCTAAAACAGCACACCAAGATACATGTATATCGTTTATCACCACAAAGTTGTCTATAGCAAAGAGTTGGGAAAAAATTTAAGTCCATCCTTTAACTAGTTAGAAATGAAATATAGTTTTTCCAAGCAATGGAACATTATTAATCCATTAAAAAGAATGAGACAGTTCTGTTTCTGTTGATTGAGAAAAAAATGCTAAAAAAAAATATATGTATATGTAAGTACATGCATCTGGATAAATAGACAGCTATGTTAGGAGTAAAAAGCAAAGTATAGAGGAGAGAGTAAATTGGGCTGGAATATACATAAAAAAGTTTTCCCCCAAAAGGATACACAAGAATCTGTTAACAACAGTTACCTCTAGAGTATGGGTTGCAGAAAGAAGGCTTTTTTCATTTTATACCTTTCTGTACTGTTGGAATTTTTTAACCACTTGCAAGCATTACTCTTTTTTTTTTTAAAAGAAAGTCAGTAGAGATTATCTCATGCAATTATGAGCTATTTTCACTTTCTTCCTTTACTTTTAGATTTTCAAGAAAACCTAGTATTTGCCTTTTTTTTCTTTTTTAACAAGTTTATATAATTTTGAAAAATAACCTAGTTTTCTTTTAGGTACATACGTAATTGTTTTATCTGAGATGGAAAACACTAGAGAGACAGACAGAATATGAATAGGCTAAATCAAGTTAAAGAATGAACTCTGCTAACTTTTATAGCAACTTTTATACCGTCACCCATATATGATTCAGCTGATCAAGCTGCTAATAATTGTAACAAACATTCAATGCCTCAGATTTGTTCAAATGTTTTTCTTCTGTATTTTTCTAGACCATGGTAAGAAATATCCCATATACCAGAAAACTGCAAATTGAGAGATAAAAGATCAACTAACTAGAATATCACCCTTACTAAAACATAAATAAATAAATAAGGTAGTAAAAACATGAAGTAGTCATTAGACTCTTCTATCCCAGACAATCAAGAGCATATTTTTCAATATGTGTAACTGTCCTAATTGTTCCCCTCAAACCAATTCCACCACCATTTAAGTATTATTACCACCTACTTAGTAATGCAGACACTGAATCACAGATTCTCACCGGGATGAAGACAGAAAGGAGTTTAGGGCCTACTCCAGGGTGGAGAAGGCAGGGAGACTGTGCCAGGGCCCACCATCTCTCTTCCTCCATACACAATTAAATCACTTAACTTTGCTGTTGGTTAACAAAGCCTTGGAGTTAAAACTAGCAAATTTACCACAGTAGTAATAAATCAGAGGATGAACTGCTATTACTAAGCACTAGGAATTCAGAGGCCTACTAGATTCCAGTCTTAATTGTGCCACAAACAGCACAATCTAGGACAAACTGCATAAGCTCTCTGCTCAGTTTCATCTTCCCTTAGATGAAAAGATTTAGATTTCTTCAAGTTTAGTTCAATTTCCTTTGAGATCTAAGTTCTTTACTTTTATTATGAATTGCTCAAAAGACATAAACACTACTGAGGAATACTTAGCTCCATGGATGCGATATGTTTAAGATTCTTCTAAATTTTTTTTTTTAAATCTAGGGCTACTGGGAAAAAAAGATGATCTCAATTTGCAAAAAGCTTTTGGGGGTTGCTACTTTATGAATTTCATATCTACATAAACCTAATTATAAAAGTCATTCTAAGCCATGGCACAGGTCGAACAGAATGGGTCCCAGCAACAACTGGTATGTGAACTTAATCACTGCAATGAATTTGCAAATCTTCTGAAATATACAGGGACTCCATCTGAACTTTATGCAATAAATTTCTATATAGCTGATTACCTTTCATGAAGAAACACTGAAGTTTCAATGGCAGTGTTGTATTTCTGAATTATTTGGGAAAATGATTAGTCTCAAGAATTCTCTAAAAGAAATTCACTTCTATATTTCCCAACTAATCTTTCCTACCTTATCAAGCACTTTGACTATTACTCCTTTTGAATTAAGCTTTTTAAGACTTTCATGCATTGGTGTTAAACACTTCGGATAATTCCTTAATAGCTCTGTAAGTATAAACACCAAAAAAAGGGTTTTTTTCATTAGCAGTTTTAAGGCCTAAATTCATTGCAGTAAAACAAGTTTTGTTTAGAGTAGAAATTAACACTATCAAGAATAGCAGTAAGATGATCCTATTTCCTTAAGAAACAAAATCCAAATACCCTTGAAAAATGCTACACAGGGAGTCTGTTTTTAAGAGAAATGGATAGATTTGATAGTGAATAAACAAGATTATGTATTTTTTTTGGAAATACTAAAATACTTAAAACTAATACAGAATAGCAAATCCATTAAATTTTCTTCTCTTTATGAGACAACAGTATGGTCTAGGTGAAAAGACAGGTCTTGCACTATGCTGTGGCTTTCTTTCCCTTGAAAAGGAAGTCCCTTATGTGTTTACAAACTCTGAAATAAAAGACAAATTGTTCATTCCCAAAGGTCTGTACACCACATTCCTTATAAAACCCAAAGGATCGCCTATTTCTTCCTCTTATTCTTTCTCTCTCATTGCCTTTGTAAAACTGCCACTGCCCTGTAATTTCCTTCCGTTAAGTGTGACTAGGAGAGCCTCCTTTTGGAAGGTTGATTAATAATTTTAAGGGATAATAAACAATGAGAAATATTACCAAAAAGTATTAAGAAAGGGAGCATATGCTATTACTTCTGCATACATTAAGTATGTTTTTAATGTTACTACAATTTTAATAAGCATTAAACACATACTTCCTATTATGGACTAAGATGATCAGATCAAGTATGAAAAATTAGTGTTTTGTATTCACATCTAAAGCAAACTGTATTTAAGAATTAAATATTTTTCTGGAAAAACAAGGTCAGGGTCATTCTATGTAGGAAACAACAACGAAAAAGCGCAGAAGCATAATACCTACATTTTTCTCTGGAGACTTATTTCTTCAATAACCTGTTTTCCCCTCAGATTTATCAAATAAACGCATACTGTCACTTTGCACTTACTGTTATTTTATCAGTTAGTATCAATCCTCAGGTCTATTTAACCAAAAGTGCAAGAGCACGGCATTTGAATTATTTTACCACATGCTTTGTACTGGCAGCATAAAGAATGAATCTCAAAAAAAAAAAAAAAAAAAGAATGAATCTCCTGAGAGTTCACATAAAAGTAAAAGCACTCTATAATATAAACCAAGCATTTCTTCTTATCTAAGTTTTAAAATGACCAGTCTCTAAAATCATTCTAAAAATTTTTTTTTGTTCTAGATTTTCTGTAGGGGATGAAGGTTCCTCCACTCTTCCTCCAAATTCACTATAAATAAAACCATCTACAAGTAATGGAAGACTATAAAAGATGAATTTTTAAGATACCAGGTCACTAAAAAAGTGCACTGAAAACAAAATTCAGGTTTTTTTCTCCCTGAAACTGAACTATCCATGTGTTCCTACAGAATATGAGAGTTCCATTCTCCAAATGATGTAATTTTTAAGGAAACTAAAACATACACTTTAAACTATTAGGAAGTGATTAGTGGCTCAAAATATTGCTTTTCTTCTCTTACATGAATGCAACCATCTTTAATTTCTAAAACAAATAAAATGTTAAAATGCTTTTATTTACATATTAAGTTTTCCGTGTGGTAGGCAGTTAAAATGTCTGAGTAAGATTTTTTTTAATTTAAATTTCACCGTATTTTCATACACTAAGATATTTTCCTTCAACAATATCTTGCTTTAAAATATGACTACAGAACTTAGAGCTCAAACCATTGTGAGCAGCACCACGAGGCAAGAAACCACATCACCTATTACAACACACTGCTGCTTATCTAATGGGCATGGGATCCAATGAAGACTATTTGACAAAATATATGTAAATCCAGCTGCACAGAACCCCTTCCCCTCTTACATATGAAGGAAAGAAACACTTAAGAACCTCATCAAGGCTAAAAACCTTTCAGCCCAGTGAAATGAATCCAGTCACATTTAAGTGAAATACAAAGAACTATGTTTTCTCCAACTCATAATTTCTTGAAATACAATTCTTTAACCACAAAGAGCAAAAGAAATTGAAATAAATCCTAACATCTAAATTTAGTTTTAAATCAGAATATTGAATTTTTAAAAATAATATTGGCAGCAATCGATCCTGCTACAGTAAAATCTCTTCCTCTTTTAATAGCAAATACTTCAAGACAAAAATATAAAGTCAGTTTCCATAAAGGGGAAGGAGCACCCTAAGAGCCACTCCAGAAAACTGTTTAAGCTTTAGGTCCCTCCACTCAACAGGTACATGAAAAGGCCTCCAAATTAATATTCTTTTCCATAACCTATGTTTCTGTATTCCAAGGTTTAAAAAGAAGAAATTATGGTATTGATAAAAGTGTACTCACCATTGACTTCATTTAGCAAATAATGAAGACAAAAATTGGGGTTGGATGATAAATAAAATTACCTACTTCCTGAATCTGTTTTTACGTGCCTCTGAGACTATAAAAATGGTAATTCTCACATGAAAAAAATGGCTTTATCAACATTTAGAGTGGCTCTACTCAAAGAAGACAAAAAAGTCCAAATATATCACCTCTTGAACTCCAGCGAGTGAAGGATAGCGAAATTCTTCAGAGGATAAGGGTAAAAAGCGTGTTAAAAAAAAATCAAATGTTTAAAGGTTTAAATCAGAGGGAAAAATTTAAATCTCCAGTAGTATATCCTAAATTCAAATTAATCAACAGAGGTTGTTTGCCCACCGATCTGAGGCCCCAAAATGTAAAACAATCGCCACCGAAGAAAGGGGGCTTTGGCAACTCGTTTACTAGAAAAAGAGCAAACGGGGGAAAAAAAAAATCTTCCCTAAGGGGGAAAAAACTGGTAGAGAAAGAAGACAAGAATAGACAGCCTAGATTTGCAAGGGGGGTAAATGCCTGGAAAGTGATGGGGGGTAAGAAAGGGAGAAAGCAACTCTTCTGAAACGTAAAGAGAGAAAAAGAGGTTCTCCGGTGGGGGGGAAGGGGGAATGTTTGAAGAAATGGGGAGACGCCCCCAACCTAGAGGAAAGGATTGCGAAAGACCAGGTTTATTTCTCCACGCTCATCTGGTCACCATCAAGAAAATTACAGAGTTAATCAAAGGCCGTTTTCCCCAACACAGGCAGAATGTCAGTAGCAAACCGACGGGGGTGACGCGGAAGGGCGCAACAGCATCTCCACTGGGGAAGGAAGAAACTTCGCAAGAACAGGAAGCAGCAGCTCCTCTCCTGGCCCCTAGCACCGGCCGGCGAAGTTGCGCCACAGGCGCCCCAGCCCCGCGGGCGCCCCCTCCCCCTCGCCCCTCTCCGTACGCACGGCTACGCAGCCCTCGACCCTTCAAACTGCCCCCGAAGTCCAACTACGCCTCCGCTTCCTCCTACCCCCGGACCCATCGCAACTAAGTTCCACGGAAAGCTCCCGCCCAGAGCGCGGCCTGTTCCGGACAACAGGTGGGCAGTGGCGCCAGCAGGGCTGGGCCTCCCCTAGCCAGGCCCACTCCACTTCTCCCCGGCCCGGACCTGGGGGCGCCCGGCTCCGGGACGGGGAGGGGGCGCTCACTCCCTTACCTCCGCCATATTTGCCGTACTGACGGGTCACATCTCCGCGGCGGCCGCAGCTGGGTCACGGCCAGAACCCGGATGTAAGACTCGGCAACGGGACTCCAGCCGTCTCCGCCACCGTCTCTGCCGCTCCCGCCGCCGCTGCCTCGGCGGGAACGCGCAGGAGCCGCCCGAGCGCGCCCACCACACCCCACTCCGCCCCCTCGCGGCACCCGGGCTGAGCTGGACTGGAGGGAAAAGGCTGGAGCGCGCGCGCGGCCCCGAGGCAGCCCTCCCCCGGAGGAGCGCGGAGGAGGCGGAGCCAAGGTGGGTGTGGGGGAAGGCGGGCATCTTAGTGCCGGGCGCCTGCCCTAGCGGATCCGCGACTCCAGCCCGGGAGAGGGCTGTACGGACCAAAGAGGTCGAGGAAACTAGCCAAACTAGCCGCGTCCTGCATTCATATCGAAGGGGAAAAGATACGATACATTTCACATGTAGGCCTTTTTTGAAGTGCATTTGTTAGAAAACGGATGTTGCTGTGATGCAACAGCTGCAACTAGTGCGCTTTGAAAGCGGTTATCCCTTGACAGATATTTCTCTTGGTTCTTTCCCTACAGGAATTGTAAAATCCCACGTACCAAAATCTTAGAGGTCACAGCAGAGATTAAGAAAAGGGATTGTGCTAGGTAGACTGCCATCCTCATATATCATTTGCTTTTCCTCACACACCTTCTGTAATGCCAGTAGCAACATAACTGTGCAACGGCTGAATTCTGCACAGCTAGACAAAAATTTTAAAGGTGAAATATTGAAAAGCTGCTCTTTAATAGATATAATCTCCGACTCGACTGCATAGATGGAGAACTTGCTTATGTGCAACGCCTGAAATGCCTGCAATTTAAAAGTTTATTTTAATGTATTGGCCTAGAACTGCCAAGTGGCTTTGGTGACAATTCTGATGACTGCCAGAGCCAATGATTGCAAAATAACAAACATGTTTCACCTCCATTACTAAGGCAGATACTGGGTAATGCAAACGTGATATTAAAACGTGCACTAACACATTTTACCAAACCAGAAGTTAGAAAGTCTTATTTCATAAAGACCCGTTTTCCTCCAAATGTTCAAGGGTTCTTCTTACTGCAATTTCAAAAATGACTACCAAAATCAACAAGTTATATATGAAACTCATTCATTCCCTCCAAATAATGTGATGCCAGCACTACAATATATTGCATAAATGTGCATGTATACAATTTTTCTTTAAACTGATACTTAACTTACAAGGAATATGGGGAAGGCTGTTTTAAGTTATTTGTATTCCCTTAAAATTCTAGACTCTATTAAGTAGCTTCTTATTTCCAAAGATTCAACATTAACTTGAAATTCTTACGTCCAATAATAATTTGTGCATGAATATTTTGTGCATTTATAGGTATATGAAGTAGCTGCTAAGTAAGGACATTACCTGGTAATATGACAGGAAAAGAGTCCACAGACAGTCTGTAAACCAATTAAACATAAACATCTGATGCACATTTTCTACTGAAAGAAAAGCAAGGGAAAGAAGAGAAAGGAAAACTTTAAGGTTCCCAAATCTACAAACAATTTTTACCATTAACTGTACTGTACAGTATTTTCATTTTATTTTTTTAGAATACTTATATAAAAGTGTTTTTCAGGATTCCTTGAGGGAATAAATATTTTAGCATAGGTATACAGTTTCTAAGAGTTACCCTGTTGAATTACCTTAGTCCTTTGGACTCGAAATAGAAATGACTTTTGTATAAGCCAGTTCATATTCAAACACTTTTCACTTTGAGATGCTTGATGGAAACAGCTGTGAAGGCAAAGAACAATGTATGTGCCTAGACCTGAGGTGGGTAAAGATAAGAAAAATAAGGGGCCTAGAGGTAGAAACTCAGGCTTTATAAAACCACCGGCTGAAGGAGAATTATCCATTTAAATACTAAAGCTAATATATGAAATTTAGCTGGTTATCAAAAGGAAAATTAAAAAGTATTGTCAAAATGCAAGGTACAGGAATAACTTGCTTAAGCCTGTTTAATCTTTGATTCTTCAGTTAATTCATCAACAAGAATCCCAATTGTGATAAAGAGCTGGGGATCACGGTCCCTTAAGCTACTGAATAAATTCTGAAATTGTCAGGAATATCGAGGTCTGGGACGTATTTGAATAGATATCCATCTTACTGATAAATGACTTTTAGGTTTATTGATATTGTTATCAATTTTACTATTTTTATGTGGCATTATCGTTTAGGGGAAAGATTCCCTCTACATTTTTCTCCTTCCTTTTTTTGTAAATGTGGGTTACATGATTTTTTTTTTAGGTTCAGATATTCTAAAGGTAAAAAGAAACAGCTCCAATATTGTAAGTCATTGGTAACATTATTATTGAATTCAGTATAGTTTTACTCCCCATTTTATTCTAGTGCTATACTTTAAAAATTTTAAGGAGCCATCTTAAGGAAAGCAAATTCTCAAAACACTTGCTTACCTCTTCAGTATCAAATATGTAAAAATTAACTATTCATTAGCCATAGAATCTTAATGTTGGATGGGATCTTAGAGGTCCTTAGTCAATTTCTACACTGTCTAGGTAGGAATCCCTCATTCTGTTTCCCCACTACCAGGCTTTTCTGCCTAAGCTTAAACACCTCCAATGACTCACTGTCTCATGAAAAGGCTGCTCTTTTCAAAAAAACCTCTAATGTTTGTAACATTCTTCTTTTTAACAAACCAGAATCTACCTCCTTGTTATTTCCACCCATTACCCTGAGTTCTTCAGCACTTTGGATTAATTCAACAGATGTCTTCTTTGTATTCAAATACAAACACTCAATATTTATACTTGGGTTAACAAAAAATAAATCTTTAAAGCCTATTGATACCAGAGGAGCTGAAAACGGGACATTACAGAGTTGAAAGCATGAGAAAATTCACCGTTGCCTATGAGCTGTTTAAAATTATTACGGTTTATAATCTTTATTTTGTGATATCCAAAATGGTAGCTGTTAGAATTGTGTAGTAAAACGTTTACAGTTAAGCTAAAAGGTGTGGTTAATTCCAATTATATGTGAGGTTTGTGGCTAATGTCCCAAAACAAAAAAATCACTATACAAAGCCTGAATAAATGCCTCTTTAGCTCCCATTCCCCACCTAAAGGCTTCCTTATTTTCAGGCAAATTAACATTAACTTTTACCACATAAGCTACTCAAAACTGCTGTTATATTGGGAAATTATTTTTAAGCAATTTACTGCATACTACATTAAAAAGTTTTAAACAATTTTATAGAGTCTGCAATACACAAACATACATACACACACACACACGAACCCCTCGAAGTTATTTTGCTATTAACAAAAGCATTTTAAGGTCTCAATTTTTCTTCAGCCAGTACCCCAAACTAACCAATAAGTAAACCTGGCAATTTACACATACCTAAGAAATATAACCTTTTATTCAGGACCAATACCTGATTCAAATATAATGTATACAATATAAACATGTTATGCACTTCAAAAAGGTACCTCTCAAAATGCACCAAGAAAACAATTCAGACTCTGGGGCTGTTTGAATGAAATAGATTAAAACAGCACATTCAAAACCCTAAAACCAAATTATGTATCTAACAATTTTCAGAGTCCATGAGTCCCTTTTGCGATTATTGTGTTAACTATTTCCTTAAATTTTTATTTAAAAGTGACAGCCTACACATGATGTGCAGGTGAAAATTTATGGATAACTATACTAATTTGGTTGAAGATAGCTAAATGTCAAAAAACTTCACCTATTTTTAAAATGTACATTTTAGATAAACTGAGTTTTACCTTTACTCTAGCAGGCAAAATGTAGGTTACAAAGCAGTAATGCATTACATTTGGAAGCCCCACATCTATGACAATCAGCATCATCTTTTTGTTAGTTTGATTTTTATTATTAACGCCACCCCAAAACACCTATATAGCCTTTTGGTTCTTCAAAGAACAGTTCTGGTTCTTCTTTTCATAATTTTTACATAAAGAGTTTTATCCAGTGGCTCCATTTTATCAGATTATCACAAACTGATATTTTGATAGTTTTTATATTGTTGACATGTTATTTTTATCTCACCCAAACTCTGGAAATTATTGGCCCATCAGCAGTTCTCAAACACTGGAAGAGTAATATAACATTTATATTACTTGAGGGAGTTTGGACTTTCCCTCCCTTAATCTCCAAGTGTGCCCCTGCCTACCAGCATCACATCCGTCTTGTCTGCATTGAACCTCAACCAGTTGGTTCTTAACCACGTCCGAAACTCAGCCAGGCACTGGGAGAATCGAGCCACCACACCATCTGGATCAAAGGAAAGAGAGCCTCAGTAGTAACGAGACTAGAGACGATGATACTACAAGCTCACCATTCGCCCTGTCTCTAATTTTTAAAAAGACGGCCAGGAATTAGGACAGGAATCCCATGACAGTTTTAGAAAAACATTAATGAGTCTTGAGTCATGCAATTTGTAACTGATGATAAAGGAATAAAAGCGATCCAATAAATAGGTCGCCTCATTCCACCCATGATTGAAGAAAGGTTCACTCAAGTCCGGGTCATCTCGTCTAGGCGGCCTCAGTAGACAGGCCAATCTTGGAACTGCATAAGCTTTTCTGCAAAATTAAGAGTTTTAGCGTTGGAAGAAGCTTTAGGTATAACTGGGACCCAGAGAGAGGTAGTGACTCGCCCAAGGTCACACAGCAAACGAGGACTAGAGATGGTCTCCAGGCCAGAGATCTTTCCAGCAAAAGCTGGAAGAACAAGGCCATTCAAAGGCTGGGGAGGCATCTGCCCCCAGGGATCCTCCCAAGGGCTGGGAAGACCTCATTCCCTCACAACAATACCCTCTTCGAGCCTCTCTTCCCTCCCTCACTCCCTCCGAAAAGGGCCGGCTTGCCCAGGACCCTGCTCACCACAGGGGGCTGCAGTGGGAGCAGGAGCCTTCCCGGGATGAGACAGAAGCCGGAGATACTGCGGGAAAGAGGCGGAGCCACAGCGGGGCGGTCAGCTTGACCCCACCCCGACCGCGTTCCGGGGCCGACTGGAGAAAGGCGGAAGCGGACAAGGCGAAGCGAACTCACTCCGCAGCGGACTCCCAGCGCGCCGCGGACGCCGGGGAAGACTGGCGCCGCCGCCGCCGCCGCCACCGCCAAAGCAAAAGACCAGTCTGGGAAGGGGGTGGATGGCGATGGGGAGCTGCGCATGCGCCTTGGGTGGCCGGCGCCACTCCGGGAGGGGAAGTGCGCCCGGCGCGCTCTCTCAGCCCCTCCCCGGAAGTTAAGGGTCTTCCGGGCGGTACTCTGCAGTGGGGGAGGGGAAGGAGAGAAAGGGGACCGAGGACACCTCGGGAGCCCCTCCACCCAAACAGGGCTAGGAGAGGAGAGATGGTTTATGGAGGCTGCACTTACAGCCGCTGCCGCTGCTGCCGCCGCCACCTCCGCTGCTGCCGCCACCGCCTGAAGAAGCCCCATCCATCCGCCTGCAGCCCGGGAGACTCAGAGCCTGGGAGGGGCCTAGGGCCCGGGCCGCCCGCCTCCTTCTTCTAGTCGTCGTCCGGGGCTTCCTCTTGCTCCACCAACCCTCTGCCCTCCCCTCCGCCTCCGCCCTCCTCCTCGGCCTCCAGCCGCCAGCCAACCGCGCGGCCGCTTGTTGAGCCAAGGCTCCACCGTCTCCATGACGTCCGGCAAACATTCCCGTGCCTTAGCCGGAGCCGCTGACGCCGGGGGTTGGGGTACAGGGGCTCCAGAAGAAGCCAGGGAAGGGGGTGGTCGACTACTCCCCACCCAGTCGCCACCATGCCCATCTCTCCGGTAAACAGCCGCAAGCAGCCGAACGTCGGGGTGTAAGTTCCGGCGCTAAAGCCTTAGTCCATTCCCCTGGGTCCCGGAGGGAGCCCTTTTAGATCTTAGCTCTTACTGCATCTGTGTTCAGTCGGCAACCCTCGAACCTCCGAGGCGGCAGTGTCTCCTTCGTTGGCCTAGGACAGCCTTTTCCAAACCTCTACTGCTGTGCTTGGTCTCCGAGAAAAGACTTAGTTTGTTGAGAACCACCCTTCCTCCTAGCACTCCTGTTTTTTTCTGTTTTTTGGTTTTTTTTTTTCCGGTCTGCAGTCTCCAGCTTGTTGCCTCCAAGCTGTGCCCAGATGTTCAATCCTCTCAGCTTCTGTGAGCCACCAGACCGAACATTACTATGCTCTGTAGCTGAGGTTTTTTTCTGCCTTCTCCTCATACCATCCTGCCTTAAAACTCATTCCAGCTTCCAACTTTGTTGTTCTGCAGCAGTTGGACTAGGGGCTGGAGAAAAGCATACAGCTCTACAGATGTCTCGCTTACAACTTCAAATGGTCCCTTAGTCCAGCAATTACACTGAAGTTTCCTAATTCATTCACTCTCCCACACTTCCAGACCACTTTTGTTCTCTCTTTTCAAACCTTCAGCATCTCTTCTATCCAGTCTCTTCCAGATCAGCTAATCTTTCTTTAGCAGAACTTGTTGAAAAGGTCTTGGGAGAGAACCTTCTGCTCTTCCCTGCATATGGTACTCAGGTTTTTGTCCAATCCTATCACTCCACAAAAAATAGCTTTTGTGAAGGTAAGCAATAACTGTCCAGCCAAATACAGTGGCCATTTCTCAGTTTGTTTCTTAACTCACCCATCAGCAGCTTTGATCTAGTTTACCACTTCTTGAGTGTTGAATCACTTCATTTGGTTTCTGGGACACCACTCCTCCCTAATTCTCCCCTTGGTTTATGCCTACTCCTTTTCAAAATACTTTGCTGGCATCTCTTTATCTCTCCCGTATCTAAATATTGGAGTGTTGATGGGATCAGTAAACCTCTTCACTATTGTTTTTTGCCTTTAAAAGTCACCTATTTACTGATGGTTTACAAGTTTAACTCTCCAGCCAACACCTCTCCCAAGAAAACAGACTTAAAATCAAGCAGCTGTGCTTAAAAGTTAATAGGCATCTCAAAATTTGTATCTAAAACTGAACTTATTTCGCCCTCTAATCAACTCTGCAGTCTCCCATTTCAGTAAATGGCAATTTCCACTCTTCCAGTTACTCAGTAAAAAAACTTTGGGTTACCCTTGACTTCTCAATACCCCACTCCATCAGCAGATTCTACCTTTTCTACCTGCAAAGTAAGTCCAGACTACCACTCCAATGTAAGTCACTGTTACATTGCAGTAAACACCTAAATGATCTTGCCCTCACCCTCAACATAGTAATCACTGTGGCTCTTCTCAAAAGCCTCCAATTTCTCCCATTTCACTCAGAGTAAAAGCTCACATCCTCACAGGGCCCCACAGGATCTCACTTTGGATTCTTCCCCTTGGCTAATTACACTCCATATTGTTCCACAACAATATCAAGCATATTTTCCCACTTCAAGGCCTGGGCATTTGCTGTTCTTTGGAATACTGTACCCGCTAGTAATCTCATGACACTCATTTTCTTCACGTGTCACCTTATCAAAGAGTCCTTCTCTAACTACCCTATGTAAAATAATACGACTCTTCCCAGTACTTCCTGTTCCTCAACTTGCTTTATTCTTCTCCATAAAATTTATTTCTGTTTGATATATTATATACTTGTTTGTTAATCTGTCTTCATCCAAGCTATGATGTACTCCATAATGGCAGAGATTTTTGTTTTGTTCACTGCTACTGCTTAGAATGAAGAAGACAATATTTGCTGGCAGCAAACAAATGAGTGAATATGTATTTGAGTAACATTGGTTATTGCTCATCTCGTCTGGTTTTTGTTTTTACTTGTATGTATGGAAATCTCAAACTAAAATCAAGTTGGTTTCATGTGAATTTTTAAAAAATCATAAAACTCTCAGAGTACCGGAGAGAGTGTTAGAAAAATTCCTTTGGGGATTTCTTGAATAATGACACATTCATGGGAGATTACCTATTAAGGAAAGAGTGGGGTGGGAGATAGAAATTAATATAACCTTAACTTTTTGAGGTAGCCATATTATCTAATTAAAACAAAATTTCATACACACTGAAGTTTACAACCATTGGTTTGACCTAATATTTCTGATCTTTCTCAGTTTAAGACTTAATCCTGATCTTGGAAAGGATATCATGAAACATGTATTTATCAATTTTTCACTTTCTCAATCCAATTTTTCCTATATTGGGTCTTTCCTATTGGCTTAGCAATACAGATCTTCCTCAACTTACAATGAGGTTATGTCCCAATAAACCCATCATAGGTTGAAAATATCATTAAGTAGAAAATGCACTTATTACACCTAGCTTACCAAACATCATACTTAGCATAGCCTACCTTAAACATGCTCAGAACACTTACATTAGCCTACAGTTCGACAAAATCATCTAACATGAAGTCTGTTTTATAATAAAGTGTTGAATAGTTCATGTAATTTATTGAATTCTGTACTGAAAGTTAAAAGCAATGATTGTTTGGGTACAGAATGGTTGTAAATGTATTGGTTGTTTACCCTCACGATTGCACGGCTGACTGGGAGCTATGGCTCACTGCCAGCATCACGAGAGTATCATTTTACAGCATATCGTTAGTCCAGGAAAAGATAAAAATTCAAAGTACAGTTTCTACCGAATGCATATCACATTCACACCCCTGTAAAGTCAAAAAATCATAATTTGGGGTGTTGGCTGTGTTGGACAATCTTCCATTGTGGTAAAAACCACTAGTGTTTTCTTCACTGCTTTTATCTCACTTCTTTGCCCAGTTTCTCTGTTCTTCCTTACGTGTTCATTCATTTCCTTTTGATTTGGGGGGTGGGGGGAGTTTTCATCTGTTCTTGCATGTTACTTTTTCCATGAGGATGCTTAGCATATTAGTCATAATTATTTTAAATTCCCAGTCTTGATAATTCCAAAATCTCTGCCATATCTGATTCTGGCTCTAATCCTTGCTTTGTTTCTTCAGACTGTTTTTTGCCCTTTGGTATACCATGTATTTTGTTGAAAGCTGAACATGTTGCATCAGGTAATATGAACTGAGGTAAGTAAGCCCTTAGTGTGAGGATTTATGTTTATCTGTCTAGGAATTAGGCTGTTTGCTGTAGCTATAGGTTTCCAAGACTTCAGTTTCCTCTAGTGTCCTGCTTTTTGTCTCCTCTGGTTTTTTAGGTTTCCCTAGAGACTCCTTCTTAGAGTCTCTGAGCCTTATAGTTCTTCCCATTGTAATTCCCTGTTATACAGGAGCCCTGTTGATGTGGTGGTAAGATACGCGAGGGAGGGGGGGACGGGGGAGGGGAGTGTGCCATAATCCTATGGTTAGGTCTTAATCTTTTAGTGGGCCTTTGTCCCTGGGCTGTGACCTTCGTAAGTATTTCTCAGAATTTTTCTCTTCAGGTGGAACAAGAAGGTTAGATGGACTTCGAGTAGGTTATTTCCCTCCCCCCACATTGGTTAGGCTCTGGTAAAATGGTTTTCCTTGAGGGCAGGCCTTTGTTAAGGATAACTGAACATTCCAGGTATATTTCAAAATGGTTACTTCCTGTCCCCCTGCTGGAACGATCAGGGAGTTTTTCTCTGATTTTCATCCTGAGAGCCTGGTGGAGTGCGTAAAGGTAAAACTCGATACAAGTGTGTGTGTGTGTGGGGCCTCCCTAAGGCTGGGCCCCCAGGAATTTTTTCTCTTTTGAATTAGTCTACACTCAGTTTCCAGCAATTAGGCAATTACCCTTTAGGTTTTCCTACCACTTGTTGGCTCTAGTGGCAGTTTCTGCTCCCAGTAAGTTGTGATTCTGTTATTCCTGCATCTCAGTCTTTCAGTATGAGGGTTTGCCTGTAACCTCAATTCTCTGATGGACCTAAGAAGACCCATTGATTTTCAGTTTGCTCAGCCTTTTTCTTGTGAGTACAGGATTGATGTCTTTCATGGCCTTTACATGTCAGACCAGAAACCAGAAGTATCTGTGTTTACTCTTTAACCCTTGCAGTCTGTTGTCTCCATTTCTATACGAAAACTACTCAAAGGTCAATAATGAGTAACCTAAAGGTTTCAAAAGTCACCAAATTCAATGGGCTTTTTTTTTACCTCTCTGCAGCATTTGACAATATCAATCTTCCCCTCCTTAACCCTGAACTAACCCTGAACTGGTTCACTTACTACTGGCGAAGATGCCTTTTTTCTGGTTTTACTTTCTTTCTACCTCCAGTTTCTCTCCTTGGCCCTATTACCTTCTCTTTGTATCTTTAGGTTTTTATTTTGGGACTCAGTTCATTTATTATCATCTCCATGAAAGATTCTCAAATCTGTATCTCCAGTTCTCACTTTTGTTCCCTGAAATTCACTTTCCTTTTGATTTTCAACTGCTACCAAACAGTTCCACCAAGATATCACTCATAATATCTAAACTTGAACGTGTCTACAATTTAACTTCTTATTGTGCTTTGGAAATAATGACTAATTTAATCATCACCTTAACTCTATGAGGCAGGTACTATTATTAACCTTAATTTACATATGAGGAAAGAAACAGATTAAGAAACTTGCTCAAGAACACATAGTCTGTGAGTTATTGGATGAGTTTGGGCATTTAAATTGACCTCTTTGAGTTTTAAGTTTCTCACTTGTAAAACATGGCAATTAAATATCTCATAAGTTATTATAAGAATTGAATTAGGGTGGTGATCATTTTGTAATGTATGGAAATATTGAATCACAATATTGTGCACCTGGAACTATAGGTCAATTATACTTCCATTTTTAAAAAATGAAATAAATAAATAAAAGAATTTAATTACAAATATAGTGGAAGTACTTTGAAGTTTAGATTTTAAGTGGCATTGTTATTATCAATTACTAAGTCCTGTTAGTTCTGTATCTGTGTTTTAAGGGTACTTGGGGTATGTTTTAATCAGGTATGGTAAGAAACGTATACACAGAAATAACTATCATGAAGGAAGAAGTTTTTTGTTTTTGTTTTTAAATACTCATAGATCCCTAGAATCAGGAGACATGGCATGCCGTAACACATAGGGGGGCCACATGAGGAAGCACCAGGGCTGGGCAGGAGGTAAAACTAGCAAGGGGAAAACACGGGCAAGAAGCTTTATTGTGGTTCCCATGGGGAAAAGTGGACAAAGTGGAATAAGCAGGTGTAGGAATAGCTTGTTTGAATAATTTCAAAAGGCTCTGGGCATAGGGACTATCCCTCGTTGTCTGGTTCCTGTCCCTACAGTGATTAGGGCAAGTGGATAGTGACCCAGAGAGTGAGATCTCTTTGAGAGCCTGATGAAGGAGATGGTTGAGGGTTTGAGGGTACGGACTCTGGTTTGGTTGGTTTGGGTATAAAAGGTTTGCTTGTAGGCAAGTCCCTTACTATGTATAAGAATTGATTAGCCCTGGGAGGGGCAGTCCCTCCAGGGTTAGCAAGTTCCTAGGTGTCAAAACATCAAAATACAGAAAATAAAAAGGTATGCTTAATACATGCTGTATTTAGCATTTGTTTTATTTCTACATTTGCCACCCCAGGTTAAGGCTTGATTACTTCTCATCTGGCCTATTTCCATAGCATCTTAACTAATGGTCTTCTTGCTTCCAGTGTGTTCTAAATATAGCTAAATTTTTCTGAAGCATAGTTTTGAGCAGTTAACTCTTATGCTCAAAATCCTTCAAAGGCACTCTCATGCTTGTGTAGTAAATTTCAGAGACTTAGCCTGGCCATTTTATTTTTTCAAAGCTTAACTTTATTTTCCTTCATGCATCTAATTGAATCATTTAAGATACCCTGTATATACCACATGCTTTCCTACTGTCATCGTTCACAATGATCTTTGCTCGGGGTGCATTTCCTGTCCTGTCCTCATCCCTCCTCACCTGCATGTGCATCAGACACAAGCACACATATACATTCGCGCCCCATGTACTTCTTTTGAATTTGACCTACATTCAAGCCTAACTCAAATACCATCTTCATGATTTCTCTGCTCACTCCTCTTACCCAAGGTAATCTTTACCACAACTTTCATTTCATCTTACGTGTAAGTCTTGAGGCAAATACAATTTTGTACTTGCATTGTAATCATATATATGTTTTATCTCTTATTAGACTGTCAGCTCCTTAGGGCCCGTATCTGATTCGTATTGTATCTCTGCCAGCATGTAGCCTTATGTACAGTAAGTGTTTTATAAATAACAGTTGGATAAATGAAAGTGATTGGGTTTAGATCTAAATTTTTACCTTCATCTCATTAAACTAAGAAGTGGCTAATACAGACACTTTTTCTTAAGCCACTCCTTCTTTCCTCTTGTGGTTATTTTTTTCATAGTGAGATTTATGTATGTGTAGCATGCTTTTAATATCATTAGTCTCTTTTTTCATAGACGTGATCATCAGGTGTTCATGGTGTTCATTCTACAGGTACCAACTGAATGCCTTATATTTTCCAGCTACTGCCCTAGGTACTGAAGACATAGGAGTGAACAAAACAGATTAGGTCCCTGCTTCAGAAAATTCAGGAATGTACAGCTACATAACCTCTTGTATCATGACTGTTTTTCAGGCAAAACTTTCAAAGTGAATATCTCCTGAAAGTCATCCTATTTATTGCCCACTAATTTGGCTCTATTGAAAGCATCTGTTTTTTAACATAGCTAGATGTGCACCATAAATTTCTAACATAATTGGCTACAGGTACTTAGTTCAATTTTTTTTAAAAAGTAGTCTGTACTTTCTGGATCTAATTTCCCACTCTATCAGGCAGAGTACTAAGAGTTGGGGCTATCATGGTAGACATGATAAGCATGGTTCCTTCCCATGAAACTTATAGTCTGAAGATTTGGGAGAGTTTATTGATGATTCTCATAAGATCACAGTAACTACCTAATTAGTTAATGCAACATCATTTGCTAATTCATTTCTATTTGGTCCCTATAGGGAATAAAAGAGATAGAGCTGGTTTATGAGTAAATGTGATATGATTTCATTATGCATCTATTTAGTTTGAGATGTCTAGTAGACATTTAGCTGGAGCTACCCAGAAGGCTGGTAAACATTTGAGTATGAAGGTTGAGAGAATGTTTTGAATTGGATATAATGATTTGGGAATTCATTCAACAATTTTTTATTAAGCAGCTACTGTGTATTGGGTACTATGGTAGGCATTAGGGATACAGCAGGGAACAAAATAACACAAAGTCCCTAGTCTCGTGGAACTTAGATTCTCAGCGTTGGAGGGTTGGGTGGGGAACATCTAATTCATAAGATAAATAAGTAACAGATATGTTAGTAAGAAGTACTGAGGAGAAAAATAAAGCAA
The DNA here is from genome assembly GCF_009873245.2 of Balaenoptera musculus. NCBI lineage: Eukaryota > Metazoa > Chordata > Mammalia > Artiodactyla > Balaenopteridae > Balaenoptera > Balaenoptera musculus. The sequence continues at coordinate 57,719,481 of NC_045785.1, read as the reverse complement.
GGGGATATGAAGTATTTGAGGGGTATTTGTCCTTGACAAGGACAAGGTCAAATGTATGACCATGGGAATAAGTAGCTGATATAGTAAAGAGGAAGAATAGAATGGACGGACTATATTTTGTAGGGCTAGTAGGGCAAAGCTCAAGGAAGAAAGAAAATAAGAGTTGAAGGTAATGGTAAAAGAGTGATTCAGTTGATGAATTGTGGATACTGGACTAAATAGTGAAAGAAGAGAAACCTAAAAGGTACTGATTAATTGGTAGAAAATGGAAGGGTCAGGTAATTAGAGGTCCCAAGGAGGGTGAAGAATAGGAGACAGTTATGTTACAGAAACAAATTTGAGAACTCAAGTTTAAGAAGAAGGGGGAATGGTCCACTGTCTTCAGATGCTACAAAGATAAGTACTGGAAAGAGTCCTTTGGATCTGACAATTTGAAGGACAAGACTAGGTGATTTTAATGAAAGTAGTCTCTGCAGTAGGAGAGGAGAGGGTGGAATTAGATTGTAGTGAATTATGGAGCATAAGAGGAGTAAGGACGTAGATAGGATTATTGACTAATATTTTAAAAAGTGAAGGAGAGATACAGTAATAGATAGTGGAAGACTAGTAATAGATAGTTAAAGGAAGGATTTTTAAGTTGAAGAGATGACTGGAGTACAATTATATGCTGAAGGGAAAAAGATTGGAAACAAGATATAGGAGACCAAGAATTATTGATGGAAGAGTCCCTGAGATGGGAATTCCCTGGCAGTCCAGTGGTTAGGTCTTGGTGCTTTCACTGCTGAGGGCTTGGGTTCGATCCTTGGTTGGGGAACTAAGAGCCTACAAGCTACACGGCATGGCCAAAAAAATTTTTTTTAAAAAGGAAAAGAGTCCCTGAGAAAAGTAGTAACAGACAGGTTTCAGAGCACAGGTAGAAAGGTTAGCCTTAGATAAGAAGAGCAACTTTTGAACTGAAAGAGGAGGAAAGAAATAAGGATGGATTAGATGAGTTTGTGGGATATGAAAGAAGAATATAATGAAGGTAGAGAAATTTAAGGAATTCTTACCTCATTGATTAATTTGGTTTTCTTGGAAATGTTGGAGTTAAAGTCATTTAGAGACTGAAGGAGGGAGGATAGGGTATGATACTTTTAAAGAATGTAAATTTGAAATAATATGAATGGAATTCATTTAGTCATTTATTTAAAAAATACTAACAGTGCCCACAATATACTGGGTACTGTCCTGTGTGCTAGCGATACAGCAATGAACAAGACAAAGTTCTTGCCCTAAAGATGCTTACATTCTAGTAGAGGAGTAGACAACAAACAAAGTGTCAAGTAGTACTAAATGCCATGAAGAAAAATAAAATATGAAAAGTAGATTGTTGTCATTTTAAAGTATTTTATTCTTGTCTGATCTTTTATGAGTAGGAAAGTAAAAGTATTGTTTAAAATGTTTTCTTTGGAAACACAATGCCTTTTTATAAATGCAAGGGGTGATCATTCTTGTTTTATAGAAGTTTGCAGTACAATCAGAGTGCTAGAATGAAAGAATGATTAGGTTTTTTTCTTAAGGAATTTAGAGAATTGATCCAAAAGTGAAATCATATTTTTTCTCCTGGATACAAATATTTTGATTATAATTTCTCTTATTAAAAATTATTATGTAATCTTTCAGGCAGGAACATGATATTCTTTCCCAGGTTTTATTACTCATTCTTCAATCTGCCTACATAACTGCACTCTACACTCATTTGTGCTTGCTATGTGTCAGGCACTTCCTAACCATAGTATAGAAATTAATACATTTAATCCTCATAATAACCGATGAATTAGGTACTATCTTTATCCCCATCTTACAGATAAGGAAACTGAGACCCAGAGAAATAAGTGTAGACTTTTGATCTGACTGCCTGGGTTCAAATTTCAACTCTAGTAGGAATGTTTCCCTCTAAGCCTCTGTGACTTTATATAAAATAATGTTATAGCAACCTCTTAGAATTATTGTGAGGAAAAAGTGACACAGTGCTTGTAAACATTCTAGAACTATGCTTACACATAATGAGCTCTCAAGTGGCTACTATTTTTTTCTTGTTTATATGTTCAGATTGTTTCCATGTTTCTAAATGAAAGTCTACTTTTTTATCGTTGGCTAATTTTTCTTCAATCCTGGATCCTCAGTGTTATGTTTTCTTTTCCTGATATAGAAACACTGGCGCACAGCCGAAGAGGTCTATTAGCTCTACTGGCCCAGCAAAAGGAGCGCAAATGAAAGGAGGATATATTAGTGCAAACCAAAGCAGAATGGCTGTGTCAAAAACCATGGTGATTCTACCTGACCCAAAAACAGTAGAAAAAATGAATACTTCCTCCACAAAGACAGTCACGCGGGTAATATTCTTTAGAATTCTGAGTTTGTTTGAAAATGACACTGGGAAGAACTTGATTGAAATGTTAAAGGTAGAAAGTATGCTGCTTTGAAACAATAACTTCTAATACAGGCATATCTCAGAGATATTGCAGGTTCAGTTCTAGACCACTCGAATAACACAATTATCACAATAAAGTGGGTCACTTGAGTTTTTTTGGCTTCCCAGTGCATATAAAAATTATTACATTATACTGTAGTCTCTTAAGTGTACAATAGCATTATGTTTAAAAATTCCAATGTACATGACTTAATTAAAAAAACGTTATTGCCAAAAAGTGCTAACCATCCTCTGAGCCTTCAGCAAGTCATAGTAACATCAAAGATCACTGGTCACAGATTACCATAACAAATATAATAATAATGAAAAAGTTTGAAATATTGTGAGAATTACAAAAATGTGACACAGAGACTCAAAGTGAGCAAATGCTGTTGGAAAAATGGTGTCAATAGACTTGCTGGATGCAGAGTTGTCACAAGCCTTCAATTTGTAAAAAACACAGTATCTGTGAAGTGCAATAAAGTGAAGCACAGTAAAATGAGGTATGCCTGTATTGATATATTCATTTTGTTAGAATCTTTGCCATATAGCATATCTTACAGCATAATATTGGCAGTTGGCTCCTATAATTCATTATTGGTAGTAAGAACATTAGAGTGGAATGAAGAAAGTCTACTCATGACCTTAAGAACTATTTAGTCAGCTCAGGCTGCGGTAATAAAGTACCATACACTGGGTGGCTTATAAACAAATTTATTTCTTATAGTTCTGGAGTCTGGAAGTCCAAGAGTAGGGTGACAAATGGTCAGGTACTGGTGAGGACCCTCTTCCAGGTTGCAAACTACCAACTTTTATTGTATCCTCACAAGGGGGAAAGAAATTTAGCTAGCTCCCTAGCCTCTTTTTATAAAGACAGTAATCTCATTCATGAGGGCTCTACCTTCATGACCTAATTACCTCTCAAAAGTTCCACCTCCCAATACCATCTCACACTGGGATTAGTGTTCCAGCATATGAATCTGGGGGATACACAAACATTCAGTCCATAATAATTATATACATATTACGTAGACATTATATGCGTTATGTATATGTTATACATATATATTACATAGTATTAATAGCACTATGTAAAAGGTATAATGCATCATGACCAAGTGGGGGTAGTATATGCAAGGTTGTTCCAATATTCAAAAGTCAGTACTTTCCCCCTTATTAGTAGACTGAAAAAAAATCCATGTGATTATCACAACAGATAAAAAGCATTTGAAAAATTCAATATCCATTAATGATCATAAAAATTAAAAATAAAATCTTTCAACTAACTTGAAAGAGAAAGGATTTCCTCAGGAGTGTTCTGTAAAACCTACAGTTAACATCATACTCAGTGATGAAAGGCTGAATGCTTTTCTCCTAAGATCAGGAACAAGACATGGATGCTCACTTTCATCACTTCTATTCAGGACAGTAGTGGGTATCCTAGCCAGAGCACTTAAGCAAGAAAAAGAAATACAGGTCATCCAAAGTAGAAAGGAAGAAGTAAAATTATCTCAGTTCACAGATGACATAATCTTATATGTACAAAACCCTAAAGATTCCACATTAAAAAAATTGTTAGAACTAATAAATACAGCAAATTTGCAGGATAGAAAATTGACACACAAAAATCAATTGTTTCTATACACTAGCAATGAATAATTTAAGAAGAAAATCAAGAAAACTAGTTTTGTTTGCAATAGCATCAAAAAGAATGAAATACTTTTAGCAATAAAAACTAAGGAGTTGAAAGATATGTACACTGATAACTATAAAGGTTGCTGAAAGAAGACAATAATAAATAGGAAAACATCCTTTGTTCATAGACTTAATATTGTTAAGATGTCAATACTATCCAAAGCAATCTACAGATTCAATGCAATCCCTATCAAAATCCCAGTGACATTTTTTGCAGAAATTTTAAAAACCCATCCTAAAATTCATATGGACTATCAAGAGAGCCCAGATAGCCAAAACAATCTTGAAAAAGAACAAAGTTGGAGGTCTCACACGTCCTGATTTTAAAACTTATTACATAGCTTCAGTAATCAACACAGTGTGGTACTGGCATAAAGACAGACATATAGGGACTTCCCTGGTGGCGCAGTGGTTAAGAATCTGCCTGCCGATGCAGGGGACACAGGTTTGATCCCTGGTCTGGGAAGATCCCACATGCCGCGGAGCAACTAAGCTTGTGCACCACAACTACTGAGCCTGCACTCTAGAGCCCGTGAGCCACACTACTGAAGCTTGTGTGCCTAGAGCCTGTGCTCCACAACAAGAGAAGCCACCGCAATGAGAAGCCCACGCACCACAACGAAGAGTAGCCCCCGCTCACCACAACTAGAGAAAGCCTGCGCACAGCAATGAAGACCCACCGCAGCTAGAAAAGAAAGAAAGAAAAGACAGACATATAGGTCAATGAAATAATATAGAGCCCAGAAATAAACCCTCACAATAAGGATATCAAGACCATGCCATGGTGTCTTTTCAACAAAGGTGTTAAGAGAACTGGATATCTACATGCAAAAGAATGAAGTAGGACTCTTACCTTACACCATTTACAAAAATAACTCAAAATGTATCAAAAACCTAAAGGTAAGATCTAAAACTATAAAACTTTTAGAAGAAAATATAAGGGAAAAACTTTTTGACATTGGATTTGGCAATGATTTCTTAGATATGATATCAAAAGCATATACAACAAAAGAGAAAATAGATATATTGGACTACATCAAGCATTAGAAGCTTCTGTGCATCAAGGGACACAACAACAGAGTGAAAGGCAGCCCATGGGATGAGGAAAATTATTAGAAAATCATATATCTGATAACAAGTTAATATCCAGAATATATAAAGAACTGCAACTCAACAACAAACAGCCTAATTTAAAAAATGGACAAAGGACTTGAATAAATATTTTTCCAAAGAAGATATACAAATGGCTGACAGCACATGAAAAAATGCTCAACATCACACCAATAATCATTAGGGAAATGTAGATCAGAACCACAGTAAGATACCAGCTCACACCAATTAGGATGGCCACTATGAAAAAAACCCCAACAATAACAGAAAATAACAAGTATTGGTGAGGATATAGAGAAATCAGAACCTTTGTGCACTGTTGGTAGGATTGTAAAATGGTGCAGCTGCTATGGAAACAGTATTATTGTCCCTCAAAAATTTTAAAATAGAATTACCATATCATCCAGCAATTCCATTTCTTGGTCTATACCTAAAAGAATTGAAAGCAGAGATTTGAACAAATAGTTGTACAACGATTTTCATCATAGCATTATTCATAGTAGCTAAAAAGTGGAAGCAACCCAAGTTTCCGTCAACAGATGAATGAATAAACAAAGTGTATGTGTGTATATACCTTTAAAAAGAAGGAAATTTCAACACATACTACAACATGGATGAACCTTGAAGATATTATACTAAGTGAAATAAACCAGTCACAAAAGGACAAAGACCGTATGACTCTACTTATCTGAGATACCTAGAGTAGTCAAATTCATAGAGACAGAAAGTAAAATGGTGGTCACCAGGGAAAGAGTAAAGAGGAATTATTGTTTAATGGGTACAGAGTTGCAATTTTGTGAGATACTTAAAAAGAGTTCTGGAGATGGATGGTGGTGGTGACTGCACAGCAATGTGAAAGTACTTAATGCCATGAACACTTAAATGTGGTTAAGATGAAAAATGTGTGCATTTTACCATAATAACCCCCACTGATGAGCTCTACCTGGGTATGGCACACTGAGAATCCTGGGGCCTTCCCCTGGTCCATGAGATCATGTTCCATGTCAGGAGAGGCAAGCTGAGAAGACCTCAGGCTACTGCCCTCTTCCCTCCATGGAGCACTCAACACCTAGAGTGAGGTTGTCACTCATGGAGAAGCTTACCATTGTCTCCACTGTCAACCCCAGAGATCTGGTGCAGAGATATTATCTGGGGAGAGAAGCAAGCTGTACAACAGATAGTTCCTTATATCTTCCATAAGGAACCAGCTTTATTTGCAACAGAGCGTGGAGAAGTTTAAACCTATGAACACCCTCAGAAACAGTGGACATAGTGGTAAACGGCAATTGGGAGGAAATTAATTGATCTAACGAGGATACACCCTAGACTGTAGGCTAGCTAGTTTATAGGGAAACAGGGTATAAGGCAATTCCTCAGCAAGAGAAGCCTTCCTGTAGTGAGAATAAATATTGAACATTGGCATCAGAAACTTCCCTGGAAGGAACCACAATTTGATTGGATTAGTCTGTAGAGAATTTATGCCCCAGGGCATTGTTGAAAACAATAGAGCAATCAGCTGGCAACTAGTGAAGTTAACAGCTGAGTGTGGTCAGAGTAAGAGTGGAAGAGAGCCCTACCAGTAGCTCTGGCATCGCAGGATGGTTGTGGGCATACCCAAAGCTGCACCTCCCTGAGGAGCAACATTAGTGTGTTAACAGGACTGCAGGGCAGGTGTTGGGAGGGGGCATATTAGTTTCCCAGGAGTGCCTTAACAAAGTACCAACAGCTGTATGACTTCAAACAATAGAAATTTATTGTCTCACACTCCTGGAGGCTAAAAGTCTGGAATCAAGGTGTTAGCAGGGGTGTGCAGCTTCTGAATATGCTAGGGAAGTATCTGTTTCTCTCCTAGATTCTGATGGCCCCAAACACTCCTTGGCTTGTAGATCCATCACTCTAATCCTCTATCTGTACATTTTGTTCTCCCCATTATTTTCACAGTATCTTCCCTGTGTTTGTCTCTGTTCAAATTTCCCCCTTTTATAAAGACATCAGTCATATTGGATTATGGCTCACCCTAATGATCTCATCTTAACTCGGTTAAATCTGCAAAGACCCTATTTCCATAATCTGATGTACTGGAGGTTAGGACTTCAACATATCTTCTTTTCGGGGACACTGTTCAACCTGCAATGGGAAAACAGACCTCACTAAAATAATCCAGGTTATCACTAAACAAAATATAAACAAGCAAATAGCAATAACAAGCTCTAGGGAGGAGGGAAGTTCCAGTACCCAGAGTTGCTACAATATATTATCTAAAATCTCTGATTTCTGACAAAAAATTATGGAACATGTAAAGAAATAGCAAAGTACGACCCATACTCAAGAAAAAAGGCAACAGAAGCTGTCTGTGGGAGGAAGCAAATGTCAAATTTAACAGAAAGAGATTTAAAAGAAGCCATTATAAATAGCTTCATGGAATTACAGAAACTATGCTTTAAAGAAGTAAAAGAAGGTATAATGTTACACCAAGTATCAATAAAGAGAAATTATAAAAAAGAACCGATGGAAATTCTGAAGCTGAAAAGTACAATAATTGAAACTTTAAAAATTCACTAGAGGAGCTCAACAATGGATTTTAACTGACAGAAGGAAGAATTAGCAAACTAGAAGACAGATCAATAGAGATTATTCAAGCCAAACACAGAGTGGGAAAATAAAGAATGAAGAAAAATGAATAGAGCCATCAAACACCATCAAACACACCAACATATGCATAATGGGAGTAACAGAAGGAGAAGAGAGACACAAAAGGAAAGGAAAAAATATTCAAAAAGATAATGGATGAAAACACCCCAAATTTAATGAAAAACAATATCCTACACATCCAGGAAGCTCAGTGAATTCCAAGAATGAATCAATGAAGACATATTATAGTAAAAATGCTGAAAGTCAAAGACAAGAAGAAAATCTTAAAAGCAGCAGGAGAAAAACAGTGTGTATCACGTGCAAAGGAACCTTAATAAGATTAACCGATAACTTTTCATCAGAAACAATGAGGCCAGAAGGCAGAGGAGAACAGATTTGAAGTTGTTAAAGGAAAAGCTCAACCAAGAACGCTGTATCCAGTAAAGCTATTATTCCAAAATGAAGATGAAATAAAGAGTCTCCAAGATAAACAAAAACTGAAAGAATTTATTGCTTGCAGACCCACCTTATGGGAAATACTAAGGGAAGTTCTTCAGCTTGAAAACAAGTGACCTCAGATGGTAATTCATATCCATACAAAAAAATCAGTAAACACAATTATGTAATTACAACAACTATTATATCATGTAATTAATTCAACTATTAGTGCATTTCCTCCTTTTTTCCCTCTTAACTGATTTGAAAAACGATTATATAAAATAACATGTATATAATGTATTATTGGATCTATGACACATAGAAATGTAATATATGTGTTATGTATTTGGCAGTAATAGCACAGAGGAGGTGGATGGGAACAAAGATGTAATGTAAGCTAATGATGACAAAATGAAAAGTAATAATTATGGCTCTGTTTTCTTATATTTTGTAACAGTAATACATGTAATTTACATAAAAATAATACGACAAAAGGGGGAAATAGTGAATAGAGCTATATAGGAGTAATATTTCAATATATTATTGGAATTAAGCTAATATAAATCCAAAGCTAATTTTGACAAGATGTGTATGTTAAACCCTAGAACAACCATCTAGAAAAACCTCAAAAATATAATGAAAAAATCATTAAAAAATTAAAATGCTACCTTAGAAAATATTCACTCAATGCAGAAAAAAGTAATAAAGGATGAATAGAGGACAAAAAAGACATGAGACATATGGAACACATAAAGTAAGATGGGAGATATAAATCCAACTATATCAAGAAAACATTAAATGTAGATAGATTAAACAATCCAAACAAGGGGCATAGATTGTCAGACTGGCTTAAAAAACATGATCCAATGATAGGCTGTCTACAGGAGACACACATTAGTTTCAATATTAATTTCAGACCAATATCTCTTATGAATGTGGGTGCAAATATCCTGAACAAAATTCTAGCAAACCAAATCTAACATATAGAGTTATATGCCTGGAGTGCATTAGTTTGCTACGGCTGCCATAACATAATATCACAGACTGTATGGCCTAAACAGTGTCCTAATCTACTCTTCCTTTAGGGACACTAGTTATATTGGATTAGGACCAACCTTAATGGCCTCATTTTAACTTAATTATCTCTTTAATGTCCCTATCACTAAATACAGTCACATTTAGCGGTACTAAGGGTTAGGGGTTCGACATGTGAATTTTTTGGTGGGGAGAGACAATTCAGCCCATAACAGTTACCAAGTGGGATTTATCCCAGGGATGCAAAGTACTTTAACATCTAAAAATCAGTGTAATACATCTCATATCAGTAGAATAAAAAGCAATGATCATCTAGATCCAGAAAAAGCACTTTTCAAAATTCAACATACTTTCATGATAAAAACACTTAATAAACTAGGAGTAGAGGGACTTCCTCAACTTGATAAAGAACACTTATGAAAAATCCACTAATATCAACTCAATCATGCAACTGGACGCTTTCCTTTTGACATCAGGAACAAGACAAAATTTTCTTGCCACTCTATTCAACATTGTACTGGAGGTTCTAGGCAGGGCAATTAGGGAGAAAAAAAAGGCAACCAAATTAGAAAGGAAAAGATAAATCTCTATTTGCAGATGACATAATGTTACATATAGAAACTCCTAAGAAATCTACTAAAAAACAATTAAGACTATGGAATTCCCTGGCTGTCTAGTGGTTAGGACTCAGCGCTCTCACTGCGATGGCCCAGGTTCAATCCCTGGTGGGGGAACTAAGATTCTGCAAGACATGGCATGGCCAAAAAGACACAAAACAAAAAAAAACAAACAAAAAAAGAAACTATTAAAACTAATGAATGGATTCTGTTAGGTTGCAGAATACATGATCAATATGCAAATAAATTGTATTTTTTACACTTGCAATAAACAATTTGAAAATTAAGGAAACAATTTCTCTCACAATAACATCAAAAACAATAAAATACTTAGGAATAAATTTAATAATAGAAATGATATCATAAGCTCTGAAAACTGTAAAACATTACTGAATGAAATTAAAGATGATCTAAATAAATGGGAAAGCATCCAAAATTTATGAATTGGAAGACTTACCATTATTAAGATGGTGATACTTCCCAATCTGTTCTATAGATTCAACACAATCCTTATCAGAATCCCAGCAGACTTCCTTGTGCAAATTGACAATTGATTCTAAAATTCATATGGAATTGCTAGGAACCCAGAATAGCCAAAATAGTCCTGAAAAAGCAGACTAAAGTAGGCAGACTCACACTCCCAATTTCAACATTTACTACAAAGCAACAGAAATCACGATAGTGTGGTACTGATTGGCACAAGGATAGATATACAGATCAATGGAATAGAATTGAGAGTCCAGAAATAGACCCATCACATCTATGGTCAACTGATTTCTGATAAGCGTACCATGACCGTTTAAGAGGGAAAGGGTAGTCTTCAGTAAATGGTGCTGGGATGACTGGATAGCCACATGCAAAAGAATAAAGTTGGACCCTTGCCTCATATCATATAAAAATTAATTCAACATGAATCAAAGACATATGTGACAGTTAAAACTAAAAACTCTTAGAAGAAAACATGGTAGTAAACCTTCATGACCTTGGTTTGGCAAAGGATTCTCAGATATGACACAAAAAATATGAACAACAAAAGAAAAAAAGCCAGATGAATTGAACTTTACCAAAATTAAAAATGTGCTTCAAAGAACATGATCAATAAAGTAAAAAGTCTACCCACAGAATGGGAGAAAATATTTGCAAATGATATATCTGTTAAGGGATTTGTATCGGGAATATATAAAGAATTACAACTCAATAATAAAAAGACAAAAAATCCAATTAAAAATTGGGCAAGGGATTTGAATACTCATTTCTCCAAAGAAAGTATACAAATGGTCAAAAAGCACATGGAGAGATACTTGACATCACTAGTCATCAGAGAAATGCAAATCAAAGCCACAGTGTGATCTTTACTTCATATTCAGTAGGATGGCTAGAATCAAAAAGTCAGATGACAAGTGTTGGCAAGCATATCAAGAAATCAGAATACTACTGATAGGAATGTAAAATGGTCCTGCCACTTTGGAAAACAGTCTGGTAGTAATTCAGGTGTTTAAACATACTGCTATCTTATGACCCAGCAATTCTACCTCTAGATATATACACCCAAGAGAACTTAAGATATATTTCCAACACAGAAACTTGTACATGAATGTTTATATCAGTATTATTCATAATAGCCAAAAAGTGGGAACAACCCAAATGTCCATCAATGGACAGATGGCTAAACAAAATGTGGTATATTCATACAGTAGAATATTATTCAACCACAAATAGGAATGAAGTACTGATGCATGCAACAACATGGATGAATCTTGAAACCATTATGCTAAATGAAACAAGCCAATCAAAATACCACACACTATGTGATGCCACTCACATAAAAGTCCAGAACAGGGAAATCTTTAGAGACACGAAATACCTAAGTGGTTGCCTAGGACTGGGAGGAAGACAAGGGTTAGGGAGTCAGAGTTAAAGGATATAGAGTTTCTTCTTGAGGTGATAAAAAAATTTCTAAAATTAACTGTGGTGATGGTTGCTCATATTTGTGAATACACTTAAATCCACTGACTTGTACACTTTAAAAGCTATTTAAAAAGATAATTATGCAGATTGTGTGTAACTTTATGCCAATTTTAAATTTTGCAAAATTTGCAAATGAATATAAAATGGAAAGATTCCTTAAAAACTTACATTTTACCAAGAGACAAGCAAAAATGAAAATTGGAAGGTATTAAAGAAATTAATATGAGTAATTTAAAAATCTTTCTTCAAAGATAATTCCAGGCCCAGATGGTTTCACTAGTGATATATGCCAAACACATAAGAACAAAAACAGAACAAGAGAAATGGGTATACTCCAGAACTCATGTTATGAGGCTAGAAATATCTTGATATCAAAATCTGACTACAACAATATGAGAAAGAAACATTACAAGTCAATCTCTCCAAACATAGATGGAGAAATCCTCAATAAAATGTTAACAAAATTCAATAACAATAAAAAGAGATAATACATCATGAGGAGCTGCATTTATACCAAGAAATTAAGATTGGTTTAACATTTAAAAATCCATTAGTGTAATTCACCACATTCATATATAGCTTAAAGGAAAAAAGCACTTGATCATCTCAATACAGAAAGTATTTATATGATAAGATTAAAATTTTATTCATGATTTAAAATGTTCTTATGAAACTGGCAATCACAAGGAACTTCCTTAATCTGATTTATAAAATCCTACAGCACTGATCGTATTTAATGGTAAAGCATTCCTAAGAAGGATCCACTTCTATCCAACATTCTTGGAAGTCTTAGCCATTTCAGTATGGCAAGAAAAAGAAATGAAAAATGTAAGAATTGGAAAGAAAGAAACAAAACATTGAATATTTGTAGATGACACAATTACCTACATATAAAATTTTAAGTCACCTATTAATAATTATCAAATTAATAATAGTTTAGCAAGGTTATTGGATATCAAAAAAAAAAACAACCAAAAACAATTATATTTTTATATACCAGCAACACACATTTCAAAAATTACATATTTTTTAAATGATACCATTTATAATAGCACATTAAGTACTTGTGGATAAATATAACAAAGATGCACATACCTATACTGTAAAAACTATAAAATTTTACTGGGAGACATTAAACAAGACCCAAACAAATGGAGAGATAGAACATGTTTATGCATAGAAAGAGTCAGTATTGTAAGTGTATCAATTATACCCAAATTTTGATTTATAGATTCTTTGCTATTTCAGTCAAAATCTCAGTTCTTTTTTTCATTGTATTTTTTTCAGTAACTTGTCAAGGTAAGTCTAAAATTTATATAAAGCTGCTAAAGCTTAGGCATAACCGAGATACTCTTGAATAAGAACTTTGTGGAAGGACTTGCTCTCCTAGATACCAAGTTTTATATAAAGTGTAACATTAACAAAGGTATAGACAGAGAGCCTACAAGTGACTCAGGCACATATAAACACTTGTTTTATAATAAATGTGCACTAGAGAGTAATGGGGAAATAACAGGATTTTCAAAAATTCTTGTTGAGACAATTGGGTATTCACATGGAATAAAAATATATTGGCTTCCTTCCTCATACTATACACGAAACTCAATTCTGGGTATATTATAGATCTAAACATGAAAAGCAAAAATATCTTCATAATTTCAGGATTGGGAATGGTTTCTTGGATGAGACATCTAAGGCGTAAACCATAAAGGAAAACATGATAAATTTGACTACGCTAAGATGAAGAACTTCTATTCATTAAAAGATACTACAAGGAAAATGCAGCCATAGAGTGAAAGAAGACATTTTCAACACATAAACTAGAAAGGGTTCATAGTCAGAACATTTAATGAACTCTATCATCAATTTAAAAAAAGACGGAACTCAACAGAAAAGTGTGCAAAGGACTTGTATGGGATATTTTCCTTCAAAAAAAAGGAAGTCAAGATGGGAATAAGCACATGAAAAGAAGTTGAATTTCATGAAAATTAAAGTCAAAATGAGATACCTGTATACCTATACCCATACTGGTTTAAATTTCTATATCTGGCAGTGCTAGTTGTTGATGAGAATGTAGAGTAACAGCAACTGTCACAATGCTGGTAATCTTGAAAAGTTTTACAATCAACTTGGAAAACAGTTTGGTGTTATCTAATCAAGTTGACTCATCAATTCCACATCTATATATCCCCTACAGAAATACATTTTCATGTTTAACAGTATGCTTTCACATAAATGTTTATTGAAACAGTTTTCATGATGGCCAAAAACTGGAAACAATTCAATGTCTGTTAAAAGTAAAAGGGATAAATAAAATATGATATACTAATCCAACAGACTACAGTCACCAATAAATGAATGAACTATTATACATGCAACAACATGGAGAGATATATAAAAGCATACTGTTGAACAAAAGATGTCAGATAATTCTGTTATAATATATGGCTATTTATATACATTTTAAAAACAGGCAAAACTAAATTACATTGATAAACTTGGTAAATATCAATACTAAGTGCTAAGCAAAATCTGGAGCAACCAGAACTCTCATACTTTGTTGGTGGGAACCACTTGGGAAAACCTTTCAGCAGTATCTACTATATGTGAACATATAAATAATCCAATAACCAGGAATTTCACACAGGTATACACCCAACATAAATTCATACAGTATAGTCAGCAAAACACATGTACAACCATCTTCTTAGTGGCATCATTTGTTTTTGGTTTTTTAAAATATATTTATTTATCTATTTTTGGCTGCGTTGGGTCTTCGTTGCTGCTCGCGGGCTTTCTCTAGTTGCAGCGAGCGGGGGCTACTCTTCGTTGCGGTGTGCGGACTTCTCATTGCGGTGGCTTCTCTTGTTGTGGAGCACAGGCTGTAGGCGCAAGGGCTTCAGTAGTTATGGCACATGGGCTTAGTAGTTGTGGCTCACGGGCTGTAGAGCTCAGGCTCAGTAGTTGTGGCGCATGGGCTTAGTTGCTCTGTGGCATGTGGGATCTTCCTGGACCAGGGCTCGAACCCATGTCCCCTGCATTGGCAGGTGGATTCTTAACCACTGCACCACCAGGGAAGCCCAGTGGCATCATTTGTAATAGCCAAAAATTTGGAAACTACAGAAATGTCCATGAACAATAAAATAGATGTATAAAATTGTGATATATTCACACAATGGAATATTATTGTACAACAATGAAAATGAACCATCTACAGCTATACTTAACAATATGAAGGGCTCTCACAAATATAACATTGAAAAAAAGAAACCAGATACCAAGGGTACGTGCTTCATGATTCCATCAAAGTGAAGTTCAAAAACAGGCAAAACTAATCCATGGAGTCAGTATAATCATTACCTTTGGTGGGAGATAGTGACTCTTACGGAAGGAACTTCTGAGATGCTGGTAATTTTCTGTTTCTAAATCTGAATGCTAGGTGCCTGGGTGTCTTCCATTTATGAAAATTTATTAAGGTGTGCATTTATATGTGCACATCTCTATGTATATTTTACTTCAATATAAGTTATAAAAAGTAAGTGTTATTGTTTAGGAATGCATACTTAATAAAACTTTAAAAAGAAGAAAGAAAATAATTACCAAAATCAAGTTAATGATATTCACTGGGGAGGAGGGAGAGGCAGTAAACCAGAAGAAGCAAAAGCCAGGGGAGCTGCTTGTGATCTAGGAGGGGCAAAGTCTCCTGGAGGTTCTATCAATGTTCTAATTTTTTACTTTAGTTGTGATTATAAGAACATTTGCTTTGCATTATTTAACTATATGGTTATGTTTTAATTATATTTCTGTGTTAAATTTCATAATTAAAAATACTAAAAATTAGCCAAAAACAAATAAGCCAAAAATGTGTAATAACTTGGCTAATGTTTATTAATAAAATGTTAAATGAAAAGTTGTGGTTTTTAAAGCTTATACATAAAAAATTAAATATACCAAAATATTAACAATCTGAATGAATTATCTTTCTATATTTTTGAATTTTCTCAAAATTAGTATATATTTCTTATATATAGGTAAAACATGAATAAGACTTTTCAAAAAGTGTATGCCTCAGTTAAGAAACTTTTTAAGCATAAAATCTTTTATCATTAAATTTTTAATGTTTGTCCTATCCTACAAACATTATATTTATCTTTTTTCTACTATTTTTATCTCTGTTTTTTAGGACCGATTATTCAGAAACCCTGTCTTTTTTACTTATTTTATTTTAAATAACTATTTTCTACAGGTGACTGATATACATGGAGTTGATGTTACTCCCAGACCTCTTTACCATCCAGATGCATATACTGGTACAGCAAAGCCAAATAAACTATTGACATCACAAGAAGGATCACGTACATCAGACTTCATAGCTTCCTATAGCCTTTATCAGAATACAATAAATCCTAGTATGTTAGGGCAGTTTACAAGGTAGAGTATACTATTCTATGATTCTTTTTTTATATCTTATGTATTTTCATTTAAGTTGCACATATGTAACTTAGATGTCAGTTGTACCCAGTCTCCCAGCTCCGCTCTCTCATCCTAGTGTGCCACCTCTGGGTTCTTCTCATGTTTTAACTAGATGTAGAGCTTGCATGTCAAGTGTTCCCCTACACTTACACCAAAACATTTGTGAAAAAATATACAGATTTTACTCAAGATTTCCTGAGGAACCAAAAGATGCGACCTAGCATCACAGACGTATTTCTTTAGTTTTCTTCAGTTTCTTTTATGCTGCAGTTTAGGAGCTTTCCTTTTTTTCCCTCCCTATTCTTCCATACAAATCCTTGTTCTCCTAGGGTTTGATTTCTCTCTTGTTTTATAACTTTTTTTT
Source organism: Balaenoptera musculus (assembly GCF_009873245.2). Lineage (NCBI taxonomy): Eukaryota > Metazoa > Chordata > Mammalia > Artiodactyla > Balaenopteridae > Balaenoptera > Balaenoptera musculus. The sequence continues at coordinate 57,702,698 of NC_045785.1, read as the reverse complement.
GGTAAATGACATGTTTTTCATTTACATATGTAGATACTTATATAATTGAAAATTTTTAGTGCTTCCAATAGAGAAATTCAGTCTTTGCCGTAATAAAACAGTACTCCTAAAACAATCTAAAGATTATGGGGAAATACTTTAGTGTGTAACTTTCAGTCTGATAAATTAAAAGTTCCAGATGTTAACTAAGCACGAAATTTTAGGAGAAAATTTGCTGCTCTAGAGTCTGCCTCCAAATTAGCATACAGAAGCCATGGGAGTTCTCCGCAAAACAAAGGATATTCCAGTAAACTGAACCCAACCTTTCGGAGGGCAGTTGGAACTATAAGTAGAAAGGAAAAAAGTATGTAATATCATGGAGTAATGTTAAGTTTCTATGTTTAAAGGAAATTATTTTTGGATTCTTCAGTGTATTGATTTCCCACGAAGTATATAAATTTTATTTTAAATTAAGTCTTGAGAGGACATTTATCAAATTGAATAAATTGCATTTAATATGGGATTTGAAAAATGAGCAGAAACCTGGTGAAAAATGAAGGGTAGAATATTCCAGGCTGAGGCCCTGAGGTAAGAGAGCTCCATAAGTTTGAGAAACTTAAAAAAAGAAAGTGGGGGGAGAGAATATTGATACTGAAGATAAGACGGAGAGTCTCGGTAGGTAGGCTGTGTTTTGGATTTTTATCCTAAACATACTGTTGAGAATCCATTGAAGGTCTTTAGGCATAGGTTTGACATGTCTTATTTCTAAAGTATATTTAAAATGACTTTTTACTTAAAGAACATTAAAAATCAACTCAATATTTAAAGAACTAGTTTATTTTTATCAACTTTGCTCATATGATTACAGTATATTTGATTTCTCAATCTGATAATGTTTTCATTTATACATTTAATTGCCCATAAGGATATCTAAATAAATAATGTTGTTATTCATTATTAAAGGTCAGTTTTAGGAAGCAGTACAGTTTCTAAGTCAAGTACATCCACTACTGAATCAATGGTAGAAGACCTAGAAGAACCATCCTTTAAACGGGAAAGGTTGGCTAGTTTTACAGGTAATGAAAATCCAATCTTTTATTTCAGTAACAGTTCATTATTTCTTTAGCAAATGTGCTCATTATTTGTTGGGTGCTTGAGATAGAAGAACTATGGTAATCATTCCCAAATGCTGGCCTGTGCAGTAGCTATATGAGAATTACCAGGGTAATGTTTATATATTTTTTAAAATTCTCAAATGACTTTCTTGCACCACCAGCCTCAGTAATCACAGACCCTGTTTTTTTTGTTTTTAATTTTTAAAAAATATTTATTTATTTATTTTTGGCTGCATTGAGTCTTCGTTGCTGTGCACGGGTTTTCTCTAGTTGTGGCGAGCGGGGGCTACTCTTCATTGCGGTGCGTGGGCTTCTCATTTCTGTGGCTTCTCTTGTTGCGGAGCACGGGCTCTAGGTGCGCGGGCTCTAGACCGTGGGCTCAGTAGTTGTGGCACGTGGGCTTAGTTGCTCCCTGGCATGTGGAATTTTCCCAGACCAGGGCTTGAACCTGTGTCCCCTGCACTGGCAGGTGGATTCTTAACGACTGCGCCGCCAGGGAAGTCCCACAGACCCTGTTTTAAAAGAGCTCAGCTTCTAACTCAGGAGACAAATAATTGTGATACACTGTGATCAATGCCATATTAAGACATATGCAGAATGTGATGGGAGTACTTACAAAGAAAAGATTAACTACTGTGAAGTGGAAAACAAAAAATGAGAGAACGTTCGTAGAGAACATAATTGACTTTTGAATTGGGTTTCTAAAGATAATTAGTAATTTGTCAGGAGAACAAAAGGAGAGGCCCATTCCAGGCAGAGGATAAAACATGAGGTAATGCAAAGGATTATGCAAGTAAAGTTAAAAGAATGAGGAAATAATGGTTGACCATAAGTGCTGGAAGAAGTGGGTACTTCCTTGAGGGTCAGGATGTCTTTTCCTCGAATATGATAATGAGGATTAGTGAAAATATTAATAAGGTTGGAAAAGTGCTTGATGGACTCTTCTTTTTGGTGTTAGCATATGTAACAGAATGCTTCTGACAAGTAACAGAATACCCAACTACCATTTTTCCCACATTAAAAGAAGTTAAGGTAGATAGCTTTTGGCTTTGCTTTTGTGGCTTAATTGTGTCAGAATCTGGATTGGAAGCTCTGCTCTTCTCTTTTCGTAAGCCTTTTCTTCTTGTTTCTTGCGTCATGGTCTCATGATACGTGCCCCAGGTCTGGGTATTATATCCACATTAAAAGCAGAAAGAAGGAGAAAGGCAGTAGCACCAGTCACATCTCCCTCATTTATCAGGAAAGTAAACATTTTCCCAGAAGGCTTCCTTTTTCCTGTATATTTCTGTTTTTATCTCATTGGCCAGAACTGTGTCACATTGACACCACTAGCTTCAAGAGAGGCTGGAAAAGCCAAATATTTTATTTCTCAACCTGTATTAATGGAAAGAGGCCAGGGAAGGGAGAAAGGCTTAGCAATGAAGACTTAAACAATTAGCAATGTCTGTTGTGGAAGACGCCCATCCTCTCAGGAGGGGACAAAGAATTGAATTATTGTCATAAGCTCCCTCAGCAGTCCCTACATATATTCTTGCCACCCTCCAATTTGTTTTTCCAAGCTGTATGCAGAATTGAACCTGCTCTCCTTCTTGGATGGGACTCGAACCCAGCCAAAATTCAGATTGGGACTTGAATCCACAGGATGGGACTTGAACCCATGGAATGGGACTCAAGCCCAGCCACACCTCAGACTGGGACTTGAACCTACAGTCCCTGACTTAGGAGGGGACTCAAATCCACTGTCTTTTAATTGAAGCTGCTCACCTGGTGTCAGGACTTACTCAAGCTCAGGTTCTTTTTTCTCCTTGCAGAAAGAATTCAGCATGAGGCAAAGCGATAGGCAAAGAGTCAGTTTATTAGCATAGGATACTTGTGAGAGCTACAAGCGGGCAGGCAAGGGAGCACAGCCCTGAGAACAAAGAGGGCTACATTTTTATAATCAAAGAAAAAGTGGGGAGGGAAGAAAAGACCACCTTCTTCCTCAGTTTTGGGTAGACGTCAAGGCTTAAATCACTAGTTCCTCCTTTGACCCTGTATGGTCTAATGGGGATGGTCATGACGCTATTTAAATATGTATATTAGCAGAAGGGTGGTGACATATACTAATATATGGTAATTCATCTCAGGTTTTGGTATAATGTCCCGTTTCACCTACTTTCTTTCCTTTTTCACCTATATTTCTGTCTTGCAGAAATGCTACTCTTCAAGGACTACTAACTCCCTGACTTCACGTAACAAGATTCAGACCTCTTATCTATTGTGTTTTAACAATGAGAGTTTGTGGCTTGAGTGTGCCTGGTGCTTGGATGCACCTGGTCTTTCGTCAAGGTAGTATAGATTGTTGCTAGGTTACTAGATTCTTTTCTTGAGTGGTCAATAGTTTACAACCGTCTCCCCAAACTCCCTTAAAATTCCCTTTCTGTCTTTAATCCCCTAGTGGGATTTCTAAGCCAACTAATTATCCTACTGTATCCCTATTAGAATGATCTTTTTAAGAACACAATCTAATCGCATTCTCCCTGCTTAAAGCCCTCCAATGGATTTGCACTCCTCTTAAGATAAAGAAGAAAATCTTTAAGTAATGATTTGCCTTGAGGTCTACCTCTATTTGTCTACATCAAAAACAAACAAACAAACAAACGTAACAAAACTTCACCTCCAGAAACCTTGAAGAATAATATAGATGTTTATATCGTCTTGGCCTGCTGGTGAATTCTAACTACAAAGTCAAGTCTCTAAAGTGAGTCACACCCAAACAATTCTACTTCTACCACCTGGTAGATTAGTATTTCTCAGTTTGAATGCACATTAACATAATCTGGTATACCTTTTATTTTTTATTTTTATTTCTGGCTGCGTTGGGTCTTCGTTGCTGCACGTGGGCTTTCTCTAGTTGTGGCGAGCAGGGCTATTCTTTGTTGCAGTGCGCGGGCTTCTCATTGCTGTGACTTCTCTTGTTGCGGAGCACGCGCATGGCACCTAGTCGTGGTAGTTGTGGCACATGAGCTCAGTAGTTGCGGCTCTCAGGCTGTAGAGCGCAGGCTCAGTAGTTGTGGTGCATGGGCTTAGTTGCTCCGCGGCATGTGGGATCTTCCTGGACCAGGGCTCAAACCCGTGTCCCCTGCATTGGCAGGCGGATTCTTTTTTTTTTTAAACATCTTTATTGGAGTATAATTGCTTTACAGTATTGTGTTAGTTTCTGCAGCATAACAAAGTGAATCAGCTATATGAATACGTATATCCCCATATCACCTCCTTCTTGTGTCTCCCTCCCACCCTCCTTATCCCACCCCTCTAGGTGGTTGCAAAGCACCGAGCTGATCTCCCTGTTCCATGTAGCTGCTTCCCACTAGCTATCTATTTTACATTTGGTAGTGTATGTATGTCAGTGCTACTGTCTTACTTCGTCCCAGCTTACCCTTCCCCCTCCCCGTGTCCTCAAGTCCATTCTCTACGTCTGTGTCTTTATTCCTATACTGGCAGGTGGATTCTTAACTACTGCGCCACCAGGGAAGTCCCCTATTAGGTTCTATCTACTGTAAGATCATTCATTTTTATAATTAACATATCTGTGCCATAATGCTACTTTGAGGTATATGTAACTAAATCATAGATGAAGATCTGGTGGTCTTAAAGAAAGAAAGTTTAGAGAATCAAGAACCAAAATTTCTAGTCTCAAAACTGCCAGTATTCCTGTGTGACCTTAAACTTCTCACTTAGCCTCTCTGTTTCTCATTTTCTTCACTGATAAAATGAACAGTTTGAACTAGATATATCTCCAGTTGTGTCCATATGGGTAATTCATTTCTTTTTCACTTACCTTATATCTACCTTAGCTAGATTTACTTATATAAATCACCTCTCCCTCATATTTTAAATTTATTGCATAAATAATAAAAATTAAAGAACATTTTTAAAAAGAAGAATCATCCAATACTATAAAGGATTAGCAATTAAAAATCTTGTTTCCTCAGCTTCTCCATATGCATAAGTATTTTAATTGTTATAACCATAGCGTGGGTTTTGTCCTGGATTATTCTGTCACTTTACATTTTATTACAAACATTTTCATATGTTTTTAATGTCATATTTAATTACTAGTTAATATTCATAGATGAGTATACTATTATTTATTTAGCCATTCCAAATGTGGATGATTGGTTTGTGAAATTAGTAGCTTGTATTTTGTTTTTTTTTTAAATAAATTTATTTATTTATTTTTGGCTGTGTTGGGTCTTCGTTTCTGTGCGAGGGCTTTCTCCAGTTGCTGCGAGCGGGGGCCACTCTTCATCGCGGTGCGCGGGCCTCTCACTGTCACGGCCTCTCTTGTTGCGGAGCACAGGCTCCAGACGCGCAAGCTCAGTAGTTGTGGCACACGGGCCTAGCTGCTCCGCGGTATGTGGGATCCTCCCAGACCAGGGCTCGAACCCGTGTCCCCTGCATTGGCAGGCAGATTCTCAATGACTGCGCCACCAGGGAAGCCCAGTAGCTTGTATTTTTTTTAGGTTATAAGGAGAGTGTTTTTCTCAGGCTTTGGGCCTTCTTAAGGAGACTGAGCCTTAATCTCTGGAAAGTGTATACCCTTAAGTCTTGTTTTCCTAAAGCTTTTCAAGCTTTACCCACATCAAAACCTCATGGATCCCTGCTTCACACGCTGTTTTTAACAGAAAACATTGAACTCTGACCTATATACCGTGTCATGGCTCTTTATTACCCATACAACCAAGTCCAAACTCTCTAGCCCTGACACTCCATCCTCAGTGAAATTTTTCCAGAATCTTGGACTTCTGACAAGACTACAGACTTGAGGCTAACCCTTTTCAATGTATTTTTTGCATGGATATTGAGCCTCTTTTTCTCCTGTATTTAACCACAACTTTCACTGGAGAGTCTTTTTAGCTCTTGGTGAAGATGATTAGAGGTGGGCTGTAATCTAAATCAAAAGTCAACCAATAAGAAGGACAAACAGAATAAAAGGCTGTTGTAGATATAGACTAGAAATTAGCTTCAGGGCTCAGAGAAGGGTTGCATATTATCCGGGAAACACTCTTGCCCATATGTCTCTTGAGTTGTATCAATAGTTGTTCACCCCAATCTCCCTGTTAATATTGTAGGATAGATGTAATGGGATGCCCTTGTAGTCATGACTACCCATTTGAGATTGGAGTAGGCTTGATGTATCAGCAATAGAGATGGTTTATGAGCCATAGATCCAGTTTGGCTTCAGAGGGATTAAATAGACTACATCTCACAACATGGCCTATTCCTTGACCATGTAATGCCACCTGCAATGTATGACTCGTCATGGTATTTTGACAAAATGAAAATTAAAAATAACAATTAGTAAATGATTTTTATTAAGTCATGTATTTTAGATTTACGAGTTATTAGGGCAACACCTGGAAAAATTGTAACAAAAGAAGACCTGGAGAAGACTATAGAGATAATACTCACAGAGACAGAAACGATGAACTTTTTAAACCTACCAACAGTCATGGTTTCTGTAGAATCTGAAGAAGCTGAGAAAGTAAGGTATGTATTGTTCAATTGTTTACATTGCTTTTGTAATTTAAATGCTAAATCAGAGGCTCTTATCCTTGTTTCCGTCTTTGGGGATTTCTGGATAAACACTGGTGGTATATGTGCCTGGTGAAATCGTATATAAAGTTACATATGTGCCTCATGAAATTACATGTAAAGTGTTTATGCTGTATGTTTTTCCTAGAAGAGGAACCCATAGCTTTACCATATTCTTTAAAAAGTAGGTGAGCTACTAAGTTAAATAATAAAAGAAATAAAGGAAGCTTCTAAGTCTCAGTATAGGTTTTAATGATTTTTTCTTTTATGCATATATGAATTATTTTCAAGTTAAAAAGAAATGACTGCCATTTTTTATATTTAAAACTTAAAAGGGAAAATATGTTATGGGGAAATGACTGAATTTACTACTGAGAGTAGATTTTCCATTTCTCTTTATTAATGAATATAAATGGATCATTAGTTTTTGCCTCATATATTTTGAAACTCTCCTGTTAGGCACATATACATTAAGGATTGTTATGTCTTTTTGGATACTTGACCCCTTTATCATTATGTAATGCCCCTCTTTATCTCTGATAATTTTCCTTGCTCTGAAGTCTGCTCTGTCTGAAATTAATATAGCTATATAAATAGATTATTAATATAGTTATTCAGATTAGTTTTCTTCAAGTATAATTTGAATATGATTCATAGTACTAAAAAACTCATCACTAAAATAATTTTTATGGTATTATTTTTATCCAAATATAAAATCTTGTAAAATTGTTTAGACTATAAAATATAGTACAATTAGATCTCAAATAGTATACTTTTTTTTGTTTTAACATCTTTACTGGAGTATAATTGCTTTACAATGGTGTATTCGTTTCTGCTTTATAACTCAAATAGCATAATTTTAAAGCCCATGAGACATAAGGGAAAGCTCCCAGGACCAGAAAAAGGAAAGGAAAAGAATAACAATGGGATAGATAAGTGATCTGAAATCAGAGAGGGAGAGATGCTAGAAGCAAATGTTAATATTAGCACATGGATCTAGAGTCCACCAGTAAGTCTTGGATCCCCCACAAATTGAGACAGCTGAAGGAGAGATTCTTATATTAAACCAATACCCTTACAAGGATCTCAGTTGTCTCAAGTAGTCCCAGGTCAGTAGGGTCTCCTAGCTACTATCATAAGCAAATACAAATTTTCTCTGGAGGAAAGCGTATCCCATTTAGACTCTTAAGATTCATTCAGTTTGAGTTTAGTAAAAATACACCAAACCAATAAAGAAACAAGTCATTATTAATGAGAATTTTAAAAATAACAAATCCTAGATCTAGATCCTGAGGACTATGGGTAATGATATTATCAAATATAAAGTATAAAATATATGTGAAATATTTAAATAAAAGATAGAGTTAAAACATCATTAACACTAAGAAACTATCAAAATGATTACTTATAATGAAAAAAATTTAAAAAGAATTTTAAAATAAAGTATGTTTATATAATTGTTAAAATTTAAAAGTAAATATTGATTTAATCTTTGATATTAATACTGATTTAATCTTTGATATTAAATAGATATTGATAATAGACTAAAGGTCTAACATACACCTAATCAGTTCCAAAAGGGCAGAATAGAAAGAATGGACGAGAGTTACTATTCAAGGAGAGTAAGGAATTCCCCAAACTATTGAAAAACACCATTCCACAGAAATAGGAATAAATAAAAGGAAATCCACACACACACAAAGGGGACGCATTGTACTCATACTCCAAAATACCAAATATTAAAAGAAGATTTTAAAAACAGAAGAAAAAAAATAAAGAACACATCATCTACAGAGAAACAAACCAATAGCATTATTAGGGATAAAGAGTGTGGCTTCATAATGATAGGAAGGTATAATAATTCTAAACTTGAAACTCCTAATAAAATAACCTCTTAATATATAAAGCAAAAATTGGAAACTTGCTAAGTATCTTATTAAAGTAGGAGGTATGAATATACCTGTCTTAATTATTGATAAGTCAATCAGATAAAATTAGTATAGTTATAGAAAATTTGAACCAAAAACATAATTTAATGGTCATATATAGAACTCTGAATTTGACAATTAGAGGATACACACTCTATTCAAGCACACATGGAACATTCACAAAAATCATCCATGTACAAGGCCATGAAGCAAGGTTTCAAAAATTTCAAAGAAGTAGTGTCAGACAAACTAAATTCTCTGGCCACAGTGGAATGAAGTTAAAAATTAATTACATAAATCTCAACTAAAACATAGATGCATATTCACATACACTTTTGGAAGTTAAAAAGCACATTTTGTAAATTCCTCATGAACCAAAGAAGAAATCATAATGGAAATCAAAGAAATACTCAGAACAAAACAATTATGAAAATAATACATACTGTGGAATGACACAAAAGCAGTACTTTGAGGGAAATTTATAGCTTTATGTCTATATCAAAATTCATAAAACCTATGTGGAGATAATGCTAGGATATTATTTGTGGGTACCAAAAGTTGTAGGGATGTTGGGGGATATAGTGTAAAAGAGTCCTTTGGAGGTAGTTTAATGCAGTCTTTCCCTAAGAAGTGTCTTGAACTTTCACTTCATTTTTTGGTGCAATCCACATTAAAGAAGGTAATTTTAAGAAAAAGCATAATATCAATAGAAAAAGATATGTGTGGTAAAAATTAATTTTTATTAATAAGTTGGGTATATATTACTTTTTATAGCCAGAGAAACAAGAACTATGAAACTCTTTGTCGAAATAGATTAGGCAATGACTTATATGTAGAAAGGATGATGCAGACTATTAATGGAGCACCAAAGAATAAACACGTTCAATGTGACAAAATCATGAAGGAAGACAAAGGTAATTTATGTTTTATTCTGCTTGCTAAATTACAATATTTTAATATATATTCTTTGAGTGTGTCGATTAACAAATCAATACTACAGTATATAAGGCAAAAATATAAATGATTTGGCCAAATCACAAGAGCTGGGTGCTGTGATCTACAGCTTTCAGAATTTGACAATTAAGTTACAAGTAATAAATACAGATTTAGAAGATTTGAATAACATAATTATCTTGATTTTTATACAGACTATATCATAGAACTTTGTATTCTTCAAATATTTATGAAACATTTATAGAAACTGATTGTTTAATGTAACAAAGCATATCGACCATAACTAATAAAATTTAAAACATGCCAAGCACTATTTTAGGCTTTTCACATACAGGCATACCTGGGAGATATTGCAGGTTTGGTTCCAGACCACTCCAGTTAAGTGAATATCGCAATAAAGCTAGTCACATGAATTTTTTAAATGTCCCAGCACATATAATATACTATAGTCTATTAAGTGTACAATAGCATTATATCTAAAAAACCAATGTATATGCTTTAATTTAAAATAGTTTATTGCTAAAAAATGCTAACCATTATAGAGGCTTCAGTGAGTCAATCTTTTTGTTGTAGAGCATCTTGCCTTGATGTTGATGGCTGCTGACTGATCAGGGTGGTGGTTGCTGAAGATTGGGGTGGCTGTAGAATTTTTTAAAAATAAGACAACGATGAAGTTTGCTACATTGATTGACTCTTCCTTTCATGAGTGATTTCTCTGTAGCATGTAATGCTGTTTGATAGCATTTTACCCATAGTAGAACTTCTTCCAAAATTGGACTCAGTCCTCTCAAACCCTGCCACTGCCTTGTCAACTAAGTTTATGTAATATTCTAAATCCTTGGGTGTCATTTCAACAATCTTCACAGCATCTTCACCAAGAGTAAATTCCATCTCAAGAAACCACTTTCTTTGCTCATCCATAAGAAGCAGATTGCAGCAATTCATTCAGGCTCTACTTCTAATCCTAGTTCTCTTGCTATTTCTACCACATCTGTAGTTACTTCTACTAAAGTCTTGAACCCCTTAAAGTCATCCATGAGGGTTGGAATCAACTTCTTCCTAACTCCTGTTAATGTTTATATTTTGACCTCTTCCTATGAATCACAGATGTTCTTAATGGCATCTAGAATGATGAGTCCTTTCTAGAAGGTTTTCAATTTATTTTGCCCAGATCCATCACAGGAATCACTATCTATGACAGCTATAGCCTTACAAAATGTATTTCTTAAATAATAAGACTTGAAAGTTAAAATGACTCCTTGATCCGTGGGCTGCAGAATGGATGTTGTGTTAGCAGGCATGAAAACAACATGAATCTCATGGTACATCTCCATCAGAGCTCTTGGGTGACCAGGTGCATTGTCAATGAGCAGTCATGTTTTGAAAAGAATCTTTTTTTCTGAGTAGTAGATCTCAACAGTAGATTTATCATAATTATTAAGGGCTCTAGGATTTTCAGAATGGTAAATGAGCATTGGCTTCAACTCAAAGTCACCAGCTGCATTAGCTCCTAGCTGGCAAGAGAGTCAGCCTGTCCTTTGAATCTTTGAAGCCAGGCATTGACTTCTCCTCTCTAGCTGTAACAGTCCTGGATGGTGTCTTCTTCCAATACAAGGCTGTTTCATCTATATTGAAAATCTGTTGTTTAGCATAGCCACCTTTATTAATTATCTTAAGTAGGTCTTCTGGTTAACTTGCTATAGCTTCTACATCAGCTCATGCTGCTTCACCTTGCACTATTATGTTATGGAGATGGCTTCTTTCCTTAAACATCATGAACCAACCTCTGCTACCTTCAGACATTTCTTCTGCAGCTTCCTCACCTCTCTCAGCCTTCATAGAATTGAAGGGAGTTAGGGCCTTGTTCTGGATTAGGCTTTGGCTTAAGGGAATGTTGTGGCTGGTTTTCATCTTCTACCCAGACCACTAAAACTTCCTCCTATCAGCAATAAGGCTGTTTTGCTTTCTTATCACTCATGTGTTCACTAGAGTAGCACTTTTAATTTCCTTCAAGAACTTTTCCTTTTCATTCACAATTTGGCTGTTTGGTGCAAGAGGCTTAGGTTTGGGCCTCTCAGCTTTCAACATGCCTTCCTCATGGAGCTTAATCATTTCTAGTTTTTTGATTTAGAGTGAGATGTGTTATTCTTTCTTTCTCTTGAACACTTAGAGACCATTATAAGGTTATTAATTGGCCTAATTTCAATATTGTCATTTCTGAGGAGTTGGGGAAGCTTGAGGAGAAGGAGAGAGATGGAGGATGAGTCAGTCAGTGGAGCAGTTGGAACATAAACTACATTTATAGAATAAGTTCACTGTCTTATATTGACATGGTTCGTGTTACTCCCAAACAATTACAATACTAACATCAAAGATCACTGATCACACCTCACCATAACAAATATAATAATAATGAAAAAGTTTAAATACTGCAAGAATTATCAAAATGTGACATAGAGACATGAGGTGAGTAAATGCTGTTGGAAAAATGGCACCAACAGACTTATTCAATGCAGGGTTGCCACAAACCTTCAATTTGGAAAAAATGCAATATCTGCAAAGTGCAGTAAATGAGGTATGCCTGTATATTAACTGATTTAATTCTCACAGCAGCCCTATGAGGTAGGAGCTCTTACTATTCCTCATTTTTCTGGGGGGGGGGGGCCGCACCCCCATGGCTTGCGGGATCTTACTTCCCCAACCAGGGATTGAACCTGGGCCATGGCAGTGAAAGTACCAAGTCCTAACCACTGGACCACCAGGGAACTCCCTATTCCTCATTTTATAAAAGAAGAAACAGGCAAAGAGATGTTAGCTAACTTGCCCAAGGTCACTCAGTTACTATGGTGGACAACGATACTCCCAGACAGTCTGGTTCTTGAACCTGTTCTCTTAACTACTATACTTACTATCTTTCAATGTTTATAAATTAACAACTCTGAGAACACTGCATTGCCAAACTTCTGAATGCTGTGGCCAAAAGTGTAATTAGAAGAAAGGTTATAATCTTAATGGCCTTTGTTACTCAGCAAAACCATAAGCTAATTCTTTAAAAAGATTAAAATAGACAAACTTCTAAGCAAGTGCTAAATCAAGAAAAGAGAAACTTATAATTAGTAGGAAAGCTTTGTGGCATCTTTACTTGCTCTTGTCCCATTCCCCTCCTCAGTAGAGTGGTGGTCTTAAAGATAGAAGCCTGCCTTCCCAGTGTGAGACCCTGGCCCTTGGTTCCAGAGGGAACAGAACAGACCTTATTCTCAAAGAATTTGGTTTGTATGTTTTAACCTGTCTAGGGGCTACCTGGAGGATTGACATAAGGCATTTGTGTTTTTTTGCCTAACCCAGAACTCTCTCAGGTGATAAGCATAATGCATTCTTCAAAAAACTGTAAGGCAGATGAAACAACTCACTGCTACCTGAGGCAAAATAATGCAATTGAGTCAAACAAGAGATACACTGAAAGCCTAGAAGAAAAAGCTGGGAGAGACTTTCTTTGGGAAATTAAGGTATTGAAAAAGGCTTGCATATACAGAGGAATTCAGAAAGTCATGCACATGCCTAGTGCAGGATGCATGCTCAGAAAAGACCTGAAAAGATCCTAAACTTTCACCTCTGGCTGATCTCTAGGCTCAGTACAAGCAGGAAGTGAAAGCTGTGGTATAGTTTTAAGCAGCCTGTCTAAGCACTGAAGGAATTCCCCAACATGGAGCCCATCTGCAAAGACTGGGAGGGGTTTTTTCCCTTTTTTTTTCTTTTTTTCCGTTCTTTCCTTCCTTTTTTTCTTCTGAGTGGGAAGAAACCCAGGTGTTCAAGGAAATCTCTGTCAGGACGCTAACTGACCAAAAGCTAAAACACAAACACTTATGAGATGATACATGACAAAGAATACAACTTTACAAAAATAGTTTAGCAAAATTACTTAGCAAACAAACAACTACCACTCACAGCAAACTATGATATCAAATCCTGAGGAAGAGACTGATTTCCAGAATTACCACATAATTATATTCAAAATGTTCAATTGTCAAAAAAAAAAAATTGCAAAGGATACAGAGGAACAAGAAGGTATAGCTCTTTCAAAGAAGAAATGAACAGAAACTCTCCCTGAGGAAGTATAGACATTAAACTTACTAGGCAAAGGTTTTAGATCAATTGTATTAAAAAAAAAAAAAGGAAAAAAAACAAGCTAAAGGAAGCTATGGACAAAGAGATAAAATAAACCAGGAGAACAGTGTGTGAACAAATAAAAAATATCAATAAAGATAGAAATTATAAAAAGAAAAAAACATAAATTCTGGAGTTAAAAGTACAATAACTGAAATGGAAAAACTCCCTAGAGTTTTCAGTAGCACATCTGAGCAGGCAAAAGAAAGAATCACCAGTTTTTAATGACAGGTCAGTTGAAATAATCCAGTCTGAGAAGCAGAAAGAAAAAATAATGAAGAAAAATGAACAGAGCCTACAGGACCTGTGGGACTCCATCAAGTCACCAACATACATATAATGGAAATTTCAGAAAGAGAGGAGAAGAAAGAGATAAAGGGGCACAAAGAATAGTTGAAGAAGTAGTGGCCTAAATATTCCCAAATTTGATAAAAGACATAAATCTGCACCTCCAAGAAGCTCAACGAACTCCAAGAAAGATAAAAATAAAGAGATCCATGCTGAGACATATTATAATCAAACACAAAGAGAAAATCTTGAAAGCAGCAAGAGAAAAGTAACTCATCATTTACAAAGGATCATCAATCAGATTACACTCAATTTTTAGCAGAAACCATGGAGGCTGGAAGCCAGTGGGACGACATACTTAAAGCACCAAAAGCAAAAACTGTCAACCAGAAATTCTATATTCTTCAAATAATCCTCATGAAGGAGAAATCTAATTAAATAATTAAAACTGAATATATCCTCATGAAGGAGAAATTAAGATGTTCCTAGATAACTAAAAGCTAAGAGAATTCAGCACTAGTAGAACTTACAAGAAATGCTAATAGGAGCCCCTTCAGGCAGAAATGAAAGGATACTAGACAGTAACTCAAAGACATATGAAGAAATAAAGAACACTGGTAAAGGTAACTACATAAGTCAATACAAAAGCCAATATTGTAATTTTGGTTCGTAACTCCTATTTTTTTGCAATATGATTTAAAATAAATGCATTAAACAATAATTCTAAACCTATGCTAATGGGCATACGAAGTATAGAGATGTAATTTGTGACAACATCAACTTAAAGTGGGTGGGATTTAGCTGTATAGGAGCAGTTTTTGTATATAATTGAAGTAAGGTAGTATTATTTCAAAATAGAATGTAAAAATTTTAAGAAATTAATTTTAATTCCCAAGGCAGTCACCAAGAAGTAACTTAAAAATTACAGAAAATAATTTAGAGAGGAATAAAAATGATACACTATAAAGAAGATCAATTAAACATTAAAGAAGACGGTCATGGAGGATTTGAAAAACAAGAAAATTTGAGACGTAAAGAAGACAAATTAAAAATGGCAGAAGCCCTTCCTAAACAGTAATTACTTTAAATAAATGGATTAAACACTCCAATTAAAGAGCAAAGGTTGGTAGGGTGGATTAAACAAAGATAACAAACATCAAAAAAACTGGAAGAATAAAAACCATGATCCATCTATATGTTGTGTAACAAGAGACTCACTATTTTTTCCAGTTTTATTGAGAAATAATTGACATACATCAATGTATAAGTACAGCATGATGGTTTGATTTACCTATATTGTGAAAAGATTATCACAATAGGTTAAACTAACATCCATCATCTCATATAGATACAATAAAAAGAAAAGTTGCAGAATATAAGATCAGCACACAAAATTCAGCTGTATTTCTATATATTACCTATGAACAACCCAAAAAGGAAACTAAGAAAGTAATTGTGTTTATAATAGCATCCTAAATAATAAAATACCTAGGAATAAATTTAACCAAGGAGATGAAGGACTTGTACACTGATACCTATAAAACATTGCTGAGAAAAATTAAAGGAGACCTCAGTAAATGAGAAATACATTCTGTGTTTATGGTTGAAAGATTTAATGTTATTAAGATGTGAATACCACCCAGAATAATCCCAAAGACTTTTTTGCAACAATAGAAAAAAAGTCATCCTAAAATTTTTATGGAATATCAAAGGATCCCCAAGTAGCCAAAACAATTTTGAAAAAGAACAAAGTTAGAGAGCTCATACTTCCTGATTTGAAAACTTGCTATAAAATTATAGTGATCAAAATGGGTGGTACTAGCATAAAGATAGATATATAGACCAAAAGAATAGAATAGAGATCCCAGAAATAAACCCTCACATATATGGTTAAATGATTTTTGATAAAGGTGCCAAGACCGTTAAATAGAGGTAAAATAGTATTTTAAGCAACTGGTGCTGGGACAACTAGATAGCCATATGCAAAAGAATAAACTTGGATTCAGACCTCATATCATATACAAAAATTAACTCAAAGTGGATCAACGATTTAAGTGTAAGAGCCAAGATTATAAAACTCTTAGAAAAAAATTGGGGTAGATATTTTTGCCCTTTGCCTTGATAATAGATTCTTAGATATGACACTAGAAGCATGGTGAACAAAAGAAAAAAATAGATTTATTGAGCTTCATCAAAATTAAAAACTTCTGTGCATCAAATAACTATCAAAAAAGTGAAAGGACAACTTACATAATGGAAGAAAATATTTGCAAATCTTATCTCTGTTAAGGTCTAGTATCCAGACTATAGAAGGAACTTTTATAATCCAAGAACAAAAACACAAACAACGCAATTAAAAAATGGGCATAGGACTTGAACAGACATTTTTCGAAAGAAAGAAAACAAATTGGCCAACAAGCACAGGAAAAGGTGTTAAACACCATTAGTCATTAGAGAAATGCAAATCAAAACCACAATGAGATTAAGGACCTAAATGTAAGACCTGACACTATAAAACTCTTAGAGGAAACATAGGAAGAACACTCTGACAGAAATCACAGCAAGATCTTTTTTGACCCACTTCCTAGAGTAATGGAAATAAAACCAAAAATAAACAAATGTGACCTAATGGAACTTAAAAGCTTTTGCACAGCAAAGGAAACCATGAACAAGATGAAAAGACACCCCTCAGAATGGGAGAAAATATTTGCAAATGAAGCAACTGACAAAGGATTAATCTCCAAAATATACAAACAGCTCATGCAGCTCAATATCAAAAAAACAAACAACCCAATCAAAAAATAGGCAGAAGACCTAAATAGACATTTCTCCAAAGAAGACATACAGATGGCCAAGAGGCACATGAAAAGCTGCTCAACATCACTAATTATTAGAAAAATGCAAATCAAAACTACAATGAGGTATCCCCTCACACCAGTTAGAATGGGCATCATCAGAAAATCTACAATAAATGCTGAAGAGGGTGTGGAGAAAAGGAACCCTCTTGCACTGTTGGTGGGAATGTAATTTGATACAGCCACTATGGAGAACAGTATGGAGGCTCCTTAAAAAACTAAAAATAGAATTACCATATGACCCAGCAATCCCACTACTAGGCATATACCCTGAGAAAACCATAATTCAAAAGGACACATGTACCCCAGTGTTCATTGCAGCACTATTTACAATAGCCAGGACATGGAAACAACCTAAATGTCCATTGACATATGAATGGATAAAGAAGTTGTGGTACATATATACAATGGAGTATTACTCAGCCATAAAAAGGAACGAAATTGGGTCATTTGTAGAAATGTGGATGGACCTAGAGACTGTCATACGGAGTGAAGTGAGTCAGAAGGAGAAAAACAAATATCATATGTTAATACATATATGTGGAATCTAGAAAAACAGTACAGGTGAACCGGTTTGCAAGGCATAAATAGAGACACAGATGTAGAGAACAAACGTAGGGACACGAAGGGGGGAAACTGGGGGGTGGGGGTGGGTGGGATGAATTGGAAGATTGGGATTGACATATATACACTAATATGTACAAAATAGATAACTAATAAATATAATAAAATTGGAGGAATTACATTAAAAAATTGAATTAAAAAATTTAAAAAAAAACCCACAATGAGTTACTACTTCTCACACATTAAATGGCTATAATTAAAAAAACAAGTGTTGGGACTTCCCTGGTGGCGCAGCGGTTGGGAATCTGCCTGCCAGTGCAGGGGACACGGATTCGATCCCTGGTCCGGGAGGATCCCACATGCCGCGGAGCGGCTGGGTCCGTGCGCCACGGCTACTGAGCCTGTGCTCTGGAGCCTGCAAGCCACAACTGCTGAGCCTGTGTGCCTGGAGCCCGTGCTCCACAACTAGAGAGGCCACCACAATGAGAAGCCCACGCACCGCAACGAAGGGTGGCCCCCGCTCGCCGCAACTAGAGAAAGCCTGTGAGCAGCAACAAAGACCCAGCGCAACCAAAAAAAAAAAAAAAACAAGTGTTGACAAAGAAGTTGAGAAAATGGAGTTCCCATACAGTGCTGTTGGGAATGTAAAATGGTACAGCTGCTGTGGAAAGCAGTTTGGTAGTTTCTCAAACAATTACACAGAATTGCCATATGACTCAGCAATTCCACTCCTAGGTATATATAATACCCCACAGAATGGAAAATAGGTACTCAAATATATGTACACACATGTTCATGGCAGCAATTTTTACCATAGTCAAAAAGTAGAAACAACTGAAATGTCCATCAGTGGATGAATGGATAAACAAAATGTGTAAATACATGCAATGAAATATAATTCAATCACAAAAAGGAATCAAGTACATTCTCTGAGCAACTTCCCCTATTCTACCCTGGAAGATGTCAGAAATTTCTTCTCTGGAGAGGACAAAATAGAGGCTCTTTAGCTGGGGAACACCAGGCACAGATCAAGACATGGGTACTTAACAAACAAACAAAACAAACAAACAAAAAACAGGCATACTGAATGCTACACAAAGAGACTCCTCTGAAATCCTCTCCTCTGTCATGGAAGGCTTGTAGAACATAGGTAGCAAGACTCTTAACCATCCATTATCTGGATGTACCACAGTTAATTTATCCATTTACCTACTGAAGGGCATCTTGATTGTTTCAAGTTTTGGCAATTATCAATAAAGCTGCTATAAATATCTGTGTGCAGGTTTTTGTGTAGACATAAGTTTTTAACTCCTTTCGGTAAATGTCAAGGAGCACTATTGCTGGATTGTATGGCAACAGTATTTTTATTTTTGTAAGAAATAGCCATACAGTCTTCCAAAGTGGCTGTACCATTTTGCATTCCCAGAAGCAATGATGAAGAGTTTCTGTGGTTCCATGTCCTCACCAGCATTTTGTGTGTTTTTTTTTTTTTTGCAACTCATTTTTGTTTGTTTGTTTGTTTGGTTGGTTTTTTGGCTGCATTGTCCAGCTTGAGGGATCCTAGTTCCCCAACCAGGGATGGAACCCAGGCCCCAGCAGTGAAAGCATCAAGTCCCAACCATGGACCACCAGGGAATTCCCCTCATTTTTGTTTTAATTTGTACTTCCATGATGACATATGATGTGGAGCATATTTTTGTATACTTACTTGCCATCTGTATGTCTTCTTTGATGAGGTGTCTGTTAAGCTCTTTGGCCCATTTTAAAATTTGGTAGTTTGTTTTCTTATTGTTAAGGATCAAAAGATATTTGTATATTTTGGACAATAGTCCTTTTTCAGATGTATCTTTAGCAAATGTTTTCTTCCAATATGTGGCTTGTCTTGTTATTCTCTTGACATTTCTTTTTACAGAGCAGACATTTTTAATTTTAATGAAGTCCAGCACATCTATTATTACTTAATGGATTGTGCTTTTGCTGTTTCTAAAAAGTCATTGCCATACCCAAGGTCATCTAAATTTTCTCCTATGTTTTATTCTAGGAGTTTTCTAGTTTTGCTTTTACTTTTAAGTCTATAATGAGTTTTTAGTTAATTTTTCTGAAGGATGTAAGATCTGTGTATAGATTACTTTTTTTTTTGCATTTGGATGTCCAGTTGTTCCAGCACCATTTGTTGAAAAGACTATCTTTGCTCCATTTGTTTTTTTCATTCCTTTGACAGAGATCAACTGACTATATTAATGTGGGTTTATTTCTGAGCACTCTATTGTGTTCTATTCACATTGTCTTGATTACTGTAGCATTGTAGTAAGTCTTCAAGTTGAGTAGTGTCAGTCCTCCAACTTTGTTCTTTGTCTTCAATATTGTGCTGGCTCTTCTGGGTCTTTTGCCCCTTCACATAAACTTTAGAATCAGTTTGCTGATATGCACAAAATAACTTGTTGGGATTTTGATTGGGATTGCATTGAATCTATAGATCAATTTGGGAAGAACAGACATCATGACAATGCTAAGTCTTCCTATTAATAAACATGGAATATTTCTCCATTTATTTCATTCTTTGATTTTGTTCATCAGAGTTTAGTAGTTTTCCTCATAATAGATTTTGTACATATTTTGTTAGATTTATTACTATTCCATTTTTGGGGTGCTAATGTAAATCATATTGTTTTAAATTTCAAATTCCTTTGTTCATTGTTGGTATACAGGATAGAGATTGACTTTTGTATAGTATTAACCTTGTACCCTGCAACCTTGCTGTAATCACTTACTAGTTCAGTAGTTTTTGTTAATTCTTTCAGATTTTCTATATAGATGATTATGTCATCCGAGAACAAAAACAGCTTTATTTCTTCCTTTCCCATCTGTATTTCTTTTATTTCCTTTTTCTTATCTTACTGCATTAGCTTGGACTTCCAGTAGGATGTTGAAAAGGAGTGATGAAAGGGGACATCCTTGCCTTGGTCCTGATCTTAGTGGAAGATCTTCTAGTTTCTAGAAGAAACCCATTAAGTATGTTAGCTGTAGGTTTTTATAGATGTTCTTTGTCAAGTTAAGTTCCTCCTCTATTCCTAAATTGCTGAGAGTTTTTATCATGAACGAGTGTTGGATTTTGTCAAGGGCTTTTTCTGAATCTGTTGATATGATCAAGTCATTTTTCTTCTTTGGCCTGTTGATGTGATGGATTAATTATATCAATCAATTTTCCAATGTTGAACTAGCTTTGTATACCTGGGATAAACTCCACTTAATTGTGGTGTATAATTCTCTTTATATACTGCTGGATTTGATTGCTAATATTTCATAGAGGATTTTTGCATCTGTGTTCATGAGAGTTATTGTTCTGCCATTTTCCTTTCTTATGGTGTTTTTGTCTGTTTTTGGTATTAGAGTAATGCTGGCCTCAAAGTATGAGTTAAGAAGTATTCCCTCTGTTTCTATCCTCTGAAAGATATTGCAGGGAATTGGTGTAATTTTCTCCTTAAATTATTGGTAGAAATCAGTGGATCTATCTGGGCCTGGTGCTTTCAGTTTTGGAAGATTATTAATTATTGATTCAATTTCCTTAATTGATATAGGGCTGTACAGATTGTCTATTTCTTCTTGTGTGAGTTTTGGCAGATTGTGTCTTTCAAGGAATCGGACAATTTCATCAAGGTTATCAAATCTAGTGGCATAGAGTTGTTCATAGTATTCCTTTGTTATCTTTTTTTTTTAAATAAATAAATTTATTTATTTATTTATGGCTACGTTGGGTCTTTGTTGCTGCGTGCAGGCTTTCTCTAGTTTTGGCGAACGGGGGCTGCTCTTCCTTGCCGTGCGCAGGCTTCTCATTGCAGTGGCTTCTCTTGTTGTGGAGCACGGGCTCTAGGCATGTGGGCTTCCATAGTTGTGGCACATGGGCTCAGTAGTTGTGGCTCGTGGGCTCTAGAGCACAGGCTCAGTAGTTGTGGTGCATGGGCTTAGTTGCTCTGCAGCATATGGGATCTTCCTGGACCAGGGCTTGAACCCGTGTCCCCTGCATTGGCAGGCAGATTCTTAACCACTGCGCCACCAGGGTAGTCCCCTTTGTTATCTTTTTAATGTCCATGGAATATGTAGTGATATCGTCTCTTTCACTTATGATATTAGTAATTTTTTTCTTAGTTATCCTGGCTAGAGGCTTATTGATTTTATTAATCTTTTCTAAGAACCAACTTTTAGTTTCATTGACTTTCTCTATTGATTTCCTGTTTTCAATTTTACTGATTTCTGCTCTAATTCTTTTTTTTAAATTAATTAATTAATTTATTTATTTTTGGTTGAGCTGGGTGTTTGTTGCTGTGCGCCGGCCTTCTCTAGTTGCAGCAAGCAGGGGCTACTCTTCTTTGCGTTGCCCAGGCTTCTCATTGCGGTGGCTTCTCTTGTTGCAGAGCACGGGCTCTAGGTCTGCAGGCTTCAGTAGTTGTGGCTTGTGGGCTAAGAGCGCAGGCTCAGTAGTTTTGGTTCATGGGCTTAGTTGCTCCGCGGCATGTGGGATCTTCCTGGACAAGGGAACGAACGAACCCATGTCCCCTGCACTGGCAGGCGGATTCTTAACCACTGCGCCACCAAGGAAGCCCTGCTCTAATTCTTTTTTATTTTATTATTTTTCATTGAGATATAATTGACATATAACATTAGTTTCAGGTGTACAACATATCAATTAGATGTTTGTGTATATTGTGAAATGGATCATGATCATGATCATAAGTCTAGTTAACATTCGTCACTGTACATAGAAAAGTTTTTTTCTTGTGATGAGTACTTTTAAGATCTACTCTCTTAGCAACTTCCAAATATACAATACGGTATTATTAACTATAGTCACCACTCTGTACATTACACCCCCATGCCTTATTTATTTTATAGAGGGAAGTTTGTACTTTTAACCCCCTTCACCCATTTCGCCCACCCCTCACTCCCTTGCCTCTGGCAATTACCAGTCTGTTCTCTGTGTCCGTGCTCTCTCTCTCTCTCTTTTTTAGATTCCACAGATAAGTGAGATCATAAGGTATTTATCTTTTTCTGTCTGGCATATTTCATGTAGTATAATAATCTTAAGATCCATCCAGGTTGTTACAGATGGCAAGATTTCATTTTTTCATGGCCATATATTATTACATTATGTATATATACCACATCTTCTTTATCCATTCATCCCTCAAGGATCACCTAGGTTGCTTCCATATTTTGGCTATTGTACTAATTTTGCTATGAACGTGGGGGTGCATATATCTTTTCAAGTTAGTGTTTTCCTTTTCTTCTTATAAATGCCTAGAAGTGGAATTGCTGGATGATATGGTAGTTCTATTTTTAATTTTTTGAGGAACCTCCATACTGCTTTTCATAGTGCTTACACCAATTTACATTCTCACCCATGGTGCACAAGTGTTCCCTTTTCTCCACATCCTTGCCAACACTTATTTTTTGTATTTTTGATAATAACCGTTTTAACAGGCATGAGATGATATCTCATTGGGTTTTGATTTGCATTTCCCAGTTGGTTAGTGATGTTGAGCACCTTTCAAGTACCTGTTGGCTATCTGCATGTCATCTTTGAAAAAAGTCTATTCAGGTCCTCTGCCCATTTTTAAAATTAGGTTGTTTGTTTTTAATGTTGAATTATGTGAGTTCTGTGTATATTTTTAGATATTAACCCTTTATAAGACATACTGCTTGAAAATATCTTCTCCCATTCAGTAAGAGGCCTTTTCATTTTGTTGATAGTTTCCTTTGCTGTGCAAAACTTTTTAGTTTGATATACTAGTCCCATTTGTTTATTTTTGCTTTTGTTTCCCTTTCCTGAGGAGACATATCCAAAAAAGTATTACTAAGACCAGTGTCAAAGAGCATACTTCCTATGTTTTCTTCTAAGAGTTTTATGATTTCAGGTCTTACATTCAAGTCTTTAATCCATTTTGAGTTAATTTTTATGTATGGTGTAAAATAGTGATCTAGTTTCATTCTTTTGCCTGTGGTTGTCCAGTTTTTCCAACACCATTTACTGAAGAGACATTTCTTCCCCCATTGTATATTCTTGGCTGTTTTGTTACAAATTAATTGACAATATATATGTGGGTTTATTCCTGCGCTCTCAGTTTTGTTCCATTGATCTATGTGTCTGTTTTTATGTCAGTAGCATACTGTTTTAATCACTATACTTTTGTAATATAGTTTCCTTTTCTTTTTCTTTTTGGCTGTGTTAGGTCTTCGTTGCTGTGCGTGGGCTTTCTCTAGTTGCAGTGAGCGGGGGCTACTGTTCGTTGCAGTGCACAGGCTTCTCGTTGTGGTGGCTTCTTTTGTTGTGGAGCACAGGCTCTAGGTGTGTGGGCTTCAGTAGTTGTGGCATGTGGGCTCAGTAGTTGTGGCTCACGGGCTATAGAATGCAGGCTCAGTAGTTGTGGCACACGGGCTTAGTTGCTCCGCGGCATGTGGGGTCTTCCTGGACCAGAGATCAAACCCATGTCCCCTACATTGGCAGGTGGATTTTTAACCACTGAGCCACCAGGGAAGTCCTGTAATATAGTTTCAAATCAGAGAGTGTGATGCCTCCAACTTTGTTCCTTGTTACACAAGATTGCTCTGGCTGTTTGGTTTTTCTTGTGGTTCCATACAAATTTTGGGACAATTTGTTCTATTTCTTTGAAAAATATCATTGGAATTTCGATGGAGATTGCATGGAATCTGTGGAGTGCCTTGGGAAGTATGGACATTTAACAATACTGATTCATCTAATTCATGAGCATGAAATATCCATTTATGGATATTTGTGGCTTCCATTTATTTGTGTCTTCCCATTTATTTGTGTCTTCTTCCATTACTTTCATTAATGTCTTGTGGTTTTCAATATAGAGGTCTTTCAACTTCTTGGTTAAATTTATTCCTAGGTGGTGTTTTTTTGGGGTGGGGGGATACATTTGTGAATAGGATTTTTTTCCTTTATTCCTCTTTGTGATAGCTTGTTATTGGTGTATAGAAATGCAGCAGATTTTTGTGTATTGATTTTATATCCTGTAATTTACTGAATTACTTTATTTGTTCTAACAATTTGTTGATGGAGTCTTTAGGCTTTTCTGTATATAATATGTCATCTGCAAAGAGTGACAGTTTTACTTTTTTCTTTCCAATTTGGATGCCTATTTCTTTTTCTTGCCTATTTTCTCCATCTAGGACTTCCAATATTATGTTGAATAAAAGTGGAAATTGTGGGCATCCTTGTCTTGTTCCTGATATTAGAGGAAATGTTTTCAGCTTTTTATTGTTGAGTATGATGTTAGATGTGGGCTTGTCATATATGGCCTTTAATATGTTGAGGTCTGTTCCCTCTATACCCACTTTGTTGACAGTTTTTATCATAAACGGATGTTGACTTTTGTCAAATGCTTTTTATCCTCTATGATCATATAGTTTTATGCTCATTTTGTTAATGTGCTATATCACACTGACTGATTTGGGGATAAAAAATTACGCTTGATCCCATTCTAAAGTTCAACATTTTTATTCTCTTTTCCCATCTTATGTTTTTGATGTCACATTTTATATCTTTTTAGTTTATGTATTCATTGACTAATTATTGTCATCATAGCTATTTTTACTATTTTTTCTTTTAATCTTCATACTAGCTTAAAAGTGATTACTCCACTACCTTACTATATATTTACCTTTTCAGTGAGACTTGTTCTTTCATGTTTCCTTGTTACTAATTAGCATCCTTTCTTTTCAGCTTAAAGAAGTCCCTTTAGCATTGTTTTTCAAGAGGGTATTAAATCGTTTATTGGTTACACATGATAAAGGATGCTACACAAGCTTCATTCCCATCTATAACTTTATCTGGTACCATAATTCAATTTAGATATATCGCATAGGATGTGCCAAGAATCACATTAATAACCAAAAAACTCCATGACTTTGCTTGGGTGACCCTTTTAACGGTGAACTCCAGGTCACAACACAGTAACTGTCAGTTCAACTACACCAAGGTTTCTGAAGACAATGGCTTCTCCACCCAAGCAGGTTGTAAATAAATTTCACATGGAACCTGGCATTACCCTGAAGGAATTCTAACTTCACACTGTTGGGGTAGTTTACCAAAATGGCTGCCGAGTAGACTAACTTTACATAGCACATTTTAAAAAGACACATTTATTCAGTGTCATGATCAGACTATTACATTTAGCAATCAACAACATGGGTGCAAAAAACAAAAAATCTACATTAAAACCCTTTGTTGGAATGCTTTATACTTTCCACAGAACAGAAACTAAAATAACCTGTTATACAATTAGTCATAAATACAGTCCTCGAGCTTTTTTTTGCCCATACACATGAGTATTGTCTAAAACATGTCTTCTTTGTAGCACCTAGGCCCTGCCACCACTGTGCTTGGCTGAGTTCACAAATCTGTTGTAACCTGTAGCTTCCCTGTCACTTCTCTGGCTCTCCTCTCCTGCTAAGCTTTGTTTCCTGGCAGCAATTAAAACCTTCTGCCACTGCCATAGCTACTGCTGCTGCTGGAACCACCATAGCCACCTTGGTTTCGTGGTTTGGCAAAGTATTGGCCCCTACCACCACAGGGCCCAGAACTTCTGCCTCCAAAGTTTCCTCCTTTCATGGGTCCAAAATTTGAAGACTGATTATTATAATTGCCAAAATCATTGTAGCTTCTGCCACCTCCAAAACTGCTTCCATCATTACCAAATCCATTATAGCCATCCCCACTGCCACCATATACCCCACCACCACAGCTGCCACCAAAGCCACCTCGACCACTGAAGTTTCCTCCACAACCGAAGTTGTAATTCCCACCAAAACCACCTCCGTGACCACCACCAAAGTTTCCAGAACAACTTCCACTTCTTTGGCTGGATGAAGCACTAGCCATCTTTTGCTTAGATAGGGCTTTCCTTACTTCACAGTTGTGGCCATGCACAGAGTGGTATTTCTGAATGACAATCTTGTCTATGGAGTCATGGTCATCAAAGGTTATGAAAGCAAAGCCTCTCTTCTTGCCACTGCCTCGGTCAGTCATGATTTCAATCACTTCAGTTTTCCCATACTGTTAAAAAAACAATCTCTGAGGTGATGTTCTTCAGTGTCTTCTTTAATGCCACCAACAAAAATCTTTTTCACAGTTAAGTGTGCACCAGGTCTTTGAGAATCTTCTCTTGAGATGGCCTTCTTTGATTCACAACTCTTCCATCCACCTTTTGTGGCCTTACATTCATGGCGGTAACCACCTCTTCCACAGTGGCATGTGTGACAAACCCGAAGCCTCTGGAGTGGTGAACTGTGTGGTGAACGCACACAGTCTGTGAGCGTCCCCCATTGCTCACAATGGCTCCTCAGACTCTCATTGGTTGTTTCAGAGCTCAAACCTCTGATGAAGAGCTTTCGCAGCTGGGAGCTGGGAGACTCTGACTTAGACGTGACGGCAGTGGAGGAGGGGAGACTTCAACGATGCTTACTCAGTAGCATGCACAGGCAGAAAGGGTCCTTGAGCATTTCTTATAAGGCCAGTTTAGTGGTGATAAATTCTTTTAGCTTTTGCTTATCTGGGAAACTCTATGTCTTCTTCAATTTTGAATGATAACTTTGGCAGGTAGAGTATTCTTGGTTGGAGGTTTTTTTCTTTCAGCACTTTTAATACATCGTTATACATTATGTATTTATGGAGCAATAAAAAAGCATGTCTTCCTTGCCTGATTTTGGTTGAAATTGAAAGAGATTCAGGAGTCACAGAGATGGAAATAAATGTAGTACCTTTATTACTGATGAAGTTAATTGAAAAATGTAGCCTTAAATCCACAGCTAAGTGGACTTGCTGTTTTTCCCCTCCAGAATAGATCTTACCAAGAGTAACTGGCACAGCTAGAAAAGCACAGACCTCCTCTGCATGGGTGAGAACAGACCAGAATGCATGCTTTTTGCAAGTGAGCAGGCTTAACAAAAGAATCCAGAAGTGGCTGAGCTGCAATTCCTTCTCCTAAACTCTCCTATAGGATTAGCCATTTCTCTTTCCCTGGCAATTAGTGAATGAGGGACATCAAGAAGCCAGAAATGTCAATTTAGCTGAAGTTGCCTCTGTAAAGATTCACAAAAACTGAGGAAAAGTTTTCCCACCTAACAGTATACATACAATAATTTATTATAGAAGTGTCATTTCAAATAAATGGATAATTCAATAAATGAATTAGTGTTCCTGGCTAACTTTTGAAAATACAGTTAAATCCTAAAACTCGTAGGTTTCATAAAAACAGTTTGTTTTCTATGTATATTATACTACAATAAAAATTCTTTTTAAAAAGTATGTGTGATATGAGCTCATTTTTATTAAAAAAATGCATATATATTTGTTCGTATACAAACACATATATATTTATGTCAGTCTGGAAGGACATGCATGAAAATGTTAGCAGTTATTGTTTTTAGGTGATGGAAGTGTAAGTCTTACCTTTTCTTTTACAGTAAGCATGTCTTTTTACTCAGCTAAAATAAAATTATTTTTCTATAAATGTTATGTGGCCAATTGTTACTCTTTTATAGTCTGAATTAAAATAATAGATAGAAGCAATGTTTTAAAACTTGTAACAACTATTTGCACAATCGTACACTCAGAAATGCTCAAAACATAGGTATAGTAGGGAATACTTTTTTTTCTGATAGTAGTTAAAATAAGATTTCTTTAATAGTGTATGACAGTATAAAATTGGGAAGTCACACTCATTATTCTATCTTTACATGATATTATGGCATGTACATAATATCTGTTTCTTAGGTTTTCTCTTTCTTAGGTTAATTCAATTTATTCCAGTGAACAAATGTAATGATGTTACCTAAACTAAAATTACCAACGAATGTTATTTGTTATCTTTAAAGAAGAAACAACTCTAAATCACCCCAACATTTTACATTGCTCATTTATAACTTGTATATTTATTTATGTAACAATTATCTTATTAGTGACCATGTAACAATATATCTCTATATGCTCAACTTACTAAACTTTTAGTTAAAGGAAGAAAAAGAAGGTTAGGTAATTCAAAATTCAAATAAATAATTTCTTTCTAAGGTCTTTTACTTTGTGACCATGGAAATTGTACCCTTTTCAATTCAGCAAAATATCCTAGGTATTTATTTACTCTGTGCATGACTTTGTTAGATACTATCAAGATAAGTTCATTAAGATAGAAATGTTATTATGAGATGTGAATTAACATTCTTACTAATTGAAAACATTGTTAAATACCAGAGCTCCTTCATTCCACATCATGAAAATAAAAGTTCTAACAATGAAGTAGTTGCATTTATTAGATCTAGATCCTGTTTTGATTTTCAGGGAAAATAACTTTTTATTAAATCACTGTACTTTAACTGAAAGTTTAGTAAGGTTAGCATGTAGGAATATATCGTTACATGGTCACTGATAAAATAATTTATATATGAGAATTTCATTGTTATATCAGCAGTAAAAGGGGTTGGGCACTTTTCATTTTTATATATTAAAGGTAAATAACATTACCAATTTTTGTTTGGAGGCCATTGTTATATTTGCTAATTTGATTAAATATAGATAACAAACAAAAATTTAAAAAGAGAAAGTAATACCGTACTAGTCTATAAATTTCCTGAGAACAGAGTCTATCACTTTCCCAAGTACAAACTTTACACATAAGTATATAGGAAATTTAACTTGATAAAAATGGAATTATATGATTACAAATAAAAAGTACTGTAGAATATAGCATGTTATATGTTAACCTTAAGTAAAGCACCTTAAAACCTTATTATAACATGGTTGTCCAGGGCCATATCAAGGCAGCCCTATACCGACAGACTAATGAGATTATGTGGCACCAGTTTGGGATAAAGGGAGGAAGGTGTGGGGATCAGAATAGATGGTGAGGATTATTTGGAGCTATTACTAAAACATTAAGGTATTTGTAGATGCTAAAAGTGTAATGGCTATGGATCTCTTAAGGTGTCCTCTTGATCTACTTCTTTTTCATTGTTATCTACTTCCTGCCATTGTTGGAAAACAATAGTATTTTTTCCCTGAACAATAGATTTTCTTATCTTAGATTTTGCTATAACTCTTTATATATAAGCTAAAATATTAGAATTTGGTTCAAAATAATTTTTACCTTTCTGTTTCTTTATTTAGGCATAATGTCCACTGCTTGGGATTTGTATGATTCTTATAATGCTATGGAGCTTTCATCTTTACCAGTAAAACCATCTACAGTTGATTCAAGTAGTAAAGCAAGCATACCTTCTAAAGACTGGGACCAAAGGCTGCCAGGGAGTAATTTAGAAAAAAGTAAGATTTCATTTATTTCAGTTTTTTAAAAATTGGGGTAAAATTGGTATATAACATTATATTAGTTTCAAGTGTACAACATAATAATTCAATCTTTGTATACACTACAAAGTGATCACCACAATGTCTAGTTACTATCTGTCACCCTATAATTAACCCACCCCCTTTACCCATTTCACCTACCCCCCAACCTCCTTCACCTCTAACAACCATGAATCTGTTCTCTGCATTTATGAGTTTTGTTTTTGTTTTGTTCTTTACATTCCACATATGAGTGAAATCATATGGTATTTTGTCTTCCTCTCTCTGACTTATTTCACTTAACAGAATACCCTGCATTTCCCTGGTAATTAGTGATGTTGAACATCTCATGTACCATTTGGAAAAATTGTCTGTTTTGCTTATCTGTCAATTTTTAATCAGACTTTTTTTTTTTTTTGCTATTGAGTTCTTTGAGTTCTTTATATATTTTGGATTAATCCCTTATCAGATATATGGTTTGCAAATATTTTCTCCTATTCAGTAGGTTGTCTTTTCATTTCGTTGATGGTTTCCTTTGCTGTGCAGAAACTTTTTAGTTTGATGTAGTCCCACTTGTTTATTTTTGCTTTGGTTGCTTTTGCTTTGGAGTCAGATCTAAAAAATCAATGCCAAGACCAATGTCAAGAAGCTTACTGTCTATGTTTTCTTCTAGGAGATTTATGGTTTCAGGTCTATGTTTCAAGTCTTTAATCCATTTTGAGTTAATTTTTACATTCAGTGTAAAATAGTAATCTAGTATCATTCTTTTGCTTGTGGCTGTCTAGTTCTCCCCACACCATTTATTGAAGAGACTGTCCTTTCTCCATTGTATATTCTTGGCTCCTTTGTCATAAATAATTGACAATATATGTGTGTGTTTACTTCTGTGCTCTCTATTCTGTTCCATTGATCTATGTGTCTGTTTTTATGTCAATACCATGCTGTTCTGATTACTAGTGCTTTGTAGTATAGTTTGAAATTAGGGAGTGTGTACCTCCAGCTTAGTTCTTCTTTCTCAAGATTGCTTAGACTATTCACTGTCTTTTGTGGTTCCACACAAATTTCTGAATTATTTGTTCTAGTTCCGTGAAACCTGCCATTGGAATTTTGATAGGGATTGCATTGAATCTGTAGACTGCTTTGGGTCACATGAACATTTTAACAGTGTTAATTCTTCCAATCCATGAGCATGGACTACCTTTCCATTTATTTGTATCTTTTAAAATTTCTTTTATTAGTGTCTTGTTATTTGAGATTTTTTGGAATGATGTTTTCACGTGACATTTTTAATAAATTCTTTTGTAGCAGTTACAATATTTTCTTTCTGGTGGAACATGAAAAATACAACTTTTGCTTAGAAATAGCATTGTTACTCTTTCACATGGTCTTGGACTTTGAACTGAAATTTTTATTTTTTCTTGGATACCTGTCAAGAGTTTCAAAGATTGTATCTTTCTCTGTCGCTTCTTTACTTGCTCTTAAACTTTTTTCATACATGTAGGTTCCACAGTTTTCTCTTTCTCTTTCTATACGTTAGATAACTTGTAAGAAAAAGAAAATATGCAAGCTCTGTGACAACATAAAATGGAGATACATTAACAACAATGGCTTTTAATTGGGGACAATTTTACCTTTCCTAGGGGACACTTGGCAATATCTGGAGACATTTTTGGTTGTCATGACTATGGTGACATTTTGGGTAGATGCCAAGGATACTGCTAAAATTTCATCAATTCACCAAACAGCCCCACAACAAAAAAAATTATCTGGCCAAAATGTCAATACTACCAAGGCTTGGAAATCCTGCATTACAAATTTAGCTTTTAGTATGTTAAGTTTTAAGATTAAATGTTATAATTAAAACCAACACAAAATTGTAATTCTCCAGATATACTGCTATGAAAGAACTTTTACAAAGTTCAGTTATAAGAAGTTTGTTAAGTTCCACTTCTGATTATTTTGTGATTATATAATTTTTCTCTCCAGATTCTGAACTTCTGAGTCTTTTTCTCCTAGAATGATATTACTACATTTAAGGGATGGTCTTTACTTCAGACTAACTATACCCTGGCAACGTTTTGTAAAGTTTTGGTAAATTTTCATAAATTGAACTCAAATATTTCTACTCTCACTAATTTTGACCCAAAGACAAATGTAATGTTTAAAAATAGTAAATCATTAAATATTTTGAAAAGCCAAGTTTAAAAAGAATTGGTAATATTCAGAAAACAATTACCTTATTTATAATGACTACATACCCTTCAGAGATACAGATTCATGGAACTTATCACCTTATAACTTGCTCTATCACTGTTTCTCAACTTTAATGTTAAAAATGTCTAAACTTTAGATGTGTTGGTTTTTTTAAAATGATATTTACGGTATGTAGACTATATCCATATTTTACTGAAAGTTATTTATAATGAACACCAGTTCATTTTCCCAGAGGAAAGTGAAGGGGAAGAATGAATCATTAGTAACCACTAAGGAAACATTATTTTTTGTTGTTTAAGTATTAATGTCCATACAGTAGGTTTGCTTTTAGAAGATTCCAAAAATTGCTAGGAAAAAATCAATCTTAGACTAAAAATTACATGGGACTTCAAAATATATTATCCCACCCCCATTGAAGCCATTGAGCCACAAAAAAGTGTTAGTGGAAGGTCCTACAAGGAAAATGTCTCAAATTGTGGGTCTTTTATTTCATGTGTGTATGGGTGTGCTTTTAAAAGCAAAAAGGGATAATATAATTATATTCAATAACTACAATACAAAGTGAAAATAAATTTTATTTTATTATTATGGCCAGTTAGTGGAATAGGAGACCCCAGAACTAGGAAAAGGGAGAAAATAAAACATAGAAAAATGTATGCAACAGAGCCAAATGATCAGATTTATTGAGAATTAAAGTAATTCAGATAAAAACTAGGACTAGGTCACCTCTAAGGTCCCTTTTGACTCTGAGATTTTGTAATGTAAACACAAAGAGAAAAACGTTAAATATGATCCATATTGCTTTAAGAAGTATTTCTATTCCATTTAAACTTTGAATGTATGGGTTATATTTTAACCTCTATTATCATATTCAAGGGAAAAAGAGGCCCATAGTTTTCATTTTTGAAAGTGTATAAGGCCATAGCTCAGTTCACAGAGAAAAATTATTTTCTCTTAAGGGCTTTTTTTTTCTTTTGCAGTAGGGTTTTAGATTTTAAAAAATGAGTAGGCATTTTAAGCAAAGGTTTATAGAAAAGTTGAGCAGATAGTACTGAGAGATTCATATAACTCCATCTTTGTCCCAACTCCACACACAATTTCCCCTATTTTGAACATCTTACATTAATGTAGTACATTTGTTACAATTCATGAACCCATATTAATATATTATTATTCATAGTTTACATTACAGTTTAATCCTTGTGCTGTACTGTTCTATGAGTTTTGACAAATGCATAATGACATATTTCCACTATTACAGTTTTACATGGAATAATTTCACTGACCTAAATTTCTCCTGTGCTCCACCTATTCTATCATTCCTCCTTCCCTATACCCCTGGCCACCACTGATCTTTTTATTGTCTCTGTATTTTTGCCTTTTCCAAAATATCATATAGTTGGAATTGTATAATATACAGCCTTTTCAGACTGGCTCCTTTCACTAAACAATATTCATTTAGGATTTCTCTATGTCTTATCATGACAGCTCATTTATTTTTATCACTGAATAATATTACATTGTATGGATGTACCACTGTTTGTTTATCTATTACTTTATTGAAAGATATTTTGGTTGCTTCTAGTTTTTGGTGATTATAAATAAAGCAGCTATAAACATTCATGTGTTGGCTTTTTGTGTGGATATAAGTTTTCAACTCATTTGGGTAAATACCTAGGAGTATGATTGCTGGATCATATAGTGAGAGTATGCTTAGCTTCTTAAGAAACTATGAAACTGTCTTCAAAAGTGGTTGTACCATTTTGCATTGCCACAAGCAATGAATGAGTATTCCTGTTGCTCTCATTCTTGGCAATATTTGATATTGTTACTTTTTTTGGATTTTTAGCTATTCTTTTTAAAATTTTTTGACATATAATGGATACAATATTATATTAGGTTCTGTTTTACAACATACTGATTCAACATTTAAATACATTATGAAATAATCACCAGGATATGTTCAGTAACCATCTGTCATCATACAAAGTTATTACAGTATTATAAGCTATATTCCTTATGCTGTATATTACTTCGTTGTGACTTATTTTATAACTGGAAGTTTGTACCTCTTAATCCCTTTTACCTGTTTCACCCAACCACCCACACTCATTTCCTCTGCAACCCCCTGTTTGTTCTCTGTATCTATGTCTGTTTCTGGTTTTTGTTGTTTATTTATTTTGGTTTTTTGATTCTACATGTAAGTGAAATCATATAATATTTGTCTTTATCTGACTTATTTCACTTAGGAAAATGCCCTCTATATTCATCCATGTTGTTGCAAGTGGCAAGATTTCATTCTTTTCTATGGTTTGGTATTATTCCATTATATATATACCATATCTTCTTTATCCATTTATCTATCAATGAACACTTAGGT
This sequence comes from Balaenoptera musculus, assembly GCF_009873245.2. Classification (NCBI taxonomy): domain Eukaryota; kingdom Metazoa; phylum Chordata; class Mammalia; order Artiodactyla; family Balaenopteridae; genus Balaenoptera; species Balaenoptera musculus. Next base: position 57,668,322 of record NC_045785.1, on the reverse strand, counting down.
TGTTTCCATATCTTTGCTATTGCAAATAATGCTGCTATGAATATTGGAGTGCATGTATCTTTTCAAATTAATGTTTTCATTTTCTTCAGATATATACCAAGCAGTGGAATTGTTGGATCATATGGTAATTCTATTTTTAGTTTTTTGAGGAATCTTCATACTGTTTTGCATAGTGGCTGTACCAATTTACATTCCCACCAACAGTGCAAGAGGGTTCTTTTTTCTCTACATCCTTGCTGACACTTGTTACTTATTGTCTTTTCTTTTTTCTTTTTTTCTTTTTTTTGGCTGCGTTGGGTCTTCGTTGCTATGTGAGGGCTTTCTCTATTTCCAGCGAGCGGGAGCTACTCTTCATTGCGGTGAACGGGCTTTTCTTTGTTGTGGCCTGTCTTGTTGTGGAGCACGGGCTCTAGGTGCGTGGGCTTCAGCAGTTGCAGCACGTGGGCTCAGTGGTTGTGGCTCACGGGCTTAGTTGCTCTGCGGAACATGGGATCCTCCTGGACAAGGGATCAAACCCGTGTCCCCTGCATTGGCAGGTGGATTCTTAACCACTGTACCACCAGGGAAGTCATTACTGTCTTTTTGATGTTAGCCATTCTGATAGGTTTGAAGTGATATCTCATTGTAGTTTTGATTTGCATTTCCCTGATCATTAGTGATGTTGAGCATCTTTTCATGTGTCTGTTGGCCATCTGTATGTCTTCTTTGGAAAAATATCTACTTAGGTCCTCTGCCCATTTTCTAATCTGATTATTTGGTTTTTTGATATTGAGATGTATGTGTTCTTTATATATTTTGATATTAACCCCTTATCAGATACATGATTTGTAAATGCCTTCTCTTGTTCGGTAGATTGCCTTTTCATTTTGTTGATAGTGTGCTTTTCTGTGCAAAAGCTTTTGAAATTGATGTAGTCCCATTTGTTTATTTTTGCTTTTGCTGCCCTTGCCTGAGGTGACAGATCCAAAAATGTATTACTAAGACTTATGTCAAAGAGTTTACTGTCTGTGTTTTCTTCTAGGAGTTTTATGGTTTCAGGTTTTACATTCAGGTCTTTAATCTGTTTTGAGTTTATTTTGTATATGGTTTAAGAAAGGAGAGCAGTTTCAGTCTTTTGCGTATAGCTTTCTGGTTTTTCTAACACCATTTATTGAAGAGACTGACTTTTCCTCATTGTATATTCTTGTCTCCCTTGTCATAGATTAATTGATCATATAAGTGTGGGTATATGTCTAGACTCTCTATTCTGTTCTATTGATCTATTGTGTCTGTTTTATGCCAGTACCATACTATTTTGATTTCTTTAGCTTTGGAATATAGCTTGAAATCAGGGTGCATGATACCTCCAGCTTTGTTCTTCTTTCTCAAGATTGCTTTGGCTCTCTGGGGTCTTTTGTGTTTCCATACAAAATTTAGAATTATTTGTTCTAGTTCTGTGAAACATGTCATTGCAATTTTGATAGGGATTACACTGAATGTGGAGATTGCCTTGGGTTGTACAGACATTTTAACAGTATTAATTCTTTCAACCCATGTGCAAGGTATATCTATCCATTAATTTGCCTTGACTTCAATTTCTTTAATCAATGTCTTACAGTTTTCAGAATATAGTTCTTTTACCTCTTTTGTTAAAGTTATTTCTAGGTATTTTATTCTTTTGGATACAGTTGTAAATGGAATTGTTTTCTTAATTTCCCTCTGATAGATTGTTATTAGTGAATAGAAATACAACAGATTTCTGTACATTAATTTTTTATTATTTATTTATTTATTTTTGGCTGTGTTGGGTCTTCGTTGCTATGCAGGGGCTTTCTCTAGTTGTGGTGAGCAGGGGCTACTCTTTGTTGTGGTACGCGGGCTTCTCATTGCGATATGCGGGCTTCTCATTGCGATGGCTTCTCTTGTTGAGGAGCATGGGCTCCAGGCGCGCAGACTTCAGCAGTTGTGGCACGCAGGCTCAGTAGTTGTGGCACACGGATTTAGTTGCTCTGCAGCATGTGGGATCTTCCTGGATGAGGGCTTGAACCCATGTCCCTTCCCTTGGCAGGTGGATTCTTAACCCCTGTGCCACCAGGGAAGTCCCTACATTAATTTTTATACTGGAACTCTACTGAATTCACTTATTAGTTCTAATACATTTTAGGTGGAGTCTTCAGGATTTTCTGTATATAGTATCAGGTCATCTGTAAACAGTGACAGTTTTACTTTTTTCTTTCCAATTTAAATGCTTTTTATTTCTTTTTCTTGTCAAATTGCTGTGGCTATGACTTTCAATACTACTGACTTTGTTGTTGTTGTTTTTTTAACATCTTTATTGAAGTATAATTGCTTTACAATGATGTGTTAGTTTCTGCTTTATAACACAGTGAATCAGCTATACATATACATATATCCCCGTATCTCCTTCTTCTTGCATCTCCCTCCCATCCTCCCTATCCCACACCTCTAGGTGGTTACAAAGCATGGAGCTGATCTCCCTGTGCAATGCGGCTGCTTCCCACTAGCTATCTATTTTACATTTGGTAGTGTATATATGTCCATGCCACTCTCTCATTTCATCCCAGCTTACCCTTCCCACTGCCTGTGTCCTCAAGTCCATTCTCTACGTCTGCGTCTTTATTCCTATCCTGCCCCTAGGTTCTTCATAACCTCTTTTTTTTTTAGATTCCATATATATTCCATATATATGTAATATGGTATTTGTTTTTCTCTTTCTGACTTACTTCACTCTGTATGACAGACTCTAGGTCCATCCACATCACTACATATAACTCAATTTCGTTTCTTTTTATGGCTGAGTAATATTCCATTGTATTTATGGGCCACATCATCTTTATACATTCATCTGTCGATGGACACTTAGGTTGCTTCCATGTCCTGGCTATTGTAAATAGAGCTGCAATGAACATTGTGGTACATGACTCTTTTTGAATTATGGTTTTCTCAGGGTATATGCCCAGTAGTGGGATTGCTGGGTCATATGGTAGTTCTATTTTTAGTTTTTTAAGAAGCTCCATACTGTTCTCTGTAGTGGCTGTACCAATTTACATTCCCACCAACAGTGCAAGAAGGTTCCCTTTTCTTCACACCCTCTCCAGCATTTACAGTTTGTAGATTTTTTGATGATGGCCATTCTGACTGGTGTCAGGTGATACCTCATTGTAGTTTTGATTTGCATTTCTCTAATGATTAGTGATATTGAGCATACTTGCATGTGTTTGTTGGCAATCTGTATATCTTCTTTGGAGAAATGTCTATTTAGGTCTTCCACCCATGTTTGGATTGGGTTGTTTGTTTTTTTGATATTGAGCTGCATGTGCTGCTTGTAAATTTTGGAGATTAATCCTTTGTCAGTTGCTTCATTTGCAAATATTTTCTCCCATTTTGAGGGTTATCTTTTTGTCTTGTTTATGGTTTCCTTTGCTGTGCAAAAGCTTTTAAGTTTCATTAGGTCCCATTTGTTTATTTTTGTTTTTATTTCCATTTCTCTAGGAGGTGGGTCAAAAGGACCTTGCTGTGATTTATGTCATAGAGTGTTCTGCCTATGTTTTCCTCTAAGAGTTTGATAGTGTCTGGCCTCACATTTAGATCTTTAATCCATTTTGAGTTTATTTTTGTGTATGGTGTTAGGGAGTGTTCTAATTTCATTATTTTACATGTAGCTGTCCAGTTTTCCCAGCACCACATATTGAAGAGGCTGTCTTTTCTCCATTGTATATTCTTACCTCTTTTATCAAAAATAAGGTGACCATATGTGTGTGGGTTTATTTCTGGGCTTTCTATCCTGTTCCATTGATCTATATTTCTGTTTTTGTGCCAGCACCATACTGTCTTGATTAGTGCATCTTTGTAGTATAGTCTGACGTCTGGGAGCCTGATTCCTCCAGCTCCGTTTTTCTTTCTCAAGATTGCTTTGGCTGTTCGGGGTCTTTTGTGTTTCCATACAAATTGTGAAATTTTTTGTTCCAGTTCTGTGAAAAATTCCATTGGTAGTTTGATAGGGATTGCATTGAATCTGTAGATTGCTTTGGGTAGGATAGTCATTTTCACAATGTTGATTCTTCCAATTCAGGAACATGGTATATCTCTCCATCTGTTTGTATCATCTTTAATTTCTTTCTTCAGTGTCTTATAGTTTTCTGCATACAGGTCTTTTGTCTCCTTAGGTAGGTTTATTCCTAGGTATTTTATTCTTTTTGTTGCAATGGTAAATGGGAGTATTTCCTTGATTTCTCTTTCAGATTTTTCATCATTAGTGTATAGGAATGCAAGAGATTTCTGTGCATTAATTTGGTATCCTGCTACTTTACCAAATTCATTGATTAGCTCTAGTAGTTTTCTGGTAGAGTCTTTAGGATTCTCTATGTATAGTATCATGTCATCTGCAAACAGTGACCACTTTACTTCTTGTTTTCCAATTTGGATTCTTTTATTTCTTTTCCTTCTCTGATTGCTGTGGCTAAAACTTCCAAAATTGTGTTGAATAATAGTGGTGAGAGTGGGCAACCTTGTCTTGTTCCTGATCCTAGTGGAAATGGTTTCAGTTTTTCACCATTGAGGACGATGTTGGCTGTGGGTTTGTCATATGTGGCCTTTATTATGTTGAGGTAAGTTCCATCTATGCCTACTTTCTGAAGGGTTTTTATCATAAGTGGGTGTTGAATTTTGTCGAAAGCTTTCTCTGCATCTATTGAGATGATCATATGATTTTTCTCCTTTAATTTGTTAATATGGTGTATCACGTTGATTGATTTGCGTATATTGAAGAATCCTTGCATTCCTGGGATAAACCCCACTTGATCATGGTGTATGATCCTTTTAATGTGCTGTTGGATTCCGTTTGCTAGTATTTTATGGAGGATTTTTGCATCAGCGATATTGGCCTGTAGTTTTCTTTCTTTGTGACATCTTTGTCTGGTTTTGCTATCAGGGTGATGGTGGCCTCGTACAATGAGTTTGGGTGTGTTCCTCCCTCTGCTATATTTTGGAAGAGTTTGAGAAGGATAGGTTTTAGCTCTTCTCTAAATGTTTGATAGAATTCTCCCGTGAAGCCGTCTTGTCCTGGGCTTTTTTTTGTTGGAAGGTTTTTAATCAAAGTCTCAATTTCAGTGCTTGTGATTGATCTGTTTATATTTTCTATTCCTTCCTGGTTCATTCTGCAAAGGTGATGCTTTTCTAAGAATTTGTACATTTCTTCCAGATTGTCCATTTTATTGGCATATAGTTGCTTGTAGCAATCTCTCATGATCGTTTGTATTTCTGCAGTGTCAGTTGTTACTTCTCCTTTTTAATTTCTATTTCTATTTATTTGGGTCTTCTCCCTTTTTTTCTTGATGAGTCTGGCTAATGGTTTATCAACCTTGTTTATCTTCTCAAGGAACCAGCTTTTAGTTTCATTGATCTGTGCTATTGTTTCCTTCATTTCTTTTTCATTTATTTCTGATTTTTTCTTTATGATTTCTTTTCTTCTGCTAACTTTGGGGTTTTTTGTTCTTCTTTCTCTAATTGCTTTAGGTGTAAGTTTAGGTTGTTTATTTGAGGTGTTTCTTGTTTCTTGAGATAAGATTGTACTGCTATAAACTTCCCTTGTAGAACTGCTTTTGCTGCATCCCATAGGTTTTGGGTTGTCGTGTTTTCATTGTCATTTGTTTCTAGGTATTTTTTGATTTCCTCTTTAATTTTTTCAGTGATCTCTTGGTTATTTAATAGTGTATTGTTTAGCCTCCATGTTTTTGTATTTTTTACAGATTTTTTTCCTGTAATTGATATCCAGTCTCATAGCTCTGTGGTCAGAAAAGATGATTGATACGATTTCAATTTTCTTAAATTTACCAAGGCTTGATTTGTGTCCCAAGATATGATCTATCCTGTAGAATTAGCACTTGAGAAGAAAGTGTATTCTGTTTTCTTTGGATAGAATGTCCTATAAATATCAATTAAGTCCATCTTGTGTAACATATCATTTAAAGCGTGTGTTTCCTTTTTTATTTTCATTTTGGATGATCTGTCCATTGATGAAAGTGGGGTGTTAAAGTCCCCTACTATGATTGTGTTACCGTCGATTTCCCCTAATATGGCTGTTAGCATTTGCCTTATGTACTGAGGTGCTCCTATGTTTGGTACATAAATATTTACAATTGTTTTATCTTCTTCTTGGATTGATCCCTTGATCATTATGTAGTGTCCTTCTTTGTCTCTTGTAATAGTCTTTATTTTGAAGTCTATTTTGTCTGATATGAGAATTGCTACTCTAGCTTTCTTTTGATTTCCATTTGCATGGAATATCTTTTTCCATTCCCTCACTCTCAGTCTGTATGTGTCCCTAGGTCTGAAGTGGGTCTCTTGTAAACAACATATATATGAGTCTTGTTTTTGTATCCATTCAGCCAGCCTATATTTTTTGGTTGGAGCATTTAATCTGTTTACATTTAAGGTAGTTATCAATCTGTATGTTCCTATTACCATTTTCTTAATTGTTTTGGGTTTGTTATTGTAAGTCTTTTCCTTCTCTTGTGTTTACTGCCTAGAGAAGTTCCTTTAGCATCTGTTGTAAAGCTGGTTTGGTGGTGCTGAATTCTCTTAGCGTTTGCTTGTCTGTAAAGGTTTTAATTTCTCCATCAAATGGTAATGAGATCCTTGCTGAGTAGAGTAATCTTGGGTGTAGGTTTTTTCTGTTTCATCACTTTATATATGTCCTGCCATTCCCTTCCGTCTTGCAGAGTTTCTGCTGAACGATCAGCTTTTAACCTTATGGGGATTCCCTTGTATGTTATTTGTTGTTTTTCCCTTGCTGCCTTTAATATTTTTTCTTTGTATTTAATTTTTGAAAGCTTGATTAATTTGTGTCTTGGCGTGTTTTTCCTTGGATTTATCCTGTATGGGACTCTCTGTGCTTTCTGGACTTGATTGACTATTTCCTTTCCCATATTAGAGATTTTAACTATAATCTCTTCAAATATTTTCTCAGATCCTTTCTTTTTCTCTTCTTATTCTGGGACCCCTATAATTTTAATGTTGGTGCATTTAGTGTTGTCCCAGAGGTCTCTGAGACTGTTCTCAATTCTTTTCTTTCTTTTTCCTTTATTCTGCTCTGCAGTAGTTATTTCCACTATTTTATCTTCCAGGTCACTTATCCGTTCTTCTGCCTCAGTTATTCTGCTATTGATTCCTTCTAGAGAATTTTTAATTTCATTTATTGTTTTGTTCATCATTGTTTGCTCTGTAGTTCTTCTAGGCCCTTGTTAAACATTTCTTGTATTTTCTCCATTCTATTTCCCAGATTTTGGATCATCTTTACTGTCATTACTCTGAATTCTTTTTTAGGTAGACTGCCTATTTCTTCTTCATTTGTTTGGTCTGGTGGGTTTTTATCTTGCTCCTTCATCTGCTGTGTGTTTCTCTGTCTTCTCATTTTACTTAACTTAGTGTGTTTAGGGTCTCCTTTTTGCAGGCTGCAAGTTCGTATTTCCTGTTGTTTTTGGTGTCTGCCCCCACTGGGTAAGGTTGGTTCAGTGGGTTGTGTAGGCTTCCTGGTGGAGGGGACTGGTGCCTGTGTTCTGGTGGATGAGGCTGGATCTTGTCTTTCTGGTGGGCAGGATCATGACCGCTGGTGTGTTTTGGGATGTCTGTGACCTTATTATGATTTTAGGCAGCCTCTCTGCTAATGGGTAGGGTTGTGTTCTTGTCTTGCTAGTTGTTTGGCATAGCATGTGCAGCACTGTAGCTTGCTGGCTGTTGAGTGGAGCTGGGTCTTAACGTTGAGTTGCAGATCTCTGGGAGAGCTTTCGCTATTTGATAGTATGTGGAGGTGAGAGGTCTCCTGTGGACCAGTGTCCTGAACTCGGCTCTCCCACCTCAGAGGTACAGGCCTCACACCTGGATGGAGCACCAAGACCCTGTCATCCACATGGCTCAGAAGAAAAGGGAGAAAAAAGGAAAGAAAGAAAGAAAAAATAAAATAAAAGTTATTAAAATAAAAAATTTTTAATTATTAAAAATAAAAAAAATTTAGAAAGTAATATAAAAAAGAAGAAAAAAAGAAAGAAAGAAGAGAGCAACCAAAGCAAAAAACAAATCTACCAATGATAACAAGCACTAAAAAGTATACTAAAAAAACAAACAAACAAACAGAAACGGACAGACAGAACCGTAGGACAAATGGTAAAAGGAAAGCTATACAGACAAAATCACACAAAGAAGCATACACATACACACTCACAAAAAGAGAAAAAGGAAAAAAAATCTATATATCTATGTATGAAAAAAACAAAAAAAGAAGAGAGCAACCAAATCAATAAACAAATCTACCAATGATAATAAACTCTAAATACTAAACTAAGATAAACATAAAATCAGAAACAAATTGATGCAGAAAGCAAACCCCAAGTCTACAGTTGCTCCCAAAGTCCACTGCCTCAATTTTGGGATGATTCATTGTCTCTTCAGGTATTCCAGAGATGCAGGGTACATCAGGTTGATTGTGGAGATTTAATCCGCTGCTCTTGAGGCTGCTGGGAGAAATTTCCCTTTCTCTTCTTTGTTCGCACAGATCCCGAGGTTCAGTTTTGGAATTGTCCCCGCCTCTGCATGTAGGTCGCCTGAGGGCATCTTTTCTTCTCTCAGTCAGGATGGGGTTAAAGAAGCAGCTGATTAGGGGGCTCTGGCTCACTCAGGCCGAGGGGAGGGAGGGGTATGGAATGCAGGGTGAGCCTGCAGTGGCAGGGGCTGGCATGACGTTGCAACAGCCTGAGGTGCGCCGTGTGTTCTCCCAGGAAAGTTGTCCCTGGATCATGAGACCCTGGCAGTGGTGGGGTGCACAGGCTCCCGGGAGGGGAGGTGTGGATAGTGACCTGTGCTTGCACACAGGCTTCTTGGTGGCTGCAGAAGCAGCCTTAGAGTCTCACACCCATCTCTGGAGTCTGCGCTGATAGCCACAGCTTGTGCCTGTCTCTGGAGCTCGTTTAGGCGGTGCTCTGAATCACCTCTCCTCGTACATCCTGAAACAATGGTCTCTTGCCTCTTAGGCAGTTCCAGACGTTTTCCCGGACTCCCTCCTGGCTAGCTGTGGTGCACTAGCCCCTTCAGGCTGTGTCCACGCAGCCAACCCCATTCCTTTCCCTGGGATCTGACCTCCGAAGCCAAAGCCGAAGCATCAGCTCCCAGTCCCCACTCACCCCGGCGGGTGAGCAGAGAAGCTTCTTGGGCTGGTGAGTGCTGGTCGGCACTGATCCTCTGTGCAGGAATCTCTGTGCTTTGCCCTCCTCACCCCTGTTGCTGTGCTGTCCTCCGTGGCTCCAAAGCTTCCGCCCGGCCACCCCCTGTCTCCACAGTGAAGGGGCTTCATAGTGTGTGGAAACTTTTCCTCCTTCACAGCTCCCTCCCAGATGTGCAGGTACTGTTCCTATTCTTTTGTCTCTGTTTTTTCTTTTTTCTTTTGCCCTACCCAGGTACATGGGGAGTTTTTTGCCTTTTGGGAAGTCTGAGGTCTTCTGCCAGCATTCAGTAGGTGTTCTTTAGGAGTTGTTCCACATGTAGATGTATTTCTGAAGTATTTGTGGGGAGGAAGGGAATCTCCACATCTTACTCCTCTGCCAACTTGAAGATCTCTCTAATACTATGTTAAATAATAGAGGGAAGAGTGGGCATCTTTGTCTTTTTCCTGATCTTAAAGGCAATGCTTTCAGCTTTTCACCGTTGAGTATGATATTAGCTGTGGGTTTGTCATATATGGCTTTTATTATGTTGAAGTATGTTTCCTCTATTACCACTTTGTTGACAGTTTTTATCATAAACTGATGTTAACTTTTATCAAAACTTTTTTCTGCATTTATTGAAATGATCATATGATTTTTATCCTTTGTTTTGTTAATGTGGTGTATCATGTTGATTGAGTTGCAGATACTGAGCCATCTTTGCATGCCTGGGATAAATCCCACTTGATTATGGTGTATGATCCTTTTAATGTATTGTTGTATTTTGTTTGTTGATATTTTGTTGAGGATTTTTGCATCTATGTTTTCTGGGATATTGACCTGTTGGTTTCTTTTTGTTTTTACTGTCTTTGATTTTTGTATCTATGCTGGCCTTATAGAATGAATTTGGTCGTGTTCCCTCTTCACTCTTTTGGAATAATTTGAGAAGAATAGGTAATAATCCTTCTTTAAATATTTGGTAGAATTCATCAGTAAAGCTGTCTGGTCCTGAACTTTTGTTTGTTGGGAGGTTTTTAATTAGTGAATCTCCTTACTAGTAATCTGTTTGTTCAGGTTTTCTATTTTATTATGATCAGTCTTTGTAGGTTGTGTATTTATAGGACTTTATCCATTTCTTCTAAACAACAAATTGGCTGTCCAATTTGTTTGCATGTAATTGTTCATAATAATCTCTTATAATACTTTATATTTCTGTAGTGTTGGTTGTAACTTTTCCTCTTTCATTTCTGATTTTATTTATTTGAGCCCTCTTTCCTTCTTGAAAAGTCTGGCTAAAGGTTTATCAATTTTGTTTATTTTTTCAAAGAACCAGCTCTTAGTTTCATTGATTTTTTTTCTATTGTTTTTTAGTGTCTATATCATTTATTTCTGCTCTGATCTTTATTATTTCCTTCCTTTTAGTAACTGTGTGTGGGGGTGTTGGTTCTTCTTTCTCTAGTTCCTTTAGGTGTAATTTTAAATTGTTTGAGATTTTTCTTGTTTCCTGAGATAGACTTGTATCACTATAAACTTTCCTCTGAGAACTGCTTTTGTTGCATCCCATAGATTTTGTAATGTTGTATTTCCACTTTCATATCTCAAGGTATTTTTGATTTTCTCTTTGATTTCTTCAGTAACTCACTGGTTTTTTTGTAGCATGTTGTTTAGACTCCACATGTTTGTGTTTCCAGGTTTTTCTTGTAGTTGACTTCTTGTCTCATACCTTTGTGGCCAGAAAAGATGCTTTATATGATTTCAGTCTTCTTAAATTTACTGAAACCTGTATGTGGACTAACGTGTGATCTACCCTGGAGAATATTCAATGTGCACTTGAAAAGAATGTGTATCCTGCTGTTTTTTGGATGAATGTTTTGTATGCCTATTAAACAATCTGATCTGATGTGTTGTATAAGCCAAATGTTTCCTTTTGATTATCTGTCTGGATGATCTGTCCATTGATGTAAGTGGGGTGTTAACGTCCCTTTCTATTATTATACAGTTATGTATTATTGTTATATTATTCTACAATTATAATAATTCTTGTTAAATTATTATAAAATCTTTCCCTTTATGTCTATTTGTATTAGCTTTATGTAGTTAAATATTCTTATGTTGAGTGTATATATATTTACAAGTGTTTTCCTTTTTGTTGGGATGATCCCTTTATCATTATATTATGCCTTTCTCTGTATCTTGAAATAATCTTTGAAGTCTATTTTGTCTGATATAAGTATAGTTAGTCCAGCTTTCTTTTTATTTCCATTTGAATGGAATACCTTTTTCCATTCCCCCACTTTCAGTCTTCCTGTTGGTAACTCATTTTCTTTTTCACAATTCCATTCTAATGTATCTGTGGTATTTCTGAGTTTATCTCTTTGTGGAGCTTTTTTAGCAGATGCTCTACATATTGCAGTCCACTTGTGTTGACATTTTACCAGTTTAAGAGTAGAAATCTTCCCCCCTTTATATCTTTTCACTCTCCCCTGTTTATATACTTGCCCTAAATATTTCCTCTAAATATTTAAATGGAGTATTTGAACATTAGAACTGTATCAGCTAGTTATAATTTTTATATCAACCATCAAACATAATGAAGAAAACTGAAGAGAAGAAGGAAATTGTATTTACCTATATTTTTACTCTCTCTGATATTCCAAAATTCTTTTTTAAAATAATTTCCTTTTTGTTTAGCCATTCTCCTTTAGCCATTCTTAAGGAAGATCTGCTGGCAACAAATTCTCTTAGTATTTCTTCATCTGAGAATATCTTAATTTCACCTTTATTCCTATAAAATATTTTTAGTGGATATAGAATTCTGGGTTGAAAGTTATTTTCTCTCATCACTTAGAAAATGTGTGTCACTTCCTTCTGGCCTCCATAGTTTCTGATGATAAATCTGCTGTTATTCAAATTATTTCTCTCCGTATATAAGACATCATTTCTTCCTTAATGCTTTCTATATTTTTGTTTACTTTGTTTTCAGTTTTGAGAAATTTGAGTATGATGTTTTGGTGTGGATTTCTTTAGGTTTATCTTCTTTGGAATTCACTGAGTTTCTTGATTCTGTATGTTATTCTTTGCTAAATTTTGGAAATTTTCAGCTATTATTTCTTCAAGTACATTTTTCAGTCTCATCCTCTTTCTGCTCTCCCCAATGACATGAATGTTAGATATCTTGTTATAGTCCCACAGGCCTTTGAGCCTTTGTTCTTTTTTGTTTTTTTCAGATTATTTTCTTTCTGTTTTTCAGATTAGGTAATTTCTATTGTTCTCTCTTCAAGTTCACTAATTCTTTCCTCTGTCCCCTCCATTTTGCTGTTGAGCCCATCCATTGAATTTTAAAATTTTGATTATTTCATTTTTCAGTTCTAAAATTTCCATTTGGTTCTTGAATTGATTTACTAAGATTTTTAATTTCTTTGATAATACTTTCTATTATTCCATTTGTTTCAAATGTGTTCATAAATGCTTGAAACTTTTTTTTGATGATTGCCTTAAACTGTCCGATAATTCACATATCTCTGTCATCTCAGTGTTGGCATCTATTGATTTTATTTGTTTTTTTGTTTGTTTGTTTCATTTAGGTTGAGATTTTCTTGTGTCTTTGTATGATGAGTGACTTTCAGTTGAAATTTAGAAATTTTGGGCATTATGTCATGAGAACTGAATCTTCTCTAAACCTTCCTTTTTAGCAGGCTTTGTTTGACACTATTTTGACAGGGGAATTTACTGCTCCATTACTGCTAGGCGGGAGTAGAAGTGGGGTTTTGTAGAAATCCATGTTCTCCACTTGGCCTTCAATTACAGTGAGGGAGGGGATCATCTCCTCATTACTGTTTTGCAGGGGCAGGCGGGGAGCTCTGATTTCCATTGAAACATGACTGGGAGGGATAGGAGCACCTCATTACCACTCCCTGACACCATGGATTGGGACTTGGCTTTATTACTTTGGGGCGGTTCTGTAAGTTCTGACTCTACCAGTCCAACTCTGACTATTCTATTGGGGAGAAGAAGGGACACCTTGTTACTGCCAGGTAGGTGTGGAATTCCATGTTCCCCAACTGGTCTCTGCTGACATTGCAGAAAGGGCAGCACAGTTATTATTTTTGTTAGGATTGAAAGTCCTGGTTCCTTACTGATCCTTTTCTGACACCACACCCACTGGAAGGCTGGGAGATTGGGATGCCTTGTTAGAGCCTGGCAAGGATGGAAGTCTAGGCTCCCCACTTGGCTAGTGGAATTTGTGGAATGGGTGGGGCTACAATTTTTTCTCTGTGTTTTTGTCTGGAGTGGAATGGTTATATTCTAAAAGTTTTTTTTTTTTTTTTTCTTGCAAGGTTTTTCTTTTCCTGGTCTTTTGGCTAGAGAGAGGAGGTTTGTCTGGAGTATATGCAGCAATAAGGAATCCAGGGAACTCACCACTGTGTCATTCCTTGGGTCCTGAGCTCTCTTGTTGCTTTGCCTCCTTCTATCAAAGGTTTTCAAAGGCTTCCTATGTTTGTTTTATATATGATGTCCAGGGTTTTTAGTTGTATTTAGAAGAGGAATAAGAAAAAGTGTCTACTTCATCTTCATGGGTGGAGGATTCCCCTTCATTCTGTTTTTTTACTAAGTAATGTGGTAGGCAGAATAATCATTCCCCAAATATATACACATCCCAATCTCTGGAGCCTGTGAATAAATTACCTTACATGACAAAAGAGACTTTCCAGATGTGATTACATTAAGGATCTTCAAAGAAGGAGGTTATCCTGGGTTACCGGAGTGGACGCAAACTAATCACACGGGTACTTAAAATTGGAGCACTTTTTCCAGTTCTGGTCAGAGAGAAATGTAATGACAAAAGACTATCAGAGAGATGCAATATTGCTGTCTTTTGAAGATGGAGGAAGGGTTGCTGGTGTCCTCTAGAAGTTGGAAAAGGCAAGGAAATGAATTCTCCTCTAGAGCCTTCAGAAAGGAACATAACCCTATTAACTTTTTGGTTTTAGTCCAGTGAGACCTGAGTCAGACCTCTAACCTACAGAACTCTAAGATAATACATTTGTATGGTTTTAATCCACTAAGTTTTTGGTAATTTGTTATAGCATCAATAAAAATAAAATCAATAAAAATTAATTTATTGTTCCTATAAAGCAATAATCAAATCAAACCTTTATCTGAAGACTGATAATAATTTTATTTCAATTTGAATAAAAATATATAGAGATACAAATTACCTTATGAGTTATCATTGCTTATTTTCTGGAAAACAGACATTTTTGAGTGGTTAAGAATTCCAAAATGAGATAATTTATGTATATCTTGTATGTGCTTGGTTTGTAAAAGGCATTCAATAAATGTCTATTGAAGTTGTTAAATACTGGAGGAAAACAAATAGTGATGTCAAAATGTCATTTCTTAAATCTTTAGAATGTACAAACCAGCTAATATTATTTGAATTATTTTAGCATTGCATCATATTTGTATTTTACAGTTAGTGAAGGTAGTTCTCTAATGGATATTGAAAATGTAATTCTGGCTAAAGTCCATGAGGAAGAAGAAGACAACTCAGAGGCAGTATTGAAATCTGATAAGTTCCAACAGGACTTATTTTTTATGGAACGAGTTATAATGGAAAATATATTTCAGCCAAAACTTGCAGCTTATCGTCAGCTTCCTGTTTTAAAAGGTATTTAATACATTATATACTAAAACACTAAAAAACTTTTTTTAAAAAACATGGTGTTGTTTTGAAATAAAGATTTTATACTTTACAAAAGATATTTTAAAATGATCACTTTTAGTCAAGCTCAAATAATTTTAAAAATCGAATGATGTTATTATTTCTAAATGCAATATCTAGACTGAGTTATCACTGATCAGAAGACATTTTTATATAGTTTTCAGCACTAAACATGTGAGTAGCAAGAGTCCAGACCAGGAACCCCAAAGAAAAAGGTGTAGACCCTTACCTTTGGCTCTTTCCTCTCCGTTGTTCCCTCATTGAATTATCCTCTCATAATCAAACCCCCCTTTCCATTGCCATTTATACTTTCCAGGTTCTAGCTTTTATTACCTCTCCCTAATTTAATTATATACTCTTATTGCTACAAATCCCATCTCATAGATTCACAAAATATTTTGAAGGATTTGAGAGATTATCTAATTCAACTTTTCAATTTCAATTCCCAGCTTTCAAGTATGGATTAGGGCAAACTCCTTTATGAAATCTTTCTTGATCCTTCAAGTCAAAAGTGATCGTCTATATGCCTACATCAAAAAATTAGGTTACAAAATTGCATGTGTGACAAATGGATGTAAACCTTTTTGGTTACTTACATCTAAGAATATTGAAAAACTATGTTTCTTATCTCATATTAGGTTGATGTTTTAAAATTTTTATCATTTATATAAACTTTTCATCCCATAATTAGAGTTATAAGATTAAAGTTTTACTGAGTACTGTAAATTTATTTATTTATTTATTTATTTATTTATTTATTTATTTATTTATTTATTTATTTATTTATGGCTGTGTTGGGTCTTCGTTTCTGTGCGAGGGCTTTCTCTAGTTGTGGCAAGCGGGGGCCACTCTTCATCGCGGTGCGCGGGCCTCTCATTATCGCGGCCTCTCTTGTTGCGGAGCACAGGCTCCAGACGCGCAGGCTCAGTAATTGTGGCTCACGGGCCCAGTTGCTCCGCGGCATGTGGGATCTTCCCAGACCAGGGCTCGAACCCGTGTCCCCTGCATTGGCAGGCAGATTCTCAACCACTGCGCCACCAGGGAAGCCCTGAGTACTGTAAATTTTGATGTTTTGAAAACAAAACTGGTGGTAGATCACTTCTTTAAATGTATCTAAGAAATAGAAATATAGTAGGAAATTTTTTAATGAGGTAAGATTTACATATAATGAAATACATATATTTTAACTACATAATTTGATACATTTAAGAATGTATAAGCCTGTATAACTAATACTGTAATCAAGACAGAGAATATATTTACCAACCCCAAAAGTTCCCTTCTGCTGTTTTCCAGTTAAAATGTACACCCTTATAGACAGGCATTAAGCTGATTTCTATCACTATAGATAAATTATTTTGGTATATCATATAAGTGGGTTCGTATAGTAAGTATTCTTTTGTGTCTGGCTTCTTTTACTTAACATAATGTTTTTGAGATTCATCTACATTGATATGTATATAAGTAGTTCATTTTTTTCTGAGTACTACTCCTTTTAATGAACATACCATAATAATTTGTATATTCATTCACCTGCTGATGGACACCTGTACATCTTTGATCTATTATGAATAAAGCTGCTATGACCATTTTTGTGTTTCTTTTTGTGGATATATGTTTTAATTTCTCTTAGGTAAATACCTAGAAATGGAATTATTGGGTCTTTGAATAGATGTATGTATAACTTTTTCAGAAACTGCAAAATACCTTTCCAGATTATTTGTACCATTTTACAATCCCACAAGAAATATACAGGAGTTGCTCCACCTTCTTCTTTTTTTTTTTTTTCTGGCTGCCGTAGGTCTTCATTGCGGAGCGGGGGCTACTCCTCATTGCAGTGCGCGGTCTTCTCATTGCGGTGGCTTCTCTTGTTGCAGAGTACAGGCTCTAGGCATGTGGGCTTCAGTAGTTGTGGCACATGGGCTCAGTAGTTGTGGCTCACGGGCTATAGAGTGTAGGCTCAGTAGTTGTGGTGAATGGGCTTACTTGCTCGGTGGCATGTGGGACCTTCCCGGACCAGGGCTTGAACCCGTGTCCCTGCATTGGCAGGTGGTTTCTTAACCACTGCCACCAGGGAAGCCCCACATTCTTGATAATGCCTGCCGTTGGCAATCTTTTTAATAACTTTTTTTGTCATTTGTATATCTTCTTCTGTGTAATATTTGGTCAAGTTCTTTGTGCATTTTAAAATTGAGTTGTCTTTTTTAAAAAAAATCAAGTTGTAGGAGCTTTTTTTAAAAAAATATATTCTGGATACAAGCTCCTTGAAAGATACAACTATTTTCTTTAAGCCTATAACAAACATATATTTGTCTGTTGTTGAGCAGAGGTTTTTAATTTTGATGAAGTCTTATCTATCGGTTTTTCCTTTTGTAGTAAATACTTTCCATGTCTTCTCTAAGAAATCTTTGCCTGCCCCAAGGTTGCAAATATCTTTGTCTTGTTTCTGAACTTAGGATAAAGGAATTCAGTATTTCATTGTTAAATAAGATGTTAAGTATAGTTTTTTATAGATGCCTTTTACTGGTTTGAGGAAATTTCCTTCTCATTCCAG
Source organism: Balaenoptera musculus (assembly GCF_009873245.2). Lineage (NCBI taxonomy): Eukaryota > Metazoa > Chordata > Mammalia > Artiodactyla > Balaenopteridae > Balaenoptera > Balaenoptera musculus. Next base: position 57,650,852 of record NC_045785.1, on the reverse strand, counting down.
TTTGCTGGACATTTTAAAACATAAATGGATGTTGAATTTTGTTCAAAACATTTTCTAAATTATTAAAACAATTATGTAATTTTTTCCTTTAATCTGTCAATGTGGCCAGTTACATTGTTTGATTTTAAAATGTTAAAACAAACTGAATTCCTCTGGTTAAACTTCACTTGGTTATGATATATTATCCTTTTTATATACTGTTGAATTCAATTTTCTAATACTCTATTGAGAATTTTCGTGACTAGTCTCATGCAACATATTTTTCTGTAATTTTCTGTTCCTTTGAAGTTCTTTAGTGTTATGATGGACTTATAATATGAGGTTTGAAAGTCTTCCCTCATTCTCTGTTTTCAAAAAAAATTTGCGTATTATTTCTTCTTTAAATGTTTGATAAAATTTACCAGTGAAACCATCTGGGATGGAGTTTTCTTTACAGAAAGTTTTCAAATTGCAAATTTAATTTCTTTGACAAATATAGGGTTATTCTATTCCTACCTGTGTCAGTTTTGGTAATTTGTGAGGAATTTACCCATTTTGTCTATGTTGTTGAAATTATATGCATAAAGTTGTTCATAATATCCTCTCTTTAAATTCTTTTGGTATCTGTAGGATTTATAGTGGTATCTCCTATTTCATTCTTGATATTGGTCATTTGTGACTTTTCTCTTTTATCAGTCTAGTTGGGGCTTTTTCAGTTATACTAATCCTTTCAAAAATATCTTCTTGTTTCAATGATTTTCTCAATTTTTTGGTCCTTTTAAAAAAAAACTTCAGTTATTTTCATTTTTACTTTTATGTTTTTCTTCGTTGAATTTAATCTACTCTTCTTTTTGTAGCTTCTTAAGATGGAAGTTTGGATCATTGATTTTACATCTTTTTTCGTGTCTAAGATAGGCATTTAATACTACAAATTTTCCTGCCTCTTACAAATATTGATAACTTGTGTTTTTATTATTATTCAATTCCAAATAATTCTTAATTTCCCATGTGAGTTTCTCTTTGATGTTTAGGTTGGTTAAAAGTATACTGTTTAGTTTCCAAGTTTTTAGTAATTTTTTATTCATCTTTTCTTACTGAATTCTAATTTAACATTGGCATGGTGGTCAGAGAGCATATTCTATATGATTTCTACCCTTTGAAATTTATTACGAATTGTTTTATGGCCCAGCATATGGTGAATGTTCCACACTCAAGAAGATGGGGTATTCTATTATTTAGTGCAGTATTCTTTAGATGTTAATTATGTCAAATTGATTGATAGTGTTTTACAAATCTTTCATCTTTATTGAGTTTTTGTTGACCTGTTCTATCAACTAATGAGAGAGTATTGTTAGAATCTTTAATTATGATTATGGATTTGTCTCTATTTTCTCTAAGCTTGTTAATTTTGCTCTATATATTTGAGAGCTTTATTATCAGATACATTCATACTTAAATTGTTCTATCTAGTCTAGACCCCTACCTTCACACACTTTAGAAAAAGCTAATTTAAAAAGCAAGATAATCTGAACATAAGTTCACTGCTTGATAAAACAAACTTCAACACTGTATTGTTTGGAAGAAAACACAATCCAGTCATTCATTGCTGTAAATTTTATGATGTACAGCCTCCAATAAAAATAATTACTAGTCATGTAAAGAAGCAGGAAAATGTGAGCCATAACTGAGAAAAATCAGTTAATAGAAACAGATGTAAAGATGACTGAGATGGTGCAAAAGCAGACAAGGACATTTTTTAAAAAAATAGATCTTTGTTGGAGTATAATTGCTTCACAATATTGTGTTAGTTTCTGTTGTACAACAAAGTGAATCAGCCATATGCATACATCTGTCCCCACATCCCATGCCTCTTGAGCCTCCCTCCCATCCTCCCTATCCCACCCCTCTAGGTCATCACAAAGCACTGAGCTGATCTCCTTGTGCTATGCTGCTGCTTCCCACTAGCTAACTATTTTACATTCGGTAGTGTATATATGTTGATGCTACTCTCACTTCACCCCAGCTTCGCCCTCCCACCCCATGTCCTGAAGTCCATTCTCTATGTCTACGTCTTTATTCCTGCCCTGCAGCTAGGTTCATCAGTACCATTTTTTGTTTTTTTTTTAGATTCCATATATATGCATTAGCATACAGTATTTGTTTTTCTCTTTCTGGCTTACTTCACTCTGTATGACAGACTCTAGGTCCATCCACCTCACTACAAATAACTCAATTTCATTTCTTTTTATGGCTGAGTAATATTCCATTGTATATATGTGTCACATCTTCTTTATCCATTTATCTGTCGATGGACATTTAAGTTGGTTCCATGTCCTGGCTATTGTAAATAGTGTTGCAATGAACATTGTGGTACATGTCTTTTTGAATTATGGTTTTCTCAGGGTATATGCCTAGTAGTGGGATTGCTGTGTCATATGGTAGTTCTATTTTTAGTTTTTTAAGGAACCTCCATACTGTTTTCCATAGTGGTTGTATCAATTTACATTGCCACCAACAGTGCAGGAGGGTTCCCTTTTACCACACCCTTTCCAGCATTTATTGTTTCTAGATTGTTTGATAATGGCCATTCTGACTGGCATGAGGTGATACATCATTGTAGTGCTTTTTTTGGTTGTTTTTTAAAAATGTTATTTATTTATTTTTGGCTGCATTGGGTCTTCGTTGTTGTGCATGGGCTCTCTCTGGTCATGGCAAGTGCGGGCTACTCTTTGTTGCAGTGCACGGGCTTCTCATTGCAGTGGCCTCTCTTGTTGCGGAGCACAGGCTCTAGGCACGTGGGCCTCAGCAGTTGTGGCATGCAGGCCCAGCAGTTGCGGCTCGTGGGTTCTACAGTGCAGGCTCAGCAGCTGTGGTGCACGGGCTTAGTTGCTCTGTGGCATGTGGGATCGTCCCAGACCAGGGCTCGAACCCGTGTCCCCTGCATTGGCAGGCAGACTCCCAACCACTGCAGCAGCAGGGAAGTCCCCTCATTGTACTTTTGATTTGCATTTCTCTAATAATTAGTGATGCTGAGCATCTTTTTATGTGCCTCTTGGCCATCTGTATGTCTTCCTTGGTGAAATGTATATTTAGGTCTGCTGCCCATTTTTTACCTGGATTGTTTGTTTTTTTGATATTGAGCTCCATGAGCTGTTTGTATATTTTGGAGATTAATCCTTTGTCTGTTGTTTCATTTGCAAATGTTTTCTCCCATTCTGAGGGTTGTCTTTTTGTCTAGTTTATGGTTTCCTTTGCTGTGCAAAAGCTTTTAAGTTTAATTAAGTCCCATTTGTTTTTATTTTGATTACTCTAGAAGATAGGTCAAAAAAGATCTTGCTGTGATTTATGTCAAAGAGTGTTTTTCCTATGTTTTCCTCTAAGAGTTTTATAGTGTCTGGTCTTACATTTAGGTCTTTAATCCATTTGGAGTTTATTTTTTTGTATGGTATTAAGTAGTGTTCTAATTTCATTCCTTTACATGTAGCTGTCCAGTTTTCCCAGCACTACTTATTGAAGAGGCTGTCTTTTCTCCATTGTATGTTCTTGCCTCCTTTGTCGTAAATTAGGTGACCATATGTGCGTTGGTTTATCTCTGGGCATTCTATCCTGTACCATTGATATATATTTCTGTTTTTGTGTCAGTACCATACTGTCTTGATTATTGTAGCTTTCTGGTATAGTTTGAAGTTAGGGAGCCTGATCCCTCCAGCTCCGCTTTTCTTTCTCAAGATTGCTTTGGCTATTTGGGGTCTTTTGTGTTTCCATATGAATTGTAAAATTTTTTGTTCTAATTCTGTGAAGAATGCCATTGGTAGTTTGACAGGGATTGCATTGAATCTGTAGAGTGCTTTGGGTAGTATAGTCATTTTCACAATGTTGATTCTTCCAATCTAAGAACGTGGTATATCTCTCCATCTGTTTGTATCATCTTTAATTTCTTTCTTCAGTGTCTTATAGTTTTCTGTATATAGGTCTTTTGTCTCCTTAGGTAGGTTTATTCCTAGGTATTTTATTCTTTCTGTTGCAGTGGTAAATGGGAGTGTTTCCTTAATTTCTCTTTCTAATTTTTTGTTGTTGGTGTATAGGAATGCCAGAGATTTCTGTGCATTAATTTTGTATCCTGCTACTTTACCAAATTCACTGATTAGTTCTAGTAGTTTTCTGGTGGCATCTTTAGGATTATCTATGTATGGTATCATGTCATTGGCACAGAGTGAAAGTTTTACTTTTTCTTTTCCAATTTATATTCCTTTTATTTCTTTTTCTTCTCTGATTGCTGTGGCTAGGACTTCCAAATCTATGTTGAATAAGAGTGACGAGAGTGGGCATCCTTGTCTTGTTCCTTATCTTAGTGGAAATGCTTTCAGTTTTTCACCATTGAGTATGACGCTTGCTGTGGTTTGTCATATATGGCCTTTATTATGGTGAGGTAGGTCCCCTCTATGCCCATTTTCTGGAGAGTTTTTATCATAAGTTGGTGTTGAATTTTGTCAAAAGCTTTTTCTGCATCTATTGAGATGATCATATGGTTTTTATTCCTTAATTTATTAATGTGGTGTATCACATTGATTGATTTGCATATACTGAAGAATCCTTGCATCCCTGGGATAAATCCTACTTGATCATGGTGTATGATCCTTTTAATGTGCTGTTGGATTCTGTTTGCTAGTATTTTGTTGAGGATTTTTGCATCTATGTTCATTAGTGATATTGGTCTATAATTTTCTTTATTTTGTGATATCTTTTTCTGGTTTTGGTATCAAGGTGATGGTGGCTTCATAGAATGAATTTGGGAGTGTTTCTCTCTCTGCAATTTTTGGGAAGAGTTTGAGAAGGATTGGTGTTAGCTCTTCTCTTAATGTTTGATAGAATTCTTCTGTAAAGCCATCCTGTCCTGGACTTTTTTTTTGTGGAAGGTTTTTAATTACGGTTTCAATTTCATTACGTGTGATCAATCTGTTTATATTTTCTAATTCTTCCTGGTTCAGTCTTGGAAAATTGTACCTTTCCAAGAATTTGTCCATTTCTTCGTGGTTGTCCATTTTATTGGCATATAGCTGTTTGTAGTAGTCTCTTATAATCCTTTGTATGTCTGCAGTGTCAGTTGTGATTTCTGCTTTTTCATTTCTAATTTTATTGATTTGTGTCCTCTCCCTTTTTTCTTGAGTAGTCTGGCTAAGGGTTTATTAATTTTGTTTATCTTCTCAAAGAACCAGCTTTATTTTTATTGATCTTTGCCATTGTTTTCTTCATTTCTATTTCATTTATTTCTGCTCTGATCTTTATGATTTCTCTCCTTCTACTAACTTTAGGATTTGTTTGTTCTTCTTTCTCTAGTTACTTTAGGTGTAAGGTTAGATTGTTAATTTGAGGTTTTTCTTGTTTCTTGGGGTAGGATTGTATTGCTATAAACTTTCCTCTTAGAACTGCTTTTGCTGCATCCCATAGGTTTTGGGTCATTGCATTTTCGTTATCATTTGTTTCTAGGTATTTTTTGATTTCCTCTTTGAGTTCTTCAGTGATCTCTTGGTTATTTAGTAATGTATTCTTTAGCCTCCATGTATTTGTGTTTTTTACAGTTTTTTTCCTGTAATTTATTACTAATCTCATAGTGTTGTGGTCAGAAAAGATGCTTGATATGATTTCAATTTTCTTAAATTTACTGAGGCTTGATTTGTGACCCAAGATGTGATCTATCCTGGAGAATGTTCCATGAGCACTTGAGAAGAAAGTGTATTCTGTTGTTTTTGGATGTAATGTCCTGTAAATGTCAATTAAGTCCATCTTGTTTAATGTATCATTTAAAGCTTGTGTTTCCTTATTTATTTTCATTTTGGATGATCTGTCCATTGGTGTAAGTGGGGTGTTAAAGTCCCCTACTATTATTGTGTTACTGTTAATTTCCCCTTTTAGGGCTGTTAGCATTTGCCTTATGTATTCAGGTGCTCCTAGGTTGGGTGCATAAATATTTACAATTTTTATATCTTCTTCTTGGATTGATCCCTTGATCATTATGTCATGTCCTTCTTTTTCTCTTGTAATAGTCTTTATTTTGAAGTCTATTTTGTCTGATATGAGAATTGCTACTCCAGCTTTCTTTTGATTTCCATTTGCATGGAATATCTTTTTCCATCCCCTCACTCTCAGTCTGTATGTGTCCCTAGGTCTGAAGTGGGTCTCTTGTAGACAACATATATATGGGTATTGTTTTTGTATCCATTCAGCCAGCCTATATTTTTTGGTTGGGGCATTTAGTCTGTTTACCTTTAAGGTAGTTATCAATCTGTATGTTCCTATTACCATTTTCTTAATTGTTTTGGGTTTGTTTTTGTGCATCTTTTTCTTTTCTTGTGTTTCCCGCCTAGAGAAGTTTCTTTAGCATTTGTTGTAAAGCTGTTTTGGTGGTGCTGAATTCTTTTAGCTTTTGATTGTCTGAAAAGCTTTAAATTTCTCTGTCATATCTGAATGAGATCCTTGCTGGATAGAGTAATGTTGGTTGAAGGTTTTTCTCTTTCATCACTTTAAGTATATCCTGCCACTCCCTTCTGGCCTTCAGCGTTTCTGCTGAAAAATCAGCTGGTAATCTTACTGGGATTCCTCTGTGTGTTATTTTTTGGTTTTCCCTTGCTGCTTTTAATATTTTTTCTTTGTGTTTAATTTTTGTTAGTTTGATTACTATGTGTCTTGGTGTGTTTCTCCTAGGGTTTATCCTGTATGGGACTCTGTGGACTCCTGGACTTGGGTGACTGTTTCCTTTCCCATGTTAGGGAAGTTTTCCACTATAATCTCTTCAAATATTTTCTCAGACCCTTTCTTTTTCTCTTCTTCTTCTGGGACCCATATAGTTCGAATGTTGGTGTGTTTAGTGTTGTCCCAGAGGTCTCTGAGATTGTCTTCAATTCTTTTCATTCTCTTTTCCTTATTCTGCTCCTCCACAGTTATTTCCACCATTTTGTCTTCCAGGTCACTTATCCATTCTTCTGCCTCAGTTATTCTGTTATTGATTCCCTCTAGTGTATTTTTCATTTCAGTTACTGTGCTGTTCATATCTGTTTGTTTGCTCTTTAGTTCTTCTAGATCTTTGTTAAACATTTCTTGTATTTTCTCAATCTGTGCCTCCATTTTTTCCCCGTGATTCTGGATCATCTTTACTATCATTACTCTGAATTCTTTTTCAGGTAGAGTGCCTATTTCCTTTTCATTCTTTTGGTCTTGTAGGTTTTTACCTTGCTCCTTCATCTGTGACATATTTTTCTGCCATCTCATTTAAAAAAATTTTTTTATGAGTAGGATTGTGTTCCTATCTTACTGGTTGTTTGGCCTGAGGCTTCCAACACTGGAGTTTGTAGGATGTTGGGTAGAACTGGGTCTTGGTGCTGAGATGAGGACCTCTGTGAGACCTCACTCTGATGTATATTCCCTGGGGTCTGAGGTTCTCTGTTAGTCCAGTGGTTCAGACGTGGAGCTCCCACTGCAGGAGCTTTGGCCCAACCCCCGGCTCGTGAACCAAGATCCGGTTCACTTGGGGGTTCCTCCTGTCTCCTTGGGTGTCAGGGTTCCCCACCAGTGGCCAGCAGGTGCCCTAGTTGTAGGGAGACACTAACTCAAGACAAGGAATTTAAAAAAGCTATTGTACCCAGAATAGCCAACACAATATTGAAGGAGAAGAACAAAGTTGGAGGACTGGAATTACCTGACTTCAAGAATTACCGTAAAGGTACAGTAGTTAAGACAGTGTGGTATTGGTGAAAGAATAGACACACAGATCAGTGAAACAGAACAGAAAGCCCAGAATAGATACACATAAGTATAGCCAACTGATCTTTGACCAAAGAGGAAAGGCAATACAATGGAAAAAAAAAAGATAGTCTTTTCAACAAATGGTACTGGAACAACTGAATATTTATGGGAAAAATAAACAATCTAGATACAGATCTTACACTTTTCACAAAAATTAACTCAAAATGGATCACAAACCTCAATGTAATATACAGAACTATAAAACTCATAGAAGACAACACTGGAGAAAATCTAGAGGATGTTGGGTATGATGAAGAATTTTTAGATTTAACACCAAAGGCATGATCTATTGAAAGAAATAATTGATAAACCAGACTTCATTATAATTAAAAACTTATACCATATTGATATTGACCCAGAAATTTCACTCCTGGATATATAGCCAAAAAAACCCAAAATACTAATTCTAAAAGGTACATGTACCCCAATGTTCATAGCAGCATTATTTACAATTGCCAAGATATGGAACCAACCTAAGTGTCCATCAACAGATAAATGGATAAAGAAAATATGGTATATATTTACAATGGAATACTACTCAGCCAAAAATAAAAATGAAAATTTGCCATTTGCAGCAAAATGGATGGATTTGGAGGGCATTATGCTAAGTGAAATAAGTCAGACAGAGAAAGACATGTACTGTGTATCACTTATATGTGGAATCTAAAAATACAAAAAACTAGTGAATATAACAAAAGAAGAAGCAAAGTTACAGATATAGAGAACAAACTAGTGGTTACCAGTGAGGAGAGGGAAGGTAGGAGGGGCCGTGTAGGGGATTAAGAGGTACAAACTATTAGGTATAGAATAAGCTACAAGAATATATTGTACAACACATGGAATATAGCCAATTTTTATAATTATTGTAAATGGAGTATAATCTTTAAAAATTATGAATCACTATATTGTACACATTTAACTTATATAATATTGTACAGCAACTATACTTCAATAAAAAATAATTAAAAAAAAACAAAAAAACTTATGCCCTATGAAAGACATTGTCAATAGAATGAGAAGTCAAGTCACAGACTGAAGAAAATATTTGCAAAAGACACATCTGGTAAAGGACTCATCCAATATACACAAATATCTCTTAAAACTCAACAATAAGGAACCAAACAACATAATTTTTAAAAATGGGCAAAAGACCTAGCAGATACCTCACCAAAGAGATATACAGAGGGCAAATAAGCATATAAGAAGATACTCAACATTATATATTAAGGAACTTCCAATTAAAACATCAATGAGATACCACCACAAAACTATTGAATAGCTAAAATCCAAAACATTGATATTACCAAATGCTAACAAAGATGTGGAGCAACAAGAATTCTCATTCAGTGTTGGTGGGAATGCACAATGGTTCAGCCACTTTGGAAGATAGTTTGGCAGTTTCTTACGAAACTAAACATGCTGTAACCATACAGTCCATAACTGCACTCCTTGGTATTTACCCAAAGGAGTTGAATACTTATACCCACACAGAAATCTGCATGCAGATGTTTATAGCAGCTTTATTCATAATTGCCAAAACTTGAAGGCAAACAAGATGTTCTTCAGTACGTGAATGGATGAATAAATTGCAGTATATCCAGACAATAGAATATTATTCAGCACTAAAAAGAAATTAGTTATCGAGCCATGAACAGACATGGAGAAAACCTAAATGCGTGTTACTAAGTGAAAGAAGCCAATCTGAAAAGGCTACATACTCTGATTACAACTGTATGACATTCTGGAAAGGGCAAAAGTATGGAGACAGTAAAAAAAATCAGGGGTTTCCAGGGATTAGAGGGTTGGGAGAAATGAATGAGCAGAGCACATAAGATTTTTAGAGTGATGAAACTATTCTGCATGATACATAATGGTGGGTACATGTTATTGTACACTCATCCAAACCCATAGAATGTACAACACCAAGAGTGAATCCTAATGTAAACTATGGACTTTGGGGGATAATGATTTGTCAGTATGGGTTCACTGATTGTAACAAATGTACTAGTGCTGCAGGATGCTGATCTGGAAGAGGCTGTGCATATATCTGTGTGTGAGTATTTGGGAACTCTGCACTTTGAGTTCATTTTTGCTGTGAACCTAAAACTACTCTAAAAAATAAAGTTTATTAAAGAAAAAGCTATAAAAATATGCTTAAGGATTTAAAGAAAATAAGAATACAATGAGAAAAGTAATAAAAGCTACATATAGGACCAAATAGAACTACTAGAGCTGAAATACATAATACATGAAATGAAAAATTTACTGTTTGGGTTTAACAGAATACTAAAAACTGAAGAAGATCAGTGAACTCAAAGATAAGCAAGAGGAACATTCCAAACGGGAGTATGGAGATAAACAAGGCCAAAAAAAAAAAAAAAGAGCCTCAGTGACCTGTGTCACAAGATCATGTGATTTAATATGCATGTAATTGGAATTGTAGTACTAGAATAAAGAGGAGGAAAAGCAGAAAAACATTTGAAGAAAGAGTAGCTAGAAATTTTCCATACTTGAAAAAAATCTTTAAACCAACGATTATAAGAAGCTCAATGAAACCCAAGCAAGATAAACACAATGAAAACCACATTGAGGCACATTATAAGTAATATGTCAAAAAAAAAATGTTAAAAGTTGCCAGAAAAAACACGTTACATTTAGGGAAGAAAGCTAATAATGCCCTTATTTCTTAACAGAAGCCAGAAGACAATGCAATGACATTTTTACTGTGCTAAAAAATTCTATATCTAGAGAAAATATCCTTCAAAAATCAAGGTGAAATAAAAACATGTTCAGACAAACAAAAGCTGAGAGAATTCATTGCTAACAGACCAGCACTGTAAAAAATGTTAAAGGAGGTTCTTCAGGCTGATGGAAAATAATAACAGAAACCAGAATCTAAACAAAGAAATGGAGAATGCTAGAATTCGACAATGTGAGTAAAAGTAAGAGACATTTCTCACCATTTTAAATTTCTTTAAAGATAATTAATTGACAATATAATTCTATATTTTATATGGCAAAGCAAAGGACCTAGAATAACTAAGTCAATTTTGAAACAGAAGAATAAAGTTGAAGGACTTACCCCACCAGATTACAAGTGACTATAAAGCTACAGTAATCAAGGCAGTGTGGTATTTGTCTAAGGATAGACATATAGATGACTGAAACAGAGTAGTGAGTCCAGAAATAAACACAGACCTATATGGTCAATTGATTTTTAACAAACATGCCAAGGTGATTCAATAGAGAAAGGCTGATCTTTTTAAAATGGTGCTGAAAAAATTCGATATCCATATGGGCAGAAAAATGAACATCAACCCTCACCTCCTATCATATGTATAAATTAACTCAGAATGGGCCATAGATTTAAATGTAAAAATTAAAACTATAAAGTTCTAGAAGAAGATAAAAGAAAAATTATGTGTGATCTTAGCGTAAGAAAAGATACTTAGTACACAAAAATCCCAAGGCATAAAGGAAAAAAATTAATAAGACTTTGCAATAGTTAAAATGCCTGCTCTTTGAATAGCACTGTTAGGAAAAAAGTACAAGGCAACAGGCTAGAAAAATATGTTTGCAATACATACATCTGACTAAAGACTTAAGTTTTGAATATGTAATGGACATTTACAGCCCAATAAAAAGAAGAAAAACAGCCTAATGAAAAATAGACTAAAGATTGTAAAGCAATTATACTCTAATAAAGATGTTTAAAAAAAATAGACAAAAGGTTTGAACAGGAACTTCACGCAACAAATAGACACCTGAAAATGTACTAAACATAGTCATCAAGGAAATGCAAGTTAAAATCAATACACTAGCCAGAATGGCTAAAATTAAAAAGACTGACAAAACCAAGTGTTAGCAAAAACATGGAGCAGCTTGGGTTTTTCATATATTGCTGTGGGAGTATAAAATTGTACAACCCAGAAGTCTGCTAGGAAGTTTCTTAAAATGTTAAACACAGATCCATCCAATGACCCAATAATCCTTTTCCTGGATATTTACCCAAGAGAAAAAAATATATCCACAAAAAAGACTTATATAAGAATGCTCATTACAGCTTTATTCATAATAACCCCAAACTGGAAAAATCCCAGGTATCCATCAGTGGGTCAATGCTTAAACAAATGTTGGAGCACTACTCAGCAATAAAAATGAGTGCACTACTTATATACATAATAACCTTGATGGATTCAAAAACATTGTTAAGTGAAAGAATTCAGACACAAAAGAATGCATACCAATGGGCCCATTTTCATGATATGCTATAACTGACAAAACTACTCCAAGGTTTTAGAAATTAAACCAGTGCCTGCCTATGGTAGATTAGGTTTGACTGGAAAGTAGCATGAGAAAACTTTTTTGCTTGATGGATATATTCTGCATCTTGATTGGATTGTTGGTTACATCAGTGTGTATATTTATCAAAACTCATCAAACTGTACAGCTAAAACCTATGCATGTCAATGATTGTAATTTTTTTCACAATTAAAAAATGCTGTGGTATTTATATTATCTGGTGTTCATTTAAAGAGTGATATACCACGGTTATTTTTTAACAGCTTTATTGAAGTATAAGTGACAATAAACTGCCAATGCTTAAGGCATACAATTCAAAAGCTTTGATATATCACCACAATCAATGAATATGTACAATTATATATAATGATATATATGTATATCTCAAATGTTTTTTTCATGTCTTTTATAATCCTTCCTTCTTGTTCCTCTTTGCCCCTCCCCTATCCTTAAGAAGCCACTGATTTGCTTTACATCCTTATACAGATTAGTAGTTTGCATTTTCTAGAATTTTATATAAATGTACATTATGTACTCTTTTTTATCTAGCTTCTTTTCCTCAGCAAAATTATTAAAATCAAAATTATTATTTCAGATTCACTCATGTTGTTGCATGTATCAATTGTTCACTCTTTTTTATTACTGACTAGTATTCCATTGTACGAATATCCTATACTATGTTTATCCTTTCACCTGTTGATTGATATTCGTTTCTAGTCTGGGACCATTACAAATAAAGTTGGTAAAAATATTGGTATACAAGTCTTTGTATGGGCATTTGCATTCATTTTTCTTGGGTCAGTACCTAGGAGTGGAATGGGTGGATCACATGTGAGATACAAATTTAACTTTCTCCTTTTCTCATATATGCTTTCTAAGCAGTGCTTTAGCTGAATCTCATAAGATTTGATATGTTGTATTTTCAGTTCATTAAAATATATTTTAAAATTTCTCTTGAGACCTCGTTGACCCATGTGTTGTTATGAATGTGTTAATATACAAATGTTTTGGAATTTTCTAGCTATCTTTCTCTTATTTCTAATTTAATTCCATTGTGGTCTAAAGTTGTTTTATGGTCCATAATATGGTCCATCTTAAAGAATGTGCTATGGCACTTGAGAAGAACATATATTCTGGTGTTTTTGGATAGAATGTTCTGTAAATGTTGGTTAGGTCAAGTTGGTTGATAGTGATGTTCAGGTCATCTGATTTTCTGCCTACTTGTTCTACCAGTTATTGAGAGAGGAGTGTTGAAATCTCCAATTATAATTGTGTATTTATGTCTCCTTTCAGAGCTATTGGTTTTGATTGTTTATTTGTTTCATGTATTTTGAAGTTGTTAGGTACATACACATTTTGGTTTGTTATAACTTCTTGGAGAATCAATTGCTGAGTTTGCTAATTTATACAGGCAGAGATCTGAGGAATATAGGTGGAAATGGGTATTAAGGGTATAGGATAATGATGGAAGGAATATAAAGTCAGATCAGGTCAAAGTTAATATGGTTCCACTGAGCGGAGATTCTGGGTACAGTGTTGTAGTTTAAGGATTAGAGATGGCTTTAAGAATTTGTTTTTTGGTTGGCTGATAATGGACCAAAATGTGGCCTTTACTAAGTGGAGCTGAAGTGTCAGAACTGTCTTGGTATACTCTAAAGAAAGGTATCCAAAGGCGTAGGGACGTTCTAACGTTAGAGCGGACTTATCATGATGACCTGCCTGGTCACTCCAGGAGGGTCCAGATAACATACCTTTCACCACAATTGTGAGAAATAAACTTGTGAGGGCCAGCCCCTACATCCTTGAAGAGCTCTGTGGTCACTCTTCTGTAGGTCAGAAGTTATAGTGAGAGCTGCTGCCTCTGAACTGGGGCCTTAAATATAGTAATGATAATTGGATCCTGAGGGTGAGGGGGCTAAAGGGCAGCATTTAATCGCCAGAGGAAATGTAGGCGTGGTTACCATAATGGGGACAAAGCAGTAATGAGAATAGTCTGACTTGCAGAGACCCAGGGCACTGGCTAGTTGATTATGATGTCCTTAGAAGAGACATAGGTAGGTGGTGTATTAGTTTGCTAGGACTGCCATAACAAAATACCATGAGCTGAGTGGCTTAAACAACAGAAATTTACTTCCTCACAGCTCTGGGGGCAGGAAGTCCAAGATCCAGGTGCTAGCAGCATTGGTTTCCTCTGAGGCCTCTTCTCCTTGGCTTGCAGATGGCCACCCTCTTGCTGCCTCTTTACACGGTCTTTTCTCTGTGTGTGTGCATCCCTTGTCTCTCTTGGTGTGTCTAAATTTCCTCTTCTTATAAGGATACCAATCATATTGGATTGGGACCCACACTAATAGCCTAATTTTACCTTAATCACCTCTTTAAAGCCCTTGTCTCAAAATACTATTACATTCTGAGGTACTACATTCTTAGGGCTTCAATATATGGATTTTGGGGAGAAAGGATTCAGCCCATAACAGACAGTCTTCTTGTAAATTCTTAATCTGTGTAAGCAGTAGAGTTCTAGGTCAAGTGTTTCTAACTTGAAACACTAAAAAACAAAGTCACAGCCCCTTAACCTATTCCTATTCTTGAGCCAGTTTATAGAACCAGAACTTCTTGAATGAAGGGGAGACTGGGTCCCTTTGAGAATGTATCACGCTACACTGCCAAGAATGTATACTGTTAATATTTATCCCAGCTTTCCCCATAGGGGAAAGCCTTTTACTAGGGTGCATTGCGGATAAGGAAATAATCAGAAATTTCAGGGATTACTGAACAGTGGCTGAGTTCACACTAGCTCTGGGAGACCCAAAACATCACTGGGGTCTACTAGTCAGAGTAAGGACTTGTAAAAGTCAGGTGATCTACAGAATTTTAGATCAGGTTCATCTCACAGTGGGTCCACTGAATCATCCTGTAGTTATTTCCCCTGTTCCAGAATGTATACTTGAAATAGAAATATTCAGAAACTGGCAGAATCCCCACATGTGATTCTTGACCTGTGGAGTGAGGGCTAATATGGGAGGAAAAGGCGAAGTGGAAGCCACTAGAGCTGCCTATACCTATGAAAATAGCACATCATAGCAATACCACCTTTCTGGAGGGATTTCAGAGGTTAATGCTACCACCAAGGACTTGAAATATGCAGGAATGTTGACTCTCACCATTCAACTCATCTGTTTAGCTTACATAGAAAACACATGGATCTTAGAGAAAAACAGTGGATTATTGTAAACTTAACCACGTGGTGACTCCAATTGCAGCTGTTGTTTCAGATGGGGTTTCACTGCCTGAGCAAATTAACACATCTCATGGTACCTGGTGTATAGCTATTGATATGACAAATGTTTTTTTCCCCCTCAATACCTGTTGGTAAAACCACCAGAAGCTATTTGCTTTCACCCGGTCAGGTCAGCAGTACACCTTCACGGTTCTGCTTCATGTCATAATTTAGTCTGCAGGGAGCTTTCCCTTCAGCAGGACATTACACTGGTCCATTAAATTGATGGTATTGTGCTGATTGGACCTAGTGAACAGGAAGTAGACTTAACTGGTAAGACATTTGCATGTCAGAAGGTGAGAAATAAATCTGACAAAATTTCAGGGGCCTTCCACCTCAGTGAAATTTCCAAGGGTCCAGTGGCATGGAATATGTCAAGATATACCTTCTAAGGTGAAGGATACATTGTTGCATCTGGTTCCCCTTCAACCAAAAAAAAAAGAGACACAATGCCTAGTGGACCTCTTTGCATTTTAAAGGCAACATATTCCTCATTTGGATGAGTCCTCTGGTCCATTTACTGAGTGGTCTGAAAAGCCAATAGCTTTGAGTGGGGCCTAGAACGACAGAAGATTCTGCAACAGGTTCAGGCAGCTATTCAGGGTACCCAGTCCCTTGGGCCATATGACCCAGCAGATCCAATGATGGCTGAAGTGTCAGTCGTAGATAGAGATGCTCTTTGGAGACTTTGGTAGATTCCTGTAGGTATAGAGCACAATGATCTTCTTTTTATTTGACTTAATTTTAGAACCAGAACCTGAAGAACCTGAAGACTTTTTAGTAGGTGAAAAACTTGAAGAGGTAGAAGAAGAGGCTAAGAAGGAAGAGGAAGAAGAAATAGAAATAGGTTCAGAACAATCAACAATACCAGCCAATTTGGAACGACTTTGGTCCTTTTCCTGTGACGTAACCAAAGGCCTTAATGTGAGCAGCCTTGCCTGGAATAAAACAAATCCAGTAAGTTATCAAACATTTTAGTAATTCTGTCTCTAGCATTTAAGGGCACTTGTCAAGTACTAATGAAAACTTTTTTTTCTCAGCTATTAGGCAAGGGATTTAAATTGACATAACCCCTAGTTTTAAAATTCCTCTAAAAACAAGTTCATGTTTTTAAAAGGGGAAAATGCAAACAGTTACAAAATGATGTTTTTCTCCTTTAATATGAAAATGTCACCATTTTTATTTTAGGAGATGTACTTGGGACATGGCATTCTCTGAATCCATATGAGATATTAAGTGAACAAGAAGATAACATGTATTTATTTAGTTTAACATGGTACCAGACTCATGTGCCCAAATTTGTATTCTCTTTAAAGTAATCATATTTGGAAGTATATACTTAATCCAGTGACCCTGAACATGTGCAAAATAATTTTGAGATTCCTTAAAATACTGTTACTACTAATAGCAGCAAATACTTAAACAGCACCTACTATGTACCAGGCACTATTGTGAATGTTTTACTTGTATTATCACAACTCTACTATTTTCCTCATTATGTTGATGAGGAAACTGAAGCACAGAAAGGATAAATAACTTGCCCAAAGTTATATAACCAGTAAGTGAAACAACTCAAACCCAGACATCTGGCTCCAGAGTTCTTGCTTTTAACTAACTACTGCACTGCTAAGAATCATCCTGAGGAAAATTAGATGAATCATCAAGCGGGAGAATGGTATGTTTGTTTGTCAAAAAGAGATGATTATAGAGTAATGAGACTTATTTTTTCCTGAGATTTATAAACTCATTCTGAAGACATGATTCTCCACTAGTAATTTCAAAAATCTTTTGTGTAATGGCAGTATCTTTGGAATAAATATTTGGTGTATTTTTTTTAATGGAGTTTTTTTTTTTTTAATTAATTAATTTATTTTTGGATGTGTTGGGTCTTCGTTTCTGTGCGAGGGCTTTCTCTAGTTGCGGTAAGCGGGGGCCACTCTTCATCGTGGTGCGCGGGCCTCTCACTATCGCGGCCCCTCCTGTTGCGTAGCACAGGCTCCAGACGCGCAGGCTCAGCAGCTGTGGCTCACGGGCCCAGTTGCTCCGCGGCATGTGGGATCCTCCCAGACCAGGGCTCGAACCCGTGTCCCCTGCATTGGCAGGCAGACTCTCAACCACTGCACCACCAGGGAAGCCCTGGTGTATTTTTAAAACGGTCAAAACTAATTTGTTTAAACTGTCTTGTATTATCCATGTTTTAAGAATTAGCCTTATCATTTTATTGCTACACCTTATAAGGTACTGTGAGCAAACATGATAGTTGTTATGGCTATTAAATGGGTGAATGGAGTCAAAAGGTACAAACTTACAGTTATAAAATAAATAAGTCATGCTGTAATGTGCAACATGGTGACTATAGTTAATAATACTGCATTGCATATTTGAAAGTTGCTAAGACAGTAGATCTTAAAAGTTCTCGTCAAAAGAAAAAAATTCTGTAACTATGTATAGTGATGCATATTAACTAGATTTTTGTGGTGATCATTTCACGATATATACAAATATTGAATCATGTTGTACACATGAAACTAATATAATGTATGTCAATTATACCTCAATAAAAAAATTAATGCTAAAAAACCTAAAAAAATCATTTTTATTGAAACCTAAATTGCAGAATTCTTAAATTATGTATATTATTTTTGAATAAAATAAAATACTTTTAGTATGGATTTGTCTTTATAAAACTATTTGGGAACATCTTGTAGATAAGTGAAATTTAATAAATCAATAATAACCATGTAATAAGGACAGATGAATCATTTTAAGAAACTGGATATACTAGCATTTAAACATTATTATTGCTATTGAGAATAAGATTAATTTTGAATGAAGCTAAAAAATATATGACAGATGCCATCTACCATATTTATTAATTCATTCTACAAATATTTATTGAACATTAACTCTGTGCCAGGAACTCTGTTAAAGCACTGGAGATACAGTAGTAATTTAGTCACACATAGACACTGACCATATAATACTTTCCTATGTGCTTTAATGAAGAAAATAAATAATGCTGTAGGAACACATAAGAGAGGCTTGTGAATGCTTCTTAGAGGAAGTGACGCCTAGGCTGAGTCTAGAAGAGATGAATAGGAGTTTGTCAATGTCAAGATAAAAAGGGTAGTGGTGAAGAGTATTTTAAGGCAGAGGGAATTGTGGAGACACGATGTTGGCTTGAAGGTAGGGTGGTGGCAGGACTGTGTTTGTAATATTTCTGATCACAGAGAAGAGGCAGGGTTTGGTCAATCATTAAACTTTTGTCCATACATACTTATAGAGTTGATCTTGAACAACAAGGGGGTTGGGATGCCAACCCCCATGCAAATGAAAATCCAAGTATAACTTTTTTTTTTTTAAACATCTTTATTGAAGTATAATTGCCCCACAATGGTGTGTTAGCTTCTGCTTTATAACAAAGTGAATCAGTTATACATATACAATATGTTCCCATATCTCTTCCCTCTTGCATCTCCCTCCCTCCCACCCTCCCCATCCCACCCCTCTAGGTGGTCACAAAGCACCGAGCTGATCTCCCTGTGCTATGCGGCTGCTTCCCACTAGCTATCTATTTTACATTTGGTAGTGTATGTATGTCCATGACACTCTCTCACCCTGTCACATCTCACCCCACCCCCTCCCCATATCCTCAAGTCCATTCTCTAGTAGGTCTGTGTCTTTATTCCCGTCTTGCCACTAGGTTCTTCATGGCCTTTTTTTTTTCCCTTAGATTCCGTATATATGTGTTAGCATACTGTATTTGTTTTTCTCTTTCTGACTTACTTCACTCTGTATGACAGACTCTAACTCCATCCACCTCATTACAAATACCTCCATTTCATTTCTTTTTATGGCTGAGTAATATTCCATTGTATATATGTGCCACATCTTCTTTATCCATTCATCTGTCGATGGACATTTAGGTTGCTTCCATGTCCTGGCTATTGTAAATAGAGCTGCAATGAACATTTTGGTACATGACTCATTTTGAACTATGGTTTTCTCAGGGTATATGCCCAGTAGTGGGATTGCTGGGTCATATGGTAGTTCTATTTTTAGTTTTGTAAGGAACCTCCATACTGTTCTCCATAGTGGCTGTATCAATTTACATTCCCACCAACAGTGCAAGAGTGTTCCTTTTCCTCCACACCCCAAGTATAACTTTTGACTCCCCCAAAACTTAACTACTAATGCCTACTGTTGACTGGAAGCCTTGCCAATAACATAGTCAATTAACACATATCTTGTGTGTGATATGTATTATATACTGTATTCTTACAATAAAGTAAGCTAGAGAAAAGAAAATGTTATTAAGGAAATCATCAGAGAAAATACATTTATAGTACTGTATTTATCAATACTGTTAAGCTTATGTCATCTGTTTAACAGATGAATACTCTGTCAGTACCTGCATTAATACTGTCTTATATGATATAAAACACTGTTGATGTTACATGTATTACTAACACCAGACATCAAAAATGAAAATATCATGTGAAAAATAAATTCGTATTTATTTACAGGTATAATGATTTATGCATTGATAATGAAGAAGCAGCAATATGATTGCTTTATGGTAGCCTAGTGTAATTGATATGATTGCTTCAGGATAGCCTAGCCTATAAACTAATGAGTGAATTATTATAAAGTTTTTATGACGTACAGTATTACAGTCATATTCATAATACAGTATTGGAAACACGGTTACATTAAAAAAACCCTACTTACCTGTGATGATAGGCTGATACACAGTTTCTCCAATTATGAGAACGAGGCATACTGTATGGTAATGTAGTTCTTTGAAAGCAAAGCTATAAAACAGTAAGAAAACTCACATATTATTAATTTTATATTGAATATCACTTATGCCTACATAAGGATAGACTACTATCTACATATATTTTATGCATTCATGACAAATCTTAATTTTTTTGATATTTCTAGGTTATTCAGTTTGTGAAATTTTCAAATTATCTCAAATCTCTAAAATATTTTTCAATGTATTTATTTTAAAAAATCCATGTATAAGTGGACCTGCACAGTTCAAACCTGTGTTGTTCAAGGGTCATCTGTATAAGCACTTCTGGAAATGACCTGCTGTATTAATCAGCTCGAGCTGCCATAAGAAAATACCATAGACTGGATGGCTTATACAACAGAAATTTATTTCTTACAGTTCTGGAGGCTGGGAAACCCAGGACAACGGTGCCAGATGAATTTGGCTCCTGGGGAAGGCTTTCTTCCTGGCTTGGCTGTATTCTTGCATGGTGGAGAGAAAGAGCTCTTGTGTCTCTTCCTCTTTTTGTAAGGAACCCAATCCTATCAGATTAGGACCCCTCCCTTATGACTTCATTTAACCTTAATTACCTCCTAAGTGCCCTATTTCCAAATATAATCACATGTTATTAGGGGTTAGGACTTCAGCATATCACTTTTAGGGGAGGAGACACAATTCAGTCCATGGCACCTCCCTTTAAAAATAAATGTCTTTTATTTTACATTTGAAATTATTAGATCATTATTAAAAACCCATAAGACACTATAATGTAATAATACAATTTTTGAAGATTATCTCAATATGTAAAATAGCTTGTTAGCAATTGGTTTTTTTTGAGTGTTTATTCTTCAGCCTAAAAATGTGATTATTTTTACTATTATTTTGCTTAGGAAGATGGAAATGTAGAGTGAAAATAGTTGGTATATTGGTATTTTTTAACCTCAATTGAAATGTCATCACTATTTTAACACAGTTCATTAATATGCATCTTTATACATTTGCTGATATTTTTATGCTGTCTTCTCTTATTTTTAATTTTTCTGTTTTTTAGGACCTTTTGGCTGTTGGCTATGGGCACTTTGGATTTAAGGAGCAAAAAAGAGGATTGGCTTGCTGCTGGTCAATAAAGAATCCCATGGTAACTAAAACAGGAATAAGACCTATTTTTATTTAATTAAATGTTCACATAATTCTCATAAAGTAGTTAGTTTTATGTGATCATTAAACAAACTCAAAGTTTTACCAAGCAAGACTTTACTTTCTTTGGTTTAAATCTATAACAATAAAACAATTAAAATTTGTTCTTGGGGCTTCCCTGGTGGCGCAGTGGTTGAGAATCTGCCTGCTAATGCATGGGACACGGGTTCGAGCCCTGGTCTGGGAAGATCCCACATGCCGCGGAGCAATTAGGCCCGTGAGCCACAACTACTGAGCCTGCGCGTCTGGAGCCTGTGCTCCGCAACAGGAGAGGCCAAGATACTGAGAGGCCCGCGCACCGCGATGAAGAGTGGCCCCCACTTGCCGCAACTAGAGAAAGCCTTAGCACAGAAAAACGAAGACCCAACATAGCAATCAATCAATAAATCTTTAAAAAAAATAAATTTGTTCTTACACTTTATAGGATAAAGTAAATTCATTTAATAAATATTTACTGAACATCTACTATGTGCTGTTAGATATGATGATCTTAGGGCTGAACCATTATTGTTTATCACTGCCTGTTATAAGGAAGAATATATTTGCAAATAAAAATTCTTTAAAAATTAAGTTTCATTTACTACTGGGTTGTTTCTCAATATATAAATAACTCCTTATCACTTTATAAAATATATTTCTGCTATCCTCGATAGATAGAAAATAGATTAATATAACTCTCTTACTGCCATGAATTTTTCAAAGAGAATGAACAAGAATCAGTTACGTTTTTTTGTTAAACAACCCTAGTCAACCTGTTACTTTACAGCTTTAGTTTTAAGTCACAACTGAAATGTAAAGTGGAAAACTTAGAAAAGGATCAGAAGAGCATATAAAAATGATTAGAGTTTTTATAAGTATTCCCCCATCTGTTAGGTAGCTGGGTGTATATAGCCTAAAAGAAAGGAAGAAGCAATTTTAAACGTGTGGAAGGGTTGACATAGGATTCATCATCAGCAGGTTATCTTCTTTTCCATGTAGGTTGTTAGAAACCAGAAAGGAGTTGGATTAGACATTAAAACAAAACAAAACAATAAAACTCTTGACAGAGTTGTAGAAAAGAGTAACTTAGAGAGTTTTGGAGCTTCCTCTATCCTTGTTTAGAATGATTAGATAATACAAGCATCTGAAACAGATACTGGAGGATAGGAATATACGCAGGATAATTTATTTGGTGTCCATTATTTGTATCTTTAAGACGGTGACTTGTGATGATCATACAAATCCTGCTGGAGGATTACCCAAAATGATAATTACTGTAGAAACCAAGTGCTGTATTTCTTAAAACTACTGAGCTCTGAGGATTCATCAAAATAAAGGAAATGGCCAATTGAAGTTTTAGTCTCATGTATACAGGAAGTTAGGAAGAAATGAGTAACTGAATGCAGACTAACTCTCCTCACATCCCCACTGCCACCAGCCTAGTCTTCAGCCACCATCATACCCTACCTTACTGTGGTCTACAAAACCAAGGTTAAAATGTAATATAATTTTTTTTTATTCAGTGGCCAGAACGTACTTATCAGAGTCCATGCGGCGTTACTGCTGTGGATTTTTCAATTGGAGCACCTAACCTTTTAGCAGTTGGCTATCACAATGGCACTATTGCAATTTATAACGTACAGAGCAACAGTAACGTTCCAGTTCTGGATAGTAGGTGAGAATCCCAAGAATTAGATAAACATAAAACATGTGCTTTTTTTCGGGAGAAGGAAAAAATTACTCTAATGTTATTTAGTTTTGAGTGAATGTTTATATTGTTATTGAGAGTAATACCATTATCTTTCAAGCATTTAGTAATTCCTCATAATGTCTCTCCAGCTGGAATGCTCTGCCCTAATATCTCCTTATCATCCTCTCCGCCTCCTCACCAACAAAATTCCTTTGGCTTGATGGTTTATGCTTATTCTTTTCAAAAATTTTAAATATCTCCAGCTTTATTGAGGTATAAATGACAAATAAAAATTGTATATATTTAGATTGTATGACATAATTTTTAAAGGCATACAGTGTGGTGATTTAATATATGTATACATTGTGAAATGATTACCACAGTCAAATTAATTAACACAACCATAACCTCACATAATTACCATTTTTTGTGTGAGTGGTGAGGACACTTAAGATCTACTCTCTTAGCAAATCTCAAGTATGCAATACAGTATTATTAACTATAATCACCATGCTGTACATTAGATTTCCAGAACTTATTCACCTTATAAATGAAAGTCTGTATCCTTTATTGCTTCCGTGTCACCTCTTCCAGGAAACCTGCCCATTCTTTTCTTTTGTGCATCCGATACATACCTTTATTGTAGCCTTTATTGTGCTTTGTATAAATTATTTACATATATATCTCCCTGAGGAGGCTGTAAGCTCTGAGGGCAAGGATTATGTCTTCCTTACCTTTGTATCCTCAGTATGTCACATAATATCAGGCATATAACAGGATTACAGTAAGTGTTTGATTAAGAATGAATGAATGAGACATATTGAGAAAATAAAATGTTAAAGATATTGAAAGATATCTTAGGTTTTTATAATAAACCAGATACCAGTGGAGCAAAAATGAGGCGGTATATTTATATTAGTGTTTGAATAAACTTCGCAAGAACTGGAAATAGGCATTAAAGCAGGTGTTCTTTAGCTTAATTTTGAAATTATTTGCATAGTTTTGTAAGCGTGAGCCTTTGTGCTTGTTTCTGGGAAGAGGATCCATAACTTTTACCAAATAATCAAAGATATATAGACTTAAAAAAATTCAGAACTACTGATTTGGAGAGTTTGCATAAAAAACCAAGGGAGTCAGTACTAGGAACAAAGCAACCCATTAATCTGAAAGGAAAGCAGCCAGTAATCTGAGAAGTGATTATAATTCATCATAAAACTTTTAAATCTCAGCCCTAGAGAGAATCAAGCCAGTGGGCAATCCTGAAACATAGGAAGAAGGGTGAGGTAACTATTTACTTGAATAAGACTTAAATGACTTATTCATTTAAGCTATGAAAAATATCCTTATAAAGATGGAGATAATTATATTCAATGTGTCTAAAATAAATTAAATTTACACAACTAGGAAAAAGCAAATGAATAGAGTAAGAGAAGTAAATTCTAAAAAGAAAGAAAATGTTTGCTTTTGTATCCCTGATATGATAGCTAATATAACTAAAGGCAATAAAATTTTCCTTTTGTAAGAAATGAGAAAAACACCAGTGAATAATAGCAAAGTGATTATTTTTCCTGTTTTTCAAAATATTTAAAGTAAAAGTCCAGTTTTGAACAATAAAAGCATCATTCCATAAGTAGGTCATGATGCTCTAGGGAACTGTCCTTATCACTTATACTCCAAGTCGCTTATACTCCAAGAATTTAAAAATTATTATAACTATTTTATATTTCATGCTTTACCCTGTTTTAGCGAATCACCTCAAAAACATTTGGGACCTGTATGGCAACTACAGTGGATAGAACAAGATCGAGGGACAGCAGGTGATGACAAAAGAGAAATACTAGTTTCTATATCAGCAGATGGAAGGATCTCCAAATGGGTTATACGGAAAGGACTGGACTGTCATGGTAAAAATAAATAAATACACACACAGACACCAAATTATCTTTCTCTTGTTATGTGCTGAATTAAAAATTCGTAGTGAACTATGTATAAGAGGTGGCAAATTTAGGTTTGGCTAAATAAGAAAAAAAACTGGGCTTGGTCATTGTTTTTCTAAGCATCTAGCTCTGGTATTTGCTAATTTTAACCTAAAGACTTGCAAAGGATGGCAGAAATCATATTATTTGCAGAAGGGACATATTATATCTACATTACTATTTCCTGTGGTAAATAATATATGTATTTTTTCTTTAAATAAAGATTTGATGCGTTTGAGGAGAACTACTGCTAGCAGCAGCAAAAAAGGAGGGGAAAAAGAAAAGAAAGGTGAAGCTTTGATATCTCGACAGGCTCCTGGAATGTGTTTCGCTTTTCACCCCAAGGTAAATTATTTCAATCTGTTATTTACTATTGCATGTAACAACTTCTGATAATTGAAGTGTATTAAGATATAAATCAAGACAAAATGTCAGCATGTTAATAAATATTGCACCCTGTAAATAAAAAAATAACACACATAGGTATCATAGGTGTCAACCTAAGGTAGAATGGCACATTCCAGTTGGCTGTCCTTTTTCTGCTTTCTGGAGGAAAGGTCTGTATTTCTGAGCAACTATGGAACTATCTTCACAGCTCCGTGTTTAACTTGAATGCCCCTCCTTGCCCCTCTTTGGTGCTCTGCTTCTCTATCATACTTATAGAAACCAAATCCACTATATAGTCCTCCATATCTCAATGTGAGTGGTGACTCATGATTCTGGGGATCAGGAAGACCACTTAAGATCATGCTTATCAAGACCAAAGTCAAATCAGAGCACTCTTAGTAAAGTTCTACTTTCCTAATTCTTTTTATCCAGAGGTTCTTTGGAATCAGAAATTCAGCCACTATGACAGACTTGCAAAAAAAGTATCCTATATATTTTCCGTGATATGTAATATGATTATCTCTTTAGTGAACCATCATCCACCTACTTATGCAAGCCAAAACTTGAGCTCTGACTCTATTCTACCCTATTCCCCAAATGATATTTAAGTAAGATTGTCTCACTTCTTCTAGTCCAAGCCTACTACTGCTAATGTGGTTCAGGCCTTTATTACATTTCACTTTTACTACTGCAGTCATATTCTAACTGCCTTCATTCTCAAACTCCTGTAATCTACTTTTCACCTTGACTCTAGAGCAGTGGTTCTCAATGTGGGCAGGGAAGGGCGTGCTCCCTGTCCCATCAGGGACATTTCACAATGTCTTGAGATATTTTTGGTTGCTGCAGCTGTGGGAGGTGGGATGTGGGGAGGAGTGCTATTGGCATCTAGTAGGCAGAGGCCAGGGATGCCACTAAATACACTACAAGGCACAAGACAACCACTGTCCTCCCCTGACCCGAACAAAGAACTAGCTGGCCCAAAACATCAATAGTGCTCCTTTGATTTCTTATTTGATTGATGGGTTATTTAGAAGCATGTTATTTAGTTTCCAAATATTTGGGGCTTTTCCAAGGATCTTGCTGTTGATTTCTAATTCAATCCTATCATGATCAAGGAACAAACTTTTTATAAACTGAATCTTTTTGAATTTATTGAAATTTGTTTTAAAGCCCAGAATGTGATTTTTACTTGTAAATGTTCCCTATGCACTTGAGAAAAGTGTATATTCTGCTACTGTTGGGTGGAATGTTCTGTGAATGTCAATTTAAGTGGGTTGATGGTGTTGTTCAAGTTTGCTATATCCTTGCTGATTTTCTGCCGATTTCTTCCATCAGTCATTGAGAGAAAGAGATTGAAGTTTCTGACAATAACTGTGAATTTTTCTTTTTTTTTTTTTTTTTTTAAATTTTATTTATTTATTTTTGGCTGTGTTGGGTCTTCGTTTCTGTGCGAGGGCTTTCTCTAGTTGCGGCGAGCGGGGGCCATTCTTCATCACGGTGCGCGGGCCTCTCACTAACGCGGCCTCTTTTGTTGAGGAGCACAAGCTCCAGACGCGCAGGCTCAGTAGTTGTGGCTCAAGGGCCCAGTTGCTCCGTGGCATGTGGGATCTTCCCAGACTAGGGCTCGAACCCGTGTCCCCTGCAT
Organism: Balaenoptera musculus; assembly: GCF_009873245.2. NCBI lineage: Eukaryota > Metazoa > Chordata > Mammalia > Artiodactyla > Balaenopteridae > Balaenoptera > Balaenoptera musculus. The sequence goes on along the minus strand of NC_045785.1, from coordinate 57,623,840 downwards.
TGGCAGGCAGATTCTCAACCACTGCACCACCAGGGAAGCCCCTGAATTCTTCTTTTTTTCCTTGAAATTCTATCAGTTTTTGCTTTATGTATCTTGAAGCTTTGTTTTAAGTGCATAAGTGTTTAGGATTGTCATGTTCTCTCGATTAAGCAACTCCCTTATCATTATAAAATGGTCTTATTTATAACTGGTAACATTCTTTATTCTGAAATCTATTTAGTTTGATATTAATGTAGCTATTCCAGCTTTCTTTTAACTAGTATTAGCATGGTTTACCATTTCCCATCCTTTTACATTTAACCTATTTGTGTCTTTATATTTGGTATGTTTCTTTTAGGCAGCATATAGTTGTCTTGCTTTTTTATCCAATCTTACAATCTCAGCCTTTTAATTGTGATGTTTACACCATTTTTATTTATTTATTTATTAAAAAATTTTTTTTAACGTCTTTATTGGAGTATAATTGCTTTACAATGGTGTGTTACTTTCTGCTTTATAACAAAGTGAATCAGTTATACATATACAGATATCCCCATATCTCTTCCCGCTTTCATCTCCCTCCCTCCCACCCTCCCTATCCCACCCCTCTAGGTGGTCACAAAGCATGGAGCTGATCTCCTTGTGCTATGCGGCTGCTTCCCACTAGCTAGCTATTTTACATTTGGTAGTGTATATATGTCCATGCCACTCTCTCACTTTGTCCCAGCTTACCCTTCCCCCTCCCCATATCCTCAAGTCCGTTCTCTAGTAGGTCTGCGTCTTTATTCCCGTCTTGCCCCTAGGTTCTTCATGACCTTTTTTTTTTTTTTTTTTAGATTCCATATATATGTGTTAGCATACGGTATTTGTTTTTCTCTTTCTGACTTACTTCACTCTATAAGACAGACTCTAAGTCCATCCACTTCACTACAAATAACTCAATTTCGTTTCTTTTTATGGCTGAGTAATATTCCATTGTATATATGTGCCACATCTTCTTTATCCATTCATCTGTTGATGGACACTTAGGTTGCTTCCATATCCTGGCTATTGTAAATAGAGCTGCAATGAACATTTTGGTACATGACTCTTTTTGAATTATGGTTTTCTCAGGGTATATGCCCAGTAGTGGGATTGCTGGGTCGTATGGTAGTTCTATTTTTAGTTTTTTAAGGAACCTCCATACTGTTCTCCATAGTGGCTGTACCAATTTACATTCCCACCAACAGTGCAAGAGGGTTCCCTTTTCTCCACACCCTCTCCAGCATTTATTGTTTGTAGATTTTTTGATGATGGCCATTCTGACCGGTGTGAGATGATATCTCATTGTAGTTTTGATTTGCATTTCTCTAATGATTAATGATGTTGAGCATTCTTTCATGTGTTTGTTGGCAATCTGTATATCTTCTTTGGAGAAATGTCGATTTAGATCTTCTGCCCATTTTTGGATTGGGTTATTTGTTTTTTTGATACTGAGCTGCATGAGCTGCTTGTAAATTTGGAGGTTAATCCTTTGTCAGTTGCTTCATTTGCAAATATTTTCTCCCAATCTGAGGGTTGTCTTTTGGTCTTGTTTATGGTTTCCTTTGCTGTGCAAAAGCTTTTAAGTTTCATTAGGTCCCATTTGTTTATTTTTGTTTTTATTTCCATTTCTCTAGGAGGTGGGTCAAAAAGGATCTTGCTGTGATTTATGTCATAGAGTGTTCTGCCTATGTTTTCCTGATAGTGTCTGGCCTTACATTTAGGTCTTTAATCCATTTTGAGTTTATTTTTGTGTATGGTGTTAGGGAGTGTTCTAATTTCATTCTTTTACATGTAGCTCTCCAGTTTTCCCAGCACCACTTATTGAAGAGGCTGTCTTTTCTCCACTGTATATTCTTGCCTCCTTTATCAAAAATAAGGTGAACATATGTGCGTGGGTTTATCTCTGGGGTTTCTATCCTGTTCCATTGATCTATATTTCTGTTTTTGTGCCAGTACCATACTGTCTTGATTACTGTAGCTTTGTAGTATAGTCTGAAGTCAGGGCGCCTGATTCCTCCAGCTCCGCTTTTCTTTCTCAATATTGCTTTGGCTATTCGGGGTCTTTTGTGTTTCCATACAAATTGTGAAATTTTTTGTTCTAGTTCTGTGAAAAATGCCATTGGTAGTTTGAAAGGGATTGCATTGAACCTGTAGATTGCTTTGGGTAGTAGAGTCATTTTCACAATGTTGATTCTTCCAATCCAAGAACATTGTATATCTCTCCATCTATTTGTATCATCTTTAATTTCTTTCATCAGTGTGTTATAATTTTCTGCATACAGGTCTTTTGTCTCCTTAGGTAGGTTTATTCCTAGATATTTTATTCTTTGTGTTGCAATGGTAAATGGAAGTGTTTTCTTCATTTCACTTTCAGATTTTTCATCATTAGTGTATAGGAATGCAAGAGATTTCTGTGCATTAATTTTGTATCCTCCTACTTTACCAAATTCATTGATTAGCTCTAGTAGTTTTCTGGTAGCATCTTTAGGATTCTCTATGTATAGCATCATGTCATATGCAAACAGTGACCGCTTTACTTCTTCTTTTCCAATTTGGATTCCTTTTATTTCTTTTCCTTCTCTGACTGCTGTGGCTAAAACTTCCAAAACTATGTTGAATAATAGTGGTGAGAGTGGGCAACCTTGTCTTGTTCCTGATCCTAGTGGAAATGGTTTCAGTTTTTCACCATTGAGGACGATGTTGGCTGTGGGTTTGTCATATATGGCCTTTATTATTTTGAGGTAGGTTCCCTCTATGCCTACTTTCTGGAGGGTTTTTATCATAAATGGCTGTTGAATTTTGTTGAAAGCTTTCTCTGCATCTATTGAGATGATCATATGGTTTTTCTCCTTCAGTTTGTTAATATGGTGTATCACGTTGATTGATTTGCGTATATTGAAGAATCCTTGCATTCCTGGGATAAACCCCACTTGATCATGGTGTATGATCCTTTTAATGTGCTGTTGGATTCCGTTTGCTAGTATTTTATTGAGGATTTTTGCATCAGTGATATTGGCCTGTAGTTTTCTTTCTTTGTGACATCTTTGTCTAGTTTGGTATCAGGGTGATGGTGGCCTCGTACAATGAGTTTGGGTGTGTTCCTCCCTCTGCTATATTTTGGAAGAGTTTGAGAAGGATAGGTGTTAGCTTTTCTCTAAATGTTTGATAGAATTCGCCTGTGAAGCCATCTGGTCCTGGGCTTTTGTTTGTTGGAAGGTTTTTAACCAAAGTCTCAATTTCAGTGCTTGTGTTTGATCTGTTTATATTTTCTATTTCTTCCTGGTTCAGTCACAGAAGCTTGTGCTTTTCTAAGGATTTGTCCATTTCTTCCAGGTTGTCCATTTTATTGGCATATAGTTGCTTGTAGCAATCTCTCATGATCCTTTGTATTTCTACAGTGTCAGTTGTTACTTCTCCTTTTTAATTTCTAATTCTATTTATTTGGGTCTTCTCCCTTTTTTTCTTGATGAGTATGGCTAATGGTTTATCAATCTTGTTTATCTTCTCAAAGAACCAGCTTTTAGTTTTATTGATCTGTGCTGTTGTTTCCTTCATTTCTTTTTCATTTATTTCTGATCTGATCTTTATGATTTCTTTTCTTCTGCTAACTTTGCGGTTTTTTGTTCTTCTTTCTCTAATTGCTTTAGGTGTAAGTTTAGGTTGTTTATTTGAGGTGTTTCTTGTCTCTTGAGATAAGATTGTACTGCTATAAACTTCCCTCGTAGAACTGCTTTTGCTGCATCCCATAGGTTTTGGGTCATCATGTTTCCATTGTCACTTGTTTCTAGGTATTTTTTGATTTCCTCTTTAATTTTTTCAGTGATCTCTTGGTTATTTAGTAGTGGATTGTTTAGCCTCCATATTTTTGTATTTTTTTTCATATTTTTGTATTTTTTACAGATTTTTTCCTGTAATTGATATCTAGTCTCATAGCGCTGCGGTTGGAAAAGATGCTTGATACGATTTCAGTTTTCTTAAATTTACCAAGGCTTGATTTGTGTCCCAATATATGATCTATACTGGAGAACGAGCACTTGAGAAGAAAGTGTATTCTGTTTTCTTTGGATAGAATGTCCTATAAATATCAATTAAGTCCATCTTGTTTAACATATCATTTAAGGCTTGTGTTTCCTTATTTATTTTCATTTTGGATGATCTGTCCATTGGTGAAAGTGGGGTGTTAAAGTCCCCTACTATGATTGTGTCACTATTGATTTCCCCTTTTATGGCTGTTAGCATTTGCCTTATGTATTGAGGTGCTCCTGTGTTTGGTACATAAATATTTACAATTGTTTTATCTTCTTCTTGGAATGATCCCTTGATCATTATGTAGTGTCCTGCTTTGTCTCTTGTAATGGTCTTTATTTTGAAGTCTATTTTGTCTGATATGAGAATTGCTACTCCAGCTTTCTTTTGATTTCCATTTGCATGTAATATCTTTTTCCATCCCCTCACTTTCAGTCTGTATGTGTCCCTAGGTCTGAAGTGGGTCTCTTTTGGACAACATATATATGGGTCTTGTTTTTGTATCCATTCAGCCAGCCTATATTTTTTGTTTGGAGCCTTTAATCCGTTTACATTTAAGGTAGTTATCAATCTGTATGTTCCTATTACCATTTTCTTAATTGTTTTGGGTTTGTTATTGTAGGTCTTTTCCTTCTGTTGTGTTTCCTTCCTAGAGAAGTTCCTTTAGCATTTGTTGTGAAGGTTGTTTGGTGGTGCTGAATTCTCTTAGCTTTTGCTTGTCTGTAAAGGTTTTAATTTCTCCATCACATCTGAATGAGATCCTTGCTGGTTAGAGTAATGTTGGTTGTAGGTTTTTCCCCTTCATCACTTTAAATATGTCCTGCCACTCCCTTCTGGCTTGCAGAGTTTCTGCTGAAAGATCAGCTGTTAACCTTATGGGGATTCCCTTGTATGTTATTTGTTGTTTTTCCCTTGCTGCTTTTAATATTTTTTCTTTGTATTTAATTTTTGATAGTTTGATTAATATGTGTCTTGGCTTGTTTCTCCTTGGATTTATCCTGTATGGGACTCTCTGTGCTTCCTGGACTTGATTAACTATTTCCTTTCCCATACTAGGGAAGTTTTCAACTATAATCTCTTCAAATATTTTCTCAGTCCCTTTCTTTTTCTCTTCTTCTTCGGGGAGCCCTATAATTCGAATGTTGGTGCGTTTAATGTTGTCCCAGAGGTCTCTGAGACTGTTTCCATTTCATTTTATTGTTTTTTCTTTATTCTGCTCTGCAGTAGTTATTTCCACTATTTTATCTTCCAGGTCACTTATCCATTCTTCTGCCTCAGTTATTCTGCTATTGATCCCTTCTATAGAATATTTAATTTCATTTATTGTGTTGTTCATCATTGTTTGTTTGCTCTTTCGTTCTTCTAGGTCCTTGTTAAACGTTTCTTGTATTTTCTCCATTCTATTTCCCAGATTTTGGATCATCTTTACTATCATTATTCTGAATTCTTTTTCAGGTAGACTGACTATTTCCTCTTGATTTGTTAGGTCTGGTGGGTTTTTACCTTGCTCCTTCATCTGCTGTGTGTTTCTCTGTCTTCTCATCTTGCTTAACTTACTGTGTTTGGGGTCTCCTTTTCGCTGGCTGCAGGTTCATAGTTCCCGTTGTTTTTGGTGTCTGCCCCCAGTGACTAAGGTTGATTCAGTGGCTTGTGTAGGCTTCCTGGTGGAGGGGACTAGTGCCTGTGTTCTGGTGGATGAGGCTGAATCTTGTCTTTCTGGTGGGCAGGTCCATGTCTGGTGTTGTGTTTTGGGGTGTCTGTGTCCTTATTATGATTTTAGGCAGCCTCTCTGCTAATGGGTGGGTTTGTGTTCCTGTCTTGCTAGTTGTTTGGCATAGGGTGTCCAGCACTGTAGCTTGCTGGTTGTTGAGTGGAACTGGGTCTTGGTGTTGAGATGGAGATCTCTGGGAGATTTTTGCCGTTTGATATTACATGGAGCTGGGAGTCTTTTGTGGACCAATGTCCTGAACTTGGCTCTCCCACCTCAGAGGCACAGCCCTGACGCCTGGCTGGAGCACCAAGAGCCTGTCATCCACATGGCTCAGAATAAAAGGGAGAAAAAAAAAGAAAGAAAGAAAGAAGAAGATAAAATAAAATAAAATAAAATAATTAAAATAAAAAATAATAATTAATAAAATATTTTTAAAAAGTAATAAAAGAAATAAAAGGAAGAACGAAAGAAAGAAGAGAGTAACCAAACCAAAAAACAAATCCACCAATGATAACAAGCGCTAACAATTATACTAAAAAAAAAGAAAAAAAAAAAGGACAGACAGAACCCTAGGACAAATGGTAAAAGCAAAGCTATACAGACAAAATCACACACAGAAGCATACACATGCACACTCACAAAAACAGAAAAAGGGGAAAAAATATATATATCGTTGCTCCCAAAGTCCACCTCCTCAATTTGGGATGATTCATTGTCTATTCAGGTATTCCACAGATGCAGGGTACATCAAGCTGCTTGTGGAGATTTAATCCGCTGCTCCTGAGGCTGCTGGGAGAAATTTCCCTCTCTCTTCTTTGTTCGCACAGCTCCCAGGGTTCAGCTTTGGATTTGGACCCGCCTCTGCATGTAGGTCGACTGAGCGCGTCTGTTCTTCGCTCAGACAGGACGGGGTTAAAGGAGCAGCTGCTTCGGGGGCTCTGGCTCGCTCGGGTGGGGGGGAGGGTGGGGTACGGATGTGGGGCGAGCCTGCGGCGTCAGAGGCTGGCGTGACGTTGCAGCAGCCTGAGGCACGCCGTGCGTTCTCCTGGGGAAGTTGTCCGTGGATCACGAGACCCTGGCAGTGGCGGGCTGCACAGGCTCCCGGGAGGGGAGGTGTGGAGAGTGACCTGTGCTTGCACACAGGCTTCTTGGTGGCTGCAGCAGCAGCCTTAGCGTCTCATGCCCGTCTCTGGGGTCCGTGCTGATAGCCGCGGCTCGCGCCCGTCTCTGGAGCTCCTTTAAGCGGCGCTCTGAATCCCCTCTCCTCGCGCACCAGGAAACAAAGAGGCAAGAAAAAGTCTCTTGCCTCTTCGGCAGCTCCAGACTTTTTCCTGGACTCCCTCCCGGCTGGCTGTGGTGCGCTAATCCCTTCAGGCTGTGTTCACTCCGCCAACCCCAGTCCTCTCCCTGCGATCCGACCGAAGCCCGAGCCTCAGCTCCCAGCCCCCGCCCGCCCCGGCGGGGGAGCAGACAAGCCTCTCGGGCTGGTGAGTGCTGGTCAGCACCACTTCTCTGTGCGGGAATCTCTCCGCTTTGCCCTCCGCACCCCTGTGGCTGTGCTCTCCTCCGTGGCTCCGAAGATTCCCCCCTCCGCCACCCCCAGTCTCCGCCCGCAAAGGAGCTTCCTAGTGTGTGGAAACCTTTCCTCCTTCACAGCTCCCTCCCACCAGTGCAGGTCCCATCCCTATTCTTTTGTCTCTGTTTTTTCTTTTTTCTTTTTGCCCTACCCAGGTATGTGGGGAGTTTCTTGCCTTTTGGGAGGTCTGAGGTCTTCTGCCAGCGTTCAGTAGGTGTTCTGTAGGAGTTGTTCCACATGTAGATGTATTTCTGATGTATTTGTGGGGAGGATGGTGATCTCCAGGTCTTACTCTTCCGCCATCTTGAAGCTCCCCCCTACACCATTTTTATACTTAGTTTCATTATTGATGTAGTTTGGTTTGAGTCTATCCTCTTGCTTGACTAATTTATTGATGGGAAGTGGTGTGAAATACGTTTGGCCTCCTTGCCTGGAGGCAGGACTCTGAAGGGCTATCTCAGCTCCAAAGCTTCTTATAGGCTGGGCTGAGCCCTTTGTTGCAAGTACATCATAGTTCAAACTAAATCTCTACCCGTTCTTGTTTCCCTCAAAGGTTGTTCTTGAGAGAACTTCCCAGTAAACCTCTTGCATGGAGATCTCAGTGTCTCAGAGTTTATATACTGAGGAACCCAACTTTAGACAGTGACCTTGAAGATCTTTAGAGAAAGATGACCTACTTGTAAATAGTATTGGAATAATCATTACCCACATTAAAAAAAAAAAAGGAATTAGATTCCTATCACATCATACACAAAAACTTTTAGAAGAAAATGTGGGAGAATATCTCTATGACTTCCAAGTAGGAACAATTTCTTAAAGCACAAAAAATGCTAACTATATAAAAATTATAATACCAGCTACATTAAAATGAGAATTTCTGTTTACTAAAAGACACTGAAGAAAGTACATGAAAAGATAAGCCATATACTGGGAGAAGATATTTGCAACATATATAATAGACAAAGCCTATGTAATAGAATATATAAAGAACATATTCAAATGAATATGAAAAAGGAGTATTAGCATTATAAAATGGTCAAGAGATATGAACAGAAGAGGAGATACAAATGGCCAATAAACATAAAAATGTGCTCAACCTTGTCAATATCCATATAAATGGAACTTAAAACCATTAGGTATAATTTTACACCTAATAGAATGGCAAAATTTAAGATTTCTGACGTAACCAACTATTGAAGAGAATGTGTGTCAAAGGGAAATTTTATATAGTGCTGAATGTAAATCGGTAACACTACTTTGGGAAAAAAATTATACTTTATTGTGTAATTTAAACTACATATACCCCATAAACTAGTAATTGCATTCTTAAGTTCTGGTGCATGCTAAGCAGTGGGTCTCATATTTCAGTGTACTTACAGACTACTTGGGAATCTTGTCAAAATGCATATTCTGATTCAGTAGGTCTGAGACAGGGCCTGAAATTCTGCAACTGTACAATGCTCCCAAGTGAGGCTGACTCTACATAGTCAGGACTTAGAGCACTGACTTTCAGACTTTTTGATTATGACTTCATTGTAGAAAATACATTTTAAATCCCTATTTGGTACATAAATTTAGAGTTAAAAGATGTCTGAGACTCCATCTAGTTCAATCTCTCATTCCCAGCAAGAATAATTTTTTCAGCATTATGTACATGAATAGTTATTGTTAAGTCATTTGTCTTCTCTTTGACGAGTTCTAATGAAAGAACACTTACTATTTCCCTGGAATGTTAGTTCCATTGTCAGGTAGCTCTAAATGTTAGAAAGTTTCTTCCTCATTTTAAGCTAGTGTTTGTTCATGTAATTTCTAGACAGGATAAAAAGTTCTACCCTTTATTCCAGCAAAGAAAAACATCTGTATTTTCTTTGCACAGTAGTCCTTCAGGTAATTTAATTATTGTAAAATCATGATAGAAAGAAAAAGACAACAATCAACTGTCTTCTAGATAGTATTTCTAGTTTGGTTCTTGAATTGTCTCTAAGAGATCTTGAATCATCTAATCTTCTATTTAGCACATTTACTAATATATCACAAGCAAATGCATTTTGATTTTTTTGTGTTATAGGACACAAATATCTATTTGGCTGGCACTGAAGAAGGTCATATTCACAAATGTTCTTGTTCATATAATGAGCAATATCTAGATACCTACAGAGGACACAAGGTTAGTTTAATTATAGTAGGTATGGAAAATTTTATCTTGCAATATTTCTGAAAAAAATAGTATCATTAGGCACAGCATTTTTTAATGCAATAATTTACAACTTCAGAGTTAAAAATACCAGCTTGAATTAAGTGCTTTCTTATACAGAAAACACCAATAATATGGGGGACATTTAATTTGGCTTCTAGGTATCCTTGATTTCTTCTTGCCAGTTATGGAAGCCACATTTTTATTTGTTTCTAAAAGACTTTGCTTATGTTGACATGCTGATCCCAAAGTGAAATTGTCTCTGGCATATACCTGTTCTCTACATTTTTTATGATTGTTCCAACTATATTTTCTTCATTTTCTCCCTTATTTCTGTTTATTTTCCTTAACATTCCTTATATTTTTAAAAGTAGTATAATATGTATTAATATTTAGTGAGTATTGTAGCAACTATATTTTTATGTTTCTGAATGGCATAATTTAGGGAAGAGATTCAATTTATGGCCTTACTCTCAGGTAAAATAATAACCACACAATAATTACATGGTGTATAAGCTTTTAGAAATCTGAGCATTTTTAACTTGTTGGTCAAATTTAAAGTATAAGAGGTTAAATCCTACTTACCTATGTATTTTAATTTATTTTTCTAATTCCAGGGTCCAGTGTATAAAATAGCATGGAATCCATTTTGTCATGATGTATTCTTAAGCTGTTCTGCAGATTGGGGCGTTATTATATGGCAACATGAGAATCTTAAGCCATTTTTGAGTTTTTATCCAACTACTTATGTTGTTTATGATGTTGCCTGGTCTCCAAAATCATCCTATATATTTGCAGCTGCAAACGAAAGCAGAGTGGAGATTTGGGACCTTCACATCAGCACGTAAGTGTTAATATTTTTCTCGGAGTTATTTCTAATAGAAGCAGTTCAATCTAAATGATACCTGATAGTATTGACATTGGTTAGAGAGAACTGTAGTTACTTTAAAACAAGTAATAGTTTACACTGTGAGAGTCCTTTGTGAATAAAGAGATATGCCAGGATAATAAATATATTTTTGAACCTGCAAAGTATTATTTTATTTATGAAAAACAAGGAATGTAGTGTAAAATCATGACATGGGGAAAAAGTTTGCAAAACATTCACGTGGAAAGAAGGTGTTTTAACTTTTCAATATCCATGTTTGCTTAATTCTTGTCAGCTGTTCAATACTGTTTCAAATATCCTGAATTAATAACTATACCAACAAAATTCATCCCCAGTGTTTCCACAGAAGACATTAAAATACGATCAAATTATTTTTTCCTTTTCTTCAACCAAAATAGTCTTTCTTAGTCCTTTTCTTAGTCCTTTTTGTGCAAAAATATTACAAGAGCACTTTAAATGGAAACACTGAAATAACATGCCAACCTTTCAGAGCACATTTAAAACACCCAGATAATTCTTGAAATTACCATATTCTAAAATAGAATAATATATTAATGTTAATTACTTATACCATATGTCATTTTAAAAATATTTGAATGAAAAATATTTGAATGAAAATAGGTAACCTTACTCCATCTCCATAAACTTTTACAGGCTGATATAGGATATCATAACTAGCTTGAATTCTTTGTCATTGCCTGGTTTATGGAAGAATGCAGAGAGGCACTGTTCTAATTGTGTCTAACTAAAGACTTTCTATAATAAGATAAAGCAAGGGAGCAAAATAAGTATTTTTTATAATATTTACTTATTCTCTTACCTTGCTTTAAAACATATTTGAAGGGGCATGCATTTAATTAAAATTTTTTATTTTAAGTGTTACAACAAAGTTATGAGAGTGCCATCTAGGCCATCTATCCTTTTTAATATGAAAGTTTATACAATGCTGGAATAAAGTGTTTAATGGTTCTGTAATACTTATTCAATCAATATTTCGATATTGGAAAATATTGTAGATCTTTAGGCAAGTTATTAGCAGACGAAGCATGGAAATACATTCTTGTTTAAAATAAATGACATAAAATTCAATGGGTTTATTATTAATTGCAAATTTTTTCCTAGAGATTAATAATTTAGTAACTGGAAAATTTCATCATGGCTTGTTCTATAAAACAGTTTGACCCAAAAATCAAGGATTACAACACAAAGCAATTTATTTTTGAGTATGACATGACTAAGGTAGAAAGTGGCTACTTAAATGATCCTACCTCTGATTTTATTTTTTCTAGTAAAATTGTAGTTCCCGGGGCAACATTTCTTCAGAAGTATGCAAGTGACTGCTGCTGTTATTTTATAAGGGTGTCAATGGATTGCTTTGGATAACCAAGAGTAGGAAAGGTTCTTGTTCAGAGAACCTTTGAACAAGGTTTTCAGTCTTGTTCAGATTCATTTATTTTTTTATTTTATTTTTAATTATTTTTAATAAATTTATTTATTTTATTTTATTTTTGGCTGCGTTGGGTCTTCGTTGCTGCCTGCGGGCTTTCTTTAGTTGCGGTGAGCGGGGACTACTCTTCGTTGCGATGTATGGGCTTCTTATTGCCGTGGCTTCTTTTCTTGCGGAGCACGAACTCTAGGCATGCGGGCTCAGTAGTTGAGGCACACGGGCTCAGTAGTTGTGGCTCATGGGCTCTAGAGCGCAGGCTCAGTAGTTGTGGAGCACAGACTTAGTTGCTCCACAGGGATGTGGGATCTTTCTGGACCAGGGCTGGAACCCATGTCCCCTGCACTGGCAGGCGGATTATAAACCACTGCGCCACCAGGGAAGCCCCAGATTCATTTATGTTCCAGGGGTTCATTTGGATCAAAACATCCTTCTGTTAAGAGACATTTATTATTTAAGGAGTTGTATTAGGGATCTTCAGAGAAACTAAACCAATAAAGAGAGTGAGAGAGATTTAAAAATATTGGCTCACATGATTGTGGGACCTGGCAAGTCCCAAGCCGGCATGACAGGCTGGCAACCTGGAATTTCCATCAGAGGAGTCCATGTTGCAGCCTTGAGTACAAAGGCAGTCTGGAGGCAGAATTTTATTCTACTTCAGAGACCTCAGTCTTTTCTTTTAAGGCTTTCAACAGACTGGATGAGGCCAACTCACTTTACGGAGGGTAATCTGCTTTATTCAAATTCTACTGATTTAAGTTAATCATATCTTAAAAAAAAAAAAAAAAAAAAAAAAAAGATACCTTCACAGCAACGTGTAGACTGGTGTTTGACCAAACACTGGGTACCACAGCCTAGCCAAGTTAATGCATAAAATTACTCATCATGGGAGTTTAAATTATGAGTTCACATCTTAATTGTGAACTGCTTTAATTTATTTAGTTGAAATTAGTTTATTGAAAAAATGAAAGTTTTGATTGAATAAAGAGTGAGAAGCAGTTATTTTGCTTTTGGAAACACATAAAGAAGTTTTTGGTTTTTGTTACATGAAATCACAAATATCTCAGATTTTTCTTAGTCTGTATCTAAAAAGAACATATTAACAACAACTAAATTTACAAATAAAATATTTCATTACAGTTTGGACCCTCTGATTGTGAATGTTGCTAACCCTGGAATCAAATTCACAACTGTTCTCTTCACTAAGCAAACAGATTGCCTTCTGGTGGGAGACAGTGATGGACAAGTTGCTGTGTATGAATTAAGAAATATGCCCACTGCTTTGGACTCTAACCGGGTAAGACTCAAAAGTCAAAATTTTTTGTCATTCTATGATTTTATTCAGTTGTAATTTTGTGTCATGGAAGAGATTTACATTTCTTAAACGTATGTTAAGTGTGGTGCAATGGAAAGAATGTAAGTCTGAAGAGTTGCTACCTACTAGGTGTGGCCCCTACTAGGCTTATTTTCTTTGAGTCTCACGTTCTCCATCTGTAAAATTAAATAATGTTGTTGGGCAGAATAATTATAAATATTATATGAAATAACTTAAAATTGTCCCTAGTATATGGTTGGGACTGTTTACTGCAAATATTCAAAGACTTTTACAAGAAATATTTTTAGATATTATCCAGTGTTCCTGAAATTGGCATTTGTTTCTGTTGGTTTAGCATTATCCTCTTCCCTTACTCTGATTTTCAAATATCAAAACTTTGTTGTAAAACTTTGACAAGCAAATCCGTATTACTAGATGCCCATTATTTTAAAAATTATTTATGTATTTATATATTTACTTATTGTTCTAAAAAAATTTAAATTGAAGTATAGTTGATTTACAATGTTATATTAGTTTCAGGTGTACAACATAGTGATTTGATATTTTTATAGAGTATACTTAAAGTTATTATAAAATATTGGGTATATATCCTGTGTTGTACATTACATCCTTGTATCTTATTTATTTTATACCTGGTAATTTGTATCTCTTAATCCCCTTCCCTTATCTGCTCCTTTCCCCTCCCCTCTCCCCACTGGTAACCACTAATTTGTTCTCTGTATCTATGAGTCTTGTTTCTATTTTGTTACATTCATTCATTTGTTTTATTTTTTAGATTCCACATATATGTGAAAACATACAGTGTTTATTTTTCTCTGACTTACTTCACTAAGCATAATGCCCTCCAGGTCCACCCATGTTGCTGCAAATGGCAACATTTTATTTTTTATGGCTGAGTAATATTCCATTGTATATATACCATATAGATGCCCATTATTTTCAATTTTTTCTGTTTATGTTTAAATTTCTATTTTAATGAGTAATCTGGTAATTATTATCATGAATATATCAACATGTTAAAAATATTAAAAATATGTACAAATCAATAAGAAAAAACGTTAAGACTCCAATAGAAGCGTGAGTAATGGTCAGGAACAGTTCATTCGCAAAAAATGGCTAGCAAATATATTTTAAAATTTAACCTCACTAATAAAAAATTGTTAAATTAAAATGTGATGCCATTCTCATATATCAAATTAACAAAGTTTTTTTTAATTGGACTACTTATTCCTGGCAAACATTTGATAAGATAGGTCCTCTCCTATACTGATGGTTGAAATAGAAATTGGTGTAACTTCTTTGGAAGCAATTTGGCAATCTGAACCAGAATTGTCCACTTTTGGGACTCTATGCTACAGAAATATTCATAAAGGCAATCAAAGAAATTAGTTATAGCATATTTTGTGATGCGATGAGGAAAAAAAAAAGAAAGAAAAGGAAAGAAAAAAAGAGAAAAAGAAAAAGGAAACAATCTAAATATCCAACCAGAGGGAAATATGACCAGGAAAGTCAGATGTGCTGATTAGATTTGGGGCACATGTCGGAGGTGCAGTTCTACCCCAACCATATGGACTATAAATGTTAAACAAACAAACAAACACGCAAACAAACAGAGAATACCTACCTATATACATACTAGCTTGCTTGGGACTTTGTACTTGTCATTCCCTCTCCCTAAAATCCACAGTTTGTTCCTCTACCCACTGCAAGTCTTTGCTCAAATGTCACTTTCTTAGTGAAGTCTTCACTGGCCACCTTATTTAAAATTGCAGCCTCCACTCTTGCCCACACTCCCTATTCAATACCCTTCCATAACTTATTTTTCGTAGTAACACTTACTTGGTATATACCATATTCTTTATTGATTTATTTTGTTAATTGCTAGTCTTCCACAGCTAGATTATAAGCGCCACGTAAACAGTGAATTTTGTCTCTTTTGTTCTGGGCTATATCCCTGTGGCCTAGTACAGTGTCTGGCTTGTAGTGGTTAGTCAATAGATGTTTTTGAATAAATATGCATTGAAAAACTAGAGAAAAATTCAACATATTAGAAGCATTATTTTTTAGGGGTAGGATCATGAATGAATTTTATTCTTTTACTTAGGCATTTTACAAATCATTACACTACACAAAGTAATTTTAAAAATACATTGGTCTCCTTACATAACAATTTTAGTCTTCTCTGAGATGTGCAGCCCTAATGGCTTATTTTTGCCATATAAAACATTTTAATATTTTCAATTTCTCACACATTCATTGAATGCAAGATATTTTAACAGGATGAGGATGTTTGTGCCCACAGTGAACCTTGTTTAAGATAGCTCAACAACCAAAAGGAATTAAAAGAGAATTCTATTCTTTATTTAAGCCTCTCAAAGAAACATTAAAATGGATCCAAATATATAGTTCATAGTACTCCTTTTTCTTCTTCTGTCCATATCTCTCAAACCCTAAATATAGCTTCAAGGCCTAAATCCATCCCTTTTTGTCTCTGTAATTCTTTCAGTTCTATCTCAGAAGAGCTCTAAGAACTTGTCCACAAACTCTGAACTTGGGGCAGTGGGGAGGGAGACTTGAATTGTTTCAAAACTTTTCTTAGTATGTGTTGGTGTACTGGTAGAAGGGAATCTATAAGCATTAGCATGTTGGTTCTTTTCATCACATATATTTTTCTGCAGTACCTATCAAGTACTACAACAATTTTTCAATATAAATTATAATATTTTGTATACATGTCTTTCTTACTAGTTTGAGCTGCTTGAAACTTGTATGTTCAAGTATCTAGCATAGCGCTAGCACATAATAGGCATTCAGCAAATGTTGAATAGATGTGTGAATGAACAAACCTATAAGCAAAAGGAATGTAGTTTCTAAGATAGAAGCAACATATGCTTAAGAAACATAATTGAGTCATAAAGAACAAAATAAACAAACTCCTATAGGAGCACAGAGCAGGAAAACAGTTGACTTTTGAAAGGAGAATAGGAAGAAGAAAAGGAAAAAATAAGAATACTACAGGGAAGGCTTTCACAGAAGAGATTAAATTTCAACTGTGTTTTGGAGGATTAGGATTTTCTCTTGTAGACAAGAGAGTAGAATTGTTATTCCAGACTGAGTGAAAGCTTTAAGCAAAGATGTGGAATTGAAAAGGTCCATGGCACTTTTCATGTGGAAATGGTGAGTAGATTTTTTTGACTGGTAAAGAGACTGCGTGAGATAAAAGCAAGAAAAGGGCCAGTTGGGCCATCTGGGACCAGAAAATGTATGACTGCCATGATAAGGAATTTGAACTTTATTCTATAGATTATGGAAAGCCATTTAAGGTTTACAATTCTAGAAGTGACATGGGGGGAAACATTAGACGCCCATCTCACATTTTGTACAATGGTGAACTCCAAATGGATTGAAGACTGTGAAAAGTAAACGAACTCCTAGAAGAAAATGTAGGATAATATCTTAATGATTTAAGGTCAAGGATAGATTTTTTTTTAAATGACCACCCCAAATCCCCTAATTTTTTCAATTTTTTTCTTTTTCTTTATTTGTAAAATGGGTGTAATATTGGTACCAGAATCAAAGGTTGTTAGAAAGATTGAGTGAATATGTGCAAAGTAGTTAGAACTGTTACTGGCACATAGTAAGCTCTCAATAAATCTCAATTATTCTTTGTATGATTATTATGTCAAAATTAACATTTTCTGTTCAGGATTCCATATGCCAAGTTAAAAGAAACAGATTGGAAGAAGAAATTTCCAAGATATATAAAAGATATTTAATGTCCAGAATGTATAAAGAACTCCTACAAAACAAGAACAACTCAATTTTTAAAATAGGCAACATATGAAATATTAACTCAGAGTAGAGGAAACTAGATTATCAAATAAACTTGTGAAGCAACATTCATTCTCACTAATAATGAGGGAATGTGCAATTAAAATTATACAAGATACCAGTTCATATTGATCAGATTTACAAAAATTAAAATATTAGCCAATACCAAGTATTAGCAGAGTTGTAGGGAACTAGGAATTCTTATGCAAGGGTCATGGGAATATGTCGAGATTCTCTTGCGCATGTGTACCAGGAGACATGTATAAGGTAGCAATGTGAGTTTTTTTTAATGTTTCTTTTAGACATAGAGAAGATTACTCAGTCTAGGTTCATTTCAAACATTCACATTCAAATATGTTACAAAATTTTTTAAAAACTTTAGTTCACCTTAAACTCTTACATTTAGATTATATATTTTATCATTCTAAGTCTAGGAAACTTTAATACCTACTTTTAAGTGAGTTTTTGTAACAATTAAATTTCTTTAAATTCTTTAAATTCCATTTATAAATTTAATATATTGGATTTTTAAGTACTTCAATCGTCTTAGGGCAAACAAATCTTAGATACTTAAGGAATTTTTATTAATTTAATATATTTAAAATATTGAATATGCTGAATCTTAAATTTTCCTAAATGTTTCAATGCTCTTTACAAATTAATAATATTTAAATCTATGATTACAAGTTAAATCAATTACCTAATCACACATTAAAATTAGAATCACAAATTTATTTGTTAGACAATCAAATATGACAAATTCTTTTATATGTAATGAACATTTAAAATGCCAAGTATGTACAAATTCCTTAATACAAAAATATTAAAATTACCTGTTTGATTTGCTACATTATTTCTATACACAACTTTTATTCTTCTCAGGCTAAAAATATGTTTTCCCAATAAAGAAACAAGTGAAACATTCCAAGTAGTTTTGGAGATTATTTTCTCAACTTGCTGAGATGCATATTGACGGTAGATGTTTAAGGGCGTTTTCCAGACTACCTTGGCTACCAGGCTGAGCCCTATTTTACAGTTGATTTGTCAATGCCCTCCATATGGAATAGTCTCAAAGCCCATGTCTCCTCAAGTCTAGTTATATATTACCAGCATATTCCATCTTCTCATGGAAGTCTGCAACCCTGAATGTGTTGCTGCATTACTTGATTCATTTCAGTTCATTTATTGACTGTGTCATTAATTCTAAATTACTACAGTTTTCCTATCTGGTAGGACTGTAATTGTTCTAGATGTTTAAATGACATCTGTTTGGATTCTGTATATCTCCCAGGGCTTTGTTTAATTTGTTGGTAGTGGTCTGAAAGACATGCAAATGAGAAAAGAATGTTCATAACAGCCCTGTTTCTACATTGATAAATTGGAAACAATCTAAATGATCATCAGTGGGAGATTGGATAAATAAAATATGGCATCATTACATGAGTGATTACAATACAGAAGTTTAAATGATATATATTTCAATGTGTCAATATGACAAATTTTGAATAAACCTTAAAAAACACAG
Organism: Balaenoptera musculus; assembly: GCF_009873245.2. Taxonomy (NCBI): domain Eukaryota; kingdom Metazoa; phylum Chordata; class Mammalia; order Artiodactyla; family Balaenopteridae; genus Balaenoptera; species Balaenoptera musculus. Next base: position 57,605,305 of record NC_045785.1, on the reverse strand, counting down.
TGTTGAGTGACAAAAGCAAATTGCAGGAAGGTAAATACAATATGTTATGATTTATGTAATATTATTTAAACACAAAAATCAAAATTATGTCCTTTACTGGTTATATTTATAGTTAGTAAAAGAAAAGAATATAGACTGGAATGTGAAAGAAGAATGTTTCATTTTTGTTTTGATTTGAATCAGTTAGAGACATCTTTTGTTTTGAGCAGTATGCTCTGTAAGCAGAAGGCTAAGCTCAGAGAGTCTGAATGTTTTCGACAAACGTGTGTGTGTGTGTGGGTGTGTGTGTGTGGGTGTGTGTGTTAATGATTTCAGTGCTGCTGAGCAAAATTTTCTTTTAACAAATATATTCCATATGTTAGTAAATAAATACAATTTCCTAATAAAAATAAGTTTTTCATTCTTTTTGGCCATTATATTTTAAAGGTTCAGGGTTATATTTCTGAGAGATTAAACAAAAAATTATTAATCAGGTTTTTAACCATAAGCTTAACTGATATGCTTCCTCCTTAGCTTTTCAGAGAAGAATTATGATCATAAAAGTAATTTAAAGTCTCAAAGTAATTAATGTCAAGCCATTATTTCCCATCAAGATGTCTTACCAAGTAACATTATGACCTACAATTTCTTCATTAATTTTAACCAAGAGTTAACCAAAATTTTGGAAGTCATATGATTTCACTATATAGGAAAGATGTACATCAAATTTATGATAAAGGCTGCCTCTGGGAAGTGAAAGATGAGGGAAAAATAGGATTGGGGAAGGGTACAAAGAGAATTTCATCAGTAAAGTTTTATTTCTTTTATTAGAAAATATTCAAGGCAAAGATGATGTTTGTTGATTTGGGGTAAATATGTGTTTCACAAAGGCAAAGTACCAGACAGCCCATGCATAAAGTGTACCGGAGCAGGGTTCACTGAGGAAAACCCATGGAGAAGGGATCAATAGCAATTTTAGGACCACAACACCCACTCATATTCTCATTGCCCATCACTTTCTGTGGCCTTGCACAGCAGGAGAAGGACTTTGATCCTTGGGCTGTGGAGGAGGTTTTAAGTGACATAATTTCTGAAACTCTGGACCCTCCCAATGTGATCAAGGGTCAGAGTATTATTGTGATAGGACATGGCAGAACATTGGCTCTAGCCCTATCCTATTGACTCAGGGCTCATGGTTAGGGGTAACATCAGCCTGATGCCTGACATGAACAGGCGGTTGGGGTCCAAGCCTTGCAGTTATAACTTTGTGATGTAGCTAGCTGTTGACAGGATTTACCACCACATTAGCATTTATTGTTTGTTGAAGCACCAAATCCTCTCCTGGTGTGATGGGGTTTGATTGATGGGGGCCTAAGTCTTGCATCGAACAGAATTATGGCTTAAGCACTTGGCAGAAGCTAATTTCAGTGGCACAAACCAACTCCTTTTCTGGAGGCAGCCTGTAGAGAATCACTCCTAAATACTATATCTACTCTTATGTTTCAGTATACAAATGCTTGCCACCTTTTCCTCTGTACTTTTGAGTGTACGTTTTTTCCCAAATTAAAGGGAAAACAAAAAGATAAGTGAAATCATCAAAAATATAAACACACACACGTGTGTGTGTGTGTGTGTGTGTATACACATTAATGTTGAGAGACACTGAAGATAGAAAAACTAGACCGTTCATTCAATAAATATTTACTGAGTATGCACTATATGACAGGGTCTGTTTTCGGCACTAAGAATACAACTGTGAACAAACTACAGTAATGATCTACTACATTTGCCCAAGTGAGAGACTTAACTAGATTTAGGTAGGTTTGAGAAGCAACTTAGCAACTGATTTGATGTGTCAGAGCTTAAAGGATGGGGAAGTACCAAAGACTATAGTATAGGTTAAAAGACAGGAACTGACTTATGTATTATCTAAGGTGTTTATAACTCTTTAGAGTTTATAAAACACTTTCACCTACATTAGCTCATTCACCTCTTACAACAGTTTTTGGAAGTGGATGTTAATATTTTCATTATGCATTCAAAGAAACTAAGATTCCCAGATATCAGTGATTTCCTCAAGATCACCTATATGTGATAGAGAAAACTCTAGTCTTCTGCTTCCAACTCCCATCTTTTCACTATGTCTTTCTTGAAAACTCACCTCCCATCTTTGGTTTCATTTACCCTTTTACTACAAAGATCATTATTATTAAGTGAAATACAAAATCCACATAGAAATTCAGACATTTTACTCTCTCTAAATCAAACACTACAGATCAACAAAGAGCTTAAGATAGCATCAAGACTAAAAGTTATTTTACAGATGAGAAAACTGAGATTTAAGCATTAAAGCTAAACAGGAGCTGCCAAAATTGTCCCTTTACTGAATCCTTATAAAATTGTTTATCACACTTCATTAAGAGAATCTCTCATAGGAAAGAGCAGGTTCATACTAGGAAGTAAATGTTATTATTTAAACTTACCTTGGTTTGTTTCCTTTTACAATCTTATTGGATGCCCTTTATATGTGTATCATTAGCTTATAAATTTTAAATGGCATTTTAAAGACTACTTTACCTCTTAATTTGTGTTTTATTGCATTGTAATTGTGTGACTTTTTTTTTTCTTTCCAGGGAGATATAATAGATACTTTGCTTGGGCCCAAGTCAAATCAAAGCATAATTCATCATCAGTAGTATCTTTTTTGTTGTTTTTTAAAGGAACAGTGTTTAATATCCAATAGTCTGGTTTGTATGCAGTAAGCTGGGATTTTGATTATAGAACACAATATTTGATGTATAACTTCCATCTAAATTTAATATAAACTTAATGAACTTTTACTTCAGAGAAATGTGATTAGTTTGTGATTTAAGCTAATTGTAAGAGTTTTACTGGGTTTTTCTTAATTTTTTGAAATTTATTTCTATTCTTTTTCTTAGTCATAGTCCAAGTACATATATGTACTTATAAAATATCCAAATAAGTTAGAAATTGTTATTCCTTTAGAAGCAAAGCTTGGAAAGTATTAGAATTATTTAAACCAGAATCTTTATTAAGACAAAGTTCCATACACTTTTAAATCTTCTGCTTTCTGAGCTGTGTTTTCCAGGGTTTATGAATTTTGCAGGTGTTAGTATTGTGAGAATACTAGATTTTCATACCCAATTTTAAATAAGAATTTTATACTCTTAGACCTGAGAGCTGAAACTATAGAACATTGTTAGACTATTTGACAAACAAAAGACATGACAATAAATGTCAGAATTGCATTGTTTGGCCAGCAGGCATCATACACTCAATTCAGAGAGAATTAGTCTGGGACGCATCGGGGCATCCTCCTCTACATCCTTCAGAATCTGCTCTGGGTTTTAAGACCAGACTTAAGTGGGCCCAGAGATAAAATAGAAGTCCCTGATCTGTAGTTTGCATCAGGATGTTATTTTGTGAAGTGTTCTAGAGCAAGCTTGTGGAAATTGGAGGAGTGGGAGGCAGCAACTCCTCCAAATATAGATCGCTAACTGTCTGTTCCATGCTGTTTGTCTTAAAAATCTTACAGTTTGTTAACTGAGACCATAAGACAGTATAGCCTGTTCTATAAAGCATTCTAAGTAGAGAGGAGAGGATAAGGCACTTGAAACTCACTAAACTGTCTGAAAAATAATATTAAAAATGAGAATGGGATCAGAGCAGCAGTGGGAATTATCAATCTCCATTTCTTTGGAGCCATCCTTTAAACAAAAGCAAGGCAATTTTTAGGTGGACTGAAAGCTAAGGTCAGGTTATAAGGTATAAGGATTATAAATTTTCTGCTGGTATAAGTCATTAACTCTTTGTCTTTTAAAAAGATTTGGACTTTACATAATACTTTGTATAACAAAATAAAACAATTTAATTGAAAAAAATGTCTCTTTTTATTAAATATTTTTGATCTTAAAAATTTTTCACATGTTCTATTCTCATTGCTCATCAGGCCTCAATGAAAAATAAAGCTATTTTATTCTTCTTGGATCGTGAGCAACTGATCCTGAACTGAACCTATTCCATTGTATGGAATCCTACGATATATAACCTTTTCAGATTGGCTTCTTTCATTTAGTAATATGAATTTAAGTTTCTTCCATGTCTGCTAATGGCGTTATAGCTCATTCCTTTTTAGTGCTGAATAATATTCCATTGTCTGGATGTACCACAGTTTGTCATTCACCTACTGAAGGACATTTCGGTTGAGTCCAAATTTTGGCAATTATGAATAAAGTTGCTATAAGCATCTTTGTACAGGTTTTTATGTTGAATAAGTTTTCAACTCCTTTGAGAAAATACCAGGGAGTGCAATTGCTGGATCGTATGGTAAGAGTATGTTTAGTTTTGTAAAAAAACAAAACAAAACCCTGAGCCATCTTCCAAAGTGGCTATACCGTTTTTCATTCCCACCAGCAATGTATGAGCATTCCTGTTGCTCTACATCCTCGCCAGCTTTGGTATTATCAGTGTTCCAGATTTCAGCCATTCTAATAGGTGTGTAGTGGTACCTCATTATTGTTTTAATTTTCATTTCCTGATAACATATAGAGTTTACCATAAAATGTTAAGAATTGAATGAGAATTCTGCTCAGTTGTTAGCCATCTCGTTTTATCTTTAAACACACACAAAATACCAATGGGCTGGTTAAGGGCCTAAGGAGGGAGTGGTGACTGGGCTAACTTTAGGCTCCTATTTTGTGCTAGGTATTCATTTTTGCATTTGGTCATTCTCTGCCAGGCATCTCTCATAGAGAAGTTAAACTGTTGTCTGAGAGTAAATTGTTAGCTGCTCTTCCAACTTCTGTAGGAAAGGAAGATTGTATTCTCTAGTATATAGTTGTACATCATATTTAGTGTGTTCATTTAGTTCACCTCTGTGTAGTTACATACAATAATAAATGAGAAGTAGAACATTTAGTATTTGCTGCTTTGTCTCAATAGGAGTCTCTCTAAAAATGTTGAATTGTACTGTGAATAATTGTTATCAACACGCTAGTAACAGTGTACCTGTTAAAGTTCTTTGCAGTTTGCAAAACATCTTCAAGTCCACTGTCGCATTATACCCTTACATTGATCCTATGAGACAGTTAGGGCAAGCAGTTGTATTATTATCATAATCTCTATTTTCCAGATGATATAATTAAGGCTTAAAGAGGTGATATATTTTGCCAAAGACCATAGAGCTGGTAACTGGTCGGACTTGAACTCAAACGCAAGGCTTTGAACAGTTCTTATACATTATCCACTATTGTGTTGTCAATGGTTCATGCCTATATAGTTTGCTGAGGTCTCATACACCAAAACATAAGAGTACATATTCTTCTCTAATGAAGGTTTTACCCCTAAATAATAATGCTAGTAACTTAGTTTTTCTCAGCGTTTTCCCCCTGCTATTAGACATTGCCATATGGACCCCTTCTGCTGGGAGTACTGTCCTCCTCTCTCCTCACTCCCCTTCAGTGTGTTAGCTCTTCACTCACCCTTCAGATCTCAGTTCATATCTCATCTTCTCAGAAGAGCCCCTTCTGAGCTCCCTCCTACAGGACGTCACCAAGCCAGGCTAAATTTTCTCCAAGCATCTTGAACATGAAGGGAAATGTGAAGTTTCTGCAGGGCTGGAGAGGAAGGGGAAATGAAGGAAAGAGAGAGGCCTGTGGATCCACAGAGCAGAGGGGACCCATGTCCTACTTCTGAAAAGCATTGTTCAGGAAGTAGTAAGACCTAGGAGGGACCATAGTCAACCTCAAAAAACCATTCTCCATGGAATGAGTGATGTGCAAAGAAGCACTGCAACTGAAAAGGCCAGGCAACTGAGGATGATTAATGATCCAGCAAGAAGCAGCGCTTTGGTGATAGAAGGGCCTTGGCACAGAGTAAGATACTAGAATTACATCCTGGGAAATGGAAGAAAACCAACTCTGAGAGATACGGACATTAACTTTTTGTGTGTGTGGTTTGTTTCTGCCAGCTGACTGGAATGAAGACTTGGAGTTAGAAACTGAATTATAGAAAATCTATTTCTTGGATACCTAAGTTTCTGAGTTGACATTCATACCTGCTGTGCTAAATATTTCTGTGGTCATTTGCGTAGTGTCTGCCTCCAGCCGTTGACTGTAAGCTCCTTGAGGGCAGGGACTCTGTGTTTTGCTCACTACTGTGTGTTCAACACCTAGAACAGCACCTCCACAGAGTAGCTATGACCACAAATATTTGTTGAGTAAATGAATTATCAAATTAATGTAAGTAATGTTGGCTCCATGCTTGTCCCATATTGTAACATGATCTAATATTTTACATATGATTTCCTCAACATCCTAACAAGATGTCTTAACATCACAGAGGGTAAAAACATTTTAATGGTGGAAAACATATAAAGCATAAAATGAGCCTTGAAAGTTGCTAAACACAGGTCATAGCTCTTTTTTGTTCTACAACAGGATAAAATCCATTTTCCCCTTCAAGACAAAAGCTAAGAACAAATCTATGATCACTTTCTTTAGGTGAGTATTACTGCTGCTTTGTGAGATTGTATTCTCACTGACAATTTGGGGCACCATTTTCCTCCAGCATAAAGCACTTAGCAAGATGCCTGGTATGAAGTAGTTGCTCAAAAATAGCAGTTCTCATTTTGATTATCCCAGACCACATCCCCACTTCTTGATCTGAGAACCTCTTTGCCCTTAGCAGCTGGCTGTGTCCTTGCCAAGGCCCTACTCCTCCTTCAGGAGATACAGACTGTGCTTATGACCTCATTTGTTCCTTTATACAACATCTGGGCTTCGTGTCTTGTTTGTTCAGGCCTTCAGAACCATAGAACACTTACTAGGCTATTAGCCTTCATTTGCTTAGGTTGGCATACCTAGTTGGTGATAAAACTAAAAGGCTAACAGTTTACATGAAACTAATTCCTGGGTTAAATAGAAAGCAGAACATGCCCATTAAGTTGAAACACCTAAAAACATGCTTATGAATCTTATAAAATGAGCACTGCTTTTTTTTAAAACTGATGAAACATTTATGTAGTATCCAGAACAACTCATAAAAAATGTACTCTCACCGTGTCTGTGTTTTCTTTGAACAAGCCAGCTTTTAAAAGATATGATGCCATTATACCAAGAAGAACAAAGGATCCCAGGACACTTTAGGGATCTTACATCACAACTCACTGATAATAGTTTTAGTGAATTTTCTAAATTACACATAGTTTGATTATTTATTGTTTTAACAATTTCTAAAAGCCCCAAATAACAACAAACACATAAAAAGAAAATAGCTTCTCTGTCCATACAAAATGAAACTTTAAATATTACTGTTTATGAGATTGTTAATAAAAACATTTTCAGCTGCTCATTTAATTCTTAATGATAGGGCATTTAAAAAATCACTAAAATGAATGGTAAGAAAATTTTATACATAAAATTATGCAAGATTATCTAGATAAATGGTATTTCAATATTGGTTCTACAGATAATTGTAGAGTAGAAATTAACTGGTTTTAAAGAGGGGAGGAAAAGGAGCTTTAGGTGAAGAAAACAGTATGTGCAAAGGCCTAGAGAGAGAGAGAGAGAGAGAGAGAGAGAGAGAACATGAAATTTTCAAAAAAACTCTGAGGTGTTTGGTATAGGTGGACCATTTAAAGTTTGAGGGTATCTAAGACCTTTACAAATAGAGGCCAGATCATGAGAGGTCTTACAGGCCACGTTAAGGGAATTTTGCTTTTTCTTGAGGAAAATAGGAAACAATTGAAGAGTCTTCAAAGTGGGTAATAATCACATGTTTTAGAAAGATCATTCTGGCAGCAGTGTGGAGAATGGATTGATGAAAGATATAGGGCCAAGTGAGAGGCCATTGCAGTAATCTAAATGAAAGTTGTGATCATGGCAGAGGTGATAGAGAGCAGTGGGTAGAACACAGGGAAATTTATCAATAGAAGGTAGAAATGATGAGCCTTGGTGATTTAATGGATGTGTGTGTACAGGAGGATTCAGTCAGTGAAGAGTGAGGGAGCATGAGGAGTTGTGAATGACCCACAAGAATAGCTGAGTGAATGGTGGTGCCATCGATGAAAACACCTTCTAGAAGCAGTTAGTATGAGTCTTAGCCAAGGATGAGCAGTACTAACTCTGTTAAAAAAATAATAAAAATAAATTAGTGTTTGCTAATGAATTTATACAGCGACCTCATAATCATCATTACCATAAAATAGCTATATGTGGTATGCTTTATAATTTATCAGTGCTATAATTAACATTACTTCATTTGATCCTGTGATATTTTTCCATTTTACAAATTTCAAAATCTAATACAGATTAAATTACTTTCTCAAGCTCTCTTAGCTAGAAACTAGAGTGGCAATACTAAAACTCTAACATTCTAACACCAAGATCACTATGGCACAGTGTAATATTTGGTAGAATTATTATGATTACCGTCAATGATCAATCTATTAAAAATTCCCTTTGTGCTAGAGACTTTTGATCAGCACTCTTTCATAATTTAATCTTGAAAACCACCCTAATAAAGTCAGTATTATCATTTTTTTTTCAATATTTAAAGCAAACACGTTTTAATAAGGTAGACTCTCAAACCTCCCCT